>NC_059143.1:42810002-44060002 GCF_020740605.2 Lemur catta | reverse complement strand
ATTAAGAAAATAATTTTCGTCCTCAAACATTGTGCTTTTGCCTGCAAGTTTTAGTTTTTCTGTACTATAGGACATGTATTTTTAAAAATTTTTGATATATTTATTTCTGTTCTCTTTCTCAGTAGTATCAATTATGCGTATTTCCTACCTCTTTAGTTGTCTTTCATATATAGGCGTACCTCAGTTTATTGCACTTCACCTTATTGTGTTTCACAGGTATTGCATTTTTTGCAAAGTGAAGGTTTGTGGCAATTTTGCATCCAGCAAGTCTATTGGCACCATTTTTCCAACAGCATGTGCTCACTTCATGTTTCTCTACCACATTTTTGGTAATTCTCACAATATTTCTAACTTTTCATTATTATTACATCTATTATGACGATCTGTGATCAATGATCTTTGATGTTACTACTGTAATTGTGTTGGGCATCATGAACCACACTCTATATATGAAGATGGCAAACTTGACAAATGTGTATGTTCTGACTGCTCCACCTATTGGCCTTTCTCGTGTCTCTCTCCCTCTCCTTGAGCCTCTTTATTCCCTGAGACAAAACAACACTGAAAGTAGGCCAATTAGTAATCCCACAATGGCCTTTAAGTGTTTGCATGAAAGAGAGTCAGACTTCTCTCACTTTAAATCAAAAGCTAGAAATGACTAAGTGCAGTGAAAAAGGCTTTTCAAAAACATCAAAAGCTAGGGCTCTGGCACTGAAGAGTCAGCCAGGTTGTGAATACAAAGAAAAGGTTCTTGAAGGAAATTAAAAGTGCTACTCCACTTAGTAGAATGGGAGTTCCAGCTCTATCCAGGAAAATATAAGAGGTGCTATATCCCCATTATTTCTTATAGCTGAGTAGTACTCCATGGTATACATATACCACATTTTATTAATCCACACACCATCAAATTGGTTTCACTGATCATCACCTAAGAGCACATTTAGGAATAACATTAATTGGGTGTCAGGCAGATGTGGGGTGGGGAGGGGATGGGTGTATACATACATAATGAGTGCGATGCGAACCATCTAAGGGATGGACACACTAGAAGCTCTGACTTGGGGGGCGGGGGCAAGGGCAATGTATGTAACCTAAACTTTTGCACTCCCATAATATGCTGAAATAAAAAAATAAAATTAAAAAAAGTGCTACTCCAGTAGACACACAAATGATAAGAAAGTGAAACAGCCTTATTGCTTTGATAAGGAGAAACTTTTAGTGGTCCGGATAGATCACATCAGCCACAACATTCCCTTAAGCTAAAGCCTAATCCTAGGCAAGGCCCTAACTCTTTTCAATTCTATCAAGGCTGAAAGAGGTGAGGATTCTATAGAAGAAGAGTTCAAAGCTAGCAGAGGTTGGCTCATGAGGTTAAAGAAAGAAGCCATCTCGATAACATAGAAGGGCAAGGTGAAGCAGTAAGTGCTGGTGGAGAAATTGCAGCAAGTTATCCATATCTAGCTAAGATAATTGATGAAGTTGGCTACACTAAACAATACATTTTTTCAATGTAAACAAAACAGTCTTCTATTCCAAGAAGACACCATCTAGGGCTTTCATCCTAGAGGCTTCAAAGCCTCAAAGGACAAGCAGACTCTCTTATAAGGAACTAATGCAGCTGTTGACTTTAAGTTGAAGCCAATGTTCATTTACCATTCCAAAAATCCTAGGGCCTTTAAGAATTATGTTGAATCTACTCTGCCATTGCTCTATAAATTAAACAACAAAGCCTGAATGATAGCATCTGTTTATAGCATGGTTTAATAAATATTTTAAGCTTATTATTGATACCTACTGCTCAGAAAACAAAGATTCTTCTCAAAATATTACTGATCATTGACAACGCACCTAGTTACCCAGAGCTCTGATGGACATTTACAAGGAGATTAATGTTGTTTTTATGCCTGATAACACAGCATCCCTTCTGCATCCCATGGATCAAGGAGTAATTTTGACCTTCAAGTCTTATCATGTAAGAAATACATTTCATAAGACTATAGATGCCATAGATAGTGATTCCTCTAATGGATGTGGGCAAAGTAAATTGAAAACCTTCTGGAAAGAATTCACCATTCTAGATGCCATTAAGAACATTTGTGATTCATGAGAGGTCAAAATATCAACAGTATCAGGAGATTGGACGAAGTTGATTCCAACCCTCATGGATGACTTTGTGGAGTTCAAGACGTCGGTGGAGGAAGCAATTGCAAATTTGGTGGAAATACCATGAGAACTAGAATTAGAAGCAGAGCCTAAAGATGTGACTGAATTGCTGCAATCTGATAATAAAACTTTAATGGATAAGTAACTGCTTCTTATGAGCAAAGAAAGTGTATTCGTGAGATGGAATCTAGTCTTGGGGAAGATGCTGTGAATATTGCTGAAAAGATACCAAAGGATTTAGAATATTTCATAAACTTAGTTGATAAAGCAGCAGTGGGGTTTGAGAGTACTGATTCCAATTTTGAATGAAGTTCTACTGTAGGTAAAATGATGTGGGTCAAACAGCACTGCATGCTACAGAGAAATCTTTAATAAAAGGAAGTCAATTGATGTGGCAAATGTCACTGTTGTCTTATTATAGGAAATTACCACATCCACCCCAACCTTCAGCAACCACCACCCTGATCAGTCAGCAGTCACCAACACTGAGGCAAGACCCTCCATGAACAAAAAGATTACAACCTGCTAAAAGCTCAGGTGAATGTATTTTTAGCAATAAAGTATTTTAAATCAAGGAATGTATATATTTTTAGACACAATGGTGTTGTACACTTGATAGACTATAGTACAGTGTAACCATAACTTTTATAAAAGTTATATATTGGGAAACCTAAAAACACATATGACTTGCATTCTTGCAACATTCACTTTATTGCTGCGATCAGGAACTGAACCCCCAATATCTCTGAAGAATGTCTGTATTTCATTGTCCGTATTCATTTTTTCAGTTATCTTTTTGTTACTTTAGATTTAATTTTTATGATGTTTTCAAATCTGAACTTCTTGCTTCAGGTATACTTTTAACAGAGTTGATTGTACATCTTAATTGCTTCTAAGGTAGCATTTATTTTTTTAATAATGTAACATTTTTTGATTCATTTTTCTAAATCAGCAATTCACATTCTATGTCCTTCCTAATTTAATATACCTCTTTTGAGCTAATTCAGTTATGTTTTGAATAAGGAATCTATGAGTTTTTTGAAATTTCTTAATATTTTCTTCTAAACCCCGTGGCAATTTTCTGATATTGTGATATTCATCTTACTTTTATAATGATGTGTCTTTTATCCAATTTTTTTGCATTATATTTATTTATCTATCCTGTATCATTTCCTTTCTAATCATTACTAATTCTTTTTGATGGGGCATTTCTATATGAAACAGATTTCACTGAATCATATGCCTAACAAAAAGGGAGAGGTATATGTTAAGTAGTTAGTACCTTCGATTAGGGTTTTTCTTCCTCAGACTCGAAATAGAGTGCTTTTTGCTTTGTAGGTGTATCTATAATCAGTTTTATGCTTTCTCTTTGTTTTGGAAAACAAATGGTTCACATCACTCATGATACAACTTCTAAAATGCTGTAAGTTCTATAGTTTCCTCGTCCAGATGTTTGTATCTTTCTAACCCACACATCAGATGTGAGTAAGCAAGCCTACAGAAGATGCTAGATCTCAGGCTTTGAGTTGTCCCAGCTGATGCAAAATTGAGAACAGATAACCCCAAATGCAGATTTATGAGAGTAATAAATGTTGTTTTTTAAATCACTTGGTTTTCAAATGATTTATCACACAACAATATGCAACTGGAATAATCTTATACGCCCAAGGTAAAAGGAGCTGTTTGAATCCTCTACATATTACTTCATTTTGGTTTCCTTGCAACTGAATTTAGATCATCTTCATACGATCAACTGCAGGAAATAATACTATACGTTTGTTTCTGGTGAGAAGATTTTGACTTTACACTTAGGTACAACGTGAATATGCCATTTGTTAAAATTTTGTAGTGGTTTAACTATAGGACCACAGGCTTAAGACAGCTACTATAGTTAATAGGTAAGTCAGAAAGCCAACCAAAATAGAATTTATTAACTAATAATAATAAATAATAACTTCAATAAAAAATTAAAGTTGACCAGTCATTTTAAAGGCTATCTCTCACCTTGCTTTCTTTTAGTGTAAATTCACTGTTTTCTTTTCTGTGTAGAGAAGCATATATTATATTGGATGTCAGTCACGTATTTCAAATATTTTAGAAAACAGGAAATATAACTTTTCAAATGTTACAAAATGTATATGCAATAATACTTTTGCTCTATGGTCTTAAACTATGAGAAATTTTATGTAAGATAGCTTTAGAAAGATCCAATTTGTTGGAGATAGAAATATAGAGCAAAGTAGAATTAGCCCTGAAGTGGCTAGTATTAATTTTCCAGAGTACCATCTCTGTTCCTGAAGTCTCAAAACCCATAGACTATGCAGTATATCAAAACCTTGTCCATGGGCAGCATGATTTAGCAGACTTATGATAAGGGTTACCACTATTTGGGTGGCTTGAGAGTCCATTAAATCCAGAGTCAGTGTAAATCTCTTCTATGTCCCCTGGGTGATCAATGAAATTGCATTTGATGTAGGCTGTACATGAAAAATATGAAGAAGTTTCTTTATGCACTCACATAACTGGTGAAACAAATGGTGAAACATAGTGGCAAGAACCAAGTATACTTGTCATATCATCAGTATTGTAAATGACATAATCTTATGTTTTTGATCTTACTTTTCTTCACATTTATCATGCCTAGTCTTCTAGTGATATTGTAGAGTCCTGCTTTGGTTTTGCTTTCACATAATATTTTAATTGCAGAAATCCAATTTCCTCACACAGTTCAGGTCTAGTGCTGAAGACATTTCTATTTTGTTATTGGACCTTTCAACATTAATGACTCCCTACTAGCAACAGTGGAGATAAATGATCTTTTGCTTTTTATTTTTTTAACATCTTAGTTGCTTAGCATACTAATGTTATTTAGCTTTAAGCCATAAGCATCTTTTTATGTTTAAATAACAAATTAAAATTTATGTTCTTTGTAATTCCTAACCAGCAGCATTAATGTATCAACTAGGCTGAAAGCAGCACAGGGAAAAATTCTGAACTTTCAGAAGTATACCGATCTGCATTACTTTAGAGTGAGATTCAAAGACTTGTAGGAAAATAGAGTTTAGAAGAATCCTTTGATGCATTTCACCAGTTCTCTCGGTCTTTCTTTTCATCCTTAGATAATAATGAGAATTTTAAAAACAGTAGGCTAACCAATGTGCTCTAAATTTATTATATTTATCATGTGGCTCACCAGAAAGCTCTATTATTTGGTATTTTATTAACTTTTAAATTGAATGACAGCTAAAGTCTTTAACAAAGTCTTGATCCGCTGACAGACATTTTTAAGTCCTTCTGAATCTATCAAGGATCAATTATAAGCCAGCTAACTTCAGTGTTGAAATATGTTATTAAGGAAGAATATAAAATGGAAGAATAAGGAAGCTTCAGGCCTGAATCTCATGTGATTTGGGGGTGATAGAACCTTTGATGCCAATATTCATCCATTCAGGCAGTCATTTTATTAAACATCACAATGCATAAGTTAGTATGCCCAAAGCATTACTTGTACTGTTTATATTAATATAATATTTAATAGAGGTAATTGCATAAATAATTTATTATATTAGTAAAGTTTAAAAACACTTGCTAATGAATAGAGGAGTTGAATTAGTTGATTTTTATGACCCTTTGGAGTAAGACCACGACTTGCGTATGTTGGTATGTATATATGTATGTATTTCTTTGCTTATTCTTTACCTATAATAACAGGTGGAATCCACTCATACCTAGGACTCGGCATATTTTTATTCTAAATCTCAAGAGTTCCCAGCAAACTGAATATTAGGCACCAGAGCTTTCTTATTGTTCTGAAGAGGAAGTTGGAGGGTTACGTTCTGTGACTTTGTATTTGAGGAGGATTCCTGCTTCACCTGGTGCCCGTGACTCAACCCAGCTCAGCAGGGCTTCTTCAAGTTGCCTACACTGTCACCAAGGTGCAGCGATTTCCAGCCAGATGATAAGAAAACACCCAAAGCTTTGTACAACAGCCTCTTCCTCTTTGGGCTTTCGTGTCCCTCAGTTGTCATGGAGCATGTACTCGTTGCTCATGAAGGTCCAGGTACTTGCCCCACCTCTGCTCCCTGTGACATATTCTTGCCCTTCACAGGACAATGGTGCAATTGTACTTTAAAGTACTGATGTTAGAGTTTTAAAAAAATCTCTGTTTTCACCAACTCTACTGTGATTGAACCTCTCAGAAAATTCTTCCAGTGACACTGAGACCCTATTATCTTTTCTAAATGACATAATTGCCAGGATCATTGCAGCATTTGTACCCAGCTGGGGTTTGTGATCTGCTGAGCAGGACAGTTGTGAAGTTTCTGGGGTGGAGCGACCATAATAGCCTGCCGCTGCCCTCAGATAACTCAGTGATCTGTACATAAGTCCCTGCCACAACATATGTTCTATGATTCTTGGCTGTATGGGGGAAGGGCAAGCTTGTAGCCCTGGCTTGAGTGAGGCAAAGGCATTATATGTAACCAAAACATTTGTACCCTCATAATATTCTGAAATAAAAAAATAAATTAAAAAAGAAAGATTTTTGCCACCACATCTGGCTATGTCTCCTGATGATGCCCTACCCTAGTTCCATCCATCTGTGACTCCCGTACCAAGGTTCTGGTTAAACCACTGAGATTGTCATAAACAAACGCTTCAAAGCTGCCCCAACCAATGTGGTCAGGATTTAGTATAACGAAATGTCTTTCCAAGTCAAAAACCAATTTGCAATTATATCAACACTAGCGGTCAAAATGCACCATCTAGGCTCACGGGACTTAGTGATCTCCATAATTATGAATAACTGGGAATTCTATCCCAATATATTTGTCACTATTCAATATTGCTAAGTGTGACCCCTCCATCAAACATCACTGGAATTAACTCTTAGGAGGAAGTTCTTTGATATGTTTTTATTGGTATATTATTCTTGGGATTCATAAAAAGAATATACTCCTCAGAAAAATATATTTAACAAATATATTCTAGTAGAATATAGTTGAAAATATATTCATGAAAAATATGGAAGTATATTATTGATTATATTATCACATATTTTCTAATAACATATGAATGATGATTATATTAACAACAGTTACTATTAAAGGATGTCTTTTCTGTGAATATATTTTTGTTTGCTTTTTAGTTCTTTTAAATCTATCATTATTCTCTGTAGTATGAATATATTTTTAAGAGCCACGATCTCCTTCCCTCTCTGATCCTCCATCTCCAGCCACAGCAACAGAGAGCTCAACCAAAATAAACATAATAAAAATTCCATAAACTGAAGGTATGAAAAACTGTTTGGTCAGGTTAAGCTAAAAAGTATAAGAAACAAGTAAATTTGGGGAAAAAAATCATTCAGTAAATGAGCCATTTATTGAATTGTATTTTGGTGAATTGGTCATTTACTGAAATGGCTTTTTCTCAGAATGATCTTCCTTTTGTACTTCAGGTACTGTCTCCTGTGGTTATTAATTTCTTAGTCAGCTCACCTTCTATTTTTGTTCTTTTTGCCCCTCAAATACTTTGTATTGTTGCCCTTCATTAAAACTTTTCTACTTGAAATGCAAAACATTGTTTCTGTTTTCCTAAATGGAACCTGCTTGATAGAGAAGAGCAGAGTATTTCAGGGGAAAGGATGAGCATGTACAGACGTAGAGGAAAGGATGGCCACGTCGTGCCAGAGTACTGGAGACACCCTGCAACGCTGAAGTGTGAGATGCTTACGGGATATCGTCAGGACTTCTAGGGTAGGCAGAGGTCAGATTTAAAAAGAAAGCTTTCTAGGTCATTTTAAGGAATTTGGAGCTTATCATACAAGCAACGGAGATGCATCAGGAAATTTAAATTGAGATTTTAACTTGAGAAAGCTCATAATAGCAGAGGAGAGGTTGGAAGGGATAAAGCTTGGATAGAAAAAGTTAAAAGTTGATACTATAAGCTATGTCCTAAAACATGGAAGTCTTCCAAATTAAATATTAAGCCTTATTTTGAGAGCCTAGGACAGTAAGACAGAAAATTCTAAGAGCACCCATTTCCTCCCAATTTAGGCTGATCCCCTCATTTTCAGATTCCAGTTGAATTCATTTCTATTTTTTTCCCTCTTGACACAACCCTGCTTTTAACTGGTAACTTGTGCTGATTCCCTGCAGGGCCACCATCCCCCCCACCCAGTTTGCGACCCACCTATACGCCCTGGTGCACACCTTATTGAGATGTAGATCAAGCTCTAATGATACTTGGCAGCAGCTCATTTAAAATAAACTCAATTAAATCAGACAAAAAGCTAACAAAAAACTGATGGCTATGGGATACCAATTAGGGAAAAGCTCACAATTTTCTCTAACAAGAATAGTCAATGTGAGTTGAGTATGATGTCATAGCAAATAGAATGTTAAAAAGAAATAACAGAATTAGTGCTATCCCTGAAAATCAAAACTATACGACACCTATCGTTTCTGGCTTTAAAAATTAGATTTGATAACTAAGTAGACTCATTAAGCATGAGTTTTAAAAAAGTATACATACAGTTTAAAGGCATGCATGTGTACCTATATTCAATTGGGTTTTATTGTATGCTTACAAAATGTTAGTACTCTGCTGAATAATTCAAAGATGGAAAGAATTGGCCATTGCTCTCAGAAAGTCTACAGTCTATATAAGGGAGAAAGGTATATAAAAAGATTAGGGCAGCACACTGCAAAAAGCAGGTTTGGGGCTAGGTGAGCCTAGTTAGGCATTTATCTCAGACATAAAAAGTGAAGAGTATGCCAAATACAACCCATAATAATCAAGATAAATCATATTTTGATATAATATTTTTTAAAAATAAAAATTAGTGCAAAAATTTTATGATGAAGAAAATACCAAATTATTAATGGCAGGATTAGTTTGACTGATTTTTCCTTTTCTGCCAAGTTCTACTAAAGCTCAGCTTGCTACTGGGATAGAAGTACAATGCTGAGATAGGCCGAGGGTACAAAGGGCATTCAGTCCTGCCTATTGGGGATAACGTATAACCTAGAAAATGTTCCTAGAGAAATATGAGCACCACCTTAATAACCTGAGTTAGCTTGATGAGGATGGGAAGTGGGCAGGCATTGTAAAGTAGAACAGCATTCAATAGAGATGACTGTAAAAACACAGTGATTTTTATTTTTATTATGGTTTCTACAGAAAGAATCCTTCAAGTAGAAAAATAAAATCAAATTTAAATAAAGTGCTATATCAGTAAGAGTTCAGAGCAAGGATGATGATACAAAAATACAAAGATATGAATTCATTCCAAAAATCACTGAGTGTTTTCATCTAGAACTTTTAGCTTTTCAATTCAAGCTCACATTAATTATAAGAATAAAAAGCTGTATGCATTCAGTTATTTCGTTACAATGAAATAACTAGATGGCCTCAGCAGCATAGTTTTGTGAGAACTTTATAAATTTGTAATCTATGTGACTTACTTCCCTATGCGTTTGTCCCTTTTTAAGTTGGGTAATTGTGTTTTCCTCCATTTGTAATCCCTTTGCTCCAATACCCAAATTTTTTATTTCCATCTCTCTGGGAAATGTATAAACATATGCATTCAGTTTAAGTGGGCCTGGGCTAAATCCTGATGTGATTTTTAGACTTGGAAATGTAGAATCAATTGTCTTCAAACTGATGTAAACTTTTGGTCATTGACTATGATGTTAGAAAACAGAAAGGAGATTTAGCAGGACTCATAGATTTTGCCATTTTGTTGAGGACATAAAATAGTATAATTTATAGCACATCCTCTGAATTGCTTTGGTATGTAATTACTGTTAATTGAGCTTTTAAAATACTTAAATTGTTTATCAATAAAATATTTTTTTTATTCTCCAGCCTCGAAGAATCTTGACAAACTGCTCAATTCATTCACAGCAAGAAAACATTTTTTTTTACTCTTGCCTTTTTAGTATCCAATTCAATCCAAAAATGCTATGTCACTATCTGGCTCTGCCTTTGTATGTTTTCTGTTTGGGACATGACACAAGAGACCTCACTGAGTGACAATAAAAGACCAGTTTAACTGCTTACAGAATCTAGAAAGAATTTGCTCTTTTCATTAAAGGAGTAAAGTTACAATTGGATGGCTTAGGAAGAGGAACAACCCATGTACCAGGGAGCTTTAAAAAGGATACACAACCCTAAGGAAGGGGCAAGACTATTCATGGGTGCCTGGGAAAAACGTAGCTCATTTCCATTTGCATTTAATTTAATGTAAGACAATTAGGTTTTATTTGTTTTATTTATTTTTATCAATATATAGATTGATTTTCTTGTCCTCCAATATCAGTTGGAGCATGGGTGGTCTCTTCAAAGTAAATTACAAATTCTACAAATCAGAGACAGAAACAGCAATGGCCTCATTTGCTTTCCATATTTTGCAAAGCATTAAAATGCATTTGCCACCAGTTAAGTGGATTTATGGATTATACTATTCAGTTTTAGCTAAAACTAATCCTCTGAAAATGAAGAAGTGGATTAAATAAATTCCTGAAAAGAAAACAAAATTGAAAATAATACTAATAATGTGATTCTTCAGAGATGACACTGTTATTTTTATTATAAAATCTTCCTCAGCTACATTAGTAGATAACAGTAATGGCAAACTAGTCAGATTTGACAAAATTAGCCAAAAAAATTCAAAATATAAGAAATGTTATTTCCTGTATAGATTTATATCCAATGTTAATAATACTGGTGAACCTCTCCCAAGTATATTTTTTTCTTATTTATGAATTTTATCATGAAACATACATTTTTCAACAATAGTCAGTATGAATCATATATTAAAATAAACCGAATTTCAAACTGGATTTTTTAATTCAATACCTGTGCTGAAAGTAAAGGTTAATTTCATCTCCCTGGCAAACTTTACAAATCATAGGCAATATCTGAGTGTTTTCTTGTTTATTTGTTTTAGTAAAATCAATACCATGATTAAGGTAGCTGGTTTGTTTTAATATTTTAAAATTTTGAATATTGCATTAAAGCAACGGTTTAATGATTGAGATCATGAGGAATTTTGCCTTCCCTATCCCCCTCTGTGGCAACATTTGGCAATGTCTGGAGACACTTGGTTGTCACAACACGGAGGATAGGAATGCCACTGGATTTAGTGGTGGAGATCAGGGATGTTGCTAAACATCCTACAGTGCATGTGACAGTCCTCCACCACAAAGAATTGTCTTTCCCAAATGTCAATAGAAACTCTGTAATAAAAGTGTTATCCTATTTATACACAGTCATTTCTTGAATTTCGGAAAATGATGTTAAAAATAGCCTTTCCATTTACTTTTTTATTATTGCATTTTTTCTCTCTCTTAAAATACCTCTGTTCATACAAACACATTGTGTACATTTTTAGGCATTTTTAGTCCTAATTTTATGACCATTTATTATTATTATATTTGTTCTAACTAAATAATTTCTCTTCTCATTATATAATATTAACAATTGTTACTTTTTAGAACCCACTTTATTTATTAACATGAGTAAATATTAAACACAATGGGAGCCTATTTAAGAGGAAGTGCTTTCTGACACATATTCTCACTTAAAACATTCTTTTCTCCACATAAAAAATAAATTCCCCAGTGTCTGAGCTATTTCGTTTTCACTGCATTTTTCTCTCATACAGTTTCTTCCCATGCTAAAAAGCAGCAATGCTCTATCTTATTAGTTTTTAAATTCTTCCTTTTCATGTTAAATCCCCATCCACATGCTTTCTGTGAGGCTTTAGCTACTTTAGAGGCTTACTTTTTTTTCTTCATTGTTCCTAATAGTTAATTTTTCCTAATAGTTATGCTCTACTTCATATTAACAATTTAATTCATATTAACAATTTGATAAAAGTTGAGTAACTGAGGCAAAACATGTTATTTGCATTGTTCAAAAATTGAAAAGAAAGAAGTCAAATTCTCCTTGTTTGCAAATGACATAATCTCATATTTAGAAAAACCTAAACACTCTACCAAAAAGCACTGTTAGAACTGATAAACAAATTCAGTATAATTGCAGGATACTAAATCAACATACAAAAATCAGTAGCATCTCTGTCCATCAACAGTAAACAATCCGAAAAAGAAATCAAGAAAGCAATCCCATTTGTAAATAGCTACATGAAAAATGAATAAAATATCTAAGAATAAATTTAACCAAAAAGGTAAAAGATCTTTACAATGAAAAGTATAAAACATATAAAACATGAGATGTCTTTTGATTTATTTGTATTCTCTTGAATTTCTCTCATCAATGAAAAGTATAAAACATTGATGAGAGAAATTAAAGAGAATACAAATAAATCAAAAGACATCTCATGTTCATGGATTGAAAAATTAATATTTTTAAAAGGTCCATACTACCTGAAGTGATCTGTAGAAATTCCTGTCAAAATACCAAAGACATTCTTTACAGAAATAGAAAAAAAAAAACCATAATATTTGTACAGAATTAAGAAAAAAACCCCAAATAGCCAAAGCAATCATGAGCAAAAAGAACAAAGATGTAGACATCACACTACCTGACTTCAAAATGTACTGTAAAGCTATTGTAACCAAAACAGCATGGTATTGGCATAAAAACAAACACACAGACTCATGGAGTAGAATAGAGAACCCAGAAATAAATCCATGTATTTATAGCCAATTCATTTTTAGCAAAAGTGCCTAAAACACACACTGGGGAAAGGATAGTCTCTTTAATAAATGGTGTCGGGAAAACTGAATATCCACATGCAGAAGAATGTAACAAGATCCCTACCTCTCATCACATACAAAAATCAACTTAAAATGGATTTAATACTTAAATGTAGTACTTGTAAGTATGAAATTACTAGAAGAAACCATTGGGGAAATACTTCAGGACATTTGGGGAAATACTTCAGGACATTGGTTTGGGTAAATATTTTTTGTGTAAAATCTCAAAATCATAGGCAACAAAAACAAAAATAGACAAATGGGATCCTATTACTAAAGCTTCTTCATAGCAAAGGAAAAAAATCAGCAGAGTGAAGAGACAACATACAAAATCAGAGAAAATATTTACAAACTATCTATCTGACAAGAAATTAATAACCAGGATATATAAGGAACTCAAATATGTCAACTGCAAAAAAAATCTGATTTTGTAACAAATGATCTGAATAGATATTTCTCAAAAGAATACATACAAATGACAAACAGGTATATGAAAAATGCTCAACATCACTAATCACCAGGTGGCTGTCAGCATGGCTTGACTGTGGTGGTATCACTTCAATCTCTGCCTCTGTGGCCACATGGCCCCCTTCTCTTCTATCAACTTTTCTTCTGCCTCACTCCTATAAGGACATTTGTCACTGGATTTAGGGGCAACCCAGATAATCTTGGATAATTTCTCTATCTCAAGACTCTTAACTTAATTACCTCTGCAAACACCCTACTTCCAAATAAAGTCACATTCCCAAGCTCTGAAGATTGGAGCTTGGACATGTCTTTTTGGGGCCATCACTGAACCTACTAAAGAACATGCAGGAATTATTTGTTGATACAATATAGGTGGACACAGTAGAAGGATGACATACTAAGGAATCAAAAGTATAGTAAAAGAGATTTTTATAGGTGGAAGATTGAGTCAGAAAAGTTGATCAATCTATTAGTAAGTGGATAAGAGTCCAGAAGTTTGGACAACAGGGAGGTTTGATATATGATGCAAAAACCTGTGAGGGCCAGGTGTAGTGACTCACACCTGTAATCTCAGCATTTTGGGGGAGGCCAAGGCAGGAGGATCACTTGAGCCGAGGAGTTCGAGACAGCCTGGGCAGCATAGCAAGACCCTGTCTCTACAAAAATTTAAAAACTCAGCGGAGAACACCTGTAGTCCAAGTTACTAGAAAGCTGAGGAGGGAGGATCTCTTGAGCATAGAAGTTTGAGGCTACAGGAGCTATGATCGTACCACTGCACTCCAGCCTGGATGACAAAGTGAGACTCTGTCTCCAAAAATAATAATAATAATAAAGGACTATGAGGAATAATGAGAAAGTTCTGAGTGTTCTCTTGGAGAAAGTTTGACGATGGTAATGAAAATAATATTTACTACTGATATGCATTTTATATTTATTGTGTGCCTGGCAATATTCTTAGCACCTTGGATGTTTTCTTTTTTTTTTTTCCTTTTATTTATTTCAAAATATTACAGGGGTACAAATGTCTCTGGTTATATGGATCACTTTTGTAATGCATGGATCACTTTTGTAATGCTTGAGTCAGGGTTCTAAGTCTGCCCATCACCCAGATAGTGTACAGTAAACATTTTATATATTTTCTCATTTGTTCCTTATAAAAGTTCTTTTAAGGCATTCAGATATTGTAGATGAGGAAAAGGTAACTTTGGGCTAGAATATAAATCCTGTTGTGCCTGGATTGAAAGGCCATGCTTACCTACTATAGTATATTGCCATTATTTCTCATATCACTTGAATTAAATATATTTCTGAGTATGTGGTCTCAAAATTAAGTTGAGATCAATTTTCCTTGACATTTTATTGTTGTGGACAACTAAGACTAATTGTGGCGTAACAAAACATTTTTGTGTGTAATTAACTAAAAAGTAGAAATAAATTTAACTCAAACAAAAAATTTTAAAAGGTAAAATAAAGAACAATAAATTATACCAACAAAATGGTGTCTCAATATGTGTTGAAAAGTATGAAAACAGTAATTTAAGGTTTAATCAGATATCTTAAACAAATGTTTCTGAACTCTGAAAATATTTAAAAAAATTTTAATATGAAAAGTTAAATTCTACTTAAAAAGTAAATCAATAGTCCATTAATATTTTTGGCATCTAATTCTTCAGCAAAGCTAGAAAATAAAGCCATATTGAAAGTTAGCCACTGAGGTGAAATCTAATCCATTTGTCTGATTTATTCTCTTAATTAAACTTGCATTTGAAAGACTGAGCTTTGAGTTTTATTTTACTTTAGTATTGCATTTGCATTATTTCATGCTCACATTTAGGCTCCACTCATAGCATAAATGTTAATGGTTAAGTTAATATAATTTATATTCTGGGTCAAAAACTGTAATAATAAACCTGACTTGCATTTTAGGTTTTATAAGGGAATTTAGAGGCTCTTAAATTCTAACTTCATGTTAGATTTCTAATCTCTTACAACCAACTTCTAAAATATTCTCCTAAATTAGTGCTGACCTTTGTTACCACTGGCACAGATCTATTGGAACTAGAGTTACCAAACCCATTCTATCATTCTTATAGCATTTTGAATTTTTGTAAAATACCCCAGCGCATGGTCAAAACGTCATGATCCTTTGCTGGTCTGCTTCAACTACTTATTCTCCAGAACCCAAATCAGAAAGTTTAGAAATTGATTAGTTCTCAGCATGCGTCCTTTGACAATTTAAACTGAGACTTTCTTAATTATTTGAAATTGTAATTTCAGAAGCTTTTTTAAATTAAAAGTATTATGGGGGTACAAGTATTTTTGGTTACACAGACTGCTTTCAAAAGCTTTAAAATAAGGATATCCCCTGAAATTTTTAGACCTAGATTTTAAATTGTACTTACATTTTAATCCAGCAAAGGCATCCTTTCTTTGAGCCTTGACACTATTTATGTATCATCTTAAAAAATATCATCCTGAGATTGAAACTGATATAAATTATCACTAAAATGTTAAAGATGTTTCAGGTGTAAAGAAATTATAGGGTTTGCAGAAAGATGTGGAAACTCTTAGTCAATTCAGTAAATAGGTAAGAAACTTAATGGAGAATATGTTTACAGCACCAAGTTTCAGAATCTGCCATCTCTGATAATCTATGATGTTGGAGACCTTCATCTGGCTTAAAAGTTTGGCTGAGAAAGAAGGTTATGATATTTTTTTACTCAGCTCAAAAAACAGGATTGAATAAATAAGGAAATGGAGGAATGAATGAATATATGAGTCAATGAACTGGCTAAAATAAAGTGGTTAAAGCTGCTCAGTATATCAGTAATAAAGCCATATCCATAGCCAGCCTAGTGGGTCTTCTTTAACACAGTGCACTTCAGTACAATGCTGTCTGTGGAATCAGGCAAACACGACAAGAGATAATTTATTATTCCTTCAGGTGTAGGCATTCACTTGGCCCTGTGTTTGTAAAGAGCTAAATAGAGGCCTGGCTAAGTTATGAAAAAGCTGTAGCATCAATGGGATGTGCAAGGTTAAATCTATTTTAAAATTTAACATTATCTGAAGGAGTTGCTAGTTCATGCAGATACAAAAACAGGTTACAAAATTACTGAAAAATACACTCTGGGATCTGCACATGAAAGGTTGAAAGAGGTAAAATACAGTAGTGGTATGGGCTTTTAAGCATCTCATTCTTGTGCCTGCCAGAGGCTTAGCATCTTTTTAAGAAAGGTCTCTTGACACTTTCATGATGGTGGAAGATAAAATGTTGCTTTCCCAAAGCATGCACGGATGTTTTACTGGAAGACAATGTAATCATAACCTGGGGTTATGTTCCTTACTTTAAAAACCTTTCTTGGCTTCTATCTATGAAGATGTTCTCATTGGCAATGGAATTGGACTTGTATCTATTCCGTTATAAAGAATATCAAGTTCCATTAATTTATTCTTTCTGGATTTAAAAAAAAAAACACTTGAATATCAGCACTAAAGCTGTATGCCAATATATTTTAAATATTCCAGTCTTTACTAATAATACAGCTCTCTGTACATTATTTATTACCCCTGCAAAGGTTTATTTTATTTTTAATACAAGTTATTCTCCCATTTTAAACATATTCTTATTTTGAGTGTTTGCCTGCTTTTTCTTGCTGCTTTATATTCTTCTTTCTTTTCATTTTTTCATGCTTGTTTTGTGTTTTTTTCTAGATATATTGCTTCAAAGCGGTAATAAATTACATATAATGAAGACAATACTTAAAAATATTTCAGATATATTTCCATAACCTGTAAACAGTATTATTCTGGAGACTTCCCTCTCTCCACTCTTTACTGCCTCTCTCCACTCTTTACCGCCTTTGAAGAAATGGCTTTCTGTGTTCCAATGATCACTCTCGAAAACAAGGAAGTCATTTTTTAGCTTTGACTGTCAAATACAATATTTTATTTGTTTGTTTAAATTGGCAGCAGGAAAATAAGCTTGCAAATCTGGCTTTTCCAAGACAGTGGGGATTTTCTAAACTCTTTAGCATATCAGCACTGAGCCTGAGAGTCTCAGATAACACAGGTACATCCGCAAGTACAGGAGAAACTCCCTGTTTCCCTGTGACAAGGAGTGCTTACGGCTTGCTGCACCAGAGCAGGCAAGACTGTGAAGTTCCAGTATGCCCCATCTTGATCAGAAAGGCACAGAGGCATAAGAGACAAGTAGCCTGAGGGTTTAGGTCTTTTTTTTAACTGGAGTGGTCCAGAATGAGGAAGTATATTGGAAAATACCTGAATGTTAAAAAACATGAGGGTAGCTTAAATTAATTATGGCACTTACAGGTGTAATATCATGCATTCATTAAGAATGATGACAGTAGTGGTGTTTACTGATAAAAATGAACTCAAACACTATGTTTAATATAAATATGTAAGGGATTTTTGCAATTAGATTGTGAGTAGGTTCAGGAGAATTATATTGTTGTCAGATAACTCCCTTTTTTTTTCTCTCTCTCTAATAAGGTTTTCAGTTTATTTATCTACTTGCATCTTGTCCATCATGGTTGTCCTTAAATACTGGCCTCAATCCCCAAGTTTTTACACTTGATTTTCCAAAGTTTTCCAAAGTTTAAAATTTATTGATTTATTTTGGAGAGGAATCTTCAATTCCTCTCCAGTTGGAGGTATCTTCCCATTTTTATTGAAATGCAGATATTTAAATGTAAATATTTGTTTGTTTATTTATTCAAAATCTATTCAAGGCAAGCCTTATGCTGAAGCAAAGAAGAAAAGTCTAAGGTTGACACAGCAAGCAAGCAATATTAACGGTAATTATTTCCACATAGCATAATCATACATAATATTTTTTCTTTTTTATGCTTACCAACATTTTCTTCCTCTTCAGTAAAGTATGTTATTTATTTGAAAAAATAATAAAGTAAAATTTTGAACTAAGTCATTCAACATAAAATATAACCTTCAGAAAAGAATTCCATTTCTATCCCTAGTGATAATATCGGTCCACGACAGACCACTAAGTCAGGGACTAGTAAGGTTGGATATACACAAATTCTGCCTGTTGTGAGGGTTATAACAGTCTTAGTTAGAGCTACTATAACAGAGTATCATAGACTGGGTGGCTTGTAGCAACAAAAAATTACTTCTCACAGTTCAGGAGGCTGGAAGTCCAAGATCAAGGAGCCAGCAGATTTGATGTCACCTACTTTTTGGTTCATAGATGTTATCTTTTTGCTGTACCCTCACTTGGTGGAAAGAGAGTGAAAAAGCTCTCTGGAGTCTTTTTTATGAGGACACTAATCCCCTTCATAAGGGCTCCACCTCATGACCTAATCTTCTCCCAATGACCTCACCTCCTAATACCATCATGTTGGGGATTGGCCTTCAATATGTGAAATTTGGAAAGGCACAACATTCAGTCTACTGCAATAAGCATCACGTAAATTTCTATACTGTTGATGCATATTTATTTATATGCATGTAGATATGTATATGTAGTATATAATTATATATAGTATATATAATATTTGTAGGTTTATTAGTGTTTAAAGAGTCAGACTTTCTCTTTAAACCACTCAAATCTACTTTACTGAAAATCCCCTCATATTATTGTTGCTGAAGTAGAATGAGAATTAGAGAAACAGAGAACATTTGTATTTTTACTACTGAAATGGTCTTTACTTTGAAGAGACTTTTCACTTACAATATGGTTAAGAAATTTAAATAAGCCTTTTATGTTATTTTGTTCGGTAGCCAAATCATTCCTTTTCCCAAGTACTTGGAAAGACTGTATTTCCTGCACCTTAGAAGTAGGTAAATATATCTCATGTTTTGGCCAGTGACAGTGTGAGCGGAAGTGTTACTTCAGGTGCAAACCTAAGAACCAGTGTGCAGTGGCTTCACTTTTTTTTTTTTTCCCCTCTGCCGTCTGTAGTGGCTGCATCATCAGCCTCATTTCAGATTAAAAAAAAAAAGTGTGGAGCAAAGCTCCTAAACAACAGGCAATGTTTATGGAGCATGAATAAAGAGTAATCCTTTGTTATGTGAAAAATACTCAAATTTTAGAGGATGCCCATCATTGTAACACAGCTTTTCCTCTCCTGACACAACTAATTTTATGTAAGATAGAGTAATATACAATCTTTTGTTGTATTAAGGGTACAGGCTCTGGTACATTTTAGGTTCAAATCATAGCTCTGTAATTAATGTTTTTGTGTGTTACCTTTGGTAAGTTACATAAATTTTCCTTTGCCTTATTTTCTCCAAAGGGAGATAATAATGCCTTCCTCTATAAGGTTGTTGAGAAGAGTAAATTTCATAATACATGTGTGGAATAAACACAGATCACCCAAATATGAAATGTATTCATTCAGAGGTTGTTATATAGTAAGGGAGTCAGACACCATCATTGCATTTGATAGACTCAGAGGTAGGCAGAGGAGTGTAAACACTTTGTAGCTGGACAAACGGAAAATTTTAGGTATGCCCTGATTGAATGGCTTGCAGGGAAAGCTGGCGGTGGGCTAAAGAGATGCAGGGCACCCAATGTAATTAGGGCAGCATATTTGGCTTTCTCCAGTTGGTCCTAGGTTGGAAGAAGAGGTGAAATCAGGGAGGCTGGAAGATACTAAGTCCTGACTGACTGTGTCTGATTGCTAGAGAGATTGTGCTTTGGCTTCCTGGACTAGTTGCAGCAGATTTGGGGTCAGGGTTCTATTGTAATATACGTTCTGGCCATTGTCCATTTGATTACTCAGTCTCACACACGTGAGCTTTACATTGTAAATTATTTTTGCATTATTCCCATCTGCAATAAAATCAATAAATAAATATCTTATTTTGCTATTATAATTTATATCATTATATCCCAAAATATCTTTTAAAATTTGTTCTTTTAGTTCATCTACTTTATTTATACTGACCTTTAGTTTCTCCCAACAATATCTGAATTTCTATATTATGGTGTCTCAATAAAATATTTTATTATAAATTAAAATAAAAATACCCTAAGTAGAAAGAGAAACTAAGCGAAGCTACATTCTTTCTAGACATCAGTTTCTCTTTAGCTGAGATTTTCTTCTTTCTGGAAAAAGCATATGATGGCTATTACTTGGAAGTGAAGGAGCTAAATTAAATAAATCTAATAAAACTCAAGACATATTGATGGCAGAGGAACAAGGAGTACATGTTAGAGGGGAATTAGAGTGAGGTTGAGGAACGCAGAAAGCCTGTTATTAGATGACCTAGATTTTATCAGTGGTGCTAGAGTAGAACGCATAAGAACACCTGTATCTTTAGAAAAATAAACCATTTTTAACACTGTGTATTAAACTCTCTGTTACCAAAAATGTATAGAAAGTAAAGGAGTATTATGACAAATATTCCTTAACTACTACATTTAATAAATGTTAACATTATGCTGCATTAGCTTTGAAGATTTTCAAAATAAAAAATAAATAATAGTTCTTGAAGTGCTCATTTAGCTTCATGGCAGCCAATAAGTAATTGCTAATCAGAGAGTAACCGTTAATAATACACACACACACATATAGAGATATATATACATATGTAGGTACACATACATACACACACACACACACACACACACACACACACACATATATTTTTTGGAGATATGGTCTTACTCTGTTGCCAGGGCTGGAGTGCAGTGGCATCATCACAGCTCACTGCAGCCTCAAATTCCTGGGCTCCTGAATAGCTGGAATGACAGGTACATACCACCGTGGCCAGCTAATTTTTCTATTTTTTTACAGAAGGAGGTTCTCACTATATTGCTGGTCTTGAACTTCTGGCCTCAAGAGATCCTCCCACCTCAGCATCCCAAAGTGCTAGGATTATAAGTGTGTGCCACCACACCCGGAAGTATTTATTTTTATACATTACTAATATCGTTAGACATTCATAATGAATACATAGTATCATTTGAAAAAATTTTGCATTAACAATAAATAGCAATAAATATTTCATAGTCTGAACTCTAAACAGCCTGTTGTAATTCCATTTATACCTTTTCTTTGGGCAAATACTCTTCGCAACAAGTGGACTTTGGAGGGTGAGGATTCTTTATTTAGGTAAAGGCACCACATACAAACATACAGATGTGCCATCTAGGTTGGTTTAAGTACTCTGTATGACATTTGCACAATAATGAGATTACCTAAAGATGCATTTCTCAGAATGTTTTCCTGTCATTGAACGACACGCAACTGTATATTATGCAGACTCTGTCTTATACAAGAATGTCAGGCCAAGGAGTAAATGGCACTAACTTGCGGCCCATGCTTTATACCCTAAAATTCGGAGCTTGATGGGCTCAGTCTACCCAGAGGCAACGCCTATAACTAATGCTTACCTAGGTGCTTCAAAGACTAATGGTGACTCTGGATTTAGGGTCTATCTAAGTTCCACTTTCTAGGTTATAGCATGCACCAATATCTTCACTGTTATGATATTCCTTCAACTGTGTGCACATTTGCATATGTCTACACACTTTGACAGCTTTATTCTGAGATTTTTGAAACTTATGCAGAATTTTCTGAAATCCTTTACAATAATTGCTTAAGTTCTCCATAACAAATATCCAGGACAAGAAATTACAGCCTTAGCCTCTGGATGATCAAATGGATGTTTGTTTTCTAGCCTAAGTTTTATTATTGCCACCTGTATTTTAGTCAGAACCAGATTAGACTTTTAATTAAAATTAGAATAAAAGTTAACTTCTTCTGTGTAAAATTAATGGGCACACACAGCCCTGGGAATTGGGAATTATGTCTGAGATAATTCCTGTGTGTGATGTATTTTCAATTGCTTAGTTTGCTGGTCATCATGTTGTTGTTGCTTCTGTTTTGCAATCTGTGTAATGGAAAATTTTTACAAAAGACTAAGAGTTTTAAAGACAGAATTGAGAATTGGAAATATTTTTTTGTTTGTTTCTATGCTAAGAAATTCTGAGAACTAACTTACTTTCTTGTTCCTGGGCTAAATAATTCTGGGGCTAAGCAAAACAACTTAAATACTTTCTCCAGGAAATATATATTCTAGGAAGATTAGACTGTACACCAAGTGAAGTAACTTGCTTATCAAGCAAAATAGCTTACTCCACAATACAAACTTTTCTGTGCCTAAAATATAAAGCCATTATGGTATAACCACTGTCCGCCCAATCCCAGCCAATTCTCTACCTTGTAAGAACCACTTTAAAATCGCCCATTTTGGGGCTATACCCCTGTAAATATCTCTCCCACTGTCCCCTTTCTGAGAACTATTGAGACTCCCAAGGTGGTACAGTGTGCTCCTGTACTGAATCAAGCCCGATGAACTTAGCTCCACTAGTATAACAGGATTTTCTTATGATTTGGGGGTGGGAGGAAGTTGATGGTGGATGTTTAATAGAACAGACCTGGAGAACTAATAATAGACTATAAGTCTTTCTCACTCTCAGTATAAAACCTTTGCAATATCATTGCTTAATTTAGTTTGTTGATTTTTTTCTCCTTTAGGGCTTTGCATAAGACAGAAACATACAGGTGTAAATTTTCATATATTCATACTAGAGTGCTTCTTAGTAGAATATTGACCCCTCCTAGTCTCTGCATACTATTTAAGAAAATAAAAGAGGTCATTTTAAAAAATATGTTGTATTCATATCATCATATTTTCTAGAAGTGTTATCTAAATAGGAATTTTTGGAGGTTTCAGTAATTTACAATATGGGTTAGAAAAGGACCTAGCATTATTCGGTATGGAGGATTTTAGAACTCAGTTTCCATATAAATACTGATTTCACAAAACTTTGTGAACATGTAAGCAGCTTTAGTTGGCATGAGTTGCTTTGTTTAACTGTTTTATTCTTCTACAGTAGAATGCAATGTAAATTTTACTATTTCTATGGTACAGATAAAGGATGTAATTGCTAAATTTCACCAGATAAACCTGATGAAGGTTATTTGTTATCGGGAAAAGAAAAACAGCCTTGAAAGTGAAAGCAATATCACAAGAAACAGAGCAGTGATTATTAGGTTTACTTTTTGACTATGCAAAGGCAGGAATAAATTGGAAACGGAACAACTTGGAAATGCAATCATTTTCTTCCATATTTACTGTAATAGTTCTACTACACTGCTGCTAAAGTATCAAATGCTAACAATTTGATCTAAGCTCTTTGGACTGACCAAGAGTTTTGGATTGATTGTGAGAAGCAGGAGCTGGCACTCATTTTAGTATGGAGAAAAAAGTGAAATTTAACCTCCCAAATGGTCAAAAACAAAATGATGACTTCTAGGGAGAGAAAGAAACAGAAGAACCTCTACAACTTTTCCCTGATAACTTTTACTGTTTGTTCAGTAGGAAGAAGAAGCTAAGTGAGTAAATGAACTAGAGACATTTTTAAAGAAAGGAGTTATAATTGCTTGATGGTTAAGGATATGCTATGCAGATGCTCTGAATTTTAAAGTGGAAGGATTATTGATTGAGTATTTTGGAACGTGAAAATGCAGTTTCCTGTTGATATGCAATTTGGAGATATGGCTATTTTAAGAGACACAAATGTTTTGTCCTCAGGGTAGCAGGGAAGTCAGAAGAAATGATTCCAAATTGCTTTAATCTGGGTTGCTGGCATCAAGACCTTGTAAATAGGGGTACAACCCCAGGCCAGGCCAGCTTTTCCTACTGTCATTTCCTTTGAACACTAAAGGATACAGCTTGTAGTGTTGTTGTGATTAGTTGGCAGATGGATTTGTTTTGCCATATTCTTTGGACTGGTCTGTGCCTCCAATTTCAGTAAGGGTTTATAAAACAGTGGGTTTCATTATTGAAGGGAAGACAGGAAAAAAGAAATGGTTTAATTTTTCATCCAAATGAAGGCCAAGAGAAGTCTGAAGAGAGATATTTACCCAAATTGATTTGGTGATTCATAATTTATTATTATTCCAGCTTCATATGGTCAATTAATCTTGACGATCTATACCCTTATCAAAAATTATGTTACCCAGATAACTCTGCTGGAAGTCACAAAATATCTGACTCCTGGAGTCAAACAAAACTAAGGGTGAGGTCATGAGAGCTTGTGTTTGTTTGCTCTATATGGTCACATTATTCCTCTGTGTAAAAAATCATCATATTTAATTTATCAACATGGTGGATACACAAAATATAATCCCTGCATTTGCAAATGATTTGCTAGTTATAGAGCTCTAATTTTTAAAAAGCCAAAAAGTGCTTTTCACTGCTTTTATTAGCAAGTTGTTTATTTGCTAATGGATGCCAGATTAGAGAATTAAGACAGCCAAATACATACAGTGTTTACATCTCACTGTTATTACTAGTACAGACTTTTAAATGTCAATATATTCACCCATGACACTAAAGGAATATGTCTATGTCGCTGAGCAGAAAGCTATTAACATGAAAATCCCAATGGCTCAAAAGAACATAACTTTGGAAGTTCAGGTAGTTTTGAAAAGAAAATGGCCCGGGAGAGTGGAGTTCTGCATTCTGGTCTTCACTCTGCTGGTAACTAAGCATATGACCCTGGACTTCTCCTTTCCTGTTTAAAAATAATTAGATCATATAAGGCCCCTTTCAGCTTTGTTTACACAACCCGTATCTCTGCAAACATATGTGTTTACCTTCAGTATTTTTGGGTGGGCTTATGTAAGTCCTTCTCTAGATAAGATGACTTTCCTTTACTGATGCTGGAGATTTGGCACCTTTCTGCTAGACACCACGGGAGTAGTTGTCCTTTAAGGGCTATCAGTGGTGGTCTCCAAGTAGAATATCTCAGTATGACAATTTTTAAAAGGACGTGTATATAAATATATCCAGTTGAACCTCATTATTGCAGATTCCATATTTGCAAATGTGCTTACTTGCTAAAGTTTGTTTATAACCCCAAAATCAATACTCATAGCACTTTTTCTGGACATGCACAGAGCAGTGAAAACTTGAGCCTTCTGCCCCCTGTGTTCCCACCGGAGGTCAAGCAAAATGATGCTCCTCCTTCTTATTTCGGTTCTCACACTGTAATGAAGCGTCCTGTTCATTGTTTACTTAGTGATACTTTTTTTCCTCATTTTTGTGCTTTCTGTTGGCAATTTTGCCGTTTAGAATGACCTCAAAGCATAGTGCTGAAGTGCTGTCTAGTGCTTCTCAGCTCAAGAAGGCTGAAACGTGCCTTATGGAGAAAATTCATATGTGAGATATGCTCCATTTGGGCATGAATTAGAGTGTTGGTTGTGAGTTCAACGTTAACAAATCAACTATATATATAAAATAGGTATCTTTTAACAGGAACTCACATAAAACAAAGTTATGTATTTATCATTTGATGAAGATGTTGGGATCAGAGGCTTCCAGGAACCTAACCTTACATTTTCCCTAGGAGTAATGGTTCAGTATTCGTAATTTATTTTTCATACTGATTTTATAGAACATAACTGTCATAAATAATGATCATCATCATATGTATAAAAGAGGTTACAGGCACCAAATGTGTGCATGTATATGTGTGTGTTTCTCTAAAGGAGGTCCCTAATTTATTGAGAACTTTTTTCCAGGTTTTGGGGGCAGTGTGAGAGGAAGTCAGGGAATTCCATGTATGAGACCTATGTTATGACATTCAAATAGGATTTCATATTTATCCCCAGCCTGATTCTGAATTCATATTATCATTTACTTTCAGCATATGGAATATGTAATGTATGCAGACTTTAAAAGGCATGACGTGCAATTGCAGGTAATGTTCTTCATTATGTATGAATGTATGCTAAATGGCATTAGAAAGCATAATGTGGAACGCCTTAATTGATACTGAATAATGTATAGCTGGCAGTCTAGGAACACTTTTCTTGATTTTGAATTATAAAAGAATTTTCCATGAGAGCTTCCATGCCAGCACTAGAAGAATATACACACCTGTTTAAAACTTTGGCATATACTTTTATCAGTAAACTGGGATTAGATATGGTATTTAATTTCCTAACAAGTTTTAATCTAAGATTCTTAAAGCTTATGAGATTTGTGAAATTATTAACATTATTATTTAAAGATCACAAAGTTTCACTAACCATAACAAAGTTTTGGAATTGGATTGGTGATTTGCAATCCAAACATCCTTCTGCATGTCCCTTAACCTATAAATAACATAAGCTCTCTACCATAATGGATAATTTGACAAAAAAAAAAAAAAATCAGTCTGGAGAGTGTAGGAAGTAGCTACTGGGATACAGACTGCTATTAGTGTTATTAAATGGCTTGTAATTTTGTTAATTTTTCACCTTTTGTATTCCCATATCCACTGTTTCATGGATAAGAGAAAATGTAAAAGAAGTGATAAAAACCGGAGAGAAAGCGCAATGATTAAGGAAACTCAATGGACTCAGCTATCCCAGACCTAAACTGAGTTTGCATATTCAGATTCATCAAATAAATTTAAGCAGCCTCCTCCCAAAACTTTTTCATAAAAACAACAGTGCAAATAAATATTCTTTATTTTGTTTCACCATTACACTTACTGTTAGCAAACTCTTGAAATTTTATACCTACATATAAAAGGGGATTTGAGAAACATATCCCCTTGCCATGGGAACAGGGTGCTGACTGTCTGCCCCTGACTGCTCTTCAAATGAAATGGCATCATTTGACCTTTATGAAACAGAAAAGCATTATTTAATTATTATCCCCACCTCCATTTTTGTTTGTTTTGTTACAACAATCAAGGTGGTATTTAACTTGCCTGTATTGTGTCATGTTCAGACTGACAAATCAAAATCTCAATTCTCATTAAATGCCTTAAAAAGCTAAATATTTTTATTTTGAATTATTGCTGGGAAAAAAAAAGCTTTTTAAAAGAAGACTTTAACATGTCAATGGTAGATGTTGCATTTTGTCAAACCCAGGGCCAGAATTAGGGGAGGCAAGTAAGGCACTTGCTTTTGTGCAAAATTTAGGACACCAAAAAACAAAACAAAACAAAAACAGGAATCAACATAAATCAATATAAATCATATTTAATGCAATATTTTTCAAAATGAAAATTAATGCAAAACCCATGATGAACAAAATATTTTAAAACTTAAATAATCATAATCAGTGTCACCATTCATTCACCATTCATTCTAAAATTATTTATTGAATGCTAACTAGGAAAAGGAAACATTTTATGTGCTGAGAATACAGCAGCAAACAAGAATGGCAAGGTTCCTGTCATCAGGAAACTTTAGACAACAAAGGGGATCTGAGACGCTCCTTTCCCCCTTTTTAAAAAAAACTGTGTACCAGTTAAGTAAAAGCCAGTTTCAGCGCTAACCCCACTTGCAAGATTTATGGCAAAAGCAAAAACGGAGCAGGAGGAAGTAGGACCATCATGGATATTCTCTTTAACTACAAAAGAAAAAGAAAAATGGAGTCTGGTGGTCATCCCAGCCAAAAGAAATGAGCGAGGGCTGCTAGAGACTGCAATGAGGAAGAGTTAGTAGGATGCCAGGAAGAAGTTTAAGATTCAAAGAAAGTAAATTATTTTTCTTTGTTCACTGACTGGACAACTACTACTGAGCACCTACCACTGCCAAGAACTTCTCTAGGCTTTAGGATAAAGTGCGGGACAAGGTAGAGAATATATTTTGACAGAGATATACTAAAATATACTTTATTTTTTAGTTATTTTAGTTATTATTGGGGAGGGGTTACCTCACCTTCTGGCTGTTCATTTCAAGGCCATGGCCAGAACAACTTTTTTTGTCAGAGTGGAAAACTAAATGGAATCTTTCTGGGGTAGATGATAATAATAATAATAATAATAATAATGGTTCCCTTTCTCCAGTTAGTACCTCACCAACTAGTAGAGTTTAGACACTTGCTAAGAGTGATCCTTGGGAGCTTGTAAAATGCAGAGACCCATCCCTACTCACACCTACGGAATCTGAATTTCCATTTTAACAAGATCCCAGGGTAATTCATCTGCATATTAAGGTTTCAGAAGCTACGATTTACAAATAATAAATGTATTCTAAGAAGAAAAATATTATCCCCAATTCCATCTCTCTAAATAGACCAGTTTATATTTTCCATTTTTGAATCCTTGCCCATATCCACATATACTAATTTATAGTCTTAGCCAGAGTTCAAAACATTTTTTCAAAGTTATTACTTACTGATAAAATAACATAATCATTTTAATTGTCATATTTATTGCTACATGGCAATTTCCCCAAATTTGCAAACATGCTATTATACATGATACACTTAACCAGATATTGACAGTAGTCCATAAATTTTTAGTAGTAAAGAAATGACTATTTTAGATAGTGTGACAATGTCTAATATAATATGTGTAGATTTTTATATGCTTTTCATTTTTTGTCCGATTTCAGATTATGTATCACTGAATACAAGTATGCTTAAGTTCTTGTTTGATTTACCAAATTTGTTTACAAAATGCTCATTCCAATATGCCCTGTTACCAGCATTATGTGAGTATCAATTTTATCACGATACCCTTGGCATTACATTTAAAAGGTAAGAAGATTATGCTAATTTATCTGAAATGATTTAATCCCTCTTAACTAAAATATATTTGCATTTTATATGTAGATAATCTCAATTTGAAATATAGACCAATTTTGTAAAGGACATTTTAACTAAAAACAATCTAGAGGTTGATATCCTACAATACAGATTAAGCATTTAAAACTGAAACACCAAAGACATAGATTTTAATGGAAACCTTCATTAATGGAGGTCACTCTTCTCCATTTTCTATGATTGACACATACTACTAGGTCTTAGGCAAGAAACACATGAACTGCGTAGTACATATCATGGGCCAGTCAATAGCTCCAAATGAAAGCTCACAGGAAAGATGCTTTTTGCCACCAGCTAGTGCTAACATTGGATGGAAAATACAGGGTTTGGCAAGAGACACCAATATTTAACAAACTCTGGTGTCTCTAAAATGTAATTCCATGGTTAATGATAGTGCTGATTCTAAAATTCATACTAAAAGTTCGAAGAATCAGAAGAGCTAAAATAATTTTGAAGAAAGAAAAAACAAAGTTGGAAAACTCACATTACCTGATTTTAAAACTTATTATAAATATCATGATATTTGCAGAAGGATGGACATACAGATCGATGAATCAAACTAGAGATTCCAGCAATAGACTCACATATATATGGCCAATAGATTTCTGACAAAAATGCAAAGGCAATTCTTGAAGAAAAGGTAATCTTTTTAACAAGTTGTGGAGAGACAACTTGAAATTTATATGCAACATAATGAATCCCAACACAAATATTTTATCATACACAAAAATTAACCCAAAATGGATCACAAACCTAATTGTAAAACCTAATACTCCATAATTTCTAAGGAAAATATAAAAGAAAATTTTCTTGACCTTGGGATACACAAAGTTTTCTTAGATACAATGCTGAAAACACAATCCTTAAAAGAAAATTTTTAAGATAACTTTCTGTTGAACAAAAATTGTCAGAATCAATAAGGAAGCAGAGAACTTAGGCTTTCAAGTTTCAGTAACAAGCTCCACATGAGTTAAAACTCTTAGAATATGGCCACTGTCGCCTCTGTTCTTGTCTCTCCAAAGACTTGATTCCTCTCAAGGGACTCCAGCAACTACTACCTAGTGTTGCCAAACATCCTGAAGTTCCCTAGAGAGACATATGCTCTCTTTAAACTCCAAATCTTTTTATACAATCACCTCTAATCCATCACCTGTTCCTTCAAAGGGTTAATACCCACTCATCTCTGTTTCCCAGCTTATACCTCAGCTCCTCCAGAATGACTCCCTGGACCAATTCTACCTCATCCCCAATAGTGCCACGTTTGGGTCTGAATTGTATGGCTCCCAAAATTCCTATGCTGGAATACTAATCTCCTACTACTTCAGAAGGACCATATTCGGAGATAAGGTCCTTACAGTCCAACAGAAAAGTCTTTTTAAATTAAGTTAAAATGGGGTCATTAGGGTAGTCCCTAATCCAATATGACTAGTGTCCTTGTAAGAAGAGGAAGTTTGGACACAGATATATACAGAAAGAAAACGATGTGGAGACACAGGGAAAAGATGGCCATCTACAAGCCAAGGAGAGAGCCCTGGAACAGATTTTTCCCGCACTGCGTTCAGAAGGAACCAATCCTGCCAACACCTTGATCTCAGACTTCCAGCCTCCTGAACAAAGAGAAAATACATTTCTGTTGTTTAAGCCACTCAGTCTGTGGTACTTGGTTATGGCAGCCCTGGCAAACTACTACAGTACCACGACTGCTTGGTGCTCCTATTGCACCCTGCTGATCTCAGTCCTTGTAGTTAACAGGCTATGATACAGTTGCTGTAAGTTCCATTAAGATAGGGACTACACTTTTCTTGTTCATAGATGTATCCTGTGGCTCCAAATCAGCACCTGTTATATAATAATTTCTAAAGATGACATGTATGTGTTCATTGTATAGATGACATTTACATAATATTTAGTAATTTCAGTAGACAAAATCTGAATAGTGTCAAATAATTAGAAAAACAAAGAGATAGCCATAGACAATGTATAAGCAAAATACTACGTTAGGAATAGTGTAAATACCTTGTATATACAAGGATTAAAATTTCAGCTGATTTAATTTCTACTTTGTGCAGTAGAAAGCAATAGATGCTCTAAACTATCCAAGAACAGATATACATCACAAATTGGAATCTGAAACCATCTAAGACAGGGGATGGCAAATTTGCTCTATAGATGACCAAATAGCAATTATTCTAGCCTTTGCACGTCAGATACTCTTTGTCACAACTACTCAACTATTCACTCATAATGTAAAAGTAGCCACAGACACTGTACAAAGGAATGGGTGTGGATAAGGTACAATAAAACTTTATTTACAAAAACAGGTAGTGGACTGTTTAGGTAGTGGTTTGTCAAGCCCTAATCTAAATCTTGTATACACATCCTGATAAAACAATTCAAAATTGAAATGCAATCTTTATTCTCCCTGGTAAAGCCTGCATAAGAATTCCAATTAAAAACAGTTTGTCTGTGTATTTTTAACACATGATGATGTATTCCTCACTGTGATAGTTTAATTAGTATACAATTCACGCCTGGTTAAATGTAAATGAAGTGCTTACTTCATGATAATTTAAAACACTCTGTTGTATCATGAGCAGTTATTAAAAGCCTCATTGACATGATTGCTTATTTTGTTTTGAAATTTATTGTCAAGATGCAAGTTGGCAGGTTTTAACCATTCTTTTCTAAACAACTCTATGGCATGGAAGAAAAACATTAACTAGAATACCTTCTTTGATGTTTCTACTATGAAAACCAGTATAATAACTTTAATACAATAGCTTATATATTCATTCAACAATGTATATGGTATAATGGAAACCCAGATGAGATTCTGTGTTATGCTAAACAAATCAGCCAGACATAAAAAGTCACACATTGTTTGATTCCATTTATATGAATTATACAGAACAGGTAAATCCATAGAGACAGAAAGCAGACTGGTGGTTGCCAAGGGCTGAGGGAGTAAATGTCTAATGAGTACTGGGTTTATTTGACCGGTGATGAAAATGTTTTGAATGCAGAGGTAGTGGTTGCTGGATGTACTAAATGCCATTGAATACTTCACTTTAAAATGGTTAATTTTATGACGTGTAAATTTCACCTAAAAATTCCAGATTTTCAGACAAATAATTTAACTGGCATTATAATTTTGATTACGACAATCATTTAGGAACAAAATTATAATAAAACAAGTTTGTGTGTAAAAGTAATTATTCTTTCAGAACTGAAACTAGAATGACTACCCCATCATCACAGGAGCTCGAAGCTCAGTAGACCAGAGAACAGTATGCAGGTCATGATTTAGTCTAATGTCAAAATGCAAATATTGGCAGAGGGTAATTGTCTATGTGCTCTGATGTCAGGAATACTAGAGCTATTCTCCTCCCATCCCCCAAATTTCATACAAATAAATATTGCTGATTGCTTCACCCAGTTTCTCACAAAGTATTTAACAAAGGCTTTCTGAACTCAACATGAAAAGAATTTATAATATAAATATCTCTGACCAAATAAATGTCTTGAACTCATGTAAAATGAAAAGGTGAACAAAAGTATTTTTTCTAAAAATTAAACCCACAGACAAATATTAGAGGGAAAAAAATAGCATCTGTAATAGAGAAAGGCACAAAAATACAAGGCTAAATAAACTTTATAAAAGGAAGCTGAGATTCTTGTGGCTATACCTAGCATTTGCTAGCTTAAAGATAATTCTAAAAACACTTTTCAGGTAGTGCTACTCTAAGGAAGGCATTGACTAAACGAGCCAATGTGTTAACCAAAGCGAAAACACGAGCCAATTATTTGATGGTTACACGTACATTCAGAAGTTAATCCAAATCAAAAATTTTAAATATAGAACCAGTATGTCATATTTAGGGATCTTCTGAGAACATTCATCTTGGTGATTTATATATTACCTAATTTGAAAGTTTTGATGTACTTTTGCATACACACTACAAATTTCTTATGTTCCCTGAGATTAATAAAAAATATTTTTGAATCTCTAGTTACATGGAGAATTCATTGATAAGAACCACTAAGAAAAAAACAACAAAATAGTTTGCTCTCAATAACAACATTTTCCATGTTTCCATCCAATTACTTAGAAATAAATGTTAAAAAAATAATGGACTGGACAGTTTTATAAATGTTAGGAAATCAATTCACTTTAAATATTTAATAATAATAATGGTCAATATTTTGCTTGAATAGGTCTGTATTTTTAAATGGTAAATATATATGAAGAACTAAACATATTCAAAATTTATATTTGTATCTTATGGTTTTAAAAATATGTCACAGTTAAACTCAAATGAAATTTTTATTTAAAATTCAAAATGGCTTTTAAGGAGGTATTTTATTAAAGCAATTAATTTGGTTGTTTTACTTGTGCATTGAATGTTTTGCAATTGAGTAGTTACTATAATTATGTCATTACAATAATTATGCAATTACTCTCTGTAATTATATCATTTAATTATATAAGTATGCTTACAGGAATTAGTTGTATAATTAGAACATGTAATCACATAGTAAAATAGAAAACTATATTTTAAAACATACTAAGTTGGATTTATTGGCCTATTTCAATTTATAACATTCAAAATATTAAGAGAGTTTATCCTGTGTAAAATTTCTTATGATTTTTAAAACTTTATTTTGAAATAATTACAACTTTTCAGAAAATTCATATTCTTTTCATCAGGATATCCCATTCAAGTTGCCAACTGTTCTAGTTATATCAATTTTTGAAAAATGATTCAATCCAGGATTATACATTACCCTTGTCATGTCTCTTTAGACTCTTTCAATATCTATCACTCTATCTATCTATCTATCAATCAAAAATCAGGACTTCACACTGACACTGCTAGTTCCAATCCAAAAAACTCAAGTTTTATTTCTTTTTCTTTTTATTTCAGAATATTATGGGGGTACAAACGTTTTGGTTATATAATTTGCTTTTGTACAGTTTGAGTCGAAGTTATGAGTGTGTCCATCACCCAGATAGTGTGCATTGCACCCATTAGGTGTGAATTTACCCGTTTCCTCCTCCCCCCCTCCTGCCTGCCTGATTTCTGTTAAATTTGACTTTCATACATGCATGTAAGTATTGATCCACTAGTTCCAATTTAGTAGTGGGTACATGTGGTGTTTGTTTTTCCATTTCTGAGATGGAAAAGCATTCTTAGAAGAATGCTCTCCAGTTCCATCCAGGTTGATCCGGCAATCCCACTACTGGGTATTTACCCAAAGGACAAAAAGACATTTTATAAAAAAGACACTTGCACTTGAATGTTCATAGCCACACAATTCACAATTGTAAAGATGTGGAAACAACCCAAGTGCCTATCAATACATGAGTGGATTAATAAAATGTAGTATATGTATACCGTGAAGTTCTACTCCTCCACAAAAAAACAATGGTGATATAGCACCTCTTATATTATCCTGGATAGAGCTGGAACCCATTCTACTAAGTGAACTATCCCAAGAATGGAAAACCAAGCGCCACATGTACTCACCATCAAATTGGTATTAACTGATCAACACTTAAGTGCATATGTAGTAATAACATTCATCGGGTGTCAGGCAGATGGGAGCAGGGAGGAGGGGATGGGTATATACACATGTAATAGGTGTGGTGCCCACCGTCTGGGGGATGGACACTTGAAGCTTTGACTCGGGTGGGACAAGGGCAATATACATAACCTAAACATTTGTATGCCCATAATATGTGGAAATTTAAAAAAAATTTTTTTTAAAAAGCTTTTTAAAAAGGTATTGCCAGGTGTGATGGTTCACACCTGTTAGCCCAGCGCTCTGAGAGGCCCAGACAGGAGGATCACTTGAGGCCAGGAGGTCAAAACCAGCCTGGGCAACATAGCAAGAACACATCTCTACATATTTTTTTAATTAGCTGGGTGTGATGGTGCATGCCTGTAGTCCTAGCTACTTGGCAGGGTAAGGCAAGAGGATGACTTGAGCCCAGTAGTTCAAGGCTGCAGTGAGCTATGATCATTCCACTGCACTGAAGCCTGGGCAACAGAGTGAGAGTGTCTCTTTAAAAAAATATCAAGTTAATAATTTGTATACTGATTACTTGTTTCAATGACTTTGGATGTATTGTCCAAAATTAAATGAACTATACTGTTAATGTCTCCATTTGTTTGTACTTTTTAATGTGTCTACTAAAAATTTTAAATTAAATATTTGGTTGGGCCGGGCGCGGTGGCTCACGCCTGTAATCCTAGCTCTGGGAGGCCGAGGCGGGTGGATTGCTCAAGGTCAGGAGTTCGAGACCAGCCTGAGCAAGAGTGAGACCCCGTCTCTACTAAAGATAGAAAGAAATTATCTGGCCAACTAAAAATATATATACAAAAAATTAGCCGGGCATGGTGGCTCATGCCTGTAGTCCCAGCTACTCAGGAGGCTGAGGCAGTAGGATCGCTTAAGCCCAGGAGTCTGAGGTTGCTGTGAGCTAGGCTGACGCCACGGCACTCACTCTAGCCCGGGCAACAGAGCGAGACTCTGTCTCAAAAAAAAAAAAAAAAAAAAATATTTGGTTGAAATATTTCTATTTAACAGTATTTGTCTAAGCAGTTCTTTTGTAGAAGTTTCTAAAATCATTGCAAATCATAGCAGCCTCCTTTTATTGATAGGCAAAACTTGATGTTGCATGAACATAATCTCATTTAATCTTCACGAGAATATTTTGATTTAGCTACTCTTCATTAATGAGGAATCCGATTTATAATGAGCTAGGCACTTTGGGAGTTATATGAAACAGAAAAACTCCTTGGAGTTAGGAGTCATGTCTTTTCACACCTTTTGTAGTCGCTTTTGCCAGTAAAAGTAGCATTCTTTTCTGTACAACACCAAAAAATAGACTTCCACAAGCACTAAGAAGCTTTCTGAGTCCAGAATTCTTTAGGTAAGAATTATCACTTTCAAATTTGCTTTTTGCTATAATGATTTATTTCAGTGTCTCTCTAGTAATTGTCTTAAAATGTCAAATACTCATTGCCTCCCAAAATCACAAAAGATTTATAAAAAATTTTCCTCTGATTTAATCCTAAAAGACATTCATATATATTCATTTTGTAACCTACATTTCAAAGTATACAGACATCACTCTGACAACTCCACGGATGACTTTGAAATTATGTTTTGCATATAAGTTGATCATATGGACAAAAGTCCAATGAAAATTTAAAAATTTTTACATTGTCAAAAGCTGTGTCTACTGGTGATTAATAATTTCTTCTAGGTACTACTTCAACTTACTCTTTACGTTTAGAGTTTTGATTTTTCTTAGATCTTGTTTGATTTTACAAAAAAAGATGTTTGAAACACCTTTTTTTGAAAAAATTTCATTGATGTTTGAATTGTATTTTGAAGCTTGCTCTCCAAATCTAAATATGTCATTCTTTCAGAAGCAAGTATTGCCCAGAGATTTTTTGAATACAGTCTTTCCATGAGGTATACAAATTTATGAACTTAAATAATATATTCTTCTAGCAATACCATTTTTATGTAAATTTTGTCTGCTAAACCTACAGATTAAAGGTGAGTAAAATAAAATTCCAAATGTTTATATCATTTGACATAAGTTAGAATTTTTATGGAGAAAAAATAGGATTTACTAAAAAAAAATTCAGGTTTTGAGAACATTTTAATCAAATGTGGATAAATTATTTGATATGTATTACGACATCATTAGATAAAAATGAATGTCCTTCATTAAACAGTCATTGTAAGATTCTGTTTGGTCTGTAATTTTAGAGAATATTTATTACCAGTTAGTTTATATCCTAGTATCTGATAGAATAAAATAAAATGTTTTGAAAAAAGTTTTCTACAAATTGAACAAATGAAATTATTTTTCTAAATTGTCTGGAATTAATCTCAACTTGAACCAGTTTTGTAAAAGTTAGATAATCTGATCATTTAAAAACATATTATCTTACAGTTTTTGCAGTTGTTTTGATTTTATAGCATCTAAAAGTGGCGTAAAATTTACAAGATATTTTAATGACTCTCAGAAGAGATCAGAAGTGATCATAACCCAGCTGCTTCCCCCAGCTACCCAGGCACCCCACGTTCATTACACATGTGCTTCGCTCATTTGTGGATAAGGCTACTTGCATGACATTAATTATCTTAAAAATGTCAATCATTCCCCAGTCTATATCTCTGTATATATACATATATACATATAAACATATGGTCCCTAACTTAATGATGGTTCGACTTACAGCTTCTAAACTTTATGATGGGTGTATCAGGGTATTAAGTGCATTTTCACCTCATGATAGTTTTGGCTTATGATGATTTTATCATTATGTAGCCCACTAGTTAGTCAAGGAGCATCTGCATATATTTTCAAAAGATTATTTCTAGGCTGTCCAACAGGTAGTACAAATCAATATGACTGAAGCTAAATTCCAATTTCAATACCAATTTTAATTCCTCCTGCATTCACTATCAATCATGTTGGCACTCTACACTTAGCAGTGTAAAAAAAATCAGGTTGAATGGGCTTCTTTTGGCAAAGGAACTGGCTATACCACACCCCTTTTATCTGTACATAATTGTATCGGCCCGTGTGTATTTGAGCATTATATTAAGTTTTAATCTTACATCCAAAGATACGTCGCTGGAAAGTTGAGTTGCCCAGACTGACTATGGTGAGCCCAGCCTGCCCTTTGATAAGCCCGAGAGTACCAGACATATAGACCTCCCCAAATTAAATAATGATTATAACAGTGCTTGTCCTGACATCCAAGGTGCACAATCCAAATAACCTGAATTAGAGCAATAAATGTCTGACATGACCAAGAAGCTGGTTGGATGTTGTTGAGAAAGTTGTTGAGTGCCTATGCAGGCATCAGGTGCCTCTCATTCATGCCGTGGTCCACCCTCTGGGAAGCCCAGCCTCCCTGATGGCCTAGCTCTTTTGGGCCACACAGGTGCAGCAGCAAGAGCTGTTACCTACAGCTTCATTAACCACTTGTTGATCCTCCTTCTCCCTGCTCCTTTATGCTAAATTATGGTGTATGTTTAATTATGATTAATTGTTTGACTCCTATATTTCTTAGCCGTAGTAAGGAAAAGTGCATGCAATTCTAATTTCACTTACCTTGAAAGAAGTGTGTCCGCTCCTCCCTCTACCTTCTCAGAGCTGAGAATCCTGTGGTTGAAGTGAAAGCATAAATCAAAAACTTTTCACAGATGGTGTTGTCTGTCATGTAAAATTTCACTCAAGCCAGAAACTGAATCAATTTGAACTTCTCCTGCTCTCTCATCCCGGATGTTAGCTCTAATTAGACTTTAATTTTTCTGGAATCCCTTCACTGTTCTCTTCTCCTCTACGCCCTTTTGAAAGCTCACTATTCTACAGCATCGCGATATTTGCAGCTTCCTAAATAGCCTCTCTGCCTACAGCCTTATCCTTCGAATCCATTCTCCACCCTACAGCTAGCGTGGTAACTCTAAGACAGTTCTGACCATCACTTCGCTCCTTCTGAACTCTTTAATCATACCCTGTGATCTTGGGGAAGAAGACATATTTTTCAGCATTGCTCAAAGAAAGGCCCCGAATGATTTGACCACAGCACTCCTCAGCAGCCTTAGGGCTCACCACAGCCACAACACCTGTTGAATTCAGATCCAGGCTTTCTTAACTGCTAGTGATTCCTTCCATTCTTCGTGCTCCATTCTGTATTCACAACCCTCGGGCAGGCACGTACCTAATCTCCACTTACCATTTGGGACTCACTTCAGGTGTTACCTCCTTAAAAAATTAATCTCTGAATCTTCCTCTCACATATTCATTCCCACTTTCCCACTCATGCTGGAGAAGATATTTTGACATGTACCATGAGAGTGCCTGATATACCCATGTAATAGCATTTGCCATACCATACTGTAATAACCTGCTTACTTGTTTATGTAGATGCTAAGGATTGTAATTTATTCTTCAGAATATTCCTCAATGACCAGTATAGTACCTAGTATGTGTATATTATTGTTCAATACTTATTTTTAATGCAAGAAATATAACTCCAGCTCACTTATTCAATAAAACATTGAAAATAATCTACTTTAATTTTTTTGTTTTGCTTATGATATTCTCTCAGTTTTAAAATAGTTCCTAGGCCGGGCGTGGTGGCTCACGCTTGTAATCCTAGCACTCTGGGAGGCCGAAGCAGGTGGATCTTTTGAGCTCAGGAGTTCGAGACCAGCCTGAGAAGAGTGAGACCTCCTCCCCACCCCCCATCTCTACTAAAAAAATAGAAAGCAATTAGCTGGACAACTAAAAATATATATAGAAAAAAATCAGCCGGGCATGGTGGCACATGCCTGTAGTTCCAGCTACTCGGGAGGCTGAGGCAGGAGGATCACTTGAGCCCAGGAGTTTGAGGTTGCTGTGAGCTAGGCTGACGCCACAGTACTCTAGCCGGGGCAACAGAGTGAGACTCTGTCTCAAAAAGAAAAAAAAAAAGAAAATAGTTCCTCCTTCCTCCCTCTAATTCTTTATATTTAAATCACCAGAATGGGTTATAGCTCTCATAGTCTGCTTCAAATGTCATCTATTGATGAAGCTTTCAGTAACCTTAGAATCAGTCTCTTTTTTTATACTGGAATTACAAAATTTCTACTGTTTGTGGTCCATTGAAACATATACGCTCTTGGTGAGTATTTATTCATTGCTCTAGCTGTCAGTGCTTAGCTCATGATCTTTCCTGTAATATCTGCTTATAAATTACATGCTGGATTAAATTACATTGGAATATTGTTATTACTCATACTGATAAGCATGAAGCAAAATTTTGTCTAATAAAGGTTCTTATTTAGCATTAATCAGACTTGCAATTATTCTATTAATTCAACAATTTTCTTTAATATATGCTTGTCAGATTGTTGAAAACCTTTGGTTAATTTCCAGAATTTTGAAAAAGTTTATTTTGACATTTTTCCTTAGTGCTGTCATTGCTGCCATGGAGAAAAAGAATTTTACAGGTCCTTATTTTACCACTCTGGATGTGCTCTCTGTAGTTCTTTTAAAATGTACTTTGGTACTTTCTGTATTTTAAGTACTCTGACCATTTTGCCTAATGTGGCATAATGTTGTGTATAATATGCCCTTAGACCTTATTATCCTTTCGATATTTGTAGAATTCGTGATGATGTCAACTCTTTCAATCTCAATATTGCTGATTTCTGTTTTTTCTCATGTTTTTGGTTTTTGTTTTCCTGATCAACCTGACGAGAGGTTTATCAATTGCATTTATATTTTCAATGAACTATTTGTTATTTTGTTGGTTTTCTCAATTGTTTTTTTCTATTTTATCAATTTCTATTATTTACTATTTCTTTTCCTTCCTTCAATTTTTTTTGTTGTACTCTTTCTCTATTAAGATAAAAATAGAGGTTGTTTACATGAGAACTTTCTTCTTTTATGTACACAGATTTTGTGCTTTGAATTTCTCTCTGAGAAGTGACATACTACAAATTTTGATATGTAGTGTTTGCAATTCTTATAGGCCGGGCACAGTGGCTGTAATCCTAGCACTCTGGGAGGCCGAGGCAGGTGGATCGTTTGAGCTCGGTTCGAGACCAGCCTGAGCAAGAGTGAGACCCCGTCTCTACTAAAAATAGAAAGAAATTATATGGACAACTAAAAATATATATAGAAAAAATTAGTCGGGCATGGTGGAGCATGCCTGTAGTGCCAGCTACTTGGGAGGCTGAGGCAGGAGGATCACTTGAGCCCAGGAGTTCGAGATTGCTGTGAGCTAGGCTGATGCCACGGCACTCTAGCCCGGGCAACAGAGTGAGACTCTGCCTCAAAAAAAAAAAAAAAAAAAATCTTATAATTTAAAAACTTCAAATTTCCTTTTAATTTCTTCTTTGAACTGTGGTTTATTTGAATTGTGATAATTAGCTTCCAAATATTTTTCTACATAAATGTTTTCTGCATATATTTATATAATTGATTTATAATCTAATTCCACCTGAACAGAGAACATACTTCATATTATTTGGATCAATTTAAGTTTATTGAGTCTTGTTTTATGCCCAGAACATGGTCAGTCTTTGTAAACATTTCATGTACATTTGAAAAGAATGTGCATTCTGGTGTCGTGGGTCAGTGTTCTATAATTGTCAACTAGGACAGATCAGTTGCCTGTACTGTTCAGTTTTTGTATACTAAATGATCTATCTACTGTCTAATTGTTTCACCAATTATTGAAAGATATATATTGAAATTTATATTAGTTTCTTTGTATATTTTGTGGCTCTGTTTAGATGTATAAATGTCTATCATTGTTATAATAACTTGATAAATTTAACCTTTTATCATTATGAAGTGATTCTCTTTGTACTTTCTAATAATTGTCCTTTAAAATCTACTTTGGTATTAATTACTTGGGGATTCTTTTGATTAGTGTTAGAATGGTATATCTTTTGTCCTCTTTTACCTTTAATCTATTTATGTCATTATATTTAAAGTGGATTTCTTAAAGATAGCACATAGTTGGGTCTTATTTTTATATCCAATGTGAAAATCTCTACCTTTTAAATTGAAGTATTGAGACATTTACTTAATATGATTATTATTACAGTTGAGTTTAAATATGCCATTGTGCTATTTGTTTTATATCTGTCTTTTGTTTTTTTTCTTTTTTCAGTCTTATTTCAGCACTAAATTGAGTGCTGAAAGAAAAACCAGTCAAATCAATTCTATATCTAATGAAAACATCTTTGAAAAAGAGTTAATTAAAGACATTTTCAATTAATTAAAAGTTGAGAGAATTCATCCCAAAATTGCTTTATAGAAAATGAGAAATGAAAATTTTCAGACTAAAAGAAAATGGTATATGAAATAAACTTGTGTCTCCAAGAAGTAATTAAAATCACTAAAAATGTTCAGTATATGAGTAAATATACTATTTTTTCTTCCTAAACTCTTTAAAGACAACTATATATCAAGGTCAAAAATATAACTATATTTTGGGATTTATAACATACGTAAATATAAAACATGACATTAAGATTAATAGTGAGGGAATAAATGAAATTATTTTGTTGCCAAGGTTATTACCTTCTTGGAGAGTAGTAAAATATGAACTGTAAGTCCAATGTAATATAGACATGCACTCTAATCCAGGAGCTATTATTAAAAATAATACAGAAAAAATAGACATTTTACATAGATCATATAAAAATGACCAGTGAAAAGTGATGAACATTATCGGTTATCAAGCAAATGAACAATAAAATAAAAATGAGATATAATTTCACACCCACTAGAAGGCTAAAAGTAAAAACACTAACAAGAGAAGTTCTTTTGGCTAAATGGAACAATAAGAAACATATATACTATACCATGTGAAGCAATTAAAAAACAAGGTAAAATATTGAAACAATGGTATTTCAAGACAGTAAACTTTGGGCAGCAAAGGATCACCGAGAGAAGAGAAATACCTAAGGCAAGGCGGGTGGTTGCTAAGGCATGTTAGCTAACTGGGGGCTGTTTCCAGGCCTAGACGCAGGAGGGGAAAATCAGGAGTGTGGCAGTTGCCCTCAGCCGGGAAGATGAAGAAGAGAATAGGGAGAAGCCCTGTTGTCTGTATCAAGAGCACAAATGCTCTGTAAGGTAACTTCAAGTGTCCTAATTTATATGTAATCAAAAGACTCAAAGGGAGAGAGAAGAAAATATATTTGAAGAGATTATAGCTATTTTTGTCAAAATTTGATAAAACTTGCAAATCCACATATCCTAGGAGCTCAATATCCCTAAGCACAAGACACATGAAGGAAAGCACACCAAGCACATCATAATCAAATTGCTTAAGACAAGGGATAAAAATAAAAGCTTTTTTTTTTAAAATTACCCATATGCACAGAAAAACAAAGATGAGAATGAAAGCAGATTTCTATTTGGACGCTGTGGAGGCCAAGGGACAGGGGTGTGCCATCTATACAATGCTGAAGGAGAAAAATTGCCACCTTAGAACTCTGCACTCAGCAAAGATAATTTTCAAAACAGAAGTTGAAATAAAAACATTTCAGACATAATTTTCCTTCTATTGGCCTTTCCTTCATGTCTCACTCTCCCAGTCCCTCCCAAATAACTGTGCATAGTCCTTGTAGAACCAATGGCAAAACTAAGACAAAGCTTAAAATGATTTCCCATGTAAAAGAACGTTGAAATAAGGTATGTTCCAGCAGATATCATAAGATTAGGGATAGCTATTTTAATATTGAAGAAATCTTGCATTTTTGGAGCACAAGAAAAAGAGTTACAGTTTCTCATTTAAAAAAATTATTACGGATTAACTATTGTTAAGTGCACTATTTATGTAAATTAGTGTGTCTAAAGAGCTTGTAAATATAATATTCCCTCATTTATTTAGTCTATACACTTAGCTCTGTGAAGAAGGATTTATTCATCAAAAGTAAACAGTAAGTCAAATAATGTACATTCCGAAGGTTATGACCAAATTAATCAGGTTTTGATGTTGTTGTACATGTTTGCTCATGTTCAGGTAATCCTTTCCACATGTGTTAATGTTAGAATTATTGATCTCAGATGACTGCCAACCAGAGGACTCGGACTCATTAATTGATTCCTATTTATGGTATCAAGAAATTCACCCTCTGCAGACAGGAATATAATAAATACAAATTAAAATCAATAGCTATAAGTACCATTACAATGAGAATTCTCAAATGGCAAAAATCTTTATGAATGCTAAATTATGGGTTCTTTTATTCAAACCATATTCAGAAATTCATGTTTTGGTAAAAAAGATGCCTTGGTACTACTTTTAAGGAGAACTGGAATTTGTATTATTATAATGATGAGTACCAAATTTTATACTTTTAAATGCTGTACAGGCAGTCTCTCTACCCCCATACACAAGACTTTTATCCAACAAATCTTGCATTGATTGGCACATTTGTTGTTGTTTTTGTTGTTAAAATAAAAAGAGTTTTAAAATTTGGTAATATTTAGATTATGGGGTTTATTTTTCAAAATGCCATTTGTCTAGCTTATTTTCCAAAGGAAATTCTTGCTTCAGTGATGACATGTTTAAATGCCTACTACTTCTGTGTTCCTAAGACAATAAAGGCTGTTCTTACAAGGACAAGCTAGGTATAGAATATTTACTAATTAAATAACAAAAGTAGGTTGAATCAACTCAGAGCCTAGCTTGAATTAACAGTCACACTGGTTTCAGCCTCTAGTCCAGATACAGCCTACAAGCATTCTAAAGATAATATTTCCCCACTGTCTCCAGGTCTGGATATACTGCAAATCTAACTTTTTCCAAAATTCAATCAATTCAAATCCAAATCTTGCCTTTGACTGATCATCTTCTTTGTTCCCTAACCTTTCCAGCTAGTCAAAACTTGTTGTCCCCCTTAGATTAGGTTTATCATCTAGTGCAGACAATAACTTACATTAAATGTTCATTCTTATTAAGAGAAGAAATTATTACTCTTAGGAGGAAAAGGATGACTTGAAAATTCTTATTTAGCCAAATTATATTCATGTTTATGAGTTGTGAATGACACTGTATCCAAATGAGACATTATACATTTATATGCATAGGTAGGTCAATATATTTAGAAGAAAACCAACCTAAAAAGGGTTTTGTTTAATGTCCTAACAACATCCCCTTATCTTTGATACCATCTTTTATCTGGTTATCTAGTTATTTCTCATTTCAAATTTCTTTTCACAGATTAAAGTGTGTAAAGTAACATGCAAATAACCAAGTGCTGGTAGCTGAAAGAATGTGCTTAATGACTGATAAATTACATACCAAATTTCAAAATAATTGCCAATAATGTTGAACATAACTGAATTAGGGAATATAAGTGGTAATGACATCACTATAAATATTTTATCATCTTTTCTATAATTTGTATATATTTAAGGTGCATTCTCTTCTAATTGCCATGAATAATAGTTAGAATGCAAATGGGAAAAGCAATAAAAATAATATCTTTGCTTGACTATTCAGATAAAAAACTTATGTCTAAATGAATTCCAAGCATCATTTGTTATTATTTATACTACAAAAATTCCTTTAAATGTTGACTACCAATGTACTGATTTAATTTTATTAATTGATAGCTTGAAACCACAGAAAAATAAAAAGGAAAAAGGAAATTAACCAGTAAATTATTCCAAAAATCAGGAAGTCTTTGTGTCAACTTACTGTATTATAGGTTGATTATAAGTAGCATTCACAAAAAGATGGAGAAATAAGCATGTATGTCATTGTGGTGCACACTTGGTGTAACCTAATTGAATAAATGCCTAGGTAGAACTATGCATTAAAAGATTAATGTAGTTTAAAGAAAGGTCCTTTGCCTCCAGCTGATTTTTGACAAAATGACACTGCAGAAGAAATAAGAAAATAATAGTCTCTTAAAATAAATGTTGTTAAACCAATTGGATAGACACCTAGAAAACATTATCCTTGACCCCTCCCTCAAATTGTATACATAAATCAATTCTAAATGGAATACAGATGTAATTGTGGAAAATGAAACAAAGTTTTAAGAATAGGAGAAACTCATTATTCACTTGAGAAGCAAATATTTCTTAAATAGAAAACAAATATAAATGAAAATGTTAATAAATTTAGCTACATTAAAATTGAAAATGTCTGTTTCTCAAGAGATAGCATTCAGGAATGAAAAGTCAAACCACAGACAAGGTGAAGATATTTGCATTACATATATTTTGAAAGGGCAAATATGCAGAATATATAAAGAAATATAAATCAATAAGAGAAATGCAAAAAACCCAATAGGAAAATGTCCAAACACTTGAATTAGAACTTCCAAAGAAAGATACCCAATGGCCAGTAAAATATACAAAAATGTATTTGTTATGTACTGAATTATATCCCTCAAAATTTATATGTTGAGGCCCTAATCCTCAGTGTGGCTATCTTTGGAGACGGGGCCTTAAGGTGCTAATTAAGGTTAAATGAGGTCATAGTGTGGGGCTCTAATCCAATTTGACTGGTGTCCTTATAAGGAGAGGAATTGACACCAAGAATGTGTTTGCACAGAGAAAAGGCTGTGTGAGGACCCAGCAAGAAGTGGCTGTCTGCAAACCAAGGGGAGTGGCCTCTGGCAAAACCAAATCTGAAGTTAGTGGTGAACAGAATTAAACTACGCAGACAACAAAGACCAGATAAACTGCAGATCAAATTAACTCTCCCTCCACCCTCATAGCTCAACAGAAGAATAGATGTGCAGGAAGTAAATATTAATTAATATCTATGTTTTTGTATGAAAACTCTGGCAAATAATCACAAATTACTAAACATACACACAAAAAATTAGAAGACATAACATACAGGTAAGACAGAGAATAGGCTATAGAAGCATACCCAGAAAAGACTCTGTTGTTGAGCTTTTAAGACAGTGATTTCAAACAACTATGAGAAAAAAATGCCAAAGTCCATTGGAAGAAGTGGATTCCATACATGAAGAGAAAGTCCTTCCAGCAAACATGTGCAAGTCTAAAAAATATCCATATAGAAATGCTAGAAATGATAACTACAATATCAAATATGAAGAATGGATTGGTGGACCAAACAGGAGGCTATTTAGAATTAGTGTACTTGAAGTTTGGTCAATGCAAACTGAAATAAAAAAGTGAAGAAAGTGTTTAAAAATACAGAAAGGGGTATATCTGCTGTATAATACTTTGCAGTCTAATGTTCTTGTAATCAGATTCCCAGGAGAAAAAGAGAGAAAAAGTATGCAGAAAAAAATATATTTGAATAGTAAATAATGGAGGACTTTTTAAAATCGAGGAAAAACATTTACCCACAGATCCAAGAATATCAGCAAAAAACTTGGCAGAATCAAAAAAAAAGAAAAATATATTGGCATATCATAATCAAACTGCTGAAAACTAAATGTAAATAGCAGATATTAAAATCAGACAGATATATATTAGAGAGCTGCAATTCATTAGAACAACAGAATCAGGAGTTGACTGGGGTTTGGGATTCATTGAAGCTATTGTTAGGTTCAGTTCACTACCGACTTCTGATGCCTCCAGCCAACTGTCTGCTCTCACTTGTGCTAGATTGGGGCTTGGTGTACTAGAGGGTTTTTCTCAGCTTTCTGCTCCACCCAGCTTCCAGCAGTCTTAGCACACCTCCAGAGGGAGTCCTCTCCACATGCTAGTCTTCCTTCTCCAGGGGTGGACGGCTGGCTTTCATTATATTTTACTTAGAGCTGGGATTGCTGTGGAGGCAGATTGGGCTTCCTATCGTCCTGGTCAGCCTTCACCTTAGGCAGGTCCTGCATACCTGCCCCTTGGGCATGGGGCTTTCTTAGCATTGCCACATGTGTATCTGTGATTTGTCTTGGGCAGGGAAGTGTTTCCTACTTCTCTTCCAGCGGTAGCTGGCCCCAGTTTGATACTGATGCAGAATTCTGAGCCCACTATGGTTTCCTGTCCCCCTTGCAGGTGCAGAAGGTGACCACATCTACCTCTTACCTGGGCACAACTGGCCTTTGCCTGTGTCCTGAATATAAGACAGTGTTACTGGCTCTCATCCAAAGACAAAGGTGTTTTTGCTTCTATTCCTTTCCCAGAATGAATTAATTTTTTACTGAGACCTGGAGGTTGAGTGATTGCTGCTGATACCCCAGGGTTTTAAGGGCTTTGCTTCATAGCAGACAGTGATTATATTTAGCAGGGTCTTGTGTTTGTACCTGAGCAGCGGTCAATTACCTCCTCCACACCTGTGCCACCAAGGGAGGTCTCTTCAGTGTCCCTCCTATTATACCCCTCCTTTTCTAATGAGCATCTACAGGAGTCCTGTGCAAAAATCATAGTAAGTGAATATAAACCCCCTTGGGTCAGGAGATTCTAGCTATTCTAACCTGACTTGCTAGCCCACACCTGTTTTTTCAATATGTGTTACAATTTAGCTAATTTTTTTTTCATACTTGTTTGTATGGCATCCACATCATTCTTCTATTCTCTGTCTCAGGTGAAAGAGATAGTTCCTTTGTCCCATTTCTCACTGGAGAGAATTATCCCTCTCTAAAATTCAGCTTACTTGGTTGACTTGTAACTTTAGCTCTCTCATGGGATCAATAAAAGTTATGATTTTGTAGATTATCTGGATTTTTCTTTGATTGTTAGTTTGAAAGTGATATTCACTTGAAGCTTTCTGCATCCTAAGCAGAAGCAGAACACCAGGGTATTTTATGTGTTTACTTATTCTAGAGTAAGAATCAATCTGCTGAGATGTGGTACAATCAGGGCACAAAAATCCTCCTTTCCCTGCTCATGTCCACCTGGGTGTTGCTAGAATTGACCAAACATTTCATTACAGTAAGAAGGATGGTTGTGCACCTGTTATAATTTTTATTTGTAAATGGTAGAGCTAGACCGTGTGGCCTTAATTTAGAATATATCACAAGGTTAAATTAGACTAGCAAGAGTATAATTTCTTAAACTTTGTTGGATGGAAATATTTTCTCCTATTGAATTGCTTGTTTTGTGATAATATGAACCAGTAGAGAACAAAAGCAAACCTAAGAATGCCAAGCACTTTCTTCTGCTTCCGGTCACTTATTCCTGATATTTCAGCTTCCGAGTTAGGATGAGGGTTTATTTCTTCTCTCCCACTGCAATGCATCCAGACACCCAAAGAGTATTAAACTCTTTGCCTTTCTGTTTTTGGGTTGTAGCATCTCCAGGAAGTTGGAATGACGGTATTTACATTGACCAACTCAGAAACAAGGACAAATTTCCCAGTTTTCTGCTTGACATAGATACTATGTTTGTGTAAGCCAAAGCCAGAATAGTAGACATAAAAAGCTGAATCATACTACTAATTTTCTTTCAAGAAGAACAAAATGTCTGGCTTACAGTAAACACTTAATAATATATCAATGAATGAATAATGACTTCTGATTATGATTGTTAATTGGGATCCACACATGTTATAATTAATGAATTTCTCCTTCAGCCCCAGATGTTGGTGATAGCTAATTGCCACTCTTAGATTAATGTTCATCTCTTTTCCCGTTCTTAATTGTTTCTTCAGTGGGAAATTGGAAGAAGCTGCTTTAGTAATCATCACCTCAATAGAATTTTTAACTAAAAATTCTACCTACTCTAACTATTCTACCTATTTTTAACCAAGAATTCTATAGTTTGCTATGATTTGGGGACCTAATTAAAGTGCTTTGTGTTTAGCTTTGTGATTTCCTATAACCTGTGGCCACATTGTCCATTTGTATGATTTACAAAATGAATGGTAATGAGGAAGTTGTGAAATTCTCCTTTTAAAATTAATGTGATAATAATACCTCTCCATTTTACCTCACATTTTTTCAGGATTAAATGAGATCATAAGTACAAAAGTTTTTGCTGATTCCTGAACCATGTATATATTTATTATGTGTCCAAATAGTGAACTCCTATTGACAAGTTATTTGGGCTTAGACTACTTTTGTGCTCAAGGCCTAGCATGTAGTCTGCACTTTCTAATTGTTGACAAAATAAATTAAATATTTGTGATATAAGGACAATCATAATAATAAGTAGAATAATGTGCAGAATAATAGATGTGTAACTCACTTGTAATTTCTTATCAAACAACACGGAACCATGGATAAAGTGAAAATAATTCCATACATGTAGCTGATTGCTTAAGTATAATAGAAATGGATAATTGGTCCTCATTTCTTGGCCTGTTTACTCCAAGTCCTATCCGTGTGATCTATGAAGAGTTATTTAATTTCCCTGTGCCTTTAAAATAAGAATAATATTTGTACCATATATTATATTACAACTTTATAATATAATTTATTATCTGCATAAATTACATATAAATATTATATATTTATAAAAATAATATTTGCTATTGTGCTATTTTATCCTGATGCCATAGTTCCTAAGATAGGCTTGCTATAGAATAGTTACTTTTTAAACATCTTTATTCCTTTCCTTTTCTTCAGGAATTTGTAGTAAGTGATAATTTTAGTAATACACATTCTATTTAGAAAGAATTTTAAACTTCAGATATTAAGTACATTTTATCATGTTTAATTAATGAATTTAAATAATCCATAAGTACGCCTAAGCTTTTAGTATTACTAAGTAAGCTAAATGGTAATTTAACCTAAAAATAAAATAACCAAAAATTTAAAACATATTTTAAAAATTACCTAAACCAAGGGAAGCAAGAGTAAAATAAGTGTATTTCTTCAACTCCTACTCATCCTTCAGGTTTTAGTTCATATTTAATACCCTGAGAAAAAATTTAAAGGACTTCTGGACAAGCCCAGCTCATTCATTCTACTAGCTACTTTCAAAGTATCCCATTCCCCTTATAGTAAATAATTTATGAATTTTTGATCTTCTCTTTTCCTTGCTAAAATGTAAGCTTTGTAAGGGAGTTGACCATTTGGGTCTTGTTTATCATTGGCTTTTCAGTCCTTAGCATAGTATCTGAAAAACCATAGGGCAACATCAATGCATTCATTCAACAAATATTTATTGATTTCAAATGTAATTTTAAAGGCAATTAAACTCACATTTTTATTTTAAATAGCACTCCTTTAAAATATTATGACACTTTTTTATTTTGATGCCAGCAAATCATCATTCTTGATTCTAAGGTCATGCTATTAAAGTTAATTTCATGTGATGAACTTGCTTCCCAAATTCCAAAACCTGAGTGATGTCCCCTCCTGCGGGACTCTCTTTGAAGCCCTATAGCACAAAACAAATTTGTTTGATGGCTCTCAATAGACTCACAAGACATTTTACTGTCCTAACAAAATAATATTTATGTAGTATGCTTTTCGGAGAACTAATCTGGACTTATTTTACCTTAGCAGTAAAATGTTAGTGATTAGTAGCCTGTTTACAGATGCAGACCTTTATTGGCATTTGGGAAGGTGTGTCTAATTAGCTATTAAAGCTAATTTCCTATGATGAACTTGCTTCCCAAATTCCACAAGAAAAGAATGCACTGGTTCAATGCTTTGAAGTTTTCCAGTTCCTTGACAAATATATTTGTTATGGAAAAATTGCCATATTTTGAAAGGGATGCTATATTCTGTGGACGTTCAGTCATCTGTGGAAGAATTATGAACTTCAAAAGATTTGAGTCAACTGAACATAATATGATGTTGAAAACAGATTAATATGGCTTTGTTTTTTAGGGGGATATGAATAAGAACTTTGTTTAAAAATAAAAAAATAATAATAACCCACATCCAAAGATGAATGTAGAAATACAAAATAATAGACATCTAAATTAAGCCATTAATTTGTTTTTTCACATTTTCTCATAAATTCAGTATAATTTTGCTGCTTTTGTTCTCTAAAACATTTTAATAATGGTGCAATTCCAGCATTAGTGAAATTCTTTAAATAATATGGTTTCATATGACTTGAAAATAATTAAAGATATGTCAATGGTATTAAATGTTTTTAAAAAGAATATTTTATTTTTGTCCTTTATTAGACAAAAAGAGGATTTACATATATACATATATATACTATTTTTTTTTAATTTTGTAAGTTAATCACAAGATATTACTACTGAAATTCATTTTTAATTTACTCATTTTTAAAATTTATTTTTCATCTATAGGCATAAATTTCACAATAATGATGAATAAAAAGGCTCCAGATAAGATAATGGCATATTTTCTCTGAAAGCAGACTGCATTTTGCTGTAAAAACATGACAACAGTATGGTTCTAATTGCCTCCTATATTTTGGAGAGTGGCAGCTGGCCAATGAACTATTTTTTTACTCCTAAAAGGATATAATCAAATAAATAGTAGATGAAGCTTTTGTTGACTCTTGGATATGTAAATTAAGCATGCTATTTAACAAGTTATTTTGTCATCCTGATAAGTGGAAACATTGATTTGCAAGACTAATTATACTCACTATTTTTAGAACAAGCAAAAGGCTTTGCATTATGTAGTTTTGTAGGACATCAAAATTAGGCAGGTTCCCTGCAGGTCAGGCCTCCTCAGCAGATGCCTGAGATGTTTACATAAAACTCATGTCAGTGGAGGAGAGGAGGAGAGGTTTATAATTCACCATGGGGCCATTGTGCATTTTGAAGTCAATTGGAGCTGTCTGCATAGACACACCTCTCCAAATGTCAATGAAGGTCTGCATCTGTAAATAGGCTACTAATTACTAATATATCTTTAATGGTAAGTAAGTCCAGACCTTTATTAGTCCCCTGAAAAGCATAGTACATAAATATTCTTTTGTTAAGCCAGTAAAATGTCTTGTGAGCCCATTGAGAGTCATCAAAGAAATTTGTTTTGTGCCACAAGGCTTCAAAGAGAGTCCCACAGGAGGAGATATATGATAACTTAGGTTTTGGACTCCTCCAAAGAAATATAGAAATAACAATCCTTACCTGGGAAAGAAGTATACAACTACTTTAACACAAAATTATATTTTAGGCTTCTGATTTTCAACTACAGTGAAACTTAGGTTTTTCGTGAAATGGCAAAATATATTTTCTAAACTAAAACTTTTGAACAACTACTTTCTCTTAAGCTTGTTTAGGGTAGAAACCCATGAATTGAAATTTAGTGTCAAGAAGAAAGGGAAAATATACATAACCTGGAAATATGTGTTCAATTCTCATGCTTGTCTGTATCAGGGCTTGCTTAGAGCACTAAATGTATTATTTAATAGAAAATAGACTCTCCCTTTATTGTCCTTTACTGAGAAGTTTGCCAATAAATATCTCTTTTGAATATATAGAGAGACAAAGAGGGACTAGGATTAATTCTGGCTGGGGGCTATCACAAAGCTGTTCAAATGAACTCTCTTCTTGAGAAACCAGTTTGTTTCTCAATAGATAATATATTCCTGCTGGAGAAAACATCATATCACGGGAGGAGTTGCAGGTCCACTTAAGCACTTGCACAGGTTTATAGATACTCAATGCCAAGGCACAGTCAGAGTTGATGGCAATGTTCTTGCTAATGGCAATGGCTGTATTTGCAAGATTCAGATCGGCACCATTTATATTAAGCTATAATGTTAAATATTTACCCTCCATCATCTCCTTCTCCTGCAGTGTAGGGTCATACATGGACAGTTAGCCACCAAATTAAAGGACTCATTTGGAGAAGTAAAACTCTAGTTTAGCAGCATTTGTATCATGTTTTTTTTGTTTGTTTGTTTGTTTTTAGTTTTTCCATTCTCAATTCTAAGGACTTATTTTACCTGTACCTCTCAAAAGATGAAATAAACATGGCCCCAGTTACATATTATGTAAGCACAGATAGAGGTGAAATAACATTTGTTGAAGATCAGTTACATGGACCAGACACTATGTTAGGAACGTCATACATGTTATTTTCTTTAATCTCACAGCAATTCTGTGAGATTGCAATTATTGTCCTCACTCCACAGAGCTGAGAGTCACAGATGTTAGTAACTCAGTCTTTCCATTTGGTGCTTTAATTGCCTCTAAAACAATTCTTTTAATTAGTCATTAGCTGATATTTAAAGATTACTAATGATGAGAAATTGCAGCCAGTTTATTTAGCTCTAAAATTTTTATAGTTGTCCTGTCCAACATCTTAGAAACTAGGCACAAGAGCACAAGTAGCTAATTAAATAAAACTAGAAATTCAGTTCCTTAACCTCATTGGCCACAATTCAAGTGCTCAATAGCCACGTGTGGCTAGATGTTACCATACTGGACAACACACATTATAAAACACACATTGTTGAACATTATAACATGTTCAACAATGCAGAGAAGTCTATTGGACAGTGCTGGTCTACAGTTTTATATACACACACACACATGTATACATATGTAAATATATACATATACACATGCATACATGTATACATATGTGTTTATATATCTCCATATTCTTTAAATGAATTAACACATATGCCTAATATATTAAATTCTAGAGGAACTGTTCTGGCTATGGTCTGCACAGTCTTAAATCCAGTTTATTGATTGACAGTCTTTACTCCCTACACGATGGCTCGTAAGCAGCTTCAAATACCCCTATAGCTTGGTAACACTGTTTGAAAATGGTTGTTTTAGAGAAATTATTGTTGTCATTATAATTGTTATATATAATTATAAACTGTCAGAGGTGAAATAGATTCCAAGACCATCTCATTCAATCACGTTATTTTGCCAAAGAGGAAACTGAAGTGCTTGCAGTTCAAGTTATTATCGTCCTTCAGACTTAACAGCTCACTTGTTTTTCCTCTTTGCTTATTTCAAATTTCCATTCACTACACACAGAAGAGAAAAATAAACTAGAGTTTTTTAACTGAAGTCTATGAACTCAGTTAAAAGGGCACAGATCCCCAGAAAGTGCATATATTATTTTTTTGTCATTTATTGTACATAATCCAGAGGAAAGAGCCATTGATCCACATAGATTTCATCAGAATCTCAAAGAATTTTGTGATATTCAAAATGATAAGATCTATCATAACCTGAATAGTATGTGCAACTTAAGTTTTCTACATAATAATTGTATATAAGGTTTTAAAAGACTTGCCTTATAGAATATACTGAGACCAAAAATAATAAGAAATGGGCAAGCATCAGAATAGATTCATAAATCAGCTCACTCTTACAGGGAACTCTTACTTTAATTAAATACCACATTAAATTAAAATAAACATTTACATATTTGATAGACTAGACACTTTGTTGCAAACACTGTACAGTAGATATAGTTGAAAACAACTTTAGAATTGAAGAAACAGAACAAATTCTTTTTATTTGCTTAAAATAAAAACAACAGAAAATTGGACACCCTAAAGCAATTTCTTGGCAATAAGCAGAAATGTTCTTGACTTCATTTATTCTGATTTTGATGATGTAGAAGGCCCAGAGAACAAATAATGTTATGTGAAAAAATATGTAGGCTAACCCTCATTTTCATTCCCATTATTGTGGCTATGTAGTAATTCTTTTCATGCTTTTTTCAAGCTTAAGTGTTTATAATTTGTTACTTTGATTTTTGTAATTGTTTGTAGAATTTTGAAATATTGAGACAACAAAAAATGTTATGCCAACTATGAAAGTTTTTATTATTTCTGATGCTATTTAGATTTTGCCCATCTATTTAATATCAAAAGATTGAGACCTGTTTAATGATTGCTGGATTTTTTTCCAGTGTTTGAGATAATTACCATGTTTGAACAATATTATTCTTCTATAGGAAATTAAATGCTGTTTACAATGCATTCACATTTTTTTCTTTTAAAATGCCACTTTGAAATAACTTCTCCCTATATGAATAGTCTCGAAAAAATAAAGCTACTGAAGCACAGAAAGGGACATTTCTAACCCAATATGTTACATGAAACTTTGTGTCTAGCAATGTGAAGCAATTGGGAAATCTGCAACAAGCTCCCTGGTACCCCGGGATTCTTGCTTCATAGCCCAGGAGAAAAATGCTTCCAAATGATCAGCATCTAAAAATGTTTATGCACTGCTTGCCTCAAATGGTGCTGTGAAATGGTTTTCTCTCTCCAAAAAAAGGGTAACAATTATCAAATTTCATTGATACCCAGATGGAAGAAGATGTGAGTCTACACAGGACAATTATCACTTGTTGGGTTAAGCAGAGGGCTGGCTTTTTATTAGCTTGATGGAATTGGGGACCCTCTTGTGTCTGGCATGGCTGAATAACCGAGAGCATCCGCAGGTCAGCGACCAAACAGTAATAATGTATCCACTCGTGGCTAAAATTGGGGACTTGGATATTTTACCTATCCATCTGGCTAATTAACTAGTTAACTCTGATCATATGGTAGATATATAATATGTGCATACTGTGTGCACATATGTATACATCTGAATGTGTGAGTTTATATAACCTAAATTTTGTTTATATGTTACAAACATAGATAGCCTTAAATAAATGACTAAGTAAACCGTGGAGCTTTCTTTTCTACAGAGATTAAACAGACTCATTGTTTTGAGGTAGGTTTAAGTGCAATTTCTTAGGGCCAATTGTTGCATTAAAAAACACATTGCAGTTTTATACAGCCTACTTAATCTCTCACCGTGGCACTTAACGGAAATGTTAAAAAGGACTCAACATTCTCACCGGGATAGATCCAAGGGACACAGATGCTGGCCGAAGGTTGGAAAAGATTTTTGTGTAGGATCTCACACAGCGTCTTATATTAGCTGTTGTTCTTCAGTGATATCTGGATAGATAAAAGGTTCAAAAAGTTATTACACAGAGTAATTTCTCTTTAATGGCTTTGTGTTATTTTGCATTTTTGTTTTTATTAACAAATATAATTTTAAATTTTTTTGATTAAATAAAATGTCTTAAATCAATACATATTCAATCAACAAATACGTTTTACTTAATGGCTTGTAAGTTTGATTTATAACTTTCAAACATTTAGATCCACTGTTCTTGGGCCCCTGTGCTCTTGCCCGGACCTGCAAATGTCATACACCAGCCTGAGGAAGATAATCAGAGCTTATTACTAAGGAAATAATCACATTTCTCAAACTATTCATTTATACTTTATTTCTAAACTAGTTCTGAAAATTGAATTTATTTTTTATTTTTAATATAAAAGGAATACTTACATATTAAAGGAAATATAAAAAAATAGTACTGAAAAGCAGAAGAAAATTTAATACCCAAAGACAACTATAAATTTTGTACTGCATTTTCTTCTGAGATTTTCCTATATGTATTTTAACTGCATATCTATCACATATATAATATGAATATACAATTCACATTCTACTTTAAAAATTTACATAATAAGCATTTTCATGTTAATACATAATCTTCATAAATATCACTAATATGATGGCTTTGTAATGTTTGATGTGCCGTTCTTTACATACCATAATTTAATTAGTCATAATATAGAAGCAACCTAAAACTAAATAGTAAAGAATTGTTCTTAAAAATATGAATCAGGACTATACCCATATCCTTTAACCCTATCATTAGTGTACACGTCATCCACTGGCTAGTCAGGGTGCACATCTATCTCTTTGTGTAAGGTGTTCTCTGGTGTCCAGAGCCTGCTGAATGTTTTTGCTATGCTTTTCAAACCATCAGAGAATTAGCATCCTATTGGAACAAGTCTCACCCAATGACTAATGGGAGTTGGTGATCAATATCCTAGTCTCTTTCCCCCTTGGGTGGGACAGCTCAGAGGCACATGCTCTACTCTGTCTCCAGAGTTCCCCAGTATTAGCTGGTTTAGAATGCCATTTTTATTTATCCTTCCTCTTCTCTAAATCATTTTCCTACTCTCTTGCCAGCTTTTCCTGGCATCACTTCCCAAATAAAGAATTTGTACTCAAAATATGAAACTGTGTCCCCTTATCATTAGGATTACTGGATGATCAACAACTCTCACATGCTACTCTGTTCATCATTGACCCAAGAAGTATGTCTGTAAAGTTTTTAAGAAAAATGTTCTCAAATTTCTTGGTGATCAAAGAAAATTAGGCAAAACCAAACAGCATTCTAGGTTTTAGAAATTCTATTACCTAATACTGCAGTAATGCTTTCAAAATATAAACTCAGGCAATTAAATGAGGTTGTTGAATCTATTGTCATTTGAAGACCAGCTAAGATAGGAAATATACTAAAGTTGGGAACAAAAGTATTTATAATTTGATAAATGAAAATCGTATGTCATTTAAAATTGTTTTATCAATAAAGAGATTAAGCATCTTACCTTACATATGTGTGGCATAGCTGAACTCCTTCCTTCTTAATCACCTTTTAATGGGGCCCTGCAGACAGGTGGAAGGGGAGGCTTTGAAGTCAGGTCTTAGTTTCAGTCTCCTCTGGCCAACTAGGGAAGGGACTCTATCACTCACTGATCTTGTGATCTGACGCACTAAACCTCTTCAATCAGTTTCTGTATTCACCAAACTGAGATCCTAGTATCAACTAAGCATTAAAATTGAAATAATGGATAAAGCATTGGGCCCATTGGTATATTACAAACATTCAGAAAATAGTAGATATGCTCAATGTGTGCCCCCTTAAGGTATCTTACACTAAATTTTTTAAAATTATCTTTCATTTACTATACGATGAGTTCATGTAAAACTATTAACCCTTATCTCTTATATGTATCGACTGTAAATGTTTCTCAGACATGAGTGTCATACAGAATGTTTATGTATATGTAATAAAATTAGCCTGATTTATCCTTTTATCTAACATTTCTAAACTAAAAAATTATTTTCTCTCATCCTCTGAGGTTACATAAATGTTTAAACTATTTAATTACAAATGAAGCATTTTAAACTCATCTATTCTCCTGAGGTCTTTACCTCATTTTAAAAGGGAAAAAAACCACAAATCATCCTAATGAGCTTCTCTTTACATATCTTAAGGAATAATTTATTTGAAAATATTCCCCTTTTATGCTTAAGAGTATGTAGGAAACACAAATGCATCGCTTTCATACAAATTTATGGAATTCCTACTTTCTAGCTAGGCCAAAGGCCTTCCATCTTATAGACTGACTCGACCTTGTGTTTGAACTTCACTTTCCCTTACGTAACTCTCTTTGTGCAGGGCAGTCTCATCTCTGTTCCTCTTCTACCATTCTTCATCAACCTCCGTTGCAAACCTTTGTTTGCTCTGTGCTCATTCACGGATTGCCATCTTCTCTGTAATCCTAAATTAGATTTATTTCAACGTCTTGCATGTGATGGTTTGCTTCCACAAAAAGATTATTGATAAGCCCATCCAATATCAAGCCTTTCATTAATGCCTTTGTCACACAAGCAAAACTTTGCTAAGCAGAACTCTCAGGTAGTCCCCAAGATTCCCACTGCCTGTGTAATCTTCTCCCCAGAGTGCAGATAGAACCTGTGAATATGACGGAGCATTACTCCTTTCATTATCTCATGTTATGTTATGTTATATGGCAAAGGAGACTTTTCAGATATAATTAAGGTTCGTAGTCAGTTGACTTTGAGTTCATCAAAAGAGAGATTATCCTGGGTGAGACCTAATCAGGTGAGCCCTTGAAAGACACAAGACTCAGCATCAGACAGACAGACAGACACTCCTGCAGGCCTGGAAGAAAGCGGACAGTGATGCTGAGGGCACCATCAGGGCAGCATTGGTCTTCCTCTCAGCCATCCTGCCCACAGCCAGCAAGACAACAGGGACCTTCTTTCTACAGCACAAGGTACTGAATTCTATCAACAATCTGAAAGAGCTTGGGAAAAAACCCTGAGCTCCAGATCAGACCACAACCCTGGCCCAAACCTTGATTTCAGCTGTGAAAATCCTGAGCAGAGGATGTAATTTGCTGTGCCTGGACTTGTGAACTATGGAAACTGTGAGACAATAAACAGTGGTTGTTTTAAGCTCCTAAATTTGTGGTAATGCAGGAATAGGAAATGAATACACCCTGTTCTATTCTCTGGCTCACACAACATCTTACAATCATTCTCTGGGTCTTTGTAGTTTTGCTCTGATGCACTTAGGGGGATATGCTCAGCTTTATGCTCTGGGTGCATTTTACCTCTTTTGACTCTGAAAATAAGGCAGAGTAATTTGGAACATGAACGCACTTCAGAATTAAAACGAAAAAGTCAAATTAAGATGTGTAGCCAACTGACTAGCGGTGAGCCACTGTTTGGTGGAACCAGGTAACTAATAATAACAGTAAGGATAATAATGATGATAATATTAATAGAAAACAAACAGTTAACATTTGATACATGAAACACTTAACATGTAAAACAATATTTAAACCTCACAATTTTTATTATCCTCTTTTAACAGATGAGAAAATACCCGTAGAAAAATGAAATTGCTTACCAAAATTCACAGTCACTAAATGGTGGAACTAGGTGTTCAAGAAGGTTGCTTAACTCTAGATACTGGCCTTTGGTCAGTGCCTCCACACTTTGTGAATTTTTATTAAAAAATAAAAAAAGAAGGGTCATTTTTAAAAGGATAAAACCAGGAAGATTATTAATTTGGGATATACAGAGTGAAAATCATCCAAGAACAACCAAAGTCAGTATTCTTAAATATTTGAGAACCTGATTCATTAAGATTCAGGCCAAGTTCAACTCAAATATTTATCAACCAGGCACCTAAGTGCTTCATAGGTAACAAACTGTCTTGTAATCATAAACCCAGAAATCCCAATCCATGATGAAATTTATTGAACGACTAATAAAATTAAATTGGGGTTCTATGAATTAGTATAACTTAATAGAACTTTATAGATAATTTAAATCAGGACCATCATTATACAAATTAGTGATATGAATCTTGAGAGACAAAGGGACTTGTTCAAGATTAGCTAATTTTCCTTCTCAATTAACACTGCCCTTAAGAAACGAGAAAATCACGAGAGCAATGTAAATGAAGCCATGAGATCTGAAGTCTGCTCACTGCCCTGGAATCACCCTGAGGTTCTTTTCTTGAATATGGAATGTATGTTTTTCCTCTTTCTCTGGTGCAGAATCATCGGAAGCTGTAAAATCAGGTTCAGGTGGACTTCAGGCAGGGCATAACCAGGATAAGGCACGTAACAGCAACAGGTTTAACAATGGAAAATAGGAACACACCAAAAAATACGAGTTAGTTCCAGGGCCATAAAATATAAGCTTTCAGATCTATGTCAGTTGAATTTTCAATTTTGTCCATATTTTCAGAGCCTTCCTATAATTCTAATTACTTCTATGGTTGCCCGTAGGAATCCAGAGAGTCCCTTATACTCTGATGCTTTTAATGTCCTGGGGATTTTCTTATGAATTTCAGGTACTTCCATGATAATATTTCATAGACCACAGCTTTTGCTGCATTCAGTCCACATCACACCCACACTCCTATGCACAATTTCCATCCAGCCTCCCTGAAAATCCATCAGAAAATAACCACCAAGGACAGGTGGTCTATAAGCCACTTCTAACGTGCCCATCCACTGTATCCTTTTGCATACTGTGTACTTTGATGGGTATGCATAAAGTGCAATATTATGAATGGCTGTTCAATAGGTCAGGTATCGACTACAAGTCATAGCAAGCAAGTGCTAAATCCATCCCAATAATTTTTCTGCTCAAATCAATGAGCATTGGCTTTAAGGCAGGAATCAATAATAGTGACAGATTTCAGTGCTATTGCTAGGAATTTATATTAATACAAACAGCGTCTACATTATACTTGACCCCATGGCATAGGAGGCAGATAATCAATACCCTTATATCCCTGTTTGGATTAAATTCTCTTTTTGGAATATGCTAATTAAAAATCAACCAGAGTGCTAACATTTTCTGCATAATTAAGATAATTTTCTAAGACAAAATAAATTATAATGTAGCAAGCACTTTTGTTGGACAATTAGTACCAAATTTAATAAAACTCAAGAACCCAATTTCCAATAACATTCCTAACTCATCACAAGAATTACTTATTATATCCCAAAAAGCCAAAACTTTAAGTCAAAATTGTTCTGGCTTTGGGTTGCTATTGTCTCCTAATAATTAAGTGGGATGTGTGTGTGTGTGTGTGTGTGTGTGTGTGTGTGTGTTCAAAGGTATCAGCTCAAAATGTGAAATACTGTGAGGTGTTTTTGTACCTGGACAATGTGTAGGTAGGACAGCAATTTAAAGCAATGGAATGCATTATTTAATGTGTCAGTACAGCTTTCAGTGTGACTCAAACTTAATGATTTTTTGAGGGGAGAAATAAATAGGCTGAGCTCCATCAGATGTCCACTCAATTTCACACTATAGATAGCGTTTTAAAAGAAAATTTACTGTGGAAGTTGGAAAAGTAATTACTCTGCAACTGCAGAACTATTGTCCTTTGAAAGATGCACGTATTATTTGGCCTTGGTTTCAGCAAAAAACAATGAAGATATTGGGGGAAAAATCCACTAGTACAGAAAGATCCAAATATAGAAGAAATGAGAAAAACAGACATTTAAGATATATGAAATGAAAAGTAAAATATTGTCAGAGGTGATGTAAGAAATCCAAGGAATTTATGACATAAATTAGACATTCAAACAATACATCTTAGTCTTCCCTGAATTTCCCAATTGACCAATACCCTTGAAAGGTCATTTGTTATTTTTAAAATATGCTCATTGACAAACCAACCTTTCCTCTACCTTTCATCACTGGCATCATTGTGTTTCTTCTTTGATGAGTTCGGAACTATGAACTCAATCATTTATTTTCAGAATAGCATTGTCTGTCTCTCCTTAGTAGAAGATTTAGAGGGGAAGGGCCTGCAGCATCTATTTGCAATATACGTGCAACCTCTGCAGCATCTATTTTTAATTTACTAGGAGTCACTCGTTCATTATTAATTGACAGCTAAATAAAAATGTAAAATAAAAATCTTAGCCAAAACCAAAATGTATGTAAGTATCACCACAGTAAACTATTTTAAATGATTTTAAAATTTCAATATTTAACTGTAAATAGTGAGATGTAACTAAAAAGTAAAGGTGGAAAAATATTATAAAAATAAAGTAGAAATCTACACTTAAACGTACAAAAGGTTGCCATCATTGAATTCTTTTTTTGTATGTTTTTTGCATGTCCTTTACTCTTGGGAGATTTGGGGCACTCCAGTACGATTTCTCTTACGTTTATCTTTCACAAGACAATTAATTATACTCTAATCTCAGTGCAATGCTTTTACTATTCTGTTAAATATAAAGACCTCCAATTTTTGACACTTTAAACTACTTAATCTTGTCTGTTCTTTCCTGGTTATCATTCTTTTCCCTAGTAATAATTGGTGATGAAACTCTGGGAGACGGTATTGCAATGATCAGGGCCACTTTTTTCCAGCAATAATCTGATTTTGATATTTCATACAATTCCCATTTCTTGCCCCTCCCAATTTCTTCTCCTAGAATATCAAAATATGACATTCATTTAACACATATTAATTACCCACTGTATACCATGTAATATGCTAGACTTTGGGAAATATAAAACGATAAACAGGCTGTATGTTAAGCATTGATAACCTAGTGGAGAGCAGAGTCATAAAAAATTATATTTATAACAAAATATAATAATTTTAATAGAGATAAATAAGAAGGGTAGAGACTCAAGGAAAAGTGGCATTTAGATTCAACATGAAGAACAAGAAAGGTGCTAACAAACCTAGAGTTTCAAAACCGTTAGCTTAATTTGAAAGCGTAAGTGTACCGTAAGTAGATGCGGAAATACAAATCTACACAATTTATTCCCAAGTCAGTTATTCTACTTGTAAAATGTGGAATGTTTAATTTAGAGAAAAATAAATTCTGATTTTATTTTTGTCCCAAACTAGCAAAAAGAAAAGGAACATGCATGTTAGAATAACAACAGAAAAGCTTAGTATTTTACATATTTTAATGCGCTTTCTAATGCCTTTAGTTAACTCCTGGAACCAGTTAAGCAATTTATGCTGCTCGGACTTATCTTGCTGCTTTTGGACCACCCTTCTGTTTGTAAGTTGTGATAATGGTTCCCCTGTTTCCCTGGTGTCTTTCAGCATAATAGTATTTCTAAAATAATGTTTCTACTTTTTCTTTTCAACTCTCATTCAATTACCCATTCAGTCTGCCTGGCTGAAATGCCTCTCTCTTTGCCACAGACAGTTCCCTCAGTGGTATTCCTGAGAGCTGCTGCAGAACGGCTTCTAGGGTCAAATCTCTGAGATCTTGCCCAGCCTGATTCACAGGTGGGATAAATATGAACTCCCCATGTCAGCACCTCTGGAGTGGAGAGTTTTCATAGCAAACCCTCTTGCCAGAAGATTAGTTACTTCTGCATGGGAATAGGGGCCCTTTCTGATTTGGGGGTGGGTTAGGAGGATGTGGGGGTATTGATAAGGATTTGGACTCCTGCTTCCAGGCCTCCAAATTTTATTGTATGTGCTGCCCTTTGTTCTTATCCTTTCATTTGAATTTTTATGTCCCTTTGCCCTATTTTTAAATCCTTTTACTATCAGAACCCATAATATTTGTGATATGTAACATAATAACATAATTTCCACTAACCACCATGACATGAATAGGTTCTCCCACCATTCTTCCAGGCCCTTCTTTAAAGATTGCTGAATCAAACGCTGTAACTTAATGAAGGAGCAAATCTTTGCTATCTAATTCAATCTTTTAATTTTTCTACATAAAGAAAATAAGACACAGAGGTAAACGGTCCACACCAGCACCCAGGAGCAGAAACCACCCAGGCTTACCCTTCTCCTTCCCAAAGCACTGCTTGGCAGAGGAGGCTTTCTGTTCTCTGCCCGAATTCCTCTGAACCCTAGGGATGAATGAAAACAGACTCAATATTCAACAAGTTACTAATAGAAAGCTCTGAACAACTTTCATCTGTAGGAGATATGAATAGACTTGCCCCCCAAATTCAAGGATATTTATAATAACATAGGAATTTTTGTTTTCATTCTTTTGTGTTTTGTCTGTGGCTTATTTGTGTGGTCTGAACCCAGTTGTGAGGTCCCGGCCAGAAGCTGGTCAGTTTCCTTCTTGAGCAGCTGATCAAGGCCACACCCCAGACCACCTTCGTTGTCTTCCCAGGACCAGATACTAGACAACCACGGATGGCCCCTACGCCCTGGAGCCCACTGAAATTATTCAGAGCAGCCAGTCCTAACCTGCTTGTCCTGCCTTGCCCTTTCCTCGGGCAGAAACCACGAGAAAGGGACTTGCCCGCAGTCCCTCTCCCTCCCTCTGCCTTGTGGCCAACAGGTGCTTCTCCTGATGGGCCCGGGTGGCCTCCTGGGCTCCGGAAGCTGGGAATAGCGAAACTAAAACTCTGGTTTAGCTTCTCCATCCCTGTCTGGTCTCACCATGCCCCTCCCAAGGTAATGTGGTTAAATCAGCTTAACATATTGAATTTTTTCAGTAACATTTCATTTGAGAATGGCAAAAGGAATGGCAAAAATCAACGTATATGAGAACAAATGGGATAGGTTTACTTAACGCAGCATAAATAAAGGACGCCAAAGTTTTACAAGAACTTTTTTTTACAAGAGTATCTGACAGCATGTGGACTAATAATGCCATCTGGCGGACAAACTCAATAAATGCAAGGAAGGTTTCTAGGTATACACGTTTGTGTGTGTGTTACATTAGGAAGCTTGTAAAGGTGTGAAGTCACAGTAAAGTAACATGCAGGTGAATGTATAAAAATCAGTTCTAAGCAATGAGATCCAACATCTTCCCATATATATCTAATAAGGTCTACTAATAATTAGTACCGGATCTCTCATCTGTCATTTATTCAGAATAAATACAAGAAAATTGCTCAATTTCTCTAAGCCTCAGCTAATTTATATATATCATATCAGCTAAAATTCTCACAAAAGAACACTGCCAGAACTATATTAACATTCTCATTTTTTCTTTATTATCTTCTTAAATTTAGTTGTGTTGAAATATAATACACCACTATGCAACTCACTCTTTTTAGGTATACATTTCCATCAGTTTTAACAAATATCTACAACCATGTAATCACCATTAAAAATCAGAAATGAAATATGTTTATTATCCCCAAAGTTTCCTTATGCCCTTATAGTCAATCCCCTTCCCACAACCCCGGGTTCTGGTGACCACTGCTAGGCTTTTGGTTCATTTTATCTTTTTTAGAATGTCATGTATATACGATCAAACTGTATGTAGCCTTTTGTGGCTGGCTTTTTTATTTACCATAGCTTAAGAGATTCATTCATATTGTTACATGTATCTGTGGTTTGCTATTTTTATTGTTGAATAGGATTTCATTGTATGAATATCACACAGTGTATTTATCCAGTCAACACTTGACGTTTATTTTCAGTTTGGGACTGTCACGAATAAAGCTGCCATCAATATTTGCATGCATGCTTTTTGTGGACATGTATCTTCATTTGACTTGGGTAGATTTCTAGAGGTAGAATTGCTAAATCATATTTGACATTTAAAAATAGAAAACTCTGCCCAACTATTTGCCAAAGTTATTGCTCTACTTTTACTAAGCGTTTCCTGCCATTGAAAGCTTGTATATTCCTGGACTACCTTGAATCCCCATGGTCTCAGAAAATTTTACCTAGGTTCCTTAGTTGGGAAATTCTACTTTACCCTAAGTTAATGCCAAGTTACTGAGAAATAACCTTTTACATCTTTCTCGGGGAAATGACAGGGGTCTATTTTTTTTTCTTGCTTATTCTAACCGAGTATCCTATTTTGAAAATGTACAGGTCACAATGCTTGGAAGTTTGCTCTGGGTCTTCCTGTCAGTGTTTCTGCTGGTGGAGGCAGGTTCCACCCTCAAAACTTGACAAAAACATTTGCCTGCTTGGTTGCCTCAAAGCAATTTTTAGGAGGCTGTTTTCCTTCTGTAAAGAAGTAATAAAGAGAGGCCTTTCATTCCTTCCAGTCTTTATTTTAACAACACTGATTTTTTTCCAAAAGAGTCTAGGCCTGTTGTCTTATCGAATGTTTGACATTCTGTTATTAAGCAGTATTTTCTTAGGAGCCTGCAAGCCCCACAATGTGGGATGGATGTCCCTTCAGTAGAATGCATTGTTGGGGGGAAGTTGATTAGTCTCGTACTGGCTTCTGAAAGAATCCACACTGCAATTAAACCCGCCGGTTACTAAACGTGGCTTGCTGTGCTGCTCCCTTGTATAACACTGCAATTGCCTTCTCTTCTATTCATGTCCCAGATTCCACGGGCCAAGGCTTTTGTTTTCATCATCAAGACTTTAACTGAAAGTATTTTGGATAAGAGAGAATAGTTGCATTACAGACTGGAACAAGTTTAAGACTGAATGTCAGATATCGCTATTCCTGTATACTCACTGGCCAAGCTCCACCATAAGGAACTTCTCGGTAGATACATTCTTCACTAGATTCCGGCCTTCCATTAAGATGCTGGTTTCCCTAGCCCTTTAGAACATTCTTTTCTTCTCTCTCCCTCGCCTCCTCTCTCATCTCTAGAGGCATGCACAGAGCACCACGCTGCAGCCCCTCTTACTTTACTTCAGAGGAAAATTTACCCTTTATCTAAACCCATCTAAACTAAGTTATACATCATGCAGCTCCACCCTTAGTAGTCAAACAGGGATACTACCATTATTTTCTAAAACAAGGAAGAAATTGTCTCCTCTGCCATTTTCTTCTAGGCTAATGGTTCAATCTGGAGTTAGCTCTTAATTTATTTTTCTCCCTGGTGTAGTGTTAGGTAAAATATGTAGAAGAAATAAATTGTACTCACAGAAACAAATATGTTCTAAAGACATTCTACAACATCCAAAGCAAACTGTGCTCTACCAGTTAACTAACAAAACAAACCCTGGTGCATTTGAGAAGACAGGGCTCGTGGATCTGGTTCAGAACCCGGCATGGAGGAGAGGGTGACCACCACTTCTGCCAGCACTCAGATGCTCACAGGACGTGCCAGCGGGTCCTCTGAAGCACGTTGCTGACTGGGATGCATAGCTTCCTTGTTGGCCTGCGCAGTCCTTCCCGACAACAGAGTCCTTTCCCAAGGAAAGTCAGGTATAATGAAGTTTTAGAGACAGGCTGCAAGTGGTGTAGCAACTTCATGTCAAATAGAAAATACATCTCTTTGCTTCTATGTGATCAGCTTTTGCAGAACTTAAAAAATAAAAATAAAAACACTCGGTTAAATAAACTTGCTTTTTACTCTGCTACAAAGGAGTAAGAAAAATAGCACTGAAAATTTTCTAAGCATCAAAAGCTGGGGTAGCCTCATCAGTTGAATATATTATTGTAGCTGTTGTCAGAACCCCACCTAAGCCCCCTCATACATTCCCCTTCAGCACAGCCTGGCCTGACTCCCTCTTGCCGGGCACCTACATCGCTGTGCCTGAGGGCTTTATCCTGTTGTCAGAGCCTGATTTGCTGGGGCACAGCAGGCCAGAGGAGCTGAGGAACTGACATCCTCCAGAACAGCCCTCAAACATGATGGTTGAGGTTCCCGGTATTTCAGGGGATTGGGCACTGTTCCCCACAGTGCTGGCTGGCTTGGGCACCCCTCACTCGCCTTTCTTGTCTTACTCCCACCACTCCTACAGGTGTTCCTTTCACCCCTCATATAAACTCAAATACTGTTCTCAGGGTCTGTTTCTGAGAGATCTACATACATAGATAGTACCGCCTAAATAGTTGTAAAAATACTCATGCTCCTACAGTACAAACACGAGTCTTCTCAGATCTTTAAACCATTATTCAAAGCAGTTAACAAAATGTAAATTAAATATTCTTATTATAGTTCCCTTAGACACCCTAAATAAATTCTCTCTTGTAAGTAATTGATACACTTTTTACTTTCATTTTCTTGGAAGAAAAAGCAAACACAAACCAAATTGTTTTTGTTATTGTAATATTAAAATATGATTAAAAATTTCATGTGTTATATTTTTCGTAGGATAAACAATCAAAACCCAATTTATGTCTTCCGCTATAATTTAATATCACAATGGAAGAACATAACAGATTATACTATTGAGCAGTATAATTTAAATAAGGCAAATAGGGTTTAAAACAGCATAATATAAAGAAACTAGCAAACCAGTTGGAAAGAGTAGAAAAGTCAGTAGTTAACCATATTAAGGCACACATTAAATTTTCTCTTTCACATTTAAAAATCAATAATTATGGCTCCCTATTAATGAGTGCTCTTGAGTATAGGAGAAGAAATGTCCATACTACATTATGACAATTATAATAAACTGTTATTTAAATGACATGTTCTGACCTCAGTCTAGAAAAAAGGTTGGCAAACTATGGCCCTTACGCCAAATCCAGCTTATTACCTGTTTTGTGAATACTATTTTATTGGAACACAGTCATACCCATTTGTTTATATATTGTCTACAGACGTTTTTACATTACAACAGCACACCAGAATATTTGAGACAGAGACTTTGTGCCTTTCAAAGCCTAAAAAATTTATTAACTTCCCTTTACAAAGAACTTTGCTGATCTTTGCTTTAGAACACAAGAGTATAGGGTGTTTCTAAACTCACGCAAATTTCGTGAGTAGACTGCATGACTATATATCCTGTGACATGTTATCCTTTAAACTTTTATTTAGAAATAATTTTAGAGTAATAGAAAATTTGCAAAAATTTTTAATACAATGTTTTAGCTCAAATATATTTTTGGACTTTTGAAATGTTTTATAGCAGTTGAAATTTTAAATGAATTGAGTTTTTAGTAGCTGGTTATACTGAATTTACTATTGGAAATTTAAAGAATAGCCTATATCAAGTTATATTTAATATTTTTATTCCCATAAGCATTCTTTTGCTATTTGTACAAAAGGGCTGGTTTTACATTGATAGAATGTCATTTTCATCCAAATAGAATTACATGTCTTTTTAAAGTTGTAATTGTCCACTAGTCTGGTCACCACAGTTCTCAAGGACAACTATCTCATCAACGTCATGACCCTAAGAAAAGAACTCAGCACTGGTAAACAGGTAATATTTGGATTTGTTTATTTAAATAAGATGTTATACAATTTTAACTGATTTAAGGCAATATTGTATTCTTAATTAAACTTGTACCAGCTGAACATTTAAGTTTTCTTGGTTGCATTATTAAGGATTTTTTGTTGTTGTTATCAGGTATGATTTCATGCATTCGTTAGGTATTTATAAGGAGAAATTTAAAACTTAAATTCTTAGATTTTGTTAAATTAAGAATATTTTTTCTGTGCACTAATGGTTTATATCAAGAGTCTTTACACTTAATCACTCTGTAACAAAACATTACTTTAATAATTATTTTCTAAAATTTTAAATGGAAAATTTCCTAAAGAACAATTTAGCCACTTTTTATTCATCATGATCATATAACAAACTAATGAGTCTACAAAAGTTTTTATAGAATGATGTATATAATTTAAAGTATATTTGTGTTTATATATATGTAGATATACATATATATTTATATACACTGTATAAAAATATATACACACATATGTGTATATATATTTTACTTGAGAAAGATCACAATAGCACTGTTTTTACTTGCAGTTATAGAAATAGAAATACAGTAATTTTATAGCACACATATGATATGATTTAAGGTGTTCAAATTATTTTATAATACTATTAATCTCAGTTGAATAAATGCACAAACACCTTCTGCTCTGTGTAAGGGTCTAGTGAAGAAATTAATATACAGCCATTAAAACTTTTATTTCAAAGTGAAAATTTAAGGGAAAAATTTCACATATGACATATACACACTGCCCATTTTTGCTTTTTTTCCCCTCCCAGTTTGCTTTTAATATATAGTAAGGAAAGAGCCATATTTTGGCTTTATCATGCATGGCAGAATGCTGCGTTATAAAATGCTTATTATAAAATCCTATTTTACATGACAAGTGATTCCTACTACTAGACTCACAGCGTACATTACCACTGCTTTCCCAGCATGGAATCAACAAAACTTAGCTAACATTTAGCAAAGATATATTTTAAAGCCCTATTATCTAGTAATTATTAATAAGGAAATACAGTTTTTGGCTCAGGTAGATCAGTGGTTCTGGGGAGTTCAAGGACCCTGTTGAGAAGCTACCAAAGCTACAGTACTTTTTGTAGCTTTTAAAATTACAATGTACTGTAAAGAAATGCTTAGTAAGCATACTTCCCTCACAAGCATAATCAACTAATTTCATTTTATCCATTCTTAAATTTTACAACAACCACTGTTTTATGAGTTGTATAATTATCCGAACAATGTTTTGAAAGCCTTTGAAACATCCAAAAGACAAAGGAATTCTTTAACATGTGAAATAGCGACACAAACTCTGAACTTTATTACCACTAGAAGAATTCTTACCTTGTCTTTTTTAGGCTTCAGTTAAGAAGACCATCACCATGCTCCCTAGAAGCTTCCTACTATTCTTTATTTTTATAACAGCTTTATTGAGATATCATTCACATGCCATACAATTCACCCATTTAAAGTGTACAATTCAATGGATTTTTAGTATATTCACAGATCTGTACAACCATTATTACAGTCATAGGAATTTTTTGCAGGAGCAAGAAATTCATACATTTTCTCACACATGAGTACTTGACATTCAAAATCCCTGATCCTGTATTTGAATGCCTGCATAATATTAAGTATGCTGAATACTGTACTTTTTTTGCAGGAGACAACTTAGAGATTTTTAAATAAATCTCAGATTGGTATGTCAAAGCAAAAATTGCACCAAAGTTAAACAGGTAAAGGAAGACTATTCCAGGCTATTGAAACAGGGGAAAGCAGCCAGAACTCAGTCTGCATCACCTCTGCTGAAACAGAGGGCTAGAGTCTTTAAGAAGTGGAGTGGGGAGATTATTGGGCATTTGTGTTTCTAATCGGTCTTACCCAAAGGAAAAGTAAACATCCCCTATCTTCATGACCAGGCAGTAGTTTTACAACTTGGGACGAGGTGCCCATTTAATCTAGGCTCCTACTCTCTCTTTGGAAACTGGGAGATTGAGGTGCTGTCTTTTACGATTACATTTCAAAGGAATGGCCCCAGGTCCCTGAGAAAGTTCTGGGATGTAAAACTGTCAGGAAGCTTTTAAAAAGATTTACATCTCAAAGGGGCAGAGAAAAAAATTACATGTTTTTTAAGTTAAATGTTCTAAGCAAAAAAAAAAAAATAGGCTAGAGGCGATAAAAAGCCACTCTAAAGTTTAGTCAAGCTGGGGGAAACTTAAGGCCCCCTGGGTCAGGTATATGGTATAATAAATACGGTACTGCCCTCCTTAAGGTGGGGCTAAGTGAACCATTATGTAGGATTCTTTGTGAATAGTTCTCTGAGTTCGAGCTCACAGGGCCATACGACAGATCAGAGCAATTAAGTTCTACTGTTCCCTGGAGGATCAGATTCCTCCTCTCACTACTCACTCCTCAAAAGACAATTATAGGTGGAGTCATTACATTTAGAAAATTGAGATGTTATACTGAACTGTGACTTGGCTAATACTTGATATCCCACTACAAAATTCATATATCACTGCATTGCCTTTTGCTGACATCTGCTGGCCCTTTCATGAAAATATACTAGAATTTGGTTATTTTTTGAAAAATTATTCTGGAAAGAGACAGCCAGGGGTCCAGTCCCAGCTATGACAGAGTAACTGGTGTTGGACTTGCCTTCCAGTCGTAAGGGACCATAAAACTGGACAACCACACCTGAGGCAACAGTTCTCTGGCATTGAACAAAAGGCAGTGCAAGACCCAAGACCTTGCTCTTTGAGGAAAGACACAACGTGTGAACCACATCCGTCACCCTTTCTGCCTGGGGCATTTCTTGGCTACAGCCCAAGTGGATGGGGTCCTGCTGAGCTGAGAAGGCACAGCTGAAGTCCTGAATGCTGAAGTAGCTGGGATTTGTTGGACAGTCTATCAGAGAAGAGGCAGCTGTGCAGAGGGAGGCTGGGGAAGCCTGACTGGATTCACCCTGGTCTCCCAGGCTGGGTTGCGTGTGCAGGCAGGAACAGACCCTGCGAGCCTGAGCTGAGAGCAGCTGCAGTGAGGCTGACCAGGCCTGGAGTTTCCAGCCAAGCTAGAGTGGAGAGGGGCATTCAGTTGAGATTCCACGAAAGAAAAAAAAAGCACAAAGGCTTTAAAACTAAAGACCAAGCTCCAAAATAAGGACATGTGCCCTAAGATTAAGTTAAAAACTGAAATTGATCACCACAGTTAAGAATAATACCAAGCCTGACAAGCTCAAATGTAACCCCGGTTACTTAAGTGCCTGCCAGCACAAAACTCAGGACCCTTAAATGAAGATGACATAATCCACTCTCCTTATATCGCCAAGGTGTTGAGGAATTCAAATTTATTTATGAGTATTGAAGTTTGGGATGAAAAATGTTTGAATCAGAACTGGTTTTTCCTTCTCATTTAAAGTAATAGAATCTGAAAAAAATTGAGTGCCCATGATCTACTCACCCAATTGTCTAAACCCTGGTGAGGGATTTTAGGTTTTAATTAACAATTTGAGTGAAGTGGACAGTGAGTGGTATGCAGAATGCTTTAGTGCTGCCAGCTATGGGTGCTCAAGGCACAGTAATCCTTGAGGAATAAGGATGGTATTCTGACAGGCCTAATAATGCAAGTGGGTTATGGAGATGCTATCTTAGAAGAAATTAAGGTATGGTTGGGTTACAAACAACTGGAGTGATTATTCTGAAGTGCCTCTACTAAAATGCAATACTGGGATCGATTTAATAAGTGAATGGTCATGTTGTCCTTATTCTTTTTTACTGAGGATATTGTCTAGGTCTGCCCAATTTCAATTGATCAGTAACAACATTTAGAATTGCCTGGAGGGTATTCTTGTAAAGAAAATGGTTACAGTGGGTTATAATGAGAGTATTATTTCCTACTAAATCCCCTTTTAATATTCCTGTCTGGTCAGTATGTAAAGCAGACATTCTGGAGGTTAAAAGTAGGCTATAGAGAATTAAACAAGTTGCTATCTTTGATTCTTCACTGTATCCAATATGGAAAAGACTGTACTGGAAGTGTGAGCGATCAGTTGGGGATCTAATGCTTTCTTTTCAATACAAAATTGCAGCCCAGTCAGGCTCTGTTTGCATTCTTTTGGATGGAACCCAGTACACATTTGCTGTTTTCCCAAAGGGACATGTGAATTTATGGGCATATTGCCATAATTAAGTGAGGATGGACTTGGAAATGATAACCATTAAGAGCCAATTAGTGCATTACATTGACGATATCATGATAATTGCCTTCTTGGAGGAATAAGCAGGAGACATTAATAACTGTAGTCACTTATATGAAAAATAAAGGCTGACTGATAAATACAGCTAAAATTCAAGGCACATTGAAATTCTTGGTAATGACATAGGTTGGAGCAACCTATTGCCATTTGGTGGTTCAGGTCACAGACTACGGCTTTAAACTACAAATCTATTCTGGGGGCTTCATTTCATAAATGCGAAAACATATTTAGACAGTTAAGTTTACAGAGATACTTGAAGGCTAAGGAGAGACTAAAATCCAAGTTTTCTTACCATGAGTTTAGCTTTCTCAACACCACAATAAAATGAGTTTTTAATTCATTTATAGGGTGAAATATTTCGATCATATAGAGAAGATAGTTTAACAAATACCCATTCTCCCATCATTCAGATAAACTTTTTTTTATATTTGCTTAAGATAAATAAATATAACATTCCATATTCTGTTCAGATGCCCTTTGAAATGTTTATTATCTCATTACTCTCCCTCCCTCCCAGGAGAGAAACTGTCAATCCTGCAATTGTATATTTTACTTGCCCACATTTTAACATTTTTATTACATATATATGAATTCTTGTTTTTAGTTCTAGTCATCTAGAGATTTATTGATCTACTCTTGTGCCATTATGCCAGTGTTTGGATTACTTGAGTTTTGCAGTAAATTTTGATATTGTGTAGGGCAAGTTCTTTTTTCTTATACTTATACCTCAAAATGATTTGGCTATTCTTGGCTCTTTATTCCTTCATAAGAAGTTCTAGATCAGATTGTAAAGTTTCAAAAAATAAAGAACACCTGCTGAGAATGAAATCAAAACTGCTTTGAATTTACAGGTTAGTTAAAAGAGCATTCTATTTTAGATATTGAGTCTTCTTCTAGTTGTGCATACTCTACTAAATAAAATTTCACAGCATTTTATTTAGAATCAATGCCTCAATGTTAACAAAAAGTTTAGTATACATGTAATTTTATATTGTTGTTTTATTCTGGTTTTATTGCAATGGAATACATATGTAAAATGGATTGGGGGGGGTCTCTCTCCTTTTTTATTCTGTGATAAAGTAGTTTGAATAAAGTTAGTGTTATCTGTCCCTTGAGGGCATATAAGACTTATCTGTAAAACCACCAGGACCTGATATATGTTCTTCTTGGCAGGGAAGCAAAATTACTGAATCAATTTCTTTAATTTTTAAAAAATTTTCTTCTAATTTTCTTTTCTTCTTGAAAAAATTATGGTAAGACGTCTTTCAAAAGTACTGGCATTAGTTTTTGCTTTGAATTTCATTATGCTTTTTTTTTTTTTTTTTTTTTTTTTTTTTTTTTTTTTTTTGAGACAGAGTCTCACTTTGTTACCTGGGCTAGAGTGAGTGCCGTGGCATCAGCCTAGCTCACAGCAACCTCAAACTCCTGGGCTTAAGCGATCCTCCTGCCTCAGCCTCCCGAGTAGCTGGGACTACAGGCATGAGCCACCATGCCCAGCTAATTTTTTTGTATATATATTTTTAGTTGGCCAGATAATTTCTTTCTATTTTTAGTAGAGACGAGGTCTCACTCTTGCTCAGGCTGGTCTCGAACTCCTGACCTCGAGTGATCCACCCGCCTCGGCCTCCCAGAGCTAGGATTACAGGCGTGAGCCACCGCGCCCGGCCTATGCTTTAAAATTCTCTGTAGAATCTGCATTTGAGGCACCTTTTCATTGTCAGTGTTAACTTATACCTTTATGTTTTTCTTGATCATTTTGCTAGAGTTTATTTTAGTTATTTAGACTATCTGAGGAATAATTCATTTAGTAAGAGAATTTCAATTTTTAAAAAATATTTAACTTATGTCAGTCACATAGAAGTTGTATATTTTGGAGATCAAAATTTTCATGCAAGTATTTATCTTATTATGGCCTGATATTAGAGTTGTACATTCAGAGAGAGACAGTTTACACACATTTCAGGTTTCTCCAGTTTAAACTCATTTTTTGTACCTTCAGAATTGAAGGATATTTTCCTAACAAGCTCCTCTAACTGTGTTTAGGTGAAATCAAATACTGGATTAAGGTTGCCCCAGTAAATTTTTTCAGTAACTGATAAAAAGGATTCAGGGAAGAGCTACTCAAGGTGCAGCTGTCTCTGTGAGGACAGCTCCCAGGTACCCCACAACTAAATCAAATATATATATTTTATATTTTATATATACATACACATATTTGGTGAAATAAAACAAATCTAAGATATAGGTCTAAAAAATAACTGTGGATGAAGCTACTCACACATTGAGCTGTCAGAATCAAATATCAAGTATACAACAAGCCTACTATGTTTTTGAGAGACATGTACAAACAAAGGAAGAACCAATTCATACTGTATATAGATCATGACTGCCTGGCATTAAAAATTACCCTTGGTCCCTTAAGCATCTCTGGATAAGAAGCAGGTTGAGAAAAATGCTAGTTCCAAAGGAGGATATATTCTGCAATTTACAATTTAGATAGGGTAAGGTGGATAATGGATAAATGAAAGCTCCAGATGGCGGAATGGAGGACCCTGGAGAAAGAACACAGACTAGGGAGTCAAAGGAAGAATCAAATTGGGGCCTAATCGAGGGATATTTCCTACCTTCACAATAGAGGGTCTTCCTGATATTTTGACAGAAGGTTTTAGAATTTCTGTGTACCAATGACTGCTAAGGGTCCCTTCTCCTCTCCCCTCTGAAACAGAGTTTACCACGGCAATCCTCTCCTGTTGTGTATTGGGTTTGTTGAGGACACATGGCTTAGCTTTCGATTTTATTGGTCTTTGGATCACGAGGTGCCACATCTGATTCTTTTATAAAGACAATGTCTTATGAGGACGGGGAATTTTCCTTAATTAGCCCCAATTCACCTTCCTGCCTTGACTCCCTAACTCCAGAAAGCCAACTCAAAAAAAAAAAAAAAAAGTTTCATTACAGGAAATTTCAAAAAGCTCAAAGTCCGGTATTATTGGGTAATATGCTATAATTTCTACTCCTGTAGTGGAACTAGTTTTGTTTGTTTGTTTGTTTGATTGTTTTAGTTACCTTCGTAGGGATAGGGTGAGTATATTTTGCCCAGAGAAGTGAGGTAGGGTAAAGTATTTGGTGACGAGAAGGACAGATGTGATAGAGGCTAGTGCAATTCACCAAATAGTTTCATATCTCTGTTTTACAGACAAATATTGGTTTTCTCTGCCATTTTCTGAGGTTAGGAATGACTCTGTAACTTATTTTGGTCAACAAACACGAGTGGAAAGTTCCACCTCTACGGAACTTTAAGGGCTCATGCATGATTTATCTTTTTTCTGCCTCCATAGTGATCAACATTACAGGTGGTGATTATTCTGTCAGCGTAGGTAAAGCATTGTAGAGCAATCCCCCAGATGATGTGCAAGAGACATGTGGTGTAAGAAATAAAGCTCTACTGTTATAATCCACAAATATTTGAGAGTTGCTACTGTGACCTAATCTATGCTGACCAACACAAGAAAAAACCTGGCAAGATGTAAAGCTCTAAGAATATGCACTGTTAGAAGAAAGTCCAGAAAAGCACAAATAGAAATTCTTAATACCCATGTTCAAGTATTACACATTCTTTAAAGTACATACAAAATTTGAGTTTATGAATTTTAAGTTACTTGTTTGTATACGTATCTATGGAGACATTGCAAAGCCTTCTGCCACAGAGGATGAGGAAAAAAAAAGCTGTCAGCCTATATGAGGGAAACTTCCAGATTAATGGTGAAGGCAAATAGTATAAAATTAGTAAAGCATTTAGAAAGTCAAATTAATTTATATGGGTTAGCATGAAGAGGCAATAAAAAGTTCTTTTGTTTTCTAAGTTATGCTATTGTTTTTCTAAATGTAACAAAGCATTTGATCCAAAAGCAATATCAACTCATCAAATAGCTGTCATTCCCACGCTGCCACATATATCCAGTGCCAATTAATGGATAAAATGAGTCCATGAGAAATAAGCTTCTTCTGTTTCTACGAGGAGCAGTGATTATGAAAACCATTGAAAAAAAATTGTTTTAGTTGTAGCCAGAACAACAACGTTGCAAGTGGTGATGACGTGCTTTCTGTTAGGTAACCCAGGAGACCCACACCATTCCTTCAGCTCTTCCCAGACAAGAAAGTTGGTTCCCTCACAGCTCAGTGCTGGTCTAGGAAAAGTCACTAACTCTTTAGTTGTTTTCCTTGTCCATCCAAAGGGAAAGAAAACCCAACCCATGTTTACTTTACCTGGCGAATGGAGTTCTAGAGAATAGAAGTTGTTGCCACTTTCTTATGCTCTCCCTACACTCAAATACATTAATCTCTTTTTACTTATTTTAAGTAGCTGGCTTTAAGTTTTCTCAATTTAGTTGATACCATCAGTAGATTAATTTTAGGTAATTCAATTCTTATATTTGATTTCAAGAGCTTAACATTTACTAAAATACCAAAGACACCCCTACACACACACACACACACACACACATTAAACTAAACTCATTCTCTCAAGAAACTAGCCAAGTTCTTGATGGCTATTCTAGGCATAGAACTCAGTGGGGTCAGGTTTTTCTATTTATCTTTATTGGCATATAAGCCAGTGATTCAACTTTAAGTGCATTTTAGTATCACTAGGGATACTTTTAAAACAATGATATTCTGATCACACCCTCAAAATCCTGACTTAATTTATCTTGGATGACTCCATGCGTTTATATTTATTTAAAAAGCTGCCCTAGAAAAACCACTGGATTAGACCAATATACAGGAGTCGTGATCCAGAGTGAAAGAACTACCAAAAGGAAAACAAGGACAGAACACTCAAAACGCTGAACCTTAGCCAAGTAATCTTTCTCTAACAGAGTTCAGTAGAAAACTGCTCAATGATTCAGGAGAAGGCCATAAAAACCTTGGCACAATATTGTGTGGAAAATAATCAGATAAAGTCACTATATTTTAAAATTCTGGTTTTGCTTCCTAGTGACACACCCATCTAAAACTTTAGCATTCAAGATATTATATGACATGTTTAGGGCCCTATCCAATTAATGAAAGAACCAAAAATTTCTCATGATTACATATAATTATATGTGTAGTTTATGTAGTATATGTTATTTGTATTAAACTCTCCTGTATTCCTTTGCTACCATTTCTCTTCTCTACTGTGAATAGGAGATGAGAAATGCCACATGTTGTATAAAAACACAGTGAACAACAATTCTAAATGGTACCATTGTATAAACCTTGAAGCATTACCTTTGTCGAACTGAGTGCATGATACTCATTAATATACTAGGCATCACTTTACTGCCATTATTTTCCAGAAATAGAATGAGACATCATTTATGGCACAGAAGAGGTTACTGTCTAGTGAGAGAACCAGATTGCCAAGCATATCATTTCAATGTAATGTATTCAGTACTCTCAGTGAGTACACATATTTAGATTATATTTTCTTTTCTTTTTTTTTTTTTTTTTGAGACAGAGTCTCACTTTGTTACCTGGGCTAGAGTGAGTGCCGTGGCATCAGCCTAGCTCACAGCAACCTCAGACTCCTGGGCTTAAGCCATCCTACTGCCTCAGCCTCCCGAGTAGCTGGGACTACAGGCATGAGCCACCATGCCCGGCTAATTTTTTTGTATATATATTTTTAGTTGGCCAGATAATTTCTTTCTATTTTTAGTAGAGACGGGGTCTCACTCTTGCTCAGGCTGGTCTCGAACTCCTGACCTCGAACGATCCACCCGCCTCGGCCTCCCAGAGCTAGGATTACAGACGTGAGCCACCGCGCCCGGCCTAGATTATATTTTCAACACTCATGTCATTGACACTAATTACAAAGTGAAATTCTAGAGATAGTCTCTGTCATTCTAGTGGTAATAGTCTAGCTACGTATAAGAAGCATCTTTTATTAAAGGAAATATTATTATTTGGGGAAAATTTTCCTATGAGTCACCTATACCAGCAGTGGAAATAAATGCATAAAGAAAGTTAGGAGTCATAGCTCAGATGACTGTCTCCAAAGGCCAGCAGAGCAAGAACTTCCTCTTCTGCTTCAGATAAAGAAATTTCAGGAAAACCATCAAACTAGTAATGATTGTGAACTGGGAACAACACTTGGCTTCTTCAGTAAAGAACATTGTAGAAATCTGTGTGGCCTGAAGAAACAATAGCCTATGAACTGAGGGTGAACGGTTCACCAGGGTTTGATGTCATAACAGCTAAGGGATGGTTAGGAAGACAACTTGCTTTAAAGGAGAGCTCAGATTGAGTCTTTTGGCCCAATGTGTTGCTCTGTCATTTTTTGTTAGCTACATTATACTATCAAACATGTAATTGAGTTTCTAAAAAGCTGTAGTTAATAGTTTCTCTATTTCTACATTTTTATGGTCATGACAACAAATGTAGAAGAGCTACTGAGTGAACAGTCACTGAATTTAAGGAAAGAAACTGATACGAATGTCTCTGTTTTCCCTTGCCTGAGAAGTATCTGTTAGAAGCCCATGAAGTGGGATTCTATTAAGCACCAATTTGTCCCAAATTTTTGTGACTCACTGTTATTTTCATACTTCAGATTTTCTGCCAGAGTAGATGTGAAATTTTTTATGTGGCTCTAGTTGTAAATTATAAGATTCTTTTCATTATATTCGTAAAATCTTTCTTTCCCCCTCTCTCTCTCTTTCCCCCCTCTTTGATGTATGTCTAATGATAAATTGTACATCCTTTATTTGTCTCCATATATCTCATCATTCTACTATGATGAAATAGCTGTATATCAACAGATCATTGTAAATTTCATTTTTAAGCAAAAGAAGTAATTATAGACAGTTTTGACATAAACGTATGGAAATGACATCTAAAATCCATATTACCTCTTGGAGAAATCCATCACAAATTTTTAGATTCTAACATTTGTGGCATTTGGAAATGTCTGCCTAGAGAACATAGTAAACATGAAGTCTCTTCATGCTACAAGCCACAACAATTAATACACATGGTGAAAGAACTATAACAAGTGCTGTATTTCCCTCTCACTTGGTCTTGGGATCTCTCTCTTTCTGGAGAATGGCTATGAACATTAGCCCTTCCCTGCAGGGCTCCAGGAATTTGGTCATGGGTGTTTACAGTGTGCCCTTCACCAGGTACTTCTTTATGATGGTGGATGGCCTAATGCTTAAGGAAACTTGTTTGTATTGGCAGACACCCTTGTGGCTCTTGTCTGATCTGTGTCCAGTTTATTCCTACCAACATAGCCACTCTCCAGAAGAGCCCTGACCAAGGAAGAAGTTAGGTTCTGAGGTGTCGGTCAGGGGAGACACAGAGAAGGCAACTCAGTAAAACAGTAGTGTATTATTTACAGATCCCAGAGAGAAGAGGACAGCATAACTCGTAGGACCAATGGGAAGAGGGCAAGGACATGCGTGTTCAACCACCAGGTGGGGAGTACGAGACAGAGAGAGAGAGAGAGAGAGAGAGAGAGAGGGTACCTGTGGCCTAAAGCCTTCGTTGGGGTCCAAAGCATTACCCAACAGGTTTCCCACGGAGAGTTCCAATTGGTGGGTTTACAGCAAGTAGGCATGAATTCTGTGGAGTCACTGTGGCTTATCTGCACACTCCATGCAGGGTGTGAGGGTCCAAGAGGCATCCCTTAGGGAACTCTGAAAGGTAGTGAAAGTGACTAGAGCTTAGTCATCAAGGAACTGCCCAACACCTTGTCCACCCTTCCACCACAAACTGGAATAAAACTGAAGGTAGGATGGTGAACAGAGAAAGCAGAAAAACCTCAAACTGGCTTGGGGGAGGGCCAAAACCCAAAAGCTGTTGCATATTTTCTTATGTGTCAAGTCTTGGTTTTAAGTTCACACCCCTAGTGTGGGGTGGGGAAAGCAGATGAGATTTCCCAAGTCCCAAGAAGTCTGAGGAAATGCTGAATGGATGCGAGAACAATGTGTGGTTGGTTTTCCAATAACTGGAGGCATGTCCAGGTGAAGGCATTAACCTTACTTGCCAATGCAAGACAGAGAAGACCGTATGGGATGGAATGAGCAGAGCCTAACTTAGTGCCTATCTACCATCCCCCAAAGCAATGCGATTGAATGATATTTCCACCCCTAACTAAGATCACCCTCAGAATAAATTAGAAAAGAAGAGGGAAAATGGAGATAGAATCCTAAGAGGTTAAGTTTTTACCGGGAGAAGGGGCAAAATTACTTTAAATTATCAAGATTACATTATTTGCCAACCTAAGAAATTAGGTACAAGAGCAAATTAAAATATAAGAAGTTAGGCCGGGTGCCATGGCTCACGCCTGTAATCCTAACCCTCTGGGAGGCCGAGGCGGGTGGATCGCTCAAGGTCAGGAGTTCGAGACCAGCCTGAGCGAGACCCCGTCTCTACTAAAAAAATAGAAATAAATTATCTGGCCAACTAAAATATATATATAGAAAAAAAAAATTAGCCGGGCATGGTGGCACATGCCTGTAGTCCCAGCTACTCGGGAGGCTGAGGCAGGAGGATCGCTTAAGCCCAGGAGTTCGAGGTTGCTGTGAGCTAGGCTGACGCCACAGCACTCACTCTAGCCTGGGCAACAAAGTGAGACTCTGTCTCAAAAAAAAAAAAAAAAGAAGTTAAAAGAATTACAGTATACAACATAAGTTTATGACTGTGAAATTTTATACTTGATAAAATATTGTGACTTCTAGATAATCAAGAATAATTGATGATAGGACAGGAGACAGCAGTGCTTAACATGGAATATATCCATGTTGATGCTCACCGTTTACACGGGAAAAAGAGCAGCTCCGTGGTGGCTGAGATATAGTTCTGCTAGGAAGCAGAAATTCAGATAATTTAAGGTTGCAGAAATTAAAATTTATGGCTGTTAAGAGGTCTTTTTGACTGTTCTTATCTCACTACTGCTATCAACCTCCTGTGAGACCCCAGGAAAACAGGATTTTCTTTCTTACATTTTGTAAAGAAGTAAAGAAAACACCATTAAAGTTGCATCTCTGCTTAATTCATGAAATATTTGGCAAATTAAATAAAATTCACATTCTATTTTCATATTCATTTAGGGTTACTTAGCACAATTATGCATTTAGATGAGTGACAATTCTGGCAATGAATGAAGGGCTATAAAAATACACAAGCATCCCTCTTAACAGAGAGAAGGGGACACCATTCAGGTTACCCAGTGCTCAGTTGTCACTCACAGTGGCTGGAGGCAGGAGGAGTTTACACTGGCCCAGGTACTGACTATTGGAGACCCTCTTGGGCTCCAAGCTTGCTGAGTGTGAAGGCCAGTGTTTCTCAACCCTGCCCTTTCGATGGGAGATTCCTTTTTGCAAGAACATCTATCATGGCCAAGCACTGGAGAACCCATTTCAGTAGATCCTGCATTGATCCCAGCAGCTTTATTTCTTAAAATCTTCACAGATTATTTCGATTTGGGCCAACATTGGGAAGCATCATGCCAGATGCTGGGATGTGTCAGCAAACTTTAATTAACTAAAGATATGGGTTGAAATGGGAACTAAAGAGAGGAAAAATTGAAACTTGTATTGACATTTACACATATGCTATCTCCTCTTACCTGCTCAAGGAGCTTCAACTTGTTCCTAACAGTCCACATATAAAAATGTTCAATCTTCTCTAGCTCTTGAAAATAAAAAAAGCTATTATGTAGATTCAGATTAAAGCCACAATGGGATACCACTTTACACATATTAGAATGACTGAAATAAAAAGTACTAAAAATTCCAAGTGCCGATGAGGATGTAAAACAATGGGAACTCTCATACACTGCTTGTGGGAATTTAAAATGGCGCAGCAACTTTGAAAATGGTTTGGCAGTTTTTTATAAAGTTAAACATACACCTATTATATGACCCAAGCAACTCACTTCTTGTTATGTACCATAAAAATACTAAAATTTTATTATCAGAAAAACCTGTACAAGAGTATTTATATATAGGCATGTTAATCTGATTTTTTAAATTTGTTCTCTCATTTTTACATACTTTTAAATACTCAGTCTTTTCTCCTTAATGACGTTTTAGCTAACTCCAAAGCCAGACTGTCTTTCTCTCATAAGAAAATTTTTGAATTGTGTTTATTTTCTTACATAACAATTGTATTGTGGCACTGTCATAGCATTCACCCTTTTAAAATGCGCAATTACTGGTTTTAGCGCATTCAAATAGTTGCGCAACCATCATCACTGTCTAAAAGCAACTGCACTCACTAGCAATCCCTCTCCATTTTCCTCCAACCCCAAGCTCCTGAAAAACACTAATCTTCTTTCTGTCTTTATGGATTTTCTTCTGAAAATCTCATATAAATAGAATCATACAACGTGGACTTTTGTGCTTGGCTTTTTTCACTTAGCATAATGCGTTCAAGGTTTACCCATGTTATAGCATATAACAGTACTCGATTCATTTTTATTGCCAAATATATCCACATTATTACAGCACACTTTGCTTATCCATTTATCACTTGATGGGAATTTGGTTGTTTCCACTCTTTGGCTATTACAAATAATGCTGGTATAAACATTCACATACAAGCTTTTATGTGGATATAAATTTTCATTTCTCTTGGCTGTATCCCTAGGAGTGGAATTGCTGAGTCATATGGGAACTCGATGTTTAACATTTTGAGGAAATACCAAACTGTTTTTCAAAGTCACTGTACCATTTTATTTCCCCACCAGCAATACATGAGAGGTCCAATTTCTCCACATATTCATGGATACTTTATATTGTTTGTCTTTTTTATTTTAGCCATACTAATGAGGATGAAGTGATATCTCATTATGATTTTAATTTGCATTTCCTTAATGGTTCATGATGTTGAACATCTTTTATGTGCTTACTGGCCATTTGTGTTATCTTCTTTGGGTAAATGTCTATTTAAATGCTTTGCATTTTTATTTGGGTTACTTGACTTTTTAATATTGAGTCCTAAGAATTCTTTATATATTCTAGACACAATTCCTTTTTCAGACGTATGATTTGCAAAAATTTTCTCCCATTCCATGGATTGCTTTTTTTTTTTGGATGGTCAAGAAGCATGAATGTTTTTAATGTTTAATGTTTTAAAATTTTGTCCCTTGTGCTTTTGGTGTCTTATCTAAGAAACCAGTGTTTAACCCAAGGTCATGAAGGTTTATTCATGTTTTCCTCTAGCAGTCTTGTAGTTTTAACTCCTGTGTGTAAGTCTTTGATCCATCTTGAGTTATTTTTTTAATACAATGTGACGCAGAAGTATAATTTCTCATTTGCATGTGGATATCCAGCTGTCTCAGCATTATTAATTGAAAAGACTATTTTTCTCCATTGAATTGTCACTCTTGCCAGATATCAATTGACCATAAATATAAGGATTTATTTCTGGACTCTCAGTTCTATTCCTTTGATTTATGTGCCTATTCTTATGCCAGTCCCATAATATCTTGATTGCTGTAGCTTTGTAATAAGTTTTGAAATCAGAAAGTGTGAGTCCTCCAACTTTGTTCTTTTTCAAGACCGTTTGGCTACTTTGGATCCCTTGCTTTTTCATATGACTTTTAGGATAAGCTTGTCAATTTTTGCAAAAACAAAAAGGCAGCTGGGATCTTAATAGAGATTATCTTGTATCTATAGATAAATTTGGGGAGTACTAACATTTTAATAATATTAAGTCTTCTGATAACAAACATGGATTTATTTCTATTTACTAAAGTTTTTAATTTCTTTTAGTGATGTTTTGCAGTGTTTTGTGTACTTGTCTTATACTTCTTTTGTTAAATTCATTCCTAACAATTTTATTGTTTTGATGCTACTGTAAATATATATATACTTTTTGCTTTCAGTTTTTTAATTACTAGTGTATAGAAATGAAATTTATTTTTGTACTTTGATCTTGCATTGCCTTTAAATATCTTTAAATCTTTAGTCTTCATTTAAACAGGTGTTGCCTTCAGTAGTTCTGAATCCCAAGCTTTGAACTAAGATAATACAAAGAATGTTTTAAGATATTAAGAAAACAATAAATAAACAATTCATTTGAACATGATGTCTGCAATACTTTGACATAAGAGTTTACCTGTGCCAATTTTAGATCATATAAATCTATTAATATAAAGCATAAATCTATATGTTTTAAGAAAACAGAAAAACTTAAATTTCTATGATTTTCATAGTAAGTTCTAAACATCACAAGTAAATAGTAACAATTAGCCAGGTCCCTCAAAACTACTTTTACTTATACCTGATTTTATTTGGTTGTGTGTGTTTTTGTGGAGACTTGTGATATGTGAATCAATCAACAAATAATCCAGCTCCACTTGACCCCTACCATCTGCCAGGCCCCAGCCTGAGTCCTTCCTTGCTCACTGACGAGTCTTTATGGTTTATGGCCTTGGAGTTACGGGGTGAAAAGTAAGCATCAAACTAAAAGCAAAATGATGCAGAATTGTTCCTCTTACATAACGGGGAAAAAAAATCACAGAAATGTACTTTACTTTGGAAATCAAGGGAAAAGTAGAGGCCGCAGTTGATAAAGCTATAAAATATCCTTACACAATTGACATTTTCACATTTTTGTCATCTTATTTCCTGGCAGCATTTAACTTTTCCATTATCAGAGTCATGGTAACAAAAAGCCAGTGCTACTGAACTATCATAGTAAATCATCTGTTCAAAGGAAATTTTAATTTACAATCACAGTTACTGAATGCACTCGCTGTAATTATACAATGATCAAGCCATAGGATTTGAGAGGGGCTGCATAATGTTGATTTTCTAAGTTATCCATAAATCACTGAAATAGAGTGCATGTGCTCAAGTTAATGGTGTTGACTGAAGTTATTGCACTTTTAATTATGTCAGTTATTCCCTGAGATGTGTGATCTCGGCAAAGAAAATTAATGTAAACTATGAGTTATGAAGATCAGAAAGATTTTACATCCACTGATTATTGTATTTGTGAAAAGACTATAATGGGGGCTAAAAGATGGGGAAACTCATATGAGGTTGAAGGAATACATTCCAATTATTATTAAAATATTTATTGAATTTGTGCTCACGCTCCACACTGAGAGTTTGTATTTAGAGAAAACATCAGGAAGGAGGTGCTTTGGGTTAAATGTTACAGGATAGATACATGTTTGACAGGAGGACTTGAAGACCTTTCAAATTAGAGCAAAGAGTGAAAGTTGCAAATGAGTCACAGACCTGGCTGGGACTGGTTTTGTAGTCCTAATCTCCTGGGCTCAGACCTAAGCGCTGGACACACAGCCCATGAGAGAAGTAGGAAGCTGGTAGGGTGGAATGAATATTCAAAGTTACATCCTAGATGGAGGACTGATGTCAAAGCCACACATTTGAGGGAAAAAAACAAACAGGCTCTTCAATCAAAGGAAGTTATGGGACCAACCGAGCTGAGACGAAAAACAGACCAAAAACTGAAGAATCCAAGAAAGTAGAGCAATATGATTCACCAAATGTGAGATGGTTTGGAGCCAACCCAGTGCCATGGTGGCTTTCCCCACATCTGCCGGGCTGCACTGGAAATGCTCAAGGGGTAAACTTAGACCAGAGTCTTCAAACATCCTTCTCAGTCTGCACGGACAGATGATCATGGAGATAATACAAAGGATACCATGGTCAAGTCAGTCTCACGAGAACTTCACTAAGCTTTACTAAGAATTCCAAGATGCAAGCAATTGTGAAGCATGGGAAAAGCATGGGGAGGTAGGGGACCATCAGACAGCTCCCAACGTCCTTTCTTGCTGGTTCAGGGTGCTCTATGACCTAGATTAACATATGAAATCTCTAAGTAATGTATGATGCTACATTAATTACATAAAAGGAAACTTCTTTAGTCAGGGAACTAATATACTTTAAACCTAAATAGTTACATAGCTTATGTTATATTTCCTAGAGAGCTATGCCCTATAAATTCATAGATTCCAGTTTGTTTTCCATATGCAAGCTAAATAGACCAGCCACATGGTGCTAACAGGGCCCTCCCTTTTGGATTTCAGTGGTACTAAAATCTAAGCAGTCTCTCAAGCTGGAGACTTCAGACTCTAAACTTTTCTTTGTCTTCCCAGTGTGTTTGGCAATTTTACTCCCTAAATAGCTCTTGACTCCCTATTGCCTGGAAATGACAGGCCCTTATCAAATAACTGTTCTTTTCTCAATGCAACAGCCTCTAAAATTTGACTTCTGCACTCAAGCCTTGTTCCTCCTTCTCCTCTAATCCAGCCTTGAAGCTGTCATCAAAATCAATGTCATTTTCTTCCCCCTCTAAAATACATGTCTCATTACCCTCTATTGAACTCACTCTAACGATTTTAGATTGTCAAAATGCTAAATTTAAGACGCTGAAATTCTCTAGCCACTTGTAGCAGAACTCTGCACCGTATATGCTACTTTAGCAGTATCAAACAGCTATTTAAAGCATTTTCAAATTTCCATATAACTTTGATTATCATTCCTCCACATTATCTTCCTGGTAAGAATATGAATCTTTCAGAACCCCAGAATTCCATTTGGATGTTGGTTGCTACATGTTTTCCTTTATATGTTTTACACGATTCTATAGCACTTTTAAGTGAAAATGAATTTTTTAAAAATACTTTATTTTCTTTTTATGGTCTATCCATCTATACCCTGTGTTTTGGAAACACAGCCTCTCTGGAAGTCATCTCTGTTGGTTAAATAAATGTCACCCATTGTGTTAAAAATATGTTGTAATATGTTTGGGAAAAGTTCAAAAGAAAAAACAAACATAGTTGTAGTCTTTTGTGAATTTTATGTTCAACTAAGCAGCAAGAAAGACAATTTTTTAAAAAATTTCTATAAAATGTGGAAGGCAAACTAAAACATTATTTCATGTAATATGAGGTTAGTAACAGACCCTTGGTCAAGAGAACATAACCAGTGGAACAATACTTAAATGTTCTGTAGCTAATAATTTTGACTGGGCGTGAAATTTTTTAAAAATTATGTAAGATCAAGTGGGGAAGGGTTAACATCTGTTAATAAGTCTTATGTCTAATTTAAATGTCACAAAATTTCAGCCACATGTAAAATAGGTATCAAAACAATTGAAAATGCTGCATACCTCAAAATAACATAAAGAACAATTTTTATTAGATTCATTATTATTATAAGACACTAATGAGTAAATTGGATTATAGATTTCTAGAAACTGTAAAATATACTTGCTTAATTCATAGCACTGATATTGGAAGAAAACACTGTTTTAACTAGTTTATATAAACAGCATATGAACATTATATTAAATAGTCTTATGATTTAGTACATTCTTATTTGAAAATGCTTATTAAGGAATAAAGCCAGTATCTAATTGCAAATATATGTACAAATAAGCTTGAGATGTACTTTTTGATAAGGAAATGTTTACTGTGTTTGATAACCTTTGTGTAATGATAGGCAATCATGCAAAATGCATACGGAAGAAACTGATTTATACTTCAGACAAACCAGAACACATTTGGAACAAACCCTCCTGTCTAGAGCAGTAATTCTTATCAAGGGATACATTGCGCTTAGATAATTAAACTGTTATTCCCTATATTTCATAGAGACACAGGCTATCAAAGTCTATAGCGTAATCAATTTTATGTTTCCTTTGAGAAAGACTTTGAAATGTCTTATTTATTTGTTAAAGAATAATTGAAAAGAAACTCTATTCCAATTCAGGTTTTTATTTCTTAATTATAGAAGTTCTAACAAATTTAATGTGAATGAATGCAATGCCCTTCTTAGAAAACAGAAGGGCACAATGTCCTCTGTAATGAGGAACCATGACAATATTTAGTTGTATCCTGAATGATTAATAAAGATGAAACTGATGGTATGGAACTTCACTGTAATTTAGTGTGTGTGTGTGTATAGTGTGTGTGTATATATACACACACACCTATATATACACATACACACATATTTTTAAAGTCTCTGGCTCTATTCAATATAGTAAACATTTAAATATGAAAAACTAACACAAGCAAAGTGATTCAAATTTTATAAAACATTTAACCTAATTATTTCATTTTACCCTCACAACAGCCCTGGGAGATAAGCACCATTATTATTCCTACTTCAAGAGCAGAGGAAAGTGACCTGCTTAAGTCAAATGATCTGACAAACAGTTCAACGGGTAGGTGGTATACATGAATTGCAGCAAGGCATTTGGCAGATTCTTTGCCATTCACACTTGAGAAGAAACCTGGCTAGCTTCAGATTTTTATTTTATCACTGTGATGTTAGCAATATTATTTAAACTCTTTAAGTCTTAGTCTTCTCATTCATGAAGTGGAGATAATAAATTATTTAAATCATAATATTAATAGAGAATTAAATGAGACCATGCAAGTTAAGAAGCTTAGCAAACCATCTGATACACAGGAAGTGTTCAATTAATATTAGCTATGATTATCTCAAAAGATGGAAATGAAAAATGCTAACTATATCACCAGTATAGAATTATAAAGGTACATGATTCCATTTTGTGAAATATGACTAATGTATTTTTGGAGAATTATATTTATTTATGTTTATTTATCTGTTTATTTATTTATTTTGAGACAGAGTCTCACTATATTTCCCAGGCTAGTCTCAAACTCCTGGACTCAGGAATCCTCCCACCTCCACCTCCTGAATAGCTGGGACTACAAGCATGTGTTCCACTGTGCCCAGTTTATTTTTTGAGAATTATAAAAGGATGTCACTGCTATTAATCTTTAGGGACATTAAAACGGTGTTGAAGAAAAAAAAACAGTTAAATCAGAAGCTTGGTACAAGCTATAGTCATTTTTAAATAAAAATGCAAAGATCAAAAGCAAATATGTCAGCCTCCGTCATTCCTTTCTCTCACTCTGCTCCAAAATATAGAACACCCTATATTGTTTATTTATACACTCTAATTGTTTAAAAAAGAGGAACATCTTATGTATTATTCTATTTTATTATTATTTTATTTTTGGCAGAAATGCTACCATAGGACAATGATAATTTCAATCCATGAAATCTTTTTTCAACTAATTCAAACACACATATGTATGTGAAGGTACCGAAAGTTCACAATGGGATTTCTCCTCTCTTTACAAGAGGAGGGATTTTTGTCTGTCTTATTTACTAATGTTTCCCAATCATACCAAGAAAAGTACCTGACATTTAACAGGTGCACAATACTTTTTATTGAAGTAAGGAAAATAACAAATACAAGAATAGACTTGGGTGTGTATGTATATGTTTTTATCAATGAACCAGATCCCCTTTCATCATCTTACATAGCATAGAACAAGAATTAAAAGTTTTTCTTTAAAAAAAAAGGATATTATTTTTAGCATTCCTTTCTTATCTTTAGCAGTAGATCTTTTAAGTTGGTGCTTATGTTTACATGTGATATTCAAGTTCTCATTGAAGTATCATAAATCCTTCCCAATCCTTTCAATTTCATCAATCAGATAGTCAACATCTGTTTGTCTTGTGGCAGGATTAGAAAAGACCATTCGAAAAAAATTTACTTTGTCTCCGCATGGCTGGTAGCTTATCATAGCTGTGCCTTCTACTATCATCTGTGCCTTAATCTTTGGAGCAATCTGTGTGAAAATGCAATTATTATTAAAAAGAAATTTTACAAGTAGATATTCTTCCATATTCCAGATGGCTACATAACTATCATTAGCTTCAAGTAAATTGTAGTCAATTTAAAATTGTCGGATAATTTTTAATAAGGGGCTTACTGCAAAAAAAAAGCAGCATGTTCTGCATTCAAACCATAGCTCTTATTATTCCATAATTTATAATTACCAAACATGAAATAATACAAGTGTGCTAGAATGCATTAAAGAAAAACGTGGCATTTTCTTAAATTTACAGGGCAATTCAAATAGAAGTACCCGGGAAAAAGGTAAAATGAAACAGGGAATAGAAAAATAGTAGTATGTTTTAGTATTATGACTTGCATTATTTGCATTATTTGAATCATCATTATACATCTTGAGTTTTTCTACAAAATCACTGTTTTGCAGCAAAATATGATTTCTTTGTAAATTTCACAGAGACAAGCTCTAATTATCTTGTTCAGCTCCTAAAATGACACTATGCAGGTGGCCTAGGACTGCATTAGTACATCTTTAGGCTATCTTTATAGGGCAAAATGGCATTAATACTTGAGAACCACAAAGGGGCATTTTATAACTACTCAACATGCACCTCTTCTCAATCTATTTCTGCACACAACTGACCTGTAAAATAATACAAATGGCATGAATTATTTAACTTTCCCATAAGTCTGGCAGTGCAGGAGCAGATATACATAATTTTCTTCTATCTTTCAATAGCCAAGAGATTTCTTATTTGATGTCCTTCCCTATTTAGTAATTTAATTAATCAATGTGACCATGCTATACTAGATATTAGTTCTTGTCTACAATATCGTTAAAAATTGTTTTATAGTCTTCCGTTGCTTTCTATCCAGGAACACAGGCAAAAGCCTAAAAGTGGTTTGTGTGTACCTTTAGGAGCCAGCGTGCTAAGTCAGTATAAATATGACTCTCACTAACTCTCAGCTAGTGGTAATTACCCTAGTGGAAGATGACACTTATATGTTTAGAAAAAAATTAACAGCTTCATTTAATACTTGCCTCAAACAATAAAATATTTACATAAAGAATATTCTGAAAAGCAAAAAGGAAAATGAAAAAAAAACCCCTCTATTTTCTCTTACAACTTACAAGCTCAGTGAAATTTACTGATGATATAAAAAGTTGATGCCCTAAATACATTAACTGCCATGTGAGTTGTATTTAACTCATGCTAGTTTTGAGCCCGGGGCCTCATGAAGCATTTGTAACTCACACATCTCTTCACTTTGGGAGCCACATTAACTATTTTTCAAGTTGCATATAACGCACACACAGAAAACAATAAAAAATAACAAAATTTTCATTAAATTATAAAGGGTCATTTTCTTTTCGAAGTTTTTATTCTATTCGTAATAAAACACTGTGGCCCCAAGGCAAAATTTTTATTTTCCAGTGTGGCAGTCTTAAACACTAATATCAGACAATTTATGTTCAAATTATCCTAGGGCACTTCAAATTACCTAAAATAAGTGAATGTAATATCATTATATTGCAAAAAATGGTGGTGATATTATGAAATAAATATTTTGATGCATGCTTAAGGTTAGGTAAAAATTTACAATAAATATATGGATAAATAACATGTAACAGTGGTGATGTCCCTTTTAATTATTAAGGTAAAGACAAAATATCCCTATTGATATTCGTTTGAATTTTTTCGGTATTGTTAGTGGATCTATAATAAAATACCTCTCATATTCTTGCACAGATGACCTATGATTAAGTACGTCAAATTTCCTAACATTTCTCTATGTACCTCTTCCACTGCTCTTTAAAATTGTCATTATTTATATTCTTTATTCTCTCCTAATAAGCCTTCTAGCCAACATAAGACAGGAAATCTGTCTCATTCCTTTTACACCCTCAACTCCTATTGGAACACCTGGAAATATTAACTAATGAATGAATTAACAAAAGGGTAGGAAACCCAGCTGCTTGCATATTAGGCACTCAAATACTTTTTGGATATATAACTGATAACTGAATTCAGTTGAAAAATGACTGATGGGTTGAGATTTTAGACATCCCTACACAATTTTTAGACCAGGAGCTTGGGACCACTTGACCACCATACACTAACCAAATTAATCAGACACATCATTTAGAGGCAATATTAAAGTTAAAATTAAAAATGCCACATGCAAAAAAAAATTATTGAAAAAGCAAACAACACTTACCTTTTGTAGTTCTCGATCTCTTTCAAATCCTTCTGGGATGAGGTTAAGTCTTGGTGGGAAATACCAGAAGCAGACATTGGTGAACTCAGGCTAAATCAAAGATAAACATTTTACAAGTATCCTTAGAGTCCTAATTAATTCTTTCATGACTTACTTATTTCAGAAGTATTTTAATTAATTAATTTATTTTTTTATTTTATTTATTTATTTATTTTTTTGAGACAGAGTCTCGCTGTGTTGCCCAGGCTAGAGTGAGTGCCGTGGCATCAGCCTAGCTCACAGCAACCTCAGACTCCTGGGCTTAAGCGATCCTACTGCCTCAGCCTCCCAAGTAGCTGGGACTACAGGCATGCGCCACCATGCCCAGCTAATTTTTTCTATATATATTTTTTAGTTGGCCAGATAATTTCTTTCTATTTTTAGTAGAGACAGCGTCTCGCTCTTGCTGAGGCTGGTCTCGAACTCCTGACCTCGAGCAATCCACCCGCCTCGGCTTCCCAGAGTGCTAGGATTACAGGCATGAGCCACTGTGCCCGGCAAGTATTTTAATTTATTTAACTTAATTTTTATGTATTTAAAAAAAATTTCTTGAGGGCATAATACATGTCAGGCACTGGATACATAGATGAAAGTAATAGCCACTGTCCTCAGAGAGTGCCCAGTCTGTCATGTGCTCTTGTTGCTTCTCTGATAACCTCTCCTATCATAATTCCTATGATTTTCATATATATGTAGATCATCTTCCCAATATTTGGTCTATCAATTCCTTCAACTATCTCCATTCATCCATTCCATGATCACAACTTCAAGTATTTTAAACAAATAACGATAGTGCCAGTTTTATACTGAGAAAGATCACTCTAGTTGAAGTGTGGACAATTGATTAGTGAGAAGTAAGACTGAAGAGAGAATATTAGCACATAGAACGTCATAGTAACATGGGAGAAAATGAAGCGGACTTCACTAAAGCAACAGCTGTGACATAGATCAGAGTGTTTGCGTTTCCAAAATCTTCAAGAGAGAGAATTGGTCAGCAGGATGACCAATTCTAGGCTTTTGAGATGAATTCAAGGTTTCTGGGTTTGGTGACTGCTTTTCCCATAGATAAAGGAGAAAAGAGAACTTAAGTCAATTATCAAAGCTTAATTCAGAGAGGAAAATAAACAGATGATGGATTAAAAATAAAAACAAACTACTTCTAGTTTCCACTTAAAACTCAGGGAGACACAAAAATTAAGACAATAATATAGTCAGAGGGAGACAATTTAGAAGATTAAAAAAAGCACCTTTGTCTTTCAACAGTTACTCTTACTAGCATGACTTAATGGATGTCAGCAGAAGCTTGATTGGGCCTTGGGGAGAAAGATGGATATATACTGTAATGCAATCAAAAATCTCAAAATTTTTACTAAAATCTACTTAGTGCCTTAATAATGATTTACCAAAGATTATCATATAATTTAAAGCTTATCTTCTCTTATATCATCTACTGTCCAGAAACCTAATTTCGTATTCCAACATACAATAAAAAGCTAAAAACAATCAAATTACTCTTAATTCAGTGCCAGAGAAGTCAGAAAAGCAGTTAAAGGCAAACAGTTTTATTGCTTTAAAAATTTAAAAATCGAATGTAATCATCAACTTAAGTTTTTTGGACCCTTGGCCTGTAAGACATAGAACTTAAATGAAAAGGGATTTAAAACTTAACTGATTTGAACTTAGGTAAAATAAAATAATTGCGATAATTGTTGAGTACACCTATGGGGTTCTCTCAAAGTAGGAGATAAGAGAGAGATTCAGGTAAAAATACTCAAAAATGAAAATACAGGTCCATTAAACTATCTCACCAAAAATAAACCCTGAGTCCTTACCTCTGCATCAAACACAAGTTTAAAGTTGTCTTTTTTCTTTAAAACCTTATAGAAGTATTTTGCAAGTTCCATATATCTGTTGATTTCTGCCTCAAAGCCACAGGTTCCCTGTAATTTTAAAATAAATCAAATCAAAGGCTCAAATCAAATTAGTTACTTTAAATTACATTGAAGAAGTTTCTGAAATTTATTCAACTTGCTTTAACATACATACTTAAATAGATAATATGTGATTAATTATTATCTTGCTAATAATAGGTTTTCTCTATTACCATGAATTTGTATTTATATTTTCTTAGCCTGCCTTTACCCCCTACTTTCTGTCAAATCCCAGGCATGTTATTAATACTTAGCTTTTCTAATCTTCGGTTGCCAGGATCTACAAATATTTGCTAAATGTTTTTACATGAGTTTTTGGTCTGTCTAGTATGTAGGACAATGTTTAAAAATTACATATAATGATGTTATGAATAGGAGAAATACTACAAATAAAGCCCTTGGCATACTTGCCATAGTGTATTTAAAAACTAACAATTGTTGAGCTTCTGCTATAAACAAGGCATGTAGTTCAATGCTTTATACACTTGATTTTATTTACTCTTATAGGAACCCCATAGATATAACCAAGCCAGAGAAAAAATGACCAGTTTCCATCTTCATTTATCTTCTTTCCCTTGGTATGTCAGATGTTTTCATGGCTCTGAGTACTATGTACAGTCATGCATTGCTCAACTACGGGAAGACATTCTGAGAAATGCATCACTGGGTGATTTTGTCATCAGGCAAACATCACAGAGTGTATTCACAGCAGCCTAGATGGTAGAGCCAGGCTATGTGGTATGGCCCATTGCTCCTAGGCTACAAACTTGTACAGCATGTTACTGTACCGAATGCTGTTGGCAATTGTAACACAATGCTACATATTTGTGTATCTAAACATAGAAAAGGTATAGTAAAAATGTAAGATGATACTCTTAAGGGACCATCATCATGTATGGTCCATTATTGACCAAAATGTTGTTCTGTGACACATGCCTATATAGGCTGATGACCCTCTCACTAATATTTTTAGCTGAGACTTCGTCTCTGAACCTCAGACTCATATATTTGTTGACTACCTATTCAAACCTCCACTTTGATGACTAATAAACATCTCAAAATGACATGTCCAAAACTGAACTCTTGATGATTCCTTATACAACTTGGTTCTCCCACAGTTTTCCCAGTCTCAAAATATGTCAGTTCTATTTTTGTTGCTAAAGCCCAAAATATTGTCATTGTTCTCACCCTTGACCCTGCTCTCTTTCTTATACTCCACACCTAATATGTTGGCAAATTTCAATGGGCTTACCGTCAAAATGTAATAGAATCTGATATTTTTTAACATAATCACTACCACTACACCAGCCCAATCACTCTCTCCTGCATTATTGAAACTGCTTCCTAACTAGTCCCTTCACTTCTTTCCAGTCATCAACTGCCCATGTTGAAAGCATGGCATTCACATTTACTCTAGGCTTATGCGGTGTAGAGCCTTTCCAGCCCTATGACATGTTAGTTCAACACTGAGGCCTTCTTTGTGATCGGGTTGGCTTCACAAGTGTACAACCTGTACAATCACCCAGGGCCTCATGCTCAGAAGGGTTTCATGTTAATTGAATGCTCTACTGCCACTGTTCTGAAATTCTTTAAAATTTTATCTTGGACTTGTGTTTTGTAAGTGAAATCCAATGGAAAAGTGAAGCATGCACATAAGTCAAGGATGTACATGCAACGTACATGTCTGCCGTTTTTTTGCCACCTCATTCACACATAGCATTGCAATGCACCATATGATAAAATTCCAGTGAACGCATGACACATGGGAGCTTAGTGACACTCAATGTGAGTACTAGGTAAGCATGGGCTTCTACAACACAGTAAGTGGAAATGCTGAGAGCACCAAGAGGACACACTTTCTCTTCAAACTAGAACTTGTTTCCAATGCAGACGGAAAGTCATGCTGTTCTAAAAACCATTAATAGTCAAGGAATCCTTTCATATTCTTTCTTACTTGTGTTACTTTCCTGTGTTAACCATCCTCACTCCAATCTAGCCATACTGACCTCCTGTTGTGCATCAGGCACAGCACGCATGCCTCTGTCTCAAGGCTTTTAAATTGAGTTTGCTTTTAGCTTCATTTCTCCTAAATACAATGTCACTTCCTCTGCCTCTTGAGATTTTTGCTTTATTGTCACATTCTTATTGACAACGACCATTGTAATTAACATTATAAACACTTACCCCTAGGACTCCTTATTCTTTTTTGATGCTTTATGGTCTCCATAGGAAATAGGGATATATAGGAATGGATCTAGCTAGCTAAATGATTCATATTTGTGTTTATATATGTGAATCAAAATATGTTAAGAGTTTTGATTATATAAACTTATGGTCAGATCTGGCAACTCTCACAACTGTGAACAAACATTGACTTGGCAAAGGCACTGTTAGTCTTTGAAATGCTTAAGAATAGCTATGACTAAATAATGGTGAATTAATTTCTTGAGATAACTACTTTAATATTTGATATTATGTCAGATATTTATCTTTGAGGGCAACTGGTTCAGGGGAAAGCTGTAGGTAGTTAAAAAATAAGTACAAGAAAAACTTATAGAAAATTTAATAGAAATTATTGATAAAGAATGTTCCTATTCTTAATTCTGAATAAATGGGACTAAGGATCACTGAAGTAATATCTATAGAGCTTATCACACTCCAGGAATTTTCGATAAAGGACTTTTTGGTGGCATTCGTGCATGTTGAATTGACAATAAAAAGTATCAGGGCATGTGTCCATATTGTAAATGCACTTTTAAATTTCTTGAAAAATATCTACAAAGATTGAATAGCAAAAAAGAAAAAAGGCACTTATAGTCTAAACTTTATGAAACTCTGTTAGCTCAGATCCTCCCAAAAGCAGACAGCAAGATGCTATTAAAAATGCAAGAATTTTATTAGTGGAAGTACCTGTGTGAAAGACAGTGTGGAGGGAGGGAGTTTGACAGAGAGTTCACCAGACCGTGAAGAAACCTGACCCAAATAAAGGGGAGGTGAAGGGGTTGTGGGGTAGAAGCATCTTTGACTACCATGAAATTCAAGGAAGATTCAGAAAAGCAACTGGGATGTCTTCACACCAAGTCAGCTATCAGAAAAGTCTCCTGTCTCCCAGGAATGGGACCATATTAGGATCCCTGCCATGCTCAGTCATTGGCTTAGAATAACCTTTGGGAAGCACAGCCTCAGGGCAAACACAATGGTGGCTTTAAGAGCAACAGATGGAGCTCAGACAGTTAAGCTCCCTGCAGCATTCTCATGGCCAAACAGATTTATTTTGTGAATCCAAAACCAGCCCAATCTATGTAAAAAATCCATCCTAAAGGAGGCTTTTGCATACATAATTAAAGTTTGTGGAATCATATTTCTATATAAATTTTTTCACTTATTTTTATAACCTAACAGTATTTTACATAATTAATTATATTTACAAGAAATATAAATTTTACTAATTATGGCTCCTCTTTTACCATCAATGAAGTATTTATTGTGTAATTGGAGCAAATGAGGAAAAAATAGAATTTTTTCATTTATATCTCTAGATTTGCATTTAATTCCCATTTGAGGTGACTCACATATTAAATGTTTAAATATTTAAGTTATAAAGTATACTAACAAATTTTCAAGTCAATTCCTCTCTTTCAAGCTCACCATGGATTTTTATCTGAACCTGATTTCCAGTGTATAGGAATGCATCAATCAAGTCAATTTTATAATAAGACCAAACATGGTGGTCCAAGTAACAGTTCTCTTACGGTCTGCTTTAATCCAGATCAAATTTACATATCTGTATCTTTTGAACTGCAGGTCATAGCCCATTAATGGGTAATAGAACCAATTTAGTGAGTCATAACCAACTTGTCTTTCAATAAAATAGAGTAGAATAGAAAATATAAGAGTTTCACACATGATAAGTGTTTTTTTCTTCCTGAAACTTGTTTTGTTACATTTTGTATGTGTGTTACTAGACCAACATAAAATATATTTCTTACTTTGTGTTGTGTTAGAAAGTTTGAATGCCACTTTTATTGCATCAAGGAATAGATGAACTATATAATCCTTGAGATAAGCATACGTATAATTTATTTTTAAAATGTTTTGATAAGTATTAAAAATTTGTGAATTCAAGGTTGAACCTCATGACAAGTATCTAGGTATATATACTCTGATTTAAGCTAAGTCAAGCTATAGAGTTTGACTGGAAGCTAAGCTATGTAAGAATTGATAAGCTCTTACAAAAGTTAAAGGGGTTCATGAAAATATTTAGATAAATAAAATCTGTACAGAAGCAGATTGAGGGGCATTAGATTATCAGTGTTTGATAGATCTACACAAGGCTGCAAGGCTCCAAAAATGTGAGATTGAAAGATTTTTAAAGCAGGTTTACCTAAATGTCCAAATTGTCCATTCAAAAATCTTTAGGAAAAGAACTTGTAGAATATATATCTTTGAACAATGAAAATTATCAATGAAATCTACAAAATGACATAATTGCCAAGTATCATCCTGGTTAACTGATTAAATAGATTCCTATATCAGAACATTGGATATATACCAGGTTATTGGTGGATGATTTCTATGAAAACATTATCTCTGGCTTTGGAATAGTGGATTTTTGAAAAAAGAAATGACTTCAATTTAAATACCGAGGCCAATAATATATAAAAGATGCTGTTGGTTCATGGCAAAACTTTCATCTGCATGGAATCTAACGTCCGTCTTTCTATAGAGAACTGGGAAGGGGATGACAGAAATAACTCTCTAAAAGCATGTCAATTATTTAAGCTAGGCAAAACTAAAGGGCAGGAAGAGAGTGGAGAACATATAATCCTTACTATGTAATCCTCGCTATGTATCTGTGGACCTTGACTGTAAGGTAGATTGAACATTCAGGTAATAAATAAGCATTCACATCTGAAAAATCTACATTTAATTCAAGTGGCTTAACTAAACCTATTTTTGTTAGCAAAGGGGAAAAAGTGGCTTAAAAAAGTTCCTAACAAATTTTTATGTTCCTAACATATTTTTATTCCTGAAATTTCATAGAGCACATGGTAATGATGAAACATGTCAAAAAAATTTTTTCACCTCAGTTAGAATTTTGACCTGAGAAACCAAATTTCCAATTTGCAGTTAGAAATGCCGTGATTTTCCAGAGAGATCTTTAGAAAATAATATAATTTTAAAATAAAATATAATACATAAAAATATGTAATTTGGGGGCTAATAGAGTTCAAAAAAATGAAATAAATGTAATAGTCTATACTTCAAATACAAATAACTAGGACCTAAATAACCATAGATCGAATAAAAGTAAATATACTGACAATGAAAGTATCATATATTGGAACAGTTCTTAAAAATTCAAAGGCAAAGAAATCTACAGAATTTTAATTATATCCATTTACTTAGTCATTTACACTATTTCCTTGTGACCAAAGTCATGCAATATGAGATGAGTTAAGAAATGAGTCTGTGACTTTGACCATTTTCCTGATTCATATCATATGACAATGACCATAATCATAGCTAATTATGATTGAACTCCTGACACCATTATTAGCTTTCATATAATGGGCATAGGACATGAATATGTAATGACTCTTTTAATATTAACCATATAATTGCAAGAAAATGATTATTAATTATGCTTGACATTTGCCCACATTCTGATGATTTCCATACATATTTCCTTTTGTGAAGTTTTCTCTATTGTCCTTTAACATTAGCATTACATAATAAACTTTAATAACATCCAAATCACTTTTGAGTAATTTTGCCCCTCAGTATTTACTTCCTAGTAGATTTAGTAGTTTCTGAAAAGATTTTTTAAGTTCTGGGGCTTTTCTCTCAAACAGCGTTTAGGAATGAAAACCACACATGCTTCCATTAAGTTGATTTGTTTCTTTACAACTTTGTAAAGCTAAAATTTAAATTATGTGTCATAAAAGAGGTACCAAGATGCCCCAAGCTCAGCAATACAAAAAAACATAATTGCATTTGATCTTGATTGAAATTAACTTGTAAGTAACAATGACAACCCCTTAGATTTATATGGTAAATTATAGCATTATAGTTTTTAAGATCATATGTAATATTTAATTTAAACCCAACAACATCTGTATAAAGAGGCGGGTACAACATAATTGTACAAATGAGGAGCCTGAAGCTGAGAGAATTTAAATGATTTGCCTAGGTTCTTTGCATATTATAATTTTCTTGTGACATTTCTCCTAGTGGTCTAAGCAAGAAGTCATGGTAGATTGGCCTTAGGTGGTACCAGTAAAGCTAATGAAAAGTAGGTGGATGCCAGAGATATCTCCAAGGTAAAATCAACTGGATTTACTGATGGATTAAATGTAGGCTACAAGATGAAGGGAGTCAAAGAACATCCATCTACTTTTCATTAGCTTCACTGGTACAACCTAAGGCCCATCTACCATGACCTCTTGCTTAGACCACTATGAGAACCTCCTAACTGGTCATACTGCTTTCCCTCTTTTCCCTGTCATCTATTTGTTACAAGTAGCCCAAACAATCCCCTTTAAAACATATATCTGATTGTCACTCCTCTGTTAAAAACCATCTAGTGGTTTTTCATAAGAGAACAGTATCCAATGTCCTTGTCCTTAATGCGTGACCTCTAATTGCTCTACATTCTCTAACCTCGTTTAGTTTTCTTTACAGTATTGCTAGCTACTGATAACTCACTGATTATTGTCTATAGCACCAAACCCTCCAGAAACCTGGCTTTTTTGCTTACTGCATTCTCAGCACCTAGACTGGATCAATAGTGCTCAACAAATTATTGTGACTGAATTGTTGACTTTCATCAAAACATCTGGTGCATTGTTTCACACCAATTTAAATGTAAACTAGTCAGGCTGGTCATATAGTCTCTAGTTTTATTATTCCCTCTTTTCTTACAGCCTGTTCATTTTATACACTTACGTGTCTGTCTGGCTTCTGACAACATTTAGAGGTTCTCATCTTAGGAAGACCCCTGAGGTTCATATGTTCTCTACTACCTCATGATCTAAACTGTCAAAATCTCAAATAATAAAAGTCATCAGATTCATCAGTTAAATTTGCTCTTTTTAAAATCAGCTCACATAACCCTAAGACTTTAAAATTTTGGTGCTTCTTTTCAAATATGTAATTTATTATAAACTTTACCCCTTTTCTCTTTATTCCAATAAAAAGTAGAATGAGTAAAAATAAAGATGGCAAATTCCTACCTTTGCTTTCCACATTAACCATAGCTTGAAGACATCAACATGTCGGCCACACTGAATAGTTTTATCCCCAGTGTCAAAGTCGACATTGTAGAGCTTATCTGGCTGGAAAAGATATCCAGCTTGCATCTGGTTACATGCTTCTAGAAGACCCTGAAAAAGGAATAATATATCTAACATGTAAGTCATATGCATTTTAATAAGAAACAATTATTTATTTTATTTAACTTATCATTTCTGCTTTGCATGCAAATAGAATTTCATATATTTTATATAAAAATGTCACTTCTCTGAAAATATTTGAGCATATTCAGTTGTTCCTTGGATTTATCTAGAACATGCAGGTGGTATAATTGAATTAATACTTGTCTATTTTTCTTTAGCTTTTCTTAAATGCCTTGAAGTTTTGCTGCTCTTTTGAAATTATGTGACTAGAATGTAATGATATTAATGAGAATTGAGTGCCTCTTCCACTTTAACTGAACTCCCCTGTGAGTCAATAGCGTAGATCTCAGTCAAATAAACAGCTCTGATAGCCTCAGTAGAGAATAAAATAATCTGTGCATTTAACCCGTTCATTTGATTTTGTTCCTTTCTAGCTAGCCATTTCCTCTCAGACAAAAAAAAAATGTTGAAAACATTCCTCCTCAGTGTTAAAGAATTGAGGAATCTTTACATTAAATGGTAAAGAAATAATCACTAAAGGAAAAACATGTTTCTCATCACCCAGTTAGAGAGAGACTTCTCTCAAAGTGTGTGTGTTGTTTCAGCATGACCAAAGCTGAATTTGTGTGCAGTGACAGTATAATTTAAATATACATCAAGCATAACATCTTCTGTAGGAAATAAATAACGATATATTTGTTATGTGTTTTTTATATGCTTGCCATTTCACAAAGGTTACATCAGTTGAGTCTCACAGAAAACTGATGGCATAGAAACCATTATATAATTTTTATAGATCGAAGAAACTGAAACTTTAACATGTTAAGTAATTTTCAAGGTCATATCTATCTATACAATGATGAATTTGGGAGCCAAAAAAAGGCAGTTTGACTTGAGGTTTGTGGAAACTCAACAAAGAAAACTCATACTCTTTTTATAGAATAGACTTATGAATCTATGGGGAGGACCACAATGTGGTGGTTAGTGTTGAAGTATCGGGGGGAAGTAGAATAGAAATGATACCTTAAAAAGGAAAAGACCTTATGCATGTCTATCTTGGATGACGTATTTACACATATAAAAATTATCTGTTTAGTATATCTCAAACTCTCCTTTTATTCTTTTATTAGAGATTAATAAGATAATTGTAAAACCATACTTTTAAAATTTGGTTTTAAACTATTTAAAACCATTTAAAACTATTTAAAATATTTTAAAACCATGCAAGCTATGAGTTTTATCTGATGTGATGATTAAGCTAGTCATTAAGAAACATATATTTATAGCACCTACAAAATGTACACACGGTTCTGAGCCAGTAGATTTGTGGTGAGGAACGGGTGGAAAACTCTGCCCTTGTGGAATTTATAATCTGGGTTGCAGGAGGCTGGTGAGTAAGGCCAGGGCTGGGCAATAAACAAAATTTTGCAGATGTGAATGTCAAATTACACCCATAATAAATGCCATGAAGGAGTTTTCATGGTGTTATAGGGGAATATTCTGGTCTAACAGTCAAGGATTCCATCTAGCGGAGAAGTCAAGAAAGGCTCCTGAGTAAAAATCATTTCAGAGCGCAGCGGAGATTTAACAGGGAAGATGTTGTGGGGAGGGTGTTGTGGGGGGTGAAAGTCGAGTCAGATTATGACAGATGGAGGAGAAACATGTACTCAGGATGTAAGAGAGCGAGCTGTACTACGCCTTCAAGGAAGTCAGTGGATGTGAAGCAAACAAAATGAAACCCAAGATGGAGTGAGAGTGTGGAGAAAGGCGTGGACTACACCTCCCGGGTCCACCAACAGGGTGCACGGGGTGCCTTTTCTCCACACTGTCACCTATGCTTATCTATTATGAAATAAGAGAATAGTTGTGAAGTGCTATCTTATTATAGTTTTAACTTTCATTTCCATGATGATTAGCAATGTAGAACATTTTTTCATATACCTGTGGCCATTGTATTGTTAATAACTAGGTTACGAATGATCAGGTTTTCTATAGACCTTATTATGATCTATTGCTTCGTATCAGATCTTATCTACACATTGGGTTACTTCCTGTCCACTGTAGTCATTTGATTTTGTGACACCTCAATTACCCAGTGACTGCTACTTAAAGACGGAGTGGGAAGGATTGGTTTTCCTCAGTAGGGCAAAGTGTGCTACATTATGTTTAATTCAGTGAGGCCATCTTTTTTTTTTTTTCTTTTTGGTTTTAAACATTCTCAATCAAGCTAGTCATTACTAAGATATCCATTAGTTCACTTCTTAAAAATAGAAATAATTTACTTTTTCCCGGATCAAGATAGCAGAGCATTGAAGAGGGACACCCATTAGTTTGTGAGGATTCCAGGTCACAGAGTTGGCCCTAGATGATAAAACAGCTCCAGTCAGTGCTCACAGTCCAATGCCAGAGAAAAGAAGCCAAAATGGGTCCTTTTGCCTTCACAAAGAAAGCCCCAGGTCTTACCTTTCAATGCCACTGAGTTTATAGGAGTAGTTTCTGGATAGCAGCAGTCCACCTCCCCAAGCTGCCTGCAACCAATACGAAGGACATGTGCTCTTATATAAATTCTTTCTTTCTAAGTCACACCAAATATTTTTTCTATGCTAAATCTATTTCAAAAGTTGATGAAGAGTTAATTGTTACACTAGATGATTTTAAACTTGGCTATAATTATCCTATTTATAAGAACAATACATTTTAAAAATTTCCTCCTATGAATTCTCATTATCTATTCATGACACAGTAAAGTCTTAGGTTCTTAATTAATTCAAGGAGATACCGTCTGTATAATTTCCAAAGACAGATTTAAAAAGTTGGCATCCAATTTGGCAATACTACAGAAAAAAGGAAAATCTCCATTATATTTCATAACTTTAGATTTTTTTCAACTCTAACCAAAGCCAAAGACATTTTTGGTAGAAGTCATTGTATTAAATTAATAGCAACAAAAGTTTTTTTTTAATTTCCTTAATAGATATTAATAAAGAAATGTATATTAGAGTAATGGGCCAAATCTTATTTCAATTTCAAATCATGTTGAACTATTTCTTCACATTGATATTCTAAATTTTGGGTTAAATACTGATAGAGATTTAGATTTTTAAAAATCATTTGATATGTTTTTAGCCCTTTTCATGATATATTAAGTCCATCTAAAAATAACTTATACAAATAAGATTATTCTTTCTCTGCATTTATTCATTATAAAAATTAAGTTACAGAGAAATTTTTTTATTTGCCTACAATGCCTACTAAGAATCTGTAAGGATCATTTGTAGGATTTATATTTTTAAAAAAATAAATTATAGTTCGAACTAAAGGAGGGAACTTACATCCACGTGCATCCAGAGTTTGTGCTTCTCACAAATATTAGCGATGTCATGGAGAGGGTCGAAGGCTCCATACACTGTGCTCCCGGCTGTGGCACTGACACAGAATGGCATTTGACCCTAGTGATGACAAAGGCTGAATTACTCTCATATTCCCATGAAGTCCCCAAGAATTACATAGGAACTTAACCTTTACATTTCTGGACATCAGGAAGCTGGGTAACTTTGATTAAAGACATTAATTAGCTAATAATTTCAAATATTCTAATGTATTGAAAACACTAGAGAAAGCAGCGTAATCATAAGACGAATTACTATCTCTGCCTCTGAGTTTCATTTATTATTACATCTGTCTAAATTTATTTTAAGAAAATAACACCAAAAAAATAGAAATGACCAATTCTATTATATAGAAGATACCCAGATAACTTTTCATATTTAATAGAAACAATATTATTAGAAATACTGTAATGCTACTAATTATACCACTTCAATTTTATAAGAGATTTCCCACATTTAGGGGTTATTTTATTTTTCTTAGCAATTATCAATTGTTTTTCACTAATTAAATTATAGAAAATAGAGATTCATTTGCATGTTAAATATGAAACTGTAGAACATACCTTTCTTTTAGCTTGCAATATATTTTTCTCTAACTCAGCAGGAATCATCTTTCCTCTTAAAATGCAAATACACATTGATTTATAAGTGAATATACATATCAGTTTTACCAATTAGAATAATAAATGGCATGCAATATTATTTTTAAAAATTACTTTTTAGTGTCTCCTAAGGCTATTTATAGCCATATAAACAGGTATAAGGTAAATGTTCAATTCCTTTAACCATGTTTGAGTTAAAGAATGCTTACTTTACTATTTATCCACTTAAAATCTACATTACTTACTAATCTTCCTAGGAAAGATACAGAAGGTAAACTTACTTTCTTTAGAACTTTCTCTCTCTTTCTCCCTTCCTTACTTCCTTTCTTCCTTCCTTCCCTTCTTCCTTTTTCTTCATTATTTACTTAAAGTTACTAAACTTTAATTATAAAGTAAATACCTCTTGATCATGATAAAAATATCAGGTATCTAAGTTTGAGGGGAGTAGGGAGTGGCATGAATTAAAGTGTACTGACATTTCTTCAACAGAAAATTTCCAAGAAAAATTAAAGCCAATATTTTTCTATTCCAGCTATGAGACTAAAAGCCAATATGCTTAGAGATGATTTATTGAAAAGATTCCTATTAAAGTTAGTACTTAGATAAGGATGCTTACTATCTTTAATATTCTATTTTGTTCTGAAAAAGTGATAGATAATAAAATAGGAAAAAACCCTAATTCAAGTACATGTTTGTATAGTTGAAATATGTACGGTTTTTTGGAAATAATGAGACTGTTGAGCAAGTTAGGTAGTTAAAAACATAAATTATATTTCTACTTGTTAACACTAATTATTATAAATAAATAATAGAAAAATTCTATTCATAATGGTAGAAACAATATAAAACATCTTAGGGAGGTTATTCTCAGAAAATGTGCAGGGACTATATAAGAAAAATCAAACAACTTGAGATGATGTTTATTCAATAATAACTTATAAAAATATATTTGCAAGATATTTTATAATCATTTATTTTACATTTCAAAATTTCTAAACATATAAATATTTCTTACAAGCCACTAAAAAGTAATAAACTACCAATTAAAAAAATGGGCAAAAGACATGAATGGGCAATTCACAGAAATAGACATTGGCAAGTGAGTACATTAACAGATTTCCATTGTTTGGAACAACAATGAAACATCATATTTGTCTATCAGATTTTCTAAGTATAAAAATAGTAACAATATTTGGGTTACAGATTGTAGATAAGGGTATCAATTAACCAAAAACTGTTTAAAGGGAAAATGAAAACATTTTTATTGAATTATAAATGTAGATATACTTTGACCCAATAATTGATGTGAGAGATAGTCATACAAAGATATTCAAATATATTTATACAATTACATTCATTTAAGCATTGCCCTTAAATACTAAAATCAAGGAAAACCTCTTAAGTGTCTCTTTAAATAAGACTTGTGAAATCATGTTATATTTATAAAATGAAAAGCTCTGAAGTATCTAAAAAACAATAAGAAAAGTCCATATAAATTCATGGCACAAGATTCCCAAGATCTATTGTAAAGCCAAAAAAAATCAAATTACAGAATACAACACAGAACTGATGTATGAGTAAGTTTGATATGCATAAAAATTATCTTCCAGAATATATGTAATATTTGTAATATTGCTTATTTCTAAAGAATGAGATTCAAGGAAAATAGAAACACATTTTCACTATATACTCTCCTAACCCAGTTGATTTTTTTATCTCCAAGCATCATTATATTGATAATTTAATATATTTCATAAATATAAAATAGGGAACAGATATGTGGCATTACCATTTATATAAGGCTATATTTAGTAAATAAATTTTAACAATAAGATAGGTAACTTCAGTGCTTCTTTCATAATCACTTCTTGTTAAAATTTAAATGAAACTAATATGGGTGGGTATTCTTGCAAAATATTGGAATATAAAGAAAGTTGCATTTTAATCTGTGAAGTACAGTAATAACATTTTTGAGAATATATTAAGAAACATACCTTTCATCACATTTTACTTCAATTACATTATCAATTCCAATACCAAGGATTGCTGCAGCTTTTTTTACTGAATAATGTCCCTTGGGCAAAAATAAAAGTAGAAAAGACATTAATTCTCCTGCATTAAATCATTAATTGCACACTAGTGCATTTGGGGCGTATACGCATAGCTTTGAGTGGGTCTGTGCATGTATACGCACACAGGTCTCAAGGCATATTTTCAGGTCCTCATCATGACATTTGTTGAGATCAGGAAGGCTGTAACACCTATTTCTAGAAGGTACTGCCATAGAATAGAACTCTTCACATGCAATGAGTGGGGGATTGAATATTCTAGTTCTCAGTATCCACATGAAAGCACGTCATTTATAAATTTAATGGCATTATCCTCCAGAAAAATCCTTTCCTGCTCTGGACAGCTCTAATTCTTACATTTCAGATTTTTTTTTTTTTTAACAATGAAGGCTGAAGAGATGCACTGATTCCTCCAGTGTCTATAATTCTTAATTCTGACTCTGACACCAACTTTGATTTCTTGCCTTCTAGTTTACTTTGTCCCTGCATCACTCTGCCTTATATAAATAACACCAGTAAGACAGAGGTAATAGCAGCTTAAAAGATAAACTTGGCCTGGGTTATTTTTAGTTGCAAGGAAAAGACTAGACATATGAGATTAAAAAAATACAGAAATTAAAAATTCCAGCACTGTTTCTATCTCAATAAAGAGTATACAGGTTAAATACAAAATCGTTTCTTAAAGATAGGCATTATGAAATTTCAGCCTATTTACTCATTATGTTTTTAAAAAGCTGTATGTCAAATTATGAAAATCACATTTGTAAAGCATGTTAAATTATATTAAGTTTTATAATACATTGCATGCAGCTGTAGTTGCCAAATTGATAACGTACAGTAAGTTCTCACTTAAAGTCATCATAGGTTCTTAGAAACTGTGACTTTAAGCAAAAAAAAAAAAAATGTATAATAAAACCAATTTTTTCTCTTCAATGCTATAACAAAACAACCAACACTATTCTGCTGTACATCATTCTGCTTAGAGTCGCAATGACCTATTTAATGAGGACTTACTGTACAGCTATATAATAACAATTTGAGTTTGGCAATGGAAGGACACTGCAAAAACAGAAACATTTCCATAAAACTCCTCTGTTTCTAGGTAGTTTTAGGTAGAGTTCTCAAACTGAGACTACTATTACATTTTAAGATTATAAATGCTGCCATGGTAGATACAAACAAAGTGATCAGATTTATTAGATTATAATAAATTGACTTTTTTTTTTTTTGAAATAGGGTCTCACTCTGTTGCCTGGGCTACAGTGCAGTGGAGTCATTATAACTCACTGCAAGCTCAAACACCTGGGCTTAAGCAATCCTCTCACCTCAGCCTCCCGAGTAGCTGGGACTACGGCACGCACCACCATCCTTGGCTAATTTTTCTATTTTTTGTAGCCATGGGGAGTCTCATTATGTTGCTCAGGCCGGTCTTGAACTCCTGGCCTCAAGAGATCCTCCTGCCTTGGCCTCCCAAAGTGCTAAGGTGACAGGTGTGAGCCCCCGTGCCTGGCTCATAAATTGACTTTTTAAAAAGAAGTTTCAATGCTATGCACAAGAGTGTAAGGAACATTAAAACTAAAGGAGATATCAGTGGATGTATTGTCAATATCTGAAACATGTGGCTGAGGACCTAGTCTGTAACTATTGTTTTCTTTTCAACTAATTCCTTTGGTCTTAACTGGGAAGATAAAACATTAATCACATTCTTGTTCCCTTTATTCGATGTTAAAAAGAACCACTAAATCTTTGAACTTTTTACAACTTATTTTTTTGGTGAAGACAGCATAGTGTTTTATATTTATAATCACATTTTCTCCTGTTAGTTTCTCATAGGTTGAAATTAAATTTTAATCCTAAATTTGAACTATTTTTACTGCTTATCTCTACAGCCTATATTTTTTTGGAAAGTCATTTTCTCCCTTTATAATATTAATATTCGGATCCAGACTCAGATTATGTGAATACATTTAACATAAGCATGATATTCTAAGTCTTTATTTTATCAGGTGACCTTAAAAGTTGGAAAAACCTAGACTTGATACTTACATGTTCAGAAACAAATAATACAATGCATGGAAGTGCAGCCATGCCTTTTGTTTTTAACTCTGGATATCGCTTATAACGGGCTACTAATATACCATAGAGGTTTGATATACTCCCACCTGTGGGAAAGAAATAGTGATTATTAATCTAATTCCAACTATTTGAAATCATGACAATTTGAGAGCTTCCTGAAACTAAAGTGTTGCTAAATCACTGATGTTATTTTAAAATATCCTTCCTAGAAATTGCTGAGAGAAAGATCAATACAATTTCCACTTTTAGATTTCTGGAAGCTTGGTCTGCAGTTATAACCTACATAATGGCTTATCTCTCAGAAATAATAGTATTAGTTGAAATACATTTTCAGTGTCTTCTAATAGGTATTTTTATTTAGCTAATAGAAAATTACGGAAACTACAGGAGACTCCACACGAAGAGGCTGCAGAGGAGAACTGGAAGGAGGAAGGCCCCCGAGAGGCTTGGAGACCAGCGACAAGGGTGGGTGGGGCAGCTGCATTTCCTCTCCCTTGCGTTAGGACTGCAGGTGGGCTCCTGAGCGGAGAGACCTGCCCACTACAGCCCAGAAACAGCCACTGCCAGTGAGCCCTGAGCCTCTTGGACAGGGCACCAGGCTCCCAGCTCCCTCGGGCACCTCCCACCTCCCGGTCCACAGACCCAAGCCGGTCCACAGGCACCATATTGCTTCATTCTCCCCTCCCCCTTTGCCTACCAGCCACTGCCAAGAGAGACAATTTAGCCACGACCCGGAGGCATCTTCAGGGAAGGAGACCTCTCCTTTTGGGGACCTACAGCAGACTGAGGGGTACTCACATTGCAAGCTCCCTACCCCCCCACCCTCCCAGGTGCCGCTTGCCTGGTGACTCCAGGAGAGTGGGGCAAATCCTGAGGCGGAGAGACACCGATCCAGCCTGGGCACCCCGTGGGGTGACTTGAGACCAGCACTCCTCTCCCTGGAAGGTCAGGGACTGATCTCCAGGGCCCAGGGGACAGGCCTGCAGACCAGATCCCGTACACTCAGGCCTCAGTCGCATTGCCCTGGGGCACAGAAAGGGGATATTTGTGAATGACCGTACTGAGTGTGTGTGCCTTCAGGGGCAGACCAGCACGCCTGAGGGGCAACCCTGCTCTCACAGGGGTCTGCGATCCTGGGCAGGGAACCTCCCGGCCTGCAGGACAGCCAGGGCAGATCCACTGGCTTGAGGTCCTGCCTGCAGACAGAGGCCCAGGAGAAACTACAGAACAGGGGAGGGTGGAGAGGAGCGAGGCTGCTCTAGACTGCAGGTCTCAGACAGCCCCACCCCACACGCAGACTTTCCTGCTGAGAGGGGCCACTCCAGCCCCTCCCTGGCAGCTTTGCCCTGAGGCAGAGAACAGACCTTCGACCCCTGCTAACAGCATTTGTGGAGCTTGAGGGCAGGCTCAGCCAACCCAGCTTCACCCAGCCTCACTCTCCGACCTGCCCCCACTGAGGTGCAGAATAAGGACACACCTGGAAGTCCCACCACATGAGGCATTGGAGCACCTCTCCAGAGGAATGAGAGCCTGTTACAGGACCCAAAAACAACACTGCAGCCTGCACCTTCCAGCAAGCGCCACCTACTGACAGGGAGGTCATTCTGCACACCCTTTTACTGCATCTACTGACTCATCATACAGAGTGTGGTCAGATCTCACCCACAACCACCTAGTGGCTCAGAGACTAAACAGGGTGTGTCATCATCCAAACGAAAATCTAAAGGCAAGAAGCCGCAGCTGATCCAGATGGGAAGGAATCAGCGAAAGAACTCCGGAAGTATGAAGAATCAAACAGAAAATTACTGTTTCCTACCAGGTGAAAATATTCCATCTGCCTCTGTTTCTCTCCAGCCAATAATTCCACACATTTTCTTGAGAAGAACTTTCTCCATGACAGTAAATACTGGGGCTATTTCATATGTAAACCTGTAATACATATAGAGAAATTCAACTGTGAATTATATTACATAGAGCAGGAAAAATAAAATCACATGCTAAATAAGATGACACACTTTTCAAATTGTATGGTAGACTGTGCAAGAAATGATTACATTTTATATGTTCTGAATCGCCTGTTCCAAATTTAGTATATTAGTTCTACAAAGAAAGTATGATAGCTTCCATTGTTTTGTGCAGTAGCTGAGAATTTTTTTTTCCACCTAGAGGAATTTTAAAAGCAATTCCCATCCCTCCATCATACACATAATACTGCTAGAGTAAGAAAATACCCAGTTATCAAGAAAAAAATATATATATATGTATATATACATGTATATATGCACACATAGAAATGTACAAATGTATATATAATTCACAAAATTATGTATACATATGTGTCTATGTGTATACATGTAGACACAAACAGATATATTACCTAATGAGCAAGTTGGAGAGATAGAGAGCTATAATACATAATATAATATAATATTTTGCAGAATATAAAAGAGGCAGGAAAAAAGGCTTTTCTAGAAATTGATTGAGAAACATCCTCTACTTTGAACAAACACATCAAAAATGGACTAAGAACTACTATGTTTTCAATAACAACTATGAAGCATGAAGATGGCACAAGACAAGAACAATGCAGGACCCACGGAAGAGAACTCAGAGAGGATCAGGTTGGGGACTCTCCTCTGAGGGGTGCTTTGAGATTAGAGTCAGCCCCTTGGAAAAAAAGAAGCTGGAATTTAAAAGGCTACAGGCTTTCCTCTGTGCATACTGTGTACAATAAACAATGAAATATTTACAGTGGGTTCTGAAATCAAAGGTGGATTCAGTTTTTCTCTAGACAGCCTTTTATCTGTCCTTTATGAGTTTTTATACATAGATATTGATACCAGCCACCACTCCTGTGCCACTTCAGATACTCTCAGCTTGTTCTGTCACTACGGTCATTGGACATTAATCAGGCCCAGCCACCACCCCTGTGGCCACTCACTTAGACACAGTCCTGAGCTAACAGCAGATTGCCTCCCCTCCTGACAGTAGTCACTGACCTCCCATCCAGAAGCTACACTTTTACCCTGAACCACGACAAGTCCGGGAATCTACTGGGAGTTCCAAAAATGCCCAGACATTAGGTATGGGGACGTGAATGTTCCACAGTGCAATCCTTTGGCCCTAGGAGACCTGGTTAAAGATAAATTATTTTGCCTTCCTCCCCACAGATGGACTGTCCTGAGGAGAGGTCATTTGTGGGGGGCATACATCCCAGGGTACCAAGCAGCCAGTTGTGCTCGCATTCCCTTGTGCTAGGTCTCTAATGACCCCTCATACTGCCCTTCTGCCCTTGCCTGACTCCCTTCATTTTTCCGCAACCCTGCTACTCAGACAGCATGCCCTCAAAATGCAGTAACACATAAGCTCTTGCCTCTCTCTGCTCAGAGACCCAGACTAAGAAAACCCATTGACTATTAGAATTAAGATTTTAGTTCTAATCTAAGAGGAACAAAGTAAGAGGAAATCCTTACACACTTGTATTTCAACAAGGCTGAATTCTGCCAGAATGTGCTGTGTCAATTTCAGCTTCTATACATTACCTTTTTGACTCTATTTCAATTCCATGGAGTAGCTGTTATTATTTTCAGGTAAAAGACACTCACTAAACTTCACAGCACTGGAGAGCAGGAAAGTAGGAATTGAATTTGGTTTTCTCTAACTCCATACCACTTGCTTTTCTGCCATCTCAGATAATGGTAAGAGATATCCAACTATTAAGAATGAGGAAACTTCAAAGGTACAAAAAACTCTGTCTTAAATTCTTTCTCTTTACTACCCCCACTTGTTCTTTCCACTATTTCTCTGTTTAAACTTGAGAATAAATATTTTCTTCATGTGGAAAATAATTAAGTCTCATAACAATAGGATTCCAAACAGTGGAATATGATTTATAAATTTATTCTATGTAATAATTTATATAATATATAGAATGCATTATATTGTCTGGAAAGACTAATTTTTTTAAAGTATTGTTCTACACAGGTTTAACTAAAGCACCATCATCAAGGAGTAAAAATTAAAATAGCAATAAGCTGTGTAGGACATTTTTATTTGCATTCCTATCTATAAAATACTAATTACTACCATGAACTATGCATCATCAAAATCTTAATGATAACTAAACAGTTAAAATAAACCTCCATTTTCCCACATAGAAAAGCAGTCTCTTATAAATGTTTAGTTCTTGGTTTTAAAGTTTGAAGCTTTACCAGCTCTCTCTTTTGATGGCCAGTTAAACTACATTAACAACTGACACCGACTATTCCTTTCAATTTAGTATCCAATCATTTCCCTATCCCTTTCAATCTTAAAAAATACTGCTCGAAAATTAACTTTACCTCAAAACACTGCAACAGGTTATCTAATTTCCTTGAGTTTTCCACAAGTTTTGCTATGGCAAAGGTTAGTATTTTAAAAGAATCACGTTGGAGTTGAATTTAACTTTTCTTTAAAAGTTTATTCTTTTCATCTTCAATAAGATTGAGGTTCTAATTTATATTTAGGAAAGTTTTCATACGTGTATATGTGCATTTTAGACTACTGTGTGCTGTGAGCTGTTTCAAGTAGTGTTGAAATGATTCCAACCCGAACTACCCTAGCCCCAGTAATGACTCAGGCTAATCCACTGAGCTTTATCCCGTACCAGGGAATTCAGGTCCTGAAAGTTCCCAGACAGAGAATGTCCAGAGGACCAGGTAAACCTCAAACATGTCACACGGAGAACATGTAGCAGCTTCTTTGCATTTCTCCCAGGGTGTCAACTATTTGGTTTTGATACAGCAAGCATCATATCCAGCAAAATGTTACTTCCACAATCTACATCTTTACTCTTGCTGACATGTGTCTAATATTCTCACATTTCTCAGGTGCAGAGGGACACTCACATGTTGGTATTTGCAGTGGCTGTCAACCATTCCCCTGCAAGTCCTATTACATCTAGCCCACTGGACAGCTGGTTAAAATAGCGAGGATGTCCTAGAAACAAAGAAAAAATTGCTAATGGGACAAAATAAAAACATAGAGCTAAGAAATGGTTAAATTTGATAGCAGCTTCTCAGTTAACAGATACTCATTAAGCAAACTTAAACAAATTATGTCATTCAGTAAACATTAGTGAGCAACCATCACATACAGGCACAGTCTTAAGTATTGGAGATACGGTGGTAAACCAGATGGGCTCAGTTGCTACCATGTGGATCTTACAAACTGGTAGAAGAAAGACATAAAATAAATGACACAAATGTGTCTAATCACAATTGTCAAAAGTGCTACAAAAGAAAACAATGGGTGTTAAAAGTTTGTTCCTAGGGGATTAAAGGCAGCCAGGGGAGTGGGCAGAGGCAATCTCTAGAGAGAGTCTCTTGGAGGAAGTGATGTTTAAGGCAAGATCTAAAATTAAGCATTGCCAGACAGAAAGAGGTGGAGAAGGAGCAAGATGAAAAAGAGCTCAATATGCTCAAAAATCACGCAAGGTCCTGTGTCTAAAGTAGGTCAGGGATGGGGGTATATAAATCTACCTCAAGGGACCACTTGGGTAAATGGGGGACTAGCCACCTAAAAGATTAAATAATTTTCACTGAAAAACTATACATTTTTATATATAATAATAGATCCCCTTCACAATGATTTTTGAATATTCACATTAACCAAGGGTCTTTAAGCATTAGTTGACAAATTGCATAATCTATATTCAACTCAGTTTAAATTAATCTTCCCCTTTCTTAGCCCCCAGATTGTTTTTTTCACTGTCATATGACATAGTTTACAGATGACTTGCACCATAGCTCTTTGTGAATTCCTCTTTTTTCCCCACTAGTATGTTATACACATTTCAACACTGCCTTTCCCAAAGCACCTACATGGTTTGTTAACAAATAGATGTTCTAAAAATGTTTTTAAACTTGATGAAATTGATGTCTGGAAGTTGTGGACTGTGATAGCACACTGTCCCTTTCTGTTATTTCCTTTTCAGTTTCTCGGCATCTTTGTTTTTTCCCTCTGCACTTGAGATGTGCAGAGACGGAGATGGAAAAGTGGAACGTGGGTCCTTACAGATTCCGTCTACATCTGCAGTGCTGGATACATGAAGGAGAAGGAACTTTATTTACACCTGTCAGAGGTGCCACTCAATTGCCCCACTCAACTGCCCCACTATTTTTTCAGAACTACCTTTTACTATTTTTATTTCTAATCAAAATTTATTTTAATTTCACATTTGCTTTACATGACTGAATTTGAGCCTTCAAATATTTTTTGACTCTTACAAGACTTTTATATTTTTATTTAATAATAGTTTTCTAATTATAAATATATTACACATTATAGAAATGCATAGAATACAAAACAGTACATACAGAACAGTGATTTTTCTAGGCATATATAGGATCCTACTTATCTATCCAACTACCTATTTATAATCAATACATTCTACAAATGATATTTACAAAGCTATTTTAAAGTGATACAAAGATATCTTACAAAAGTGTTCATTTTAAATAGGTAATTATAGACACCTGTATATATGTGTGTCAATATATACATATACACATAAAATTAAAATATAATTAAATAAAATTGAAATAATATTGAGCATATTATTTTGTGGTATACCTTTGCACAAGGATCAATATCCTATGAAATATTCCCCATGACTTCCCTAGAACTTTAAATTGTAACATTGCATAGTATTTGTTTCCAAGGATAGTCATAGTTTGTTTAAGATAAATGTAAAAACAAGGATACTTTATTTTTTTGTCATTAAAATTAATGCAGCAATAAGCATTTTCAAATGTAAATCGTCTTGGTGCATTAATGTGGCAAATAAGTTTGATCTGAAGATAAAATATTTGTGGTGTTTAAAGTACTGGTATATAAAAGTATGTAATTACAACAATGCCCATTTATTTGAATTCTATCAAATATAAGGTATCATACACAAATAATTTATAATTATTAAAGCTATACATAAATATTTTCCCTGATCACATAATAAGAAATGAATAAGCCCAGGAAGGGATAATGTATTTGAATCCAAATTTTGTCACTTTTCAAAGACAATGTTTGTTCCACTATACTATTTATTAATAGTATAAGATTTTAGGAAAAGTAGTCCATAGAGCCTATATAAATATTGCTGACTCCTTAAAGTATCACTTTAAATGGTTAAGAATAAAGTTATAGTAAAGTTAATTTAATCATAAAACAATTTAAGAAATATAGGATATATTTATGTATCTATCTGATAATTTTGATGCTATATATTTTATTGGTTTAGAAAGATAATCAATTGAGCATCAATTCTGAATATGATAAAAATAAATAGATAAATGAAAAGAATGATAAATAAAAATTATACATTTAGTTTCCATTAGAATGTAATTCTCCAAACAAAACTCATTTTATTTACTTTCTTATCTTAATTAATAGGCAATTTATATATGACAATACCAATTTGAAAATAAACTAAGCAGGTGTTTTAAATAAGAATGAATAAAATTGTGATCATTTTTCAACACAAATGTAAATTCAAAGCTATTCAATCACTCTATAATTTAAGAGCATCAATTTGAAAAAAAAATCACCTGTTTTAACACCATATTTTAAGGTATCTGTGCAATCAACAAGTAATTGTTCCAGAGATTCAGGGAGGTCAGACAGTTCTAAGTTAAACCCATCTAAACCTTCAAGGAGTTGATGAGGATGATGAAAGTCCAATATTTTACTCTTAACATCAAAGGTTTTTTTGATGTAATGCAAAAGAATATCTACTATTTGTAGCAGAAAATATCTTGTTAAATCTTTGCCCTCTTTGGACGGCAACAAATCTAGAGAGAAAAGAGATTAACAGCAAGGTCAGTAGAGTGCCAAAGAAAATCTTGAAGGGATAGAGTTTTCATCATTAGAAACTAAAGGTATTAAAGGGCCACGTCAAACAGCAAGTAAAGTAGCATTTGCCCAAATTCTATTAATAATCTTCATTCAATGTTCCATCGTATAACAATTTTCACCCAAAATCAACCGTTTTACATTAATGTCATTGGAACAGGTGTCCCTTCAAGATCTCCTAGAGATGAACTTTATTTGATAGTATTGCCACAAAACAATCTGTTCATTTTACTTCTGAAAATAAGTTAAAGGATCAGATCTTAAAGAAAATTGTAATTGCTACAATAAACTCGTAGATCACAGGGCATTCATTTATTAAAAAGAATAAAGGAGTTACACTTGTTAATGACATTCATACCTGAAGCATAAGCATTTGATAAATCCGTCATTACATTCTCAGTGTGAGCTTCTTTTTTCACATCTTTCTCAGTTGACTGAAAATTATGAGTAGGTTTTTTCCTCATCTGTTTATTATCTAAGTTAAAAAGTAAATATTTTTGATTATTAAACTCTGTTGATACTGTATATTTACTGCTTTTATCTATAATAAAATGGATGTCTCTAGCAAATTCATAACAATTGCAGCTCTTATTTCTATTCTCTTCTAATCTCTGGAAGATAGATGTAAACTGGAGAAAAGTATTAAGAGAAGTATTAATTCTACTAAAATAATGTAAAGAACAAATGAAACACTTCTTGATTGTTAGTTTTGTATCAGTAAGGTGTACAGGATTAAGAATACAATAATTTAAAAAATCATGTTAAGCATAAATGACAATGATTATTCCGTAATAAGATCCTTCTATTATCATGTTACTATATATGAAATGCCTACTATATTTTAAAATCCCTAAGTGCCTTGCATTCATTTTAATCCTCAAAATAACCTTATAGTAGAAGGGCTATTTCTTAAGTATGCCAATAAAAAAAAGGATAAAGAAGTTAAGTAATAGTAATAACTAACAATTTTTGATCATGTACTATGGCCCAGGCACTGTTCTAACCATCTCAAATGTATTATTCTATTTAATCGTGATAACATAGAGTTAGGATGTAAGTTCATTATTAACAAAAATAGCATTATATTAATATGTTGAAATTTGGATTTATAGACAGATCTGTTTGAATCCAAAGACAATTAAGTTATTCTCTTTAAAAATTAATATTTAAAAATAGTTAAGTCCTGAAATTATCTTTAATCAAAATATTGAACCAAATGTGCAGTCAAGCAAGCCAGTCATTCTTAAATATCTTTTCTGGGCAATGTAGGGGACAAAAGGAAGTATGAACTATAGTTCCTAAAATCAAGATAATTACTCATATATACATATATGTATGTAGAAATTACAAAGTAATACAAAAATTATTTATAACTAAATTTTGTAGTTTAGTTTTTATAAGCTTGTAGTATTATTTTCAGTGCTAATGGATTTTTCTTAAAGTAAAATAAACTCTTTTCCTTTCCAGAAATTACATTTTTAAGATTGTAGCAAGACCAATTTGGTTCAATTTTTAAATATTGATGTAATGTTTAAGCAGTTTATGTATGACAGATGAAAATGCTTTATTATAAACAGAATAAAAATCCTGCTACATAAAAAATTTGTGCATGATCAAAGTGGACTAATTACAGTAATTTGAAATCATGCAGTGAACTTAAAAATAAATTTTGAAATTATACATTGACACTGTAGACATATACTAGGTTAATTGTATATTTTTTTCCTAGAAAATGCAGTTATTTTTAGGTTTCCTTGCCGTGAACCATGAAAAAATTCTAAAGTCACTAAAGTCTTACCACTTTATTAAGAGTATCACTTCTTTTAAATAATCAGTGGAAACAAATTCACAAGAAAAAGTGAAATGTTTGAAGAACCCTCTACATGAAGAAATAATACAGAAAGCTTACACATAAATCACATAAATTTTGTAGAAACCAACAGACTTGAAATATTGGCATAAGATCTATACTCCATTAACAATTTGACTACACATTGAATCTACAATCTAAAACTATGTTAAGCTTGTACTTATATTTAATAAAAAATAGTTATTTTAAGTGCATAAGATAAAGATTGCTAATACACTTCTGGCAAAATATTTTTATTATTAATAATCATATAAAATAAGAACAATTATTGCTTGACAGTCTGCAGTTTTTGACAAGTAGCAAAATCTCAAAGTTCTCATGCACATTTACTCTCTCAGTTAATAACAATTGCCATTTCTTCTCACAAAATTTCAACTTACTTGTCTGCCCATATCCACATTCCTTGAAATCCATGTGCAGTGAAATAAATTTTATCTGCTTTAACAGAATACTTGAAGCCAGAGAGAGTTTTCCTGCAATGAAAAAGAAGTCAACCATTAAAGATTTGTAATTGCCATAATTTATAATATAGACTCTTTTAAAAGTTCTTTCTTCGTTGGCACAGAAATTTAAAATAACTTCATTATTTGTAATATAGGCGGGGATTCAATGCTTTTGTTTGTTTAAAGAATTAACTGAGAGATGGTTTTAACGTATTTGTTTTTAAACATCCCTTGCTTTAGTGTTTGATTTAATGTAAAAAAAAAGGAATGGATTTCAACTTCCCTTTAGACAATTACAACTTTTATCTACAGGGTTAAGTGTTAGGCACTTAACATTCTAGGGTGGAAATTTAAAAAAATACCTGGGAATATTAATAATACAATTCATATCCTTGTAACACAGGAATTACTTTTTGCTTTTATAGTAAAACTCTAAAATTTAACACAAATCATAAATATATAATGATCATCACTGTGAGCCCCATTTGCATGTATATATTTTCTCAAGAATTTATCAAGTATCAACTTATCCCTTGGAGTTTACAACTATTGTGTAATGTTCAGATCAACATTATTTTTCTTTATTAAACAATTTTTATGTATGTTAATAAAAATGTGAAAAGACTAAAAATTCACACAACAAAAGCATTAGAAAATACATTAGCCTTTATCTGCCATTTAGGTGCAATTTATAAACAGATGAAGTAACTCTTAATTCAGTCAAATAAAAATAGAAAAATATTGTAAATTATCAAAGTCCATTGACAACTTCCAAACCCAATTTGGGCCAGGTACTGCAACTCTTATTTTTTCATTAAGGAGTTCACTAGAGCTTCTAACAAACAAAAACCTATATTTGATGATTTGAAAAAACTTCCACATTTCCTTTCCTCATGCTTTCAGTGGAGGTGATCAATGATTGTGGAAATGGCATAGAAGTAGGAAAATAAGGGGAAATAGCTCCAAGGGCTCCCTAGCTATGCTCTCTTTCCTTCAGTGACCTGCTTCTGTGCTCTAATAGTGTCACTGTCTGTTAAGGAAGATTATCCCATTATCTTCATTTAGAAGAGTTCTTCCTCCTAAATCCTGGACACCCACTCATCTCTGTTAATAAACCCACACACGTATTCTACTGTGTGTATCATCTGTGAGTTAATCCTCTTCTGTCCTCAGCACTGAGCACCCCATCCTGCAAAGTTCGCTATCTGACCCTCCTCATCCTCGTCCTTACTCATCCCTCCCCCTCCATTATAACCACTAGCACTTTCGGTTCAAAAGGACTCAAATAATCCCATTTCCAAGGAAATGGATTTTGAGCCATAAAGCACTTTCTAGCTATTATTCCATTTCTTTCCCTTAATGTCCTAGCTTTTGACACTTAGACCTTTATTTGTAGACATGCTGAACATGAAACTTACCCTCTCAAGGCCCAAGGGGAAAGCAATGGTTTTATTCAGCCTAATTTTACACATTTGTAAAACCCATATAAACTGAAATTAAAGCCACTCAAAAATTTTCTCTACAAAGCACATGAATGCTTTCTTACATTGTACTACATTAGATAAAACTAAAAAAAAAGGAAAGAGGAAATACCCTCCTCATAGGATTGATAATAATAATAATACTTAAACTACATATTCCTCTTATTGGACTCCTACTGTATTTCACACAGTGTCAAATATTTTCACGTGTTGAATTCTCACAGAAGTTCTATGAATTAGGAATTAATATTGTCTTGTTCTGCTATTATGTCCTCCTTCATCTCATTTTCCCCATCAATACAATGGGCATCGCAATAAACTCTACTAATGGATTTGTGGTATCAGAAGAGATAACTCCTCTAAAGTGCTCATAACAATTTTTTAATTCTTTATATCATTCTTTTATCTGGCAATTCTGACAGACATAACAAAAGCAAAACAAACATAAACCAATTTTGAAGATCCTACCACTGTGACCAAAAACTTCCAAGGACTGTCTATTTACTGTATCATAAAGTCCTTAAGTTGTCTCTTCTTGCCTTATCTCCCACCACTCATCTACAGAGACTTTGTGCATCTCAAAAGTAGGCTCATTCGCTCTCTCTTGCACATCACTCCTTTTCTTACTTCCCTGTGTGATATTTCATGCAATTTCATCTGGTATAAATGCCTTCCCTCCTTCTTTCTTTTCACCTAAAGCAACGTATAACACATGTGTACTGAGTATTTATATGCCAAGCATTCTTTGAAGTTAGATTTTTATTAACCCATGGAATTCTCCCTGTAACCTCATATTATAACATACACTGCCATTTACTCTCTCCATTTTCCAGACGAAAACCTAAGGCCCAGGCAGGTCAGTTTGCTTGCCAGAGATCACATAACTAATAAGTGGCAGATCTAGGATTCAGTAGCTGCCCACCTCTGCTGCCACGTCAGAGAGGGACCTACCCTGCACCCACCCAAGCTTTCAGCAACAGCCTGGGACCAGCCCACCCCTCCACACAACCATCCGGCACCTGCATTGTCTGTGACAACCACAGGGGAAAGGAGAGCCACAGGACAGCCACATTCTTATAGGCCCACAGTGCATTTGCCCCTCTCCTACCTGAGTATTTTTCCATAATAGGACTCAAGCAGGCCATCCACAGGCCTGGAAACTGGGGATTACCTAACCTAGTCCACCGCCACTGGAACCTGAACACCCTCCCAGAGGTCTGAGTTCCAGCTGACCCAGATTACCAGCAACACAGCAGTGGGTACCTACCTGCATGAGCTAAAGTGCAGTGAACCTCTCCCTATCTACACTGAGCAACGTATCTTCCAGCAGAAGAGAACAGGTGGACCTCAAAGATATCAGTTTTTAACCAAGAGAAGAGATTCCAGATGAGAAGGAACCAGCATAAGAGCATTAACAATATGGAAACACATCCTCTTTCAACAGCCCCAGAGGATCACACTAGCTCTCTAGCAATAGGCTTCAACCAAAAGGAAACTTCTGAAATTTCAGATATAAAATCCAAAATATGGATCACAAGTAAGTTCAATGGGATTCGTGAGAAAGTCAAAAACCATCTCTCTCTCTCTCACTCACACTCACACACACACTCACACATACACTTCAAGACATGAATGAAAGAATTCACTAAAGAGATAGTATAAAACAAAACATAACAGGCCTCCTGGAAATCAAAGTGTCATTTAGAGAATTTCAAAATACAGTGGAAAGTTTTGATAATAGCCTAGACCAAGCAGAAGAAAGAATTTAAGAGATTGAAGGCAAGAATTTTGAATTAACCTAGGTATTCAAAAATAAAGAAAAAAGAATCAAGAGAAATCAATAAAGTCTCTGAAAAATATGGGATTTTATAAAATGTGCAAACATAAGACTGATAGGTATTCCTGAGGAAGAAGAAGAAAAAGCAAAAATCATGGAAAATCTATTTGAGGGAATAATGGAGGAAAACTTCCCTGGTTTTGCAAGAGATTTAGACATCCAGATACAAGAAGGCCAATGAACTCCTGGAAGATATATTACAAGTGGAATATCATCAGGACACATCGCCGTCAGTCTACCCAAAGACAAAGTGAAGAAGAAAATTTTACAAGCTGCAAGATGAAAGCATCAAGGACTTACAAAGGAAAACCCATGTGACTAACATCAGCCTTCTCAGCAGAAACCTTACAAGCCAGAAGGGATTGGGGTCCCATTTTTAGTCTTCTAAAACAGAATAACTGTCAGCCAAGAATTTTGTATCCTGAAGAACTAGGTATCATAAACGAAGGAGAAATAAAATCTTTCCCAGACAAGCAAACTCTAAGGTTATTTGTCACCACTAGAACTCCCCTACAGGAAATGCTCAAAAGAGCTCTAATCACCAAAGAGAACGCTCAACATTCACCTCTGTAAAAGCACTCGAAACTAAAAACTTGCAGTTCCAAGGAAACAATAACACAAGGAGAGAATACAAAGCAAACAGGTAACAATAAACATAATCACTGGAACAGTACCTTACTTATCAATAGTAGCATTGGCTGCAAATGGTCAGTTTTAATTTTTAACATTTCTAATGCAGTCAAAACTGTTAGATGTAACCCACATAAAACAAAATTTTGGGGGGTCTTGAATAATTCTGAGAATATATAGGAATCCTAAGACCAAAAAGTTTTAAAGCTACTGCATTACAAAGTGCTGCCTTCATAACATACATATTGTAGACATAAAATTATTCTAAGTAAAAACTAAAATTTCCAATGGTATTGTCTTATTTGAAAAGAGACAAGTTAAATGTTTTTGTCTTGTGGAGTTTTATTATTCATTTTTAATGATATACAGGTTTAGCAGCTGTGCTAGTGTTTGCATTTGAATTTCAGATGATCATCACTGAATACAAAAAGGAAAAGAATAACATCTAGAAATCACAAAATAAACCAATAGAGCAAATTGGCTCATGAATAGTTAATTTGCACATTAATTCACCTACAGATAAGCAAGGGTTGCAGAGCAAATGAATAAACTCATAAATATTCCCTGAATTATTTAACCATTTAGTCTTTTGTAGAAGGCAGTAGGTGTATTATGTAAAAAATTTTGCTCCATAAGCAAATGACATAAGTATACGAATAGTTGAAAAAATGCCTTTTCCTTATAATCACTGGCCACTGCTATGCTAATAAAAAGCAAAGAAGATAAAGATTTACATAATTGAACAACACTTGAAAATGAGATATTAGTTTGATTCATGTTTATACATTAGAAAACTTTAAAACTCTCAGAGATGATGATGATTAACCAGAAAAGAGTAGAAGATGGCACATTTATCTTTCATTTCTCTAGTTTTTATGGGAGTGAGGATGGAGTTCTATTTCCATATTAACTCTCATTCATTGAGTTTCCTGTGTGATCTATATATGTAAGAGGGCAGGGTCTTTTATATATGTCCACAATATATTTACTTGTTTCCGAAAGTTTACTTGAGTGAATTAAAGGGTAATTAGAAGTGAATTAATGGTTAAGTTACTTTATTTTGCTATTTACATGGTTGTGCATGCCTCCTCAAAATTTCCTCTATCATTTGAAGTCCTACTTATTCCTGCAAGACTCCCTTAGATACTTCCTAATACCATAAGGTGAAATAATTTTCTGTTTTCTCAGTATTGCCATAGAATATTTTAAATTTTGTTCTGGGTTTTTTATCTTACAGTATTTATCATATATCTTGCAATTTATATACATTCTATTTCATTTTCTATGTTATCAGTTTACTACAATGCAATAAACTAGCATTGTGTCTTCCTCAGCTTTGTCTGTGTTGATATGGTGCAAAGCTGAGAACTTAGTAGATGGCTATTTTGTGTTAATTAAAATGACTCAAACAACCTAAGAAAGTTCTGTCAACTCAACTCAAGTATCCTGGTAAAGGGATCCAAAAATAAATTTTATCTAAAAAAAAGTCAAGCACCAAAAGTATCATCTGCATATTCCTATTGCAAAAGAAAGAAAATCAGTATATTGAAAAGATATTTGCGGTCCCCATGTTTATTGTAGCACTATTCACAATAGCCAAGATTTGGAATTAACGTAAGTCTCTATCAATGGATGAATAAAGAAAATGTGGTACATATACACAGTGGAATTATTCAGCCACAGAAAAAAATAAAATCCTGTCATTTGCAACAATATGAACGGAACTGGAGAACATTATGTCAAGTGAAATAAGCCAAGCACAGAAAGACAAATATCACATATTCTTACTCATATGTAGAGCTAAAAATTAAAACAACTGATCTCAGGAGATAGAAAGTAGAATGGTGGTTAGCAGAGGCTGGGAAGGTAGTGGGCAGCAGGGGATAAAAAGGGCTGGTTAATGGATACAAAAATATAGTTAGAAGGAATGAACAAGATCTAATATTTGATAGCACAACAGAGTGACCAAGTAAACAATAAGTTTGTGTATACTTTAAAATAACTAAAAGGGTAGATTGAGAATGTTCCTAACACACACACACACACACACACACACACACACACACACACACACACACACGATAAATGACTGAATCAGAATCTACAGAGTCTATTTCACTAAGATTAAACCCTAATGTTGGGACTGCTACGGATTGATGGTGAAAAGGTGAATTCACACTAAGATGCTCACATGGTTGTAATATTCACTGGGGGTTGGGGGAATGGGGGTGGGTAAACTCACAACTAATGGATGCAGTGAGCATTGTATGGGCATGCCTCTAATCCTGGCTTGGGTGAGGCAAAGTCATAACATGTAACCAAAATGTTTGTACCCCCATACTATCCTAAAAAAAGAAGAAAAGGTGAATTTCAAATTCTCAGTTTACATATATGATGTGTTATACATAAAGCAAAAATATCCATATGTAGTCTTCCCTCAGTATCCATGTGGGATTGGTTTCAGGACCCCTGAGGATACCAGAATTGGAGGATGTTCAAGTCTCTTATATAAAATGATCATAGTATTTGCATATAATCTACATACATCCTCCTTACACTTTAAATCATGTCTAGGTTACTTATAATACCTAATAGTAATACAATGTATATGCTATGTAAATAGTTGTGATACTGTGTTTTTATTTATATTATTTTTATTGTTATATTGTTATCGTTTAATTTTTATTTTTTTCAAATATTTTCAGTTGCTTAATCCACAAATGCAGAACCTGCAGATATAGAACTGTGGATTCTACTCTTATATTTTAATTTATACTACAAAGAAAAAAAGGAAAACACGAACCAAAAGCATATTATATACTACTAAGTTATTTAAACTCCTATGTATATAATATAATTAATACAAGTTCAGTACAAGAAAAGAATTAAGAATAATCCCTCCATTTCCTCAATAGCTTTTGGATGTTGACATTCAAATTTATATTATATTTTTATATAAATTATTTAGGTTAATAATTTATAGGAGGCATTAATCCAATACACTTGGGTAAGCAAGCTGAAAATACTATTAACATTATTATTAATTGTAAAGTGGATCATAGTCAGTCTGCTTTATAAGTAGAATAATAAGGCTTCCACAGTTCCTCAAAATCAAGAATATTAATGTCTCTGGAGTCTAATCTCATCTCCACAGTTAGGGGATGTAGGAAGGGAACAAGCTAAAGATGCTATTGAGAGAAAAAGTTCTTATTTATTCTCATGAGTTCTGTAGATTCTTGTCCTGTATAAGTTGATTCCTGAGAGTTAGAAGTAAAAGCAGACATGATTTTTAAAGTTATGACGGAACATTTTCCTGATTACTGTGAATGACATTAAATGAAAGTGAATTAGAGAATAATTAAATGAAAACAATCTTCAATTTATTGGCTATATTACAGGGTGAAAAGAAAAGAAAAGAATAAGGGCAAATACTGTTCTCAAGAATGAGTCAAAGGAAATAGACATTACAATTTGAGAAAATCATTTTCTTGTTTAATTTTCGAAGCATTATACGTCATTATCTTAAAACAAATTTAAAGTGGAACTCCTCGTCTTCCTGTTTCTTTCATGTTGAATTGGAGTTCTCAGGAATGGCAACCTCTGATCATAAATTGTTTCCAATCATCTACCATAATTACTACTATGACTATGTATGTACTATTGAAACCATTCCTCATCTTGCTACTATCCTTCTGCCTCCTTTTCACCTTTCTTTCAGAAGGGATTTCTACTCTGATGCTATCCTGTTGACAAATTTGTCAGACTTCTGTGAGCATTTCCATTTTCACAGAAAGTAGCAATTATATTTCAGAAGATAAATCAACCTGGATTTTACTCAAAGCGGAATAGTATTTCCTCCTGATAAGCTATAAGATTTGCAAAAACATTGTGATTAGCAATTTGACTTTCTCAAAATCTTGAAGTAAATAGCATAAAATATGTAGGCTTCCTTGCAGCTACTATAAACCAGAAACACTTTAATCAATGAAATGTTGAAATTTACATATACCCTGATTTTCTTTTGATTACCTACCTCATGCAATCATCTAGTCTAGAAGTTCCCACCCCACATATTGCTTTTAGATTAATTATGGCTTTTTGTTGACAGCCAAGTTTTATCAGAAAACATACAATAATAATTAAATATAAATACAGTTTAAGAGACTGTGCTGTAAATGAATTAGTAACCGTTTTTCCTTACATTTAGGAAAGATAGATTTCTATACATAGATCATATTTTATATACATAGGATACATAAGATATATACAAGAGGAAATCATAAAGTCATCAGCTTGATTTTATTCCAGATTAGTTTCCACTAGTCTAGTGTAGCTTACCTACCAATTTTCTTTTCCTGCTGTGTTTAATTCTTCAAAACAGAATCATTTTAAGGAATTCTTTTTTTTAATATGTAAAAGGACACATAAGGATTAATTTTTTCTTTCTGGGAAAAATCATGAAAAAAACTTCCTTATTCAGATCAGGTGTAAATCATGTTAAAGAGTTAACTATTTTTTGTGTGTATGTATCTTGGTTCATGATATTCTCATTGTCCGGAATACTTTTTTTTTTTCTCTTTTTCATACCCAATCAACTTACTCAGACTTCAGAATCAGCTATAATATTCTTACATTTGTGAATTTCCCTGTCTCTCTTAGAATTAATTTTTACTTTTCTAAACTCTTTCCAGGAGATCTTCAAACCATTATGGTCATGATGAGTTATGGCAACCAGTAAGTACAAACCAAGTGGTATCTCCAACCAGAATAAGATCTTTTCTGGGTTAGGAACCGCTCTTGTTTTATTCTGTATTTCTGGCCTTTAGCATATGCCTAGCAGATAATGTGTTTAATTAAGACATTTTCAAAATAAACAAAAGATTTATTTTAGTCTCAGAATAGAATTCCTGACAGTAAGAATCTCTGCCCTTCAAAGAAGCACTTAGGGGGAAGTCCTATGTCATCCTGTTTTTATTCAGATGAGTTCTAAATGGCTTGCTCCACCAACCCCAAAGTGAATTTCCCCTCTCCCCAAACTTGTGACCATAATGCAAATGTGATTGGGTCCACACTAATCTGGACCCAAATCTTGAACCCATCTTTTGAAATTAACAGATGGCCCTAAAAAGTTGCTTAACTCCAGGGCTTAGATTCCACATATGTAAACCTAGAATAATGATATTTTCTGGTATAGCTATTGTGAAAAAATAAATAAATAAATACAAAAATATATTTAAAGGGCTAGAGCAGTGCTAAGCATATCATATGTTAGTGCAACAGTAAAAATTTTCTTCCCTTTTATTCTTCCTTTTCCTGACTTTTGTTCCTGTTCATTCTCTCCAGAATCTTTAAATACAAAGGATTCTGAAACTTAGCCTGGTTGTAAATATGGGCCAACCTAATCTACAATAAAAAATAGTATACTGAGTTTTTTTATTTACAATGAAAAGCAAATTATCATTTACTTTCAGCCTAAAACACAGGACTGCAGAATATTTTTTACTTTTTTTATAATTTTGTGATAAATCTCATAAGAGATCTAAATGGTCAGAGGTGATAAAATTGAAGGACAAAAATTAATTTACTTGAAATATCTAGACAGTATTATTTTAATTTTAAAATTTCATATCATTTCTTTTAAAATTATTTCTGCCTATAATTTTAGCAATACTTCAAGTTTTATTCCAGTGACTAAACATTTGGAAAAAATTGATAGAGAAATTTTCTTAAGCACTATGTGAAAAGCTAAGGTGAAATACACAGAAAACACCAAAAAACTTAACCTAGGCATATTGTTCATGAATAGTATCATTGTACAGTGTGCCCAATCGATAAAGAGAACCTACTTACTTTGTCATGACACTCTACATTTCCAGTCTGCTAAGTACAGTCAGTTCTTTGCATCTGCAATTTCTTCTTTCAATGTGTAATTTGGTGATACGTTTTACAAAAGTCTCATCTGTTTGTTCTTTGAGAACAGGACCTCCCTCACACTCAGCCAACTCTCTAAAATAGCAATTACTTTCTTTCAAAGTTACTGTTTCCTTACAGTTTTCACATATTTGATTTCACCACATCTTTAGCTGTGTTTTTTTTTATAATCATAGAAAGAATCCAGTTCTTCAAATTTCCTGCTTAAAGGTTAGATACCTTGTAGGTGTGGCTGCAAAATTATTAATCATTTCTGAAGAGTCAAACAACAAACTTAGAATAGAGTAACATGTTTTACTCCACCACGAATGCAAGACCTAATATTCATAGATAAGGAACTCCGTGGGGAAAATATCTCTTTAATTTCACGGAAAGGTTATTATGAGTTATATTATTAACTGTGTAGAGCTCACTTCACAATATATAGTTTAAGAGAATTTTCATTCTATTGAAATAATCTTGGAAAGAGCAGCAAGGTGTATCAAATTTTTATTTAGAAGTTGATCAAGCATTAAAGATAAAAGGAAAATTGATAATACACAAACCTCACCCAATATATTACTTTGTAGGTTATGTTTAAACTCCACTCCAAAATATACTCATTTAATAGCCTCTAAAATTATTTTTCATAAGATTTTCATTTCACTACTGTTTATTTAGGAATTATTGCTTCTAAAGTTGCTGGTATATATCATTCATTCCTCAGTGCTATTTTCTCTCTTATTCCCCACAGAACTGAAGATTCTAGAAAGTGATCCAAAACAGTGTCAAGGAAAAAACATTCTATAGGCTTCAGATGACAGTTAATGGTGAAACACCCTTTTTGTGTGTTGCAATATAGAAACAATAGCCATTCCCTGCTCACTATAGAGTTAAATACTAATATTGTACTCTGTAAGTTAGATAAAGTATAAGAAAATTTGATAAAACTATTTTATTTTTTATTTTTATTTTAGAAGATGCTTATCTTTAAAAGAGAAAAGTTATACCCCATATTGGCTCCCTGTCTCCTCCAACTTTTTCCCACATCGGTGGTCCAATGATCCTTCTAAAACATACATCCCTCTAGTCTCCATCCTAATGAGATAAGACCTGTTTACCTCCTTAGTCCAGCATGGGAGGCCTTTCACAATCAGAGAGACTGCATCTCTACAAAAATTTTAAAAAATTATCCAGGTGTGGCGGCACACACCTGTAGTCCCAGCTACTCAGGAGGCTGAGGCAGGGGGATGGCTTGAGCCCTGGAGTTGGAGGCTGCAGTAAGCTATGATGATGCCACTGCACTCCAGTCCAGGTAACAGAGCAAGACCTTGTCTCAAACAAACAAAAAAAACGTGACATACAATGAATTAATGAATAGAAAACTCAATATCACAAAGATGTCAATAGACTGCATATTTTGTTAATTCTTATCAATATGCCAACAGGACTTATAGATGAAAAGTAGGAAAGTTGATTCTAAAATTTTTATCCCTTACTAAAACATGGAAATTTCAGGTGGGCTGTTTCTCAGATATCATCATCTTTAATAATGGAATACTTCAAGAAGAGAGATCAGGAATAGAGAGCAGGTCCTAGTCTAGGCTATTTTTTACGCCGCTCCCTAAAAATCATATTTTTAAAATAAATAAATGAATAAAGTCTTACCATGAAGAATTAAGATATGCCAGTGGGCGATGCATGCCTGTAGTCCCAGCTACTTTGGAGGCTGAGGCTGGAAGAGGTCTGCTTGAGCCCAGGAGTTCAAGGATGCAAAGTGCTAATCACTGCACCTCAGCCTGGACAACATAGCTAGACCTCATCTCTAAAATAATAATAATAAGAAGAAGAATAAAAATAATAAAATACCAAGAGAAAGGAAGTAAATGATAGTTCTTACACTTGGACATTTCATAGAGGTGATGAGAATTGGGTAACATTGTATTTAATCAACTGTTTGGGAAAAGAAGTCAACCAGCGATTGACAGGCTTTTTCCTATGCTTCTGAGAGAACAACATTATTATAAAGGGAAGAATCCAAAAGAAAGCCCACATGTTATGAGGGAAAAGTGGAAAATGGGCTGAGCCTGAATGTACCATATTTATCTGACAGATATTTGTGTTTCAGAGATGGAATCGGTAAGTTTTTATTGTGCACATTGAATAATATAAGTATAATGACATTATGATCATAGGGAAAACAACCCAAATAAAAATGGAAGATAAGATTAGAAAGAAAGCGTTTCATAAGAATGGTGGAACCAAGTCTTATTTTGTAGGTGGAGCGTGGGGTGGTGAGATCACTTTTTGTAAAAAGAAAAAGAAACAAAGACATGAAAGAAATTGCATTTGATTTGAGAAGTAATGCAAATAAATTCATTTAGCTTTTCAAATTTATTAAGAAAAAAGAATTAGTAGAGGTAAACAGTGAAGGGAAATGTTGCATACAAGTAAAGGTAGCAATTGAGTTTGCTCTGATCAGCAGTCACATTTGTAAAAATCAATTTATTATGTTCCTATCTGCAGTCAAATTGGAAAAATTGGGGGCAAGGGTTTGAATTTCTGGAAGGCTGAGGAAAGATGTCAGAGGAGGAAAGGATTTGAAGGAAGGTGGAAAATATGAGACGGAAACATTTGGGGATGGGAAGATTCAAGTGAGCGTGAGCATGTGCAACTTAATTCATTCTATTATTTAAATCATCAAAATAACTTATTTCTTCCTTTTCATTATGGGTCCACCAGAGCAGGGTTTAAGTTGCCAAATCAGTGGGTTGATGGAGGTTACATATTCATAACAGGAAGAGCTTCTGAATTTACATTACACTCTGAATGTACAACAGCAGCGGTGAGTCACAGGTGAAGATGGTAGGAGTAATGAGTAATTGGTATGAATTTTGAAACACATGACAGTAATATTAGCTGTACTTCTTTTGGAAAACAAAGGCTTGTGTTTTTAAAATATATTTTTTAAAATTCACCAGTTACTTTTTTACTTTAAAGGATATAATTCTTTAAAAGAGTTGAATAATATAGTTCAGTACTAATTTATGATACAGGGAACTGACGAACATTTTAAACTACATGAAGCAGATTTAAAATAGATAGATATAACTCGGCTATAATTGTGATCTCTCTGTTGAGTTCTCAATTTATTTACTTTGGTGCCCTTGCAGGCAAGACTTCCCCCACTCTTTCATTTTTTTCTTTTCCAGACAATTCTCCTAGCATTTTTCTGCCTTCCACTTCTAGGTTGACTCTACAATCTACTAATTTTTATCAACAATTCTCTTAGCCATGGATAATTTAACCCTTAGTTCTAGTCCTTCAAGGTAAGTATTATATTCTTAAACCCAAGAGCAACATCGTACAGAAAATCATAAGATAGTAAGTAAATATGTTTTATACTGTAAATTAACCACACCTATGTGAAGGGACGTATTAGATGATTGCATTAACCTGGGGCGAGGGGGGGGAATAAGCAACTTTCTTAACAAAAAGTTTAAAAATAGATTTGTTTTCCTAAAACAAAGAAAAAAGTTGAAAAATAGCACAAAGATTTCCCAGATTCCCTTCACCCTGATTCTCTGTACGCTAATATTTTAATGTATTTGCATTAGTATTCTTTGGCATATATTAATAATACTTACATGCATACTATATAGGTATATAACATACATATTATTCATATTATTATTTTTCTGAACCACTGGAGAATGAGTTTCAGACATAATCCTCCTTTAGTCCTAAATTATTCAGTGTGTGTTATATAAACACCACACAATTATCAAAATCAGGATACTAACAGTGATGTAATACTATGATCAAATCTGCAGGCCTTATTTGAATTTTGTCAATGACCTCACCAACATCTAACATAAGAAAAAATACATCTATGGATATATCTATATCTCTGTATATCGTACCTTGTGTTTATTTGGCATGTCTCCTTAGTCTCCACTAATCTGGAAGTGTGTGTTTTTAATTCAGTCTTGATATTTATTAGCTCACAAGTAATTGCACGTTAGTGTTTCAAATCTTGGTCGTTTCAGTGTGTTTATGTCTTCTTCTAGACCTGGGAGGCCTGGTACTACATATTTTTATAAGTGCAGTAGCAGATTTATGTGCTTTCAGCCTGAGGTTATTAATTTGTACTCTTGAGCAGCTGCTACTATCAGCAGCTAGAGGGGGTATTTTTAACTTTTATGTTTTTTTTTCTCAGGAGGTACCATGGTATGGTTTATTTCAAGGTTTGGGCTCCAAGCAATAAGTAAATTTTTAAGCAGCTGATGGGAGTATAAAGTGCCAGAGTATAGAATCCCCATCCTACAGAAATAAATATAATGTATTATAGAAAGAGCACTTTTGGTTAAAAGAAAGAACACTGCAAAAAAAAATGTAGGTACACCCTTATAGACAAGGGGACTAATAATTTTTTTTTCCTGAGTTTTTTCTTACAGAGATCAGTTAATTTGAAAACAGTCTTTGACCCTGGATCCAGGGCACATTGAATTCTATTTTATTGCTTATGTGTTTGCTTAGAAAACTTGCTCTGGGGTCCCTATTGCATCATGGGAGGAAACATCAGAGGTTTCAAATAAAAAGAAGGCATACTCATCAGTGGCTATAATCAATTGTTTCATCAGAGAAAATTGGGATGCTCCAAAATAAGAAATATGTGAAGTCTTTTTCAGTAAGTCATCAAATCTATGAGGTCCTGAGCTTAAGAAAAATATATAGTAAATAGATGATAGATAGATAGATAGATAAATAGATAGATAGATAGATAGATAGAGCGATCTGTACTGGGAGGATTCTATTACTCCAAGGATTCCGTTGGCCATAATGTATAAAATCTCAGAAGGTATCCTTTTGAAACAAGATATACTTTATGAGGCTTATCTCTGCATATTCAATAGTTTTACATAGGCCTCATAATCCTTTCTCTAACAATTATGTAAAAATAGGGAAGTATTCAATATTTAGCTAAATAATAATAAAAGGTCTGCTTTATATTTTAAGATTATATAGTGTCTTTTAATCTCCTTTCAAAAGATAGAACTTGCAGCTGGCCTAGTTTCAGAGGTCATGCTCTTAGGTGAATAGTCTAACTCGCTGACATATGAGATCAGGTATAGATAATAGGTCCCAGCCCTGGTGTTTTCAAGCTCCAACCTAACAGATCCCTAAGGGTAATGCAAGTTCTCTGGAAGGACCCCAGAATGTGCCAAGGCTGATACATAGAGGGATGTTACCCTGAAAAAAAAAAATCCAAACTGCATGGTGCTCTTGAGATAGCAGCCTCTGAAAGAGCCATGGGGATCAGAGGCTCTGCTCAATCTCAGTGAGAGAAGGCTGGATGCCCTGGCAAGTACTGCGAGTCTCTGATGAGACTGAGCAAAACTACTGACACCCAGCAGCTCCTGTGAAGGCCCCAAACCAGGCTCCACATAATGCCCTATTCAAGTATGACATTGAGTGTATCCACAAAGAGCTCATTCCACAATCTTTCAGAAGTGAGTCAGGGTTGGGTTCACAGAACTGGAAAACCAGGCATAATTCTCTCACTAAGTTCGCCTTAGAACAGAGGAAAGGGAAAAGACAGGTGTGGTTAAATCAAAGAACATGCAAGCCAGTGGTTTGTTTGTTTTGTATTTATTTCTTTTCAAAAAATAGAAATGAGAAGTGAATAGGACAGAAAAAGCATCCTGTTATAGGAGCTTCTGAACCTTTAAACATATGTCAAGACTTTCCTTTTAGTCAGGGTAATACATCTAGCCACTGCAACACACCCGGTACTTTCAGTAGCTTAATGTTTAGTTTAGAGGTTTATTTCTCATTGTCATTTAGTGAATTTGGGGCAGCCTTTAGGCAATTTTCCTCCAAAATAAATCAGAAATTTAAACACATTCCAACTTGTGTAGCTGCCACCTTTAACATGTATGCCTCCCAGTTGCAAAGAAAGGGAACAGAAGGAATTAGTGAACTGATAGGGGTCTTATGCCAGTGCTGAAGGTAAAATACATCACTTCCACACGTTGGCCAGAACTCAGTTACACGGACCTCACTTAACAATAAGAGTACTGAGGAGCATTTAGACAGCCTCTGGTGCAGCCCACTTGAGAGCCATGTTTGATCAGTAGGATCTAAGAGACTCTCATCTGAGACATCTCAATTCTATCAGAAGGAGTAGAAAGAAAGCTTATCCTCCTAGGGGCTCGTATTCATAATTACATTTAAAATAAGTCCCTAAAAACAGTATTTTATGTCAAATCAAATACTACTTTTTTGTCTATGCTCATATATAATGGTGGATGGTTATCTTACTTCTCTATTTTGGAGAGTGCAATTACAGCATAGAAAAAAACAGAACAGCTAATGTAACATGTAATATATATTATGTGGTTATGAATTAATGAGCTTAATTTGTTATGTAACTGAAAATAAGTCTCTATTTTATAAGTATACCTCTACTTCATCACTTCCTCATGTCATCATATTTTAGTTTCTATCTTTAAATACTGTCCCAATTTATCATATCTTCCATCAGACCTGATAAGGAACATCTTTCAATAATAATAGAAAAGATCAATGAATAGCAGTATTTTGGTACTTGTTACTACACTCAAACATACTAAAATCCAAATAAGAAACCAGGAGTGAATAAAGCTAGTTTGCTTTATTGAAATTTTTGACTTCTGGTTGATGTGATAGACTTGATAAAAAATAAACCTCAAGCTAGCATTCGATTATTAATAATCATATCCTCAAAACATTTACATTATATTCTTTTGCTGTTCATTGGCTTTGTCAGTCTTACAAATATTTGTTTCTTCTAACTCTTCAGCATGGACAAAATAAATAGCATCCGGCCTCTTGTCTGGCTCCAATAATCCGTTTCTCTTAAATAGAAGTATTCATAACAAAAGGAGGCCCTTCATGGTTGGTAACAAAAGTAGGTACCTTTAAAATCCTAAAAGAATTCAAAGAGCTAGGGAGCATCAATGATGCCATGAGAAAATGTTTTACAAAACAAAGTAAGTCTTCACATAAAAGAAATATGTTTACTTAGGTAAAGGCATTTTAGAAAAACAAAATACACACCAAAGGTAAATACCATAAGGCATGGATGGTAGCAATAGATTCCAGACTCTGAGAGGAGAGGCTATGAATATAGAACGACAATCAGAGCCAAAAGCAGTCACCAGGGCAACAACAACAAATGCTATATAATCGTAAAACTATTTGCATATATGAGCAATTGAAACTACAAAGACTGATATTTTTTTTTTTTTTGCAAGATCTTTAAGAATCTAGCAAGTAAATTTTAAATCTTTTTGTTGTTGTTTGGAAAGGTCTCCATGTGAAACATCTTATAAATAACATCTAATTAAGACTTAAATTACCTCTAATGCGAATGATAAATAAGATTTCCGTCCAGACAGTCTTGAAGTTGCATAGTGTCAAAACAAAAATTTCACTTAACAAATTAAACAGGCAAGTAATGCTTTGTTCAAGGCTGTTGCAATAGCGGAGAGAGGCCAGAACTCAGTCTGAGCTGAACTCTAAGAGCTTGAGACTTGTTAAGAGCTGGAGTTGGGAGCAGGGGGGCCATAGGCCTTCTCTGTGTGCCCGGAGGCTTGATTCACAGGAAGAGCAAACTTCTTCATACCTTTGTGACAAGAGTTACTTTACAACTTGGAGCAAGGGGTCCACCTAATTTAGGTTCCTACCCTCCTGCAAAGACATGAGCACTAACTTCTTTGATGATTACACTTCAAAGTGTGGTTTCCAGGTCCTTGAGAAAGACATTTCAGGGTTGTGAAACTGGCAACAGGCCTTTAGAAAAGTTTACATCTCAAAGGGGCAGGGAAAGAAGTCTTTTAAGGTAAATAAGAGAAAGGAAATTAGGGCCTCCAATCAGGAAGAAGCCAATTTTTCAACATGTACAACTATTATGTATCTATAATAATTGAAAATAAAAAAAGCTTTTTAAAAATAAAAAAAAATTGCAAAAGCAATTCATGTAACCAAAATGTTTGTACCCCCTGTAATACTCTGAAATTACAAAAAAAGAAAAAATTATATATATTTAAGGTGTACAACTTGGTGATTTGATATAGTTATACACTGTAAAATAGCCATTGCAATCAAGCTGATTATTTTTTCTTTTTCTTTCTTTTTTTTTTTTTTTTTTTGATGGTAAGAACACTAAGATCTACCCTCTTGGAAAATTTCAAGTATACAATATTGGTTACTATAGTCGTGTTGCTGTAAATTAGAGCCTCAGAACTTCTCAATTTGCATAACTGACACTTTTTACCTTTTGACCAACACCTCCCCATTTCCCCCTCCCACTGGTCCCTGGTAACCACCATTCTATACTCTTTCTTTGAGTTTTGCTTTTTTAGATGCCACACATAAGTGAGATCACACAATGTTTGTTTTTCTGCATCTGCCTTATTTTTCACTTAGTATAACGTACATCTTCCAGGTTCATCCAATGTTAAATAATCATTTTAAAATGTAGCTATGCTCAAAACAAGGTAAACCTCTATGTGGATTAGAACAAAACCCAGAAATATACAGGGGTGATTAAGACTGATGCTCGAGACTTACTGAGTAATAATACACATGAATGGGAAGACTATACAACAACTTTAGGTAACTGACTATTTCTGGAAAGGAAGTGAAGGAAGAGTATATTTGGGGAGAGGCTAACCTATCATTGTAATGCTTAATTTTAAAAATTAATAAACAAGCCACCAGTAATCTTGTACAAGTTACACTTCCTTTTACAACACTTTCTTGTTAGTAAGATTGGTTTACTAATATTTGCTCAGAAAGTCACAAAGAATTGTGAATGTCAAATTAAATCATATACATGAAAATACTTTTTAAAAAGTGAGTGCAATAAATAAACATTGTCTACTATGGATCAGATGAACAGCTCAGTCACACTAACCAGGATGAAAAGTTTTCCAGGCTTATCTAAAAGCATGCATGCATTCTACTAAGGAAAATTGGTCTACAATAAAATAATTTGCATCAGATACTCAAAGCACTGTAAAAGCTATGTGTAGTATGCATGGGAGCACAGAGAGAGAATGACCAACTCTGTTTGCAGGAGTTGGGAAAGCTTTTACAAGTAAGGATAACATTTAACTAGATTTTGAAGTTAACTTGTAAAGAGGGTGGAAAATTGTCCCAAGCAAAGGAGATTGTGGGTCTAAAAATAGTTGAAGGTCTTAATTATGAGGAAATCCCGTAGACTATAGTTTGTGTTGGAGCACTGAGTTGGAGATGGGGTAATTAGAATGTGGGTTGGAGCCATCTGCAACCCTAAAGACACACCATGCCTGCTGTCTTATGAGTACATATTCAGTTACAGGAACTTGCCTGGATATGGAAAGTTAAGGCATTTGCAATACCTCCTGGTGCATAATCTTTACGCATCTCCATTTTATCTACATGGACCCAGCCTGTAAATCCCAGTCAGAGCTTCCCCTTCCTGGGCCTTCATGGCCCTGTGACCTTGACTTGCCCCTTCCCTGCTCCAGCAGAAGTTCCAAGAGTTGAGCTGAAGCATAACTATTTTACCTCCATATTACTGCTAATGCTGAAAATATACAAATACTACCTTTAGACTTTTAGTGTCATATGTGGGAAGGATGAATGTTAGGGTGGGGTTTAACCCTACCAGCAGCTTTTGTTAGATGAAACATCAGAAGGCTTACTATTTTAAAGGGTATTTGTCCTTATTCAGTCTCTCAGAGCTCAGAATGTCAGCTGCTCCAAAGGACATTGTTCTGTGTTGAATATAATGAAAGCTAGGCTTTGTGCTCTGTGACAATAATTGGGAATATTCTTAAATTTGACTGGCTGATGGGGCATGAAATTCAATTACTGTTCATTCAAGTATTGTTTGAGCTATACAAGTTTGTTCTTTTGTAAAATTTAACAAATGAAAAGGAAGTAGAGTGTTTTCCAGTGGAAAGATATAATTGACATTGTTATTCTGTAATTATAATTACCCTTATAATCCATTACCTTTTGAAGTTTGGTCTCCAAAAAAAATTGTAAAAAGCAGAGTAATATAAAAGAATAAACTTGAATAGTTCGACTAGATCACATACATCAATTCAGAAAGTTTTTCAACTTAAAATTTTAAGGCAGTTACCTTTAATATAAATAAATTAGGAACACATTTTGTCATGAGATCAAATCCCATTTAATTATTCCATCAAAGATAGAGCCTCTCCTCTGAAATACTGATGTCAAATCATAAATCATTTTCTCTTAAACCAGAATCTACCTTCTCATTAGTTTCCCTAGTACCAAATAATTTCATTCTCTCTGCAGAGATGAAAATACTGGATCAATCTTTCCTTTGAAACTTTCAATTTCCATGTAACAGATTATAGTTATTTTGGAGAATAGCTACAATTTTCTTATCATCTTAGAAAAATAGAATGAATTATTGGTTTTCACGAAAGGATTCTATTTTGATTTTTATAAGCCTTTAATTTCTCTATATATTAAAAGTGCTGGTGTTTAATTTAGGCTTTGCTTGGATTAGAATATAAAGCATAAACATTGCTTACCATAACTTCGTAGATCTATATTTGTAAACAGCCATTTGCTTTTACTTAGAAACTTTGCTAATACCAAGCACAGTGACTACAGGTGAGCAACATAATCTTTCTTACAACCGTATCACTGAGTAGATATAGTCAACAGTAAATAATTTCAATTTGGTTTTCACACTCAAACAACTATTAGATCAAACATTTAAATAACTTTGGTCTCCCAGAAGTTAAAACTAAACTTTAAGTTGAAATACCATGTCAGGAAAAGAGTCTGGATTTTGTTATTTGTTTTTTTATATTTTAATATCAATTTTACAAAGCGATCATTTACATCATGAAATGCACCCATCCTAAGTGTATTTTGTCATAAGTTTAACAAATTTTATACTGTGTATCAGCAACAATCAAGATACAGAACATTTCTAGTTCCTTTGTGTCCATTCCTAGGTACTTATTAAATATATCATACTCAACATGCAGCCTCAGAAAACTAATCTGTTTTCAGTAAGTGTTGATTACATTTGTATTTCCCAGACTATCATATAAATGGAATCATGAAATATGTACGCTTTGGTGTCTGACTTCTTTCATTCAGCATAATGTTTTTGAGATTCATCCATATTGTCATGTTCATCAGTAGTTCCTTTTTTATTGCTGAGTAGTATTTCATTGTATCAATACAACACAATTTATGTATGTATTTTCTAGCTTATGAATATTTGGCCTGTTTTCAGTTTTGGGCAATTATGAATAACTCTATGCACTGTGACCATATATATAAGGATTTATTTCTGTGCTCATTTCTGTACCCAAGGATTTATGCTCTGTTAATCAATTTCCTGGTCTTATATTTTCTTAAAGATTTTTTTTTATCATTGCTTTCAGCACATTGATGAAGTTGTGCCTTGTGTTTTCTTCACGTGTGTGTGCTTGGGTTTTCTCGCTATGAGTTTATTGAGCTTCTTGTGTGGATTTATTGTTTTAATCAAATTGGGAAAATTTTGTCTTTATTTCTTCAAATATTTTATCTGTTTCACCATCTTCTCTCATTATTTAAATCCAATCACACTTTTGTTAAAACACCTAAGAACACTTAAAATTGTTGCACAGTTAACCAAGACTCATCATCTTTTAGTCTTTTATTCCTATCTGTGCTCCATTTATTTCTTCAAATGCACTAATCCTTTTTCCTCAGCTTCTATTTTGCTGTTATTCTGTTCAATAAAATTTTTTATTTTATATATCTCATTTTTGACTTCAGAAGTTTCATTTAATTCATTTTTGTATCTTCCATTTTTCTACTCATCACATCCATTTTTTTATACTTGAATTATCTCTTTTAATATATACATATGCATATCTTTCATTTCTGGGTCCATTTCTATTGGTCAATTTTTTTTTTTCCAGCTTTGGGTCATACTTTCCTGTTTCCTGGGATGTCTAGTAATAATTTTATCTAAGATTTTATGAATATTACATTTTTTTTTCAGAGTGCTGAGCTTTGTTTTTTCAGGTAGTTAATTTACTTCTGAGTTGGTTTAATCCCTTTGAGGCCTGTTTTTAAAAGCTTTGCTAGGGCAGGTCTAGAGTAGCCTTCATTCCAAGTTTGATCCCTCCTGTCACAAAGGACTGAGTGATCACAAAGTACTTTCCACCTCAGGTGCTTGGAGTTCAAATGTTTCCTCCACTCTGTTGTGAGTTCTTTGCCTGGCCTGGTGTAAGTTTTATGTTATGCATGTGTGGCGTCGTTCTCCCAGGGAACTTATGCAAAGTTCCTGAGATTGTCTCCAGGCATCTCACTCCTTTTTGGAACTTTCCATCAAGATTTATAGCAACCTCTGCTTCCCCAAACCCTGATTTCCTTCTCCTTTATTTGGTGAAGCTTCTGGGCAGTGTTTAAGTATCCTCACCCTATGCCTGCAATTCAGATTGCCTCTAAGCGGGAAACCAAGGAAATCACAGGACTTACATTATTATTTTCCTTTTCTCAATGGTAACAGTCTATGTTTCTTTTTGTTAAATATATACTGTGGTTTCACACATTGTGTCCTGACTTTTATTAATTTATAGGTGTAGGATAAGTAACATTCTTGATAACTTTTCATAGCCAGAAGAAGTATTCAGGATTTGATTTATACTTTAAAAATTTATAAGAATCATGGTACATTATGATTCTGATGGGAGAAATCTGATACTTTCGCTTCCAGAGAATTTAATTAGATCAACTCTTTAAAGAGAGGTAAATGATAGCTTGGACTTTTTTTTCTTTCTTCTTCTTCTTTTTTTTTTAAATCTGTATGTCTCCAAAGAGGTACTAAGATTTTAATTATCAGAAGAAGGCTTCTGAAAATCTAGTTCCATTAGTTCCATGCAGTGACAAACTTTAGAGATCACATTTTTAAAAGCAAATTGCATGTTTTAAAAAAAGGGTCAGGCGTGGTGGCTCACGCCTGTAATCCTAGCACTCTGGGAGGCCGAGGCGGGTGGATCGCTGGAGGTTCGAGACCAGCCTGAGCGAGACCCCGTCTCTACTAAAAAAAAAAAATAGAAAGAAATTATCTGGACAAAAAATATATATACATAGAAAAAATTAGCCTGGCATGGTGGCGCATGCCTGTAGTCCCAGCTACTCGGGAGGCTGAGGCAGTAGGATTGCTTGAGCCCAGGAGTTTGAGGTTGCTGTGAGCTAGGCTGATGCCACAGCACTCACTCTAGCCTGGGCAACAGAGTGAGACTCTGTCTCCAAAAAATAAATAAATAAATAAAGGAATTCCAAAATTTCTGGTAATTCAAGTGCAGCTTTGGAAATATCGTAACTATTACTTAAATATAATGAATAAGCCTTAAAAATTTTCCTGAATCCTATTTCTGACATCTGTCTTCTTAGAAGACCAGAAGGTATAGTTATTTTAAAAGTAGAACATATTCAGAACTATGTATATTAGATTACAAGATCATATGAGTAAATTTTTTTGTTATTTGTACTTTATTTTGAGGCTATAAATCACAAATCCGAGAACAGTTTGCCTTCTTTTTCAAACACTGGAATTCTGCACAGAGAATGAGACAGCCATAGAGGGCACTATTGTACTTACAATCAGATGTAGGCAGCCCAGGGATGAGGAAATTCAAGAAATTAACTCAGCAGGATCAGTTTCTCACATTTTGTTTACCAGCCTAGAAAAAAACCACATTTTTTTCACCATTTGATATTTAAAATGCTGGTTTTTTCCCCCTTACAGTATATTGTAGAGAAGTAAGATTACTCTATTACTCATATAGGGATTTTTTAAAACAGGATCATGAAATCATTAATAAAATTAGTTTTTTGTCATGAGAAAACTTAAAATCTACTTTATTAACAGTTTTCAATAATAAAATACATTATTATTAATGATGGTCACCATGTTTACAATAGATCTGTTAAATTTATTCCTCTTAGCTTACTTACCCTTTGGACGATATATTCCAATCCACCCTCTCTCCCACTAGCCCCTGGTAACCACTATTCTACTCTCTGCTTCTATAAGTTCCCTTTTTCAAGGTGAAAACTGATAAGTATGTGAGGTAATGCATATGTAATTATCTTGATTTAGCCATTTCACAATGTACACAGACTTCAAAACCTCATGTTGTACACAATGAATATGTACAATTTTATTTGTAAATTAAAAATAAGAAAAACTGTGAAAAAATAGTTATTGGTAAAATCAGAAAGTCAGGTTTATAATGAGTTAGGTGGTATATGTTTTCAGGTTTGGGGAAGGCATGAATTGACCTGAAGAGGACTAATTTAGCAAGAAGAAATATGATTTAGATATGATTGATCCAGGATTCCCACAATAAGATAAATTCCTTTTTATCAACATTCAGAAAGAGTCAATTTGTTCATAACACTCATTTTTTGAAGCAGGGGTTTGAAATCTATTTGATCCCTTTGAAAACAATGAATGTTCTTAATTCTGTCCTTTCTCCTTAAGTCAAAATCCTACCAACCCACTAATATTCAGCACAAATTCCCATTATCTCCCAAGTCTTTTGGCACCTATGACCTACAGATTCTCTCTTGCTTCATTGAAATCAAATCATCCTTCCTTTATTTCTCTCACAGACTGTGTTTCATCATCTACTACAGTTATTTGTGAGGATATATCACCCTCTTTCTAAACTTCTTGGAGCCCTGCTCATGCAGGCTGAAGCCCCAGAACCAAGATCAGAATTTTTTCCTTTATCTCAGGTCTTTGTAAAATCCCTTCCCAACCAAAGGCCCAGGCAAGGCACACACTTGGTAGAGTGGAACAGAACAGAATTTGTACATCTTCTGTATTCGGCACCGTTACTTTTCCTCTGTGATCACATCTAGTGACCTCTCTTCCCTCTCTCACCAGGTAAGTGGCCTATTACTCTGGTAATTTACCTGGGAGGGTCCTTCTTAGGTAAGACAAATATATAGCTTTTCATTTAAACACTTTGAGAATGAAAAGGACACTATTAAAAAATATGACAGGCATAAACCAGAACTGTCCTGGACAACCAAATACATGGTCATTCCATGTTAATGTAAAACTATAAATCTTAAACATAGCCTTATTAGCTTTTGCAAGTGGTATCTCAGAAGCCTGGGAAGAGGAAGGTTTAGCAGTCAGACAGAAATGAGTTTTAACCTTCCTTCTACTATTCATGGCCTGCGTAATATATTTAAACACTTTACTAAAGCAGTTATCTCATCTCCAAAACGTGGACTATGCCATCCTCCTGAAGATGATCTCCAAAGTCATTATGAAGACTAAATTCATTCCTGTATGTGAGAGCAACTGGTAAATAGTAGGGTGTAGTAAAAGTTAGTGTCCTTTCCTGTTACTCCTTTGCATGCCACAATTTCTATTCTCAATTAAAAAGATTTTTCTTATACATTATTACCCATCTTCACAGTTTTTAGGAAATAGCACAGTACCTGATCTAGGCACTCAAAATGTATATAATTACTACGGTTATTTGTATTCTACAGATTTTTTTTTTTAATTCCCAAAGTGAGACATTGTTTTTGTTCATGTCTGTACTGGTTTTAATAGTTGAAACTGGGTTTCTCTGTTCTTTCTCTCTCTTTGCACTCTAAGGAATATATGTAGTTAAAAATATCTGGAAACGATGCCCCTCCACTGTGCACAATCTATAAAGGTGTCTGTTACAAATATTTTTAGTGGCAAGAAATGAAAAACAATCCTACTGTCCATCAGGATGGAAATCTTAAATAATTAATGGTAGCTCTATACCACTGAATATTATAAAGTTTTTAAAAAGGAATTATTTTAAAAATACATCATGTACATCACTCTGGTTAATACGTAGACATATGAGAGATAAAACAAAGTTTTAGGTTAAATATTTCTAGTAAGATATATCTTTGAAAACATAAAAGAATGGCAAAAGAAAATGCGTTCATTTTCATGAAAATAGAAAAAAAACTGTCTTATTTAAAGACCAGACAGCAAATGCCAGGAATTATAGAGAGATAACTATTTTTATATATTTCTATATTGGTTAAACTAAAAAAATAAGCATAATCTACTTGTACCACTTTAAAAATTACTTTAAGGAAAGGTCCACATGTAAAAATTATAATATTTTATTTATAAAGTTTAATTATAATACAAAATCTTATAAACAGCATTTTTTGATTTTTACATTTTCAAGTATTCGTATTTAAATTCATACTTGTTGAATTGTACAATAACTGAAAATAATATGGCAACTTACATTCTCCTTTACCTATTCAAATGTTGCCATTTAAAGTTAAATTTATGTATTCTAAAGATTATTATATACTTAACTAATCTTACGCAATTTATTTTGTATTATTTTCAATCTTACCATTTTTTCTTGGATATTTTCTAATCAAATATTTTATTTAAATATATTTAACACTTTATTATCCTTATGGAAATTATAAATACACTTTTTGCATAAGACAAAAAAATCTAATATCTCATTCAAAATAAGAAACTGCAAAAATAGGCGACATCTATTTTTTTCTTCTTGGTTTTTCTCTTTTTTTAAAACCTATTTTATATACTGACTAGATTTTACAAAGATATAATTTTGTGAGGTGGATGGATAGTCATGATAATGTATCGTATTCAACACCTACAATTACTATAGGATCTTCAAAATCCCAGTTCAGACCAAATATTAGAAAACAAAAACTTAAGCTCAAAACTACATTTAACATAAAATGATTATGTAATCACAGAATATAAACCTGAATGAATCAAAAAGAAAATTATATTTCTGTGAGCTTGACTTTCCTGGCCCCTTCTTATCACCAAATTCCCACAAGCCGTATTTTCAACATTAAGAAAGCAATATTTTCAATTTGGGGAACAATGATTAGACATCACTTTTGTTAATGTCCTACTCAATCCTAAGGATTTGTTAACCAGAATTTATCACAGCAATAGCAAAGAGATTAGAGACTAATTTGGATTAAGTGTCATTTGTTTTGCCAGGCACTGAATTAAATATGTTTACATTCTAGAACCTCCGGTACTGACACATTCCCAAAATCTGGTATGAAAGATAAGAAACTTCATTTTCCTAACGTCAATGTTCATTTCATCAAAACTATACTGACCAATTAAAATTCCCATCTCATATATCTCCACTTCTGTGAATTCTCAAGCCCAAGTGATCAATTCTTCCTTACATGAACTTAGTTGGCCGATCATATTATCTTGTAATTTTTAATTTTCATGACTATCTCCCTTACTTGATTACCAGAACTATAAGAGATATACATTTTTAAATCTCTTAGTGACAAATAGATTAGTTTGAACCTCTTCCAACCTCAAAAGAGAAATGATTTATTCTGACTGGGAAAGACATGTATTTCAGGCATGGCTTTGCCTTTTCTCACCACAGGGCCTCAGTGGCCTCCACTCTCAGAGATGTTTTCCTTGTTGACATAGGAATCAACATGACACTGCCTCAGGCCAAAGAATTCACTGTATACAGCAAAGGAGTTGCAGCAGTAACGTGTGACCATGGGATCTATGTCCTTATCACATACATATATCACCCATGAGCTTCCAGCACAAGAAAGCAATAGAAAGATCTGTTGAAGGTCCAGCTGAGGGGCAGCTAGGAGAGTACACCCAGTAAGTCTAGGGTGCTGCCCTTCAGGAAAGTGTGCCCAGCATAAATCACCCATGGTGCTATGTCATCAATAAGTAGAACACATAGGTTCAGAAAACACAGGTAGAGGTAGAAACAGCCCAGTGGTAACCACTCCTAGTGAACCATTGGGGAATTTCTTCCTTCCACCTCATAATTTGGTTTTTGCAGGTTCAGAGTTCCTAGTTGCCAGAGAGAAAATGCTTCAACGAAGGCACACAACAAGATACCCACTAAACTACAAGCACTTTTTGGTTATTTCAGGCTCTTTGTGCTATGAAACCTACAGGCCAAGAAAAGAGTCACCATCCTGACAGTAGCTGGCCCCGGCCATCAGAAGCAAGTTTGCTATTACACAAGCGAGGAAGGGAAGAACAGGCTTAGCATCTCGGTGATGCAACGAGTCATCTCTTCCTACACTCTTGCCTGATTTTGACCATAAATGGACCCGTGCAGCAGACACAGTCTGACGACAGCTTTGTGACCAGTGTTTCAGAGCCTTCAAGTATGCAGATCTGGGCTATAGTACCAGGTAAACAGAAATGCTTGCTGTAAGTGAAAGGAGTGTAGCATGGAGGGAGTTGATGAATGATAGCCTGAGATCAATTGCAGTACTTGGAGTTGCAGAATATTCCACTATTATTACTCTTGCAAGATTCCCAGGAAATGAGACCAACCAGAATCCTAGAGAAACCATTTCTCGATGGTATAAATTTATACGGATCTGAGTGTGAACTCAATAGGTGAGGAACTGATGTCATGCCTCCCCCATCAGAGACACTCATTACCCCAGCTTCTAGGAGTGTTTACAGCTAATTATATATATAATTATATATAATGGCTTATAGCTGAGTCACTTTGGCAAGGTGGTCTTATTTCCTAAGATTAGGGGGGCAAGAAGCCCATATATAACGCCTGGTAGGTTCAGGAGTATAAAGTACTAGTCCTGTTGCCTCAATTGGGGCAACTCTGAGTCCGTCTCAGCATTTACAGGTTTTTGTTGTGACCACATTGCTGTTAATCTCCTTCTGCCCAATTCTCCTTCCTTCACCTCTTCTCTGAAGTTGTCCCCTAGATCTTCCCACACTCAAATTTCTGTTTCACAACTTGTTTCACAGGAAACTGAACCTCAGATAGAATCTTTCCCTGATCACACCTATGATACAATTCTGAATAAGGCATTCTAGATAATAATACAACCTACCTCTAAGGACTTTTGTGAGGATTAAAAGCATTACAATATGAAAAGTAGCTAGAATGGCATCTGGCATGTAGTAAGTGGTCTAGACCAATTAGTCATTCTTGTCATCAGTATGACCTAAAGTGAACAAGGAAAACTACTCAGACAAGGAGATTTTGCATTAGCATTCAAATAATAGCCAATAATTATAACTTACAGTTCAAGAGTGCTTTGTTTTTACCCGAGAGCTTTCATACACATTGCATCATTTGATCTTAATAACATGTTGGAAAGGCAAATATCAATTTCATTCTGCAAATTGTAAAAGTAAAATTGAAAGATTTCTTGCCCAATGTTATTCTTAATCATGCAGTAGAAGGAAAAAAACAGTACAGGAACCTAGGGAATAGCAATTGGGAAGACAAAACCATGCAAAGTATCTAGGGATACAAGCAGGCCAGGAATCACTTATTGGGAGATTAGTTTCAACTATGAAAGTTGTGGTCAGGCTGTAGATAACCTTGACTTGAATGCTAAATAAAATGGGAGATCTATTGAATGTGTTTGAGCAGGAAAAAGATAGTGAAATACATTAGTGTATTAGGACAAACTTGGAGTCAGAGATAAAAAAGAGTTTAAAAGTGAAACAATTTGATGAAAATCCCAACTTAGAATAAAAGACTTCATTGTGTTAGTTTAGATTTCTCCTATTAAATTATTCTAATATATGAAAATGTTATTTGGACATTCTGAGCATTCATTTCTTCCTCTGCCAAAACAAAAAGCAGTAATGATGCCTATAAATCCCTTAAAGCTCTTCTACGAATGGTCGATGATACAGAGACTTGCAAGGCTGCTCAAAACATCCTTGGCTTGGTTAAAATGATCGCATATGGCAAAATTATTTTCATGGGCTTGTAAACATTCTGATCATTTGTTTTTCAAAAATTCCAATTTATATCCCTTGGCATGGCATGAAATCATCTTCTGTTTGTGAATTTAAAATAACTTTATATAATAAGATTAAAGGGTTTCACAAATTTGTTCCTTTCTCATTAGATAAACTGCAAACAAAAGAATTAGCGAAATCATGGCTTATACTTTTACTTCACAACCATGATATAAAATATGAAAAAGGAAGAAAATTGCCTAAAATTTCTGAAAATAACCATGCTTGAAAGTTGGAGTATTTAATCCATTAACATTAATGTAATTACCAATGTGGGTCTGTTTAAGTCTACCATTTTGTTCATTGTTTTCTGTACTTCCTATTTTGTTTTGCTCCTCTATTGCTTTTTTTCCCTGCCTCAGTTTGGACTAATCAAGATTTTTTTTAATTATTTTTAATTTTATCTTATCTGTTTTTTTTTTCTTTTTTGCTCTATCTGTTTGCTTTATTTTTTAATGTTTGCTCTAGGGATCTAAATATACATCTTTATCTTTTGACAGTATATCTTGAAATAATATTATACCACTTTAACACATTTGAGTGTGAGTTGTATTTAACTCAGGCCAGTTTTCAGCCCAGGGCCTCGTGAAGCGAAACCCTGCAGTTGGTTCATGAAAATCTTACTTGTTGATATTCTCATTGTTACAGTTAATATTGACAATTTAATTCTAAAAATGTAAATTGTGTTGCATATAACTCACACACAGAAAACAATAAAAAATAACAAATTAAAAAAGAGAAAGTTGTAATACTAAATCGAACTTCATTTAACACAGTAAAATATTTAATGTGAGATTCATAATGAACTTGAAAGAGGTCATCGTCCCAAATCATAGGGCCTCACTTAACTCCATGAACATTCATACCATGACTTTCTGAAGGAGGTATACTTCCAGGAAACAACAGCAAATAGAAACAAAGTAACTCTTGTGTTTTGTGCACTCTCTTGTCCAGGCTCCAGCGCAGTGTCTCGATCATAACTCACTGCAGCCTTGCATTCCTGAGAGTTCAAGAGATCTTCTGCCTCAGCCTACCAAGTAGCTAGGACTATAGGTGTGTGCCACCACACTCAGCTAATTTTTAAATTGTTTTTGGTAGAGATGGGAGTCTCATGTTGTCCAGGCTGCTCACGAACTCATGGCCTCAGGCAATTCTCCTGCCTCAGCCTCCCAAAGTGCTGGAATTACAGGCATTAGCCACCATGCCTAGCCTGTTATTGATTTTTAATTTCATTTCATTGTGGTCACAAGGCATACATTTCAATATTTTAAAACATATTAATGTTTTATGACCTGATATATGGCCTATCTTGGATAATGTTCCTAACTCATATGCACTTGAGAAGAATGTATACTGTATTCTGCTGTTGTTGGATGGAGTGTTTTATAGATGTCTTTTAAGTCTTATTGGTTTATAGTGTCGTTCATGTCTTGTATTTCTTAAGATTGCATATTATAGTCTTTTTAAGATTTCATTATCTCTAGTACACGAAATACAAATTCCTCATATTTATGCATCATATATATATGGTTCATTTTGTCATGTGTTTGTAATCTTATTATATTGACCTCACCTTTTATGCAATTTTTTCCCCATATGAAAATCTCATGTGCCCTGAATTTGGGGAGTATGCTTACAGCACAGTTTTCCATTCATACTACCAGTCCTCATAGCTTTCAGCAGTAAGGGACCAATTTTTATGTTTATCCTTTTAGTTTGATTTCTTATACCATAAACATAGTGTGACTTTTAAAGCCACTTATATGTGTCACATTTTTTGAAATTTCTCTTTAAAAGGTACCCCGTCCCCAGTGATAGTCTGTACCTCAGGCAAAATACAAGCTTCCTTTCACTTTCTCCAGGCTAATTAGAATATATATTTACAGTTTCATTTTTACAAAATAGCACCTCAAGGTCTTAGTTTTATGGCTTTTTTTAGAGTTCTTGGATCCAGTTCCCTGACTTCATAAGTCAAAGATCCCATGGGGTCCAAACCTTTGCTCTGAGCTTCTAAGGGTCACTTCTCGTGTTGCTTCCTCCTTGTTTTACTTTCTGGGGTTGAAGCATCATCAGCTGTAGTCTCCTGCTCTGGCTTTGAGCATCTTTTCCATTTCTAGCACTCCAAGTTTTGCTGTATTTCCTTATAACTCAGCTATATTCGAAGAGTTTGTTTTTGTATTTTATTCAATATTTTATTATCTGTAATGGGAGAGGATTCACTTCAGCTCAGTCCTATGTCTTTCTGGAGCCAGTGATATTTATTCTTTCACCTTCTAATAAACATATCCAATAACAATAAAAATGAAATCATTCATTTTTAACCGTATAATGCAGACAGTGCCACCTTATATTTTAGAATTCTCTCTTTTTTATTAGAAACTAAGAGACACAATTCAATATGGAAAAATGCAAATTTGTATACCTTCCTATGACTAAACTGTAAAATATATGAGGATTTATAATTATTTTCGTCCTCAAATAAACCATTCTACTTTATTTTTTTAATTTCATTTCAGAATATTATGGGGGTACAAATACTTCGGTTACATATATTGCCTTTGCACCACCTGAGTCAGAGCTACTTTAATTGGAACAGCATAATAATCATTGTATTAGAATATATGCCTATGATACAAAGTGATAATCAAGGGCAAAAGGATGAATGGCCAATGAAAATGCTCACCAAATATTAGGAGATGGAAGTGTCACTGAGGTGCTGTCTAGCTTTACTAGGTAGCTGTACACACCCAGACATTGTCACGCATGTTTGCATCGCACATTGATCTTCTCTATTTGCAACGTTTTCTAGAGGAGAGAGAACACAGCTTAAAATCTTGCCACCTGCCATAAATTTTTTCAGGGTCTTCCCATGGCACATACCATCTGAAGGAAAGCTGAAGGCCATAAAGAAATAAAAAGTACTGTTGGCCCTCTGTATTTGTAAATTCCACAGATTCAACCAACTGCAGATAAAAAAAATTTGAAAAAATAAAATAAAAATAAAAGCAATACAACAATACAGTATATAACCTACATAGCATTTACATTCTGTTAGGTATTATCAGTAATCTAGAGATTATTTAAAGTATATGGGAGGATGTGCTGTAGGTTATATGCAAACATTACACCATTTTACATAAGGGACTTGAGCATTCGTGGATGTTGGTATCCACAGGGAGTCTTGGAATTGATCCCCCTCAGATCCAAGGGACAATTGTAGCTCTTCCTCAGGAACAGCTGAGATTGACTTGACAATACATTACATCAGCTGTCAACACTGCTGCTCTACAGCAAAACCCTGGAAGTTCATTCCAAATTCACTCCATAGAAAAGACCTCAGACAATCCCTGGCATACAGAAGAACTCAATTTCCTATCTCTATTCTTTCTAACAATATTATAGCAATTATAATACACTAGGTACTTACACATCAGCCACTGTAGAACAGGGGAGATGACTGGCTAAAGTTCCTTGTTATAGCGACCTGATGGACACATTGTCCCTGATGTCACTGATGCACATGTGTTTGGTTTAATTTCTTATCACTACTTGGAGGGACAAATCTTTCACATGCCATATAATTTCATTGAGCCTTCAAAACAACCCTGCAAGTGAAGTACCATTTTTTTTCACATTAAAGAGGAGGCTCAAAGATGAGGCTATTCACATGGGTAGAGCTTGGATTAAAATCCCGGTTGGCTTCCTTTTAAAGCACTATAATGCCCAAGGCTTAAAGGGTACCATATTTCCTATGTCCTTTTCCAGCAGTGGTGTATTAGGAAAGGAATGGTGATATACGTAAGAACAGGTGGTCAAAGTTTCTGACTCATATGAAGTCAGACATTTAGTCTGTCTGTAAACTTGAGTTATTGAAAATGCCTAAACTGTTTACCCTTAAGGTACAAGAACCCTAAAAGTTTAAAGAAATTGATGATTCTGTGAAACAGCCTTGCTTCTATAAACTTTACAATTATCGTTATAAGGGAAACTGATGTTTGCAGGAACCTCAGAATCCACAAAGTGAGTAAATGGGACTACTGCAAGAATCCAACCACTTATCTATGGCTAATGGCTTATAGAAGTGGATATATTCATAAATGGAGCATATCACCCTTTGGTAATGCGCTTGGATAAAGAAGTAGGGAGAGAAGTAGCAGACACTATTTTATCACCGTAATGTGGTGAGACTGATAGCTCTAAGATTGAATTTCAGGGAACACCATGTGATGAGACCTCACAAAACCACATTTACGAGGCAACAAATAGATGACATTTACACAATTGCAAGAAATAGTGGGTATGAGTTAATAGTGCACAGCACTGAGGGTAATAATCTAGTCTGAAAACATATCTATTGCAGACTGTATGCTGACATTTTCACCCACTGCTGAGCATCTTGATTTCTGAAACAATGTAATAAATATGTGATAGATAATATTATTTGAAATGCACACTTTATTTCTGGATGCATGATTTATATTGGTAGTTTTATGATAGTCGCAAAGTGGCCTTTAACTCACTTCAACCGAAGTACACAGTGGAAACCTCACATACATAGAATAAGTTTGCTTATTTTTTTTAACTGAAGACAAGAGTCTTCAGTTGCCTCAAAGGGCAATATCTGAATATTGGAAAGCCAAGATGGATGTTTTCCTTTGCTAGAGAGGTTTGTGTCATTGATGAGTTTCTTCCTGTGAGTCAGTTTTCCGACTTTCAGTAATCTGATCTGATATAAAAGTGGGTGATTGTGATCTCATTCTTGATAATGCAATCAATTATTTTCTACTTTCCCACTTTAGATAAAGAAATATCTGAATTAATAGTGGCAAATTACCAGTGACTTTTATAAGAACCAATTTTTTTCTACTAAACAATAGAAATATGTATATAGCTCATGTAAGAAAATAGCTTTTCCTTCTCTTAGATACCTGAGTTCTGTTTGCTAAGGACTTGGTATTTATGGATTCCAGAGGGATAAATAAAGAATATAGTTATATGAGTCAGGGTTTTCTGTGTTCTTGTGAGATAGTTAGTAACCTTATACTGGAAAACCTTTGGTTTTTCAGAATATTTATAAAAACTAAATTTTAAAAAATATCAATATGTCATAATTCAAAATAGCAATAACAAAAGATTTTGTTCATCTGGACAGATGTTTTATTTTTATTTTTTTCATTTACTGCTCATTAGGTGCTCTGGTATATCTTTAAGCCACTTATTTGAGGTTTATTTGAACAAATATAAGCCTCAGTTTCTTCCCTGCTGTTTGCTCCAAATTCAGGTATTTTCCTATAGGGATAGCTTATATTCAACCAGTTCTGAAATGTTATATAGGTTATGAAAATTGTGTTTTATGATGGCATTTTCAAGGACCAGCATTTTCATTTACTAATTGCATAGGATTTTTACTAATAGGTATGATTAATTCTTTCAATGTTATTTCCTTATTTTCCTCTCTCCTAATTTTTTATTGAATGTTATTTCATGTTTATTCTGATAATGATAATGGTATTTAAAGTTATGCATTACAAATAGGATATTTAAACAATTGAGTGTGCTATTGATATGATTAAATTTGACCTTTTAGGATTTCAGCTTTAAATATTTTATCAATGTGGCTTAATATGTCATCAAATTTAATAAATGTTCTTAGCACTTGAAAGAGGGCTTTCAGTAAAATATTTATTAAATCAATCATATGAAATACCTTATCCAGCTCCTCTGTGAAGTTGTTTATCATTTGCCTGCTTGCATTACACAGAAACGCAAGGAGTTAAATCAGAAAACCAACAGTGATTACCAAGTTTAGATCGTCTTCTAACAGCTTTTCAAAATACATCTGACACAATGCTATATGGGAACAAAGCACTTGCCTATTTTACTTTTTCAATATATTTTATTTCATAAACAAAATAAAGCATATTTATATACGACTAAGAAAAATATTTATCACAGTTCTTTTGGATATAGAAATAATATATAATAATATAAAAGCAAAAAAAGAGAAACTACATAAAATTATAAATATAAAAATGAAGAGTACTTTCACTTTATGTAAATACCGGCTTTTGACATCTTGATGAATATCCTTCCAAACTGCCAGAGCATAAAAATGTAGGTGTGCAAGTGTTTCATCATAGCATTGCTTCAGAGATTATAAAATTCAAATGAAGGGTTGTTTAATAAATTATGTTATATCACATAATTACTCTGTAAGTATTACAATGGTGTAAACCTATGTGTTAACATGCAAAAACATTCCACAACATATTTTTATGTAAAACAATAGCAAGTTGCAAAGCAGTACGTAGGGTAGCATTGTGGTTGTTCCATAAACTTTTAATTTTAGACCAATTTTAGATTTATAGAAAAATTACGAGGATAGTACAGAGAGTTCCCATATACCCCAAGCCCAGTTTCTGCTATTAATAATATCTTCCATTACTAAGATGTTTCATGTTTACTTTCTGTAGTATTTTATTTGATGAATGTTTCTTGGTAAATATCTGGAATGTTTTAGTTGACACCAATAATCTTTGTCTTTTAATAGGAATATTTTATCTTTTTTCATTTTCAAAAAGAATATATTTGGTCTTACTCCTCTTATTTTATTGTTTTATGCTGCTTTGGTATTTCATTCATTTTCATTTTCGATTCTTTCTGACTTATACTGTATCAACAAACTGCTGGCTAACAGTAAGCTTTTCATCTCCCAGGTAGCTGTTATATATATTTTTATTTACATCTAGTTCTACCTCTATGCCTATGTCTATATTTGCATTTCCTCTATATCTATCTTTACACAATCTGTGAGTGTTGTATTTGCTCCAGTGGTGGTGGCTGTGGTTGTTTTTGTGAAGATACGAGTACTACACAATCTAAGTCTTTGAGTAACTGAAAATATCTTTCAACTGCAACGTACGATAATCCTACCTTGATGAGGTACAGATGTTTTGAGTCACAATATGTCTCGTAACTTTCTATTACATCTTTGTGTTTGGATGTTAGTTTTGTGAATTAACAGTCTGAGAAAGCCTAATACCTCTTCCTTTGCAACCAGCCTGTGTTTATTTGTGCCTATGGGTGGGGTGTGTGTGTGTGTGTGTGTCTGTTTTGTTTCTGGCAGTTCCACTTTTACCCTCAAAATTAAAACATTTCTCCTAGATCCATCTAGGAATAAGTTACTGAATCTTTCATATAGATTATAAATATGCATACAAATATATTTAAAATTTGTTTCATTGGCTATTTTTGTTATTAAATAATTATTTTTTTTATAGGACATCACCTTTATCAGCTAAAAGATCACTTCTATGCCTTCAGAGAAACTGCTGTGGCTGCCTCAGAAGGGCCCCAATCTTGGGAGAGGCAGCTGGGAAGACAGCTAGCTGCCTACTCATGATCAAGCCCCTGCAAGACACCATAATGTATGTCTTCCCCTGAAGTGAAGCAAATGAAGCTGACTGTGTAAAATGCAAGGGGGAAGCTTAGAGAGGAGATATTACATTTCCCAGTGAAGTGGATGAACAAGCCACTAATGAAATTCATTTTGCTGGTGAGAGAAGCGCTAGGCTGCAGTGAGAGCAAGGAGGATAAATCTACAAATCTCAGAACAAGTCAGTATCCTTGTGTTTGTTGTAAAGAGAGCATGTAAAAAGGTCATGTTGCAACTGACACCGACGTAGCTGGGTATGACAGATTGTGGCACCAAGTTTGTTTCAGTTATAACACCTGCTGAAAACTCTTCACTGTCAGATTTAGTTCTGAAATAATGAAAATGTGTATGTGACAGACTATATAGTAGCAGTAAGAAACCCCAAAGGACTGGCTGAAAGAGTAATATGGGTGGTATGCAGGCAGGTGAGTGCATACAGGCAGAAAACCAAGCCTGGCATGGGGCACACTCTGCAGCTTTGACAGTGGCTCTGCTATGCCTGGGCAACCGCAAGTGATGTTCAATGACAAGTCCACGTGCCAGCTCTGCGATATGAAGAATTACACTGTGAAGTGCAAAGGGTACCATATTGCTCTTAATCTCAAAGGGCAGTGAGTGACCTGCAGCAGTGTAAACTATTCCATAACCAGAGGGCACTCTGTGTTGCTGCTCAACTGAGGGTCTTACTGGCTGAAGTTCATGGCCATAGAAGGATAGTTTCTCTGTTCCAAGAATTGTAAGAAATAGAAAATAACTTAAGAGGGCAATGCTGACCCATGGTGTCCACAGTCTTCTGCATTTTCACTGTAAAACTGAGTTTTAGGGAACATATGGGAAAAAGAAAGAAAAAAACTGAGGAAACCAAAAAATTAGTATTCAATACATTTTTTTGCTCTTTTTGTCCTTTGAAGTCTTTCAACTCTTATGATAAAAAATTACTTTGAGCCCTTCATCTAAAAACGTGGAAATTTATCTAGCTTCAGCCTTCTAAACTAAAATTCTTTGATGTGAGAATTTGGAGTTAATAAATTGTACTATTGTGCATTTGTCAAATAAAGTGCAAAAAGTGCCAAACAGTGTTAATATAAGGTATGAAAAGTTGACAACTTCAGTTCTGAACACATTTTCATTTGCAAAAGGAAAATCAAATAAAATTTATACCTTATTGCCTCTTCCTATTTGCTAAAGCTTGCACTGGTATACAGTCAACTGTTTTTAAACAGTGTAACATATGAAGCTTAGCATTTATTATCATTTTAATGTGTGTTCACTCAGCTAATTTAAATAGAGGTGTTTTTAAATCACTTTTCTTAATAACTATGCTACACTTTCCCCGCTCCTGATCCCTCTCGTTGTATTTTTGTATCTTCTGTGAGAACTTGACATTTTTATTATATGTGTCATGAAAATATTCACATAGATCCCCATAGATGGTTTTGAGCTTGGAAATAAGTTTCAAGTTTGGCATTCAGTTGTAATAAGCAGTATTAATTCAAAGAATTCACTACCAGCAGTTCTCAAAAGTTTTTGTCTCATTAACCCTTTATAAGCTTAAAAACTGTTAAGGATCCATGAGAGCTTTTGTTAAGGTGAGTTGTGACTATATCTATTACTGTAATAGAAACTAAAATTCAGAAATTTTTGAAATACTTGTCATTTAAAATAATAATTGCACTCCCCTTACATATTATACAAATAATGTTATTAATATTATTGAAAATCAGTTTTAAAATAGTTAGAATGTCATTCCTTCACAATTCTGAAAATGTATTTCATATCTAGCTTTGAAAAAGATATCTGGATTCCATGTCTATGTCTTCAATCTGTTACACATGAAAAAAAGTGATTTCTTTAGAATATGTAATTAGGAATGTTAGGAGTATTTAACAGCTCTTTTAGATAATTATGGATATTATTCTTTGATACTGCTCAAAACTTTTCCAAAATTTTAGTTTGCGCTCAAACTTTGAATTCTATTATTGTTATTTTCCTTCAAGTTGCAGACTCATCCTGTTCATTTAAAATAAAATGTCTGAAAAATTCCAAAGTCTAAATAACCCTAGATTGTCAGTCATTCTTCTAGTAAAAATAGTGTTGCACGTAAAACAACTCAGTTAAGTTCACAATTTAAACACTTGAATAAGTGCCTCTTCTTAGGACATTCTGTATTTTTGTATCCAGCAGACATGCTTTATATATACTTTCCCTTTCATTATATAAACTATTTCAAATATGTATTTAAATATTAAAATTTGATAAAGTGAAATTTTTGTTCTCCTTCTTCAAAAAACATTCTTAAGCAAAACTAGTTTTTGTTTTGTTGTGTGTATGTGTGCGTGTTGTTTGGTTTGATTTTACTGTGAGAGCATGCCCTTGAAGTCTTCTGGTTTAGCAGTCCAGTTTGGTGCAATTGTCCTGATTTGTGCCAAGGAACCAGCCATTTTATTCTCCTTTGCTTTGCAGTCAGTGCAAATATAAACATAGTGGAAAAAAACAAACAAAAAGAGATGTTGCTTACTTAAAAACTTTAATAGGCAAGATTTGTGTATGAGGATTGGAGAGAGGACAGCCCCCCATTTTCAAAAATCAATGTAACACAGTTCTGACTTCCTCTCAAGAACAATGACCAGTGGTTTCATCAGGAATTTATGTATAAAGTATTAGCATAAAGTTTTAAAAAAAGAATGTTTATCCAAATAATCAAGAATATGGGGTTCTAATCTAGCTAAAACCATCCAGGAATTTTCCAGATTACTTCTTCTTAGGCATTGGTGACAAAGAAACTCAATAAAAATAACAAAGCCTTTCTTGTACCCTGTTTAAGTTAGAATCAAGTTTCTTGATTGTCAAATGTGTACAATTAGGACTCACATGTAGTAGATGCTGCATACACCTCTATTTTACTATCACACATACATTTTAGTTTGTGATGATGAATATAAATTTCCCCTTAATTGTGTCTTCTCAACAACTCTACTTTTATATAAGTTGGCTTTGTTTATGTATTACTCCAAGTTACTGTAGCATTTCAGATTTATGTATTGCTGCAATGGTACTTTATTCTTAAAAGTTTGTATTTTCCCCCAGACAAAAGTATAAATCATCTGGCAACAAACACATTCATTATAGCTCAAAGCTAAGTCATCCATAAATATATGATTTCCTGAAGCACCATTTATTTACTAAAAGCTTTTTCATACTGTATTAGGTTGACTTGGTGATCAAAAACTACCATAAATATTTCCAAAATCAAAACTGTGAGTTATACACATTATTTTTTCAAAAAGGCTTGCTTTTGCATATTAAATTTGTGACTTTGGCCCTAGTTTTCCTCCAAAGGAAACTTTGCATTTATAAACTCTAGTTCATTGGAAAGATGTAGAACCTAGGGTCTTATAAGCATGACCTCTGCTCAAAATACACCATGAACCTTTACATTTATTGCCCAGTTTGTCTTCTAGATATTTGTCAGACCACTGGTTGTCATAGCTCTGTAGTTCTGTTAGTGTGTTTTAATGTGATTCTTCCAATGTTCAGCTGATAATATTAGTCAGATTTGTTTACAAATCATTACTGGGTACCTACCACATATCTAGAAATTTATAGGCATATTTTTAAAAATATTTACTTAAAAACTTTAATAGCCAAGATTTGTGTATGACGATTGGAGAGAGGACAACCCCCTGGAGTGGATATGGGCCCGAGACTCAGAGAAGGGAAGCTCATGGCCCAGCCTGCTAGGGACAGGGCTTGAGGTCACCTGTGGCGGACAGGTTCTGTTGGTGGGTTCTGGCCGAGTTTATCTGCAAGGAGTTGTTGATCTTGGGGCATGGGCAAAACTCGAGATGATCTGGCCCAGGGAAGTAAAAGTAGATAACTATTTCAAAATGGGACAGATATCAGTGACCAAAACATGGCAAAGCTCTCATGCAGCTTTCATTGTAGTTGAGGAAGATAGACAATAAATAAATAATGTAAACTATGTCGGATGATGACTTGCCATGAAGCACTGAGAAGATAAGGAAGACAGATATGGAGGAAGGGTAGTGCTGTGTTACATAGGCTGGTCAAGACATTTCTTTCTAATCAGATGATATTAGAGCAAAAACCAAAATGAAGCAAGGGATTAAGTTATGTGTAATGAGTGGGCAGAGAGCATCCTGGAAGAGGAAAGTTGCCGAGGTTTGGATTTACTTGGTGTGTTTAAGGAACAGTAAGGAGTTCAGTGCAAGTGGGGTGGAGGGAGCCAGGGGTGCGTAGGAAGAGCTGAGGTCTGTGAGGTAACAGGAGGCTAGGTTGTGGGAGATCCTATAGACCATTTATTTTAAGGATTTTGTCTTTCACCTTGGGTGAGCTAGATGGAGCCATGAGAGACATTTGAATGGAGAAGTGAGACTTGCCACCTTATGTTTTAAAAGTATCAAACTGATTGTTGTGTTAAGAAAATACTGCAGCTTGGCAAAGGCAGAAGCAAAACCAACCAGTAACAATTCTATCCATGATGAATAATAATCCAGATGACATGAGAAATGAAAGCACTTAGGTTCAACTGGTAACAGTAAAGCCAGTGAGAAGAGGTTAGATTATGGAAACATTTTTAGGGCAGAGCTAATGGGATTTCCTCCCAGACTTGAGGTATAAGAGAAAGTGTGAGATTTAAGAGAATGTATGAAGATGTGCAATGACATAAGAGAAAGTGACAAGGCAAATATGATTCCAATTTTTTTAAGCTGACATGACAGATCATTTGCAGTTTTTGTCTACTAAGGTGGGAAAGGTTGCATGAGGACCAGGTGTGAAGTGTGTATGTATGGGGGTGGGGTGATCCATATAGGTCTGGAGTTGGTGAGAAGTTAGGAAGAAGACACAAAAGGAAATATATATTAAATATCACATGAGTGAGATCACCTAAGAGTAACTGTGGCCAGAGAAGAAAAGAAAAACGAGGACTGAACCTAGTAGAGTTTAAAAATTTAAAGGGCAGGAAGATGGGAAGGATCCAGTAACATTGCTGAGAAGGAACAGTCAGTGAAATAGGAAGGAACCCCAAAAGAGGATGGTGTCCTGGAGGTCAAATGAGGAAAGTGGGTCAAGAAGAAGGGATCGGTGTATGTATCAAACACCTGTAGCAGAGAAAGTAAGATAAGGAATGAGAAATGACCATGAAGGAGGAGAGCAGAGGAGAATTTCAGATCATACAGGAAGATAAGAACAGGGGACAATAAGTATAGATGACAATTTGAAGAAGTTTTGCTGTAAAGAAGGACAAAGAAATGGAAGGGTAGCTGTGCAATAAATTAATACCATGTTGAAATCCTGGTGGAAAAATTGATGTTGGAGAGAGAGGAAAAAGCTACAAAGTAGACCCAAGAGGAAGTTGGCCTTGGACAGCAGCACACACAGTTTATCCACTGAAATATGGGGCAGGGCAGAGTATACAGATATAGATGCAAGTAAGAGAGATGGATTTGAAGAAGGGAGCAGGTGAAAGCCTTTGTCCAAGGAAAGTTATTAGCCTAGATTGAGGGGGAAATAAAAGAAACTATTGAAGGTTTGATGAGAGAGAAACTGTATGAATAGTTTATAGAAAAGTAGGAGAATGAATTGGCTGAGGAATTAAAATAGGATTGCAGATATTTTGATGGGAATTGCAGGGCATAGGGGAGAGATTGTGAATTCAAATGAAATCAATCATGATTGATGGAGATATGTATTGTTCAATACAGGAATTAGACTATTTCTCATTACACTTAACTCTTACCATCTTCTCTAGCCAATCTCATCACAAAGACAATTTGTCACTCCATGTATTACAGTAATATTATAATATTTTTAAAAATGGGATATACTATGCAAACTGAAGCCTGGGTTTTTTTTTTTTTAATTTCAAAATATTAAGGAGGTACAAATGTTTTTGTTACATGACTTCACTGTATAATGCTGAAGTCAGGGCTTTCAGTGTGCCCACCACCAGGACAATATTCATTATACCCAGTAAGTAAGATTTTATCCCTCGCAACCCTTCCACCCTCCTTCTTCCTGGTATCAAAAGTCTTTTACATATCTTTGTGCCCATGTGTGCCTATAATTTAGCTTCCACTTATTGGTGAGAACAGGTGGTGTTTGTTTTTCCATTCCTGCAATAATTCTCTTAGGATAATGAACTCCAGTTCCATCCAAGCTGCCACAAATGACATTATTTCATTCCTTTTTATGGCTGAGTAGTATTTCATGCTGTGTGTATGTACATATGTGTATGTACATATATACACACATACATATATATATATGTATATATATATAATCTCATATTTTCTCTATCCACTCATTAATTGATGGGCACTTAGGTTAATTCAACATCTTTGCCATTGTTAATTGTGCTGAGATAAACATGCAAGTGTAGGAGTCCTTCTGATAAAATGATTTCTTTTTCTTTAGGTAGATACCCAGTAGTGGGATTGCTGAATCAAATAGTAGGTCTACTTTTAGATCATGAGGAATCTCCATACCATTTCCCATTGAGGTTATACTAGTTTGCAGGCCCACTAACGGCGTATAAGTGTGCCTTTCTCTCTGTATCCACATCAGCATGTGTTGTTTTTTTATTTTTTTTTTCTTGTTTTTATAAATTCAGGATATTACAGGGATACAAACATTTTGGTTACATGAAATGCATTTGACTTTTCAATAATAGCCATTGTAAATGGGGTCATGTGGTATAACACTGCAGTTTTAATTTGAATTTCCCTGATGATTAGTGATATTGAATAATTTTTCATATGTTTCTTGGCCATTTACCTATCTTCTTTAGAAAAACTTCTGTTATGTCTTTTACCCACTTTTTAAAGGGATTGTTTGTTTGTATCTTCTAATTTTTTGGAGTTCTTTGTAGATTCTGGATATTAGTTCTTTGTCATATGTATAGTTTGTAAATATTTTCTCCCATTCTGTAGGTTGCCTGATTACTCTGTTGATTATTTCCTTTGCTGTGTAGTTTTTAATTTAATTAAGTCTCATTAATTTGTTTTTGTTGCTGCAGAATTTGCCTTTGGGGTGTTAGTCTAAGTTCTTCACCTAGGCCTATGTTTAGAAGAGTTTTATCTACATTTTTTCCCAGACTTTTTATGGTTTCATGCCTTACATTTAAGTCTTTAATCCATTTTGAATTAACTTTCATATATGGAGAGAGATAGAGGTCCTATTCCATTCTTCAGCATGTGGCTGTCCAATTTTCCTAGCACTATTTATTGAATAGCCTATCCTTTCCCCAGTGCATTTTTTTTTTTTTTTTGAGACAGAGTCTCACTTTGTTGCCCGGGCTAGAGTGAGTGCCGTGGCATCAGCCTAGCTCACAGCAACCTCAGACTCCTGGGCTTAAGCGATCCTACTGCCTCAGCCTCCCGAGTAGCTGGGACTACAGGCATGAGCCACCATGCCCGGCTAATTTTTTTGTATATATATATTTTTAGTTGGCCAGATAATTTCTTTCTATTTTTGGTAGAGACGGGGTCTCACTCTTGCTCAGGCTGGTCTCGAACTCCTGACCTCGAGCGATCCACCCGCCTCGGCCTCCCAGAGCTAGGATTACAGGCGTGAGCCACCGCGCCCGGCCCCCAGTGCATTTTTTTATCTGCTTTTTGAAAGATCAGTTGGTTGTAGCTATATGGTTTTATTTCTGAGTTCTCTATTCTGCTCCATTGGTCTATAAACCTACACTAATACCAGTACCATGTTGTTTTTGTTACTATAGCATTGTGGTATAATTTGAAAGCAGGTAATGGGATTCCTCCAGATTTGTTCTCTTTGCTTAAGAGTTCTTTTTCTGCTTTCTTCTCAACTGTAACCTCTTCTCTCACGTCAAGGCAGATAGGTTTGCAATACACCTGTTCTTCTTTGCTGGGAACTCTTCTAGTTAGTGAGAAGAAAGAGAGGTCTCTAGATCGTACATTTTTTTTCCTATTCCAGAAGATTGATCTAGCAAAAGAGGGTGGGATGCACTGAGATCCTGTAATGTAGCATTTCTGAATTGTCCTTTTCCCTTGTGATTGTCACAGTCCAAGCGGTGCTACGGGATCTTCGTGTGAAGTGGTGGGTTGGTCTCCAGGCTACTGTTGGAAGCTTAGGTGGGGGGCTGGTGAGTCCCTCCCCACATAGGCAGGCATTTGGAGACTGCCCGGGTCTACCTGCAGTGTATATTCTATACTCAGGAGTCTGGGGAAAGTAGAGTACAGGAAGCTGTTATGATTTCCTGAGGCTACCTCAGCAGGAATGCAGGCCAGATATGAAATTCCAAAGAAACTCAGAGATTGTCAAATCCTTCCCCTGAAAACCATGAATTTTACTACTCTGAATAGTCCTGAAGTCTAAGTACATATACATTTTTTATAGAATATACACCAGCACCATTACCAGGCACTGGCCCAGTAATACAGAGTATGAGCTTTGCAGTTGAACAGATGGGCATGAATGTTTTCTTTCCTATTTATTAACTGTATGGCTTTGAAAATGCTGCTGGATCTCTCTGAGGTCTAGATATCTCATGAACAGAGATAATAAAACCTATCTACATCATAAGATGGTTGTGTGTCATAAATAAGATAAAATGCAGTGTCTAGCATCTTTCTGGGCCTCTACAATGGTAGTTAATATTATTTCATTCTTAGAAATTCTGAATATAATACTCCTCTGCATGGGAAATTCAGTCCAATTATCCTGTATCATGAGAGTGATCCTAGCCTGCTGTGCAGCAATAATCTGAGCATGAAACCTAGCAGAGTTAATCATCATCGCCAGACGAGTCTCTTCCTTATTAGAAATTCTATCCCTAAAATCACCTGGGAAGCATCCAAAACAAAGTCTAAGGTTAGAGACTCATAAGTTGGTTTGATTTGAAAATGGTCAAGTGAAATTTTGAAGAATCAACAAAATAAGGATATTTAAAAATATAGCTGTGCTTATTTCTTTGGTCTTTTAAATTTTTCATTATAATTTAACAAATTGTGATGATAAAATATATTTTACATATAGAGTGCTTATTAAGTGACTTTTTTTCTAAATAATGCTGCGATTAATACAACGTTGGGAAGAAGAAATTCATAATGAAAATAATCTTTCATATCCATTCAAGCACACCATGATAAAAAACTTTACTTTGTTAGACCACTTTTTAAATTACTGTTTTATAGAATAGATTCATTTCTGAAAAGTTTGCTGTTTTTATCTTTAGAGTAAGTGCTATTCTGTTGGGGGGAACCATGTACAATAAACTGTTTCGAAAATGTTTATCCATAAAAACATTAAGATGATAGTAATGAAACTCGTTGACAACTCTAGGTTATTCCAGATGTTTCCCTTGTTCTATCTTTCCCTTGGGAAACTGGACTATATTTTTAAGCCAAAAATTAGAGCACATGAGCAGACAGTGAATTTTGGTGCTACAATCTGAGTGTGAGAAATATGCTGGGAAGCATAATTTGGATGCAGAAATATTGGCATTTCTAACATATTTCTGGTTATAGAATAAATGTTATATGAAATTGTTACATCACGTTGTCCCAGAAAATCAAAGACATATTTGTTGCCAACCCTAATGTAGTCATAAAAATTTCATGTTCATGTGAATATCCTTTATATATACAATCTTTACCCTTTAAAATTTAAGTACTTGTTTCTTTTTTTAAATAAATACAATCCATGGCTAATTGAGCAGTGTTTAATAACTTTTCAGTAGTTACAAATATCAATACATAATGTATTTCAAATAGAATACTTTACCTACAGCTTCAAGTTAGTTTATATATGTATTTATGACTGAATTACATTTGTATATGACTAATATATGTAAATTATATATATGATTAATATAAACATATAAAAATCTATATAGCGTTTTCAAAGTAAAACATAGGATACCTGAGCATTAGATAGCTTCAAAAAGCTGATACATTTCATACTTGCTTATTATATAATTTCATAAAATGCTCTTCCTCTATCTTCAAAATACTAATTTGATTAGCATTCAGTAGTGATCAAAACAGAATCACTGGATGAATATTAGATATTAGACATAATATGATGTCTAATATCTAATCATAATATGTCTAATATATAATATGATGATATTGTCATCAGCTTTTGGTCAAATTGTAGATTAGTAAAACTTTTTTCAAAAGCAGTTTAGCAGTATGTATCAAGTGCTAAGTGAAGCATAACAGGAATGGAAAAACAAATACCACATGTTCTCACTTATAAGTGGGAGCTAAATGATAGGTATATATTGTCATGCAAAGTAGTGTAATGGACATTGAAAACTAAGAAGGGGGAGGGTGTGAGCGATAAAAATTATCTATTGGGCACATGCTGAGGGGAGGGTCATGGATGGTGGAACACTGGACAATAGGCACAGTGCCACGTAGTGACACGGGGGGTATGGTGTGTGGGTTCAGTCTGATTTTTTACTTAAAATATAGACTGAGCTTCTACTTCATACTTTAAATGGCCAATAGTATGTTCTTGAATTACTCTATTATACTATAAGGACTCAGATATTCTTGAATCTGTTCCAGCTTTTTTGTTAATGCAGTACTGCTCTGAACATCCTTCTGTATAACACCCTGCCTAACCCAATAATCCCCTTTGTTGGAATATATACTAAAAAATAATCACAAGCAGTATACCCATTTAAATTATTTATATTTATTTTTGTTTTATTTCATTTATCATTTATTTAATTTCAATTTTAGGGAGATACAAGTATTTTTTGTTGCATGGATGGATTATATAGTGGAGGAAAGGTAGTTGCACAGAAAAAAAGAAAAGAAAAGAAAATTGGTTCCCCACAATGACTGCCAGTACAAATGAATTTATTAGTGAGCAAAGCAGGCAACCAACCTTTGTGATGTTCATCCAAATGATATCCAGATCAAAATCTCTTAATTCTTAAAAAGCTTAATTAGAGCCTTTCCTAATAACAACCACTTAATACAGTTGCTCTTCCTGACATGACTGCAATTAAACTCCTGGATCGGAAATCTGAGCCGGGGGCAAGAAAATTGTTTTATAATTGCAGGAAGGTACGGAACAATTGCAGAAGAAAAACTAAAGCCAGGTGTCTGTCAAAGGCAGAACAGAAAATCAGGAATGAAACCCCAGATGAAGGTCAAGTAGTTAGCAGATGCACCCACCAGGAACATGAACTTCAAACTGGAGTAAACTTCATTTCAGGAGGGAAAACTATTAAGCTTACTCTTGTACAACAGGAATCAATGTTTTTTTTAAGCCAGGCCTGAGGTCCTGGCTTCTCTTATGAAGATTTAAAGGCATAAGATGAAAGAACTAAAAGATACTTCAGAGATCACAGTCTGACTAATTTTAACAAATGAAAGCTCTCATGTGCTTAGAAATGAAGGAAGTTGCTTAGGTTCACACAGTTTATAACAGATCCGTTAGCAGAGTCTAGATCTATTTGTTCAAAATCTGCACATCCATACACTATAGCAAGTAAATAGAAGATACTGACGCTAAGTAAATGCACGTTTTGATGAATATAAAAACTGGACCAGGCCGGGCGCCGGTGGCTCACGCCTGTAATCCTAGCTCTGGGAGGCCGAGGCGGGTGGATCACTCGAGGTCAGGAGTTCGAGACCAGCCTGAGCAAGAGTGAGACCCCGTCTCTACTAAAAATAGAAAGAAATTATCTGGCCAACTAAAAATATATATACAAAAAAATTAGCCGGGCATGGTGGCTCATGCCTGTAGTCCCAGCTACTCGGGAGGCTGAGGCAGTAGGATCGCTTAAGCCCAGGAGTTTGAGGTTGCTGTGAGCTAGGCTGATGCCACGGCACTCACTCTAGCCCGGGTAACAAAGTGAGACTCTGTCTCAAAAAAAAAAAAATAAATAAAAAATAAAAATAAAAAAATAAAAACTGGACCCACAGTTGGGTGGAGGACAATCGTCAGATTAAAGCTAGTTTTTCTAGGGGGCCAAAGTAAATCTGAGATATGGCATGAATATGGGGGGGGGGAATGAATGGCTTAAGAAGATGGCAACATATCTGAGGAAGTCCAGAAATAAAATATGAAAGAGAACTAATTATTTCTTCCTCCTTCTCTGTTTCGCTAAGATTAGACCTGCAGCTATTGTCTAAATGCCACAAGAAAAATAAAGCTGAATTCTTAAACTTTCCTATGAGAACAAAGAAAAAGACACAGGAGTCAAGGAAAATATCATAAGACATTTCTTGCCTGTTCTGTCCACCAACGTCTTCCTGCAAGCCCCACTCATGGTCAGTGTGTCTACTGAGCACAGAGGGCTAAAAGGGAAGAGTCCACAAGCATATTTTCACTCCACTTCACCTCATCTCTGTCCCAGGGAAAATAATTGTTTCCTACCCAACTGAGAGTTACTTTGTAATTTACCTTTATTGGCCCTCTGTGAAATAAAACATACATTTTTGACAATGTTTTATATCATCATGTGGTTTAAGGTCCTAGATCAAGGACCAACAATATGTACTACCCTGATACTTGGTAAAATTGGGAAGATCTGAAATGGTCTAATCACAAGCTCCCCTCCCAACTCTGCTCCCAAGGAAAAGGTCCCCTAGCTACTCTCCTTATCAAAGGGACTGGGAACAATTCCTGCTTTATCCCAGAGTAGCAGGTTTCAGTTCTCTGCCAGCCTGTGGAATTATTCAAACAAGCCAATTACATTCTCTAGAGTGAAACGGGTCACTCCACCGTCTTGATGCTTCAGAGTCTGCCTGCCATAGCCCCTCGTTGTGTACTCCGTCCCCAGATGCAACCTCGGTGTGGTCCTGTACATCATGCCCTGCCCTCCTCTTCTAGGCTAGGAGAATATGTAACTAATAAACTGCTGTTGGCCTCATCTGTCTCATGTTGGGTGTCGTGTGTTTGCTGCTCCCCAGAACCTTATGGCTGGAATCCTTCTTTCACCAACGGAATAAATAGGAAGCAGTCAAAACATATCGTGTTTAACAGCTCTCCAATCATTTCACGTTACTTTGGAAGATACAATAGTCATGGAATACTGTAACTTCATCATTTGCAGGGCTCTCATGAGCAGTGATGAAAAGGTAGCTGCCACTACCCAATCTTTCCTGCTCTACTCTCACACCCCTGTACTGCGCTCTTTAACAATATTTAAACTAACTACCTTCTTTTCCTGGTAACAACTTTATTTTTCACTTCATTATTCTTTTTTTTATATTTCAGCATATTATGGGGGTACAAAAGTTTAGATTACATATATTGCCCTTGGCCCCCCCCAAATCAGAGCTTCAAGTGTGTCCATCCCCTAGATGGTGCACATCGCACTCATTATGTATGTATACACCCATCCCCTCCCCCCTCCTCACATCTGCCCGACACCCAACTAATGTTATTCCTAAATGTGCTCTTAGGTGATGATCAGTGAAACCAATTTGATGGTGAGTACAGATATATGGTCAAATTTAAGTGAAAGCCCTTACACCATGAAGCCTTTGTCACAAGGTAAGGGCTAATATATGTAAACAATTATTATATAATAAAATATTCATACAACATTAACTCTATCTTTTCAGGTTAATTCATTATAGGCCATAAACATTCAATCATTAAGCTTTTAGGAGTCTAAGGATGATATTCTTAATTTTTTAGTTTACTACATGATAATATAAAATAATGTATACCTGTTCCTTCCGTATTTGTTTTCACAGCAGATGCTCGTATCTGCCATACATACCAATTTTGGGAACATTTGAATATTCACTCACCCACTGATCCTTAAATTAGACTTTGTTAAAACTGGAAGTATTGTGCCAACACATTTTAAATATTTCCTTAGGACTCAATTACACAGATTGATGATAAATACTATATAATGTTAGGTTAAAAATAACAATCATGTTATAGATGAAAATCCTTCCTACTTTTAGGCAATTTTACCATCTTCTCATCTTTCATTTTGCTCATTTACGTATTTTTCCAAACTAAATGTACATCAACTGGTGTTTTATCTTATTTCCATATGACACAAGTAAGCAACTTTCTCAAGAGAAAAAAAAATCAAAATTTACTTGACTGGTTCCTCTTATTCAGATGACAGTTGGTAGTGTTTCACATGCAATGGAAATGCTCTACATACAGGTCAAAGTAAATTTTCACCCTTAAGAATTAACACCACCACCCTGCATGTGATATTTTAGAAAGATATTAATGCATACATTCCAGGCTTTCACCATAGAACATTACATCGCACTCTTTGAGCCAGTGAAGGTTGTGCCCACTGAAGGCTGTGCAGAAAGAATGTTTAATTAGGAAACAGTCAAGGTAGCGGCTTTCTACTCTGAGAGAGCATCAGAATCCCCTGAAGAATTTTTTTTAAGTACAGATATCTGTGCTCTACCCCACACTTAATAAATCAGAATTTCTAGAGGGTATTATCCCCATATTTGTGCCTAAGAAAAGAACCCCAGGTGAATAAATTAACCAGTCAGGTTTGGGAATCTCATGTCAAAGGCAAACTGTATTCATCTAATCACCTAGGTCTCTGATTTTCAAAGCTTATTGGTTTGTTTCTTTAGCAAAGCTCTTTAGCAATGCGGTTTTCTTCTAGGTACTTTTATGTAGAAGCAAGTCAGTCAGATTAAAGAAGACTGACTCTGGTTGAATAATGATTTGCGATCTGGAGCATCAAAAGCTCCCACCTCATCTTTACTCCTTAGTGGATTCTGGGGCTCTCTAGAGTCCTCGGGGTCTACAGAACACAATTGCAAATCCATAACCCATGATTTTAGGTGTAGTGATTCAGCTTTGAATTAACCGAGATTGCCAGAAGCCTGTATGTGTGCAGCACCTAAGTATTTTCCTTGTAAGATCACTACCCTGACAGGGGCATTCCTGTTGCAGGCTCAAATTATATCAGACTTCACCATGGAAACAGACATTTGGATTTCACTTCTGCATTTGCGATACAACTGGTGTTGAGGCACAGTCTGATGTATCACCCAATGGACCTTTCGCAAGATCCCAACCAAGAAATTTCCCTTTGTCCTTAATAAGTGGAAAATCTGTATTGTCTGTAAAAATGTGGATTATTTCTGTCTTTCTGGTCACTGACTCTTAGTTTGGGAATAGGGGAAATGTGGGGTTTTTTGAGAAACTATGTTGCACAAGCAGTCTCTAACCTCAAGAAACTCAATCTAATGGGAGACAAACTCTAAGAAAGTTAATTTTAAAACAATACAATAAGTTCAATGCTAGAGATATACATGGGTTGCTATGGAAACAAGGAGATAAGTTCTATAAGTAATTACATTTCCATTTTTGCCTTAGCTACAGGAAGATAAGAGCTTAATTCTGTGCTCAGTTTCAGCAACGTCAACATTTGTCAGAGGCATGTTTGCTTCTTTTCTCCCAATCTTTATCAATTTTATACTTTTTAATTAATCATACTAAATATCTTGTTTCTGTTAGATAAAAAACAAGGCTAATTGTGCTAAAAACACAATTTACAAAATTTCTTACCAGATATTAGTTGCTTTTTAAAGCATTGTTTTAAAATTACAGGATAACAAGACAAAATCATGAGTATTTAATAGTGATATCATGTTCCATAAACACATGTGTATTCTAAATAGAAGAGTGTTAAAAGATAGGAAAAATAAGAGTTGAAAAGTAAATGTGAGCATTATGTATAATTTGTATAATCTGTTTAGTGGTAGAGTGATGTCAAGTGACCCATACAACCTCATTTCTGTAAGAAGAGCACATCTATTGATATAATAAAGGCTCATTGCTCTTTATTATGAATCTTGCTGAATTTTAAAGAGCCACCTGGAAGCTAGCTAATCGAATGACAAGCACATTTGCTCATCCAGATTCTAATTTGCATAAAGCTAACTGTCTCAGCACTATTGCAACAAGCCTACTGCTGACCTGTAGACAAGACTGGGCAAGATTACATTAAAGACACAAAGTCATAGTATGTGCTACTTTATATTAATAGATGAGAAATAGATGCTGCTTTCTCATAGAGAGGCATGTGGTTTGAGTGGCATTTTCTTTGATCGGTATAGCTCTGTCTACACTGGTGTCTACTAATGCTATATAATCCCTTTCCTAGGCAGTTTGGAAAATAAAACAAATCTAACTGATCCAAACAAATATAGATCCTGTACTCTGGATCTCAGTTTTGGGGGTGTTACTTTAGCCAGCTGAGTTCCCTGGTGGCCTCAGCTTAACCACAGACATTGACTTTGCCTTTCTTCCCTCAGATTTTGTTTTACAAAGTAGTAAAAATAATATGAATAATAATATGCATTTTCATATTCTAGTTGATTCTCCTTTCTCTAAAGTCAAACATCTACAGAAGGGTAGCTCTGTAAAGTTATAGATATAATAAATACTAATTGAGGTCCCATATCTGTCACTTACTGAGTAATCTCTCTTACAAGATACTCAACTTCTTTACGTTTCAGTTTTCTTATCTGGAAAATGGGGAATCTAATAATACTTATTGAAGGAATTTAAAACATTTTTTAAAAATGAAGTGCTTAGAACAATGTGTTCAAATCTTAAGTGCTATTAAAGGTATATCATTTTTGTTGGTAGTATTGTTATCATATTATGTTTATTAAGAATAATACCAAAATGCATCAGGGATATGTGTGAATAATTTGTTCTGGCTTATGTTCCAGATGAATGACAAAACCTTCTAGTTAATTCCAAAATGCCCTGCTCTGTGCATGTTACCTTGTTAATCTAATATTCAGCCAAAGGTTTTATAGAATTGCGGTTTTGTTTGTTTGTTTGTTTTCAGTAACTTGGAGTACTTTCAAAATAATTTATAGCATCTGATGAACTGGTAGGTGTTCTCTTCTCTGATAACGAGAATTGTTTAAATAGCAGTGTCTCTATTTCTTCAAAAGTAAACTAGAAGTTCATTGCAACAGCCATATGACATTTATGGTTGGGCTGGTATATTTGAGTTTTTTCCCAGACCTGTATTTTCTACCCTCACTCTGATTCTCTATTCCTAGTTATATTTTAATGTGTGCATCCTTGTGTATGCTGCCTCAAATACTTTGTGAAAGGTATTAATAATAAGAAATAACTTTTTTTGTATTTTGCTAAAACACCCTATGTTACCTATGAAAATAAATAAATCCATAGATGGTCATTTTTGTAAATCTCTCTGCAAGCTATTTTGAATTATACCTTCTCTCTGTTTTGGCAGGGCCCATGATGTATATTTTAAGCAAAGGTTTAATGAATGCAAGAGAAGTAGATGATAAAAACAGAGATCACAGAAACAAAATTTTGAATAAATAAGAGGCTGTAAAATCACTTCCTGATTATATGAGTTGATTGTTACTCAATGTTGATATAAATGAAGTATGAAGTCATAAAGGAATTTCAAAATAAGAAAAATAAAAATACTTTGATCATCAAAACCAAATACTATAGAATATTTAAATTCTAGTTGGAAAAGTAAAACTTTATATGTACTTCCCCCTTCACCAATTCCAAGTAATCATGCCTGCAAAAAGAGCCATGAGATCTCATGGCTCCTTAAGAACTCACCTCTTCATTAGCTTCCATGCACCAGCGACTGCTTCCTCAGCAGCAGAACTAGATAAAGGGCTGCTGTATGCTCAGGCTGGCTGTTCATTGATGTGACAAGTGCCAAATTTCCCAAATAAATTTCTTACCCAGAATACTATATTATAGAAGTTTCTCTTCAAACAAAGTGATGTATTATGGACTTCTTTCTGCAATAGCACTAGATCTCTTGCTACAATCTACAAAAATAAAGGAAGAAAGAAAAAATGCTATATTAGAAATGGAGCTTTACATCTCTAAAGTTTGCTTCTATTCTCAAAGCCTACACATACAACAATCCTGGTTTTGTTACTCCACTCTCATGTCCCTGCAAAATGATCCAGATGTAAATAGTCCTTGAACCAGCCTAAGTTTGCATGGGTTTTATTAATATTACAAAGGGCACATTCACACATACACAAGTCTGATGGAAAATGCCCTGTGATGCTCAACCCCTGAGACAATTTCCAGGCCACTAAGTATGAATTTACATGAAGAGAGGTTTGAAAGTTGCTATGAAAATGAAGCAGAACATTAAATTACCGTTCATTCATTTGTTCATTATTTGCCAGATATAGGTGTTGGGGATACATAAACGAACAAAGTAAAAAACTCTGTCACCCTGGACATTCCTTTCTCATTGGGGGATAGATGGATGAGTGGATGGATGGATGGATGGATGGATGGATAGATAGATAGTACATTATCAAACAATGGTAGGTACATTGGAGATAAATAGGGTATGAAAAGAGGTTGCTAGGGGGAAAAGGTCATGACTATGTGATATTTGAACAGGAATTTGAAAGAAGGAGCCTGACATGCAGATATTTAGAGGAGGAACACTGAGTAAGAAGCAACAGTGAGTGAAAGGCCCTGGTGCAGCCTGGCATCCCTATGAATGGCAGAGAGTGAGCAAAGGGTAGAGTAGTGGAGGTTGAAGGCAGAGAAGTAAAGGGTGAGTCTGATCAACTACTATGACAAATGTGGCCATCGATCTGAAGGAAAAAAGTAATCATTGGGGGGTTTTGAGCAGGAGAGTAAAATAATCTGATACATTTTTAAAGGGACAGGTTGGTTGTTGTGTGAGGAAAGAGTGCAGGAAGAAGCAGAAAGGCCAGATAGGAGGACACTGCAACAGTGCAGGCAAGAGATGACAGCACCATGGTTCAGGGTGGTAGCAGTAGAGCAGAAGTGGTAAAATTCTGGATATTTATGAAAGGTAAGCCTTAAGGATTTTTTATAGATTGGGTATGACATGTGACAGAAAGAGAGGCACAAAGTTCGTGTCCTAGGTGTGGGGTCTCAAGGGTGGGAGTTGCCGATTACTGAGCTTGGAAAGCCTGGGTGGGGGAGTCAGCCACAGGGTGTGAAAGGAAAGATCATGAATTGGGTTATGCACATCTTAATTCTGAGAACTGTAAATGTATTAACTTTGAGTTCAAAATGCCAATATTGGTGTTGTAAATGATATCATCACCTTAATGAATCATATTTTCCAATTTGCTTTTTCTGGATTCTTAATCTCAAGAGCTCATTAGAAACTACTGACAGTTAGGAAAGCTCATATGCAAAATATGTCAATAACACTTAATGCAATTTGTCCAGAGCACGGGTTTTAATTGTATTTAGAGCAATAATGTCCTTTCTTACAGCCTTTCTCTCATTTTGATCTCCAATTTCTCCTTGTCAGTGTTTGTTTTCCCTTCTTTGCCTGTGACCAAGTCGGCCTTCATGTTCCTCTCAGCTTGATTAAACTGTAAACAGGTGTCTTTCTGACTCTACGCCCAACCTACCTTTTCTTTTTTTCTTTTTTATTAAAAAACAGCTTTATTGAGACATAATTCACAAGTCATACATTTCACCCATTTAAAGTGCCTAATTCAATAGAGCATTTACTTTAGAAAACTTTCCATTGTTAGTTCTTTCTCTGCCCCTTTGAGATGTAAATCTTCTCTCAGTCTCTTACCAGTTTAACAGCCCGGAAATGTCTTTCTCAAATACCTGGGAGCTATCTCTTTCAAATGTAATCATCAAGAAAGATAGAGCCCCTACCTCCCAGGCCCTGGGAGGGTAGGAACCTAAACTGATAAGCAACAGTTAACAAACACAGATGGACTTTACATCCACCAACCTCCTCCCTAACCTCCTCCAGTACTTTTCCATTAGCTCACTCCAGCCTTTAAAAATCCTCTTGCCTTTTCGTTTCAGCAGAGTTGAATTCAATCTCTCCTCTCTATTACAACAGTCCTGAACAAAGTCTTCCTTGTCTTTTTAACTCCGTCTTCTGGAATTTTCCTTGACACCTGAAGAAGCTTCTTGATAGAAGATAAAATAAAATACAGGTCAAAGGCTCTGTCCTCTTCTGTTATCTGTGGAGGAATCCACAAAACATCAGCAAATCCATCGGCCCCATGCAGATTGCATCTTAGCCTGTGCTTCTAGTACAGGCTTCATTTATCCTTAAGATTTTTAAATTCAAGGCTTGTGGATGCACTGAATCGGTTCCTACAGAAGATAATGTGACATGATTAGCAACAGAATGGAAGGTTTCAGGTCCAACAAATATTCCAGTTTCTGAATTTCCCTTTTCTCTACAGCTAGATAGAATGAGAACAGTAGTCAACTATCTCCCAATTAAATATGCACTGACTGTTTACATTGCCAGTTTTACCATAGATTTTTATTTCATTAAATCTATAAAGATATATAGACTCCCTAAAAATTGGAGAGAGTGTGATAAAATGGTGCTATAGCTGCTGCTGTAGATTACAGACAATGATAATAACAGCTGCCATATATTAAGGTCTCTTTCTTTCCCAGCCATGTGCTAAGCACTTTACACATATTAACACATTTAATTCTCATGAAACCATGTGAAATATATACTATCATTCCCCCATATTACAAATGATGAAATTGGGGTAATATAATGTAAATAATTTGCTTAGGATTACACAGTTAGACAGTGGTCTTTCATAATAGTATTTGCCAAGTTCTTTTATATCCAGTGCTCTTGCACAGAACTGCTACATTTCAGACTTTGACTTTTCAATTATTAAATTTTCCTTGGGAGGTACTTAACCCTCTGAAGTCTCAGTTTCTTTATCTGTAAAGGTGTATAAGAAATGCCACATGGGATTTTGTTAGATTTAAAGGAGCTCGTGCATATTAAAAGTCTCCAGCACAGTACTTAACCAAAATAAACAACCATGGTTGTATTTAACTTTTCAGTATTTTGGTTTACTAAGTGCATTTATTCCAAAGTGCTATGATATTATCTCATAAGACATTACAGATCCAAGAACTGCTCACTGGTACATTATTATTACCCATCATTCTTACTCTTACTAACCAGGAATGGGCTTTATCACACATAGAAACATTTGTGATAAAATTTGAGTCAACAAACATATAGAAACCTAAACAAGAGAACTAAGAATCTCTGAAAATTAATTTCTTTTTCTGATAAGGTAGTCAAGAGACAGTCCAGATGCAGCTGAGAAATTGCAGTGGGGAGATTGGGACTGAAAGTCAGACATGATCTACTAGGTGACAAAACAGTGTCCCCCTATCACCACATTTGTGATTCGTTTTCCTGAACGCAAATGGAAAATTTACCTGCATGAATCAATGAGGGTATTTCCTACTGACATTGCTGAATTCCCCATCACTGGGCCTGAAGTTGGCTCAAATTTGAAGCTTCAGAAACTCTAAGAACTAGAAAAAAGTTTGTTCTCTTAGCAAACATCAAGCTATGTGCTGATATGTCAATCCCAGTTTTCTAAAGCATATTATTTACTTTCCTCTGCCTTTCTGAGTGTAGTCATTTCAAATCAAGTACTTCTGGCTTTCAGCAGTGCTAAAATGTCATTCTGAGTGGAAGGGGGACAATATCATTTTAAATAACATGAATATTACATCAGGATGACTTTGCATAAGATGGGTTTTGCTCAAAGCTTTCTTTTCATTTGCTCAGAAACTAAATATATATTTCATTGTTTTACATCTGCAGGCTATTTCAATAATTAAATGCCCTTTCTTTGATTCTTTAATGTAGGAGATACTTGAAACTCAGCTGCTGTTAAATAGTGCTCTATCTGCCTCCTGTCTGATTATTCTCAGAAGCAGCGGGTTATCACTGATCCAACAGAGATCTGTTCCCTCGTCTATTATTCAAAAAAAATCCTTGTCCATAAAATACGCTTGAGAAGTATCTTTAAATAACTTCAAAACAAATATACAGCTGTTAAAATAAACTTGGCTCATATACACACACATAAGTACTCGTATCAAGAGAGGAAGTAAGGAAAATGAGGACAGAATCTATTCTATTATCCTTATACCCTATTCTACTGCCCATATATATCCTTTACGTCAGCTGTGCTTTCTGAGAACTTTGGCTTCAAGACATTAATTTATTGGTTTGATGCACACACACACACACACACCCCTAATATATGTACATCCACATATATATATTTTTTCACAGATTTGTTTTATACGTTTATATATGATTTTTATATATAATGTATACACATTATTTGTATACATATCTAATTTTTCAAATATATGCCCAAAATATCTCTTTTTATTTATGAAATTAACTCATGATCAAGTGTGCAATGCAGAAAACATAATGTAATTTGTTAGTTAGCAAAATAATCTCTTTGGACTCTGAGTCACTTCAGATAGAGTCTCTGCTCTGACTTTCAACTGGCTGGGTGTGACTTTGAGAAAGTCACTTCACCTCTTTCAGCCTATGTTCCTCATCAAAATACAAATAATAGAATCTAGCAAACATAGTTATGGGGAGGATTAAACGAGATGTGATAATCAGATTACTAGCAAATAATAGAATTCAAGGAATAGAAGTGAACTAAAAAAAAAAAAAAACGACCCTTAATCCCACACTCATTGATAGTTACTGTTACTATTTGGAGGTAGATATAATTATAGCTGTGGGTACAAATATAGATATATTAATAGATTGTTCTGTTTTCTTAGATTTTGTGTTTGTTATTTGGCATACATTTATCACTGAGCCAACTGCATTATTTTCTGTATTCTTGATGCTCTGGCATTTGTGGCCTCTCACATGAGGGAGAGATAGAGACAGCCCCTCCCAGGGCTAGTCAGTTCCTCCAGATAGTAAAGGGCCCAGCTTGGAGCATGTCTTTCATACCCAAACCCACCAATCCCAATTTTATAGCCCTAACCACTGCCTTATCTAATTCTCTCACACCAAGCCAGGATTTCCCATGCTCCTGATCATCCCAGGGCTGGGTACTAGGCAATTAGAGGCCATCCCTGTAACCCAAAGCCCATCATAATGATTCTAACTGGCCAATCTTAAACTATGCACTCTGGCCAGCCTTGCCTTTCCTGCAGAAACTCCAACAAAGCCTCAGGCCTAGACGTACCTCTTGCCAATTCTGTCTCCTGACCACACGGGTGCTTTCCCCTGTAGTCCTGCGTGGTGTGTGCTGATTCCCTCTCTGGGGCCTTTAAGGACAATAAACTTCATCCTTCCAAGCCTCCTTCTTGTCTCCTCCTGTGGCTGCACTGGCATTATCATACCATATCCAGCATGAACATTCTTAGAACATAGATGTATTCTGAACAAGGATTGTCTCATACTTTACGTGTTGTTTTACTGCTTGCTTTATTGTTTTAATATAGTTATATGTAATGTGCACTTTCCCTGCTAGTATATAGAAATATACATCATTTTTTTATATTGGCTGTCTTCTATTTTATTTGAATAGGTTTGCCATAACTATTTAGCTACTCTTATTATTTGAGGGGTTACAAAATGTTCTTTGATAAAATATATAACAAAGAACTGTAACATTTATTCTTGTTTTATGCTAGGAACTGTTAGGTATTGGTGATTCCATGGAAGCCAAGACAGTCAAGATTTCTGTCCCTATGTCTAGCTTTATAGTGGACATCCTCAGATGTGGATCTCAGTGCAGTTATCAGGGTATTTTCTTAGCATACATTTCTAAAAATGGAATACATATGCACATATAAACACAAATATATATATATAAATCATCACTCAAAAAGTTTGTGCCTTTCTCTTCTAATTCTCTCACTCTTGGACCTGACCTAGAAAATGTGGAGAAAAGTCAGCTATTAATAGCATGTGGAGAGGAGACAGAGGAAGAAGAAAGAAAAGACACTCTCACCACCACCTACCAGCTATGTTTCATTGAGTTTGGTGAGAATGAGGAAAGAAGCCAATAGCAATAGTATCTAATATTAATTGAGTGCTTAATATGTCTCTGGCTTTGCTGTAGAAGTTTAACATTTATTAATATAGATACTACTATTTTCATCCTGTTGTACAGGAGAAGAAACTGAGGCAGAGAGCTGTTAAGTAATAGTGTGAGTTTGCACAAGTTACAGTGGCAAAGCCAACACTTGAAACTAAGAATTTGGATTTCAGAGTCTGAAGACTCTGTTCTATGTGATCTTTAAGAGACAAAGCTGTGGGCTTTCACTTATTAAGGTATAGGACAGGATATAATCATTAAATATATTGAGCTTCTAATTTGTTGCTACAAACATAAGGACTGCTAACTTTCTATGCAGAAGTGACTGAAAAAGCCATGAGGCCTGACAGAGGTTTTGTCCAGGGCCAGGGAGAGAACTAGGCCATGGATCAAGTGTGAGGAGACACTGGGAGAAAGAATCAAGTTGTTTTTGTTTGTACCTTATCCAGTCCGCTCACTCTGCTCATTCTATAAGCTGGTTTCTTACCATCTTCTCTAAGAGAAAAGAATATGTAGGCAGAATTGTTAGGCTGTATATGCCCTATAAGGAATTTTGAAGAGAAGATTCACATACTAGAGACCAACTTTGTTAACAACAAAATCCCTTCTGTTTATTTGGTTGAGTGTTCAGTTAGAAACCTTGACCTTTTCTGAACAGCTAAAATACAAATCTTGAAACCCAGAAGAAAAACTCAATTTTTAAAAACTGCATTACGCTTTTTCCACCAAACTATTTCAGAATCGTCAGCAAACCATGTACCCAAAGCACAACCAAACACACACATTAACTTCTGTTTCAAACACTATATGTGTATGTATTCTTAAAGACTCATTGATAGTTATTGTGAAGTTCTAAATGAAATGACTTACTCTGAGTCACACAGCTTGTGAAATGCACAAGACTAAAAGGATAGGTTTTTTTGACCTCAAATGTCGAAGTACTGTGCAGAATACATTGTTACTCAGAAATGTTGACAAGTACTTGATTAGTATCATGGACTTCTTGAAGATTTATTTGTTTTTTCTTTCTTATCTGAACTTGGGAAGTGAGAAAAGGACAGCAAATGATCAACTTGCTTATGTGTTATTTTATAAAAGGAAAATTTGCCTCGCCACAGTCAGACTCTGGAGACTACAAATGGTGTTAGTACACCAAAATACTGCACTACCTGAAAATATAATGTGAAAGAAACAGTGTACCTAAGGGACTGGAAGCCAAGTAAGTGCCAGAGTTTGTATTCTGGCTTATACATTCCATAAATGTTAGCTATTATCATTATTATTGCTATTATTAACAAAGAAGCTGTTGTCCTAGTGAGAAATAAGCCCCCCTATTTATTTTCTATTGGCTTCCCTTTCTTCCAAAGGGTGAGATGGGTCAGGGAAGGCCAGGGCCACAGGAGTAGACAGAAAGTACCCTAAGAAGATGAAGTACTGTAGAAAGCCTACAACGGCTGGAACCTCCTATTTATCCTATTCTCCAAGAACTTTAAGAGCTTTAATGGCTGTTATGTAATTGTGGTTGAGCATTACATTAAAGAGAATTTTTTTTTTTTTTTTTTTTGCTTTTAGTTTTATTTTGGTGGTGTTGTTCAATAGGTTTGGGAGGAGAGAGGCTTTGCTTCCATACCATCTTCATTTTCTAGAAATTTGCTAAGTTAGTCTATTTTGTTCATCAGGTCTTTTGGTCTCTTAAATCTAGAGTATTTTCCCTCTTTCTTCTTGCCTGAGATATTGTCTACCATTGTCTGATATTTTTTAAATCTTAAAGACAGCATCTTCCTCATCTTTATTCATGGCTCAGGGTTAGAGTTTCAACTATGTTCCAAGGTATTACCCAGTGGTATTCAGAGCATTCTAGCATTTCGAAATACATTTATGCTATTTTACCTCAATATTTTGATATTCAAAATTCACACTGAAACACAAATAATTCCAATTTAAGAGGCAAGTGGTATTTTGCCAGAGAACTGACATAACAGAAGTGGTGTTGAAAGAAGATTAACCCGGCAAACATGCGGGAGGGATTGGATTACAACAACAAGTTGAATTTGCCAGGGGTTGTTCTGCACTGTAGATTTAAGCCATTCTGATCTCTGGCTTTGTCTGGTTTAGAAAATCAGGATGCTTCATTGTTTATCCACTTGCCATTTAAAATATTTTAGTGATTTATGAGATGAGAGAAGCAGTTTTTGCCTAGGCTTCCTTAGTTGTGCAATCCTGGGACCGCTGCATGGATAAGAGTCAATCTCGGAAGCTTGTGTCTTTTTTGGAACTTATGAAGAGTAAATGGAAGATAAAACTGCAACTTTTGAATCTTAATGAATAAAAAGTACCAATTTTTACAAGTGATCACTTTAGAAAGAGGGCAAATGGGAATCAAGGCTAAGTCACTTTACTGGGTCAAAGTAACACAATTCTAACAGATTTTTTTTTCTTGCAAGTAGAACAGTCAGAGTCATTAATATTCACCTTTTATTTTTCTAAATAATGACTAGTTTGGGAGAATAAAATGTAATTTTTAATTACAGAATAACAGTAAGTCATTATTAGAAAAAATTTATTCTATTTTTATTTTTATGTATTATTCTGTATTTATTAATTTAGGACTAAACACAATAGAAAATGTTAGAAAACACATATAGAAAATATGTAATATTCTGTATTTATTAATTTAGGACTAAAGGAAAATCTCTGGTTTTCACCAACATCTGCTTTTATAATGATCTCTTCTCATTAAGTCTGAGTGATTATGAAATTCAATGTAACAAAATCCTTTGATCAACCTGATCATAGGCATATTTTAAATAAAGTATGGATTTCTCTATGACGTTTGAATAACAGAAGTTGCTTCTTATTAATGCAATAATAATTATAATTAGGCCTTAGGGTAAAAGTACAAGAGATCAAGGCTAAGCAGGGTCTTTATGAACTTAGAAATTCATAGTAATTTCTGAATTAAACACAAATAATTAAGTTACATGGGCAAATTTTGACCACTCTTGCTAAATAGCATGACAAATTAGAACACCTTGGTTGTGATATAAAGTCCAGTGAAATCTATTTACAGCTTAGAATGAGAACCTATTTCTGTAGCTTTAGAGCACACCTGAGTCATATTCATTTCAGAATAATATTTTGGGACTGTGTGTCATCAAACCTTCTCCTTGCCCTTCCACCTCCCCCACAACCAGCCACCACATTACTGATTTGAAGTACAGGTGCTCTTTGACTTATAATGGGGTTATGTCCTGATAAACTCATTGAGAGTTTCAAATACAGTAAGTTGAAAATGCATGTAATATACCTAACCTACCAAACATCATAGCTTAAACTAGCCTACTTTGAATGCACTCAGAACACTTCCATTAGCCTACAGTTTGACAAAATCATCCAGCAACACAGTACACCATAGATTATCAGTTGTTTACCCTCATGATTGCATGGCTGATTGGAAGCTATGGCTCGCTGCCACTGCCCAGCATCATGAAACAGTATCAAACAGCATATTATTAGCCTGGGAAGAGATTACAATTCAAAACTAGAAGTATGGTTTCTACTGAACACATACTGCTTTTGCAGCACCGTAAAGCGCCCAAATTGGAAGTTAAACCATTGTAAGTCAGAGACCACCTGTATTAAACAGAATAAAATATATTTTCCTTAGTTTTTTAAAAAAAGGTTGTATTAGATTGCATTTAAATAACACTATATTAAGAAACATTTCAGACATACAAAATGTAAAAAGAATATTGTTAAATAATACAATCATTATCTGAAGTTCTCAAGAGACCAGTTCTGCAGTATGTGGCATCTGCCTTTCCTTACTAATTTGGTCATTGCCCATATCTTTAGTGAGTTTAGAATAGGAGCTTACATACACCCCAGCATTATCTCTGGGAAGTTTCATTTACCTGAACTGGGAGCTAGGATATTGACGTTAATACAGTCCAGCTACAGAACATTTTTATCACCATAAGGATTCTTTCTTTTGCCATTTTATAGCCACATCTACTTCTCTACTCCCTCCCATTCTTGTCCCAAAACCTGGCAATCATTAATCTATTTTTCATTTTTTAAATTTTATCATTTCAAAGATGCTTAAGTGGTATTTTATATATACATATATATGTGTGTGTGTGTGTATATATATAAATGCTGAATAATAAAAAAATGATTCCATATGAGATATGGAATTGACTTTTTTCACTCAGCACAATTCCCTGGAGATTCATTCATTTACTGTGTGTATCAATAGTTTATCACTGTTCATTACTGAGTAGTATTCCCTAATAGGGATGCACCACAGTTTTTTGAACTATCCCCCTCCTTGAAAGACATCTGAGTTGTTTCCAGTTTGGGCTATTATGAACAAAGCTGCTATGAACTTTCATGTGCAGGTTTTTTTGTGAGCATACATTTATAAATTTCACAGGCTGTTTTTAAATTATCAAAGTGTATTTAAACAGCTTTTTGCACAAAGCTAATCAAAAGCCACACGAACAAGGACGACTTGGGCTGGTTTTCTTCTGCAGCTCTAGAGAGCCCCTCTGTATCTGTCAGGGTCCTCCACAGAAATTCCGGCAGGAGTGGCTGCTGCAGTCTTGAGGCAGAATTGTTTCTTCTCTGGGGAATCTCAGTTTTTGCTTTTAAAACTTTACTGGGTGGATGAGACCCACCCACGTTACCAACGGTAATCTTCTTTACTTAAAAGCCAACTGTTAACCACATCTACAAAATACCTTCACAACAACTATCAGTGTTCGATTACATAACTGATCTAAAACAGCTTTCTTTATAGGAACTAAGCATTTCTTTAAAACTTTTTTTTTTTTTAAGGCTCTCTTTTGTGGTATTTTTCTTTGCAGCAAGCTGCAGGGAAGGCAGGGTCTTTGTCAGAGGAATGAAAAAGAAACAAGCGAGAGATCAGGCGTGGATGGGGAATGACAATTAGACAAAATTAAGACCACTATCTTTATCATTCTGAATAGTCCTAAATGAAAGATAGAGGAATTGCAAGCCCAGTGATTACATTTGAGCTTCTGGAACAGTTGTATCTACAACCAACACAGGTTTTATCTAAAGCTGTTTACAATGACAGAAAACAGTAAATTTCTCTTTGCCCCACGATAGTTCGGAGTGGATTTTAGTCACCAACAGAAACAAACAGTACCCTATCATGAAAATAATCTGTCAGTATTAATTAACACAAATTTATATAACCACAAAATTCAGCAGAGCTCCTAAAAAGCCAATATTTCACATGGAATCATTTTTTATTTATTCAGCACTTATTTATTTTATAGTACATTTGGGATTTAGAGATGAAGAAATTATGTAAATAATGATACCTGATTCAAAAAGCTAATGGTCATACACAGCTGTTTGTTGTGTAGATAGATACTGGGTGTTCAGATTAATTAGTTCAGTATTTCATTATACTACACATAGACAAGAAACAGTGATATTATTGGGTCCAGAACAAATTCAATTTTACAAATAATAAAAAAGCCCAAAAAACTGGCACTGTTAGCTAGTATTTGGAGGTGCATGTCCGTGTATATATGTGTATGTGCGTGTGCTCTGAGTGTGTGTGTTTTCTTTATCCTAGAGATAAGAGGAGCATGATTGCATTTTTCAATTATAGTACTTAAAGGGCTCTCATGGAAAAATAGAGCTTAGATATATTCTGGCTCCAGAGAATAGAACTGGGGAAAATAATTTAAGAGACTGATTTCATTTCAAGGTAAGGAACTTAGCAACTTAAAAGCCTCTCAACAGTTAATCAGGAACTTGGTGTAGCAATGAATTTCCTGACACAAGAAGGATTCAGTAGTAGTTTATGATTCATTACCAGCCAACAAGGATCCTGTATTTTGTGAAATGTTGGATTATAATACTTCTAAAAGTGAGTCCATTATGAGATTCTGCCATGCTAAACATTTATAAAGGTACCATAAAACCAGTGCTACTGTGATTAGAATACATTCAGCTCTCTCATTCTCCTATTCTGGGTTCAGAGAGGAGGCAATAATAGCAACTATATGATATTATTATTATTATTTACATATTCAGTTTAGATTTATATAATATTGTGATTTTGTGTACTTTCCCAAAACATTCAGCTATCTAATTCTCTTTAACCCGCAAAATAGTCCAACCCTTACTTGAGTTTCCACAGGCCTTTATTTTTCCCCAACGATATTTACATAAATAAAGCATACACAGTTGAATATATACATGAGGTCGTTGTCAACACCTCTGCCTCAATACCTCTGTCCAGTATATTTTGTGTCCAGGAAGTGTTAACTGAAGGACAAGAGAAAATTCTCACGTTCTTCCATGAAGCCAATGAAGAGAGGTTTTTAAAGAAGACTTTGCTTGCTTCCATCCATAGTGATGCATTATCTTTCATGTAACTTTAGTAATGACTTCACATAAGGAGATCACAGAGACCTGCTTGTCATTCTCATTGACTTCCTGAAGTCACAAATCTCTTCAAAGTAAGAAATGGGTTCTTTTATAGCAAACAACATAAAATAATGTTGGCAAGGAATATTCTATTGCATTTTGTACATTAATTTAGCTGTGTCATTTTGTCTCTCTTATCAATGATTGACTCACCTCCATTTGTTTTTTCCAACTATGCAAGCTGAAACCTTTTTTATTTTTATTTCTTGCTTTACAAAGCATGCTTGAAAATATCTTCAGGTTCTTATGAAAATAAATAAAGTAATATATTTTAGTTAATTGCCTGCTATTGAAGACCTTACAGTTGACCCAACCATATTTGCCTGTTGAACTTCATTTTAATTCTGCTTGTTGTTTGTAGTGTCATAGTCCAGTGCCTCATGTCTTCCTCTACTCAAATTCCATACTTCATTGGCCTTTATGCTGCCATTAAAAGTAAGAAATTCTTGTTACTTCATAAGTTCTTTTTCACTGAGCAGTACAACTACATTTCTCTTCCAATAGAAAGAAAAGTTCATAAATTAAAGAAGACTATTTTACCTTGACTTCATAAAAAACATGTTTTATCACAGTGGCCGACAACTTCATGGAAATTACTTCTTTTCAATCTTTGGGAACACTCTGCTATTATAAATCATTCTTACACCTGAGTTATTTGTTATTGGGTTTTAAAAATTAATTGATTTTATGAGGCATTCATACTTTTAACAAGTAAAAATTTGGGGACTTCTTTCCCTGAAATAATTTATTATATTCAATTTGTTACTTCATCACCTATAGCTAGCTAATTGTTTTCTGATGACTATCCAGTTAAGTCTGGCTTCAAGATCTAGTGAAGCCCACATGACTACATGATATATAGATATACAGATATGTAAATATATATACACACACATGTATATGCATGCATTTAATTATATCTAAGTATAGACTTATATTTGCTTATAAAGTGTTACTGAGATCATTTTGAACAGGCACCTGAAAAAACTTCATAAACAATATAAAACCTGGAAGAGCTTCAGATATCATCTATTATAATCTCACCATTTTACAAAAGAGAAAAATGAGATATTACGAAATCTATTCACAGCCCCATAGCTAGTTGTTGGAAGATTTGTCTAGCTACATACATACATGCAAGTAAACATACAGAATTGCTGGAGAAAATAAATAGCAACAAATACACTTAAAATAGTAACCAAGGATTTAGAGAAGATAAAGGGGCGTGCGGGATAAACAAAGCAAAATTCTCATGGAGAGAAAATTAAAGTCGAAAATGAAACTATACCAGAACATTGCAGCTGGTGACAAATCTGGAAAGTTCTGACCTAATCAGAGTTTTTATAGTAGGATCCTAGTGGTCTCCTAAGGAAAGGAAACATGGCCTTTTCTCACATAATTTTTTTAAGATTGAATTGAGTCTCTAGAATAAAGCCTGGTGACATAAAAAAAACCCTGCTTTCTATGTGATAAAGGGATTAGAAAAACACTATCCATGTTCCCAGAGAAGAAGCAAGGCAGTAAGCTGCCTGCTCATTTTCTTTCATGGAAAAAAAATCACCAAAGGTGAGTTGAAACGACTTCATTCATCAGTGAATTTGCATGTCTGCACTGTTTAAGTGGTGGTAAAGCTGCAAAACTGAGAGATTAATATAAAAACTAGATCCCAATTATTGAACCTCTTAGGGGTTCAGCAGAAGAAAAATGAAGATCACGTAGTTTGGATACTTAAACTTCCCAAGAATTTTGAGACTCCCACAGGTTTTGCTTAAGTTCAAAGTAAAACTATGAAAAACTCTTGCTCCAGAGCATGAAGAATTAATTGCTACAGAAGTTGCCTTTCCTCATAAAAAATTGGAACATTAGATGAAATATATAAAACAATGTTTTCACACATTGGACAATAGGCAGACTAGACCCAGAGATGAAAAAAATAAAATGCCTTGAGGCAGTTTCCAGGCTGCAGCAGGGTGGGAAAACTGAAACAGAGTACTGTGGTCTTTCTGAATTATGGAAATAGAATTCAGAGTTCAAGGAGACCAAGGCAGCTTGAATCTGTGGAGCAGAAAACCTCAGAGAAGAGAGCTACACAGACAGAGAATTTAAAAGAACACCAAAAGGGTACCCTCCAGTCTTTGGCTAAGTGCTGCTCTACATCCTTGAAGATCAAGGCATTTAACTCCCTGAGGACTGGGGAAGGAACCACCCAAAAGAAATGATCAGCAATTTATGAAGCCCACACTGGGATGGAAAGAGTCTGTGCTTGCAGCCGGAGGAGAAAGAAATCTGTGTATAATTCACAGAAGGGTCACGCCTTAGTGGGGGAAATAAATTGGACCCACAATAAAAGCTACCAATGACCTAGATTTTTAGAAAGTTTTTTTTTTTTTTTAAAAAAAAAGGCTTTAATGGATCAAACTGAACTGCATTACAAAACAAAATTGAACACATTCTAAAAGTTTATATCAGTAATTATAACAAAAAACAGACCGAAAAAATGTAAAAAAAATCAAAATTTCTGGCATATAAATAAAAATTAGTAGACACACAAAGATGCAGAAAAATATATCCATAAACAGAAAAAAAAATCTCTCAGTTGAATCAGAACCAGAAATTAAAGGGGGATAGGAGAAGGAGCACGACGGTGGATGAGGAAAACCGCCAGCCAGAGTGTCTCTGCAAGAAAGTTAGATTTTAGAAGAAAGTGAAAAAAAATAAACAGGCAGACAAATATAGATCAGATGAGGGTCAGAAGGAAGGGTGCTTGAAACTACAGGAGACTCCGTGGGAAGAATTTGCGGAGGAGAACTGGAAGGAGAAAGGCCCCCAAGAGGCTTGGAGACCAGCGACAAGGGTAGGTGGAGTGATTAAATTTTCCCTCCCTTGCATCTTGGACTGCTGGTGGGCTCCTGAGTGGTTGGAGAGACCTACTAACACCAGCCCAGAGATGGCTGCTGCCAGTGAGCAGTGAGCCTCTTGTGGACAGGGCACCAGGCTCCCAGCTCCCTCAGGGCACCTCTCGGGCCACAGGCCCAAGCCCATCGGCAGGCACCATATTGCTTCATTCTCCCCTTCCCCTTCCCTACCCACAGCTGCTGAGAGAGACAATTTAGCCACCACCCGGGGGCATCTACAGCAAATGGGACCTTCCTTTTGGGGCCCTACAGTGGACTGAGGGGTATTCAGACTGTCAGCTACCTACCCGCCAGCCCTCCCAGGTGCTGCTTGCCTGGTGACTCTAGGAGAGCGGGGCAAATCCTGAGGTGGAGAGACATTGATCCAGCTTGGGTGGATCCAGCATGGGTGACTTGAGACCAGCACTCTTCTCCCTGGCAGGGTCAGGGATTGATCTCCGGGGCCCAGCGGACAGGCCTGCTCACCAGATTCCATACACCCAAGTGTTGAACACATTGAGCAAGGGGCACAGAAAGGATATTTGTGAATGAGCCTACAGAAATATGTGTGCCTTCAGGGGCAGATCAACGTGCTTAAGGGGCAACCCACCTCCCACGGGAGGGCCATGCTCCCAGCTCAGGCTGGGATCCTGGGCAGGGAACCTCCCGGCCTGCATCACAGCCAGGGCAGATCCACTGGCTTGAGGTCCTGCCTGCTGGCAGAGGCCCGGGAGAAACTGTGGAATAGGGGAGGGTGGAAACGAATGATGCTTGCTCCAGACTGCAGGTCTCAGACAGCCCCACCCCCACATACAGACTTTTCAGCTGAGTGGGGCCATTTCAGCCCCTTCCTGGCAGCTTTTCCCATGAGTAGAGCACAGACCTTTGACCCCTGCTAACAGCATTTGTGGAGCTTGAGGGCAGGCTCACCTAACCCAGCCCAGCCCAGCCTCACTCCCCCACCTCCCCCCACTGAGGTGGAGAATAAGGACACACCGGGAAGTCCCAGGGCCTCACCCACCACCTGAGGCAATAGAGTGCCTCTCCAGAGGAATAAGAGCTGGTTACAGGACCCAAAAACAACACTGCAGTTTGCCCCTCCCAGCAAGCACCACCTACTGACAAGGAGATTATTCTGCACACCTTTTTACTGCATCTACTGACTCATCATACAGGGTGTGGTCAAATCTCACCCACAAACACCACCTACTGGCTCAGAGACTAAACTAGATGTGTCACTACCCAAACGAAAATCTAAAAGTAAGAAGCTGATCCAGATAGGAAGGAATCAGAGAAAGAATTCCAGAAGTATGAAGAATCAAACAGAAAGCACACCCCCAAAGGGGAACACCAGCTCTCTAGCAATGGACATCAACCAAATTCGGAACACTAAAATGACAGAAGAATTTCAAGCATGGATTGTAAGAAAACTCAATGATATGCAAGAGAAAATGGATAACCAATACAAAGAAACCACAGAAAAAATACTTGGAAGAAAAATTCACTAAAGAAATTGAAATATTAAAGAAAAATCAAACAGAACTTCTGAAAATGAAGAATTTATTCAAGGAATTACAAAACACAGTGGAAAGCCTCAAGAACAGTGTAGATCAAACAGAAGAAAGAATCTCAGGGATTGAAGATAACAACTTTCAATTAAATAAGTCAGTCACAGAGATAGAGCAGAGAAATAATAGAAAAGAGCAAAGCCTACAAGATCTATCATTCAATCACATCAATCCTGTCTGCTCCCAAGGGTGTACCTACAAATAAAGATAGATCCTTCTGGGCTTCATTACTACCAAAATACAGTGTCCTTTGGCTACAGCTGCTATCATATGGGATTTTCAAATTCATATGATGGTAGCAATAAGCAGGGGCACTTGCTAAATATATAGATTAACAGCCATGAGATGTCAACTTTTTCATGGAATGTCTCATTTAATATGTTTCATTGGGTCCCCAATATCTGTGGATTTAATAAGCATTTCAGATTAATCTTTTAAAGGAAGTTTGGGAAACATTTGGTCTGACTGCCTAAGACACAACTTGATTTGGCACTCTATGCAATTATTTAAAGGATATTGGCTCTGGGTTCATTTGACATCCCGTGATTTTACTTTTTTATGACAATTTTTGCACACTAATTCTCCATGACTTATCACATGCTAATCTGAGTAGTGGAAAAGAGCACTGGGCTGGGAGTTAGGAGGTCATGGTGAGCCTTTTCTCTGTCTCTAGTCCCTATGAGGACTTCTGCATGTGATTACTATTATAACTACCTCTGCCTCAGTTTTCTCATCTGTAAAATGAGAATGTTTGGCCACAGAGTTTCCAAATCCTTTCTAGGCCTAATATTGGTAATCTACAATATAACTAACTATAGTAAGTTTGTCTCACTTATTATGATTGACACTAGAACATATGTTAGTAAAAATTTAACAAGAGCACAGACAGTAATCACAAAAAATTTTGTCATTGAATGTTAACAAAAAATCCATATCATTCAATTGTGATCTTCTCACATCTGTTCTTAAAAGTAAATGTTCAACTAGGGATCTACTAGATTGTTCAGAGAGAGTCTAGGCTAGGAACCCCAAGCAGCCTTTAGTAGCTACTAAAAGCTACTGGTTTACCAGGGCAATTTCATCATTTATTGCTAAAGATGAAATAACATAAAGAAAACCTATCAAATGGAGACAATTCAAATCAAGTTCCCTTGTTTTCATGTGTAATATACATTAGGGATATAAGATTTTCTTTATTATTTGTATGTATGTGTGCACGTGTATATAAACCATTATATATTTGTGACCTGTGGTAACATTAGAGCCATGAATTCCTATGTTCATATTCAACAATCTGTGTATATAAATCCACATAAGCACAAATGTATGTTTTGGTATACTAAGATATTTTCTTTGGTGAGTAGAAGGTTGGAGCATATTTAAATTTTTGGATATTTTTAATAGTGTTCTCTATAATTTCAACTGTTACTTTTTTGTCAATCAAATAGAACTGTAATTGATGTATCAAAATTTTACAACTGAATTCATGCACTTTTGGATTTTTTTTCACATTTTAAACACTTCTAAGAATCATCTGGAAATTCAGGGTAGAGGCAGCACATGAACCTCATGAGGTGTTCTTCTGTTTCAAGAGTCCTTAAGAAACACTTAGACATTCTTAGGCAGTACACCATTATCCATTTGAGTTAAATTAACTAAATATGTAAGATTCATTACTCATAAACGTTTCCTTTCCTCTCCTCTGCATTTTTCTGCTTGTTTTAGTCACTATTCTGAGTCAGGTGATGTTGGTTAGGGTCCTTTCTCAAGTATGCTCTTCATCTTGAATGGTTTAGTTGGACTCTCTCCAAGTAGTACAATCTACAGATGTCTTTATCTGACTCTACAGTGTTTGGATACAGGACTCTACAGAGTTCCAGCTCATTTGCCTCCAGACTCAGTTTTTTTCTACCCATTTTCCAATTTGAAGATTAGAAATATGATGGCAGTCTTAATCGTTCTGTTTTGTTAAATAATTTAATTTTCCTTTGTGAAAGTTTTAAATATTTTTCTGCTATTTCTTTGTATTTCACAATCTTACCACAAAATTTGTGATAGAATGCACCTAAAACTTAATGAGTACTTTTCCTCTGCTGGCTCAAAATTTTAGTTCAGGGAAATATTTTTCTAGTAATAATTTTATTTTCATTATCCCTTACCCTTTTATTTTCCTCTCTAGGTTTCCTGTTTTTATGTGTTTTTGTTATCTATTGCTGCATAACATCATAAAATTAGCAGCTTAAAAGAGTACACATTTATTATCTCAGTTCCTGTGGGTAAGAAATCAGAGCACAGCTTAGCTGGATCCTTTGCTCCAAGGTTTCAAAGCCTGTAGTCAAAATGTTGAACAGGTTTTTGGTTTCATCAGAGGCTCAACTGGGGAAGGATCTGCTCTCAATTTCATGTGATTGTTGACAGTGTCCCTAGTGGGCTTTCAAAGCTCTTTGCTACATGGATTTATCTATATGGCAGCTCACATATAGGTTCTTTCTTCGAAGCCAGCCATGAAGAAGTCAGTCTCCTAGCAAGACAGGTTGCAGTTTTAACTAACATTATCACACAGGTAATCACAAACATCTGTCACTTTTGCTGTATTCTACTGCTGGGAAGCAAGTCACAAGTCCCACTGACACTCAAGGTGATAGGATCACAAAAGGCATGAACACCACTGACCAAGGATCATGGTAGTGACCTACCACAATATGATAGGTCCTCTGAATCTATTCTCCAAGGCTCTGATCTTTTCCAGCATAAGATCTAGCACTGTCAAGCTTTGTTTTGTACTTTGAAACATCTCTCTTATTTGGACTCCAAGCAGACTGAGAGACACACATTTTACCAATTTATATGTAATTATCCCATTTAATTCTCATATAAGCTTATGTATTAGGTACTATAATTATCTGCACTTTAGAGATGAGGAAATTAAGATGCAGAGACACAGGTAAGTAGAAGTCATACAAAATCAAGAAAAAAACAAGGATAAATTCTATTGCCACTACTATTGAATATCTAGCATTTTACTGACATTTTGGCAGTGGTACAAAATAAATCAAATTAAGTAGTTGGTACAAATATTGGGAAGAAAATGACAGAAATTTTTATTTTCTTATATTTAAGTCATTGTCTATATAGGAAATATTAATATAAGAAAATCAATTGAATCAATATTAATATTGATAAGATCATTAATGGGAAATGACACAAGTAAGCATCAATAATACTTGCCTATATACTAACAAAAAAGTTCAAATATAATGGAAAAATTATTCCATCATAGAAGCAAAAATTATTTAAAATATCTAGAAATCAGTTTAAAATGTTCAGGATTCATATAAAGCGTATTACCAAACTCTACTAAAGGCATAAAACATCCACCTAAATAAGTGGAAAACAAAATAATTTTGTCTATTGGAAAAACGTGGCAAGATAAAAATTTTCTGCAGAGTTGTTTATAAGTTCATTCTAATTCCGATCAATACCCTCAAGGGTATTGTTCTTGGAACTTGACAAAACTATTTTAAAGATCTTTGCTAAGAATCAGTTTAGCTATAAAATTTTTATGAGTAATGACAGAAAATTGTTTGCACTACCCCCATGAGTCTATAAAAGCCAAAAAAAGTATAATACTAGCATAAAATCAATCAAGAGCACAGAACATGAAACACATACACGAATGGTTGTACCTGATCATAATTTAGCATGTATTCTTATGCAGACACTGCAACCTCAGGGACAAATAATACCCCAGCCCCAGTCCTAGTGAGATGATTATTTTGAAGGCATCAGGGTGAAGCAAGAGTGAAGTCAAGGGCAGAAAATTTAAGAAGGGACTCTCTCAGTGCAGTTCAAGAGCCAATCCTGTATGTGCATGACCCTGGGAGTGAGTGCCTCCTTAAATTTTGCAGCCAAAGTGCCTCTCTTATCTACCCCTAGTCCAGGGCTAAGAACCACTCCCCTTAAAGGGATTGCTTAGACTACTACATGTAGCCTCACTGATTTCACCAATTGACACCTAAATGATAAACCCTTAGCCATTGGACCTTAGTCATACCTTTATTCTCAATGAGTTCTGTATATTCTTTCTCCTGACTCAACCATTCTCTTGGAAGATTTTTTACTATGCCTTGGCAAATACAGCCCATTATCAGCAAACTCCCCAAACATCGTCAGTCTTTCTGAGATTACTCCCTGTACTTGCTTGTCTTAATTGACTCTGAAAGCACAGTATCCCTTAAAATTTAGTCAAGCCTAAACCTGTGCCTCAAGACAGGAGGTAAGATTTGCATTCTTTCTTTTCTTTGAATTGCCAGATATATCACTGCAATTTCTATCAAACAGACAATTCTCCAAAACCCCCTTGCAAAAAAAAAAAAAGAAAAGAAAGAAAAATCCTGCTCCATTTGTTTTTGCCATCACCCACTCTTTGTTGTTAGCCTCCATCCTCATGGTCACACCCCTGATCCATTTAAGAAGGGACTGATGGCCAAAAATTTTCTGCTTTTTTCAAATTCCGACATTACATTAAAAGACTCAACATTAATGCTCACACGGCACCCTACTTCTCAATTCTTGATTTTTCTCATTTTTTATGATCTTCTCTATGCTTCCTCTTCATTCTATATTCACAACATAGCCTGAACAAATTGTTTCCCAAAATTGCTCCCCCTTCAACATCACTAGTCCAGACATCCTAGATGCTGACCACAACTTGCTCTCCTAGCTTGCTTCTTCAGCCACATGCTCAGACTGTTCCTTAACATCAGGGACCCTATTCCACTGATCCCTTTGTTTTCTCTCAGTATATAAGCCTTTCACTTTCTCCCCTCCATGAAGTTCTGTGACTCATCGTTTATTGAAACTTTTAAAACAAAATCTCTTGCGCCTTTGTCTGTTTTAATTATTTTCATACACCAAAACTCCATTGATGATGGAATTTCCACACGTGCAACTGAGAAGCTGAGCAATATGTGAAACAGTTGCACATGAAGACATTCATAATCACCTACCCCCAACAGATTTTCAAAATTGGTTCCGTTTCTAGTATAGTACTTTTTTCTAATCGAAGCATGCTACCTTAATCTACAACACCTATTTTAACTCACCACCCTTTTCTACTTTACAGAGGACAGAGAGGACAAAGGATGAGATCTTCCTTAACTTCCCAAACCCACTTGTAATCCTATATAAATCCTAATATGACCCATCCTTAATTTTTCATTATATTGAACAAGGACCTCCAAATTAAATCCTATCCCTGTGCAAGTTTTCTGGATCCTATACCCTCTCATCTTCTAGGAACCTTTTATTAAATATAATGTTCATTTTGCTGGCTATTCAACATTCTTTCTCAACTGAATCATTACCATAAAATTTTAAACATATGCAAGTCTCTTCTATGTAATTGATTTTGAAAGTAATATTTTAACAACTTTATTGAAGTATAATTTACATACCATGAAAGAGAAGATAACTTTTGGTAACATGTTTGTATACATTTTTAATACATAAAATTAATATAATTTAAATCACACCTTATTTGGTATTATGACCAATTAAGGAAGAAATGAAGAATAAAAAACATTTTTAAAAGACAGATGAGAAAAAAGGAGGGATATCAAATATCCCTACTTAACTGTATAAAGTGTTGGAAAATTTTAAAAGGGCCTTATCTTGCAACTTTTTAGAAATTTTCACTAAAGGCCTTTAAAACCATGTCCCACTTCAGTTACTAATAAACACACTTGTACATGCCACTTCTTGGTTTTTTTGGTATAGGTCCAAAGGTTAATTTTCTTTTTTGGTCCCAGCATTATTTTCAGATTTTAAAATTATTACTTATTATGCACTGCTATTCATGTGTGCTTATATTTGTAGTTCATACAGGCTTTCAACACACTATTACAAATAATTATTTGTAGTTCAAAAGTTCTCTGGAACTCGCCAGTCAGTTTAAAAAGGTGCACCTGGAGGACGAGGACCTCAGTATTCTGACCGATTATATAAGTTTTCTGCTTCCCACTACGGGGTTATTCATTTTTCTTCAATGTCAGATTGATTTAATTTGCTTTGCTGGGGAATGTGAAACTTACTGGCATTAGAGAGGAGATGGAGGCCAGTATGGGTTATTGAGAAGGATAGCAGTAAAAGATCAATTACTCTCTTCCATACATGAGATACGTACAGTTGAAAGACGAAATACAGTTCAAGAATTATAGTTTAGTTTGATCTAAAATAATTTCTTAAGCCAAGAGTATACATATCTTTAAATAATTACTCTAATAATTTTAGAGCAAACATAAGCCCCAAAATCCTAACCATAGACCATCAGCGGAATACAGTACTGAGGCAAGCTGAAACAATTGATTTGTACCTACAAGTAGATTAAACTAAGCACCCTCATATACATAAAAGAAAATGAATCCTGAGTAAAGTAGTACATCATTTAATGTGTTCACCTTTGATATTTTAAATAGTGGTCTTAATTTCACTCAGGATTTTTATCATAGGTTATATTAAATTTATATTAATCTATACTCCTAAGTAATAAGATATTTTTGGAAAGTTTTCTACCTGCTTTCGAGATAAATTTAGAGATATTACATAATTAGGTACTGTCAGAAAAATTAAATTTTTGATCAACTTTTAAAATTATTGAATGAAACTGAAAATAATCTGTATCCATATACTCATAGATAAGGAATAGGAAGTAAAAGATTATGTACTTTTCTGTCTTTCAGTTAAATATCATAAAAAGGTTCTTTTTACTGATCTGAGAGCTTCTGGGAAAAGTCCACACATTTTCTTAGTCATGTGTATCTGATATTCTGGAGAATGTGACTTCAGGTACATTCACAGTGAAAATATTAGTCACCTTCAAATTACAGCAGCATCATATTTGTGCTTTGAAAATGGATCTGTCTGGTAAAATTAGTGCCAGCTTTTCCTGACTTTTAAGCAGAATTGCAATGATAATAAGCTTATGACAATGAATAAAATACTTGCAAAAGTATTATACTAGGTCTGTGATCTGTACTTTTCATTTTTTTAATAATTTCAAATTCTTTGAAAACTTTTTTCAGTTTTTAGTATGAAAAATTTCCATAATAGAATTATGCTAATATAACTCACATAGACCAAGAAAATAGTTCTACAGTACAGATCATAATTGTACACTACTATTTAAGAGAATATTTTGTCTAAATATAAAAATGGAATACAGTTGACCTATCATATCAAAGAGGTAGGAAAAGTACCAATAAGTATTTTAGAATGTCTACTTTGAGTTTCAAAATAGCAGATAAGTGTGAGTATTACAGCCTGACATTAAAAAGAAGAAAAAACCATATAATTTCTTTGCCTTCCCATCTGGGAATACCAACGAAAATGTCTCAGGACAATAAAGAATACAAACGTCAATAGACTTTGAAGAAATGTGTGATGGATGTAATATACAATTGTAACTTCTATAATCATCTTTATGTCCTTAATGTTAGTGGTCTGAAAGTGATATTCCAACCCAGGGCAAGCCAGGAAGTAATTTGATATTACAGTTAATATCAAATACAGCAGTATCTCAGAGGTATCAAAATGTTATCTTCCTGTCACTCATTTTATACCTACAAAAAAATGTTTCCATTGTCAAAGGGAAAATCTCCACATTCTCTTTTGTTCTACTGTAAAATAAAAGTAAAAGAAAAAGGAAGAAAAGGGAAAATAAGAAAAAAGTTTCATACAAATAAAGCTATTTTTGTGGAATAGAGAAGGAAATGATAGACATTTTATGTAGAAACAGTCAGTCCAGGAAGAAAGTGAGTGTAAGTTATTCCTTTTCTCAATGAGTCTTTTCATACATTTAGATCATCCATTCTGAATAAATTACCTATTATTGGACTGAAATGTCAGAACAAAAAAAGCACTCCTATTTTTTAATAAACATTTTAGGCTTCAAAGACCATAACATTTCTGTCACAGTTGTGGCATGAAAAAAGCCATAGATAACACACAAAGAATGGGAAAAACTGTGTACCAATAAAATTTTATTTATAAACACTGAAATGTTAGTTTCATATGATTTTCACTTGTCAGGAACTATTATTCTTCCTCTGGATATTTTTAAAACAATTAAAACATGAAAACTATTCTTATCTCTGAGCTCATGGGCTGCATAAAAACAGACAGCAGGCACACAAGCCCAAAGGAAATAATTTGTGGATCCCTAACCTATTATATTCCTCTATCATGATATTTATTATATTGTTATGCAACTATTAACACAGTCTTTTCTTCCACAGACTATGAATTTCTTGTGCATATGTATACCTCCAAAACTTGGCACAGTGATTAGCATATAATAGGCTCTCAATAAATGCATGGTGAATGTATTTAAATGTATTAAAGCTATCCTACATTAAACACTTCACATTTTCTGTGACACACTCTTCCAGCAAATCTATTGAACACATTAAAACATTAGATATATATATATTTAATTTTGTTTGATAGCTTCTGGATTTCTAGTTTGGAGAGAGAGCAAGTCTTTCACTGATAGAGGGTACCTTTTATCTCTCACATTTTATATTTTTTAATAATTAAAGCATTAATTCATCCAGAATTTATCTTTATATATGGTATAACCAGGTATGAACTTTTATTCTTCCAGAAGGCTAGCCAACTGTATCAGCATCATTTCATAGATAAAATATTCTAAATTGAAACATCATTCTTGCATATATTAAATTTCTATCCACACTGAAATTAATTTCTGAATGTTCTTTCTTTTTTCCTATAATCAGTTTGTCTATTTAAAGACTAAAACCAGAAAGACCTAATTATTCTGGTTTTATAATGTGATCTGACATGTAAAATGGAATTCACCCACCAATGTTTTTTTCCATACTTTTCTTGGACATTTTAAAGCATTTATTACTCATTATGAAATGAAAGATAATTTTTCCAATAAAAATTCATTGGGGTTTCAGTTTAAATTACATTATTTCATATATTAATTTCAAAGTATTGCTATTTTAATGAAAATAAAACCTTCCATTAAAGAACATGAGATGCTCTTAGATTCGTTCAGATAATATTTTATATCCATCAGCTTAATTTAGTATCTTTCTTCATAACGGCTTTGAGTTTTTTCTGATAAATGTCTTCTTAAACTTTTCTAGTTTTGTTGCTATTGAGAGTGAAAAAATAGACAAAAACTTTTAAATTATATAGAAATTTTCTGTTTCTAGTAATTTATTGCTAGAATTGTATAAAGCTTATCTAATTCCTACCAGCTTTACCTAATTATAATATTTTTATGCCAGTCTCTTGAGTTTTCTCGGTATAAAAACATACTCTCAGTAATAGATCATCTGAGCACTTTTTCAATTTTTTTTTTTTTTTTTTTTTTTTTTTTTGAGACAGAGTCTCACTTTGTTGCCCGGGCTAGAGTGAATGCCCTGGCATCAGCCTAGCTCACAGCAACCTCAAACTCCTGGGCTTAAGCAATCCTACTGCCTCAGCCTCCCGAGTAGCTGGGACTACAGGCATGCGCCACCATGCCCGGCTAATTTTTTCTATATATATTTTTAGTTGTCCAGATAATTTATTTCTATTTTTAGTAGAGACAGGGTCTCGCTCAGGCTGGTCTTGAACTCCTGACCTCGAGTGATCCACCCGCCTCGGCCTCCCAGAGGGCTAGGATTACAGGTGTGAGCCACCGTGCCCGGCCTACTTTTTCAATTTTTGTTAGTGATATTTCACAGATGCAAATGTATAGAGAATGACATAAAGAACATGTTCCTCCAGCCCAGCCTAATTAACAAAAGTACTGCAAATGTGATTGTACTACTGCCACACATATCCTACCCCCGATGCCACCCACTCTCTCTCCCCACAGAGAACTTTGATTCTGAGTTGGGCACTTACCATTCCTGTGAACATATATGCATTGCTAAAAAAAATAGATTGAATTGTTTTGTACGTCATGAATAGTACCACACTGTACTTATCCTTCTGCAATTCTTTTTCATTCAACACTAGGTTTTCTGAGATTTATCCTTTGTCATTCAACCTTAGGTTTTTGAGATTTATTTATGCTGATACATGTAGTCCTCATTTATTTCGGTTAATCGATATATACTATTCCATTGAAGGAACTCACTATTGTGTATTAGTCCATATTCCTGTATTTAGTGTTTCAGAGTGATTTTTTTGTTTCTATTATAAAATCTACCACTATGAGGCCTTTTATGTATATTTGTCATGATGTGTATCTAAAAGCGGAACTCCTTACTAGAAATCTATTTTTACCTTCAACTTGAAAGGATATTGACAACGTGCTTTCAGAATTATTTTGTGTACTTTTTGTGTAGTTGAAATCCTAATTTTTGTCAGTTAGCTAGTGTTATGTCTTTAGTAACACTATCCCAATATTTGGCTCTTAATTCCACTCAATTTAGCTATTATTGATATTTTCTTCTTGATATTAGTGATCTTTCTTCAAAGCCATAAAAGATACTCTATAATTTTTAATCTAAGAATTGTGTAAAATTTTGCCTTTTGCAATGAAGTTTAATATATACTTATATATTTATTATATATTTATATTTTTAAATATATATATTTGAACCTTGTTGTAAAGCAGCTATCAAAATTTTTATTCTTTAATTCATGAATAAGCAATTGTCCCAGCACAATTGACTGAATGGTCCTGCCTTCCCCCAGTGATCTCCAGTAATACTTCTGTCATATAACAGGTTTGTTTAAATGTCTTTGTTGGTTTCTAGATTTACTATTCTGTTCAGTTGGCCCATTTGTCTATAGCTATGCCAATGCCACATTATCTTATTTTGCAAAACTTTATTAATTAATCCATAAATATCTGGTTGGACTAGTCTGCTACCTATGTATTCCTCCTTAGGTATAACTGGCTATTCTTGGTCTTTTCAAGATAGATCTTAAAATCAGCTTAAGCACTTCAAAATAATTATTGATTTTATTGAGATTATATAACTTTGTAGATTAAAAACCTACCCAATGGGTACAATGAACACTATCTGGGTGATGGGCACACTCATAGCCCTGACTCAGGCATTACAAAAGTGATCAATGTGAGCAAAAATATTTGTACCCTCATAATATTTTGAAATAGATATGTATATAAAATTCTAGGTGGATTTTTTAAGACTGAGAATGTTTACTCATTCAAGAAAAATTGTTAAACTTCATATATATGTGTGTGTGTATACACATATACATAGCCTAGTCCATTTCTTGAATATTGGAAATGCACAATTTGTTAATTATTTCCTTAGTGTTCTATTAACTAAATCATTGAAGAGTACATGTTTACACCTCAATAAGCTGTTACTAGAATCTTAAAGTTAAATGATGCTCAATGGAATTATCTACTTAAGCAAAGATGTTTTAAAAACGGAAAATTTCAGCTAACTATTAACTTCATTCTCTGAATGTCATTGCTGTCATTTAAACAGTATTTGGAAATGTAATAATTCCCTATTTCTCTTTAAAAATGAATTCCTGGAACTCACACTGAAACTAACTTTCATCTACTGAGTGTACTGCTTAATGCAAGAGTAACACCACGGTAAGAACAAATTCAATAAATCTACTTTTCTCTAAAAGTATAATGATATATGATGCCAAATTTATTCTTTAATATCTGTAATCTGAACTTTGTCCCTCAATGAATATCTAATGGTCAATAAGTGACAATTGTATTTTCCTATTGAAATCATTATCTGAGTCATTTATAATAAAGTAGAAAGAAATCACTTAAAAAAAAGAATCCACTGTATGTGCTTTATATTCTGTCCAATATATATAAATATGAATAGTAAACTTTGTAGAGTTCTCCTTGATAATAAATAAATATCTTATTAAAAAAAGAAACCACTCTTTAAAATATAAGAACCAACAATCTTAAAATAGGTAAAATGTGTAATCTATGACTTGCTTTCCCAAAAAAAAAAAAAAAACAGTTACGAAAATACGTTAAAATCTATTTATAGTTTTCTAACTCTCTAAATATAAGTTGAAAAAAGTGAAAAGGCCAGATCTAATAAAACTTTAAAGTTTTGATATGTGAAATTAAATAGGTTTGTTTTTCATTTTGTGGTCCAAGAAAAATCTTATAAACAAAATGCCAAATGTCTTTACACCAAGAAAGTATACAAACTAATATGATAAAAGCATTTGATTTTCTAAAATATACAGCAAGACATTGTGGAGGTCAAGATTCTAGAGTCAAACAAGAATTGAATTTGGATTCTGACCTAATTTTTTGCGATATATCTGATCCTGGGACCCTCTATTTTGTCAAGTGAAAAATTAGAGTTTTATTTCGTAGGACTGTCATGAAAAGAGATAGAATATGTAAACCTGTATAGTGCCTGGCACATGTTAGATGTTTGTGTGCTCAAAAGTTAGAATTAAATCATTCAAAATACATAACTACAGCATGACCCAAAAAGAAGGCCCAGAATTCTCAGATTTTTGGAAGTTCTCTAACTTAGAAGCAGTGAACAACACACTTTCAAGATGTATCATGAGGCAAAATGTATGAGCAATATAAAACACAGAAATAAAATGAAAGAGCAGAAAAATCTTAAATAGTAGTGACCTCTCAAACAGCAGGCACTCTCAGAGTAGAGAAGAAAAAGAGTCATTGATAGGGAAACAAACAATTATACAACAGGGGGCAGGGAACAAACTACCACATGCATCTTAAGACAGGTTTGACTAGTATTCTTCAAAAGTACAGTAAAACCCACAAAGAACTCTATTATTAATACATCTTGTGCATCCATCAGCAGAGCTGTGTGTATCATTGAAACTCTTCTACAACAGACACTTGAAACTATGGGTGGAATATGAAGTTCAGAAGAATTGCAAGTTTCTTACCACTCAGAGAATAAACAGACGACTTACCACATAATAGGGGCTCAATAGATCCTTGTTGAATGAATGGATAAGCAGACAAGATAAGCAAGAACAAAGGAATGAAGGCGAGAAAATATCAGTTGAACTCTGTTCTATTATTTTATCTCACCTCTGTCAGGGCTTAGCACATAGTTTTTAGCATCAACTATACATCCCGGTTTTTGACCAAAATAATCCCAGTTTTCTCATGTTGTCACAGCATTATTACTACTAGTGTCCCTTTTTACTCCCAAGTGTCCTGGTCTAGATAATAAATTATATGGTCACCCTATGTATATTGATAATGCAGATTGTGAATCTTCAAAAGAGGTGGATCTGAGGTTCTAAAATATTAATAGTTAACCCTTCACAAAAAATGTTCTGTAAGCCAGCTGCTATGTCATATGACACACAGCTCACTGAGGGATGGAGAATCATTACTCAACTTTAAAAGCATGATGGTATTAATATAAAAGAACCTTTTAATTTTACTAGGATATTAGTTACTATCATTCCAATATCATTTTTATTCATCAAAAATTATTCTGCATGGATGAATTAAATATATAATTACATTTTTTACAATATGGAACTCTGGATATCCAAGTTGCCAAATGGTAACTGCTATCAAAACTTCAAATATGTATAACGAGAGACTCAATATATATCAGCTTTGGAAATTGAAAAATCCCAACATTTACCTTATATTCCCTGTATTCTCAGAAAACGTGTCCTTTAAGTAACTGGATTTTTCTTTCTGAATCAAAATATTCACAGTTTTTCTCAATAAAAAGCAAAAATTTAATACAAAGAGACTTTATCTTTATCATCCTATGCTTACAAGAAAGTAAAAGATATTCAGTAAGCAAATTCAATAGACTGTCCAGTTGGGGCACTGTGAGTTTTAAGAGGATTGCTTTAGTTGTATGAGAAGTCTAAAATATAGTTGAAAAAAACAGTGGGCAAACGAGTTATCTGCCAAATAATTTCGTTTTTCAGAAATGTTGTTCTGAACCTTGTATATACCCTGATCTGGGTTATATACATGCATTTTTAGTTCCATTCAACTATAGAAAATTGATCACCAAATGACAATCAAAAATTATCCGTTTTATTGTTTCCACTTTACAAAAAAAGAAAAAGTGTAGGGAGATTTTAATTGTGCTTTTTTTCACCTAAAATAAATATTTTGATTGCTTATTCCATTACATATGAGGGGACTTCAAAAAATTTGTTGAAAATGGAATTAAACTGTTGGCTGGAATGTAAATTAGTAAAGTCATTATGAAAAACATTATGGGGCTTCTTACAAAAAAGTAAAAATAGAAATACCAAATGATCCAGCCGTACCACTACTGGGTGTTTATCCAAAGGAAAAGAACTCAGTATATCAAAAAGAAACCTGCACCCCCATGTTTATTGCCATACTATTCACAACTGCAAAGATACAGAATCAACCTAAGTGTCCATCAACAGACGAATGGATAAAGAAAATGTAGTGTGTATATATATATATTTATGCAATGGAATATTATTCAGCCATAAAAATGAGTGAAATCCTGTCATTTGCAGCAATATGAATGAGACGGGAGGACATTATTAAGTGAAATAAACCAGGCACAGAAAGACAAATATCACATGTTCTCCTTCATATGTGGGAGCTATTAATAAAGAAGTTGGTCTCATGGAGGTATAGAGTAGAATAGTGATCAACAGAGGCTGAGAAGGATAGGGAGGAGAGGGGGATGAAGAGAGGTTCATTAACGGGTAAAAAATACAGTGAGATAGAAGTAATAAGTTTTAATGCTTGGTAGCACAGTAGGGTGATTATGGTTAACAATAATTTATTATATATTTCAAAATACCTAGAAGAGAAGATCTGGAATGTTCCCAACACAAAGAAATGATAAATGTTTGACGTGATGGATATTCTAATTGCCCTGAATTGATCATTCCATATTGTATGCATATATCAAAATATCCCATGTATCCCATATCCATGTACAACTATTATGTATTAATAAAAAGGGTAGTTACAATTTAAAAATTATAGTATTCTTTACCTAATTTAAAAATAAATATTTGATAAGCCAATTTATTCACTAATGGTTCAGAACATTATATTAACATTAATACATTGAGCTAAATTCCTCAAGCTTAAAAATCAAAGTCCAGTAAAATTGAGCTAAATTCCTCAAGCTTCAAAATCAAAGTCCAGTAAAATAACATTAAAATTGTCTGAAGTAAAAGAAATATTAAAGCAATTTTAACACACAAAAATGTAATAATTCAAATAAAAAGACTTTTTTGACAAGGTACTCAGAAAATAATGGCCATATTTTAAAAAAAATGATTGCTTCAAATGAAAATTGGAAAAATAAAACTGTGATAAATTTTGTTAAATGAGTCAAGATTTTTTTCCAAAGGAAAAATTATGAGGTACAATCAAAATGAAAGGAAAACTAAATTATGATATAGTTCACTGAAATGTAATACCTACTCTTATGACTTCATTCAAAATACATCAAAATCTTTTCAGGCCAAAAATTTTAAAAGGAAAGCTCATTTTCCAGTTAAACCTGTAGACCAATCTAAAGACTGCTCTAGGCACCAGCTTTTCTTAGTGCACATATTTTAAAGATTTTGTAATATCTATTTATCAGGAATTTCAATTCCTCATATCTAAAGCACAAACTTAAACTCATGAGTTCTATATATTTTCTAGTTATTTTCTATAAGACTAGTCCCTCTTCATCACTATGATGGCAAAATTGGCTTCTCTCAAAAGGAGGGTAAAAGTGTCCTACATGCTCCAGGAACATTGGTCTGGTATTAAACAATCAAGATACGACTCTAAAATAAAATTAGTCTCAAATGTACAGACCTTTGAACCTATACTTCATAATTCATAACATCCTGTTATTCATTGTAATTAAAAAAAAAACCACTTTGCACCAAGTGATTCTAGGCATTTTGTAGTGAGGAATACAAAGATAAACAAACCATGTTCTTTCCATCCTTAACTACAATTTTGAATTAGAGGAAAAAGAAAAATACTTCTACAGAAATCCCCAAAGTAAAATACAGAAGGTGGTAAGGACTACAACAGAGGTAAAGATAAATTTGTAATGGATTTCCCTCAGGTCACCTCAACCTGAAGAGTGTACTAGCATCACAGTATCAGTAATAACACATTCTCATCTGGCTCTGCCCCAAGAATCCAGTCACTGTACCCCAATTACACACAGACAGCCCTAGTGGAAATATTACTTGCTCATCTTTCTTTCTTCTCAACTAGACTCTAATATGCATCCAAGTGGGAGCTTTGTCTGTCTAGCTGATCGTTATAACTCTGGTACCAAATACTGTAGTTTATTCACAAACGTTTGATGAATAAATGAACACATGTAAACCAAGGGTCCTACATATCTTGGTCTCCTGTGAATTTGTGCTCTCCACATCTGTGATGCCCATGTTTTACCCTTTCCACTCCAGGTGTGCAGTGATGTCTTTTATTCAATTGCTGGTGCTGTTGACCTGAACAGCAGCCTTGTTCTTGTTGATATCTTTGACCTCCTTTGGAACCACAGCTTGGTGTTTCATGTTTTCTCCTACTTTATTTTAACTAAAGAGGTGAAAGATTTCTACAGAGAGAACCATGAAACATTGAGAAAGGAAATAGCAGAGAACATAAACAGATGGAAAAACATACCATGCTCATGGATCAGCAGAATCAACACTGTTAAAATGTCTATACTTCCCAAAGTGATCTACAGAGTCAATGCAATCCCTGTTAAAATACCAACATCATTATAATTGAGCTCTGATGGGATATTTATAGAAATTATGTACATGTTCTGGTTCCAGAGCCTTCTATGAGAGATCATCTGTGCTGGTTTTTTTTTCAATTGAGCAGGTGGAGACGACCACAGTGACATTAGGAAGAATGGGTTGATGGTGGGGAAGGCTTGTCTCTGGATGAACACCTTCCTAACCCCTCTGTAAAGAGACACATAAGCAGCTGCTCAGAATAAGCAAAAAAATGAACTTCTATGAAATTCGAGCTATTAAAAGTTTGGGACATGGATGTGTTAAAGAGATATTAATGTTACCCTAAGTAATACACACATAGGTAGTACATTCAGTAGGTGGAGAGAGAGAGAGAGAAAGAGACTGGTAGGAAGTAGGAAGTGCACTGACAGAGTGGTTTCCCTTTTTTAGGTAGCACAGGTTTCCCTAAGACATGCTGGGAGTACAGATGGGCAGATAACACAAGAGCTATAACAAGTCTCATGGGTTCTTTGTATATTTTTTTTATGGAAAGTAGAATTCTGCTCATGTGTTTTTTTAAGTCTCTAGAAGTTGTCCTCATACATGTCCTGTGTTTAAGCTGGTGCTTTAGCTATTCCTAGCATCCTGCAGTTTGGCTCTATTAGGGCTCTGGGGGGGTCCTCCACAGTGCATTGCCATGGTTACCAGGTATTACCATCTCTCTTGGGGCATCTCTGAGGAATCAAAGTCAATAAAACTGAAACTCTACTTTCAAGTATAAATCTTTCCATTTTATTCTCTCAGTTAAAACCCAAAAATGTTGTTTACCATTTCAAAGATGGTATCTTTATCTTTGGTGTCCTGAGACAGACAATGTGTTTTCTTTATTAAGGAATTAATTTTATAAGATAATTAATTGTGTTTAATCAAATTAGGCGGCTCAATTTAATACAGTGTGGTGATAACATTGGAACGTGTCCAAAATATCCTTGTTTCTACTTGAAATTAAAATGATTATTAAAAAATAGCAGTTTACCAAGAGTCCTTTTAATGAAGTGGGGTGAGAAAATTTTATTGTGCCACTTTTATTCCTCAAGTCCAACAATTTATATGTATGATATGTATATATATAAGACTACATAATTTTCTGCCATATCTGTATCAAAATTTTAGGTCTTTCAATTTTATGAATTTTCTATTTGGTTAAAAAAATCAAACATATAAATAATATAAATGCAATGGAAAAAGGCATAAAGAAAATGACTTGGCAATACTATCCTATCTCAAAATAAGATAAAGATTCATCTTTCAGAGGCTTATTTTCTTTCTTTTTTCTTCCTCCTCTGTTTTACTCAATTTGTTTTGAAATAGGGTATGAACAAAGACCAAAAAAGGAAAAATTGAACACTTCCCTCACAGCCAATTTTCTCAACACATTTGATTGAATTGTGAGTCCATTCTCCATTGATTCATTATGCTCATTTTAGCATAGGTTAGGTTTATTCAAAAAATGTATGTGATAATTGAGGGTACATTTTTATCAACGTCGTAACTTTATCATCATCATTTAAAACTTCACAAGAAGAATAAACAGCCCAATGTAGGCAATGCCACTTAATTTTAAGAGCTGTACACTCTGTCTCAAAATTTCATATACAAATGATCATCATAGCTAATAGGAGATGAAAATGAAGTACCTGGACTAAATTGGATGTTTTTTCTAAAAGACCATTTTCTACTCTAAATGATTTCTAATATTATGCAAGCAGAGAGTCTGACTAAAGGACCAAGATAATCTAAGAAATACATCTTCTGAGAGATATGAGGATTAACTGAATTATCAAACTTCTTCCCAATTTTTCACCGGGATTCCATTTTGTAGACTTAAGGCAAGGTTAGAATTCTTCTATAAAAATTATGCTATATAGAAATAATTAGAATGCAGTTGAGAAACTGTGAGTAACTCAAAGCACTTTCTATTACTTTGTATTTTTTTATCTGTATAACAAGGTGTTCTGAGAGCCGCCAGGAATTCCAGTACCAGAGCTGCTAGCAACCTACCCCAGTGGGAGCCAGATATGAATGTTTACAGTGTGCCTTTCACAGGATGCCTGTTTTACCTGGTGGACAGCCTAATGCCTACTTGTCTGACCTACAACCAGGACTCCCTCACACAGGAAACTTGTCTGTCCTGGCAGATGCCTTTGTGGCTCTTCTGACTCGTGTCCACTTTATTCCCGCCTGTCCATCGCTCTGGTGCTGGGATCCTGACCTTGTGTTCTCTCCTGCATCCCAAGAAAAACCTGGCCTTGGAGAGCTCCTGGTTCTTTAGACGGAAGGCACAAATTTATTACACCATCACAATAGGAAACAAGTTCAAAGATTTTTAATTACAGATCTTGGACAAGGAGGGAGTGATGAGTCTGGAGGACAGGCTCTAACGCCAAGTCCTAAGAGGCAGTAACAAAGTCAGGCAGAGAGAGTGTGCATGGCAACCAGCAGTATATATAAAGAAACAGGGTTTGGGTCTCTTCTAAGTCTGCTGGCAAATCCCTAAATAGTCCTTTGAAAGGAAGTAGAGGGAGCCCAGTGTGCTAGGCAGGAAAGATGCCTTTAAGTTCTTATCTCTGGCCACCAGCTTGAGCTATTCGGGTGTGATGTAGAGCTGGAAACTGTCAAGGGTGACTGAGTCCTGTTTCTGGTATAAGAAAGTTAAACTTGTATTTAATATGGGCACAGAGACAACATAAAATTATAAGAATTCTCTACGTAAAAAAACCTCAACTTTGAATCTTATCAATACTTAAATAATTCAAGATTCTGAAATGCATGGGAAATATTCATTAGTGCCTTAAACATAAGAGAAAGGTTGATTCTGTTTATGAGTATCTGTAATAAATTTTAAGACCTCACACTAGAAATAAATAGGTATAGCCTACTTGAAAAACTCTTTGTCACTATCTATCAAAGCCCATACACATACCCAGTGATCCAGTAATTCCATTCCTAGGTAACAGTCAAAAGAAATGTGTGCCAAAAGAGGAAGAAAAAGATATTGGTAGAAGCTCTAGTCTAAATAACCAAAAACCAGACAAACAAATTGTGGCATATTCATTGGAATACTACAGAGCAATGAAAGTGAGCTAACTATTCTAAAGACAACAATACTAATAAGGCAGGCTCACAAACAAAATGTTGAGCAAAATCCACAAGAATGCATACTGTGTGTGTGTGTGTATATATATATATATACACACATACACACACATATCTGTACATATATATATAAATAATTTTTCTTTTAAAGCAGTCAGAATTAATCTATGGTGTTAGAAGGTAGTGGGTACCTTATGAAGGGTTGCTGATATACGAAAGGGGGAAGAGAGTGGAAGGGACAAAACAACACAAAATGACTATACAAAGAAAAAGGATGGATGTGTACGGTCACAGTTTTATTCCAGTGCCTAGCATCCCCTGTTAGAGGCTGGGCCACACATGCCCTCCCCAAGTATTTATAGATGTCAGGACTAATGACACCCAGGCACCAATGCTTATCCTACAAAGTTTGTTATTTACACAACAAACAACAAAATGATTCCCAAGAAGGGCTCATGTTCCCTTTGGAATGAAACAAGGGGTAGGGGGAGGTGGCTTGGATTTTTGTTGTGGCTGGGCTTGGAACCAAGGTAGGAATGCCAATCAGGTAAAACTTGCCTGATTTGAAATTTCAACCAGTTACAATGATTGGAGGGTGCTGGGCTTTCACATCAGGTTGCCCAGATGTCAGGCAAAGGGTAAAGGGTAGTTCTGGGGACTTGAAAGTTAGTGTCAAACATCAAAACTGGGGTTCTGTTTATTATAATTACAGTTGTATATATATATTTTTTGTTTTGTTTTGAGACAGAGTCTTACTCTGTTGCCCTGAGTAAAGTGCCGTGGCGTCAGCCTAGCTCACAGCAACCTCAAACTCCTGGGCTCAAGCAATCCTTCTGCCTCAGCCTCCCAAGTAGCTGGGACTACAGGCATGCGCCACCATGCCTGGCTAATTTTTTCTTCTATATGTATTTTTAGCTATCCATATAATTTCTTTCTATTTTTAGTAGAGACAGGGTCTTGCTCTTGCTCAGGCTGGTCTCGAACCCTTGAGCTCAAACAATCCACCCACTTTGGCCTCCCAGAGTGTTAGGATTACAGGCGTGAGCCACCACGCCCAGCCAGGAGTTGTATATTTTTTTTATTTCAGAATATTATGGGAGTGTAAAAGTTTTGGTTATATGAGTTGTTTTTGTGCAGTTTGAGTCAAAGTTATGTGTGCCCAGATAGTGTGCGTTGTGCCTGTTAGCTGTGAATTTACCCATCCACTCCTCCCACCACTTGATTGATTTCCACTGAGTTTTACTTTCCTATGTGCGTATGAGTGTTGATTGATTTGTTCCAGTTTAATAGTGAGGACATGTGATGTTTGTTTTTCCATTATTATGATACTTCACTTAGAAGAGTTGTCTCCAGCTCCATCCAGGCTATTACAAAAGGTATCAGTTCATCATTTTTTATGGGTGAGTATTACTCCATGGTATACATATATCACATTTTATTAATCCACTCTTATACTGATGGTCATTTGGGTTGATTTCACATTTTTGTGATTGTGAATTGTGCTGCAATAAACATTCAAATACAGGTGTCTTTTTTACAGGATATCTTTTTTTCCTTTGGATAAATACCCAGTAGTGGGGTTGCTGGATCAAATGGTAGGTCTACTCTTAGTTCTCTGGGGTATCTCCATACTCCTCTCCATAGAGGTTGTATTATTAATAGTTTGCAGTCCCACCAACAGTGTGTAAGGGTTCCTTTATCTCCACATCCATACCAGCATCTGTTGTTTAGGGACTTTTTAATAAAAGCCATTCTCACTGGAGTTAGGTGATATCTCATCATGGTTTTCATTTGCATTTCCATGATGATTTGAGATGTTGAGCATGTTTTCATATGTTTATTGGCCATGAGTCTCCTTTTGAAAAGTTTCTGTTCATGTCTTTTGCCCACTTTTTAATGGGGTAGTTTGATGTTTTCTTGCTGATTCACTTGAGTTCTTTGTAGATTCTGGTTACCAGCCCTTTATTGGACATATAGAATGAAAATATTTTCTCCCACTCTGTAGGTTGTCTATTTGCTCTGTTGATTGTTTCCTTGGCTGTGTACAGTTGTATATTTATGTAAAATTATGTCTATATAAAATTATACAAAAACAGTTAAAATAATAAAAAAACACTTCGGATAAAAGGAGAAAAATCTTTATCTTTTTATAAAAAAAATTACAGCCTCTTTAAATCCAAATTGTGTCTTGTTCAGTTACGGATAAATCCCAAAGACCTTACAAAATAAATTGTGACATGCATATCAAACACTTGTACCAGGCAACTAGAAATTATGGTAATTTCTATGTATATGTTCAATACTAACAGCTGGTTTTGAAGTTATACCGTTATATTTCGTCTTCATTAACTATTCAGTCAGCATAAATGTTTTAGGTAACTGAAAGGCCTTATATTACTTGTTTTATTCATACATGGTATGTGATACATGGCTCAAACAAGATTATAATGTTTGATCAAGGCAGAGGACAAGGGGTTTTAGCAAAAGGCAGTGTTTATCAATATTAAATTACTAATTTATCTTTGCCCAAATCTTCCCTAAAGTGGAATTTCTCCTGCTAAAGTGGAAAAACCATTGAAGCATTTTTATCTTCTAAAAAACCTTGAAATATTAATAAATCTCCTTCATCTAAACATGACAAAGAATAATTGTACTTTTTTCCCCTTATTTCAAAATTTCCTTTTAAAGAACAATTGTCTCAATACTTCTGTAACCTCCATTCCTTATCTCTGTGTAAAAAACCTTTAGGAATTTATAAAGGAAAGCCTTCATATCCAGTACCGCATGAATTGCAGGATAAGTTCTTAAATGTAGATGATATGTTCTTCCTTCTTTCTTTATATTTTTATCTGCTGCTTCCAAACATTGCATGGGACATACTTAAGCTAAGAATTTTTTGATGGTTTAACCAAAGTTCAAATTTAACTTGGCATCCTATATTTTATTTGGTAAATCTGGCAACCCTGTTTTTATCCCAGAAAGTTCTTGTCCACTTGTGGATTCATCTTTCTTCTACACACCGATGCTGTCAATCTCTCCTCACTCATATCTTCCCACCTAAGATCCAGCCATAGTTTTCCACATACCCACTAGATTTTTTCAATGCGCTATTAAGGAGTGATCTCAAGTTCAGCATTTCTACAGCAAAAAGTTTCCTCACTACACATCTAACAAAGTAAAATTACTGCCTCCAACCAACACACCCAAACACAGCAGACCCCGAATTCATTCATTTCACAAGTATTTATTGAGTGTCTATTGGTGAGTGAACAAAATAGGCAAATACCCTGTCACTGTGGTTCTTTGCCCTTTTTTTTCCAGATCCTCTATAATCTGAACACATCCTGGATGTCCCAATACCTTCCACACAGATCTCTCTACTTTCTCCTCCTTGCCCCATAAACATACCATTCTTATTCTTGCCTCTGGTTTTGGTATATGTATATCATAGAGTTCTATTCAGCCACAAAAATCAATGGTGATCTAGTACCTCTTGTATTATCCTGGGTAGAGCTGAAGCCCATTCCACTAAGTGAAGTATCACAAGAATGGAAAAATAAGGACCACATGTACCCACCATCAAATTGGTATTAACTGATCAACACTTATGTGCACATATAGTAGCAACATTCATCGGGTGTCAGGCAGGTGGGAGGCAGCAGGAGGGGATGTGTATATTCACACCTAACAGGTGCGGTGCACACCGTCTGAGGGATGGGCACACTTGAACCTCTGACTCAGGTGGGGCAAAGGCAATATACGTAACCTAAATATTTATACCCCCGTAATATGCTGCAATAAAAAACTTTTAAAAAAGGATGTAGACAAATCCATGCTATTATGGAACTATCATTCTACTAAGTCCTCAGAAATAATGTACTTCAACAATAGTGAATTATTACTAAGTAGAACATATACTATTGTTTAATGACTATTTATGATCAATTGATTGAATTTTCTTAAAACTTACAGCTAAGTGAAACCCTAAGTTTCTCTATTAAAATAAATTTTTGAATACAAAAAGCAAGTAATAATATTTCATACAAAAATTTTAAAATATAATATTAATATTTTAATATTTGAAAACCACCATTTCTATTTTATTGCAATGATAAGTTATCTTCTAGGTAAAGTAAATGAAATCAGGAAAAATCACATAAGTAACTTTTCATTCTATGAACTATTATTATTTAGACTTAGTATGTGGTTGAGCAATTCTGAATTTTAACTGTATTATGAAATATTCTATTGCCTGTTTAATTATTGGACAGTGTATTTGGAAAGCATCAAAGACAAACTACAAAGCCTCCAGAAATTAGTGACTAGAATGCTGAAGAGGTACTTATTCATGTCAAGTGAGAGATGATGAAGAAATAGAAAAGGTTTGCCTATAAAAACTGATAGTAAGAGAAATATTAATGATAATCAAAGCTAACACCTATAGAACATTTACTATGTGTCCTATATTGTTTAATGCTCTTAACTTATATTGACTTATATATCATCTTATATTAACTCATTTAATCTTCTACCTTAGAGGAGGTTACATAGTTTATAAGTGGCAGAGCAAGGATTCTGGTAGAGCTTTCTTAATCCTACACAACTCCATTTCGCTATAGCAGGTTGCAAGAGCAGATATAATAATTACTATTTACTGTTTCATAGAAAACATTAGAAGTCATTTAAAATCTTGACATAAAAATGTTAGGTTGCCGTTGAGATAAGGAGCTGAGCACAGTATGATCAAATGTGTGCATACTCTGATCCTGTAAGATGCTATAGACTGAATTGTGCCCTCCCAACTCCGCAAATTTTTATATTAAAGCCCTAATCCCCAATGTGACTGCATTTGGAGCTACAGATTTTAGGAGGTAATTAAGGCTAAATATGGTCATAAGGGTGGGATTATGGTAATTGGTAGCTTTAGAAGAAAAGGAGGAGAGAACGATTTCTCTCTCTCCATAAGCAAGCTTCAAGGAACAGCCACATGAGCACAAAAGGAGACAGTGGCCTTGTGCAAGCAGGAAGAGAGCTTTTACCAGAACCCCCTGCCCCCATGCTAGCATCTTGATCTTTCCAATCTTGTACTTCTAGCCTCCAGAACTGTTAGAAAATAAATTTCTGGGGGGTTTGTTTTTGTTTTTTAGAGACGGGATCTGTTGCCCAGGCTGACCTCAAACTCTGGGGCTCAAGTAATCCTCCTGCCCCAGGCTCCCAGGTAGCTGGACTATTGGTGTGCAACACCGCTTCAGGTCAGGCTAAATTTCTATTTGACAAGCCATCCAGCTTTGTGCAGAATAGCAGCTTTGTGACCCATCTCTGTCACCTAAAGAGCAGAATAAAACCATTCCCATGTTTACATGGCAACATTTCTCTGGGCATTTAACAGTCTAGTATCTAATCATTCATATAGATATCTGCCTTCCTCATTAGACTCAAAACCAAACAAACAAAAAAGAGATCACTAACATTTTTGTCTTTGTTATCCCAATGGTTTAGGGCAGTGCCAGACATAAAATAGCCATTAAAAAAACGTTGGAAGAATGAATAAACAAAACAGAACCAAAGAACACCAGAGTAATGATCTAAAATGTTCTTGAGAGACTAAGATAATGGGCTAAACTTAATACAGTGAACTTTAATAATGGTTCATAGAAACCCTCAAAAAATTGCTGAAGTGCAATGTACAGAAAACATGGATGAGCAGCAGCACACACTGTGGTTTTGTCTCTACATGAATAAACATAGTGACGTTCTTGCTAAATTTGCTAATGCAATCTTCAGTGACTATTCACAGAACTAGTAGAGGGTCTATTGTGAAATAGTGCCATATTAGAGTGTTTAAGATAATGAAGGAATTTTAATCCATTTTAAAGAGGAATGGATGAAGAACTCAGATTTTTCCAGGGTGAATAAAAAAGGCTATCAGTGAATATTACTATTTGAAATACTCCTATGCAGCACTGGGGATTATATTTGTTCTGTATGGCCATAAGAAATAGAACTAGAACCAATAGTTAGAAAGTGCATCAAGATTTTGGCTTAATATAGGAAAGTACTGAAAAATACTATCATTCTTCATATGAAAAATGTACTATATACTCACTGTTCATGAGTTATCCATATAAACACCAATAAAACTGAATAAAAAATTAATTCATTTTTTAAATTTTCTGTAAAATAAATTCCAAAGAGGGCTCTGAGATAAAGAATGCTAAGTAACTTTTTATATGCCTTGCACTGAATTATTTTTATATCTTATATCAAAGAAAAATTTTCAAATGAAGGTAAAATCATGGCTTTCATGCAAATATAAAATGAACACCTGTTAAAATTGTATTAACTCATTATTAATGAAGGAGCCAAGCAGATGTTAGTACCACTGCAAAGGAGAATCCAAAAAAACAGATCCCTGTAGAGATCAGGAATATTGAAGTGACCATGTAAATGGACTCAAAACTGTCTTCTTCTATAAGGGAAGAGAAGAAAATTGAGCCTCCATCTGGTAGAATTTATTTGTCTATTTACAGATGAGAATTATTTGCATTATTGACATTTATCTACAACTTTCAGAGTCATAAAATAGTGAAAAGTCAATGAAAGTGCAGATCCTCCATTGAATTAGAATCAGATAACCCATAAGGGTGTGCTCTAAATAATGCTTATTCCAAAAGTCCTTGTACTTGAAAGTTCTAAAATTTATGTCATGCAGTCAAACGTGAGGAAATTTTCAGATGCTTTGCTTCTTTATTTACTTATTATGCTGCCATATGAAACAAATTTATAATTAACACCCTACGTCAGTGATTGATGATGACAAACTCTCAATATTATGGCATTTTCATAAAAAAGAAATCCATGAAATTAAAATGATTATATCTTAATTCTATTTCCTTCCCAATCCAAATACTGAAAAGCTTGATATGTTTTGGAAGTCTTTATTTCTTTCCTCTGACTTTTTGTATAAAGATTATTCTCTTGCTATTTTTGTTTTCTCCCATGATAAATATTTCCTTTGGCAGCCACAAGTATAAAAATTTACTATTTAAAGAAATCAATTGTACAGTCAAAATGCAAAATAGCATACTCAATCTGTTAAATATGTAAGACTTTATAAATAAACAAACTGCTTTCTTAGGGCTAAAATTTCATTTATCTTCTTTCATTATTCATCAGGTCATACAGATGGAGATAGTAAGATGAAACAATTACTGAGATGAAAAGTAAAAAGGATTTGAAACCTAAGGCTTTGAAGCCTAAGCATTCAGATTGATCTATGTTGAAGGCATTACTGAGAAACTATCTACTTCATGTTAGCTTGTAGACAGATGTAAGTGCACATTGACTTAACCATGGAAAGACCCAGCCTAAAGACCAAATATCACACAAAATGCCACACAATTGCAAGATCTGGTTTAGAAATGCCTTATGGTTTGTTATGGCTTTAAGGCAGAGCTTCTGAAGACAGATGATAACACACCCCATGTCCTTCAAGATACTGTACTTACCTTAAGGAATGCAATCATTTGTAGAGTGCCTTATGTCTGAAAATAGACCATCACATGCATTATTTTTGAGCCTCACAATGATGAAGTTAAATATTATTAGTCTTCTCAATTTATTGATAGGGAAACTAAGGCTCAGTTACATGGTGCCTTGTCCAAGGTCATAGAATTTTTAATGATAGAACCATAAATAACATAATTCCTGAAGCCATTTTTGTCATAGTCTAATGAGAGTACCTTGCTCAAAACAAGTTTATTAACAACAACAAAAAAAGAATCACTAGGGAAGACTCTTAAAATGATCTTAACTAATTATAGTCAAAGAGGTATATGAACTGGTCAGGAAATTTAGAAGAGAACAAATGATACTGGTGATTCAAGTCCTATTACTATCATTAGATGATTTCCAAAAAGTAATCATAAAAAGTAAGCTGAGTTATATCTATTTATGCCATTCTATCAAATGGTTAGTAATTAAATGCATTTTATGAGCAAACATTTTAATTGGCTTATTCATTCATATTTATAGTGCATATTGTAAGTGAGATAATCCTTAATTTTAGTACCTCTCCAAAAAATAAGATCAAAAGTCAGAAGAAAATGAATGTGTTCGGTTTTTTCAGTTACATGTTTTCATTTCTCTTGTAAACCAGTGCTTAGATCAGATAGCTAAGCAAGTAACATTCCTAGTTATTTCTGTAGTAGGTAGAAAGTAGATTTACTTTCAATTTGCAGTAAGTTCTTAGACTCTGTTTCTGCAGCTAAATCATTTTTGCCATCCTTATAATACACTGAGGATACAAATTCCTTTGAACAGTAAAGATCTATGAGATTTCTTAGGACAAATGTTATTAGACTATAATTTTACTGACTTAAAACCAGTATCTGGAAAACAAGCCCTGGAGAACTGCTATGCCATTTTTCTGATCAAAGGGCAGCCTAATATACTGACTAAAATAAGATAATTGCATACTCTCATTGGTTAAATAAACTTTTCGTTAAAATTTATTTGGTAATAAAAAATGTCTTTCAAATTTAACAGAGATGCTCCTTTTTCAGTGATTTTGCAACTATTCTTTCTGATCTCATCCTCTCACTCTGATCAGGAGAACACTATGTTTCTACTGACAGATAATTATTCCAGAACTGACGTAAGTCCACAAACTCTGATACATTTTTAATATATCAAATTATACATCTTAAAAGAAACTCAATAACATAGAAGTATGTCCAAGTAACAGAAGATTAAGTGGAACATGTCCTGTTTCTCTAGAACTTGGACCAAATGCTAAGGACAGAAAATGATCAAATATTGCACTTTCGAAAGAAAACTTCAAATCAGTGGGAGCCACAAGACCTTCCCAGAGCTCACCAATAAGTCACCTTCCATTCACCCAACCATCCTTTGCCATCTCCCAGCTATATGAACAGAGGACCAGTGAAGAGGAAGAGAAACTGAATCACTGGAATGAGAAAATAAAGAAGAAAAAAATTATGTCATCTGTTAGACAAAGAATTTAGCTGAAAATGAGAATAGACTTGTCTATCAGAAGGTTTTCCAAAAATGGGGAGGTAGGGCAACATCAAAGATGCGGTTGCACAAACAACACAATGTCAGAGGGCTTCTCTGGAGTCTAACGATACCTACAGGCAACCCATTCAACTGCTGGGCTGAGTGTCAAGCATCATTCCTGATGACAAACAGATGTGACCAAAATACCAGCTGCAGGTGTCAGCATAGGCCTCAGGCCAGAAAAGAGTTAAAAGAAGGCTATTTGTACCCCAATAACACAGCATGACAACTCATTAAGTGCAGAGAATTTAGAGCCAGGACTAAACCAATGAGTAGGTATAACCTGAGAAGTAAAGAAAACCCTTGAATAGGGCTGAATTTTTAAATGCTGTTTTTGTTACTATATAACTTACCAATTTTGTCAATAATGAACAGATATCAGAGAACTCATGCTAGAAAATTATGATTGGATTATAGAAAGACAGATATAAACATGAACATGTGATCTTTAGCTTGAAATTCACATGCATTTTATTAGCATTTTAATATTAAATATATAAGTTCTTTGTTCACAGACCAAAAAATCCTCCCCAAACCAGAAATTTTGGCTCTGTGACTGTAGCAATAGTTTTCAGTAGGTATTTTAAACCTGTCATTAGTAACAAAATACTCATTTAAATGAAATGCAATTTTTAAATAAAGCTGCAGTTTAAATTGTCAAGTTCTGTCAAATACCTGACACCTTACAGTTGCAAAAATAGAAAAATCAGGGTATCCTACTTAATTATTTTAAGAATTATTTTACATTGACTCCAGACTTATTTTGAGAGAGTTTCTACTGCCATAAACCAATGAGAAATTTAGGAGTTTCTAGCAGGCCAGAGATGGCTAGTTTCATGGGACCAAATATTGATTTCCTTATAAGTTCTCACATAATCTTTTCATATTGATTTACATACCTTTGAAATTCAATGTAAAATGAAGCAGCAAGCTTTGAGCATCACTGACTCATTCAGCTGCTATATACTCCCCAATACTATTGGTCTGTTTTCATCTCCACTCTATCCTCAGCACCTAGAATAGTCCCTGGCTTACTAAACATGTGTTGAATGAAAAAGTGAATATTTGACTCTTAACCTGTAGTCTAGCGACGCATGCAGAGGAGGTACTGTTATGGGCTGAATTTTGTAACCTCAAAGCTCATGTTGAAGTCCTGACAATGCGTCTGCATTTGGAGATAAGACTTTTAAAGAGGTAATTAAGTTAAAATGTATCATTAGGGTGAGCCCTAATCCAATATGACTGGTGTCCTTATAGGAAAAGGAAATGAGGACACAGACACCTATGGAGGGAAGAGCATGTAAAGACACGGGAGATGACAAGCCATCAATAAGGCAAGGAGGGAGGCCTCAGAAGAAACCAACCCTGCTTACACCTTGATCTCGGACGTCTAGCCTCTAGAACTGGGAGAAAATGAATTCTTGTTTAAGCTACGTAGTCTGTGATACTTTGTATTGGCAGCCCTAGTAAACTAATATAAGTATTTAATGAAATTTTTGATTCATAGAATGAATAAACACATAGACTTTCAGAAAAAAAGTTGAAATGTTTGATAAATGTTACATTTAATCTTGCAGCAATAATCAAGCTATGATCATGAAATATGATGTGGTCCCTGTAATGGTGAATTAAAAGCATTGGTTTTACCCCTCTCAACTACATTAAAATGATATTTGTGAAACATGCCAAACTTTGCAATCTATCAATGATCATAAAAACAGAGTATTACCCATATTACCCAGAAGCAGTCATTATATTTAAAATTACTGGAACTCAAGCAGAAGCAAAGACTATAATATGAAGAATAATATAACAGACCAGAATCATAAGGGCAGTAGGCTACTTGGACTCTTGAGCAGCAATCAAATGTATTGGTTTTTGAGTAGATGCCCAATAATGGGATTGCTGGATCAAAGAGCTGGAACCCATTCTACTAAGTGAAGTATCCCAAGAATGGAAAAATAAGCACCACATGTATTCACCATCAAATTCGTTTCACTGATCATCACCTAAGAGCACATTTAGGAATAACATTAATCAGATGTCGGGCAGATGTGAGGGGGGGAGGGGATGGGTGTATACATACACAATGAGTGAGATGCACCCCGTCTGGGGGATGGACACGCTTGAAGCTCTGACGGGGGGGGGGGGGGGGGGGGTAGCAAGGGCAATATATGTAACCTAAACTTTTATACCCCCATAATATGCTGAAATTAAAAAAATGTATTGGTTTGATTGCAAAATCACTTGATTTTGATTTTCATAAGAAATTTGCTCTCTCCAATTACACATAAACATCAACAATTTTATGGGATTTTTGAGAAATGGAAGGCTAGGACTATTGAGCTACAACACAATGATGCCTTGGGAATATTCATGGTTTTTTTGGTTAAAAAAAATTCTTTGATTCTTTGATGATTTTATATCCAGTCAGTGTGCAGAGTTTAAATATTAATGATTATATAAACATTCAATATACCCTTCATTTTGAAAGAGGCAAAACTTGTTTAATGTTATAATCTTGTGTATGGAAGCCTCCCTAAAATAAAAGCTAAGACTATCTGCAAAACCAGTTACAGAGTAATGTGTTTTCAAAGTTCTAAAATGATAACGGCAAACCAGAGTCATATCCTAGGGCAACAGAATTCACTTTGAGTGGCACTGTTTACCAGGGCAGTGTGAGGAGCAGCTGAAGCCCAAGGATATTTATTTAATTGCCATAGAACTAAAATCCATTATTAATCTTGTTAAAGGGACTGAGTCCCTTTTAATGTTAGAATCATCTTGGTAAAACTATTTTCCACTGATTGAACTAGACAGAAAATCCGTAAATAGAGTGATAAGCTTGCTTTGGAAGATTGTGGACTTACCATATTTGAAAAGAACGATTAAATTTGAGTCACTAATCTAAAAAAAAAAAAGTTTGTCTTTTGTTCAATATCAAAAGGAGCTATTAGTAAACCAAAAGAGAGTAAGATAAATAATGAAAAGAAAACAGTTTATTTTCCTCTCATGTACTTTTTAGGGTGAGAAAAGGCATTCTTTAAGTATTAAATAAAGAAGCTAAATGCCCAGCACCTATTAAAATATAATTGTACAAATGTTGAAAGCTAAAACAATGCAATGAAATTCTTTTCATATATAACTCCACACACAATTGACAGTCACTGACTTGTTCAGAAATAATTACTTAGTTTTTTCTCAAGTCATTCATTAATAATCATATAAATATGCAAAATGATGGTGCATACAATGATGAAATGTCAAGGCATCAAGGCAGTGAATGCGATACATGCCCACTATGAAATGGACATGTTGCACTAAGGGATAAGTACGAATGGAAAAAGCTGGTAGGAAACTTTTATTACTTGAGATTATCTTTTAGTTTTCAAGCTGAGGTGCAACTTTGAAGTCTTTTTTAAGTCAAATTATATATGATGCAACATACTGCAGGCATGTTATTAATATGTTTGAACTTCAAGGAACACTGAAGAATAAATCACCATAATGTTGGCCTTCTGTATGCTGACCGGGGAAGCTCCTTGGTTGCCCTGAAGTCTCCAAAATAAGCAGCAACTCTTTGTTTACATATCAGAATATCCTTGACACAGACAACATTATAGTAATGAAATGAATATGTTATCACCTGTTTTTATTATCTGCATGGTATAATCTATAGGGTTAAATCACCAATCTATTGACTCCCAAATCTATAGTTCAAATTTCACATCTAGATAGACATACAAATAACTGGCTTCTGGCCTTCTCCACCTCTGGGGAATGAATGACCCATAGGTACCTCAAACTTATAACATGAAAACTGAATTAATCATCTTTTCTCAAATTGGCTCTTAGCCCTGTAGGATCATGGCACATCCAACCATCTGGTACTTCTAAATAGAAACCTGGATTCAACTCTGACTCCTTCCTCTCCTACTCTTCACATCCAATAAATAATCATGTTGCAAATTTTATTATATTAATACTTATATGAAGTGTCCTTCTACCTACAATCCTATTACCAATGTCCAACATCAAGGTTCTTATTACTTATCTAGCATCCAACATCTCCTTAAATTATATCTTTATTGAATAAAGTCAACCATCTTCAGAAATCTGAAAAGTCTTTTATGATCACATTTCTGCCAACCTATTTCCCTTCTTTCCTACCACTTCCTGACTCTTGTTTACACTCCAATAATCCTTATGTGATTCATAGCCCTTATGTTCCTTGCCATGTCTTACTTCTATACCATTGTTAAAGTTGTCCCCTGGACCTGAAATTCTCATCCCTCTTTTTTTCACATAATTAGTTCCTGTTTAAAGGTTAAGATGTGGTGCACATGTTGTTTCCCAAGGAAGTCATTTGTGATCCCTCTAGGCTGGGTTACATATTCATACACAGTAGTCTCTTAATACCTGTGTAAGTCTTTTCCTCTGAATTCCCATATTATTTTATTAAAGTTTACTTGTTTTCTTCTTTATTAGTATAAGAACAGCTTGAAAGAAATAACTATAACTTACTTACTTAAGCTTCTCCTGAAGGCAACTTAGCATAATACCTGGTCTATCATAGACATTTAATAGACAGTGAGTGATTAAATAAATCAATGACTAAGTGATTGGCTTAAGGAGAGACAGATAGTTGCAATGGATGAGATTTTATTTCCTCCCTTTGATTCCCTATAAAAGATTTAATTTTTTTTGCCTCCAAGTTATATAGATCTTTGCCTAAACTCACTCATTTGGGCCTTCCTAGACCTAACTAAAAATATCAGGAAATGGTGTGTTATGTCTTAAATTTCATATAAATGAAAATCATTAGTATAAATGGTAATCTAAATATGTTCTAATATATAGGGCTAACTAATCATGCTAATTAATTTCAGAGTTTCATTTTTTTAAAAATAAAGAATCTCATGATTTAATAAATGAATATACAATTGGTCAAAGAACAATCTACCTATTTTCAGAGGAAGCAAATACCTTTTAACTGTATTTGGTTTTTAATTTTAATTTTTTGTTTTAGTTCCTCTCTTTGAAGATGGCAAAATTGATTGACAAAGAATTAAATATTTTTTTCAAAATTTGCTAAAATAAATAAGTATGAAAGAAATCTAAATAATCTCTCAAATGACTTTTTGTTTGTAGCATTTATACTTCTGATGTTATAGTTTTAAAATGTACTAAAATTTTGGGACACTATGTATCTGAAAGTTCTCTTCAGAAGTTCAATTACTCATTACTTTTTCAGAAACCAGATCAGTTTCTGGGCCATGCATACCTTAAACAGCAAGATCTCTGGGGATGGAGTATAGAATCTATTAAAAATGTTTATAAGGTAGCTATCCTGTGAGTGGGTGGAGGGCAAATCTACTTTGCATCTGAAATATTTCTATTAAGCTTGCAGCATATTCCCTCAGAATCCAATCTGCCTACATCTTGGGCCCTAGTTTATCTTTCCATATAATTATTGGTCATATTTTCTCTCTTTCCAAACAAATAGTGTGCCAATAAAAGACACCGTAATTGAGTCTACAGGGAAAACGCTTTATCTATGAGAAATTTCTCATAATGTATATTTTCAGCCAAAGTACAAACTGTCCTAACAATTTAACAGATATTTGAAAAGAGTTATAAAAGGTACTAACCTCAAATAATTATCACAAAAGTATATCGCTTCCTGGGGTGAAAGAAGACGTAGAATATCTCATTATCAAATTCTTGATTTTTAAAGATCCCCATTTTGATTAGGTTTTCTTTATGACATAACAGCGCTTCTAAAACAGACCACTATTTACAGCCTTATTTCATCTCTGAGCTGGCAGTTAAAGTGCTCATATTATCTGTGGCCACACTTTGGCTCACTCTTCCCAACAGAATCCAAGGGTTTAAAAGGTAGAAAGGAATATTAGTAGTAATCTACTTTGTAGGTATAAGGACTTCTATTTTAAACAATATGGAACCAACCCCCTTACCACACATAGGAAGAGGGCAATGATGTAACCACCTACACAATAATTTGCTGAGATTTAACTTGCCCTGAGGTTTTGCACTCAGGTTATCGTTGTTATTGCAAAGTGGATTCCCAGAGTTAGCTTGCTTCTCCTTTAAAATTGTAGCTCAAAGAGAGGCAAAATTCCCTTTCCTTACCTCCTTGACAAGCTGTGCAATTAACGAAAGAGGCCAGACTGTGGCCAGGACATATGCACTAGGCTCCAGCTATGGTGCCTGCTCTATCACCATTCCCTTTAAGTGAGACTACCCAGGCCAACACCCTTCCTGTTCACAGAAACTTACTTTCTATCACTTTGCCCCTTACCCATCACAGCTGACTGACATGGAGATAGCACCTGACACAAGAAGGGCCAGTCCATGTGCTGGCTTGTGGCCTATAACATGCTGAGGCATACGATACCCTCTCAAGAATCTGAAATGAAACATGGAAAGAACTTGAGAGTTAGCAGTGGGCACTGAAAGTGCAGTTTCTATAAGGTAGTGTTGGGGCCATGTGCAGAGTCCAAGGCAGGCTGATATTATTAATAGGTTATATGGAAGTAGAGGTGTAAGATTAGAAACTTAGATAGACAAAGAAAAGATGAAAATAGATAATGTAGAGAAAGAAACTATGGAAGCACTTGTAACAGATAGACGAGGTCATGATTGGTCCATCTGACAGAAGTTCAATCCTTGATGAACCCTCTTACTTGGGGTAACTTGGATAAATTTATTTTCTCCTTGCTACCAAACAATCTGCCTCAAAAAATTCTGGGAGGCAATAAGGACCCAATCCTCTTTAGTCTCCAGCTGCTTCACACACAAAAACATGGTCATTTCCGACATCTCTTATCTTGCCACAAAACCAAACTGTCACCATTTGTTTCCTTACACCCAGGCAAGCACCTGGTTGAAGGGGCATGGGACCAATACTACCTTCTCACTCCAGTGAAAGACTCACAGTCAGACACATACTGAGCACAAACAAGAGAAGAAACATTATACATCCGTAAAGTTACTTTTGACATTTTAATAAATAAATTGAAGAGCCCTTGCCAAAATCAAATGCAACCTGAATAAAAATAATTCACGAAAGAAATTTCCAGATGTGTTGGTTAGGTGCTGCAAGACCTCTTAGGGAGTCTCAAATTTCTCACATATATGAAATGACAAAACTCACCATTTATGGGATTTGACTTCACAAAACATTCAATGGGCATCTAAGGACATTTTTTATAAGACTGATGTGAGATAGCATTACTACTTTTCTTTCCTACAATATAAGATCAATTAAAGTGCTAAAAACTTAGTTATTTTGCAAGTCATAGGAAAAGGCAAGGACCTAGTATGTACCATTGTACAAAAGTGTCAACTCTATTTTACCTCATATAATTGGAAGCAGTGAAATAGCACAAACACTGTCAGAGATGAATACAAGAAAAACCCAAATTTGTAAAATCAGAAGTGGATAAATACTAAGTTTCATTATAAATATGTTTGTTATGGATTTATCTAACTAGAGGTTTACCTGTGATATCAGATTATTGATTAACAGAAATGTTGGAGCAGAAAATGTCAGAAGACACTTTCAATTAAAAACAAACAAAAATTCTGAAGATTAGATTTATAAGAAAGCTTTTAAGAATATATCTGCTGCACACAGAAATCTATGACTTAAAGTGTGTATTGGGATTTTAGAATATTTATTGATGGAGGCTTAATGCAACAAGACACTCTCCTATAATCTACCTTTCCCCACCAAGGCAAGAAAAGATTTTAAATACCCTACTATTCTTCTCCTACACCCCAAATTTAAGGAAAATTTATCAAATAGCAAAAACTGATGTTTCCAAAGTGATTGCTTTAGTCTGTTTTTGTATTGCTGTAAAGGAATACCTGAGGCTGGGTAATTTAGAAAGAAAAGAGATTTACTTGGCTCATTGTTCTGTAGGCTGTACAAGAGGCATGGTGGCAGCATCTGCTTCTGGTGAGGAATGCAGGCTACTTCCACTTACAGCCGCTGGCAGAGGGAAGCCAGTGTGTGCAGATGTCACATGGTGAGAGAGGAAGAAAAAGAGAGAAAAGGAGGTGCCCAACTGTTTTCATCAACCAGTTCTCTCTTGAAGGAATTAAGAGTGAGAACGAACTCACTGCTTCAAGAATGGCACCAAGCCATTTATGAGGGATCCACCCCCACATCCAAACACCTTCCACCGGGCCCCACCTCCAACACTGGGGATCAAATTTCAACATTAGTCTTGCTGGTAGGGCAAACAAATCATATCCAAACCACAGAAGTGATCCATTGAGACAAAGACCACCTCAAGTTTCTACAAGGAAAGATTTATCTCCAGACTTTTTGATTACAACTCTCCATCGATATATAAGCAAATGAGCCCACTTGGTGACTAATTGTAATCTACATGTTGTTGAGCGTGAAGCGATTAAATAGTGCCACCCTGAGCTATTGCTGTGCTGAAAATAGAAGTTTAATGGTACATGAAGTATCACAGAGTGTGCGCACATAAAAAGGAATTGCTTTCAGTGTCTACACCTTGTAAGTAATTGAATTTCATTACCAAAAGTATTTTTAAAAACTGCTCCCAAGATCATGAGGGCCAAAAAAGTTGGATCTTTCAGAGAATGTGCAATCTCAAGATAAACTACAGAGCCATAAAATATTACTTTAGAAAAATATAAATAAATATGGCCAATGCTTCTATAGCATTTACTGTGTATAAGGCACAAGTCAAAGTGTTTCATATGTATTAACTCATTTAATCCTCACAGTAACCCTTTGAAGTGATGATGATGATGGTAATGAGGACCCTAATTCTGGAGAGAGGGAATTGAGACATACATTTAAAAATTTTTACACAGACACACAAAGTTGTTATGACAGATCTAATTAGTAATATGTTATTTTTAACTGTGATTAGTATTACTGAGAACATAATAATCTAATGGGAATTATATGCCTATATTTTTATGTCAGATTTTTGATCAGTAAAGATACTGTGAACAAAACAAACATCGAAAAAATCAGTGACCACAATGATTACACGAAAAAAAAAATCTAAGAGTTTATGCAGAAAGGCTGATATCTCCAATGGCACTTATGACTGGAAGTTTTTTCTCTTCAAAGGTTTGTCCAGCTTGTCCATAGTGTAAGAGGTTTTCATTTGTGATGTGCAGAGATATTTGGACTCTGGCTTGAGAACTTGAAGGATTGGGCTATTGTTGCTGACTGATTTCATGTACCAGTAGTTCAAATATCTACACTAACATAGATGCAGTATAACAAAAGAAATACAGCTGTAATCATAGAAACTGTATTCTAATTCTAGCTCTGATACTCATTTGAAGTGTGAACTGAGACAACTAACATAATTTCTTTCATCTTTGGAAACTTATTTGTAATATAATGGAGTTAGACTAGAAAATCTTTAAACTTCTATCTAAATTCAAAATTCTGTGGGTATACATAAGTTGACATCAAGAACATAGCTTCCATTTGACAGAATAAAAATGACAGTAGTAAAATCTTAGATGAAATAGACCAATTCCTTGAAAGATACAAACTACCAGAATTTACTCAAGAAAAAAATAAACTGCATAGTGTTTTGCATACATATTAAATACAATCAATTCATATTTAACTTCTTTCCAACAAAGAAAATTGCAGACCCAGAGCGTTCACTGGTAAATTATACCAACATGTACAGTTGAAATAACATCAAATCTACGGTACAAGTACCAGTTTTAAATGCAATAGTATCAAAAACAGGAATATTTAAGTGTAAGTAACAGAGAATATGGGTAGGACCTATATGCTGAAAACCATAAGAGATTAATGAAAGAATCTTTGAACTATACAACCACAAAGTGAATTTTACTGTGTGTAAATGCATATTTCACAGATCTAGAGAAAATAATTCCACACTTTGTTTGGAACCAAAACAGAGCCCATATAGCCAAAGTAATCCTAAGCAAAAAGAAGAAAGCTGGAGGCATCTCATAACCAGACTTCAAACTATACTACAAGGCTATAATAACCAAAACAGCATGGTATTGGCACAGAAACAGACATAGACAAATGGGACAGAATAGAGAACCCAGATATAAAACCATCTACCTACAGCCAACTGATCTTTGACAAAGCAGACAATAATGCACAGTAGGGAAAAGAAGCCCTATTCAGTAAATGGTGCTGGGAAAACTGGATAGTCACAGGCAGGAGAACGATACAAGACCCCTATCTCTTGCCATCCACAAAAATTAAATCAAGATGGATAAAGGACTTAAATGTAAGTCATGAAGCCATAAGAATTCTAGAAGAAAATGTAGAAAAAACATTTCTAGCTTTCAATTATCTGACATGTGGATAATTGTGCCTCATAACACATGCAGTGAGCTGAGGAAGCTGGTAAATGTTTGAAGTGTGTGTGTTTTGTGTGCTCCCATGTGTCTTGGTTCAGCTGGGTACAGTTTTCCACATTCACTTTTTATTTCTTTTAGACAAAGTTGTACAAAAAACAAATGTGAAATTTACCTTATGTTCAAAATGTTCCCTGATTTATCAATCAAGTTTGGAACAAATTTACATTTCAAAACAAACATAATAAAAGAGCTAAATATAACAGGTACTTGAAAAATAAAAGTGGAAGAAAGAAGAGCCTATGTTCCAATAAGTTTAGGAAATAGGTGGATTAAACAATTTTTTACATAGGAAATTTCAGAAACTTTTTATGCTGATGTAAACTCTGACACTTGGTATCTTCCAAAATTATTTGACTTTGAAATCTTTCCCTTTTTTGTGATGGAAAAACTATTAACATCTAAATACTTTGTTATTTATTTGTATGGTTTTTGTTGTTGTTATTGAAAACTGAAAATTTTAAATAATGTAATGCAGCAACTCTGAGAATCAGATTCTCTCTCTTACCCAGGGTTTGTTGTTGCTATTGTTTGTTATTATCATCATTTTATCAAAAAGCCACTTGCACCCAAATGTTTATTGCAGCACAATTCACAATTGCAAAGATGTAAAAGCAACCCAAGTGCCCATCAGTTCAAGAGTGAATTAACAAAATGTGGTGTATGTATACCATGGAATACTACTCAGCCATGAAGAAGGATGAATTAATGCCCTTTGCGAAAATTTGGATGGAACCAGAGACCATTTATCCTAAATGAAGTATCTAAACAATGGAAAAACCAACACTACATGTACTTGCTATTAAATTGGAACTAACTGATGAGCACACATGTGCACAGAAGGAAGTAAAACTCAGTGGAAATCAAGCAGGGGGAGGGGGGAGGAAAGTATGGACAAAAACCTACCTAATGGGTAAAATGAACACTATCTGGGTGATGGGCAATAACCCTGCCTCAAGCATAACAAAATCTATCCAAGTAACCAAAAACATTTGTACCACCATAATATTTTCAAATCATATTAATTTAAAAGAAGTTGCCAAGGTGTTTGTAGGTTTAATTCACAAAGCTTTCAACTAGGGGGGTTAAAAAAATGTTGCCTTAAAAAAAAAAAAGAATGTTGCCTAATTGTTGATTTTTTCCCCCTGAGTTCAGAGTTACATTAATGCTTTGTGGGTTTAAATATTATGAACAAAAAGAAAATTTTTCCAGCTATGGGAACAGAAATTCTACAATGGATAAATATCAGGTGCATAAAAAAAATGAACATCTTCTCGAACTCCTTGATAAATTGTAGCTACCTATGTAGTTCTTCCAGCCATAGCATGTCTACCTGTATTATTATATATCCTCCCTGTGTTTCAGGTATTTTAAACTGAAGCATTACTCCCTAGATTTTTAATTGAAAAAAAAATTAAGAGGGTAAATAAATTCAGTATCCTAGCCAAGAGGCAGTATATCTACTTCAGGAACATAGGATAGTGCATTTTCCATTTCATTTTATGTACACACACACACACACACACACACACACTACAGGTCTCTTTTTTTAAGAGGGAATAAACCTGGTTGCCTCACGATAGTTTGTTGTGACATCACAGAATGTTCTCTAGGGATCAAGTTGTTTTGCTTAAAAACTTGAAAAGGGAATTTTAGTCTTTTTGCATCCTGCTTGCTTCCCGATTCCACAAGCTTCTGCATCCGAATCAGTGTTGCCCTGTAATTTGTCTCTCTGAAACATAATCGGTGTCTCACACACTCCCACTGCACTTGGATTGGTCAGAAGGAAGTAGAGGAGGAGCCGCTCTGAAAATTTTTTTTTTCCTCCACCCCATAAAAATCAGCAGCCGGAGCCCACAGCTCCTAACACTCAAAGCAGTGCTTAGGGTGGGAACAGACGCTTCTGCGAGGCAGCCGATGAGAGTGAGCATGTGCACACAGATCCGTCTCCCAATGGCACAGCAGCTACTGGGAAAATTATTTTGAAAAGACTTGCTTGGATGCATTAAGACTAAAGTTAAAGTGGAAGTGAGAACAAAAAAGCAAACAGCAGAATCTTTCAACTGAGAATGAACGTTCTGAAGCCTGAGATTTTAAGGTGATGCTGATCGAACCCTACCTAAAAGAGACTAAAAACTCCACTGCACGCTCTGGAGCTTGTGACAGTTGTTCACAGCAGGCATGTCAGTTTTAGCCTCGGAACTTTCAGAGAGATAAAGACTTGGAGAAAATAACTGAGGCTCCCCGACCCAGAAGATTAAATCAATTCAGGGGGACATGAATCCCCTTGCCAGCATGATGAACTCCACCCACCACCACGGGATGCACACTTCTCTCCACTTCTGGAACCGCAGCAGCTACGGACTGCACAGCAATGCCAGTGAGTCCCTTGGAAAAGGCTACTCTGACGGAGGGTGCTACGAGCAACTTTTTGTCTCTCCTGAGGTGTTTGTGACTCTGGGTGTCATTAGTTTGCTGGAGAATATTCTAGTGATTGTGGCAATAGCCAAGAACAAGAATCTGCATTCACCCATGTACTTTTTCATCTGTAGCCTGGCTGTGGCTGATATGCTGGTGAGCGTTTCAAATGGATCAGAAACCATTGTCATCACCCTATTAAACAGTACAGATACAGATGCGCAGAGTTTCACAGTGAATATTGATAATGTCATTGACTCAGTGATCTGTAGCTCCTTGCTTGCATCAATTTGCAGCCTGCTTTCAATTGCAGTGGACAGGTATTTTACTATCTTTTATGCTCTCCAGTACCATAACATTATGACGGTTAAGCGGGTCGGGATCATCATAAGTTGTATCTGGGCAGCTTGCACGGTTTCGGGCATTTTGTTCATCATTTACTCAGATAGTAGTGCTGTTATCATCTGCCTCATCACCATGTTCTTCACCATGCTGGCTCTCATGGCTTCTCTCTATGTCCACATGTTCCTGATGGCCAGACTTCACATTAAGAGGATTGCTGTCCTCCCAGGCACTGGCACCATCCGCCAAGGTGCCAATATGAAGGGGGCGATTACCTTGACCATACTGATTGGCGTCTTTGTTGTCTGCTGGGCCCCTTTCTTCCTCCACCTGATATTCTACATCTCTTGTCCCCAGAATCCATACTGTGTGTGCTTCATGTCTCACTTTAACTTGTATCTCATACTGATCATGTGTAATTCAATCATTGATCCTCTGATCTATGCACTCCGGAGTCAAGAACTGAGGAAAACCTTCAAAGAGATCATCTGTTGCTATCCCCTGGGAGGCGTCTGTGACTTGTCTAGCAGATATTAAATGGGGACGGAGGACATACTAAAAACATGCATATGAGACTTTCTCATTCTCATCCAACATGAACAGTGTACTTCAGCAACAGCTTTCTCTTCTGTGTAGGGCATGGGTTGGGAATATCCATTGTGTAAATTTAAGTTTATGATTTTTAAAAGAAAAATGCACACTCTTTATATTATTTTTAATGTGATGCTACTTTTTGGCTGTAAAATTGTAATCCATATTATATATTGTAGGCACTATGGGTTTGCAAAAAAGGAAAAAATGTCCTTATTAAAAGCTTGACAATGTCTCTTTCTTGTTATTCATTAGAGTTTGACACTTTGCTTATTTTAGTAACCTAAAAATCAGATCCTCATTAAATATATTAAAGTAAATGCTTCCTTATATTACATTATACAACACTGAAATGTAGAGATTTGATTCCAGCATTTGAAGGGAACATATTTATAGAATAAATGTGTAACAACTTAAAAATTAACATCACTAAAATTTCGAGTAATTAAATGAAGGTTTATTCATCCTTCCTGCAGAAATAGAGAAATGAAGCACCTCTTTAGAGAAAAACAGCCCCTGGAAAAAAAAGTAAGATTCTCAGTCAGAAAACTATGTGTGTTTCTCAAAAACCGGAAGATTCATCTTCCTGAGAAAACAGTTAGATATTTCACACAGGCATTTCAGTTTTGGGGGGAAAAAATAGCAGCTATGAAGATTAAAGTGTTCTGGAAAACCTAAGTTGCCATGTCAAGCTCAATTCCTTGTTATCAAGCTATTCCCAAACACCATTAATAAAACAGAGCATGAGGTATTCATGCCCTTGTAACCAGGGACCCAGTGTCTGCCGAAATGTCCAGAAGGGGTGGTACTGCATTGAGTGATCTGGCTTCCTGTCTCTGATGAATTATATGAGTGATATTGAATTCTTCCACATTTCACATAAAAGTGACTTGCTGTTTATTTATTGCTTATCTTTTTAACTGGAGTGCAAGTGCTGATTATCAAGAATTTCAACTTTAAAAACCAAATCCATAGCACAAGTTTTCAGGCAATATTTGTAAATATCTAAAATAAGGGCACCTGTGCTACCAGTACATTCTAAGTAGGAAGTAAGGCACCTACTGAACCCCAGAGGACATCATGAAATAAACTAGCCATGCACAGCCCACATCTTGGAGAGTAAATACTTGTTTTGCTCTAAAATAATCCCACAGATTTTGCCACTGAGCAATAAAATCTGTACTGTATCTTCCAGTCCCTGTGTACTACAAAATAAAGAGAGAAAGAATCTATTAGGCTGAGGATTAGCAGTAAACTAACCTGTGATTTGATTTATGGTATGTTTAAATGCTTGTGGGCAGAGATCATATGCAAAGGTACTTCTTAATTCAAATCTGAATACTTTATACATTGATTATAAGCCCTGAGAGACACTCAGTATTCCTGTGGCAGCATTACCTTAAAGTATAATGGTGGAGTTAAAGTTTACAAATGAAAAGTGGTGCTGAAGCTTAATTTTAATTCAACTGCAGTCCCTCTATTTTAAGCAAAAATCAGTGTGAGGATTTCAATATAGACTAATATAACAGTCACAGCCCAAAGCAGTAGAGGGACACAGATGGTGTTTTTGTCATTGCTGCTATTTCTACATATTCTTTCACATAATGATTCTGAGAAATCCCAAGGACTAGAGACATGAAAAAGAGAATTATAAGCATACCACATCTTCCGTGGTGACTGTCCTTGCAGTCTATTCTATTTTTCCTCCAAGTGACATCTCAGGTGCTCAGAAGGCTCCTTCTTCTTCAGGTTCATGCCTTCTCCTGGAGTGACTTACAGGGCTAAGTTTTGCACCAGTCATGAACCAGCCATGTACCACCAGGCTATATACCCATGGCACAATATTGGGCTTTAGTTCCTTTAATTGCTGAGATTGTCTCTTACTCATTTTTCCTGTTCTTAAAACCTTCCTCTATTCCAGGTACTTCCTCTTACTCTAGTAAAATCAAGATTCCCCCAGAGGAGCAGGCCTTATCCAAGCCACCTCTAAACTCCATTTCATATCCAGTAAAATTTGGAACCCTACCACCTCTAATTTGTTTGTTATTGGATTAAATTGGAGTGTTGCTATGGTTGAAAACTATACACTAAAGCAAGTATATTTAGTAACAGGACCATGGGGAGTGGAGAGTGAAAGTGGGGCCGGAGGTTTGGGGGAAAGAAGCCTAAAGTGCACAAAAGGAACACTCGTAGTGACCATGACTGCTAGAGAAGCAACAGATGAGGTAGTTGCTCTAATCAGGCAACTTTAAATACATTAAGAACAAAAAACTCACAGAACTGTATGAGAACTTTCACCATGGGCAAAGGGGTTTATATTTCTGCTCCCTTCATACTACATCTAATAGCAACATGTTGTTGGGACATGACTTTAAAAGTTATCCAACCACAGTATTCAGATTCACGTTCTGCTCCATGTTGCAGTCTCACTTCCCCTGCTGTGTTGTTTGTCTGCCTCCCCTATTTGCATGTAAGCCCCTTTGAGAATAGGGAGTCTTATGCTCATGGCTTTTATTCCCACAGTGCCTAGCCAGAGTTGGGACATATAGAGAAGACTAAAATATATCTGATAAAAATGTAAATAAAATACTCTTGATTTTTGATAGGGGTTTTCCAGATAGTCTCAGCTTGGGCATCCTTGATGCTGCATCTAATTCAGTGGGCAATGACGAGAGGTTGGGGCTGAGTTTTCTTCTACAGAAGCTGCCCAGCCATCATCTCCTGGCCCTACCTGACTGCCTTCAGGGTGGGAAAACAGGATCCACATTGGCTCACTGGGGAAGCAATGGAGTCGGGCTTAATTGGTTACACACAGGAATGTGATACTGCTACATTATAAGCAGGAATGAAGGCAACCTCTAGCCACCCTTCTGAAAATCCATGATCAGTAAATGTAATGATCATGGTATTAATGAAGTAACAAGGTAAGACCTGTCCAATTGGATGATCTTGGATTTACTGTGGACCACAGAATAATTAGTCATTGTTTTCACCATATCAAGCATTGATCATTGCAATTATGGTATGCATGGTACAGTTATGGTATGCATCAGAGCTATGCATGGCTAAGGACAGTTCCATTTCTAAAGCTCACCACAAACAAGAACTACTCTTCCACATGAAGTATCCATTAGGAATAAACACATATGAGCTATAGTAAGTGGGAAGCAAGATACCACTTTGTGTCTGTGCCCTTCCCATCCCCACGCCAGTGAAGTGCCTCCAAGAAAACTGACCTGTAGCACATGGCCTACTCCCACAGCCCCAAAAACATCCCATTCTCCCACCAAATCCACAAATTGACATCTTGCTACCTTTCAGCCAACAAGATGAGAGTGCCTGAACATCATGGTTGAGAAGAAAAGAGAAAGGAATGCAAGTGAAAGAGAAAAATAAAGGAGGGAGAGAATCCTTACCAGGCTTTGAGTCAGCTTTCCATGTCAGCCTAATGAAAAACTAAATAAATTCAAAATGTCATAAAATATGCACTCATGAGCAGGGATGTTTGACACATATTAACCCAACCCCTCTCATGACTCAGGAATTCCTTCATGAGGAGGTTTAGGATGGAATGTGGTTCAAAAGAGTTACAAAGGACTGTCTTGAAGCCCAATGTTTATTAGTGACATAACATTTCATCATTATTCTTCTGTAAAATGTTCATAGATGGCAAGTAAGGGGATAATGTATGATAACGTTATGATATATAGCAGATACCTTTTGCTGTATTGTCTAGGTGGCAATTAACTTTTTGAAAAAAAATAGTATTTTTTTTTTCAATTATTTTTAAATTTACAGCAAGATTGAGCAGAAACTACAGAGATTTCTCATGTACCTATTTTCCCCACACATGCCCAGCCTCCCCCATTATCAACATCCCCCACCACAGTGGTACATTTGTTATAATTGATGAACCTACATTGACACATCATAATCATCCAAAGTTCATAATTTATCTCAGAATTCACTTTGGTGTTGTATACTCTATGGATTTGGACAAATGTATAATTACATGTATTCATCATTTTAGTATCATACAGAGTAGTTTCACTGCCCTAAAACTCCTCTGTGCTCTTTTTATCCCTTCCTCTCCTCTAATCTTGGCAGCTGTTGATCTTTTTACTATCTCCACGGTTTGCCTTTTCCAGAATGTCATAAAGTTGAAATCATTGTAGTAGGTAGCCTTTTCAGATTGGCTTCTTTCATGTCTTTAAATTAAATATGCATTTAATTTTCTCCATGTCTTTTTCATGGCCTGATGGCTTATTACCTTTTAGCACTGAATGATATGCCACTGTATGGAGGCACCACAGTTAATCCATTCATTTACTGAAGAACATCTCAGTTCCTTCCAAATTTTGAAAACTATGAATAAAGCTGCAATAAACACATGTGTGCAGGTTTTTGTGTGGACATAAGTTTTCAACTACTTTGGGTAAATACCAAAGAGTAGTAATTAACCTTTTAAAATTTCCGTACAAATATATGATATATGTGCCTGCCCTTTAACCTTTTAAGGGTGGTTAGTTAATATTCAAATTACGCTGGTCAGAAGTATATGTTTCAGACACAGATGGTAAACATTATCAGATATCTCTACTGAAATTTTCACCAAGAGGTTCAATTAATAAGTATAAGGTATATTAGAAATAAGTTTTCATTGGTGAAATGAGTCTTTTTCAAAACATGTTGTTAACCTATAACTGCATAGCAATCGCCATAACTAGCATGAAGAAGGTGTAAGATTTCTGCCCACTTAGCAGCAAGCTTAATACTTAGACCCTATGTTCAAAGCTCCATATATATTCCAGATGTTCCCCACCTGCTTCAAGAAGTTCTCTGTTGCCCAGCCTAAATATTTTGAAGTTACTAAAAATAACTTTTGGAGAATTATTTAATAACATAAGTAGATATTGACTTTTGGTTTATGTTACAAGAAATATACAAAACAGAATATTTAGTATAATACCAATCATCTAAAGAAAGTACCAGCCATTCACTTACATACTTTCTATGTATTACTTTCCATTAAGTCATGAACAATCAGTAGTCATTATTACTGGGCAATAATATTAAGGGACATGTTTATTTTCTTCATTATGTTTGCATCATGTAAATTTACTATAATAAACATATTTTAATATTTTAAATTTTTTAAAAAAGGTAAACACAACAGAAAGATGCTTGATGAGAATGCAATTGTCAAATTAGCAATTTGTGGAGAAAGAGTAAATGTAAAAGAAGTTATTTTTGAATGAGATCAGATCTTAGATATAATCTCTCCAGTCTTCCATGCAGATGTGGAGTGCCTGATGTCACATGCATAGTCAGTGCAGCATCAAAGCCTGAATTCCAGCCCTTGACGCTCTATCTGGGTTTCCCTGTACCAAATTTCAAGAATTTTTCTTCTGTAAATAAATGTGGCTTTCCCAGTCATAGAGAGCTAGGATTGGATTCTAGTTACACCCCTAGCTGTAAGATTTTGTTGAAGTTAATTTTCTCATCATTAAATGTGCATAATAATACTTGCTAATGGAAATCTTAAAAGGATAAAATGAAATTAAATAAAATCAAGGGTAAGTTCCACAAAACAGTGTCCAATACATATAGGCACTCAAAAATTGTAATTGTTATTATTTTTAAAAATACAAAGTAAATGCACAAATCATGTATGAATGAAGATTTACTATTAATAGTTTATCTACCATTTTCAGCCATTCAGTGTTATCAATAAGCATATCTAGGCCTTGAGTGTAATGTAATATCTTTTCTTAAATCATATGGAATAATTTTCTTTGATTTAACTAAATTTTTTGTATAAATGGAATATTTGACCATAATAGATACAAAGGCATACCTGTATTCTAAAAGGATTATTTGTTATCACTGGTAATGCTAATTGTTTTAAATTTGCAGTGTTATATTCAATATTGCAAAAGGCTAGTTAGAAGATATTGTGCCAAGCATGAAATAACCAATTCACCCATTTCTTCAGAAATTTATTGATGCTCATTAAACTCTATGCCATGAATTTAAGTGTAGGTATAAAAAATCATTATCTAAGCTGAGATTGTTGACATTAAATGTAAACCATCAAAAAAGGGCCATAAATAATGAATTTATAATCACATCTTCATGCTCAGTTAACTATTAATATTAGTCCATCACATATAAACTAAAGCTGTGTGCATGAGAGCAGAAAAAGCATAGAGTTTGGACTAAATGAGTATTGGGTTCAAATCCCAGATATACTATTTATCAACTGTAGAACCCTGGGCAAGTTACTTAAGTTTCCTAAGCATTTATAGCCTAACTATGAAATGAAAATAATATCAATTATCTCATCATATGATTAATGATAAATATTAAATAACATAAAATTAGATACTTGATTTAAAGAATCTTATATAGTGTTTATCACTATAGGTAGCTATTACTACAATTCAATCAGATTACACTCAAAAGATTATCAAAGCTTAGATCCCAGAAGTTAAACAGTCATAGGGACTTGGATATCCTTGCTTCCCTAGCATGGAGAGACAGCAATCCATTCAAATCTGTTTTTGATATTTCATTTATTTCTAATAAGTGGAGCAAATAAAAACAAATCCCTATTTTTATTATTTTAAATATAAAGGAAATTTGAACATCCCAAAAATATTCAGGCAAAGTAGTGGGTGGAGTTGGATAGGATGACATAGTTTGTTTTAGTGGCTTTAGTAATGTTCTAATTCTTATGTTAAATGACAAGTTTAGTGGACAATTTAATATTATGCTTCAAGACTTTGAGATATATGGCTTTGAGATATATTTAATATTATGAGACAATTTAATATTATGCTTCAAGACTTTGAGATATATTCTTTGTATGCATTCAATATTACATGAAAATTAAATGGATATACTGCATTCATTTTACAATGTACTTAGTGAGTAAGCACATGCAGAGCTACATTTGTATATAACAAGGGATTCCTAGCATAATTTAATTCTGCCACTTGAAAAAAAAAGAGCTTTGATCTATGATATTATAGAATAGTTGAATTTTGCCCTGGGTTAATGAAATTAATGATTGCAGTTTACAATCACTGACAGTGTTTTCCCTGTCAAGAGACACCTGGAGGCCCCACAAATATACAGCCAAGTGGAAAATTTCAGCAAATCACCCAGTGAACAATTCAATGAGTTTTTGTATGGGGCTCAGCTGTAAATGAAACTATTATGATTTGATTTCTAAGATTTTAAAATGTGCAAAATTTCACTGTTAAATTCAAATGATCACTGAATATAATTAAAAAGTAAAACTATAATAATAAATTGGGTCACAATTCCACCTGAGGAAAAATAACCACATACTAAAATTTTATTTGCAATAAATTTAACCCTTCAATTTAAATGTGTTTTATCTGCAATACTGAGGTTTTAAAGTGGCTCCATTTAAAACCACACATTCATATTTTATATAATTTTCATAATATTCTGAAGATGTCATTTAAAATATGTACTATTTAGATGTTTGCTGAGTTCTTTCATTTAGGAAGAAAGCTAGAAAGCTTTAGAGTAATTCTTTTTGTGATTTTGTTTACATGAGATGATTTACACAATGTTGAAAATTATGCTCTGGATATTATTTTATCTATTACTTACACAGCTATTTACTATCAATATTAGAAGGAAAATCTATGCATTTTCACCTCTGATTTACCTCTTATTTTCCTCTCTAAGACATCATATCACATCTCTACCTTTTCCACTTTCTTACTTTCACCTAAAACTCAACTTGTCTAAAACTGAAGAGTTCATTGACACAAAATTTGACTCTTTTTTACTCTCCTTATGTTTTTATCATTACATCATTCTTCCCAAAACAGAAATTCAAAACCTCAGTCACTTTGCACTTTCACTTCAAAATTAAATTAAATTTGTGAGATTTTGAGTATCAGGTACACAGAGCCTGACACAAATAGCTGTGACTTTTTGAATTTATAATGGAGGAGTACAGGAAGAAAACTGGTTTCTACAAATCCATAAATATTGTTGAATAAAATACACAAGGACATGGACAAGGACATGACTGACTTGTTTTAGTTTGGTGGGCTTTTTGAGAAGTCTACTTAAAAATCAGGTACAGAAATCTGGGATATACATACAAATTTGAGAGATACATATAAATTTGGTAGTTATGAGTATGTATGGAGATAGTGGGAGATAGGTACAGGTTGAGAATCTCTAACCTAAAAATCCAAAATCCAAAAATTTTGGACCACTGACATAATGCCACAGTGGAAAATTCCACACTTGACATCATGTAACAGGTTGCAGGCAAAATGCAAGCACACAACACACAATTTATTTAGCATGCCAAAGAGAAAAAAGACCCTCCCAGCCCCCATCAGCTGTGATATCTTTTCTGTGCATACCCAGATTCTCCCACGCAAGCATGTCCACAAAGGGTAATAAAATGGCACACATGCAGGCTGGACATCCCAGTGGCAGGTTCCCCACAATGCCCCAAATGGGATCAAAACCTGTGCATTACTTGTGGGTGTTTGTTTGTTTTTCGTTTATTCTCTGTTCTGTGGTGTGGTGCAAAGATATTGTTGAAAATGTCAAAAAGGTCTGCAGATACCCTTTAGGTAATAGTGATAAGAAAAAGAGGAAGTATTTATGTTATAGTACAGAAACTCAAACTGTGGGAGAAGCTGGATAGTGGTGTAAGTGTGACATGTCTTACAGAAGAGATGGTATTGAAATGACCACCTTATATGACCTGAAGAAACAGAAGGATAAACAAAGTTCTATGCAGAAAGTGATGAACAAAAGTTAATGAAAAATAGAAAAACACTGCATAAAGCTAAAAATGAAGATCTCAATCGTGTATTGAAAGAGTGAATCCATCAGCATTGCAGTAAACACATGCCTTTAATGGTACGTTGGTCATGAAACAATCAAAGATCTATCAAAATGTGCAAAAATTCTCAATAAAATCCTAGCAAATCGTATCCAAGTGCTGATTAAAAAAATAATTCATCACGACCAAGTAGGCTTCATCCCAGAGATGCAGGGGTGGTTCAACATACGAAAATCTATAAATGTAATTAACCACGTAAATAGAAGCAAAAGTAAAGACCATATGATCCTCTCAATAGATGCAGAAAAAGCATTTGACAAAATTCAACACCCTTTTATGATAAAAACACTTAACAACATAGGCATAAATGGGACCTACCTAAAAATAATACAAGCCATATATGACAAACCCACAGCCAACATCATACTGAATGGGGAAAAATTGAAAGCATTCCCACTCAGAACTGGAACCAGACAAGGCTGCCCACTGTCCCCATTACTTTTCAACATAGTATTGGAAGTCCTTGAGAGAGCTATCAGACAAGAGAGCAGAATCAAAGGTGTCCAAATAGAGAGAGAAGAGATCAAACTCTCACTCTTCGCTGATGACATGATGTTGTATCTGGAAAACCCCAAGGACTCAACCAAGAGACTCCTGGAATTAATTAACGAATTCAGTAATGTCTCAGGTTACAAAGTCAATACACACAAATCAGAGGCATTCATATATGCCAATACCATTCAATCGGAGAACCAAATTATGGACTCAATACCTTTCAAAATAGCAACAAAGAAAATAAAATATCTAGGAATATATTTAACTAAAGAGGTAAAGGACCTCTATAAAGAGAACTATGAAACGCTAAGGAAGGAAATTGCAGAACACGTAAATAAGTGGAAATCCATACCATGCTCATGGATTGGAAGAACTAACATCGTTAAAATGTCTATACTACCCAAAGTAATCTATAGATTCAATGCAATTCCTATTAAATTACCAACATCATTTTTCACAGATTTAGAAAAAATAATTATACACTTTGTATGGAATCAGAGAAGACCCCGTATAGCAAAAGCAATCTTAAGCAATAAAAACAAAATGGGAGGTATTGATTTGCCAGACTTCAAACTATACTACAAAGCTGTGGTGCTTAAAACTGCTTGGTATTGGCACAAGGGCAGGGACACAGACCAGTGGAACAGAACAGAAAACCCAAATATAAAACCATCCTCATATAACCATCTAATCTTTGACAAAATAGACAAAAACATACTCTGGGGACAAGAGTCCCTATTCAATAAATGGTGCTGGGAAAACTGGATAGCCACATGTAGAAGACTGAAACCGGACCCACAGATTTCACCTCTCACAAAAATCAAATCACGGTGGATAACAGATTTAAACCTTAAATGGGAAACGATTAGAATTCTAGAAGAAAATGTAGGAAAGACTCTTATAGACATTGGTCTAGGCAAAGAATTTATGAAGAAAACCCCTAAGGCAATCGCAGCAACAACAAAAATAAATGAATGGGACCTGATTAAATTAAAAAGCTTCTGCACAGCCAAAGAAACAGTCATGAAAATAAACAGACAGCCTACAGAATGGGAAAAAATTTTTGCATACTATACATCAGATAAAAGACTGATAACAAGAATCTATTTAGAACTCAGGAAAATCAGCAAGAAAAAAATCAAACAATCCTATCAAAAAATGGGCAAAGGACATGAATAGAAATTTTTCAAAAGAAGACATAAGAATGGCCAAAAAACGTATCAAAAAATGCTCAACATCCCTAATCATCAGGGAAATGCAAATCAAAACCACAATGAGATACCACTTAACTCCGGTGAGAATGGCCTTTATCAAAAAATCCCAAAACAACACATGCTGGCGTGGATGCGGAGAGACAGGAACACTCATACACTGCTGGTGGGAATGCAAACTAGTGCAACCCCTATGGAAAGCAATATGGAGATACCTTCAACAGATTCAAGTAGACCTACCATTTGATCCAGCAATCCCATTATTGGGCATATACCCAGAAGAACAAAAGTCATTCTTTAACAAAGACACCTGTACCCAAATGTTTATAGCAGCACAATTCACAATCACAAAGATGTGGAAACAACCCAAGTGCCCATCAATCCACGAATGGATTAGTAAACTGTGGTATATGTATACCATGGAGTACTACTCAGCTATAAGAAATAACGATGATACGACATCTCTTTGGTTCTCCTGGAGAGAGCTGGAACCCATTATACTAAGTGAAGTATCCAAAGAATGGAAAAACAAGCATCACATGTACTCACCAGAAAACTGGTTTCCCTGATCATCACCTAAATGTACATCAGGAAAGGATACCAATTGGATATCAGACTGGGATGGGGGGTGGGGGGAGGGGATGGGTGTATGCCTACATGACGAGTGCGTTACACACCCTCTGGGGAATGGCCATGCTTGAAGATGCAGACCCGGGGAGGTGGGGGGGGGGGAGGGGATGGAGGTATGACTACATGATGAGTGCCAGGCGCACTGTCTGGAGAATGAGAACGACGCACTTGGGACTCTGAGTCGGGGGGATAGGCAGGACATGAACAATGTATATGACCTAAACTTATGTACCCCCATGATGAGCTGAAATAAAAAAAAAAAAAGATCTATCAAAATGAACTGAAAATTGAAGGGAATGGTGAATATGCAACAGACTGGTTGCATTAATTTAAGAAAAGACATGAAATTAAATTTTTAAAGATTTTTGGTGATAAAGCATCTGCTGATCATGAAGCAGTCAAGAAATTCAAGGAAGAGTTTGCCAAGGTCATCACTGATGAAAATATGACACCATAACAAGTCTATAATGGTGACAAAACATCACTGTTTTGGCATTTTTGCCCCAGAAAGATACTGACTACAGCTGATGAGACAGCCCCTGGGGGAATCAAGGATGCCATGGTCAGAAAAATTGTGCTGGGACACGCTAATGCAGCAGGCACACGTAAGTGTAAACCTGCTGTGATCGGTAAAAGCTTGTGTCCTTGCTGTTTTCAAAGAGCAAATTTCTTACAAGTTCATTATTGCGGCAACCAAAAGGCATGGATCACCAGACAGCTTTTCTAGCTGGTTTCACAAAGATTTTGTACCAGTCACTGGTGCTCACTGCAGGGAAGCTGGACTGGACGACAACAGCTAGATTTTGTTATTCTTTAACTATTGTTCTGCTCATCATCCAGCTGAAACTCTCATCAAAAATAATGTTTATACCATGTACTCTACCTCAAATTTGACTTCATTAATTCAGCCATGTGACCAGGGTATCTTCAGATCAATGAAGAGTAAATATAAAAATACTTTCTTGAACAGCATGCTATCAGCAGTGGACAGAGACAAGGTGTGAGTGTGGAAGGTTTTTTTTTTAAAAAAAAAAAAAAAGGCTTAGCATAAAGGGTGTCATATACACTGTTGCCAACAGGTGGAACAGTGACTAAAGACATAGTTGTGCAAACCTGGACAGCCTCTTGCCTATGACTATGTTCAGTGATGATGATGAATAAGGTGGTGGTTTTGAAGGATTCCATGTATCAAGTGTGAGAAAAATGACATCTGACCTTACATATACAAAAAAGATACCTTGTCAGCAAGCTGGAAGAACTGGATATTAAAGAACTTTTTAACATCAATAATGAGGCTTCAGCTGGTCATTTATCAAACAATGGTGAAATAGCCAAAATTGTTTTGAATCCAGGTAATCGTGATAATAGTCATGATGAAGATGACGCTGTTAACATTGCAGAAAAAGTGCCTGTAGACAACATGGTGAAAATGTGTGATGGGCTTATTGAAGGCCTAGAGTAGCATGCGTTCATAACAGAACAAGAAATCATGTCAGTTTATAAAATCAAAGGCAGACATCTAAGACAAAAACCATTGTTAACAAGGCAGACAGGGCCGGGCACGGTGGCCCACGCCTGTAATCCTAGCACTCTGGGAGGCCAAGGCGGGTGGATTGCTCGAGGTCAGGAGTTCGAGACCAGCCTGAGCAAGAGCGAGACCCCTGTCTCTACTAAAAAAAATAGAAAGAAGTTATATGGACATCTAAAAATATATATAGAAAAAAATTAGCCAGGCATGATGGCACATGCCTGTAGTCCCAGCTACTCGGGAGGCTGAGGCAGAAGGATTGCTTGAGCCCAGGAGTTTGAGGTTGCTGTGAGCTAGGCTGATGCCACTGCACTCTAGCCAGGGTGACGGAGCGAGACTCTGTCTCAAAAAAAAAAAAAAAAAAACCAAGGCAGATAGATGACTCTGGAGGAAACATTTTAAAAAGCCATTCAGTGGAATGTCTCCTTAATCCTAGAAGACCCATTTCATGGTTCCTCCACTGTTTCTAATGTTTCTTCTCACCCAAAAAAATTAAATACAGTGTACATTAACCTTTTATGAAAACAGCATTGTAGGTGGAAACCGAAAGCCGTCTGTTGTTCGTTGCTGCTGCTGCTGAAGAGCTCAGACGGGTATTTTGGTGATGCTGCTGTGCTGCTTACTTGCCCTGAATGCAATATTTTTTCATTGTATTAATGGTATGTTATGTTTTTTACTGTTACATACTTATGTGTGAATAAGTGTAAAAAAATGGTTGCTTATCAGTGACATATGAATTCAGAGTCAGGAATGAGGGTGACGCCGAACAACCACTGATTGCTCACATGGCTGGCTGAGGTAGTGACACTTTTACTTTCCAGTGGTTCAATATGCACAAACTTTGTTTCATCAGCAAAATGATTTAAAATGTTGTATTAAACTACTTTCATGCTATGTATAGAAAGATTATATGAAACATAAATGAATTTCATGTTTATGCATTGGGCCCATCCCCAAGATATCTCATTATCTATAATATATGAAAATATTCCTAAATCTAAAAATAAATTCAAAATGCAAAAGGCTTCTGGCTGGTCCTATGCATTTTGGATAAGAACTACTCAACCTGTGTATGAGTGATTCCTCAGCTTGTCTTGCATCCTGAAACTCCTTTCTCTCATTATCGCCTAATCTTATTTCCTTCAGACATTTTTTTTGCGGTTTAAAAGATAATTTTATTAAATGATTTTCTATCCAAAGCTTCTCCTTTCTTACTTACTTCAAGGACCAGCAAGAAGGCCTAGATGGATGCATCAAACATGCCAGGCACCCCCTACCTTAGAGACTTTGCATTGTTTCTTCCATCTACCTGGAAAGTTATCCCCTAGATAGGCACATGGCTAACTCTCTCACTTTCTTCAAGATTTGCTCTAATAACCTCTCTTTGAAGTCTACCTTGAGAATCCTTTTAAAAATTACAAACCCATGGCGACACACGGTGGCTCACAACCTGTAACCCTAACACTTTGAGAGGCCGAGGTGGGAAGATTGCTTGAGGCCAGGAGTTTGAGATTGCAGTGAGCTATGATGATGCCACTGCACTCTAGTCCCAGCAACAGAGCGAGACCTTGTCTCAAAAACAACAACAAAAAAAAACACAAACCCACTGCACCTTCCCAACACTCCTCATCCCTCTTATTTTTTTCAACTACTTTTTTTCATAATACCTTTTAGCAAATCACATAGCTTACCAAATTATAATATTTATTTTCTTTCTCCTTTCACTTAGACCTAAACCCCTGTGAGGGTAGGGAACGTTTCCTTGTTCACTGATGGATTTCAAGCACCTAGAATAGAATTTATCTTTTTTTTTATTTTTATTTCAGGATATTATGAGGGTACAAATATTTTGGTTAAATTTTATGACTTTGCCTCACCCAAGCAAGGATTAGAGGCTTGCCCTTCCCCTCTACAACACTCACTGTGTCCATTAGTTGTGAGTTTACCCCCCAACCAACCCCCTAATCCCTGAAGAATATTACTACTGTGTGAGCACCATAGTGTTGATCAGTTAGTGCCAATTTGATGGTGAGTACATCTTTAAGAAGAGCTGAATAGATATTTGATGAGTGAATGAAGAAAGGAAAATGTAAAAATAGGGAGGAAGAAAGCTAAGTTTGAACGCCTTGTTAGTAGAAGTATTTAAGGAGTTAGTGAACTAAAGAAAAGGCCATGAAGTACTGATTACAGAAGGTAATAGCAAAACTAGAAAGGGTGATTAATATGGTTCGAGCCAAAGGAGAAGTGATTTTTAAGAAATGAACTGTCAATCATTTCAGCAAAGAAAGAACTGAAAGATGTTCAGAAAATTTTCTAAATAGAAATTTAATGCATTTTATGTAAGAATGAATTTGACTCAAATTTTTATGAAATGATGGAAAACATAGGAATCATGAGAGGAAGAGCCAATTTCCAGTAAAATATTGAAGCCAACATCAGATTCTTTCAGTTTCATCTTGGGACACAGAAGTAGAAGGGGAGATGGAGTATAGAAATGAAGTGCAGACTCTATTAACAAGCTGTACTGAATGGAACAAGACATATAGTTATAAGAAATGATTTTCTCAAAATGGGTTAGCTTTAAGGAAGATAATATGCGAGGCAAAGAAGCGATACAGACTAAGAGATTGGAAATACTGAATATTTACTGAAAACCTTCAATAGTACAGCTAAATCATTTTCCCATAATTTTCCATAAATGCTTGCCTTTTCTATTGAGTTAAAATTCTCCTAGTTATGCCAAGAAGTAACTCTGTGAAGAGCTCTACTTATAAACTGTACTTTACAAAACACCAGGAGAATAACATGAAGTACCATCATCTCCCTCAACACAAAGAGCAGAGGACTAGCTCAGCTGAGGACAGTGACATTAGTAAGAAGTAGGCACACTTGCCCTTTTTCTGGCCAGGGCAAAAGGCCCCCTTCAGAGTAAATCTTTCTATCATTCATGGATGGAGTGAACCTAACTTCTCTCTAAATTAGCAAGGGCCATCCACTCATAGATTAAATGAGAGACCTGGAGCCTCAGAGATATTAGACTTCAGGACTTAGCAGAGGCATGTTTCAACCACCTGCCATTACCATCTACAGCAGAAATATGAGGAGGGTCTTCTGAGGCATCAGTGACAGCCACTGTGATTGCAGGGAATGCATGGGACAGAGCAAGGGGTATGTTGGCACACACGCACACACACACACAGATGCAGCCAAGCGTGATAGATGGCTGTACTTAGACAAGATCCTGACTTAACTGACCTTTTATTGAAATCCTTCTCTGGGATGGGAGCAGAAAGGTCAACAACCCACACATATATGCCTTAATAAACACTGATTCGACTTATCTTTTCCTCCTTTATTAGCATACAGATGGCTTCCGCTAAGTCACAGGGAATGCTTGTTTTTGCTTGACTTATTCATTTTAACCTTTAAGTAATTGGTCCTGCATTATACTGTTACATTTCTATTTAAATATTTTGTTACAAAATGTACTATAAACTTTTGAAAATAGGGTCTTACTTTTATGTGTTTATTTTAGGTAAAAGGAAGATGATCAGATTCAGAGAATCTGAAGTAGAGTTAAAGACTGAATATTAAATAGGCTTCACCAAGAGAAATAAGGATACCTTAAAGACAGCAGAGCCTAGAGACAGAGAGAACGTGGTCCTTGATGACATCACTCACCACAAAACTAAGACTAGAGAGCCTGAACAGCAAAGTGCTTCAGTTTTTCTCATTTGTAAGATGTAAGAAATCCTAATGCCTACTTTAGGGGTTACTACCAAGATTAAAAGAGCCAATACATGTAAAGTGCTTATAATATATGGATGGAGGGAGGAAGGGAGAAGGAGGGATGAAATGAAGGAGTGAGAGAAGGAAAAGAGGAAGGAAAGAAAAAGGGAAAGAAGGAAGGGAGGGAGGGAGGGAGGGAGGAAGGAAGAGAAGAAGGGAGGAAGGGAGGGAGGAAGGAAGGGAGGCACTGCTTTGAAAGAAAAGCAATATGCAGTTTGAAATAAGAATGTTATAAGAGAAGAACTACCTGACCAAAGGAATTTCAGGTTAAAGACAATGTATTCCTGGGAGTAGCAAGAAGAAATTATGAGAGCGGTACAGATAAAGTAATGAGAAGGAAGTGCTATAAAAAGGTGCTGAAAAGTGATAAATAAGAGGGAATAGAGAGTCAATACTAAAACGTCAATATTAACCCTACACAGGCAGATATGCTAGAAATAGGTTTTGACTCAGTACTGTCATGTGGGCCTCTCCTCTTACTCAATGAGATTCTAAGTAGAATGGGAAGTTTATATTTTATACTTATAATTCTTCTTAATAGTTTAAGCACTTAATAGGTACTTTAAAATATTCTTTCTCAGTTACAGTAATAAAAGCCACCCAATTCATGTACTCTGGTGGAAACCATATCCAATTTTTTGTATATTTTTTTTGATGTTGTTTCCAAAAATAATGAATGAGCTAGTCAATATTATGTTTGCATTTTATTCTATATTTGGTTTATTTGAAGTTATATTTTTAAACCATGCACTCTATTTTGATTATTAAAATGAACTTCAAAGGATAGAGTACTACTTATCACAAGATGTGATTACTTCAATCATTTTCATTTTTATGTCACTTATTGTTTTCTCATTGATAAATGAGAAAACAAATTCAAATGATTAGCTTGAACTAGAATTCCTAAGGTCTTTTTCAGCTTTAAATATTATGACAGGTTGTTTATTTATTTTCTTTTTATAAAGTCAATAATATTAGATTTCCTAACTTTTTCTTCATAGAGAATGGCAGATTTGTAAATCTAAGCTTTAGAAAGTCAAAAGGGGTTAATTCTTTAACTGTGACCAATCTTATTTTCAATCAACTTTAAATGGGTCAACTGGAATGCTCTGGTATTTGAATGAACATTTACTGAAAATTTACTATGTTGCAGGGTCTAGCAAAAAAATTTTCATAAGAAGAAAACATTATCAAGATTAACTACTAAAATTGTTATGCCTTAACAGCATATCAATAAAAAAAGGAAGGGACAAATGAAAGAAGGAAGTTTTAAGACATGAGATATAGCCTTGAATTTGGAACTGACAAATCTATCATGTGTGGTAGTCAAATGAATAGGATCTGTGGCAATGACTAACTTTTTCTGTGAAAATTCTGAGTATGAAATTGTAAGCTTCTTAAACTCTCGAATTTGCTCTTTCCTGGTAAGCATCTTCAGGGGCTAGACCCATCTAGACAAGATGTCAAACAAGAATCTTTGGTTTAAGATGAACTTGAAAAAACAGTAGTGAGGTGAAAGTGAAGAGAAAGGAACTTCATACTCACAAAGTTCTAAAGTTGATAAATCAGTTAAAAGCTGGTTCTCAAGGGGAATGAAAATTAATCAGCCAAAACTCTGTGTTCCTACAAAGCAACACTCAGCTTCATCTTTTACAATGAAAGGAGTATTTCTAAGAGCACCCTGGCCCAAAGCACCCTACTGACCAGAATTTAAAATTCGCTTTCCCTTTTTTACATTATTGCTCTATTTGATTTTGATATTCCTTGGCTTTTATATTATTTGTTGAATTTATCTTAGTTTGCATATATAAGTGTTGAGGGTCTTCATTAATTTTTCAAATGTGTTCTTCTAGAAAAGAATATGGTGCCCATAGCTCCCTTGAGGAAGGCATCATAATACCAAGTATTCTGAGATCCCAGCTAAATAAAGGTCCATGATTGTTCACTCTAGCTTTGATTATAGTGAGCCAACAAAAGGTAATCAGAAACATGATTGTACCTAGAGATCTGGAATCCTTTTGCAGACTCTGGGATAGGGCTTGGTGGTACAGACTTGAACTTCTAGAGCTTCAAAGATGCACAAAGATATTATTTTGCTTTTTACATTGGAGGGCTGATCTTACTGATAAAAGCTTCTGGAGAATTTCAGAATTGTTATCTCCACTCCCAGTGGCTACTAGACATATACAGTCAGTTTGGAGTAAGTCTACGTGTTGTCTCTGATAGTTTGGACCTTCCCAAGAGCATCTAGAATTTGAGGCTGCTGGCTATTGTGTAGAGGCTATTTTGTGGCCATCCATTTATGTAAGCACTCTGGTTATTGTTTATTCATTCAATTGATAGATACAATGGTTCAAATTTGCCTATTCCGTCAAAGATGTTGTCACAGTACCACCAGGAAAAATTTGAACCATCTTAGATCAAATAGGTATTTCAAACTCAAAATCTATTTTAGCAATAGTTTACATTTCAAGTTAACCTTTTGAAATGTAAAAGTTGCTATTTGGTCAATAAGAAATACCTTAGAAGCAAGATGGAAAAGCGTGAATATTTGTTTTTGATGTTTTAATGCTAACGTTATGATTTATAATACTCAGATATTGAATTAGTATAATATTTGATTTTTTGGCCAATTAACAGATTTTCAATCTCAAGATATTGCTACTTCCCAGCCAAGAAGACCAGTGAAAATGAGGGAAGAGAAGTAATCAAAGGCATTATATGAGAAGACTGAGAGAAGCAGAAACACAGTCATCAACAGTACCATCCATTCAGAGTGGGGTTTTTCATGTTCGGTGTCATGTGTACCAAGAGATACAAAGAATAGGCCTGCATGAAGCTTACAGCTTAATGCAGCAGATAGCTCATTGCCTTTTTAAAAATTTTAATAATTTGTTTTTCTGTTACTATCTAAAAGTTCCAAAGAAATGACAAAGTGTGAACTTTTATATCCCAGAAAATGAGAGACAAGAGTGTAACAGATGGCTTGAGTGAGGTCTTGAAAGTGAGACCAAGAGTGGCAAAAGGAACAGATTAGAATGGGGATGGATGTGGCAACATGCACATCAGGTTCAGAAGACAATAAACAGATAGGCTTTGCCAAACTGTAGAGTCCAAATGAGGAAAAGTAAAAGTCTGAAGAGGTGAAGTTCTAAACTGTGGAGGGTCTTGATCTTTAGGGACTCCTGATTCTCTATTGCTGTATTTTCTTAATGTTTTATAAATATGCAAAATGGTAAGGAAAATCATATTGATACTTTGAAAGTGACAAAAATCTACTGAGCACTTCCTATGACCTCACAAGTGTTAAGCACTTTCAATGAGTTTAATAATATAATCCTGGTAACATCCTTCAGATAAATACTATTTTCTCCTAAAATATTATAGAGGATGATAATATACTCAACCAGGACTAGCAAAGTTGAGTAACTGGCCCAGGTTAACAAAGCTAGGAAAAGGTAGATGCAATAGTTAATTAATAGATGTCAACTTAACTGGATTAAGGAATACCTAGAGAGCTGGTAAAGCATTATTTCGGGTGTGTCTATGAGGGTGTTTCCAGAGGAGATTGGCATGTGAGCCCAGGAGGATTTACCCTCAATGTAGGCAGGCACCATCCAATAGGCTGGGGACCCAGATAGAACAAAAAGGCATAGGGAAGGATTTTCTCTCCTCCTGGAGCTGGGACACGCTTTTCTTCTTTTGCCCTTGGGCACCAGGACCCCTGGCTCTCTGGATTTGAGACTCCAGGTCATACACTAACTAGTGGCATCCCCAAGTTCTTAGTCCTTCAGCCTTGGACTGAGAATTACAAAATTGACTTCCTTCATTCTAAGGCTTTGGACTTTGACTGATCCATGCTATCAGCATCCCAGGGTCTCCAGCTTGCAGATAGTCTGTCGTGGGACATCTCAGCCTCCATGATCATGGAAGCCAATTCATCTAAAAAAAATCCATCCTTGGGTATGTATATCTATCTATCTGTCCTATTGGCTCTGCCTCTCTGGATAATCCTGATTAATACAGTAGATAAAGCCAATCAACATGGTACTTCCTAAAATATCTCCCCTTGACAAACATGATTCTAGAAATTTGAAGATTATTTTCATTATCAAATTTACAGTTTGTAAGTTTTTAGTGTGGCCTTCAAAGAACAAAGGAACCACTGGTGGAAGAACTGGTGCTGTATTTCTTTCAGAAGAGCAACATAAAGTAACCTCGCCCCAGTACTTCTGCCTTTCAGGACAGAATATGTCTTAGTTGGGGTAGGTAATTACATCTCTTCCTAGAGTACTGAGTCATTTCTTTTTTTAGGCATCATAAATATATTAATTAATTCTCTTTGCCTTGTCTGCACTTAAACATTCATCATAAGCAACCCACTATCCCATCTGTGTGATGTGTAAATTATAATTAAATATGGAACTTGCAAAGGCCACTTCTGGCAGTAAGAGTAGAATTCTTCGCAAGTGTATTTGAGTACACACTTTAGAACACAAATATATAGAAATATTAATAATTCAGAATGCTTTCCTCAGTTCAGCTGAACAAAGAGTGATGCCAAAAATGACTCATTTAAGCATAGAGCATATTGTCAGCAGGAAAAAAGGAGGTGATGATTCAGTTCGGTAGAAGTGGATGAGGTGTAACAATGTTTTGGCATTTATTGGATATGCTTTGAACACCCTTGGCATGTGGGTTTTAATGATTTTTTGCAGTGTTCAGGCTGTCTAACTTTTATTGAGCTGTGATTTCATCGTGATATTTCCTTCTCTGCCCTCTGGATGCTCTTTCTGAATTGCTAACAGGTGCAGAGAGCTATAGCCTGCAGTGCTATTGTTGTTCATTTTTACACAGATTTAATCACAAAAGTTTTTTTTATCTGCCTCCTTCTGTAATGCTTAAGAAACCCATCATCAGCTTGTATGTGATTAGGTGTAAGTTCCAATTATATTCAGAAAGCGAGCTAGGCACATTGTCACCTTGGAAAAGGGGATAATAATCTCACTTCTAATCTTTTCCTGGTCCTCCAGAACTCAAACCCAGGCCACTGACTAGATGCTAAAATTTCCCTTGAAGTAATGAAAACTAAACTTGTTTCACTATTGGCCATTTTGCATCTTCTGAACAGATAACTTCCTAAATCTCAAGCTATTAGAAAGGCATTTTTATTCAGTGTTAAATTTCTCTTTACTCAGCGTTTATGGCCTCCTGTCATGTTTGATCTGGCTCCCTGCTTCTGCAGTCCTCCTTCTCTCACTTTCAAAGCCCACATAGCATCAGCTTCACCCCAGGTCTGAGGACAAGCCTAACCTTAGGCAACAGAACCTCAGGAAGCAATTCAGACAGGCTCCATCAAATCACCCTGGCTGGTGATCCACTCTTGCTTCGCATCCCAGCTCTAAGCACTGGTCACTGGGTTTCTGCCTTGCTCTCCAACATTTTATCTGTCACATGTCCCAGCCCTTCAGGTTTTAGGGCAACTGCAGTCCAGCTATCTACGGCCTGATGTTACTGCTCACAAACCATGCTGACATTTCCCAACTGTCTGTGGAGAACCGCCTGACAATCTGAGCGTCCCTGTTCTCATATTTGCCATAGATGAAGATCAGAAAGGCTTTTACACCAGATGCTTTCTACTGCTCACCTGCTACACAACACTGCCCATAAACTGAGCATCAATGGGATATTTCTGCCCCACTATTTAGATGATACCCCTTCCTGGTCGTGCCCCTCAGTCCGTTGTCCCCAGCATTAGCCCCAGCCCTACCTAGCCTTGTGGATGGCAGAATTCTAGGAACTGGTTTATACCATTTTGCACTGTCCCACTGCAGTTACGGAATCACATCTGACATAATTGTCCCGGATTCAATTCCTTTTACTTAACATGTTATGTGGCCCGAAGCAAATTTCTTTATCTCTCAAAGCCTCTATTTTGAGGCTTTACCTCTTTAAAGACTCTCTCTCCAAACAATAATATTGTAGAGATATATTGATAACTATAAAGTGAGCATAATAAACACTAATTATTGGCTTATGTCATTATTAAATTATGTGACACATTAAAGAACCTGGTATAGTGTTTGGCAAATAATATAAATGCTCAAATATTCATTACTTTATATCATGAGGTATGACATGAATTTAATGGAAGTTTGACTTATAGAACCAAAAAAAAGAAAAAGTAAAATTCTATTCAAGCTATTTCTTCTTAGCACTCAGTGGAATCATAGTTTACCTATATCTAGAAAAGAAACCAAAAACCAAAAAATACTTAGGACAGTGGGTTACAATAAACAAGTTATTGTAATTATTGACAGTGCTCCAAATCATAATACAGAAATTTAATTTATAAATAAGTCTGTGCATCTTATGTTGTATTTAGGGATTTTTTTTTTCTCTTTATGTGGATTTAGACTACTAGATCTGTCCCTGAGAAAAGTTTGGCTGAAACTTTACTTACTAGATGGCCAGGAAGAAGTATACTCTGCCATTAATAATGCTGAGAGGTATTAAAAGAGGCTAAACATGAAAGCTTCTCACAACCCCTTCCACTCTTCCTTCAGTCAATATTAAAACACCCAGTCTTTGTGAAACGTAGCATGGAGCTCCCTGAGTCTCATCTTTACCTTCTCTGTGCTGTTTCTCCAACACAACAAGTTGCTCTTCCCTCAGGTATTCTCAATAATACCTTAAAAAAATAATCTCTTAAAAAAATAATCTTCCCCAGACACCCACGAGTTTTATCCCCTCATTATATTCAAGGTGCCCAAAGTATCAAATTTTCTAAAATATTGTCGCATCTAGTCACTCATTGCCTTGCCATGCTTTATTTTCTCTGCCACTTCTCATTCCCAATATCAATCAAAGATCCAGTTTTGAGAGTGCTTTGCCCAGGTGCAGGCTCAGGGTGAGCTGGGGCTGGGTTTGGTGCTGTCTACTCCTGCATCCCTATGCCTCAAGCAGCACCCAGCCATGGGCATTTGGCTCACATTTTTTGAAGGAGTGATAAATAAGGACATTCATTATACAATCTTCATAAAGTAATTTTTGAGGCTACTTGTGCATAGAATTACCTGTGCAAAGTCTTTCATAAGAAAAGTTAATGTTTTTAGCTATTATTTTATGGATGAAGGAGATAGGGAAAGAAAACTCATGACATCCAGGCATAGTATAGGTTATAAATTGCTACTACTACAAGGAATAACCTTCTAAGCCAAAATCAGTGAGTTTTTCTTGTCTGTACACACCCAGGCAAATGTGGATTTAAGAGACAGGGAGCTTAAAGGAAGATAGGCATTACTTAGTGATGGCTTGGAATCAAAATAAGTAAAATGTGATGTTCTATTATATAAACCTAGCACTTCCAATATTTGAGCTGGAAAACAGGATTAAGGTTGAAAGGATAAGCCTTTTTTCAAAAACGATTTTTGCAAATTGAGGTGAATAGAGTATTTTGCTTGAAGAGTTGAAAATTCCAGAAAAATCAGACTTATCCACATTACTATAAACAAAAAATGACCATCATAAGACAAAAATAAAGGATTTTTTGGCTAACCCACATCACTGCTTCTCTCTACAGGCATAAATCATTAGGAATCAACCATATGGCTCAAATACCAATTTAAAAAAAATCCTACAAGAATATTAAATGCCAAACAGACACCTCTGCCCATCTGTACATAATATTTCTGTCCCTAAATTTCAAGTCAGTAAATTCTGTATCTGGATAATAATGAAGTCCCACAATGTGAATATTATATCTTGATTTCAGGATGTATAACTGATAAATTCGCATTACACTTAAAAAGTTACCTAGCCTCTTCCTTCTCCCCTTAATAAGTTTTCCCCCATTTTATACCCCTATTTTTTTAGCTCTTAAACCCTTTTAACTATTTCAAAGTTTTTTTTTTTTCCTCAGAATGTTAAAAGTGATAATATTGATACTGTCAGATGAACAGGGAAAATGTTTTGTATGTTTCTAACTGGAAATGAGACAGTCCCACACATTTTTATTTATCATAGCTATTAAGTAAAAGGAATAAATGTTCTAGGCCTTAAACACAGGGAATTCTGCTAGCTACCATGTACAAATGGTCTGAGAAAATCTTTTCAATACATAAGTTTTTAACTTATTTGCTTTTATAAGAAGTATTGATATGTAAATTTCCTACTAGATGAGTTTACGTAACGCAATCCTTAGTTTAAATGCTGAAATATAATTAAAGTCACTTTAAAAATGAAATCCTATGTACAATGAGATCCTATGGAAAATAATTAACATAGCAGCCAAAGGATCTTATCTTTGTGCTCAACAACAGAGTTGTACTTTCTAAGTAAAAAACAATAGGATATATTTTCTTTTATATAGGAAGTTTTAAAGCTACACAAATTAAAGTCATATCAAAATGTATGAGTAGAGTTAGAGATGTAAAGATAGAGAAAAATGATTGAGTAAATAATGGAATATTATACTTTTAAAACAAGCTTAACATCAGGAGATACTTAAAACAATTATAGCAGACATGAAAAATGATCCCTTCCAAAAGAAAAAGTTGGTCTTTATCTATGAATTGTAAATGTAAAGTAAAAGCATATATCATCGACTAATATCATTTCAGCTGTGTGTTCCAAAAGAAAAAAATGCACTTAGTGATAAAAATAAAATCTCACTAAAGGAGAATAATATTGAGTTGAAGGAAAAATGCGAACAATTCCATTTATTTTTCTAACAAAATAGCTTTTAGAAAATAGGGAAATTTTCTATAATTACCACAGATTCATTCATGCCATCAAGAAATATCACTTGTCCCTTTAATATATGAAAGAAGAGATCAATTCACAAACACTTACCTACTGATATTTATTAATAATTTTTGTTTGGGGTTAGCCTTTCCTTTGAAGATTCGAAGCCAGACATTGACTTTTCCTCTTTAGCTCTGAAAGTCCTAGATGGCATCTTCTTCCAATGTAAGGCTGTTTTGTACATTGAAAATCTGTTGTTTACTCCAGCCACTTTCATCAATTATCTTAGCTATATCTTCCGGATAACATGGTATAGCTTCTACATCAGCAATTGTACTTTTATGTTACAGAGATGGCTTCATTCCTTAAACCTCATGAACCAACCTCTGCTAACTTCCGGCTTTTCTTCTGCAGCTTCCTCACCTCTCTCAGCCTTCATAGAATTAAAGAGAGTGAGGGCCTTGCTCTAAATTACTCTTTGGCTTAAGGGAAAGTTATAGCTGGTTTGATCTTCTATCCAGACCACTAAAACTTTCTCCATGTCAGTAATAAGACTGTTTCACTTTCTTATCATTAGTGTACTCACTGGAGTAGTACTTTTAATTTCCTTTAAGAACTTTTCCTTTGCATTCACAACTTGTCTAACTGGCATAAGAGGCCTAGCTTTGGGCCCATCTCAGCTTTTGACGTGTCTTCCTCACTAAGCTTAATCTTGCCTAGCTTTTGATTTAAAGTGAGAGATGTGTGACTCTTCCTTTCATTTAAACACTTAGAGGCCATTGTAGGGTTATGAATTAGCCTAATTTCAATTTCAACATTGCTGTATCTCAAAAATAGGGAGGCCTAAGGGGAGGGAGAGAGACAGGGGAACAGCCAATCAATGAAGCAGTCAGAACACATACAACATTTATTAAGTTTGATGTCTCTTGTGGGTTCAGTTTGTGGCACCCCAAAACAATTACATTAGTAACATCAAAGATCACTGATCACAGATCTCCATAACACATAATAATGACAAAAAAGTTTGAAATATTACAATGATTATCAAAATGTGACACAGAGACACAAAGTGAGCACATGTTGTTGGAAAAATGGCTCCCTAGACTAGCTCAACACAGGGTTGCCACAGACCTTTGATTTGTAAAAAACACAGTGTTTGTGAAATGCAATAAAGTGAAGCATAATAAAAGGAGGTATGCCCATGTACCCTTTTAACACAAAGAAAGATAAATTGTACAGACGTGACAAGACAAAGGGGCTTGGGTTAAGGGCAGTAAATTGTGGAACAATGATTAGAAATATTTGGGTAAAACTATTGGAAGATATTATTATATTAGTAAGTTTGTTTGTACAGGTCAATTTTGGAATGACTCCCAGTCTCCCATGGTAAGAATGTTCTTCTCTTCCTGGTACAGGGAAAGCATCTTTCTGATTGGAAATTTTTTGACTTCCTTTTAGGTAGAAATTGGGAGATCAGACATCATTTTCTGCATCTGACAGTTTTCAAATACCTTCAGTTCAAAATGATCAATATGCCAAAGCAGCATATTTTGTAGTGGCACGTTCTGAATCCTTCCAATAGTTTCTGTTCTTGTTTATGACTCCAGAATCTGACTACTCTAAAAACCTGGAGTTGTAGCTAATCATCATGTTCTACTCCTAATTAATAACTTACAAAGATTGATTATTCTTTATTTGTAACATAATTTATGATTCACCATTATTTGCTGTCCTTGTTGTCATTAGTTTCAATCCTACTCAAAACAGGACAGAGATATCAATTCAGGTACTCTTGTGGATTTAATGTGTAAAACAAGTGCTAAGAATGTTTTCCAGGTAGAATTCATGATCAAAATTGCAGAGAGAGTTGAGCAGAGAACAGGTTGACCAGACAAGCATTTTGTTATAGTGAGTGAGGATAATTGCCTCATCTCAGATGCAGCTTAAGACTTTATAAAGGAAACAGTAATTGGTAGAGACCCTCGAGGTACTTCTAACCTTACAATCCCAAGATTCTATGAATAATCAAAAAGTAATTAACTAGAGGTTTTTTCCTTCTAGATCATTCAACCAAGAGTTTATAGCTCAACCTATAGTCCTAAATTTACCTTTAGTTTACCTGAATTATTTTACTGACTTTGGATATAAGAAACTATAGATTTTAAGAAGAGCACTACATGCTGATGAAAATTATTGGTTGAAAAGCCATATATGCAAAAGCTAATTTTCTTAAGCTCTCTTTTTACACAGCTGATAGTTTTAATGAGCTTTATTTAATTTTTGGTCATTTACTTCTGATTATGTAGTCTTGAGATTATTATCTTCTTTTTTTATCAATTGAAGATCTGAATAAGAACAACTCAGATTCAAGATACTGCTTTCATCTGAGGGGAAGAATGAAAAGGAGAATTATCTCAGCAAGCTACAAAATTTTACAGGCACACAGCAAAAACAATTACTTTCTTTTATTGCATTTTTCAAATGGAAAGAATGACACACCGTTGGGTTAGAAATTACAAAGAATCCTATTTCTTTCCATATCAGTAGGGAACTCAACTGTCATTTTAAAATTTTTTTGACATTCATTTGGGAGAAGAAACTGTCAGCCTGAATCTACCACCTTCCATAATGTGGGCTCATCTCACCACAGTGGTCATTTCTCCACTGTGCTTGTCTCTCTCTCTTGCTCTGCTTCCCTTACCCTTTATTCATCTCCCAATGTTGTCTTTGTTTAATATGGTTTCCTTACTCTTCTTGACCTCTCCATCATTCCTTTTTAATGTCTCTATGACTAACAACTACCAAGAACTTATTCTCCCTGAGGACTAAAACACCTTTTATTCTCTGAAAGGATTGAATCAAGGAAGTCCTCAAACCTAGATTTAAGAAAACAAAGCATACAAGAGTGCCCGAGAGAGCACCTCTCCAAGTTATAGAACAAACTTTCAGCACAAGGACTGCTGCTGGGACTCTGTGTTCCCACAACTTCCCATTGCCAGGCTTTTCTCACCTAATGTGTTCTAACTCAAAGTTTATGTCCTCAGATCCTGGCCTGAACACAGAAGATCAAGGTTCTAAAGCAAGAGGGACCAAGCCTGATACTGGAATGGAAAAAGGATTTCCAAGTTAGCAATGATTTGTTAGGGCGTGAGCACATATAAAAATGAAAGACAGGTGGGCAGGCCTTAGTGACGGGGGCCTGTGATCACTGCCTCCAAGCTGCTAGGTGCCTGAGCTCACCTGCAGAATCACGCTCAGGTTTCTGGCCTGAGCAATATTTAGAGGACAGTGGAGTCATATATGGAAGGACTGTTGAGAAATCAAAATTTGTATTTTGAAGCAAGTAAATTTAAGATGCTTAGGAGAACACACAAGTATAAAAGACAAGTAGCATGTACAAAACTGAAACTAAAAAGAAACTGTAGTCTGTTGAATGGTGGCCTCACAAAAAGATCTCTCTACATCCACACCCCAAAACCTATAAACTTGAGCTTATGTGGAATAAGGGTCTTTGCATATGTAATTAAGTCAAGGATCATCCAGATGAGATGATTCTAGCTTACCTGGGTGGGCTCTAAACCCAATAACCAATGTGCATATTAAAGAAAGAAGAGAAGATCATGTGAAGAAGGAGGCAGAGATTAGAGTGATGCAGCCACAAGCCAAGAAATGCCTGGAGCCACCAAAAGCTGGCAGGAACATGGCCCTGCTGAAACCTTGATTTAGGACTTCTGGCCTCCAGACTGTAAAAGAATACATTGCTGTTATCTTAAGCCACCAAGTTTGCCATCATTTGTTTTGGCAGCCCTAGGAAACTAACACAGAAACATTTGGGCTGGCAGTATAAATTTGGAAGTCACCATCACATAGATAACATTTAAAATCTTTCGGAAAAAAGAAGCATCTTCAGGAGAGAGTGTAGAAAGCAAAGAAAAGAGAATCAGGCTCAGCAATTCAAGGTCTGCTATAAGAGGCTATATCTGCAACCTTTGCAGATGGGGCAAGAAGTAAGAAAAGAAATCCAGGCAGGTGGGAGTCAGAGAAGACAGGAGAGGACAAAGTTTCAAGGAGAAACTGTTAATAATGTCCAATGTTGCTAAGAGGCAAAAAAAAAAAAAAAAAAAAAGGTGAGGCTGTCAAAGAGATTATGTATTATAAAAAAAAATAAAAGTTATTTATAAAAAGAAAGTTATTTATTATCTTAATTAGAGCAGGTTTCTATGGAGTCGTTGAGCAAGGTCCAAACTATGATGGATGGGGAAGTGAGATTATATATGTAAACAACTCTATTGAAAAATTATGCCATGAAAAATGGCATAAAAAATCATCCATGCATGTAGACAGAGGAAGGGTCAAGAAAGGTGTGTTTGTGGATACTTCTTTTGCTTGAGCATGGGAGATTTTAGAGTGTGTTTGCATGCTGGTGAAAATAATTCGGTAGAGCATGTGAATTGATGATGTAAGAGAAAAGGGGAAGAATTACAGAAGCAAAAGACCTTGAGGGCAGATGGGTTGCAGAACACACATCAAGAGACTGCCCTTTGAAAAGAAGAGGGTCACATCCTCAGTTGTATTAGGAGATAAAAAAAATTAAAAATAAATGCAAATATGAGTAACTTCAAAGATGTATAGGAAAACAGGATATTTTGTGGGATGGTTTATTATTTTTTCATCAGCGTTAGAGTTAAAGCCATAAGTTTTGAATATTGTAGTGCAAAAAAATAATGTAGGAAGGAGGTTAAGAACAGAAAACAGTGTCTGCCACACTCAGCTTGTAAAAGGGGAAAACTTAACTTATAAGAGACAGAATCCTGGATTAACTGACAATGCTGACAGTCCAATTGATACTTCATATCAGAAACTTGAAATTAAAACAGTGAGTCCTACTGCACGGTTTTTTCTCACTGTGTTCACCTACACAAGCACAGGCATAAAGAAGCCACGTGACTGAGTTCATCTAGGGTTGGGGTTTTGCAAAGCAAATATCAGGGAATGGGAAGGGGGAAGTGAATTGAAGGTATTTTCGAGGGAAGGATTATAATTATGGATCAACATACTGAGCAGTACTAAAAATGTGAAAAAGTAATGGGACCTATAGTGAAAAAAAGGTGTGGGACCAGTGAACTGTAGGTCGATGGAGTTGACTAACTTTGGGGGTTTGGGACCCTGAGCAGGTGAGCTGGAAGGGCAGGAGTTTAAGGTTGGACAGAAAAAGAGTTTGCATTTGTGATTGGGATGTAGAAATTTTTTGTTAAAGAAAAACCATGAGAATTGATGGCTAATATAATACAGAAGGAAATTCATGGGCGTTGAGGTTAAGACACTCAAGGACAAAATGTAGAATGGGTATCCTCATAGATGCTGACAGAAAATGGGTTGAAGAAGGGGACAGTGAACCAGCATCCAAGGTCTTCAATGAATGAATCAATGTTCAAATAGTCATAGGACGACATGGTGAAAAGGTGGACATCAGGATATGTCTGGATAGCATGACCTCTAGATAAGAGAACAAGTATATCTGAAATGAGGCTAAATAGTAATGGCCTGAAACTGATGATGAAGGATGGTGAGGGATTTGAAAGGAGAAAAAGGATAGCTATCCAGTCTTCTGGCCCCAGAGAATGCAATGTATAGAAAAATCATCCACTTAATGTCTGAAAGGGAAGTGGTGACTTCAGAGAACAGTCAAATTTAGTTAAGGTGAAAAGGTTAAGACATTTAAGGTACAGGAAAATTTCCTGTTCACACACTAGGATTTCCAAAGCCACAGCACAGCATTTGAAAAGATGACAAAGACTACAAGATGGAGTTACATTAGGACATGTATGCATATGGATGAAACTTCAGGTACCAATAGTTCATCAGTGAATCAGACTTCTGCTAAGGACTGGAGTAAACAAGCAGGACACAATGTACAGCATTGCTGTCCACCAGCGCACCCAAATCCCAAACCTGCACTTTGTCTAAAAATTCTCCCTTTTTTTTTTTATCAGCCCAGTTGAATTGGTCACCAAGTCTTCCATTGTTTTTGGAAGTTATCCCCTCCCTTCCACCTCTACTACCTCTTTTTTCATTTAAGCACTCTACGTCTCTCCCTTGTCTTCTAGCAATGACTTCCTGACACATTCCTGCCGAAGCCTCAAATGCACATCTTCAAGTCCATCATTTGTTTTGGACAAGTTGATCTTTCTTAAAAGTAAATCTGACTAGATCTCTTCTTTATTTAAAATTCTTAAACGGATACCCTTCTTAAGGGACACTGAAATCCTTGTCAAGGTACACATAGTTCTTTGTCATCTAATCCTACCTCCCTCCAAAGCCATAGCTCCCTTCCCCTTCCCACAAAAATGCTTCCCATCTGGCATACTGAAATTTTATAGTCTTTTCCAGGATCTCTTTCTTCACCAGAAATTTTTTTTTTTTTTTTTGTCAGCTACATCACTTCCTTCTTTCTTCATCCAGTTGATTCCCACACCTCCATAAAGACTTAGTTCAGGTACACACAGGGGCTTAAATCCTATCCACGGCCAGGCTGGATCAGATGTGCTCCTTTGTTCTCCCGTAGTCTGCTGCCTCTATCATAGCAGCTATTTCACTGAGCTATAACTGCTTAGGACAAATGCACTAGTGAAAAAAAGACATTTTTCCCATACTGTAGAAGAAATATACTCCCTCTTTAAAAGTTCAATCCTTTTGTTCCCATTGAATACTGAATCTATTTGGTTTTTGCTTCACAATTTTTTTATACTTTTTGATGTTGTAAATGGGACGGTTTTTTAATTACATTTTGGATTGTTCATTGTTAGTGTATAGAAACAGAACTGATTTTTGTATGCTGATTTTATATCCTGAATTTTACTGAATTCATTTATTAGTTCTAACAGTTTTTTGGTGGATTTTTTTTTTGATAAATTTGTAGGGTACAAGTGTAATTTTGTTGCACGGGTATATTGTGTAGTGGTGAAGCCAGGGATTTTAGAGTATCCATCACCTGAATAATGTACATTGTACCCAATAAGTAATTTCTCATCATCCAACCCCCATACAGCCCTCAACCTTCTGAGTCTCTATTATCTATCATTCCACATTCTATGCCCATGTGTGCACATTATTTAGCTCCCACTTGTAAGTGAGAACATGTGGTATTTGTCTTTCTGTGTCTGAGTTGTTTCACTCAAGCTTTTTTTCCTTTTTTACCCATAAGATCATGTCATCTGCAAATAGAGATCATTTTATTTCTTTTTTCCAATTTGGATAACTTTTATTTATTTTTCTTGCTGTTTGGTCTGGCTAGGACTTCCAGTATTATGTTGAATGGAAATGGTGAAAATGAGCATCCTTAATTTAAATATTTAAAATATATTATAAAGCTACAGTACTCAAAATAGTATAGTTCTGGCATAAAGACAAACATACAGACCAATTAAACAGAATAGAAAGCCCAGAAATAAACCCAAGCATATACAATCAACTGATCTTTCACAAGAGTATCAAGAACGCACATGGTGAAAAGATAGTCTCTTCAATAAATGGTGTTGGTAAAACTGGATATCCACATGCAGAATGAAAAGAATGAAATTACATAAAACAAAAAAATTAAATGAAAATGTATTAAAGACTTAAATATAATGCCTAAAACTGTAAAACTCTTAGAAGGAAAAATATAGGGGAAAATCTTCATGACACTGCTCTTGACAATGATTTTTTTTTTAATGTGACACCAAAACCACAATTGACAAAACCAAAAATAGACAAGTGAGATTAGGCCAAACTAAAAATGTTCTACACAATAAAAGAAACATTCACAAGTAAAAAGGCAAGCTATGGAATGGGAAAAAATATTTGCAAACCACATATTTGATAGGGGGTTAATATGCATAATATATAAAGACCTCTTACAACTCAGCAAAACTAACCGAAATAACCTGATTTAAAAATGGGCAAAGGACTTGAATAGACATTCTAGAAAGACATACATATGGCCAACATGTATGCTAAAATATGCTTAACATCATTAAGCATCAGGGAAATGCAAATCAAAACTACAATGAGATATCACTTCACACCTGTTAGGATAGCCATTATAAAAATAAAAAAATAATGAGTGCTGACAAAGACATGGGGAAATTGAAACTTTTGTGTCCTATTGCTAAAAATATTAAATGATGCAACTGCTATGGAAAACAGTCTAAAGGCTCCTAAAAATTAAAAATATAGCTACCATATGATCCAACAATCCCATTTCTAGAAATTTATCCAAAACAATTGAAATCAGGATCTTTAAGAGATATTTTCACTCAAATGTTCATTGCAGCATTATTTACAATAGCCACAAAGTAGAAGCAAGCTAAATGTTTATCAATGGATGAATGAATAAATAAAATGTAAAGTATATATCTAATGGAATATTATTCAGCCTTAAAAAAGAAAATTTTGTCATATACAGCAACACAAATGAAACTTCAGGACATTATGTTCAGTGAAACAAGCCAAATACTACATGATTCCACATATATGAGGCATCTAAAATAGTCAAACTCATAGAAACAGAAAGTAGAATGGGGGTTTCCCAGGTCTGGGGAGAGAATGGAGAATCATAAGTCAATATGTATAAAGTTTCAGTTAAGCAAGATGAAAAACTTCTAGAGATCTGTCATACAACACTGTGCTTGTAGTTAACATTAATGTATTTTTCACTTAAAAATTTAAGAGGCTAGATCTCATGTTATGTCATTTTTAACCACAATTTATTTATATATTTATATTTATATTTCTTTACAGAAAAAAGAAAGGTAGGAAGATAGAAACAATGAAAGTAAAAGGCAAAGAAAGCTAAATTATACAAAACAAGATCCCAGGGAGAAATTTTATTTTAGCCACTTAAAAGATTCATGACTCAGTATCATGGGAACCAGGAATTCTTCGCCAGTTACATTTTCACGTAAAGTGAATCACTTACGTGAATATCTAATCCCAAGAAAAAATATGTGTGAGAAACTGAAACAAATATATCTTTGTTGTCTATGCATTACATGAGGTCACTACCATTTAATGGCCATGTTAACAGTTTGTGGAGATTCCACTGGGTAATCTTACATGTTTTTGCTCACAAAGTAGATGAGGTAAGAGAAGAGATGGATTAAAGTAAATTCTGTCACTTGTGATGAGAAAACTATTTACAGTTTATGACATACTAAGAAATCTTTTGCAATCTTACTATATACAAAATAGAGTTCACAGCCAAAGTCTTATTGTAAATTTGAACCTGGCACTTATAAAATCAAGGAAGCAACACTACTTCACTTCATCCTACAGGTAGTGCAGCAGATCTTAGACATGGCAATAATGTGGTGTGGGATAACTGGGTAGGATCAATCTCTCCGTATCTTGCCTACAAATATCAAAACTCCTCTGTCAGTTACAAGTGTTTTCTTCAATCCCTACATTGTTCTAAAGAGAATTTCTAAACATATGACAGATAATATAAAATAATCATTTATCTGAAAAACATGATAGTCAATGTTTCTTGATTTCTTATCCATGTGCCAAATACTATGCTAAGTGCTTTGCATGAATGCCTTATGTATACTTCCAACAACATTAGCATGTATGAGCTTTATATTATCCTTACTTTACCATTACAGAAAGATAAAATAAGGTTATGGTAACAGAAAATAAAATCTCTCAGTTATACCCCTGAGTCAGGAGGGGAAAAAAATGTCAGTTCCTGGTGGTAAGCTAATGTCTTTTGTGTGCTTACTCTAAAATTCTTTCTCATGTTGCCTTTCATAAAGAGAATGTTCAATAACTTTAGCAATGCCCCCAGCAGATTTTGTGAAGCTCTCTCTTCTAAAATTCTTCAATATATGCTTAGAAGTGGACTACAAAAACCCAACTGAGTGAAGGTAGTTCTGTGAGATGAAGGAGGGAGCTCCATGGGCCACGGGCTACTCTCCACTGAAACCAACCAATGACTCTATTGCCATCCTCAGTTCACTGGACCCTCTATAACGTTGTTCACTCTTTATTTACCATTCCTTTCCTCTTTAATGTCAAATCCTCTACATTTTATCCCCTTAAACCTTTGTGTTCCTTAGATTAGATCTTTTCTCCCTATTCCACACACTCTCTTTGAGTATCTCAGCCACAGTCACCTTGTCCCCTACCAACTACGAGCTAGTAACATCCAATTCTATACCCCTGTATCACTAGCATGTCTCTCTCTCTCTCTCTCTCTCTGTCACATACACACACAAATACACACACATTTTCATGTATCATATATATTACATATATATCTCTATGCCCTCTGTCTCTCTTTTTTCTTTCTTTCAATAAATATCTGAATCCTAACTATGTATCAGTCATTATTCTAGCTACTGAGATACAGCAGCCAACAAGATGGGCAAAATTTTCTCAAACAATCAAAAACTAAGAGAACTTATCAACAACAGATCTACACTGCAAGAAATGTTAAAAGACTTTCTTTAGAAAGAAAGAAAATGATACAGTTCAGAAACGTGAATCTACATAAAGAAAAAAACAGTATGAGAAAAGAAAAAACGATAAAATATTTTATTTTTCTTATTTTAATTGCTCTAAAATAGCTGCTTGTTTAAAATAATAATAGTAACAATGTATTGGTTGATTGGTGATTATGCACATGGGTAAGTGAACTGAATGACAACAATGTCACAAAGAATGCAAGGGAAGTATTAGAAATTCTCTGTTATAAGGTACCTGTACTACAGAAGAAATGAATTTGTGTTATTTGAAGGCAAATGCAGAGTAATTGTAACCAAGTCCAAGTTCGTACCACTTGCCGCAAGACAGCCAATAAGTCAAGAGACAAGGTGTCAGGCCAAGGAAAGTGACTTTTATTCAGAGAGCCAGCAAACTGAGAAGTAGGCAGACTAATGTCCCGAAGAATCATCTTAAGATAGTGTGAACTTTAGGCTCCTTTTTATGTTGAGGGGAAGCAGAAGAGGAGGGGGATTGCGAGAGATATTCAAGGACCACTGCAGGCATCTGGCCAAGGAGGGTCTGAGGAGGTTGGAAAAATGCTTTGTTCTTGGTCAGTTAACTTTGGAGGATGAAGGTCAGATCACAGTGTTCCTACAAATCTTTAATATAGCATTGTTATTGTGTGCATGCTTTTCCTACCTCCCTGGGAGTTAGTTTTGGGAAAAGGATGGTTATTGTCTTTTTTCTAGCATACTTGCAAAGCTAAGCAGAAGATTTTAACCTAAAAGATATTACTGCAGGGGTCAGAAGCAAAATGGAGCTAGTGATGCTAAGCCTCCCTTCCACCCACTGTTACATAACCAAAAATTATATTATATATTACCACTCTAGCTTACAACCTTAGGGAAACAACTAAAATATTTTAAAAGAATATAATTGATGTGCTAAAAGAGGAGATAAAATGAAATCATAAAAAAAAAGTTCAACTAAATCCAGAGAAGGTAGAAGAAAAAGCCTCTGGCAATATATAGAAAAAGTTACAAACATGGTTGATATTAATCTAAATATATCAATAATCACTTTAAATGGAATGATCTGAATACATGAATTAGAAGAAAAAGACTGTCAGAGGGGATAAAAAAATAACACCCAATTATATGGGTCTCTAAATATAAGGACTTCAAAATAAAAAGACTCACATAGGTTAAAAGTAAAGAAATGGAGAAATATATACCATGGTTACACTAATCAAAAGAAAGCTGCAGTAATGACATTAATTTCATGCAAAACAGACAACATTATAAGAAAAATTATCAAGAATAAAGAGACGGCACCACACAATGACAAAGGAATCAATTCTCCAAGAAGACATAACAGTATTAAATGTGCATACACCTAAGAACAGAGTGCCAAAATATGTGGGAGAAAATATTATAGATTTGAGAGATGCTAGCCAGCATATAACCCCCTCCAAAAAATAAAATAATATCTATCTTTTTACATGTACACAGAAAACAGCTCTCAGAAAATAGGAGTGCAGGAAGTGGAAGACAAACATTTTATTTCAACCAGTACATAAAAATTTCTAGATAAAAATAAATACAGGAAAAAAGTGAATGCTGGGAGTTGTGGCTTTTATCTGGATTTCAGTATCAAAGAATCATATAGTGGTGGGAGAAAATAATTACGTTATTTATAAGGAACAGGAAGCAAGTAATAGCTAACATTGATTCAGTGTGTTTCAGATACTGTTCTAAATATTTTATGTGAATTAATTCTTTCACTCCTCATAGTAGCCCTTTGATGTAAGTACTATTATACTAAGCAAAGTTAACAACAAACCTGGGGTTCAAATCCCTAGAGTCTGACTCCAAAACCCTGCTTTTAACGATTATGTTACATAGAGTAGATCCTAGGAAAATATGTCAGTGTACTTGGTAGGAATTAGAAAGGGAATCATGCGTATCAACCTGTGCACAAGCTTCATATTTAATCTTCAGATTCAGCCATGACATAAATTAACAGAGAATAATGCAAAAACAGTCACCCAGCTTGTCTTCCCAATCATGAAATATAGAACAAAGGAAAAGGAACCGCTTCTGAGAGAATTCAAGGAAAAGTATGCATTGAAAGTGATTTACCGAGTAGAGAAGAAAATGCCAAGACATCATTTGATATCCCCAACAGAGTTTAAAAAAAAAGACCCAACAAAATGGGAGCAGAATGCCACAATTACATAAAAACCTAAGGTGGAAAAGCATAGGAAGAGATATGAAAATTTAACAGAGGGAAGAATAAATATTATAATTAAAAGAAGGCAATAAAGATAGGTGTTAATGTTTTGAAAGTAAAATCAGCGCTGCAGTAAACAGGCACCTATCTTAAGTTGTGTCAGAATTCAAGTAAGGGCAAAACTGCAAATGCTGAGAGAAAAGGTGATTGATACTGTTTAAGAGGTTAATAAATAAATACAATATATAACTAAAACAATACTAAAGATCGTAATAGAAAAACTTACCTGAGGTAAAGAAGGAACTACGTTTGCTAACTGAAAGGAGTCACCACCTTCTGGGAAAAAGAATCAATTAAAAGAATAGATTCACAGCTAAAAAAATCCAAGAATAATTTTGAGATAATAAAGAAAAATTGTAAAAATGTACCATTCCTAAATACCTAACAAATCACACACACACACACACACACACACCCGCAAACAAGAACGGGGTCGGGGGAGAAGGGAGGAAATCATCAACAGTGTAATTCACCAGGGTTTAGTCAGCAAAATAGAGCGCCTGGAAGTTTCACGCGAATAAAGAGGATATTAGAGGAATGCGTGTTAGAAAAATATGGGACGAGCTGGCGGAAGTAGGGAGCGAGAGGATCGGAAATAAAGTGACTCACCAGCCGGCCAAAAGTGGCAGTGGGGAAGTCGTGGCTTGCCAGGAAAATTGGGAAGCCACCAGAGTAAAATGACAAAGGGGCTGCTCACGGAAAGGCCGGAGGAAACTGCTACCTCTGACCTCTGCAAAAATGACATTACATTTACTTTTCAAGAAATAGTTATTTTTCCTTTAAGTCCTGAAGAGAATGGAGACCTCAAATTCTTAGGCCTATGTTCCTCAAGAAGACTTTAAGAACTGGACACTCTGTTACTAGTATATCCTTTTTTTTTTTTTGAGACAGAGTCCCACTCTGTTGCCCAGGCTAGAGTGTTGTGGCGTCAGCCTGGCTCACAGCAACCTCAAACCCCTGGGCTCAAGCGATCCTACTGCCTCAGCCTCCCGAGTAGCTGAGACTACAGACATGCGCCACCATGCCCAGCTAATTTTTTCTATATATTTTTTTTTAGTTGTCCAGCTAATTTCTTTCTATTTTTTTAGTAGAGACGGGGTCTCGCTCTTGCTCAGGCTGGTCTCGAACTCCTGAGCTCAAACAATCCTCCCGCTTCAGCCTCCCAGAGTGCTAAGATTACAGGTGTGAGCTACTGCGTCCAGCCTAGTACATACTTTTTAAAGTCATATTCTAATAGAAGTTTACTTATTCTAAAAGAACACATGGAAATCTCCATCTATTTATTGCAGCCACTGAATAACAAGATATTATCATTGATGCTAATGTTGTCATTCATCATCCTATGTAAATAAATGTACTTGGAGTTTGGTCTTGATGGGTACAAGATGTAAATACATCCTGATAATGATAATAATAAAAGTAATCAGTCATACTCACTACAAAGAAATCAAAATGATAATAACTTCAAAGTTGGCAGCCATAGAAATCATCAAGTTTATCTTATAAAGCCAAATAGCCTTACAAAAAAAGAATGATATTGATTGTGCCTCCTATTTTTCTTATGGAATCCAAATTCAAAATTACAACTTGATTTTTGCCAATAATCACAAATTCATGAGGCATTTATTTGGTTTATGAAGGTAGATCCATGTATTTATGGAAGTGTTAAGGTGAGAAACCTTAGATGATGTAATGCATATAATTTCATAGTTAATTTTTCTGGTTCTGGAAACCTGCATTTGCAAATAAAATCATCAATCAAGTTAGCCTTCAAAGTGGCAAGCTCTATGCACACTGCAGACTATTCATTCCTTTAATCACTCAAACATTATTTTTCATAAAACTAACAAAACAGGTAGCAAGATATACTTTTGTTTTAGTAAAAACGTGTTTTGTGTCACTATTCTCTTATCTTTTAAGTGAACATATTTATTGAACCATTTTAAAAGTGACCGTGAGTGCACAGAACACTAGAGCAAGAATCAGTTCTTCCACAGTAGTCACTTGGACTCTCCAATCTATATGCTATCCTTGAGGGAAGAGCCAATAGGCTACACCCAAGGATGGAAGGAAGGAAGGAAGGAAGGAAGGAAGGAAGGAAGGAAGGAAGGAAGGAAGGAAGGAAGGAAGGGAGGGAGGGAGGGAGGGAGGGAGAATGTGATAAGCCTTGAAAGTAAAGAATTGGATATTCATGTCACAGAGTGTAAGGAAAGCCAGCTATGACCTGAAGACTCCAGAATTTTTTTTTTGGCTATGTATAAAATTCAGTTATGAATTTTTTTTTAATATTTCACTATCTGGATTTTTATTGAAATAAAAATATGAACCTAGGAATTTACAAAGGGAATCATAAGCCACAGAGAACTCTCTTAGCAGAGCTTTTCCAATTTCTTTAATATCCTTACTTAAATGCTACCAATACCTACTCATTCTCCTTCACTAGTTCCAAAACTACTCAGTAAAGGATAGTATAAAGAACAAAGTAAAAAGCCCAAAACTTAAGAGAAGCAAGATTGAGGAAGCAGGGAGAGAAATTTGGAAGAGGAAGGTGGGAAAGAAAGGAATGGAGGGAGAGACGGAGGGAGGAAGAAAGGAGGAATGACTCTTCACATAGGAATGAACAGGCATCATTCTAGCCATGGATTATAAATACTCAACTCCTCTGCAGAATGCTATTTATAGCAGAAAAGTATTCAAGGGTACCCAGGTGATCTACTTTTGGATAATAAAAGAAGGAAGAAAAGAATGAAGGCAGAAAGGAACGAGGCAGGGATATGCTAGGGAATTTCTTTATCTGGCAAGTTGCGTCTTAGGGAGAATTTAAAATGCAAATAACACTTTATGAGGTTCTTAGATTAAAGCAGCTAAAGTAGAAATATATATATATTTAAGTATAAGTTCTTCTATTTGTTCAGTTTGTAGAAATTGCTGTAGATCAATCTGTAAATAATTTGCTTTAAACAATAAAGAATAGAAAATTCCAGATGGAATATTTAAATGTTAAAAAAATATGTTTTAGGGGGTGTTGGTGGAAAATATTAGTAAACTGTAAATTGTAACCCTAATCCTAATGCCAGCCAATCATTCATTCATTCACTAAACAAACTTGACATTGTCATCATGTATGGAACACTATACCTAACTGCAGAAAACCGAATTCTATTGTTTATTGATACATAATATTTGCATATATTTATAGGTTACATATGATATTTTGTTATATGCCTAGAATGTGTAATGATTAAATCAGGGTATTTAGGGAATCCATCACCCCAAATATTTATCATTTCTATGTGTTGGGAACATTTCAAATCCTCTTTTCTAGCTATTTTGAAATATACAATATATTGTTGATAACTACAGTCACCCTACTCTGCTATTGAACATTAGAACTTATTCCTTCTATTTGACTGCATGTTTGTACCCATTAACGAATCTCTCCTTATGCCCCCACCACCACAATCCCAGCCTCTGGTATCTATTATTCTATTCTCTACCTACATGAGATCAACTTTTTTAGCTCCCACATGAGTGAGAACATGCAATATTTGTTTTTTAGTGCCTGGCTTATTTTACTTAACATAATAACCTCCATTTCCATCCATGTTGCTGCAAATGACATGATTCCATTCTTTTTATGGCCAAACAGGATTCCATTGTGTTTATATACCACATTTTCTTTATCCATTCATCCATTGAGAAGTACTTACATTGATTCCACATATTTGCAATTGTAAATAGCGCTGCAATAAACATCCAAGTGCTGATTCTTTTGTTGTTTTTTTTTGATTAATACCCAACAGTGGGATTGCTGGATCATATGATAGTTCTATCTTACTTTGGGGGGAGCCTCCATACTTTTCTCCATATGGTTGTTCTAATTTACATTCCCATTGACAGCGTACAAGGGTTCCTCTTTCTCCACATCCTTGCCATCATTCTTTACTTCCAGGGATTCTAATCACACATGTATTGGATCTTTTTTGCCTTCTTCCATTTCAAAGACTTTCTCTCTGACACTTTTTTACTCCATTCCTTATATTATGCTCATTCTCTTGGTTGATTTATTCCTCTTGTTTAGTGTCCCTCGCTAATTATTTCTTGAATATATTATAGAGTGAGCACTTTTTAATTACTTTGTGTTTTGCCTTTATTTCTGATACTGTCTTTTTCATTTATTTATTTCCTTTGTTCAAACAATTTGTTTTCTTTCTTTTTGATTTTATAATCTTAGTCTTTGAATGACTGATTTAAAATATGTTTCCCATCTCCAAAAGCTTATATCAGAACATTTCATTCAGTTTGTAGTGTTTTGTTATATTTTTCTTCTGTTACCTGGTTGGTGTTGTGGAAGAATTTTCATCAGTTGAAATATTTTGATTCACATTTTTAGGTTTCTTCTCATAGCAGTTTTGACGGAATTGATGAGTTTTATGTTGTGTTTAGTTTTATTTTTACTCTTTTTAAGCATTTGGAGGACAGTATTCCAAATTTAAGAGGATTCTTTCGGGCCAGTTTAATGAGGTTCAGTTTCTTTAATGGATGGTGGTAGTTGTCATAAGAGGGAAAATATTAATAGTTGGCATGTCACATTACTCATTTATTTCTACAAGATCCTTAATTATTCCTTTTTTCCCTTCACACTTCACAGCCACATCTCCTTCTCTAATTTTTTAGATTATCACCCAGAAACAAGGTTCTTTGAGGCTGTAACTCTCAGTCCTGCTTATTTTCAGTCTCTTTTCCTGCAGCCAATGTTATCAAGTACAGAGCCCTAGAAATGTGGTGGATATTTTGACATCAAACTTCTTCTTTGGGACAATTAATAAGGGAACAAATTTTCTATCATGGTAATGTTTAATTTAGGAGGTGGTCTTTGAGTTTCTCCGCAATGACAAAAGAAGTGTCAGGGACAAGTTGCACAACATGCATTTAATGTAAGAAAATAGGACTCCACATTTTACAACGCTCAAGCTGGCACTTGTCTGAATTATTCTGCTTCCCAGAAGGCTTATTAGTATTTATTCTCTATGAACACACACTCTGTACTGCTATTATATTTCCAAATAGGGATGAAGAACACAATATCCCTGCATTGATCTTAGTGAATATTTGTATAGAGGAACAAAACAATTCTGATAAGAAATCAGAGAAAAGAGTAAAGCTTGGACATTTCATGAAGAAACCAATTTCTTTCTGAAGTAAATGTCAGTGGCTCTGATCTCATATCAAATCTTCAATTGCTCTTCTGCTATTTCATTTATGAGAGAATGTATGAGAGAATTAGCTACACTTGAATGAGCCAATGTCATATTTTCCTATTCTGAGGGTTAACTCAGGAATACATTTTTTAAATTTCAAAATATTAAGGGGTACTGGTGTTTTTGTTACATGGGTGAATGTATAATGCTGAAGTCAGAACTTTTAATGTGCCTGTCACCAGAATAGTGTTTATTGTACCCCATAGGGAAATTTTTATCCCTCAACCCTCTTGCACCCTCTCCCCTTCTTGATTTCCAATGTCCTTTACACCTCTTTGTGTTTATGTCTACCCATCGTTTAGCTCCCATCTATTAGTGAGAACACGTGGTGTTTGTTTTTCTGTTCTTAAGATACCTCACTTAATCTAATCTTCTCCAATTTCATCTAAGTTGCTCCAAATGACATTATTTCTTATAGACAGCATATATTTGTTATTTTTTTCAGCCATTCAGTCTGCCTATATCTTTTAAGGGGATTTTAAGACCATTTACATTCAGTGTTAGTATTGATTTATGGGCTCCTGTTCTGTTCATTATGCTGACTGACACCTTGTTTTGTTTTCCCACTTGTGCTACTGTTTTATAAGTGCTTTGAGCCTTAACTTTCAGGTGTTTATACACTGGTAGGTATCTATTGTTCTGTTCCATGTACAGTGCACTTTTGAGCATTTCCTGTAAGGCAGATTTAGTAGTGAAAAATTCTCTTAGTGTTTGCTTATCAGGGAAAGACTTTATTTCTCCATTTATGAAACTTAGCTTTGTAGGATACAAAATTCTTGGCCTGGTAGTTGTTCTGTTTAAGAAGACTAAAAATAGGGCCCCAATCCCTCCTAGCTTGTAAGGTCTCTGCTGAGAAGTCTGCTGTTAGTCCGATGGGTTTTCCTTTGTATGTTAGTTGCTGCTCTCATCTTACAGCTTGTAGGATTTTCTCCTTCATTTTGACTTTGACCAACTTGATGACTGTGTGTCTTGGTGATTTCTTGCTTGCTATAAATCCTTCCAGTGTTAATGACCATCTTGTATCTGGATGTCTGAATCTCTGGTGATAACAGGTAAGCTTTCTTCAATTATTCCCTCACATAGGTTTTCCATGCTTTTTGTTTTTTATTCTTCTCCCTCTGGGATAGCTGTGATTCTAATATTGGCCTGCTTTACATAGTCCCATGTTTCTCTGAGTGATTGTTCACTCTTCTTTATTCTCTTTTCAGTGTTTTTGATTGACTGGGTTAATTCAAAAGCCTTGTCTCCAAGCTCTGAAATTTTTTCTCCTGTTTAACCTGTTGTTAAAGATTTCTGCTGTATTTTGAAATTCCTTAAATGACTCTTTCATTTCTTTAAGTTCTGTTCTATCTGTTTTATGCTGTCTATCTCTTTGGAGAATTTTTCATTCCTGTCCTGAAATATTTTTTTGTAATCTTCGTGTTGGTTTTCACCTTTTTTCATCAATCCCATTCATCTTATTTGCCATTCATCTCTTATTATGGATTTTCCATCCACAATCTGAATTCCATATCTGAAATTTCATGAATTTCCTTTTGGTTGGAGTCCATTGCTGGAGACCTATTGTGATCCCTTCGGGGTGTCTAATTACCCTATTTTTTCATGTTGCCAGAGTTCTTACGCTGGCTCCTTCTCATCTGAAACCTCCCCTCTTATCCCAGGATGGCTAAGTTTGTAGTGTGCCTGTTCTCTTTAACTGGGAACTCTCCTACTTAGTAAAAAGAAAAAGAAGTCCCTGGGTGCCACACTTGTGTCCTACTCTGGAAGACTGACCTGGCAGGAGAACGGCAGATGCAGTGAGAAGCTATAAAGCAGCTGTTCTCCTATGTCATTCCACTCTGGTGTTGTTGCCTCAGTCCAAACCAGTGCTGTGGTCTAGTCATGCAGAGTGGTGGGTTGGTCCCCCAGACCCCTGTGAAACGTGCAAGTGGGAGGCCGTCATTTCATGGAGGCCAGTGGTGTGGGAAATTGCTCTGCCCAGGTCTTTCTACAGCAGTGGCAGTGGCAGCTAGGCAAGGCTATCTAGACAGTAACCATGGGTATCAGGGCTGTGGATGTTCACTCCACCCAGGTCCAGGAGGCAGTAGCCATCAGGGCCATATTCCCTTTGAAGGATGTAGGAAAGAATAAATTCCATGCCTCTCTCCTAATTTCCAGTATTGCTGGAGATCCTTGGCATTCCTCAGCTTACAGACGCATCACTCTAAACTCTGCATCCATTTATCACATGGCATGTCTCTCTCTGTGTCTCTCTTCTTCTTATAGGCACCCTGGTCATATTAGATTAGGGGTGCTCCCTCCTCTTGTACAATCTCATCTTAACTAATTTCATTAGCAACAATCCTATTTCCAAATAAATTCATATTTGAGGTTCTAGGAAGGACACAAATTTTGGAAGATCACTATTCCACTTAGTACAGCATCTAAAAAGAGCACTTGGCCCATGCCAGATTGACAAGATCCAAGATGCATTTTCTTTACAGGCTTTAAACAATTTTGGTTCTTGTTTCTCTAACTCTAGGTTGGAGAAAAATCACAAAAAGCTAAACAACAAAGACTGGAAATAGATCAAGGCAGCATTTATACCAAAGAAAACAGAAAAGAACTTGTTCAGAAAATAATTGTAGAATTCTTTCAGCAGTCTCCTTTATTTAAAAAAAAATCCACATAATAAAATATAAAAGTTAGTCCTAGCTTGTCTGTTCTAACTAATAATGAAGGTCAATTCTGGGACATAATTGCCCTCTAAGTTGTGTATAAATAATTGGCAGAGCAAATCGTCACTGAACTGGGGATGATTTTATCTCCCAGCAGTGGAGCCCTGAAGCAACTCATTCAAATTTTCTAAACCCTAGGACTCTCCCTGAGATCTGTTAATGCATCCTTTTCAACTCAATTAAACTCAGAGGACACTACTGGGAGAAGATTTTTTTCTCTTAAAATTTTTAAACTAGAGCTAAAAAGTGAGTCCTAGTTCTTACCAAAATCATTTCTCTTGGTCAATAATCATGCTTGAATATCTTCTAGTTTAAAAACTACCTTCCCTTGAATCAACATCTACCTTAATCAAACAGAGGTCAGGGCTCATAAAAGTACTTTAAGCATGCCCTTAGGAAGTTTTTCAGAGGTCCTTAAAAATTACATGCATCTACTAGCAAACTGTTCACCAAAGCTTTCCTCATTACACATAGCAAATAGCTATCTCCAGTTTCTGTTACCAAATGATCTTCCTCAGGCTGAGCCAGGGTTTGCTCCTTGAATTTTCATTATTTGATTTCCTTCTTACTTAGCTCCCAGCCCTCTTGTATTCTATTAACCATCTTCCGTCTACTCTCTAATCCATTCTTTTGGATAATCCCTATATTGGCAGTTAATCTCATTTATGGGTACCGACCTAGATGGAACTGAACTAATCCACCATTATGTACTCATTAGCAGAGATCATTTCATCATGTCAAAGTTATTCATGTGACTTCTTCCCTTCTGCCCCATACCATGAATATGAAGATGTCAGTTCTTTTTTATCTCTTTATTTAAAATTCTCATTTCTACTCTTTCATGTAATAAGTGTTTATTGGATTATTTAATTTTGATGAAGAGAAATAAAAATCATTACAAAACTGGAAGTATGTATGAACAAATTATTTGTTACACAGTAATACAAAAATCATTATTTACAGAGAAAAACAATGTAAAGTACATAAGCAGTATGCTTGGAATAATAAAAAGTTTACAAAAATCAAATAATGGCAGGAACCAGAATTCTCTGCCAAAAACTAAAAGTTAAGAAATACATGATGATAATCCTATTCAGAAGACAGAAAACTTGAAAAGGTCAGAGATTTGGTACATTCAAGTAGACAGTTATCTCTTTAAAATGATGGCTTAAGACATACTCTTAAAGATAAAAAATTCTAGAACATTTTCCATAAAAACTGAGCCTTGAATTTTTGAGTACTAGAGATAGCAAAAAAAATGCATAATGTGTTCCTGAGGAATGCAGTTAGCAATGTTGAGATCTAGTGTTTACAAAGATCCTGACTCCCCGTCAGTAGTGGAAACTACAATTTGTCCAAGAACAAAAAAGCAAGTGTGTCCAAATCCAAGAGATGGAATTCTAGTGGGCATTCTATACACCTGCACACCTTCAGTGACACAGTTAATGCCTAAAAGGTCAAACAGTCAATCCATTTCATTGTGTTGAAAATTGAATAACTTTTCTATAACACAACATAAAAATAAGAAATTGACTTAGTGGATGGCTACCACATTATGATAGTTCTCCAGCTCCCCATATTTGGATTGCAGCATGATTTTCAAATATTACATATATTTAATTAAAAAGACTTTGTTTCAAGTGACTTAGCAACCTACATTCAAAACTCAAAGATTTGCTACAGTAGATGATGTTCATTTTAATGCACATTTATTATTTAAAAAATTAGAAACCAGAAAGCCCCCATATATTTCTGAAATGGCAACATGTTAAAGTACTCTCTTTTTGTAGGAAACAGTACTAAGTTGACATGTATGTTTAAAAGCAATTTGATCCATGAATTCACATGATTTAAAACAAAGATTGCCTACCCATTATAAGATATAAAACATATAAATGTCTTTTACTCTATTCCCTTTGCCAATCTACTCTTCCTTAACATGAACAATATGTTTCCATATATTGAACAGTAATTTAAAAAGAAACCATAAATAAGGGTGTATTATTCTCAGCTGGCTTCCTGAATGCATTTTCTAGTGGTGTCTTTTTTTTTCATGCTGTAAGTTTGCAATGAATCAAAATCAGGCGAAGCCTCTTGTTCATAACATAAACTGTACATTCGGGGGGACACATGGTCTCAATAAAAGCCTCATAAAATGAGTGCTTGCTATTCTTTGGGGTTTCAGTCAGTGCACATTAAAAAGGCATCTGTAGTTGCTAGCACTTTTATATCCTCTCAGTAGAAGTTAACAGTGGCCAGAGGGGACTAGCTTTATTTTGTTTTTAAAAGAAGACATAGATACATGTCTACCAAAGCCCAGGAACCACATCTGTAGAGCTGATAAGGGATTAGTTTTTTTAAAAAAATTTCAACATCTCACTGACAGGACTGTTGTCAGGGAATTTACTCAAAAAGTTTTCTTTTTTTCTTTGTCTTGTTTTTTTTTTTTAATTTTACATTCTGAGACTTATAGACAGTAATTCCAGTTGATCCACTGAAATTTAGCTACAGGATTAATTTCTAACATTCTCACTTGAACACCCAAAACAGCTGTGGCCATGAGCAATTGGTGTAACTACTCACATAATCAAACCCCACCAAGGTGCAAAGGGGAGAGGAAAGTCAGCTGGGAAGTTATTGCAACACTAAAGCTGTGGTGTGATGAGTTGGAAAGGAGGTGGGAGCAGTATAAATAAAAAGGAGAGAAGATAGGTAATGTGGGGGTGTTATTTTATTTTTCCAGAGAATTGAGTTTGCCTTGATTAGTGAATCAATAAAATCAGTCACGCTTCTGCTAAAAAATATTAAAAAAAAAAATGTGTACTTGGAAAAAAAAAAAAACCCCTCCCAAACATACACTAGGATGACTCCTCAAGACCAAATATATAAAACAATCTCCCTTAATTTTACACAGTAATGTATTGACACTTCATCCAAATGGGAGATTGGCTCCTACACAGATCATTTAGCACTATAATTTGAAAAACTGTTCCACAGCTACAAACATCATCCCAAGCCCCAGTGTGCGACAAATACATTAACAGGACAGCCTAAAGGCTGAGTAGAGAAGACATAACAAACCATTAGCTAGTATTGTATACCATCCAGTAGAGTTTCGGGCAACCTACAGTCACTTGATAAATAGTGAATATTTGTATATATATTCGAAGTTAAGATTAAAAATTCTGTAAAATGTGAAATATGCTAAAAACTTGCCATCTCGTGTCTTCATTTTAATTGGTATTAGTGTTAGATTTCCTAATTCATTTTTATGGAAAGTTTGTCTTTAGGTTTATTTTTAGGCTACTGGTTGAAGGGTGGACGAGTCTATCGATTTGGTTATTTTAATCAAGCATTGCTATTTTCTCCACTGGTAAAAAAAAAAAAAAGAAAGAAAGAAAGAAATGTAGGCACCTAAATTCAAATTATTCACATTTAATATAACTGAGTCAACCCCTATGATACATAGACTATCCCAAAGATATATTTTATACCAACTGGGATATAAAATGTAATAAGAGCTGATGATAAAATAAAAATTATTCTCGTTAAGATAGTACCAACCTGTTATATGAGAAATCTGGAATCTGTTTTTCTTTTCCACCTCTGTTATATAATAGATCTATTCCACGTTAGGGGAAAAAAGAGTTTTACTAGAAAAACTAAGTGTTAGTTTTCCATAGAGTTTCATCTTTGACCCTCTGCTCTTCCCACTTTCCGTGGACAATTTTGTCTAAATACATGCCTTCACCAGCTACCTATATGTTTTTAAATTCAAGCTTGAATTATATTCTCTGCCCCAATATCATATCCTTGATTTTCCACCTGCACTTCAACTCATCAAAACCAAGCTTATTATCATCCAATTCTTGTGTCAAATTTGTACTCTTTGATCTAATTTTCATTTATAATTGTTGGCACTTCTACCCATTCAGTTGCCTAAACCAGAAACCTCAGAATTATTCAAGAGTCTTCCTTATTTTTTGTCTTGCTTTGTTCGGTCCTAGCCATTTTAGCTTCTGAATGTTTCTGGAATAAAAAAATGCCCTTCATTTCCATTCTTACTCTGGCCACTCTAGTTGAAACCTGATTTGAGGATTAGAATATTTCATCACACTTCCTGGCAATTGCACAGCTTTGGAACTTATGTTATTCCAATCTGTTGTTTACTCCATGGCTAAAGTGACCTTTCCAAAAACATATTGCTTAAACTTTTCAGTGACTTACAAATAAGATAAAGTTCAAACTGTTTGGTATGGTATTTAAAGCTCTCCAGAGACTACTGGCTTTCCACTTCTAAGACTTATTATTTTTTTTATACAGAATTATTCTCCATTACCACATTTCTGTGCTCCTTTATAATGGTAAATTTTCATATATCTTTCAATACTCTTCTGAACCATCACCTCTTCTTTGAATCATTTCCTGACCTAGTCTATCAAATTTAGGCAGCGTTAGAGATGTCCTCCATTGTACTCTTCCTGCACCTAATCCATACCTCTACTATATCACAAATTACTTTGAATTGTGCTTATTTACTTTTCATCTTTCCCATCGTGCTATACTCTCAGACACTCTTACAAATGGTGAAACTAAGGCAGTTAAGAACTTACGAAGAAGACCCCAAAGGCAATCACAGCAAAAACAAAAATAAATAAATAGGACCTGATCAAATTAAAAATCTTCTGCACAGCCAAGGAAACTACCACAAGAGCAAACAGACAGCCTACAGAATGGGAGAAAATATTCACATGTTACACATCCAATAAAGGGCTGATAACTAGAATCTATATAGAACCCAGGAAAATCAGCAAGAAAAAATCAAACAACCCTATCAAAAAATGGGCAAAGGACATGAACAGAAATTCTTCAAAAGAAGATAGACTAATGGCCAACAAACATATGAAAAAATGCTCAACATCTCTAATCATCAGGGAAATGCAAAAGAGTGAGACCCTGTTGCTATTACAAAAAAAAGATATATTATTCAGTGCTAAAAAGAAAAGAGCTATGAAGCCATGAAAAGACATGGAGGAAGCTTAAATATGTATTGCTAAGAGAAAGAAGCCAATCTGAAAAGGCTGCATACTATGTGATTCCAACTATATGACATTTTAGACAAGACAAAACTATGGAGATAGTAAAAAGGTAAGTCATGCCAGAGATTGGGGTTGGGAGACAGAGAAGAAGAAAGAGATGAGTAAGTGGAGCACAAAGGATTTTTAGAGCCATGAAATTATTCCGTATGATACTGTAATGGTAATTTCTATGGAAAAATATATGTATAAAGTGCCATGGGAATACAAATAAAAGAGTAATGTACTCTGCTGAGTTGGAAATTCAGAGAAAACAATAATGAAGATGTGTGTTTTACACAAGTTTGCTAATTAGACAAATTATGGAGGGGAAGAGTTTTCCTGACAGTGCAACCTGAGGAAGAGCATAAAGGTGTTAACATCCTTGCAGTATTTTTAGAATCACAAATGACAATCTAGTATGACTAAAGCATAGGGGGCATCAAATGTAGGGGAAAAGGTTAGAGCTGAGAATAGCAATATAGGTTGTAGATAATTATGCAATGAAAGGGCCAGTATGCTCTGCTGAGCAATTTGAACTTGATTCTTTCTGCAGTTGTTGGAAAGGTCATTTATGACAGTATAAAGCAAGAGACTTGAAAATACAGTCTGTGGGTCAAATCTCGCCTGCCACTTGTTCTTCTGCAACCTGTGAGCTAAGAATGGTTTATATACTTTTAAAGGGGCTTAAAAAATGGAAAGAAGAAGAATATTTTATGTAACATGAAAAATATGTGAAATTTATATTCAACATCCATAGTAAAGTTTTATTTGAACACAGGCATGCCCATTTGTTTATGTATTATCTGTGGCTGCCTTAGAGTTACAATGGCAGAATCGAATAGCTACAACAAAGACTGTGTGGCTGCAGAGTTATTTGCCATCCATCTGTCCCTTTCTAAAAGATGATATGAGTCAGAGAAGAGACTGAAATTGTGAAGACCCGTGTAATAAACCTATCGCAATAGTTTGGGTTGTTAAAACCTATTCCAGGGCCAGTGGCATGGTGGATATGGATGAAACATATATTCAAGAGACTTCTAAGTAGCACAGTCAGCAGAATTTCTTGGTAGATTAATCAAAAGAGATGAGGAAAAGAAATGAATTGAGGATGACAGCAAGTTGTATAGATGGATATGGTTAGACAACAAATGTAGCGATCACAATGACATAATTCAAGCTAAAGAAAATAAGAAGAAAGGCTGATTGATGAAAAGAAAAAGAAGAAAAGAAAATGTATTTAATTTGCATGTGTTTAATGTGGTGTATTTGTGAACTATCTTTCTTTACCATTTATTCTTTATGTATCACGTGCCCATATGCACAGAAAGCCAGAGCTTCCCTCCCAAGATCCACTGATTGATTGTTATAGCTAACTACATGTTAGCTTTAATTTGATTACAGAGCTCAGGAATCACCATTCCAGGAAACATTTGTGACCCCAGCCTTACCTTTTCCAGTTTGGGTATTTTCCCCACCCCCTGTGCTCCCATAATTTCTTTTGTACGTGAGCAGCAGGACTCTTCCCCCTCACTGTATTTCTCTTCCCTTGGCTGTCTCTCCCACTAGATTGTGTACCCCTTTAGGACAAATATTCTTTTCTGTCCTCAACACCTAATAGATCCTGACAAATGGTCACTTTTAATTTTTTTCTTGGATTAATAATAATAAAAACAAACATAGGTAACATTTACTACATGCTCACTATGGGCCCAGCACTGCGCCAAGTTCTTTGCACATATCCATTCATTCAGTTCTAACAACAACGTTATGGTATTGGTACATTTATTATTTTCATTTTACATTTTGTATTTCATGTATGGAAATTCTGAGGCTCCAGAACTTGCATCCTTAAGTAATATGCCAGAATGCTATTCTAAATTAAGAAATTCATGGATGGGCAGATGGACAGATGAATGGATAGATGGATGGTTGGACAAACAAACAAATAAGTCTACCTGGATACTTACTCATTGAAGCATATGTCATACAATATGTGGAAAGTTATGGAATATGTATGAAATATACAAGGATAAAAATACATGTTTACTCTTCTCAGTTCACTTGTATTGTAAAGAACATAAAATGGACACAAATAACCATAATACAAATTAGAAAACAATAAAACACAATAGAAAGATGTTTATAAAGTGTCATTGTTAGAGTGAAGCTACATTCAACAAAAACAATTAGTTTAGGCTTGAACACCATTTATTTTTTGTTTATTCAGTTTTTCATCAACAAACATGAATTCAGTGGATAGTATGAACTGGGTATATACTGGAGATAAAATGGAGCAAGGCATTCTGAGCTCTTGATTGCTGAAAACAAGATGAAACTACTATTTTTAAGTGGACAGGAAGCAGTTTATTTCCTGCGATTTCTAAGGGTGGAAAAGCAAATTTCTCATTTGTTCTCAAGGGACCACTCTAGTGAGTACTTTCAGTTTTGCAGCTATCAGTCACCTTTTTTATGCACAGTTTTGAGACAGCCTTAAATACTGGTAAAATAATCCAAAGCTTCAGACAGACATGCTAATTATTCTATATAATAATGTTTTTCATTTTTGTGTAAATTGGTGGGAACAGAGATGGCAACAGATTTAGGAGAGATTATGTCAACTGATTTTTTTTTTCTTGTTTGTTTATTTGTTTTACTAATGAACCAGAAGAAGGGACCTCAAAGTGGGGCTTGGGCTTTGAGAACCAAGGGCAGGGTCAAGGATGATTCTCACAGGGGGGAAAAGAGTGAGTCTCAGAGACGCAAAAGCAATGAAAGGCTGTAGTGGACACTATAGCTGATGGCCTGTGGGAGCATGTTATCTACACCCACTTTTCAATATGCCTCTTTTACAAAGTGTTAGAGTGACTAACATCTGCTAATTCCCCACAGCCTCTCCTAGTACCTGTGGCCCTAGTCCAGCACTTAGGTAATACCCATAGAGCCACATGGAGCAGCAGACCAGAGAATACAAGCAACAACCAGGACCAAGGCCCTGCTCCGGGACCCTCAGCACTAATTGGGCCAAGGCCAGCTCCCTCGGTAGTGCTGAGTGGGGCTTTGGCTATAATGCTATGTTTGCATGTTAAAGGAAAGGATGACCCAAAGCACTGAAAAAAACTTGAGGATACTTCAGTTCTCACAAATAAATATAGCATTTTCTCTGCTCTCAAAGGACTCACAGTCTTGGGCTTTGAGGAACAAGCAGAATTCAAACTTGTTCTAGGCAAGTGGGAAAGTTTGAGCAAAGGCAAGAAAGTGGAAAATCACAGAGCACGTAGAGGTGTTTTTCTCCTTGTAATTAGGAGAATAAAAGGATTTTCTCTGTTCCAAAAAACTTACTTAAAACGTACGTTTGGAGCATAATCCATTTATAAGCTAGGGACTTCTTGCATAAATTAGAACAAAACAAATGTACTAAATATTCACAGATGCATGACCAGAAAGAGACATTTCTACTTGAAAAATGAAAACATAAACAAATACTTCTTTTCAGTTCCTAATTTTCAGTCAGTAATGAGGTGGTATACTTTAATTCCATAAATTTATTTACATCATAATCCATCATTATCAAGAACCATTTATAGGCTCAATCTAGAAGTATATTTTAAAATGTTTAACTGCTCTTGTTTAATAGAAACATATGATTGTAATAAATCTTGCCTGTTCATTAATACACAGGTTTTCTAAGACTTTTCTAATGTTAATATTTGCCTAAAGGTAATGTAAAAATAATAAGTAGGATAATAATAGTAACATATGAGTGCTGTCCAGGAAATATCCAGCCATTGTGACTACAGTAAGAATGGTTCCATGGCTGAATACTTTCTGGACAGCCGTCATATATCTGGTATTCACACAAATATCACTTTTAACAATGTTTCAAAAATTTGCATAGCTATGGTTCTTATATTGTTCAAAGGTCTTTCCCATTATATTATCTCAAAATTCTTATAAGAATGGCTGGACAAGAGACATCTACATTTTTCAAAAGAGGACACTAGCTGCAGAGACTAAGGTATCAGTTCAAGGCTACAAAACCACTTATTTGTTTTGTCTCTCAATGCCTAATCCAGTGCTCTTGCTAATATGCCACAATGCCTCTCTTGTGTCTATGGTGATCCCAGGTTTAGAGGGTCCCCCCACCAAAAAAAATCACAACTAATCAGATCATTTGAATTAAATTAACTATATCTTTTAAGAAATCAATCCTGTCTTTGGTAATGTCTGTGAATTCAAGCAAGGTAATAAATCTGGGAGATAAGCAGAGATTGGGAAACACGCACATTCATAGTCTGGAGGAATTAATCTGTTGATAGCTAACAAATATTTATTTACATTCCAAATTTGTAAAGTGTTTGAGATGTTTTGTGAGTTACACATGAAAGAATAAGCCACACATTTTAAAGTACTGCCTTTAGCCAAAGCAATAATGTCAGCCATAGTTTTTCAGTTGTATTGTATTAAAGGTGAAATCAATATCTCCAGAGGCAGATTATAAAGAAATAAGGAAGACATCAACTTGAATTGACTTAACAAAGAAAATGAAAGGAATTATGAAGGTACGATAAACCCAAAATTGGCAAGAAACTTGCCAGAGAAATTTTCTCATCAGCATGTCTGTTTCACATTCTAAGCAATGTGACCTATACTAATTGGGGCCAGCACGGAAATACTGCCACTATTTTCTTTTTTTTTTTTTTTTTTTTTCTATTTTGAGGAAATGATATTGAATATGTGGAGTAAGTGAATATAAAATATGAAAAACCAGAGTTGCAGAGGCCACATGTAAAAGTGCAGATGGCATGTTTTCAGACATAGTCATTTTTTAATTGAGACGACTGTTCTCTACTAGTAAGTGATGCTCTTGAGAAAGAGAATTAGCTTTAACACATTTAACTTATCTCAAATGTAAGAGGCTGTCTGATAGGCACACTTGAGTACCAGTCTCCGACACAGAGGATGAGATAAGAAGTAAAATACAGCCAACTTCATTATCCGCAGACTGCTCGTCTCTCACGGGCAAGGACCAAGTCCCTCTACCTTGTCCTGCCGAAGCCTGACCTAAGAGGTTGGCATTTAGTAAGCACTTGGTAAACATTTTTAAATGCATCTATAAAGTGTTCTGGCAAAGTGCATTTTCTGACTAGCTAAGATTTATAATATGAACCCTATGTGGATTGCCAATTTTTAAGGAATTAGGATACGTGAAACTGCATTTAGCCCCATAGTATTTCTAATCATTTTCTTTTATCACTTAAAATATTCATTAAAAACTTCAGAGTCACTCAGTGCTTTTAGGTACAACATTATTATAAAGTGTTGAAATAATGTTTGGGTTATTTACAAATTAATAAAGTATTAGATTATTAGATCATCTACAAGTTATAGTTTTAGGATAAGTCAACTCATATTTGAATAAATTGGATAGAGCATCATTCCTCACTGTAGTGTGACCTAGATTTGATATCTAAGTTTACTTTACTCTATTCTCAGTGACTTGACTCCTTTCATTTTCCTAAGACCATACCCAGAGTGGTTTATTCACTTAACTGATATATTTTTATTGAGCACATTTTATGCACTGGAAGTGGAGTGGCAAACAAAACAGACAACACCCCCAGCCTTCACTGAGTTTACTTTCTACTTTAAAAAAGACAAATAGTAAATACATTAATAATCAAAATATGTACTTGGTGAGTGTGAGAGACTGATATAAGCTATGAAAAAAATAAAGTGAGGTAGGGAGGAGGGGTGTATACGAGGAAAGAAAGTGCAATTTTAAATAAGGTAGTCAGAGACTACTTCGCTGAGGTGCTGAGCACAGACCCCCAGGAGGTGAGGCAGGTGACCAGGCGACCAGCTGGGGGAAGAATGTTTCAGGAAGATGGATCAGAGAGTGCAGAGACCTTAAGGCATGAGCTTGCCTGATATATGTTTAAGAAGCAGCAAGGAGGCGGGAAAGGCCAGACAGAGATAGTATGAAGGAGAACGGTCCTGGGACTGGGCCTAGGAGATGAAGCCATGGAGGCAGTGGTTGTGCCGTCTGTATGGTTCTGAAATGCTATCGTGTGGACTTTGGCTTTTTATTCTAAGCAAAGTATGTAGCTGTTGGAGAGTGTAAACAGGGAAGCAATGTGATCTGAATTTTGTTCAAAGAATTGCTAATGCTACCGCCATGAGAACAGAGGTAGAGACCAGAAGGAAAGGAGGGAGGAAAGTTAGGGGGCAGCGTGATAATCCAGGCAAGAGATGATTAGCCAATTATGAGACGAAGGAGTCAGGAATACGGAGATCAAAATACGAGCACGATTGTTGGTTAAAAACTCAGTCGGAGACAGAGAAGACAACAGTGAGTTTCCTGTTCTGAATCCCATATTTATCTATCTAGTCAGAGGGAATACTGGTCAACCAAGCTAAGCTTGCTGCTATGCCAAGGCAGACCAGAAGACATGCTCTTGCCCAGCAAACAGTAAGGAGAAGGCAGAAAAGGTCTAAGCCAGATCCTTGTCTCAGTGATATAATCTACTCCTTTTCTTCTGGAGAGGAGCAAGTGAGAGGTAGAGGAAAGCTAGTAAGGTACTATAACAGTGATCCCTCCAACTGGAATCAAGAGGAGAGAGGAATACATTCCTACCCATCCCATTTTGCTTTTTGTTCACTCGATGCATTGGGTTTAACCACTAATCCTGTAATTAAACAAGGGTATTGGGCATTCCTTAGGGAGAGAAGGTCAGTAGCCCATCAGGACAGTCCTGTTTCCACCTTGAAACTAAAGCCAACCCCAGCTCCATTGTGGATCCGCCTTGCTCTCCTGGTGAGCTGGGTAGATTTTACTCCCACAGTGCTCTGAAGTGAATATTAATTAAATCAATTCAGAATGAACTTTCCCAAGACTGGGCATTCCATTTCTGTTCTAGTTCTTATCCCAAATTATTTCTAGCCAAATTGTCCAATACTCATCAGAATTTCTGCAATGAGATTACATGATAATATAGATACCCCATATGGTAAAAGCACAACAAACTAAAAATGCCCCAAGTTTTGGTACAAATCCCATCCTATCAAATTCCCAGGGAAATAATAAAATCTAAAGATTAAATCTGTTTGAAAATGAAAATCCCAAAGTGTCTAAATTCAAAGGATGCAAAGTCTGAAATGAAATTATCTTGTCTTTGTGAGTTAAAAGTCCAAGAAATGAACATCTTCCTCAATTTCATGTTCTGTTCAATCTTCAATCTAAACAGAGAGGATTTTTGTAGCCCATGTGTACTGGGAGTTCTTTGAGCAGCTATGGCCTGAACTCTCTCTCAATGAAATGGCTTTCTACAGGTCACAATTATACTCGTTCAATACTGAGTCTCGGATAAACTTCACTTTTAATGAATTCAAAGTGTCAGCAGTCCACTTAAGACTACCACACCTTAGCTAGGTGCAGTGGTGCAAGCCCATAGTGCTGGCTACTTGGGAGGCTGAGATTGGAGGATCACTTGAGCCCAGTAGTTCGAGGCCAGCCCCACAGAGTGGGACCCGATTTCTCAAAAAAAAAAAATTCTTTTAATTCTTTTAAAGACTATCACATCTTAGCCCCATCCCCCTAAAATCCCAAGCAAATCTACGTTCCTGGAACTCTGTACTTAATGACGTCAAAAGCCACAACAGACATTCAGTGGTCTCAGAGGAAAGGTGAAGGCACAGAGAAAATCTTCTTGGTTTCCACCTTCTCAAGATGTCATTTCATTTATGTTAATTATCAAGGGTTAATAACAGAAACCAAAATACACAAGTGGGACTGCACCAAACTACAACGTTCTACACAACAAAGGAAACCATCAACAGAAGGAAAAGGCACCCAGCAGAATGAATGGAAGAAAATATTTACAGACCATATATTGGATAAGAGGTCAATATCAAAAATATATAAGGAACTTCTAAACAGCAAAAAAAACAAATAACTAGATTTTTAAAAGGGTAAAGAACTTGAATAGACATTTCTCTAAAAAAGACATACAAATGACCAATAGATATTCAAAAGATGCTCAACACTCACCAACAGTGTGCAGGTGTCCAAATTTCCCCACATTATTACCAACGCTTGTTGTCCTTTTTCTTTTTCTTAACTAGCCATCCTGACATGCTATCTCATTGTGGTTTTGATTTGTACTTTCCTGATGATTATACTTATAATAGCTGTGAAAGTACATGAACTAGACATACAGGTATCAACATAGATGGATCTCACTAAACTGACATTGAGCTGGAGAAAGAGAAGCATAAAAGAGTAAAACAATATCATTATTTATATAAAGTTTATAAACATGCAAGTCTAGGCTGCACATATCACTTAGGAATGCAAACTTATGTAGTATAATTAGATCTTTAAAAGAATATGTGGTATGATAAACTTCAAATTTGGGGTAATGGAAAGAGAACACTGGGAGCTTCAGCTAACTGGTAATGTTGTGTTTCTTAGACTGTATGGTATGAACAAAGATATTCACAGTATCCCAGTTCAAACATTTTCTGCATGTATTAAATGTGTCATAGCATTTTTTTAAAAGATTCTTAACCTCCCTCATAATTACAGAAATGCAAATGTTACAGAGGTTTAATTACCTAGAAAATATATTTCTGTGGAAGCTTTCATTTTCTGAGGCATTTCTTTCTCCAAGCTGATGAAGTAAATCAACGTTCATGCTTCACAAAGCTTTTGATACAAAGAATCCTAATTTGCAAAGATTAATTTAGCATAAATTAAAAAAATAATTCATTCTGTTCATGAAGGCAATTCTTCAAACATAATGGGCTTTGCCAGTCTGTGATGAGCACACAGAATGCATTTGTACAACTTTTTCAGGAAATTTACAGATGTAATTGAATGTGATTACGATATATTCAATTGATTTATTAAACTTTTTCATATATCCTATATTAAAATGTAGTGAAATTCTCACAGATCAATATTTCAGTGCCGATATTGTATAGCCTACATGTTTGAGTTCAAACTAACCAGATATCATTGACCATATATATATTAAAAAGGAAATTCTGATGAGTCATTTAAAAATACAATTTATACTAAATCAAGAGAATAGAGTAGGCTTATTCATATGAGCAGATCATTTGTTTTCAACCATTTAGGATGGCAAAAGGAAAGTAAAGCAGCATGGCTGGGTATAGAGTAAGCATAAAATCCCACCTTGAGGATTTAAGAAATTGAAGATTAGAGAGCTCAAGTAACTTGTGTATTGTCAAACAGCCAGAAAGTAGCCAAATCAGTGTAGAAGTTCCATTCTTTATTCCAAATCCCACACTATCCTGCAGAGAACACCTAGCTAATAAGCAGAAATCTATGCATATAATACGGGTTCTCTTGTCTACGTTTATGGCATGTTTCAGACTATATATTAGAAAAGACAGGTTTCTTGTTCATGGGTGTGCTAAAGATTATACACTTCATCTTGCTGCAGATTAAAGAATAAATGCATTTCCTAAAGGAATCCAAGAAAATTAGGAATATGAGTGGTAATAAAGTAAAAAATCATAATAATATTTTAATTTGAGTAGAGCAAACTACTAAGCACTAACTAACTGTTTTGCTTTATATCTTTGCCAACATGAATATATGAATGTAGGTATTATAAGATAATACCTTTTATCTGTAAAAATAAAACATACATATACACTTGTATTTGTATATTTATATAGCATCCAGACTGATCATATTGTGTGATGCCATGTGGGTTTGTGTATGTGCATATGCTGAGGAGGCTCTCCATTATATGATGATTTGCTTTATAAGTTTATTTTTAGGTCAACTTTTGGATTTGGGATTATACATTTCTTTGAAATTAACTTAATAGGTTGATACTATGGGGAAGAAAATATATGAGACAGTTTCTGTCCTCAAATTGCTTATCACATAATAGGAAAGACAAATATATATAAAACTGTTAGGGGCATACAGAGTGGGACATAAAGGAAGTTTCTTAGTGTGTACTGGGCAACACAGAACCCTGCTTTAAATTAGTTACTGGTCTTTAAGTTTAATGGATCATTTCAAAACCCCACTGTAGTACTGTGATCTGCAGAGTCTTCAGAGAGACTGAAAACAAAGGAAAAGCTCATACAGTGGGGCCTCTCAAATCCAGCTCAGAGCAGCAATGCATTAAAAAAAATAATCTCACCAAACCGCTACAATGAAGAGCATAGAAAAACAATCCTCATCACTAAATAAAATAGAAAAGCGGCTGGGCGTGGTAGCTCATGCCTGTAATCCTAGCCCTCTGGGAGGCCGAGGCGGGTGGATCGCTCGAGGTCAGGAGTTCGAGACCAGCCTGAGCGAGACCTGACTCTACTAAAAATAGAAAGAAATTATCTGGCCAACTAAAAATATATATAGAAAAAATTAGCCGGGCATGGTGGCACATGCCTGTAGTCCCAGCTACTCGGGAGGCTGAGGCAGAAGGATCGCTTAAGCCCAGGAGTTTGAGGTTGCTGTGAGCTAGCCTGATGCCACAGCACTCACTCTAGCCCGGGCAACAAAATGAGACTCTGTCTCAAAAAAAAAAAAAAAAAAAAAAAGCACACAAGTGCTTCATTTATGGAAATGACTCTCATGCCAGTTAAATCTTCCAGTCGCTTCTCCCATCAAGTCTAATTTCACTATTTGAAGAAATCTCCCTTGTCTCTATCAAAAAAATAAAATAGAACCGAAATAATGAAGTAACCCAAAATAATGAAACTACACTTGAAATCCCTATACCATCTTACTATGCACAATATTGAGGATCTTCTATTTAAACAGCAAAATAGATTTGTGAAATGCAATTAATGGATTTTTCAGCTCAAGCACAGCTTCCCAAAGGCTTCATTATGTCACCAGTTTGAAAGATGTATGATGAAAACAATTTTGTGTGTTGCTGGGAGTGGATGTATGTGTGAATGCAAGACAAATGTATGTGATCCTAAAGAATCAAAGTTGAATTATCTGTAAGCTATATTTTGATTGAGGGGATTAATTTTCTGTATCCCACTTCTTCATCAAATTTTCCTATCCACAGTAAGAAACTACCCACAGCAAGGAACCAATTCATGCTGCTTTCAAGGCTGGTTTTAAAGGATTTCTATTTGTATAAAGTATTTGTTCTGTGTTGCAGCAAGTTATATCCAAAATCTCTTGTCTGTTTGGATCTCTGCCACCACAATATGCAGTATTGTTAATATTGTAACAGCTAGTCGTAGGTATCATTATCCAAGCCAAAATGTGTTAAACTGTTTTCACACATGTGGTGTGCTTTTGGAGGCTGTGCATAAGTGAACAAATAGGAACTCTTCTGGGGATACTGAGCATTGTAAAATATTAATAGGTAACATTGTAATCATAACTTGTATGCGATGGAAAAAAGCCATAGAATATTAAAAGAATTAAGCAATTACTATTTTAGTATAGGCTGTGTAACTGAGTCACTATGAAACCATGGAAAATGTCTCCTTTCTCTCAGCCTCAGTTTCTCTACCTGAAGAAGAAAAGATTGATCTCCTAAGGGATCCCTATTAACCCTCCATCTCCAACATTCTGTAGCTTTCAATGGACATAATATTAAATATATCATTACATGGAGAAAAAACACGAGCCACATACTGCTGTACCAAAATCATTAATCATTTGGCTCAGTGGATCATCCAGATGAGGCAGACATCAGTGCAAACAATGTAATATGTTCAGCAGAGAGGAAGCCATTCTAAAAACAGCACATCTAATATATCACTCCTTTATGTACTTAGTGGTGCTATTAGAATCTGCAGAATGTGCAGCAGCAAATTTCATCACTTCATATGGAGACTTTTCTCTCCCAAACTGTTAACACTCTACCAATTTTTTGAAATGAATTACCAGCCTCAGATAACACCATGATTCCTTCTATTATCTCCGCCTCAGTCTTTTGACCTACTTTCAGTGTTCTTAGCTCCATGCCATTCTCAATGCCTTGAAAGCTCTTTGCTTTCCCCTTTGTTTATTGAAGTCGTTCTCCCCCTTCAGAACTCAGCTCCAGCATCACTTTCTCAGGAAATCATTCTGGGACCACCCTACTAAGTCCAATATGCACGGTATAAGTACGAATATGGATGTGAACCCCTCCTTGGTAACAGGTGTCACATGTGCTGTTTTAAACTTAAATTAATGCTGCTTAATTCATAAGGCTATCAACACTAGGAAGGCAGAGATCAAGTCTGGTTTTAATTATCACCTCATACAATGATCAACAAATAGTGAACCCACAATAAGTATTTTTGAATGGGAGGAGATTATAGTCTTTATTACTACTATTATAACACAATATAACAACAAATTTTATGTTATAATATTATTGTTAATATTACTTTTGGCTTCTCCCCACAAGCCCTTCCTAGAACTTAGTAATAGACTAAACCAAAGTCTTAAAATTCCACTTTTAACAACTATAAAAATCCACGGATCAACAAGGCTACAATTTGTATCGATACACCCATTTTCAATTACATGAGTCCAAAAAGCCTCAACCTCTGGAATGCTCTTCTAGTCTTTTGTCATTATGATTAAGATGAAAAACCAAACATCACATTCTGGAGAAAAATTGAACCAAATACCACTGAGCATTACTGGTTTATACAGGTGACCGATTTAAAATTATATTGCTTGCAGTTGAATCAGTTTCAAAACATGCTCTTAAAAAATAATATATCAGGTTAAAGTATGAAAGATCTTTTGCAGGCAATTTTGACACAGGTGATAATAAAAGGGCAATACTTTCTTTTGACATAAAATAAAATGCTTCTCATGAATTACCAAATCCAATGTATAGCTTATTATGTATTTTTAATGTTTTATACAGCTACAGACCAAACTTACATGGCATCCAGCTCCCCACACCACCCAACCCAACAGTGATGCGGCTGGAGTATATTCATGCTTTGCAATTCAGGAACAGAGGTGAATGTTAATGACATAAAATTTTTCTATGTTGCTACTTTTTTTTATCAGGAAGAACAGCATTTCTATAAAGTTGTTCCCCTTTTGATTTTCTTCTCCAGAAGTTTAAGGCAGTAAAGATACTTCAAGGACATGAATCTAGACTGTGAAACATTTTTCCTCCACTTAAAAACACTTATATTGCTCTGTGAAAATGAGGGGATGAGATTACAATAAACGGGATAAATTATCCATCTTCCCCAACATCTTAACATTTTTGTTTCAAGCACATTTATAATATAACAAATTTTGAGGTTGCATATGATTTTAGGGTGCTTGTTATTAAGAATTATGTATAAAATGGGAATAAAATAAATAGAAAACCATTTCCATATATCAAAGAGAAAAATAGACAAACTCCTTATTTTAGGGAATAATGTCATTTTCGAGAATTAATATTCTAGTATTTTTCTAATAAGAGTTTTCACATTCCTATAGAAAAGTATTCTGTAATCCATATCGCTCGGATGAGGGTTGCTAATTGTCATAGTCAACTCCGGCACTGCAGAGAAGGACAGATGATTAAAGATGTGGCCATCACAGGCCTCCACCCCTGCCACAGGAATAGGTCCAGATATCATGATAATAAAAGAATAAAAAGTCTCAAATGCCATTATGGGCCAACCACTGTTTTAACATGTATTAATTCACTGAGAGCCACCTCTTAACATTTTTGGGGTTCCAGGCAGGAATAAAAAGAGAAGCCATATTTTTATGTCTAATTTTATGTTATAAATAAAGCCTATATCCAAGGTGGAAGGACTCACCCAAACCCAAGTTAGGGTCTAACCTCTAGGGAACAGAAGTGCACAAGCTCACCTCTCTCATATCTCAGATTTCCCATTCAGGATTTTCAGTCATTTCTAAGAGCCTCCCAAAACCATATCACCCCAGCAGAAGGGTGGGAGGAGGCAGTGATGTTGTCTGGGCTGCCCAGTCTGTTTAGTCACCTCGTTTGAAGCATCCAAGGCTAAATAAAAACAGCCACTCTGGCTTCTCAGGACAGGATCTGTGTGTGGCCCCTCTCTCCTACACACAGTGTTCTGCTCTCCTCCCTGGTGGGGTCCTCTCCCATAATACCCAATGGCCTAGTTGGTTATTGATGGCTCAGAAAGCTTTCATATGAGACTGTAAAGGAAAAGAAAACCCCAGAGTGTTTCAGAGTGTGGTATATGCACAGGCCTTGTATTATTAGCTTGCTGGAGTTGCCATCACAAAATACCATAGGCTGGGTAGCTTAAACAACAGCCCTCTTCTCCCTTGGTCCTAACATGGGTCTTTCCTCTGTGCATACACATATGTGGTGTCTCTTTAGGGGTCCAAAGTTCCTCTTCTTAAAAGGATACCAGTCAAGTTGGATGAGGGCCCACCCTAACAGCCTCATTTTAACTCAATCACCTCTTTGAAGACCCTGTCTCCAAATACAGTCACATTCTGAAGTACAGGGAGTTAGGGCTTATCATATGAATTTGACGGGGACAAAATTCAGCCCATAACATCCCTCTTCAGTGTGAGATCCAAATAGGAACCTCTCTTGCTCAGGTCTACAGGTGATACTTACCTCATTTTAAAAGCTTATGATTATCCCCATTTTACAGATAAGAAAATCGAGGTGCAAAGTAGTTAAGTAACATTCTCAAGACCACAGAGGTAGTAAGCAGGTGGTCCAGTACCAGAACCTGTGCTTTTAGTTACAATCCTCTATGACTTCTCTGTGAAGAAGGCACTCATGACCACAGCTGAGCCAGAGCCTCTCCCCAGCAGTCTTTGAATCTGGGCTGGGGAAAGAGAATCCTTTCCTCTTGGAATCAGCATTGTAAGCTAGTGCGCCTGCACCTGGCCCTTCCCACCCACTATCACCTGGAAAAACTTGCCTAAAAGAACCAATGCTCATCTGAAAATACCCAGGAAGGAGACACGGTAGACCTTGGTGGTGCTGGGCCTGCCACACGGGTCCTGGATGGTCTCGCCCCTTGTGAAGCTTGACTCATTCTCCCTTTGAGTGTATGTACTAACCAGCATCCTTCTGGTAAATATTTTTGTTTTTCTGTTCATGCTTTTATAGCCAGAGTCAGTATTGGTTGCTTAGAATCAAAATAATCTTGACTAACACCCAGATAAGACAGGCAACCATCATAGCACATTCTGTTTGCTTTGCTGCTGATCTCTCTTATTCTTTAAGTTCACCAGGCACCCTTAACGAATCAACTTACAAAGGTGCCTTGTTTAAATCAGTTATTTTATTGTAAAAACTCTGTTTTGCCCATCTCTGTGTTAGGATGTTCAGTTAGAGAACAGGAAGCCCATTTAAATGACGTAACCAGCATGGAACAACTTCAGAAACCAGCTCTGTTCTCTCTCTTCTCTGTCCCTCAAATGTTCACTCTTCCTACTATTGTATTTTGTCATTGCAGGTGACACACTAAGACTTTAAAGTGGATTCACTAAGTCATAATATATCGTTTGACAAGAAAGAGTGAAAAACATTGGATGAAATTCATCAGAACTGCAAAGGCAAAAAGCAAACTGCAAGTATTTTTAAAATCAATATCATATCGGGGAAGAAGACACAATAGCAGTAAAAAGCAATTAAGGAGTTGGGATACAAATCTTGGTGAGACATCATTCAGAATTCTAGAAAATAATTCTAAATTAAAATGTCCCCAACTGTGGCTACACATGATTAACTGGATTCAGTCAATTCAGGAAGAACTCTCAACCTGGCTGGAGTGAGAACACAGCCTCAATTAAAATACTTCAGTGTGGCTGAAAATTCATTTTCATAGTCACGCTGAACAAATGGTTGGCAATTTTAAAAAGCAAATGGATCAATTTCTGTTTGTTTTAGCTCCTTATTAGAATTAATATATTTATTGTATGTTCACCGTATCCCCAATACTGTGCTCTTTATTGCTAGAGAATATAAATCAGTAGAAGTGACTATTCTTGCACACTAAAAGGGAGGAAAACTATATGGGCAAAAGACAGATGGAGAACAATATTTGCTACTCCTGGCAAAACAGGAAATCTTTTGCCCTCCTGAGCATCTAGTGTAGCTATGAATACACGTTATATTCTCAATACACAATTGTTGATTGACGAATAATCATGTGTGAGAATATATGTTACAGACTAGAGATTCCTGAACTAACTTGACTGCAGTACATGGTCAGAATTTTAGGATGTTGACACCAAAAGGAGTTCATGAGAGTAGACAGGGAAAAAAATTTAATAACAAATCAAATATGCTAACTTATAAAATAATATACTTAACATTGTCAAGTATTATAAAATATAGGAACATATCATCTCAAAGTTTACACAGTCAACAAAGCCTCTGCACCAATTTTCAACTTCAGACCTAACATCACTCATTCATGCTTTACATGCTGATTGTCCTAAACACTCACTGGAATTTGGGCTAAACCCTGCCATTTCTTAGAGGCAGATGGATTATTGTTTTGCCGAACAACAACCATACCAATGAGTTTGGAATTTTCATACAAATTTTTTTTTTTTTAAACTTTTTTTTTTTTTTTCCTTTTTATTTCAGCTCATCATGGGGGTACATAAGTTTAGGTTATATACATTTTCCATGTCCCACCCATCCCCCCAAGTCAGAGTCCCAAGCGCGTCTGTTCTCATTCTCCAGACAGTGCGCCTGGCACTCATCATGTAGTCATACCTCCATCCCCTCTCCCCCCCACCTCCCCGGGTCTGCACCTTCAAGCATGACCATTCCCCAGAGGGTGTGCAACGCACTCATCATGTAGGCATACACTCACCCCCTCCCCCCACCCCCCATCCCAGTCTGATATCCGATTGGTATCCTTCCCTGATGTACATTTAGGTGATGATCAGGGAAACCAGTTTTCTGGTGAGTACATGTGATGCTTGTTTTTCCATTCTTTGGATACTTCACTTAGTATAATGGGTTCCAGCTCTCTCCAGGAGAACCAAAGAGATGTCGTATCATCGTTATTTCTTATAGCTGAGTAGTACTCCATGGTATACATATACTACAGTTTAGTAATCCATTCGTGGATCGATGGGCACTTGGGTTGTTTCCACATCTTTGCAATTGTAAATTGTGCTGCTATGAACATTCGAGTACAGGTGTCTTTGTTAAAGAATGACTTTTGTTCTTCTGGGTATATGCCCAATAATGGGATTGCTGGATCAAATGGTAGGTCTACTTGAATCTGTTTAAGGTATCTCCATATTGCTTTCCATAGGGGTTGCACTAGTTTGCATTACCACCAGCAGTGTATGAGTGTTCCTGTCTCTCCGCATCCACGCCAACATGTGTTGTTTTGGGATTTTTTGATAAAGGCCATTCTCACCGGAGTTAAGTGGTATCTCATTGTGGTTTTGATTTGCATTTCCCTGATGATTAGGGATGATGAGCATTTTTTGATACGTTTTTTGGCCATTCTTATGTCTTCTTTTGAAAAATTTCTATTCATGTCCTTTGCCCATTTTTTGATAGGATTGTTTGATTTTTTCTTGCTGATTTTCCTGAGTTCTAAATAGATTCTTGTTATCAGTCTTTTATCTGATGTGTAGTATGCGAAAATTTTTTCCCATTCTGTAGGCTGTCTGTTTATTTTCATGACTGTTTCTTTGGCTGTGCAGAAGCTTTTTAATTTAATCAGGTCCCAGTCGTTTATTTTTGTTGTTGCTGCGATTGCCTTAGGGGTTTTCTTCATAAATTCTTTGCCTAGACCAATGTCTGTGAGAGTCTTTCCTACATTTTCTTCTAGAATTCTAATCGTTTCCCATTTAAGGTTTATATCTGTTATCCACCGTGATTTGATTTTTGTGAGAGGTGAAATCTGTGGGTCCTGTTTCAGTCTTCTACATGTGGCTATCCAGTTTTCCCAGCACCATTTATTGAATAGGGACTCTTGTCCCCAGAGTATGTTTTTGTCTATTTTGTCAAAGATTAGATGGTTATATGAGGATGGTTTTATATTTGGGTTTTCTGTTCTGTTCCACTGGTCTGTGTCCCTGCCCTTGTGCCAATACCAAGCAGTTTTTAGAACCACAGCTTTGTAGTATAGTTTGAAGTCTGGCAAATCAATACCTCCCATTTTGCTTTTATTGCTTAAGATTGCTTTTGCTATCCGGGGTCTTCTCTGATTCCATACAAAGTGTATAATTATTTTTTCTAAATCTGTGAAAAATGATGTTGGTATTTTAATGGGAATTGCATTGAATCTATAGATTACTTTGGGCAGTATAGACATTTTAACGATGTTAATTCTTCCAATCCATGAGCATGGTATGGATTTCCACTTATTTACGTGTTCTGCAATTTAAAAACATACCCCTGGTGATGACCTTTTTTTCCTACAAACCCCTGTGAACACCTGTAGACGCATAATGGCAAGGAGCATGGGATCTATAGGACTCAGTGTGTTCCTGGCTCTGCCACACAATAGCTGCCTGAACTTGGACAGGTGAGGTAATATTTCTGGGCCAAAATAGCATCAGACAATGATAATAATGATGATAGTTATCCACCTCATTGGATGAGATGAAGTAATCTGCATAGCGTTGGAACACGGCTATGGCACATGGTAAGAGCACGATAATGCAACACCTTTTCAGGATAGTGGTATCAACAGTAAGAACCATGTAATTCAGAGAGTGGACCCATGGTTATCAAATGGTGTGGGGACTTAAGCTGAGCCTTGAAGAAGATGGATGGGTCCTACCATGTGACCTCAGCTTCTGTTCTATCTGTACCCAGCATGCCTGTCATACAGTAAACATTCTACAAATGTAGAATTAATGGCAAGAGAATTAAGGAAAGGTCCTAATTGATGAAATCCTGAGTATTAAAATTATCTCAAAGCAGAAGACTGGCATATTTTTGAGATTTTGGGACAGTTGGCAGACTTCCTAGCAGGAGCAGACCCATGCTCTCTCTCAATACCTAGCAATGACGAAAAGATGGATTACCAAGAACATCCCAGTGCCTCATGTGGTGATCTGGTAGATTTAAGTCACTGATTTCTTCCTCTTTACATTATTTAGATCTGACCTTTCTACGGAAAATCTAAAGTCAGCCTGTTTGGCTCTCAACCTCCACAATTTTGGTGCCAGCCAGTGCATCCTGGCATGACAGACAGGCAGACTCAAAGCTACATTTATCTTTCTGAAAGCCATGTCTATAAAACAGTGTTACTTTTTCTATCACATTAGTTTATTTGAAACATTTGGAGCTGGGTGCAGTGGCTCACGCCTGTAATCCTAGCATTTTGGGAGACTGAGGCGGGAGGATTGCTTGAGACCAGGAGTTCAAGACCAGCCTGAGCAAGAGCAAGACCCTGTCTCTACTAAAAATAGAAAAGTTAGCCGCTGTGGTAGTGTGTGCCTGTAGTCCCAGCTACTCGGGAGGCTGAGGCAGGAGGATCACGGAACCCCAGGAGTTTGAGGTTGCAGTGAGCTAGGCTGATGCCACTGCACTCTATAGCTAGAGTGACAGAGTGAGACCCTGTCTCAAAAAAAGGAAAAAAATAAACATTTGGGAAAGGTGTACGCCCCTGTTTCTGATGAGGTTTGCCCAATATTTCTTTTCTTAAAGCATCCAGACTCATTTCAAAACAAAGGCAGCAAGCAATTGCCCAGGGCTTATAACCAGCCTCAAAGTTTCTGATAGGCAGGATGGCCAGGAAGAACGATTAACACCACAATTCGCTTTAGAGAGGCCTCAAATACCCACAATACACACTCTCTCTATGGTACTGCCATGGAAAATTAGAGATTCATCTAATAAAGCCTATTCCAGGAAAGGATCAAATAATTTAATTCGCTCTAAGATACAAACAGCTAACAAACCCCTTTTTATCACCAGGCCCATGGAGTGTCTTAACAGATGTCAAGGAAGAGGGGTGTGTGAGTTGTGTGTATGTGTCAGGGCTGGGGTTGGGGAATAAGTCCTTCTTATGGCAATTATAGGCATAAGTAATATCTGCACAGGCTAGTCTTAGGGTTAGAGGTATTACGGGAAGGAAAAGTAGTCAGAAGCACAGAAGGCCAGTGACTCTAATAGTCAACTGTTCTCCGCATAAATACTACATAGAAAGGTTCTTGCCAACCAGGATGTCAGAACATGCTAGGCCACTGAAACCAGCTGCTCTGATTGAACTTTTCTTTACAGCTTTGGGCTCTAATTCTTCACCTTTCTGTGCTGCCTTAACAACAATTTCTGCCCATGTTCTATGTCCTTTAATACTTTCCTCCTCCTTCATTAGCAATACACACCCAGCCAGCCTTACCTCATTTCAAATTTAAAAAGGATAATCCTGCTTCCACATAACTTTGTATCACTTTGGCAGCCAAATATAAACAAATTAAAAATCTAATATTATAAAATATTACACTATGTGCCTTGGAAAATAAAACAATGCATAATTTAGTGGCGCTTTCTATAAGAAAGCTTACAGTTAAATCATGGCGGAAAGATATAAACATTATACAAAACTAATTTGATAGAAAACTAAATAAGGCCAGTACATCAAATGACCAGAATAAAAATTCAAAAACATATTGATAAACTGAAGTGGCAGTTAGAAACAAACCAACAAATTAAAAGGTTCCAGGATTCCATTTTTTCCCAAAAATCAGATCCTCAAATCAATAGAGGGGGATGCCTCTTAGCAGGATGCTTACGAAAATTCTTCAAATAAGCATGTTTAGTGACCTAATGCCTTATGAATAATCAATAAGTTCTATCTGCTGCAAAAAAGTGATTGTACTTTTAGTCTCCATTAATAGGGATACAAGGGCAAAATCAAAGGACCTAACAGAAGCACTTTATTTTTCAACAAAACACTTGGACTATTTTTGGTGGTTGCTTTCTATTTTACATATACCTTGTATTTTAGAAAAAAATGGCAAATTAAACTGTAGAATACTAGAAGGAAGTCAATATTGTATTGGCAATTTTTTGTCATATGTGTCCCAATGGACAAATAGGGAATGTTTGACCCTAAGAAGATTAGGAGTCAAAATGGGAGCCGTTATACCTGACTTACTGAGCAAATAAGCAACATATACCTGTAAGTGGAAGCCCAGAAACTGGCCGTCCATCTCCAAGGCATTTGTGGAGAGGATTTATGCCTTTGATAGAAGTTAGATCAGATGTACACTATTAATAGATGCCTTTAAACTTCAAGATTTCATATGCCTTTGGAATCTAATAAGTACAAAGGTGAAGATAAATATTTGAGGGGATTTAAATAGAAGAGGGAATTCAAGTAGAGTGGTGAAATGCTACAAAATGGAAGAGCACAGAGTATCCAAGTATGAATCCAGCTAAGCAATCCTTGCCATCTGTCCTTGCCTGCCTCCATATTTGTATGGAGCATTCCTCTGAGCAATGGTCAGTGTGTCTGTTCAATTGCTTTGCTTCCTCCAGACAAGACTCCTTAGGTCACAAATGTGTGTGCCTCTATTTAGAAAAAAACTTTATAAATTAAAGATGCTATTTGCACAGAGGTAGCCCAAAACACTATCTTTTTCTGGAGAGCTAATTCACTTGTCATTATATATCGGGGGCCTCCAAAATGTCATGTATGTGTTGACCCCCAGGACTTTCCAAGATAATCCACTCTGGCATAGGGAAAATTAGTGCTTTAGTTGTAGACGTATCAAAAATTAAGACTGAGTTTAAGCCTTACTAACATTTACCATATGGATTGAACTGATGTATACCATATAGTCAAGCGTCAAGGAGGACACAGGAGAAATCTGTGGGAGGAGTGGAAGTTCTGCCAGAAGGGGGCCCCAAAGATGAGGTCTTTACTCCTTATTTGTCATCCAAATATTACAAGGGGGATTTTTATTAAATGTATTTATAGAATATATTATTTCAACTATTTTACTTCAAATTGTACAAACAATATTTGTCCTTACAAAATGGACACAGCTTAAATATCTGCCCACAAAGAAACCACAGGTGGTCAATGATATTTGCAGTGTAAGTACATGTAATCAAGACAATGTCAGAGCTGATATTTTTCCTACTGAGCAAATAAGCTCTTTATCACCCCCATTCAAGGATAAAACAATCATCATCTAATGAGGGAAGACAAGATCCTCAAATTCTGACGATATCAAGAAAACTAAAGTATGAATTTGCGCCCAGTGTAGCCAGTGATAAGTCTTACACTACGTGCATATTCAGCCTTCAGACAATAGCCCATGGTCGTAGGCAGCCATCACAGTGAGCAAAACATTTAAGAAGTAAACCACCAGAACACCATGAATAAGATTTCAGTTGGAGAAAACTAGTTTTTATAGCATAAATGAATAAAAAAGAAGTTAAATACTAGGGGTTTTTAAATTTTTTTTTTTTTTTTTTTTTTGAGACAGAGTCTCACTTTCTTGCCCGGGCTAGAGTGAGTGCCGTGGCATCAGCCTAGCTCACAGCAACCTCAGACTCCTGGGCTTAAGCGATCCTCCTGCCTCAGCCTCCCGAGTAGCTGGGACTACAGGCATGAGCCACCATGCCCGGCTAATTTTTTTTTTTTTTTGTATATATATTTTTAGTTGGCCAGATAATTTCTTTCTATTTTTAGTAGAGACGGGGTCTCACTCTTGCTCAGGCTGGTCTCGAACTCCTGACCTCGAGCGATCCACCCGCCTCGGCCTCCCAGAGCTAGGATTACAGGCGTGAGCCACCGCGCCCAGCCAGGGTTTTTTAAATTTTAACACTACACTTTTTAAATGTCTATGTTTATGTATGTTTGACAAGACTACTTAGTACATCAGTGCATGTTTATAATTTGTAAATTTATATATATATATTACATATACCTACTATCTGTACATATATGTTGGCACTCAAAATATTAGCTGATAAAGAATATATATCACATATATACATAATAAAATATGTATTTGTGTGTATGTTACACATAATAACCCTTTTACTTAGAAACTTATGGTTTACCTATAAATGCTCAGTCTTCACAAGACTCTGAAAGTCTAGTTAGCCACTTGAGCATCTGGAATTTTCCTCACTTATTTATATACAGTTTATATTTACAAATATTTTTATAGTAAACCAGAAAGTTTGTATTTTAAACTCTCAATGATTATATTTCTATCAGTCAAGTCTCCCAAGTCTGACGCTAATTTTATGCAGATGCAGTTGCAATGGCTATTTCTATCAGATGAATTCCTCTAGGCCAAAGCAACGATCTCATCTATGTTCATTATTGTCTTAAATTACAGAGATTAAAGATACATAAACCATGAAGACACATGGTGATGTTTCTATGTAATACTTCCCAACTGACTCAAATAGGTTGTGTTTATACATCTGATTAGACAATTGAAGAAAAGAAAAAAGAAAAAAAAGCACCTGATACTAATAAAGATATGACACAACTGTATTTTTGTGGATGATGACTTATTTGTGTTTCATGTTTAGACAGGTATAAGTAGGTCAAACTTGAAAATAGCAGTTGTCAGTTTCTTTAACAGCAAAAAAATAAACAATAAAATCCATTTTTACTTTTGTTAACTCTTGCACAGCTTAATTTAAAGCATTTTCAAAATAATTAGACAGCAAAGTGAAGTTCTTCTATATTGGTTGATTCTATGTTTTGGTTTTGAGTACGATATTTGCTTGATTTTTTTTTTCATATATCACATTCTGTACCTATACTAGTTGCTTTTATTTTTTAAAGAAAACTCTTGAAAAGTTTGAGTTAAAAATATTAAAATGTGTTTAAGATCCACAGAGTAACAACAGTCGTATGCATCACAGAGTCGTATGCATACACCCCTAAGACACACAAGAAATCTCACTATAAAATTTATTAGCAAAATTTTCTAATCAGCTCTGCCTTAATATTCAACTTTAGTGAGCACATATCCAAACTCAGAGGAAGCTTCCTCTCCCCTCATATCAAAATGTCAGTTTGCTTATTTTCCCATCTTTCCCTGCTTCTCCTTAAGTAGGCTTTCTTTTGTCCCAATATTAATTATGATAGCTCAATAAAAATAGCCTGATTTAAAGAGTACTCATTTTAATCAAATTCAGATGATACTGAAGATTTGCCCTTGAAATTGTCTGTCTTATTCCCAGAAGAAAAGAACCAAATTAAATAACACTGTCGAAATCAGGAAATAAAGCCTGGGTACAATCAAGTATTTAGTCTAAATTTAAATACTCACTAAAGTACTGTTCAAGGTAAAATGTCAAGTAAAAAAAAAAAAGATATTCTGAAAATCTACATTTACAAGAAAATAGGTGCCAAGTTTCTCACCCAGTAACTCGGTGAGCACTTATCCTTTCTCTTTTAGAGAAAAAAGATCATGAACTTTAAAAAGAAGATAGAGCAATCAGTATTCAAATCTGATTCTCCCACTTACCAACTTCATTATGTGTTGGGTCATTACTGTAGTCTGAATGTGTCCCTCCAAAATTCATGTTGAAGCCTAATCACCTTTGTAAGTGGTGTTAAGAAGTAGAACCTTTCGGCCAGGCGCGGTGGCTCACGCCTGTAATCCTAGCACTCTGGGAGGCCGAGGCGGGCGGATTGTTTGAGCTCAGGAGTTCGAGAGCAGCTTGAGGAAGAGCGAGACCCCGTCTCTACTTAAAATAGAAAGAAGTGATTTGGACAGCTAAAAATCTATATAGAAAAAAATTATCCAGGCATGGTGGCGCATGCCTGTAGTCCCAGCTACTCGGGAGGATGAGGCAGGAGGATCACTTGAGCCCAGGAGTTTGAGGTTGCTGTGAGCTAGGCTGACGCCACGGCACTCACTCTAGCCCGGGCAACAGAGTGAGACTCTGTCTCAAAAAAAAAAAAAAAAAAAAAAGTAGAACCTTTTGAGAAGTGATAAAGTCATGAGGGCTCTGCCCTTGTGAATGGGATCAGTGCCCTTAATAAGACAGGTTGAAGGGAACTGTCTTGCCCCATCCACTGTGTGAGGACACAGCAACAAGATGCTATCTATGGATAGCTAAAAATGAACCCTCATCAGACACTACATCTGCTGGCACCTGACTAATTATCTATAAATACTCAGTCTAAGGTATTTTGCTATAGCAGCCCACATGGACTAAGCTACCTAATCTTGGTTTCTTCATCTGTAATTGGAGATAACATAGGCTTGCAAAGAATCAAGCACAATGTCATTCTCCCAGTAGGGACTTCCTAAATAAGAGGTTCTACTCATTCCACAATTTATCAAAAAAAGGACAAGGGATATAAAATGTAAAGCAAGCAAGCAAGAAAGAAACTCACACACAAAACAAAACAAAATGCCATTGCAGTGAGTGGCTCTTAAGTGCTATTTTAAACAAACAAACAAAATTTTCATTTTCCTGTAGAAATGTTATAATGTCAAAACTAAACACTAAGGGAAATGACCCAGTCACAGAAAAGCAAAAATGGCATTGTTCCACTTTTATGCGGTATCTAAAATAGTCAAACTCATAGAATTAAAGAGTGGAATGGTGGTTGCCAGGGGCTGGGGAGGAAAAGGGAAATGAGGAGTTACTAGCTCACAGGCAAAAGGTGCCAGCTAAGCAACATGAATAACTTCTAGAGCTCTGCTGTACATTTCACCTCCAGTCAACAATACTGTATTGTACACTTTGAACTTCATCAAGAGGATAGGTCTCATGTTAAGTGTTCTTATCATAATAAAAAAATAAAGAAAGAAAACATAATCAAAAGACTATTTAGGCCATTGTAAGAACTCACTACAACTTCATAATAAAGAAAATTAATTTCCCTTTCAAAAACAGAAAGAAAAAACAACTAAGCTAAACAGCCCAATGTCAAGCCTCTCAGTTCCCCTCATTCTTTCCTCAGTAATAGACTTTCCTATGTTCAAGCCATGGGCTCCCACGTAAGAAGAAAAGCCATTGGCCTAGGTAAAGTGTCCACACCCAAGACAGAAAACAGTATCTACAATCCAATGACCCTGATATGTTTTCTTCTCCATGCTTTATGTTCTAAAATTTAAATAGGTCTTGAGCATAGATTAATATGATTTCATCAACAGGGCTTTTCCTCCAAAGCTTTGTTAAAACCCCAGATCTTTGTTCATTTTTCTAATTGGCTGATACTAGATACTGGCAACTCAGGTGTATAAAATAGTATTGAGATCAACAGCCTCCCTTCTTCAGAGGCCAACACCCAAAAGATAGTCACTTAAGTAAGCTAATGTTGCCTTTCCTGTTAAACCAAACTCTTTCTTAAAATTCCACTATAAACTTAACTGAAATGTAAGCAATTGAAAGCAAATGAGTAAATAAATATTTGTCGAATTGCAATAAAACAAATAGGGCTTTCTATTAGTGAGGCCATATAAGGTTGAATATCCCTTATCCGAAATGCTTGGAAACAGGAATGTTTTGGGTTCCAGATTTTTTCACATTTTAGAATATTTGCATTTACATAATAAGATATCTTAGGAATGGGACCCAAGTCCAAACACAAAATTCATTTGTTTCATATACATTTTACATGCATAACCTGAAAGCAATTTCATATAATATTTTAAAGAATTTTGTGCATGAAACAAAGTTGTGACTGTATTTTGACTGCAGCTCATTACATGAGGTCAGATGTGGAATTTTACACTAGTGACATCAAGTTGGCACTCAAAACATTTCAGACTTTGGAGCATTTCAGATTTTGGATTTTCAGATTAGGGATGCTCAACCTGTATTAAAATACAGAGGAATACAGAGAAAGATGGTATAGTCAGCATTAAAGCAGCTTCAGTCCCATTGGGGGAATGAATAAGGAATAAGAGAAATATGCAAATAACTAGACTTCACGGCAGAATTGGAAAAATAGCATGAGAGGCACTTCAGAAAGGTGGTGGGAGTTCATTGTAAGAAATAAGAAAATATTTCTGACTGGGGATCTGTATCAAAGAAAAAATGCAAAGGATGAGTAGACTCTTGCCAGGAGGGAAGAGCCTTCAGGTACAGAGAAAAGGATGTGTTTTCCAGGAGCAGAAAAGCCCTAAGACTTGTCAAGGAAGAGGGGCAGTATTTGGTATGATAGTATCCACAGTTCATAAGGAAATGTTGGGACATGAAACATAAAACTCCATCAGTTACCATTGTGTTTGCTTACAAGTAACAGAAAATCTCCATATAGAGATTTAACAAAGAAAGGTTTATTTTTTCTCATATCAAGAAGTTGGAAGTAGGCAGTTGTCTGTGTTGGTTCAGTAGCTCAAGGTTATCATGGCCAATATCTTAATGTCTAGCCTTTCCCTGTGGTTTTCAGACAGGTGCTCGGGTCCCAGCCAATATCTTCACGAGAAGAAGAAGAAGGGGAAGAGGCTAATTTTCATAAATTTCCACATGTATCTCATGGGCAAAATCTGTGTCAAAGGACACTCCTAATTGCAAGAGAGGTGGGAAAGCACAAGTTTAAGTGTTACAGCCTTGACAGAAGATACAAGCTAGAGAGAAGAAAGTTGAGATTGAGTGTTAGGTGAGCCATAAGAGTTATCTACAAGTACATAAAAAGTTGTCTTGAGGAAGATAGAATTTACCTGGTAATTAGAACCAATGAGCAGGATTTTCACAAGAGCAATAGTGTCTAACAAAGGGCTAGTTAACAAAATAGGCTATATCAAACACTAGTAAACAATGCTCTTAGAAAAATTCAAATGAAAGGTGAATGATTCTTGTGAGAAGTTAACACACAAGGGGCATTCCTGGATTGAAAAGACACTTGCACTAGAATGTTTATTGCAGCACAATTCACAATCACAAAGATGTGGAATCAGTCAAGTGCCCATCAATTCATGAGTGGGTTAATATAATGTGGTATATGTATACCATGGAGTACTACTCAGCCATAAAAAAGTGAATTAATACCTTTTACAACAATCTGGATATAACTGGAGACCATTCTCCTAAGTGAAGTATTGCAAAAATGGTAAAACAACCACATATACTCACTATTAAATTGGAACTAACTGATCAGCACTCATATGCACAGATGGGAGCAAAACTCAACAGAAATCATGCAGGTGGGAGAGGGGAGGTGGGGATGGGTGAAATTATGCCTAACGGGTACAATGTACCCTATCTGGGTGATGGACACACTTATAATTTTGACTCGAGCAAAACAAAAGCAATCCATGTATGTAACCAAAACATTTGTACTACCGTAATATTCTGAAATTTAAAAAAAAGAAGATTGAACCAAAGTGAAAGCAAAAACACCAGCTTCCCTTGTTATAGTCTTCTTAACCCTTCTCATCACTTTTGCTTGGCTTTTGTCTGTCGGGGCACACTTGCTTGTGCCAGTGATTTGCGGATCTCAAAACTGTCCCAATTTCCTCACACTCCCCATTCCAAGAGCTGCAGCAACCTCAAGTTCAGTTTCTCGCACTCCTTGGAATTTTTCCAGTTTCTACCATCTCACATCAAGTGTTGGAGTTCCCTAAAGATAAGGAAAAAGGCAACTGTAGAGCAAGGATTTTCTATATTCCCAACTTCCCTGGTTCAACCAAGTCAATCTTATTTCCTAAAGATAGCTCATGTCATACGCCTCTCAGCTCCTGTTTGCTTTATTAAGCCTGGAGAATTGGTTCTTGTTCATTGCACTAGTGATCTGGCGTGCCCTGGAGTTAGAATATCCTGTTCTCTATTGTGTTCTAATGATGATCCTGGCTCAATCTCCAGTTTCTGCATTTAAAAAGCAAGAGTAATTGCAGCTTTGATTTATTCCCAGCACTATGTTCTTGCTCACTGAAGTCACTTTTGAACACAGTGTTGTTTCTCTGGTTATAAAAATATAAAAAATGTGCAGAATTCAGGAAAAGAATTTATAATGAACATTAAAAGCATTAGAGATAGCCACTGCTAAAGTTTGATGCATGTCCCTTTGGCTTTTGTCTAAATAAAACTATACAAGAATAAATAAATGTATGGGCATGTGTGTATTTGTGTGTGTAGGAAGGTTTAGTTTGCAATCATACTGTGCATACCATTTTATTAATATTCACCTGATTTATTATCGCTTAGCAACATGTCACTAGAAGCTACATTTTATGGCTTTAAATATGCTTGAGCCAGCGCAGCAGCATTTATAAAACAGAAACCACCATAGAACTTTCTGTAGAAAGAATGTATGTTCAGTTATTAAAGTATATGTTCTCTGGAAAAGTGGTCCTGAGTTATTTTTGGTGGTACAAGTGGCCTAAGAGAGAGGAGTGGCTAAAAGAGACTTAAGAAAGCCAAAGTAGGCCACGAGCATCATCTTTCCTTACTTGGCCTGTTGCCTCAGGCTGTTTTGTGTGTCATTAACATCCACGGTGCTACCCAGCTTCTGAGGAGGCTCCACATCCACTTGAGTGACTGATGACTATGGACTGGGAGAAACTTCAAGATTCCCAATTTTCTTACGGGAAAAGAGTGGATACTCTAAATACGGTCAACTTCAAGCCTCTTGGGGGTGACATAGGAAGCCGGAGGATTATTTCAGCTACGTTATTTTGGATGAAGTCACCTCATGGATATTGGGACAAAAGCTACTTTTTATTTCATATCAGGGCCACCCTTAGGCTACTTCAGATTTCAGGGAGGTCCTACCATCCTTTCTCTTCTTATCTTCCCACTCTTCTATATCCTCTTTCCCACCAAGGATTGACTAAATCTTTGTAGAAGGCCAAGTAAGAAAACAATTTTCTATAGTGGTTGTGAATTAATGGGGGTTTCTCCAAGTCTATATTTTTGCCAAATACTCCAGGATTCTTAATACCATTCAACAAGCACATTGTTAGTGTTCACTCAATGCCTGTCCTATGTCACTAGAAAAAAAAAAAAAGATACGATTATGAGCATCAAGACAATGATAAAGGGAACTCGAAAGGAAGGTAACATGGCAAGCACAGGGCTCACCTGGAATTTCTCTTTTCTGTATAACATAGAGGTTCTAGGTTTGCGGTTTCATGAATCCTACTCAAAATTTGGCAGACTCGATGTGTTAAGAGAGAATCTGTGAGGCTCTTTACCAGCCTAGTGCAGCTGGATAGGGATCTGTGGAGGAGGAGGAGTGCTCAGGTGGCAGGATTTATAACCATGGCCCTTGCCTGACACCCCTCGGCCCGGCCCAAGATGGCATGTGCAAACTAGTGCGATCATGACAACTATAAGAATCACCTGGAGATGCTGATCCAGTAGGTCTTTTCCAAATGTCTGTATTTTTAGGAAATGACACAACTGATATTTTTTATATTTATAGCAGGTATGTATTGGGAACATCGGTCTAGTTCTAGGATTATAAATCAATAAACTACTCTAAAGTTAATTATGGAATATCTAAGTTAAGTACTTAACATACTCTTAAACTTAGCAATTTTTCACCCTGCAAATGAGTCAGCAGGATTGAAAACCTGTAAAATTTCAGTACACAACTAAGTCAAACTGTTCCATTTTGAACATCAATACAGTGTGGAGTACACATCTGTATGAGCTCAGTAAGCTACTAATCCTACTTGAGGCTTGGCTGCCATTTCTGTAATGTAGGAATATTCATCCCTTCTTTGTGTGGTCATTGGGAGGATTAAATAATTTATTTGAAGTTACTAGCAAGCCACTCAATATAAAGCAATTGTTAACTAAGTGTTCGTTCTCTATCTCCCTTAAAAGCAAAAATGTGAGATAAAATAGATGGAAAATGCCTCACATCATTGAAAAGTACATAAAGATACACTTACTAACATATGTTTTGAATTAATAAAAGGAATGGAAAATAAGATACAAAAACATGAATATTTTTTTCAAGTCATGAACCAAATATTAAAATACAGACTGGATTGTAAACCTCTCCCCTATACTGAGCTGTCACACATGTTACCTTATCACAACACTCCTCTCCTCAACATTATGAGCATCATAACATTTTATCTTCTTCCCTTGGGTCTATAGTTCAAGGATTTTATACTCCTTATCTGGTAAACCTTATGATGTCTGTATGGCAAGTGTACTGATTTATTTGCATTTATCGTGCCCACTTTCCCTTGATTCTTAATTTGAATAGAAGCATCTGGTTAATGTACTAAAAGACATTCTCTCTTGTTTTAGCACCAGTTTGGGATCACTCAGCAAGCCATTTTAAGGAAAAGAAAAAACTGAAACTAGAAGAGACATTAACAATGTTGAAAACAATCACAAAATTAGCCCTGTACTTTTAACACACAGATAAAAAATCTTTTGGCAGGATTTGTTGACATATTGATTAACAGAAATGTTAATATTGAAATGGCAATTAATAATATTTAACTATGTTGCCCTCACATCCCCACTCATTTCAAGGTAGCTTGGGGTTTTAATTTCTTGCCTCCAGGATTTTGGAATGCACAGATTTTTTTAATGCTAAGTCCTTTTAAAAGTCTTTCTAAAAGACTAAGTCCTGTTTTTGGAGAGAGAGGAAGGGCCCTTCTGAAGCACTGTGAGAATGAAGAGATTTTCCAGGGGCTCCAAAGGAATTCTAGTCTGAGGCTCCTAAGGGAACAGAAGTCTGTGAGTCAGGGGAGCAGCCTGGGTGCATGCTCTGTCTCCACCCCTGTCCCTCTTGGACGCTAAACCCTCAGTGGTGTGGGTCTGTGGGGCACCTACTGAGAATCAGTGCTGGGCACCCAGAGTCCTCAACACGCCAAATATGAGAGCATGTTCCAAAACAACCAGGCCACAAAACTCAACCCAACAGGCAGGGAAATGGGGTGACTCATCAGTGATCAGTAGGGCCCTGAGATCCCTCCCAGAAGGTGCAGCCCTTCCTAAGCCCAAGAGCTTAGGGTAACCCTGAGAAAGGAAATCCCAAGAAAAGGAACCTAGGCATTGAGGTTCAAATCAAGTTTATTTAAACAGCATTTTAACATGTGTTGCATTTTCCAGCTCAGCTTGTGGATTTGTACCTACTGCAACTCCATTATAATGACCTCCAGATAGCTTTTCTGTAGTTTAATTTTGTAGAGATGAATACATTTTTGAAAAATATATTCTCAGCTAAAAGATTCTAAAAGCTGAGGAAAACTAGAATCAAAATTTTAAAGTTTTTAAAAATACATATAAACTTGCCAGGAGAGAGCCAAAGGCCGCCTTGTACCTATTACTCTTATACCCTTTTTTCCTCCAGGCATTAATTTTTATGTTAATAACATTTAGCTCTGATGGATGTTTGAAATGATGAATGGTTAAGAAATTTAAACACTGTATCTTGGTTCAGGACACAAATAAATTGTGCAATGTTCCATCTCAGTTAAAGGTCACCATGAATAAAATAATAATATATCATCTGTAGCTGCCACATGGACAATGCCTAGAAAAAGAATGCATTGCCCAGAATTATTCATTGTAAAGAATGTATTGTGTGGCCGGGCACGGTGGCTCACGCCTGTAATCCTAGCACCCTGGGAGGCCGAGGCGGGTGGATCGCTCGAGGTCAGGAGTTCGAGACCAGCCTGAGCAAGAGTGAGACCCTGTCTCTACTAAAAATAGAAATTATCTGGCCAACTAAAAATATATATACAAAAAATTAGCTGGGCATGGTGGCGTATGCCTGTAGTCCCAGCTACTCGGGAGGCTGAGGCAGTAGGATCGCTTAAGCCCAGGAGTTTGAGGTTGCTGTGAGCTAGGCTGACGCCATGGCACTCACTCTAGCCCGGGCAACAGAGTGAGACTCTGTCTCAAAAAAAAAAAAGAATGTATTGTGACTACTCAAAGAAGTTAATGTTTTGTTATCCACTAGGACATAGAAATAACAAATGTTTGCAAACCATATAATATGTAAAGGAGCTTTATACTAATAAAGATTAGATTTTCTACGGGCCCTTGCAAACATTCAAGGTATGCCATTGCTAGGTATCAGATTAATGAACTCAACATCCCTTAGTAGAAAAAGAAATGGACGAAAAAGAACAGCACCTAGAACCAGAGGCTTGCCATATAAGAATTTATTTGTATATTGTCATTTTCCCTTTACTAAGACATTCCATATTGCCAAACAACCAGATATAAAGGAGAGGACAGAAATTAATTGTTACATTATTTTATAACAGCAGAAAAATCTTTAAAGGGAAAAGAATGAAATGAATAGCATCTTCCTGAGTCAATATCTATTCTATTCTTATGATTGTCTTAAAGATGTGCCTCGTTTTCTGCTTTTCCTTTATTTGTCTTTTTACTCTGTTTTATTTTCTCCCACTTTCTAAAATGGGGTACCAGGCCCTGTTCTAATTGCAACGTTGCTATGCAAAAGCACAGACCGTTTTGGCTTGGCTTTTCCTCCTGCAGTTAGCGATAGTTAAATGAGCAAATTACCTTTGCAGCTCACAATAGCCCTGCTGTTCCTCGCTCTTCCCCTTGAAAATTAGATCCTTAGGAAGACACTGATGGTTGCACTGAGGAAATGGTAGTGGAAAACAACCAGAGTCTTAGAGATATATCAAGAAAGATTTATAGATGAAGTGTCGTATAGGGTGATGATAGTTAACAATGTATTGTATATTTCAAAATAGCTAGTAGAGAGCACTTGAAATGTTCCCAACACATAGAAATGATAAATACTTGAGGTGATGGATGTCCTAAATACCCTAGCTTGGTCATTACATGTCCTATACAGGGAACAAAATACCACATGTACCCCATAAATATGTACAAACATTATGTATCAATAAAAGAAATTAATTCATGTGTAGGTGTTTTGGGTTTATGAATGACTGGTAGATCTTTAAGAGCTGAAAGAAAGCTAAGATGGCAACATGTAAATGAAAATTTGTTTTTTATTAGCTTGGTTCAAGCAAATTTACTTTTTGTTTCAATAATATTCTCATGTATAACAATACAAATTATATGTTTATTCCAGTATGACTAAATGATATAAATATTAATATTAATTTAAACAGTTAAGTAAATGTGTGAATATGTACATGTATGTAGCAAGTTTACTCCCTCAAAAGGATAAATCTCAGTCAAGCAAAAAAAAAAAAAAAACCAGAATTCAGATTAATTCAGATTAATCTTTTATGAACTAATACCAGTTTTTGATAGCCTATTAAATCATGCAATTACTCCCCCAAACAACACAAAGAAGAGGGTTAGGGAGAAGTAACATCAGATTGAATGGTTTTATTGCAATAATTCCAACATTAGGTCCTGAGCACCTACATAATGAAGATGGTAGAGCACACCTAGGGTACAGACATAGCGTCATCCTGTATGTGCATCCTTATGCTTTGCCAGTGCCTAGTATGTCTTAAAGTGAATAAATCTACAGAAATTTGGGGAAAAAGCAAGAGCATTCAATGACTTATTTAACATGGAGTTTCAAATAAAAAATTCTCAAATCTTTGAAATGTAAAAATTGGAAAGTAGAGTGGGTACCTGAATAAAATTTGCTATGGTCAGTTTTATGCGTCAACTTGGCTAGACTATAGTAGCCAGTGGTTCAGTCAAACACTAATGTGTTACTATGAAGGTATTTTGTAGATGTGGTTATCTATAATCATTTGACTTTAAGTAAAGATAACTCTCAATAATGTGAATGGGCTTCATCCAATCAGTTGGAAGGCCTTAAAAACAAAACTAAAGTTCCCACTGAGAAGGAAGACATTATACTTCAAAAGTGAAATGTCAGTTCCTATCTGAATTTTTAGCCTACTAGTCTTCCCTACAAATTTTACACTTTCCAGCCCCCATAATCTCATAAGCCAATTCTTTGAAATAAATCTCTGAAATAAATAGGACATAAATATTTCGGTTATGTAGAAGATAATACCCTATTGGTTCTGTTTCTCTAGAGAACCATGAATGATAGTGTCTTAGGAGAAATTCCTGAAACAATGTCCTTTTGGGAGTTGAGATTTTTAAGCAAATACTACTTTATAATGAGATAGTTTTTCTTTGGTCATCATACTGTCCACTAAATTAGTGGAAGTTTACATGCCTTAAATATAAAGTTGACATTGCAACTTGATTGCAACACAAACCAATGCAGTGGTTTGTGTCTAGGTGCCAAGTCTATGTTTGAAAATTAAAAATAGCCATAGCATCACTTTAAAGGATGTGTGGGTTGCTTATTTTTGAGCTGCCTAAGTCCATAAATGCCTGACCACTGTCAATTAAAAACAGAACTATAAATCAGTTAGCCAATAAAATGGAGGCACTTCTATGGTCATTACCATTACTGTTCCACATGCTAAGAACGTGGAAGTGTTGTCTTCCTCCAACTGGAAAAGAAAGGATTCAATAAGCATCCCCAGGGAATCACTGGCTTCTAGAACAACTAACTCCACCATCTCTTCACAATCAGTACACTCTGCCCTGCCTGTGTTAGTGAGAAACTCTAAAACTTGTGCCCCCTACCACACATGGGTAGGGATTCTCCCTTTTCTCCTTACTGAGTTTTGGGAACTCTTGAGGAGAAAGTGAGGGGAAGGTTGTTGTTAAAGGTTGCTTGTATTTTGTCTCATAACCAAAAGGCTGTCCTTTTTTTACCTCTGAAATCATCCTTAATCCAACCAGTTTGGAATATGTTGATTTTTAGTTTTCTGTATGCAGATTGCTGTAGGTGTCGGAAATGACAGTGACTGGGAGTGAGACATCAAGGCTGATGACATGTGAGGATAGGTCTGGAAATTATCAACAGAGGTGATGATATTTGAAGCAAGGAAGGAATCTTTCAGAAGAGCCTAATACTTCAGTCCTTCGGTACCTACTACATAGCAGGCCCTGTGTCAAGCACTCCATAAATAGGCTCTGATTTAAGCTGTACAACTACTCTACAATACATTTGATTGCGCCTCTTTTACAGATGGGGAAACTAAGAGTGGTGAGGTCAAATAACTTTCCCACGGCCAAAGAGTGAGGACTCAAAATCTGGTCTTTCTGGTGCTGGATCCATGGTCTTCACCACAAAGCTATTGCATGACCTGCTTTGTGTTATAAAAGAGAAGGTGTGAGAATTGAACTCACCACCAGAGTTAGGGAATGTGAAGAAGAGGAGGGATAAAAAAGTTGCTAAAAAAGAATAACCCTAGACATAGGGAGAGATATAGCATAACGTTTTAAGTTCCCAAAAGAAGTGATAAAAAAATAACCCTAATCCTTAAAGAAACAAGAAAGGAATGATATGCACTCTTATATGCCAAGTAAATTGTAAAGAATAAGATGAACAGGGAGATGATCTTTTGATTTATCTAGTTATGGTGAGGAATAATAAATAGGCTGGTTATTAAGAAATACAGAAAGTATGGCCAAGTGCAGTGGCTCATGCCTGTAATCCCAGAGCTTTGGGAGGCTGAGGTGGGAGAATCTCTTGAGGCAAGGAGTTCGAGACCAACCCCGGCAAAATATTACAGCAAGACCCCCAAAAATTACCTACAAAAAATTAAAAAATTGGCATGACATGATGCCTGTATTCCCAGCTACTTGGGAGGCTGAGGGAGGAGGATGATTGAGGCCAGAAGTTCGAGGTTACATTGGCTGTAATCACACCACGGTACTCCAGCCTGGGTGACAGAGCAAGACCCCATCAAAAGAGAGAAAGAGAGAGAAAGGAAGAAAGAAAAGAAGGAAGGAAATTAAAAAGATACAAAAGAAATTACAGTTAAAAAAACAAATAAAAGTTAAAGTCTTCTGTCAGATGGATAAAAAGGAGACACATGGAAGCAAATTGCCTCAAAAAGTTGGAAGAACATCTAGAATAGAGTTGATGGAGAGAATTTAAGGAAAATAGATTAGAGAGCCGAGAGAGAGAGAGAGATGGAAGGAGGGAAGAAGAGAGAGGAGGGAGAGAAGGAAAGAGAGAAGGGAAGGAGGGAAGGAAGGACGGAAGGAAGGACGGACGGAAGGACGGAAGGAAGGAAGGAAGGAAGGAAGGAGGGAAGGAGGGAGGGAGGGAAGGAGGGAGGGAGGGAAGGAGGGGAAAGAGAGAGGAAAAATGAAAATGTACATCCTTCCAACCATAAAGAGAAAAAAGTGCATTGCACTAAAAGTAGTAATAAATGAGGGAGTTTGTAATTTACAATTTTTTATCTGCTCAATAAAAAAAAAGTTGAAGTGATCCTCTGAAAGTCAAGAGTCAGAACTGAAGGTTTACAGCCTGAAGAGATGGTGTGTAACTGCTGCTTTAGGGATTTTTCCATGACACTGTTGAAAAAATAAAAGAATTGCTTAGCTAAGCTGCAGGACAAGTTGAAGTTCATTTATCAGACATTAATCTCTTCCCTCTCTAATTTTTCCTTGAAACCACCTTAAAAATGATTAATCTTTCTAAACTAATCACATCCTTTATGTCACTTCTTTGCTCAAAAACAGGTAATTTCATATTTCTTAATATAAAAAGTTCAAATTCATTCTGGGTGACATTCCAGGCCGTATATAATCTTTCCTTACTGTAATCTATCTTAGGCTGATTACACATCTTTGCAATTGTGAATTTTACTGCAATAAACATTCAAGTGCAGGTGTCTTTTTGATAAAATGACTTTTTTTCCTTTGGGTGGATACCCAATAGTGGGATTGCTGGATTGAATGGTAAGTCTACATTTATTTCTTTGAGGAATCTCTATACTGTTTTCCATAGAGTTTTTAATGGTTTGGTTTTGTTTCTTGCTAATTTGTTTGAGTTCTTTGTAGATTCTGGATATTAGCCCTTTATCGGATGTACAGTTTGCAAATATTTTCTTCTATTCTGTAGGTTGTCTGTTTACTCTGTTGATTATTTTCTTTGCTATACATAAGCTTAACAAATGGTGCTGGGAAAACTGCATAGCCACCTGCAGTAGAATGAAACAGGACCCCTATCTCTCACCATATACAAAAATTAATTCAAGATGGATAAAAGACTTAAATGTAAGGCATGAAACCGTAAAAATTCTAGAATAAAATGTGGGAAAAACTCTTCTATGCAAACCATTTGTGACTAAGACCTCAAAGGCAAATACAGCAATAACAAAAATAAATAAATGGGAAGTAGCATTAACTAACATTTGGAGTCTCCTTGTAGCTAGGACTTGCTGGCTACCATAATATTATTTCTCATTTACTTCATATTTAAAACCAAAGCATGCTCAATACCTAGTCATTGCTATACATGACAATATTCTGTAGGATTTTTTTTATGCAGGCTAACATCCATTTTTCTTTTTGCTTACCCCCTAGTCTCAATGTGAGATCATTACAATGAGAAATTTAAGAATTTTTCATAGGCTCAGAATAAGGAAGCACTGGGCAGGACCCTAATCTAGACAAGTAGGACACTGTTGAAAAAACCAAGGCCACCATCAACCTGGGGCAAGACCACTGCTCCTCTCTGAGGAGAGTCGAAAGAAATGCAGGGGCTGGGTAAATCCCAGAGGCTACTTTTTTAATATCCTGCTCATTTCTGAAAAAAAGGAAAAATATTTTGAGGTAATTTCTTCAATGGCTATTTAGATTTAGCTTGTATGATTATCTTCTGAGAAAATTGGTTAGAAATAAAGCAGACAAGAGGAATGACAATGTCTTTATGACAAATTAGTGATGAACCACTTATAGTAACAAGAAAGAGAAAAGATGCTAACATTTATTGAACTGCTAATATGATATGCAAGATTCTGTGTCAGGCACTGAATGTAGAACATATCATTTCATTATCTAATATGATAATTATATCATATGATTATCATATTAGGTAAAAAATTATTCCCATTTTACATATGAGGAAACAGTTTCAGGAAAATGAAGTGACCTTAATCACTCATCTAGTATACATCAGAGCCAGACGTGGCCAAATGTGTATAACACTAAATTCCATGTTCTTTCTCCATTATGCTGCTTCCCCATATAATAATATTCTTAAAAATAATGGAATAATCTAACATTTACAACAGTCTTTATAATTTATATAGTGATTTTACATGAATACCCTTTAATTTTCATGATTAATTCTCAAGGTAGGTATTATCTGCTTTTTTAGAAAGTATTTGTGCACTGCAAACCATATTTAGTATCTGTTTTCATGATCATTTCCTATTTGTTCATGTATACATGTTTTACTCCCTCAGCAAGAATATAAGATATAATTATGTGATTTGGGGAGGGGAAGTAGAGTGGAAATTACCCTTCTCACTTTTTAATCTCCTGTAAGTGCCCAGCATTGTTTCGGACACCTGATAGGTAAACACTATATCTTATATGTTTGTTGACTTGATTGGAAAACTAAGTCATTTTAAGCTCTGCTTTTATTTGATTTTTTTCTGATTGGATAAATATTTTATATACCATAAACAATTCAACGTATTGTTCAAGGGGAAAATAAAACCACTAAATTTTATTGCACCTGAGGTTAAATATTTTGATCATTGCATTTTAACATGAATTGTATATTAACAATCATTAATTAGTGTAAAATGCCTTCTTTGAGATAAATTTTGAATTATTTTATTTGCTAAGGAATGCCTAGTGCTTAATACAACTCAATTTAACTGTGATTCTTCAAAAAATTAATTTGCCTTGATGTTAATGCTGAATCTATATCAGAAACAAAATGCTAAACAATATATCTCTATTTACTACATATAAGTTATTCTATCAGTTCAGTAACTGAAATAAATATCATGCAGTTAACTTACTGTTTGGTGTATATCTGGTATTATTCACACTCTAACTAGAATAAATGAGCCAAATTTTGTTTTGTTTTCTTTATGACTAAACTATAAACTTTGTTAAGATTTCACCAGTTTTTCCATTAATGTTTGTTGTCTGTTCTGTTAAGAATTGACATCTGAATAGTATTGAGTCTTCCAATCCATGAATATAGCTTATTTCTCCATTTCTTTAGCCTTGTTTGATTTCTTTAATCAGTGCATTGCAGCATTTCAACATAAAGATCATGTATGTATTTTGTTAGATTCATAACTACTTTTTGTGCCGTTGTAAATGCATTTCTTTCATTTCAAATTTCAGTTGTTCACTGATAACATACAGAAATGCAGTTGACTTTTGTATCTTAACCTCATACCCTGTGACCTTGCTAATCTCACTTAATTGGTTCTCAGAGTTTTATTTGTAATGCTTTGGGCTTTTCTACATTGTCAATCATGTCAGAGACATAACTTATTTCCTCCCAATGCTTCTTATTTCTTTTTCTGGCCTAATTACATTAGCTGTCATATTTTTTAAAGAATACATTCGCAGTATTGTAAGAAAGAAAATTTAATGTGAACTCACTGTTAATAGTTTTTCAGTACTTGTTTTTATAAACCCCATTTTGAACCAATAAAATCACATGATTTTTGAGGATCAGCAGCTGAATAAGGAGAAGAGCTTTTAGTATGACTGTCAACAAACCATGGGGTGTTGAGCAAGTCAACCTTATCTCTCAGAACCTCATTTTGAAAATAAAGAAGTATGTAACGAACTCAAAGACTTCTTTTCATTCAAAATACTATCATGCTGTGAAAAGTCTTTTGGAAATAACCTTGCCTTATTCTCCCATTTTACTGATGGAGAAATTAAAGAGTAGAAAAGCTATAAGATATGCTTAAGATTACAAAATATAGAATGCCTTTGCTGAGACAGTGGCATTGCCAACACTTGGATCTCCAGTGGCTACTCCAGGGGCTCTGTTTTAGTCCTTTTGTGTTGCTATAAAGGAATACCTGAGGCTGGGTAATTGATAAAGAAAAGAGGTCTATTTGGCTCACAGTTCTATAGGCTGTACAAGGAGCATGGCGTCTGCATCTGATGATAGCCTCAGGCTGCTTCCACTCATAGCAGAAAGGGAAGGGGATCCCCTCTGCATGTGCAAAGATCATATAGCGAGAGAGTAAGAAAGAAAGAGGGAAGGGAGGTGCCAGACTCTTTTTAACAACCAGTGTTTATAGAAACTAATAAAAGTGAGAACTCGCTCACCCTCTCTTCCAGGGAGGGCATTAATCTATCCATGAGGTATCTGCACCCCTGATCCAAACACCTACCATTAGGCTCCACCTCCAACATTCAGGGTAACATTTTATCCTGAGGTTTGGGAGGACAAACATCCAAACTATAGCAGGCTTTATTTGTATACATCACAAATGCTATAGAACACCTTGACTACTGCCCAATGTTTAGACAGAATCTTGTTCGTGTTCCCATTCCGTCGTCTTTATTCTGCTAGTCATCCACTCACTAAATTGCGTGAGAATAGGAATAAAGATTTGCTTCTTCACTAAACTATAAATACCTTGAAAGTTAGGACCATGTAGAAATCAACTATTTTAATCTCCAGCACTGAATAAGGGTTCAAAATTTGGTGAGCTGTTTGCCAATTAGATATTAATTGACACATTGAAATTTAATTCTTGAAGAATAACCATCTGGAAAAGTTTTAATGGTGAAATTTCAGGCAGTACAGTGTGGTGAAAAAAGAAAAAGAAAGAAAGAAAGAAAGAAAAGAAAAGCACACATCTGGGTGTCAGTGACTAGGCGTTTATCCATGTTGCATTACAAAAATCCATGACCCTTAGCATATCAAACCACCCATTCAGGTCTCAAAATAACATTGCTTTCTCAATGACATGAAAGCAAGGAGAAGGATGAGCTGATAACCTGAGATTCTATCCAACCCTAGAAGGCACAGTTCTGTGAAAATAGCCACACACATGACATTGTATAAAATAAATATATAAACATATATATATTCTCATCCTTCTCTCCTCCCTGTCTCATCACTTTCTATTTCATAGTTACACTTATTAGCAATCAGTCCTTATCTCATAGTTGAGACTGTAAGCACTTTGAGGGCAGTAGGATTTCCTTATAACATGTCTTATTATTTCCCATTACGGTGAGTGCTATGATAAAATTAGTGAATGGATAAATATACAGTAATACATGATTTAGTTTAGCCATTACAGATATCTATTATTACTGTGTTTTTACATTATAACAAAATTGTGGTGAGTTAAAACTCTAAATAAATTGTTTGCCTAAATTTCTTGAGTCTTTCTAACTAATGCCCTATACTGATGAATCGCCATGATCTTCATTTATAAATAGTTTTTGAAGTCACCCCCTGAACTGATACACACTGAGACAACCTTGCAGAGATAATTATGTTACTGCTCTAGAATGGATAAAAGCAATCAAGAAAAAATCATTTTAAAGTAAATCTTACTGAATATAAGAAATGATTACTAAAGGAGAAATTTGTAAGAGCCTCTAAAATGTATCCCCAAAAATGAGCCTTAAAAGAAAATATGAATGTAATGAAGCTCACCAATATTTAATTTCTTTCAAAATTATGATTGAAACATCAGATTTACAAATTAAAACAGAGCTTTTGGTAAATAAAATAAAATTGGTAAATTGAACCTAACTTGATTATTTTATTACAAAAATACAATTTTAATGATGAATGTCATGCATTAGCTAAATAAGTTTTCCTTTTCTTGCTAAACAGCTCAATAAAAATCAAACTTGTAGAAAATTGCAGAAGAGCTTCAGGTCAAAAAGTAAAATGTTTGTTTAAACTTAGTCTGATTCATCAATAATCCTCCTAAAGACAACAATTCCTCAGATTAAAGGTGAAACCTAGAGAATAGACAAAAACAGTATGGGAAACAAATCACTCATTACCCACATCTGAATAATCCCAGAACCACACTTCAGTTTTCTAAAACAGAAGTAAAGAGATTAATATTGCCTCTGATATTCATTATTTTGAAATTCTTTCCTTCAATGATTAAAGTCAAGTTGTTAGTATTCTATAACTTCTAATAAATAGTAAAAAATTTCAAGAGTTACTGAAATAATAACAAAAAAGATATGCATACCCCATTCTTTAAAATATAAATTGTTACAGGTTAGATTCTTTTTTTTTATTTCAGAATATTTTGGTTACAAGTAATGCCTTTGCCTCGCACAAGCCAGGGCTAGAGGTGTGCCCTTCCCACATACAGTGTACTCTGTCTTCATTAGTTGTGAGTTTACCCACCCCACCACACCCCTGACCAACACCCAGTGAATATTACTATCATGTGAGCACCTTAGTGTTGATCAATTCGTACCAATTTGATGGTGAGTACTTGTGGTGCTTATTTTTCCATTCTTGGGATACTTCACTCAGTAGAATGGGTTCCAGCTCTACCCAGAATAATACAAGAGGTGCTATGTCAACATTGTTTCTTGTATACTCCATAGTATACATATACCACATTTTATTAATCCACTCACATATTGATGGACACTTGGGTTGTTTCCACATTTTTGCAATTGTGAATTGAGTAAAACATTCACTATTATTTAAAACATTGTTTCTGGTTATCATGATAATGTGATCTAATCATAGATGTTAAGCTAAAAGGGCTTAGAGAAATTTTAATAATCTTTCTACCAGTGAATATACTATTGTCATTATTTTCTAGTCACATATGTTACTAGTCACGTAACTAGTAAATGATGGTTGAAGCACTAGAACCAGATCACCAATCTGGTGAGTTTTTATTATTATGATAGCATATTTTCAGTGACAATAAAAATGCTTTTAGTAGGATACCTACCCCTGTATTCTAAAACCCCTTTTCCCCCTATAGCAAATAAAATAGGGACATGAAAAAAAACAGAGCTTTAATTATGCTAACATGCTTGCAATGTTCCAGAGAGTACTCTAATAACAGTCTGTTGAAATTTCATTAACTCCTCCAGCTCATAAAAATTAATCAAAGTTTCTTTAAATGCTAAGCTAGAGGGCTAAAGGGTTGCTTTGTGAGCTGATAACCCTTACTATTGGTAATGATCTCATGAATAATAACTTTATTTTATATAACACGTAGAAATTTTCATGAGAATTATCCATTTGATAGTAATATTAACATCATTATTGCATGTTGCAGTAAACAGACATTCAAGTGCATTTTAAAGGACTTGTGCCACTGAATGGAACTACAATTCAAAGGATGGTGAAAACCTCCATTCCTATCTTCCCTCCTTGCTATGGATTAAATGTGTCCCCTTAAAAATTGCTGAAACTTAGTGGCTAATGTGATAGAGCAAGAGGTGAGCTTTTAAGAGGTGATTAGGCCATGAGGTCTAGGCAGAGAAGGCTAGGTGGGCACCAGATGTTTGCCTATTTGGTGCCAGCCCTACCACCATGTTCCAGAGACACTTTCTAGGGACACTCAGGGCTGGGGGCCAGATACAAGAGCCACAATGGCCTGCCTAATGTTTTGGCAGGCAGAAGAGTCTCTAGGCAGTGTCACTGGGCCTCCTCATGGACAGGCCAAAAGCGTGTGCAAGATATGGGCCTAGAGAGGACACGAAAGGGAGATCCAATAATGGTGGCAAAAATGCAGAACTTTTGGGTGGCTGACTTGTCTGGTCACTAACAATGTAATAGTTGAATGGGACATTAGAGATCTGCTGAGATGCCAGGCACTACTTCCTTTGTTGCTGGACTAGAGGGGAGGTCCAAGTCCTGGGGAAGGGCTATATGGGTGGAGGACAGGGGCTATTTACCAATCAGTGCAAGAGTTTCATACTTTAACAGATGCTTAAATGCCAGCTCTACCTGGGACATGGTAAGTGTTTAACAAACAGTAGTTATTGTGATATATGATATCATAATATGAACCATACTATGATTATGATTTTTTTGCATTATATAGTTCTTTTAGATAGCTAGGTAGGCTAAGCTACCTAGCTCTTTTAATAAATTGAACAAAAGAAGAAATTGAGGGTAGTGAAATTAAATGATTGACTCAAATTGTCACATCCATGTTAAATACATCCATGTCTCTTTTTTTATTTCAAAATATTAAGGGAGTACAAATGTTACAAATGTTTACATGGATCACCTTTGTAATGCTTGAGTCCCAGCTATAGGTGCACCCATCACTCAAATAGTGTTCATTGTACCTAATGGGTAGGATTTTGCCCACCGCCCTCCACCAAGTTGGTTTCCACGAAAGCATCAACAGAAGCTTCTCAAAAGAAGAAAGACAAATGACCAATAAACATATGGAAAAATGCTCAACATCACTACTCATCAGGGAATGCAAACTGAAACCACAAAGAGATATCACCTTACCCCAGTTAGAATGGCTTTAAAAAGTCCAAAAACAACAGATGCTGGCGTGGATGCAGAGAGAAAAGAACTGCAAATTAGTACAACTTCTATGGAAAACAGTATGGAGATTCCTCAAAGAACTAAAAGTAGACCTACGATTCATTTGATCCAACAATCCCACTATTGGATATTTACCCAGAGGAAAAGAAGACTTTTCATCAAAAAGACCCCTGCACTCCAATGTTTATTGCTGCACAATTCACAACTGCAAAGATGTGGCATCAACCCATGTCTTCTTTTATTTCAATGCACCTTTCCCTTCATCACCACGAAGGTGGAGGATTAAAATGGTGGGAAACTACAGATGTGAAGGGGCAGGTGGAGGGATAAAGCTGAAAAAATATCATGTTTGAAGTATTAATATATGTATATCTAAACTCAATTTAGGAAGTACAAAGCAAACAGCAAGTAGAAAGGAAATAGGCAGATGCTATTCCCTAATCCTGTTTTCAGTATTGCTGTCTATAAAAACTCCTATTTGAACCCCTCAGATGCTTAATTGTTAATGTAAGTTTTGGCTGCGATGATGAGATTTTTGCCCCATTCAGGTATTTTAATGGACAATGTAGTTGGAAGTTAAGCCAAGGGGGTTGGGCCCTCAAACTCATATATCCTCCTCCCCAGAGTTCTGTAAGTTAGTTCTTTATATAAAATTGAATAGGAACAAAGAGCTAAAAAGCAACTAAAAAATAGAGAAATAAAAGCAGATCTGGCAAGGTTCAATGTGCAGGAGAAATTGAGTGGTCTTATGAGTTTATAAAAGATATATCAAATTTTCTTAATCTTCATGGAGGTCACATAGCCAAAAGTTTTTAAAAATACAATATTTTGTATGGAGTCCTAGTTAAAAACCAATGACATAATGTAATTTTTAATGAGTGTTTTCTTTTGCTTTCAAAAGTGTTCTGATTTGTACAATAAATTATATGCTTACTGTTTATACTTAAATTTATAGTGTCTGTTCTCATGGAAGGCTGATCATTTTTTGGATACTCTTGTTCCCCAGAGTGATTGTGGCTGTAAATATTAACAATTTTGGCAATAAAGTAGTCTGAAAATGGGTAAGAAAGACCATTAGTATACATAGAGAGCTATTGGAGTTCACAGGAAAGAAAACCTTTGAGATGGCTGAGAAATAAATCCCTACAAGAAATACAATAAAAAGACGCCATTAACATGAATAGTTCAGTCCTCAAGCAAGTCCTTACCTCACTCAGGGGACAAAGGCAGTCACTGGCAACCTCATCCTTTTTCTAGCTTCTCTTCCCATGAGAACATCAAAGGGTCAGGAGCTGAGAAATTTTATAAGAGATCTGAGATGATAATAAAAGGATTATAAAGAGGCCCTTTGTGATGAAATAGGACTCAAGAAGAAAGCAAGAGCTATTTTAGCACAATAAAAAAGAGTTACATTTCACAAGAAATAGGATCAATATTACATAATAAGAGGAATATGTTATTGTCAGATGAGCATATTTGGTACCGTCTTTGGAGAAAATTAGTTCTTCTTGTCGAGAACAATTGTCAATTAAGGGCTATGCAGCATCTATTACTCTTTCCTGAAGGCCCTTCATTTCTCCTTATGAAGGATGAAGTCTTTTTGTATGACAGAAGATTTGATAAAACTGTGTATCAGAGAGCCCTGAGCTACCATTACAAGACTAAAGCAGTCTTGGAGCTCTTTTCTACCAGACCTTCCTCTTGCTGCTTTGGGTCAAGGGCAGCCACATGATCCAACTTCAGACAATGAAACACTCTTTGTCTCCCTAGATGTGCACCCTCAGAGGGGTGACACAAAGATGGAAAAAATGGCTAAAAATCATTTATTCCATGGAATCAAGGAGTTTCTGTCCAAAAGATAGCTTAGAGTTGCCTTGTTTCTCTCTCTTCCAAGCCTGTTTGGCATCAGTTGCTTAAAACCAAAGAAGTTTAATGTACTCAAGTTGATAAGCTGTGTTTGCCCTAATCAAGGAAAAATGTTTCTGATGCTATCACTGGGGAAAGAACCTAGATAGAACTGTTGTCTTTGCTATCTTCTTCCACCCTACACGAGCCTGCTGATTTGACAGCCAGTGGAGGCCTGATCCAAAGAAAGCCTTCCATAACATCCTTTCTAGGCCGAAGATGATAGAGTTTAAAAAGCACAAGAAAGGAAGACCAGAATCTCTCCCTTTTATGTAAATGGATATTCCAAGGAATGAGAATTAGTACTTCCAAGGCAGAAGAGGAGAGGGAAAGAAAATTAAGGAACTAGTGTTGGAAAGTGAAGGTACATCCACACCGAGCACCTTCAAGGGCCTGTATTTTGTGAAGCATATTTTCATGCTTACTTAACTGTACAAATGTGTAAACCACCATCCAAATTCTCTATGTATTCAGGTGAGGGCAATGTTAAAATGGTTTTTGGGGAAGTCAGTGCCCACTTCTTGATTACCTAGAAGTGCTTCCAGAAATGAAGCTGCTAGGGCCTGGCCCCACCCCACTATCATCACCTGAAGAGGCTACCAATCTGCATAAGCATAATTTGCCAGCACTAAGACTCTGGGACTCTTTCCTTTAATGGCTCCCCTCTCCTACCCTCCCTTTCATAGGACAGACAAGAAGCGCATAGCCACATCCAAGTAAACAGTTCTCTCCCCTTTGGAATTATTTGGGGTAATTATTTATTTGGCTAGGTCATTTTGGAAACTTTCATTTTTCTTGGTGTTCTTGGCATCTCTCAAAGCTAAGAGGGGCCATGTTAGGGGTTAGGGCTCACAGCAGGTAGCTGCCAGCTTTGAGGGCTCTAGGTCTAGATTTCTCAGGAATGAAGCCAAAGGAACCTGGTGATTTCCTTCTTATCTTGCCAACAAGGCAGAAACCCAGGGAGGGACTTGAGACAGACAGCCATAGCAGTGCCTTTGTGGTCCCTAGCACCCAAGCATAGCACTCTAGGATTAGTGGCAGAGCACAGGATATGTCAAATACAATATTTACAGGTTATAGCTAAAAATGAATCCTCCACAAGCCATTTGCCTGGACATCAAACTCTCATATCATTGTGTTATCCAGGACTCTGATTTTTATTTTTATTTGTGAAGAAATGTATCCTCATTATTTTTTTAAAATCTATAAACTAATTTATTTTTCTTCTAGTGTTAATTTTTTAAGATACAGATAGAAAATATAGTGTTAATGATTCAATTTTCTATAATATTGTCTTTCCTATTATTGCTTCTGGGCCCATTTGATTCCTTCTATTACATTTTCTTATCACAAAGTAGTCTCTATTTACCTTGGCCTATTTATTATTACAAATAGTGTTCTCCTAAAACAAAAACAAGTAGCTATTTTAGATTTTTTTTTTCCTTTGTCCTGTAGTAATTCTATTTGGAGGGAAGGATGTTCTATTGAACACTTAGAGAAATGTTCTTCTCTTGGGCTGCAGACTATTTTTATGAGCTTTGATCTGATTTTCTCAGCTGACTCATCTTGAACAAAATGCAACTTGGCCAAGCTTAGTATTAGGATACAGCAAGAGTTCTCAAATTTCTTTATTTATGGGTAAGTCCACCTCCCAGTTCAGATGCTAGAGGATATATTGTAATGTAGCATGCCTAGCATATTCCCCACAAAATAGGTGGCCTTAGAAAAAAATCTGTTTTCTTTTAGGTGTGGGTCCCCAGCTTTATATTCCGAGTAGGAAGAGACTCCCATCAAAGTTCCATATGGTGGGGAAAAAAAAAAATCTTTCATTGATTTCCAATTTGAAAGACAAAGGTATGTGTTAAAGACCCATGATGTATCACCGTTATGCCTACTCAAAGCCTTGCATTAGAAGTTACTTTGAGAAGGTTTGTCACTAATTCTCTTCTTCTGCCTCCCAGAGGCCTCCCCTGTCTCCCAGGTACTACCAGTTCTCTTCATTTGGAGTAGATGATGACCCTTGATATCTAATTAGGAAATATAAAAATTTCTCAACTCTGTGTGCACGACAGAAACACCTGAGGAGCTTTAAAAACTAGCAATGCCCCAGTGCCATCTCAAAGACATTGACATCAGTATTTTTTAAAATATTCCCCAAGTGATTCAGAAAAACAAAAGCTAATACTGAGGACCACTGACCTCAGGTAGCTCCCCATTTTAAGTAGTTCCGGTGCCTCCCTTAATTTCATGTCAGCTGCCATGGAGAAAAGGAACCCTATAATATAATAGTGCTCAAAACTGGGCTGCCAATCCAGTAGCATCACACTATTTGGGAACTTGTTAGATGCCAATTCTCAGGCCCCACCCCACTACATCAGAAACTCTGGGAATAGGACCCAGAAATCTTTGTTTTAACAAACTCTTCACATGATTCAGATATACACAAAGGTTTAAGAATCACTGCTATACTATATCAGAGCTTTTTCACACTTTTAAAGTCCCACAGCACAAAGTGAGAAGAACATCAAGGTTACGTCACTTCAGATCGGGAACCGCAGCTTAAGGAGATAGGCAGATGCTGTTTCTTAATCCTGTTTTCAGTATTATTGCCCATAAAACTCCTATCTGAACCCTACATTTCCTCAATTCTTCGTGTAAGTCTTTGGTGCCATAGTGAGATTTTTCTCCTCTTCAGTTACCTTAAAGGACAACATAGTAGGAAGTTAAGTCAAGGGGTTTGGACCCCCAAACTCTCAAATATCCTCTTCCCCAGAGTTCTTCAAGTTAGTTCTTTATGTAAAATTTAATAGGAACAAATGGCTTGATGTGGAACAGTTCATTTTCTAAAAGTTTGAAACTAAAATTGGTAGCTCAGATATGACTTGGCAGTTGGAAACTCAATAAATACCAGTAAGGCAAGGCTATGAATCAATCATTTCTGTATTTGGGGGAAAAAAAAAGGAAGAAAAAAAAGTGGCTGATAGAAAGCTTTTCTTTTAAATCCATGCTTGATTTGCTTCTTTGATTATTTTTCTTCTCATCCTCCTTCAGGTTCCCTCCCTCAGAGGAATTACATAATGGCAAGAAAGGCCTTTCCAGGGCCGGCCATGGGAGGGCAGTTGACAGACAGTCTCTTCAATGTCCTTGGAGCGGTGATCACTCCAAAAGGTAGCTCTAAAAAATAACTTCTTGAAATGTTTTTGAATCAAGAGGAAGAGTTAGTAGAAAACTTAAAAGAATAACTGTAATGCATGTTTATAGACTATTGGTTCCCATTTTTTAACAAACGGAGTGACAATTTAAAGGGCTTCCAGTTGTATGGTGACTTTTTTACCCAATAATTTTGTATTAAGTGTGAAATTGCCTTCCATAAAATAATCTCTACAAAATATTTTGGACAAGCACGTGGGTGTTACTTCCGAAAAACAATAAGATGGCGCAAAGTGTCTAACAAGTAGAAAAATATATTTTCCTATTATACTAAAAATGCATATTTTGACAAAGTCATTTGAAATGTACAGCCTGAAGTATCTATCATGTTCATGAGAAGTTTAAGATTAATGGTTTTAGGAAATTCTGGGAAAGATTTGAGCTGAAATGCAACAAGTTAATAAGCCCTGCATAAATCTGTTGTTGAGCTTCCACAGAAAAAGAACAAAACAGTGTGTCAGGAGAATAGATTAGGGTATGCAAAGAAAAAGTAAAAATTCCTATGCCTTAACTTGAGCTTTAAGGCCAGCTTATTTGGTTGGTTGGTTTTTTAATTTCTAGATACACTGCCTTGCCATGATTAATAGTATAAATTTCTATAGTAATGCCTTTACTATAGATAGTAGCAAATGAAACCATTAGGCCAGAATTTAAGTGAACATAGAAAGAAATCTAGTAGATGAACATTATCAGAGCCAATATCTAGCTTTCACAGGCACTATCTGGGTAAATAATGCGTAAAACAGATTCTCTCTCAACTTCCACATTGTTAGATAATTTCAGAGGAATGGTAGAAGTCTGCAGCCTCCAAAGGTGCCTAGCAACATTGTGTTTCCTTCCTAAAAATCTTATTTATTCTTACAACCTATAAAATTAGCAAGGAATTATCTCTAGATACATAACAAATTAGTGAGTATTACCTATATTAACCTATCATCTCAGAGTTAGCAAACAAAAAAAGTTCTCATAAAAAGAGGTTAACCTGAGCTTCTGCACTTAATCCAAATATATTCTTGTGATAATTGAAGTAAACTTTCTGAACAGCTAAGATGGTCTTCTACGGATGCTAGGTAAAACAGAATCCCCTAAATGTGCTTTAAGATTAAAGAAAGACTCCTCTTGCTTTCCTTTAGCCCCAATTCAGAGCCACTAGGCAAATGATGTCAGCCTAAAATCTTCTCTGTGACTTTAGTCAAGTTATCAAGGCTCTTCATCAATGGCTGAGACCACATCTATTGATTTGAAATTTTCCATTTGTTCAAGAATTATCTGTTTCCATCCAGCTCATGAGACTCATAAATTTCAATGATAACTTTAAGTGTCCTGGGACAGTGATCAGGGTAAACAGGAGACTGTAACGTGCTTACAATGGATAGAAAAACAGGGTGAATGAACAGATCTCTCCAAACGTAAATAGCAGCCGTAATGCTTTTCTTCCAACTATGTTACTAGTTGGCCTTACGAGAGAGAAGAGATATGTTAGATTTGTCTGGAGTCACAGGTATTGCTACCCACTAGGCATATTGTTTAGGAATTATAGGAAAAGAATGATTTCCCACCTGGATTCTGAGGCGAAAAATGTGGGGGTTCAAAATTATAAGCTTAATATAATGCTCTTTCACTCTGAATCAATCCATAGGCAGAGCCGAAAGCCAATTAGTATCATTTTTTAATGAAGCCTGATTATAGAGAATTAGTAGGGTTATCATTATACCAAGGAAACCAGAATGTTATCATTTCAAATGAGATCTCTACAAGTCAGTAGCTAGAAAAACAAAAGTTCAAAATATTCTTTGATGTGGGGTGCCAGAAAATTCCCCAAGGTCCTCCAATTTTAGAGAATGTGTTAGTGACAACAATGCCTATTTTGATGGTAGCAGCTTTTCAATCTCCCTTCCCCAGGTCTCTAGGTCAAAAAAAGTCTTTCCTCACATGGTTTTGAATATATTTATGTTTAATCCCTTGCTTCAGCTATCTTGTAACATCTTTGACTGGTATTTCTTGATAGTACAATAGAATAACCAAGGTGCTGTCCACTTTTCATGAAGACCTAATTAACTGGCAACATCCTGGTTGTAATTTCCCTTTCTAATGTGGGCACACTGACCTGCCAGAACACTAGAGTTGTTTCTATTCACAGGCAAAGCAGAGTTCTAACAGAATGACAGAAAAGGTGTGATACTAAAAGCCTTTTGTCTTCCACTTAGATGTGGCTAAAATTGCTACCTGTAGCAACACTTAACCTACGTATCTTGTAGTAAAATAATGTTTGCAGAAGTCCCCTTTTGAAAATACAAGTATATTATCTTATACAATAGTTAATGTCTTGACCCATTAGTAGGCACTAAACACTGGTTTATTTGGTGAGCAAAGTGAAGAATCCTGAGAGTGAGAGCAGACAGACACATTTTCAGGACAGGTGAAGGCAGAAGATGAGAGAAAGCTCCAGAGCATGAGATGGGCCTGATCGTGGCTGTTTGTGACTGAATGTGTCCCCCCCAAATTTATATGTTGAAGCTGTAATTCCCAATGTGACTGTACTGGAGACAGGGCCTTTAGGGAGGCGATTAAGGATAAATGAGGTCATAAGGATGGGGCCCTAATCCAACAGGACTGGTGTCATCATAAGAAGAGGAAGAGATGCCAGAGCTTGCTCACTCATCCACCCCCAACCCTCTGTATGTGCACACAGAGGACAGGCTGTGTGAAGACACAGTGAGGAGGCGACCATTCACAAACCACGGAGAGAGGCCTCACCAGAAACTAACCCTGCAGCACCTTGATCTTGGACTTCCAGTCTCCAGAACTGGGAGAAAATAAACATCTGCTGTTTAAGCCACCCAGTCTGTGTTATCTTGTTATGGCAGCCCAAGCAGACAATGGGAAAACCTGAAAAACCAAAAACATTAGCAAGTCCCTACCTTTATAGAACAAGAAATGAAAAGACAGAGGGAAGCCAAAAAGTGAGGTTCATCATGAAAAAAGGCAAAATTCAATAATCCTACCCTTGGGTTGAAAGGTGCATTATAGCTAAACCAGATATGTAGAACCTCCTGTGTTTCAAATTAATATGCTATTTCACAATGACTTTAGCAGTATTTATATAATAAGAAAAATCCAAAGGCACTTTGTTTTTAACCCAAACATTTGGATAAAATTCCAAAAATGTGGGCACCAAATCCCAAATGAGATTAATTACCAATGACACTTGGAATGAATTTCACCCAACAGGGAGGTTCTGAAATATTGTCTGTATTTTGCAGTGCCATGTATGCATAGCCTGGCAGAGCTGGGGGCAAACTGTGAGATTAGCTCAACCCTCTCATTTTATGTATTTCTATACTTGTTAGACTCAACATTGGATTTTAAGAAAACTGCTAAGATTATTATTAATTTAAGATACTTAAGGTCATTATTAAGATAATGTTATAGGACATTTAGAAGGGTAGACTTGATTGTTTTAAAATGATTGATTTCTAATCTGTCAACTTCTCAAATCAAAGTTATTTTCCAACTTAAAGGTAAGTTTTAAAATTATTAAAGCATCAGTCAAATGAATAATATAGACAAACATAGGACTAGACGTTGATACAGATATAGATACAAATATAGATATAGACATATAGGTATAGGTATAGATACAAATACAGATACAGGTAGATATAGATATATTAATAGATATAGATATAAATATTCCAGGGAAAGAATTCTGCAACTCATTGTAGCAGATTTCCATACCCAAACGATGGAGGGGCTTTTCTTCACTTTCTCAATCTCCCCACTCAGGAAGGTTGGGAGAACACCATGGGGAAGGGGCCCTGAATTCAGGTTGCTAACCCACAGCACATGTGCTACAGTTATGTGACAATTTTAAACCTGGTTTCTCGTAAAGCTAACCTGTATTTGAAGAAAAATAATACTCATCCCTGAGAATTTTTTCCAGGGAAATAAAGACAATTCTACCCCGGGACTGTTTTTGTTTGTTCAACACAGGGGAGTCATTTGGGGTTGCATGGAAATGGTGGTGTGGCATTTTGGGGCAGGGAGGGGCCACGAGGCAGCACTCTCCAATTCCCCATGGCCTGTGAATGGTGTTGAACTCCCTCTGTCCACCCCCCCGCCCCCGCCCACCATATAAAGCCCAGGAGAAATGTGCTGGCTGTGTGCTCATGGGGTGTGTTTAGAACTGAGAATGGTCTGAGATTTTACCCCACTTGCCAGCCAATAAGTTAGACTGCCACTATTTCATAGATACTGGAAGAAAACACCAGACTTCTGGGACAGAGAAGAAGGTCAGTTTATGAGTCACATCAAGGAAACGTGAATACCAGTATCTCTCATGCTGATCTCCAAGCCCCAGTCCCATGGGGAAACAGAAAGATGACCAAATGACAACTGCACACAGCTTCAGGAAGCTGACTCTTTCATGACGGGCAGTAAAAAAGCCAGCTGTTTGCTCCAGAGGGAGACAGTATCTCTACCTTTTGAGGCCGTTCAGTGTTCAGTCACAAATACTCTTGGAATGACAGTCCAGAACAAAGACCTACCAGTGCCTTGCTCACAAGACATACAGAAATGCCAGACACCAATAGGAAATTGTCTCCCAACAGGGTGAAATGAGCCACCAGCCGGGTGATATAGGGACGATCAATCAGACTAGGAATCTCCTGGGGGTCACAGTCAGACCTACATGGATCTGCAGAGTCGCTGAGAGCAGAGGTAGGGGCCTGGCTTAAATCCCTGGAGCAGTCACCACGTATTGCCCAGGCCCTGAGAACAGATCACAAGACACTGCCCCCTCCACAGTGAGGTCAGAGATGGGACAGCTCTGCTGACATAGAGCACTCATTCCCATGAATGCCATGGGGATATCTGTGATCCCCCTGCACCCAGATGCCATCTTGACAAGGAGGAGAGAAAAAAGAGAGGCACCACAGGAGAGGGAAGAAATTTACCCTGGCAGGGAATTAAACTCTGAGTTACCAATTTACACAAATCTGAATTAATCTGAAATAAACCATCTTAAGTGGAAGAACTAGGTTACTTTTAATTGGAATATTTAATTCTGCTGCTAGACAACCTCACTCCAGCTTCAGTATAAGCTGAGACTCCTGAGCAAGATGAGATCAGTTATAGGTAGACAGTAACTACATTTGCTGACTATAGTGTGAATTTTGACCCAACACCTATGTGTTATGTTTGAACTTTATTATCTAGTATGCCACAATGATATGTTTATTCCAAAATCAAGTTTTTAAAGGGTATTTTTAGGATATGTAAAAAAATACTTTATGCAGTATATTTATAATGTGAAATCCAAAAATATTGTAGAGCAAAAAAAAAAGAAAGACCAAAAGTAGGTCTTTTGAAGAGTTTAGTTGAATTCACAGATGATTCCACAAATTGACTAAGGGAAGTTAGAATATTTTTCAGCTACAACCATAACCTTTTGAAGTTAATGTCACAGAATGCAAACATGTCCTTTCACAAATTATGCTTTAGAGACACTGTCAGAGGCATAATCATAGCACGGCAGGTCATTAATCTGATCACATCTTCTAGTCTTCTCCACAGATTTCAATATCCAATCATTTAATAGTCGCATGACTCTTCTCTGACCTTTCTGTAAAATTTTCCACTTCCTTAGTTCAACCCAGTATCTGAAACTCGACAGTGAATGTACAATTTTCAAGCATTACCTTGGCGGTTTTATACTCAGTCTTCGCATTAATGTATATCGTTATCAGCTGGTATAATGTAAAGAATCCTGGCATAGAAATCCAAAGTCCTAGGACCAAATTCTAGGTCTGCCACTTGCTGACTTTGTGATTTGAGACAAACAACAACATCTATGGCCCTCAACTTCCCTATCCTTCCCTTTAAAACTGAAAAGATAATTATCACTAAAACCAATCTCATAGTCGTCACCATTATTGAAACTCACAAAATTATATATGTAAAACTGGTATTTGGTACAAATACTACAATTTCTACCCTAAATTCTCTGTGAGATAAAATTAAACTGCTACTCAGAGCCAAAATTGACTGAAGAATTCTACTTCCTAAGTAAGTGGCATTATTATTTATCTCTAGAATAAGTGGCTATTCGTTTAAGTAAAACTATGAATGGTTGTTTGGGGTTTGAAGAGGAAAAACGAAGATGATCAATCTGAAAGGCAAACAAATGAAAGAAAGAGAAGTAAAATTGTGTGGCATACTACAGTGAGGAGAATTTGGAACTTCTTTCAACAACTTGAGAGACTAGCAGAGGAAGGAAGGGGGATCCCAGCAAGATGGCCAGAAACTGGGGCTCTACGTGGCGAGATGTTCAGGGGAAATGGCCAGGTGACTTTATTAGGTGGGTGCTTCTTGTTCAATGTTAACTCATTTGTTGCATAATGCTCCATGTAATGCACCATTCACCTAAGCCTTAAGTTTTGTTTAAAACCACTGCAGACTCTAGTATGTGTGTGATCATCTGGGTGAGGAAAGAATTTGGTGATGGCCAGTTCTGGATGGTGCTAAGGAGGAAACACCCTCAACAGGCAAGAAACTTGGCTGGGGAAATACCACTTCCAGAGCCCCCAGAACCTTTGGAAGAGAACCTGGGTTTCCGCTTTTTGTAGGATGAGAGTTGAGTCATTTTATTTAAATCAAAAAGACAAAGTAACTTGGACTATCCTGACAATTAACACCTGGCTTTCCTCAGTATTACCACAAAACAGCATTTCCTAAGAAAAGGTAGGAAAAAATAATATACCAACATCCAAATACTTTACCATCATTTCTAATCTATAGCCCCAACTCATATTTAATATAAAAATTGATTTTTATAAATGCCCAAGTTTACATAGTGTGTAAAATAATTTCCCAAATGATACATTTCACCAAAATTTGGAAGTGGTTGACTTTTAGGTATTGGAACGCTATTGCAATATTTTAAATTTTTTTTCCTTGGACAATGCTGAAGCCTAGAAAAATAATGCATACTAATTCATTTTCATTCTTTGTTTTTTTTTTTCCACCTTATTTTGCAGAGTAACCACTTGCTGAGAGGCAATAATGAAGCTGTGTTTCTGGGGCACAGGATTCATTCAATGCCTTCGAGAGGATGGGCAGTTGAGAAAGAGTTCTGATAGCCATGGCTAACGAGACTTTGGTTTATTTCTGCCTGACTGTTGCTATGGTAACCAAAGAAGATGAAGTGAGTTGTAAAATGGCCAATGCTTCCTTGCAAAGCATTTCTTAAACTTTCTATATGTAATAGCACGTACCAAAAGTTACCTTAAAAAATCTTTTTAAATGTCCCTTATTTTAGTGTTGAGATTTTATGGTTCCTACTCCTTGGTATTTCCATTAGTACATTATTTATAAGAGGGAAAATTGTTCTTCTGATCCCAGGAAATTAATGTTTTAACGGTGAACTAATAATACCTTTTGTATTATCCTGAATGGAGCTGGAGCCCATTCTAAGTACCACGAGAATGGAAAAACAAACACCACATGTACGCACCATTAAATTGGTATCAATGGATCAAAACTTATGCTCACATATGGATGTAACATTCATCCGGTGTTGCATAGGTGGGAGGGGGGCGGAAGGGATGGGTAAACTCACACCTAACGGGTGCAGTGCTCCTGGGGGATGGGCACACTTGTAGCTTTGACTCCGCCAGTGCAAAGGCAATTTATGTAACCAAAGCATTTGTACCCCCGTAATACTCTGAAATTTAAAAAATAAATTAAAAGATGGCATCCATCAATAGTATAAAATAAAATCCCAAATAAAGTTTTAAGAATGAAGATTTTTTTAAAAGTTACACAAAGGAAAAAAGGAAGGCAGTGTAATTTAGAAGAAGAGAAGGAAGAAAAGGGGTAGGGGAAGAAGGAAAATATGATATATCCCAAAATGTGCAGTTCTGTTTAGAACCCAGTATAGGGCAAACTCTCTACATTGTATATAATCAAAGCATCAGTACTCTTCACCTCTGAACCAAAAGCAAGATTGGGTCAATTATAGATAGTAAAGTTAATTTCCCACACATATCTAAGTGTTTTTATAGAATTTTGACCCTGCTATGTCCATTGCAAACCCTACACTGATTCATTGACCTCTGAGAATTCCACCTTAGTTTTTTCCTTACATCACTGGATGATAATAATAATAGTTGGCACTTTAATAAAACACAATATGTGTCAATATTCATTATAAGTGATTTACATATATCTTCTCATTTAATCATTGCAACAACCAGGAAGGAAATCTATTAGAAAATCAAATACCTACATACTAGAAATTAGAACTCTGACTTGAAGATAAATTTGAGGTGAGCAAGACCAACCCTGCAAGTAATTTTGTACCACGTTTTACAGATGAGGAAACTAAGGCAACGAGATTGACTTGTCAACATGTTTAACCAAGGTAATGCAGACTACTATAAAAAACGAATTCCAAAAGGTATGAAGGCTCAAACAATAGAAGTTTATTTGTTGCTCACATAAAGTCCACAGCAGGTATTTTAATTGGTTGGCAGCTCTCTTTGAGGAACTGACACAGTGACCCAGACTTCTTCTATCTGGTGGTTCTGACATCTTCAACATTTGGCTTTCAAGGTTGCAATGTGCATTAATTTCCTATTACTGCTATGCCAAATTACCCATTGACTTAATGGCCTAAAACAACATTAATATATTATCTTACAAACCTGCAGATCATATACTAGACACAGGTCTCCCTGGGGAACGATCAAGGTGTTGGCAGGACTGCATTCCTTTTCGTAGGCTCTAGAGAAAAATCTGTTTCTTTGCCTTTTGCAGCCTCTAAAGGCCACCTGCTTTCATTGGTTCATGGCCCCCATGCATCTTAAAACAAGCAACGTCAGGCTAAGTTCTTCTCATGCTGCGATCTCTCTAGTTCCCTCTTCTGCCTTTCTCTTCCACTTTTAAGAACCATTATTGAACCATTGGCCTTACTCAGTTAATCCAGGATAATCTCCCCATTTTAGCAAACAATTTCATCTGCAACCTTAATTCCCCTTTGCCATGTAACCTAACATACTCACAGCTTCTGGGGATTAGGACATGGACATGTTTGATTCGGGCTCATTATTCTTCCTGCCGCATAGAGCTTGCCTTCATAAACAGGGGAAAGAGTGGGGAGAGTCAGCCCAGTCTGAACGTGGTGCATCTAACTCCTGTTCACATTGTATTGGCTAGAACTCAGTTATGTGGCCACATTTATTTAGTCTGCCTGTCTGCCCAGGAAGAAGAGGAAATAGGTTTGGGGAACAGGCAGCCAGTCAAGAAGTGGCAGAGCCAGGGTATGAGTCCTGGCAATCTGGCTCCAGAGTTCCAACTCGTAGTCACAGACCTACACAGCCTTCCACCTGTACTCTCTTTGCTCTTCTTCCTCTTGCAAATCTTGAATAGCCTCCTTAAATAAACATAATCTACATCTAATAATTACACCATTCCCAGATGATTTCCAAGCCAGAAAAACATGAATGATTGTACATGCTTGTCCTCCAAGTCACACTACTTTGGTATGCTCTTACTAGAAGTATCTTTGTCCAGTTCCTGAACTTCATTCTAATGTAGACCATATCACCTCTTTTGCAACTCCAAGAAGCTTACTCATACATTCCCTACCTCAAACTAAGCCATCTTCTTGATGCTTCTTTCACAGTACCTACCCTGACACCTACTGATTTTTCCATTTACTGTAAATTACTTGTTTTTAATTAATTATCTAAAAATGACAATGTGGTTTATTGCAGTACTATTCACAATAGTCAAAATATGGAAGCAACCTAAGTGCCCATCAACAGATGAATTGATAAAGAAAATGTGATATATATTCACAGTGGAACACTATCAGCTATAAAAAAGGAATGAAGTTCTGGCATTTGCAGGAATGTGGATGAAACTAGAGGACATTGTGGTAAGGGAAATAAGCCAGACACAAAAAGACAAATATGTGGGAACTGTGTACAAAGGTTCCAATTTCTCCACAGCCTCATCAACACTTACTATCTTTGGGGGGGGGGGTTAGCATAGCCATTGTAACAGGTGGGCAGTGATATTTCATTATGGTTTTGATTTGTATTTTTTTGATGATTAGTGAGATTGAGCATCTTTTTATATACCTGTTCACCATTTGTATGGAGTCTATTCAAGGCCTTTGCCCATTTGTAATGGGGTTATTTGTTTTTTGCTACTGAGTTAAATGAGTTCCTTATATATTGTGGGTATTAACCACTTACCAGATATATAGCTTGCAAATATGCTCTCCCATTCAATAGTTTGCTTTTTCACTCTTGTTTCCTTTTTCTTGTAAAGTATTCAAGCTTGGATGTGATATCTGGATAGATGCCAAGACTTATAAAAAACTATTAAGGAATATGCATCAATCCAAATGATAGCTGACTCTTTGAGGTTTCTTAACAGAAGAAATATACTAGCAGGAAAACAAATAGGAGCTTGCTGAGTCCCAAATAGTTATCCAGAATCTACAACCGCACCTGCCTGCCATCCTTAATGCAGTCCTATCTAACAAACCTGAAGCACCTCTGATGACTATCTTGAGTGCCTAGCAATTATTTTTTGAAGCAATTTGTATCAAAAGTACCATGTAAAAAATAAGTCATGTTTTCATTTTCTATATAGCATCAACCCAGCAGGGAAGTAAGAGGGTGTTTTTGATACTTGGTTTACCCAGTGGGTGGAAGAATCATTGGATTAATAAAATAACTACTGTATAAAAAATTACCATGTAGAACACCTATCAGAATTTTGCATGTTATTTTAGTAACCATGTGTGATGTGTTATTCATTCTGGACTCAAAAATCATTACTGAATAACTCATATAGGTAAGGGTAATCGGGATTTTTATTCTCTACCATCCTGAAAGACCTCGTTAACTTTTGCATAACAGATTTTATCTCACATTTTTTAAACATTTTGAATAACTGATCAGACATCTAATTAAGAAACTGCAAAGAAAAGGGGAAAATAATGCCATACGTGAACTAATAAGGAATCCCCGAAACAGTAGTCATTCCCAGGCAGTATCTGTTATATTTGGCTGGTAATAAATATAAGAAAACATCTCAAAAGAAACAAAGATTCTTACACTACCTAAAATTTGTAAAAATAAATTACCAGATGTGTATTTTATTCTGACACTGTACATTCATGATTTTTAATTAACTTATGGTCTCACTAAAGCCTAAATTCTAGGTAATGTCACATTGTTCAGATTGCCTTAAAGGGAAAAAGTTATTAGATTCACAAGTCAAAAGTTAATAATTGCTGGAATTATTTTGAAAGGCCCATTTAAATGACCTTGAGGCTAGCAATATATCTTTCTGGTTGCACTTCTTCATCTTTTGAGTATAGATTGATGTTTAGAAATAGCCAGAACCATTTAAAGCCAAGTCTAAGGAATAAATTGGGTGATCAAGTTAGTAAAACACATTTTTACCAAAAATGAGCTGTAAATGTAATAACGAGGCTGAAGTTTTGAGCAGTTCATAAACTGTTTCTTAAAAGCAATTTCTAAATAGGCTTTCCTCAAATGCTCTGAGCAATGACTGCTTCATTGGTAAAAATGTAATATTCAGTAGAACAGATGTTCCATTTGGATGCTTGCAGTCTGGTATACATGTTATGTGCACATATATTTTTAAAATATACATTAGTCATATTTAGTGTTCAGATAAGTATTTATAAGTTACTTCAATAAGTCCCTCATAACTATTGCACTTGCTTCTTCCTTCTTTCCTTCATTTCTTTTCATTCTTCCTTCCTTTTTCTTTATTTTTTTCTTCTTTCTTCCTTCATATTTTCTATGACTTCCCATTTGTTTCTATGCGCTAAAGTTACTTCCTCAATGAAACTTCAGGTGACTACCTTATCTTAAACAGCCAGACCTTACCAATTAAACAGCCTCTATTTCCTTATCTTGTTTTATTTTTCTTCATAGAAAACTTTTATGTCTCTGGTGTTGAACTTTCTATTTATCTTTATCCATTTATTTTATATCTCTCCTCTAAAATATAAACTTCACAAAAACAGGAACTTTGTCCTTTTTGTTCACTGCTGGGTCTCTAGCTCCCAGATAAGAACCTGGTATGTAGTGTGTGCATAATAAATCTTTGATGAATAACTGCTTGAAATTTGTATTAGGAAAATAAATTAGTAGTTTAATGTTTAAAATATATTTTGGAAATGAGATAAAACCACATGTAAAATCATTTCCCATCTTTTATCCTATTATTTTTACATATCTCAATCTTTACATTTTTTTCTTAGCCAGAAAGATCACCAAGGTAATTGTTACCAACGTTTTATCTAATACAACAGAATGAACACAGCTGCAAGTCTAAGGATTATGTTAAAATTAAATTTCTTAAAATGTCTCTCATTTTCCATAGGAAAATAGTTTGAACTGAAGGAAAACTACTGACAATTCACAGGAGAGATGTCCACTTCATGCTCAGTGGTTGGGTACTATTTAAAAACGTCTTTTTCCATGGGAAAGTACCCTTGAAGGTAAAACCAAATATAGCCTGTTTTCTTGTGGCATTTTCATTTACCAAAGAGGATATACCATATCCAACACTACAAAGGCTAAAGATAAAACTTTAAAAACAATTATCAATCAATGTTAGTTTCCCTTGAATTAACTTTTGTATCCTGGTTTGAATCGGTAGCTATCCAAGGTATTTTGTTGTGTCTCAAAGAGTATGTTCTAATACTACTTTAAAAATATTTCTGCCAAATCAGTTGTTCTTTACCTTTTTTGTATTGTCTATATATTGTCAATATAATGAAGGCAATTCAACTCATTTAAAAAAAACACAAATGTACACAGACCATAAACTTTACACACAGTTTTAGGGGTGTTTTGAATCACTCTCATCCCCTGCTTTGAAGTCCACAGGCACCTTGTCAAGAGCCTCTGATTAAATAAAGTGGTATCATATTTAAGCCTTTATCTTACAAACCTTTTCCCAAGGAGGTGGGAAATTAAATTGTTCATAAACTTGATTCATATAAATGTAGCATTTCAGCTTTCTTGAATTAGGCTAAGAATCCAAGCTAAAACTTGAAAACTAGAGGAAGAGGCTCCACTGTGGCATTATTTTATGTTTTTCTTTTTTATTTAAAAACCTAGTTAGGAATCATCAGTTGAAGCTTGAGCTAATTTCTTGCCTTATAAGGGTAAATGTAATTTTTACCTCAGGAGGAATAATTAGGACATTCTTACCTTCAATAAGTGATAAGAACAAACAAACCTTCCATTAGCACAGCCAGTGAGAGGTAGACTGGGTTTATGGTTACATTGCATTTCATATATAAATCCTTGATTAGCAGAGTGAAGAAAAGGGACATTTTAATCCTGAGATAGTGGAAAGGCCAGCTTGAAGTTGAGTGTAGTATATTGTAGCTGCGTTTCTCTCTCAAGTAACAGTTTTTAAGTTGAGCAAACCATTATCAAAGTGACCACAGACTTACCCTCTGGGAAGCAGACTGACTGACAGCATTCTCCCATCAGACCTTGGAGAGATGACCACAACCTTGTAGGGTCTTGTCTTCTCTGGGGTATCTTCTTTCTCTCTGGGATTTTTCTGGATAGGAGGAAAAGAGAAATGCCTGTAATGGCAGCAGCTACACACTGACAGTTTTGCCAGAGGATATGTCCCCTGACTTGTGAACAAGCAAAGGTTTTCCTGTGATGAAGTTCCCTGTGGTGCTGGTCCGGGGTGGTAGGATTTTCACAGCACAGCATCAGTGGTTTCACCACCAGTGCCAGCCTCATGCTTCTCCGGTGCTGGTGGGGAGCGGGACATCTCTCCTTTCACAGATAGGGCCATGGGAAGAAAGCTGTGTACACCACTCGAGCCCTCTCCTCCACCTTCGTGGATCTGATACCTAACGCTAATGGTTTCTTAGCAAACATTTTAGAACTTAAAAATCAAAATATTCACTGAGAACAATACATTTATTATGAATACACTGATCCTAACATTCAATAAAGGGATATATTGGACCACAAATTCAAAAACCCTAAGAAAGTCCATTGCAGAGATTATGAAACTTGAGTTTGTTTTCATGTCTTCATTTTCCTCCATTTTCTTAAAACTTTAGCTTATATATTATCAGATAGCATTTTTATAGCCTCCTCTAACTTATCTCAGTGTATATAATAGTCTGTGGAACTTAGATGACTATGAATTATGCTTTTAATAAAGATTTTTATTTTCCCCATTTTCCTTTTTTCTAAAGTTTTTTCAGAAGAAAAAACTATTGATAGGAACCATTATATGTGTCAGTAATAATCTAAAAACTCAAGTGAGCATGGCACTCTTATTTTACATTTTTTCTTTAATATGAGCATGTCTATTAAATCACAGAACCCCACACAATGGGATTTTAACTTTGAAAGTTCTATTCAATTCCTACTTGCTGAGCTTGGGAGACCTAACTTAAGGATGTAACAAATTCTTTCCATCTAAGTAGTCAGTGAAATTTCTCTCAAAATATCATATACTCACTGCCAATTCTTCATTGACCTGAAAATCCTGAAGGACTCAGAATTCTACAGTGGTTGGTCTAAGAACTGTACAGAGAAAAGCTATTCATCTGGTTTCCCTTCAAGAAGAAAAGCTGAGAAATGTTTGGAGAATACTGTTTTTATTAAAACTTCCAAATTAAGCCTTAGAATACAGTGTTTAAGAAATGAACATTTATATATGATGTGATATTTGTATTACTAATAATAAATATTCAACTGTTTATCATGCACAGTTAGTCAATCTCTAGTCTAATTGGCATATAAATTCATTTATGTAACAAACATTTATTTGGTACCTATCATGGCTTAAGCAGTGTATTTGTTTGGTAGAGTTTTCAAAGGTATATCAAACAGGCAACCTTTAAAGAAACACATCAGCAGAGATTACGCCTACAGTGAGTACCACTGGAATGAGACAGACACAGGAGATGGAAGTGGGTGGGAATCACACCAGGTTTTGGGGAGATAAGAGCAGAGTCCCAAGACAGCCTTCTTTTAAGGGCCCTGAACATGTAGCAAGGATTAGATTGACTTTGAATATTCTGCTGAATGTCCCTCAAGTTCACGCTCAAACGCTCTTTCACAGGTTTTTTTTTATTTTGAAAGATTTCACTCATTTATTAATTCAATAAGGATTTATTTACTTATTATTTGCAGGACCTATATTAAGTGTTCCTCTCTCACAGTTCTTTTTTTTTTTTTTTTTACATTTTTTTTTTTTTTACTTCAGCTTATTATGGGGATACAAAAGTTCAGGTTATATATATTGCCCATGCCCCCCATCCCCCCCCCAGTCAGAGCTTCAAGCATTTCACAGGTTTTTATCTTCACTCATCTGACTTCCAGAACCTACTCTCCATCATCTATCTGCAAACTATTCTCCTCAATTAAACAATTAGACAGGTAAAGAGTTTTCTTTTTGGTTGCTGTGGTTCTAGCCTCCTTATCAGCCAGAAAATTCTGTGGTTCCATATGCTAGCTGCCCTTTTTTTATTCTTTTCACTTAATCAAATCAGAAGAAAAAATAAAACTTCTTTTTCTTTCAACTCTAAAACACACAAAAAAGAGCTGTTTGCTAACCATTTCTATTCCAACTCAAAAGTGCTATTGGTAATACAACAATATTTACTGTTAACAGCTCTTTCAAACATTTCTTTTTCTCTTCTATTTTCCTTTTGTCATAGAAGTAAAAATAAGCATATAAAATAGCTAATCTTATTTATCATATTAACATATAGCCTATAATAAAGTTTCCACTCCACAAGGAGAAAATAAAAACTATTAATATTTTTGTATACTTATTTCATTCCTGACTTTTTCTTATGCAAGTAGAGACATCTTTTAAAAGCATATATAGGCTGTTTTGTTTTAAATACTGGAAATGCTAATATGTATCTATTGTTAATGTTTATCATGTCAATATACATTTATTTATTTAACAAATATGTATTAAGCACATTCACTATTCAAAACGGTAAGAATACCATAATATAAAAGACAAATGTCTGACCTCATGGCGCTTATGTTCTGACTAAGCCAGACCAAAAACCAAACAAACAAACAAGTAAACTAACAAGTAAGAATAATGCAGAAACCAGTAGGTGCTACAAGGTAATAAAACAAGTACATGAGAGAAAGTGCCAGTAGGGGTGGGAGTGTGGCCATGTTAGACAGGTGGTCAGGAAACATGTCTCTGAGCAAGTGATATTTGAAGCAAGATGTGAATAGCAAGAAGGAGCCATTTATGTGAAGATTTGGGGAGAGTATTCCAAAAAAAAATGGGGACAGGAAGGATGAAAGCCTGAGGCACATGTAAAATGAGCAAAACAAAGCTGCTGTTGTGGTTAAGTATGGTGAACTAGGAAGTACAAGAAGATGTTGGAGAGGAAACAGCATCCAGTATTCTGGGAAGCCCTGGTCATGAGTATGGGTTCTTATCTAATTATATTGAAAGTTCTCAGAGAACTTCGTCTCCTCTGGACTCTCAGATGCCTCTCTCCTCTGGTGCCTCTCTCTTACAGGCACAATTTTCACTTTTTACTTTTCTGAACCTACATTCAGTTTCTGCTCCCTATCCTAATTTTTTCTCTTTATATCCTGGGCTCTACTTTGCAAACTGAATTTAATGGCATTCCCTAGACCCAGCATCTTAATTTTAAACATTCTCCAAATGAATAGACATCACTAAATTATTCATTCGTTTATTCAACTATGAACTCAGATATATAACATATGCATGCAATAAAATAAAAACGTAATAACACTTGTGAAAATTAGACAGAACACTTCAAATGTCTGTTGTCTTGATTTGCATAGTTAATTTTGTAAACTTGCTTCATTGCTTATTCAGCTTACCGAACCCTCAAAAACTTGGTGGAACATTAAAGTAATATATGATTGTTCATCTTTCCTGGTTGTGCCTCTTTTTCTCCAATGTCCACGCTGCAGTGTATGAGAGACGAAATCTACCTTCCACAAGCAGCTAAACTCACAATCTAACAGGGCTTGGGATCCCTAATCACTGTGTCTGGGGATTATGTTATTCTTGAATCTCGGACTTTTGGTCAAGGATTTAAACATGCTGCCCCATACAAAACAATCTGGTACATAATAAGAAATGTTTTCTCCATGATGAGTCTGAAAAGTGTTATATGACTGGCTTGGATGATACAGTAAAGGAAAGTAAAATGTTTTTATGCTTTTAAAGCATTACTTCAAGACCCTGCACATCTACCCACAGTCGATCTTCCTAAGTGTTCTGTAGTGAAGGTTAAGGCATTCTTCTATACCAATTTGGCTGGGGCCCATGAGTGTCAAGATATTATGAATGGCTTCCATGAGAATCAAACACTTTCTAAAGATAGTTACATGTGGGCAAAGAAAAATCCTCAGATGTCTGTGTTATAATGAAAAACAGAGATTTCTCCTTGGATACTGTAAAGTAGTTGTTGGGAAAGAAAAACTTACTAAAATGTCCCAGTAGAAAGTAGGTAAAAGTAATTGAATCAAAGTGCTTGATTTTTGTTTTTGTTTCATTAGGAGGAAAATACAGTATTTGAAGATGATTATAAATCCATAAGAAGCAATCTTATCCAAGCAACCAGGACCAGAATCAAATAATCAAAAAGTAAATTAAAGTAGGTAATCATAAAAATGATATATATTTACCTTGAACCTTTTATTTTCACTTGGAACGTTAAATTGCATTTATTTGCTAATTTTTAACATAAACCTAGGTCTTTTCTTGGATATGGATCCGGTGGTTGGGGTTCTGCCTCATCTTTACATTTATGATGCATTTGCTTCAGTTTCTTTTAAAAAATGGAGCTAGAATCTAAAAGTACATCTGAAGCTATAAGACTACATATTCCTCCCAGTCTTTTACATAGTTCCTGCTGAAAGCTAATTTGAAAGCCGTCTTTTAACAACTCTCTTTCATCATATCTTTCTGTAGGAGTCAAGGAGTCAACTTAATGTTTCCCAGAAAAAAAGAAAAAAAACTCTCTTGCTTTTGACACTTATATTAGGTAAGTTTACACAACTTTAATTAAATGTCGTAATTTCTATATTAACTATCGATGGCATAAACTGGTTTTAGAACAAACAAACCTGAATTTCAGCAAGCATAAAACTCAAGTGAGAAAAGAAAAAGCATGCAGACACATTAAAGGGGTATTCACAAACTGTGGGCATAAGACAAATGACCGGCAGTGTCAATTAATCTAGAGAATTCCTTAAGAGGTGTTTGCTTAAGAGAGCATCTGCTGTTAATATCAAAGAATAAAGTGCAGCGTTTACATCTCCAAAAGGATTTTTAGACTACCTCTGAACTATTTTTGAATCAAATATAAAAGAATACAATCTGTCAGCAACCAAGACTAAACCCAAATATTTGATGATAGGTGGTAGTCTCCTAAGTCAAGAGTGAAATAGCAATAGTCATTTATTCACTTATTTTTTGAAAAATGTTTTTGAGTACCTATTATGTACTAAATATTGTGCAGAGCTAAAGTTACAAAAATAAACAAGAAAAGTTCCTTCCCTCAAGAAGTCCACAAATGACAGGAGAGATAGACAATTAAATAGTTATAAAACAGTGCATGGGAGCTATGACTAAAATACAGCGCCTGAAAAGTAGGATCCAAGTAGCATGATTGACACCTGGAAACACCTCAGAGAAAAGTGAATTTCCAGTATTCTCTCCAAGACTAAGGTAACGTACAAAATTTATGGAAATTTCAAAGACTTCCATCTTAATGGTGGTTGAGAATTATAACCTAGAAACTGAAGAGAAATCGAGCTATGTCTCAGAGACTAGAAGTAAATGATGATGATAAGCAAATGAAGTCACAGAGCCAAAAGAGGATATTTCTGGCAATTTATGAAACAGTAATTTTATAGTCTATACAGTAGATAATTTAAGAGTTTTGTAAGAGAAAAATCAGATGCATTGATAAGACTATTGTACTTTCCTATGTATGTTAGTCCTTTTTTAAAAAACCAGTATTATATTATGCTATCTATTTATTTTACCTCAGGTGTGTGAGTTCTAACAGGGTTTAACTTTCATTTTTCATCTTTTAATTCCCTGGTGCCTAAAATAAGATCTAACACAAGGTTAGTGAACAAATAAAGTTTGAGGAATGGGTGAATAAATGGATTATCAGTGTAGAGAGTAAGATATCAGAAGGTCAAATGCAATGACCTTCCTTCTAACTTTGAGCTAAGTCTTCAAATAAATATAGGAGTTCCACTATCCCAAGAGGAGATGAGCATTTGTAAAGATCTGAAGATATCTATGGGCATAACATGTTTGGGGAAAGACAGAATATTTGTTGTAAGTATTGTATAGGGTATACATGGAATTGGTTTGGTTATTAGGTGATAAAACTAAAGATATGCTGGGGAAATGTGGTAAAAAAGAGTCTTGTAATTCAGGCTACCATACTTGTAGGCAACCAGAATCAATGTAAGCTTTCAAATAGAGTAGACAAAATTAGATTAGATCTCAGAAAAGATAAATCTAATAGTAGTTTAGAGAATGAACCGAAGTGGAAAGAGGCTGGAACAAAGATATGAGTTAAAATCAGTCATATAATTAACTTAGAAGAGCTGAGAGAAATTTGGTAAGTTAAGTTCATATGACTGTGATCTCCTTTTTAGTAAAGGTAGGAAACAGAAACAAACAAGGTCACTCAGATTTTTTGCTTCAGAGAATGGATGCGTAAGTCTAAGATAAAAATCAAAAGGAGAAATAAGGAGCTAATTTTTAACATGAAGTGCTTAGATGTCTGCAGGTCATCCATGCGGACATATGTTTTAGGGAACAGTTGATTCATTCATTTATTCAACAACTATTTACTAAGCACACACTATGTTATCCTGTCAATGCAGAGGACTGAAGACATCAGACAGAAATGACAGAGGCTTTTGTTTCAGTGAATTCATGGTCTGATGTGGAGATAAATACAAAAATAAAGAATGATAATATGTCATGAATAAGTGCAAGGTGCATTAGAGTCTCAGGTAATGTACCCTTTAAGTGTGCTGAGGAGTCTAGAGTCAAATGTCCAAGGAGGGGATACTGAAGCTAAGACTTGAAAGACCAGTACCTGTCTCCTGGGTGAGGAAGTGGGAAAGACAGCCTCTTGGAGGAAGGCTGGAGTATGAGACGTTCTGCTCAGCTGGTGATGGAGCACAGGAAGAAGATACTTAGCAGAGAAGGACCTGATTGTGAGCTCCCAATTCAAGGAAACATTACATTTTATCTGATGATGGAGAAATTTTTCTGATGATAGAAGAAATTTGAGTAGGAAAATGACAAATGAATCAGTTTGCATGTTGAAACGAATATTTTGTCGGCAAATCAAAAATTTGATTGCTAGCAAGTCAGTAAAGAGGGTATTGTCATATGTGTGTATGTGTATGTACATATATATATATACATATATGTATATATAGAAAGAGAGAGAGAAAGAGGGACCCTGCATTGGCATAGTGACAGAGGAAGGTAGAGGTGAGGACTGGAGGAACTCAGGGGTAACTATCCTTCTGTAGTGATGACTGGAGAAAGGGAAGTAAGAGAGAGTGAGGGACTTAGTATGATCTTTGCTTTCAGGTTTAAGCAGCTGGGTGGATACTGGTGCCTTTTTGCCAAAGAGGGAAGAGCTCTAGAATAAAGCTCTTAGCATACTTCTTCTCTTGTCAAAACTAAGACGAAGATACAAAGCGTACATTAACACAGTATTCTCTGAAGGATGCTGAATCAACAGTGTTTAAAGTCATGACCGAGATTAGTGTCAGAAAGAACCATTCCATGATAAATCAGAATTTGAAGTGTAATTTGGATAGTAAAGTAAAGCAATATTTTATATCTGACAAGCCTGTATTGGAACAACTGTCCTGAAAATAAAATGCCAGCAGTTGGCTGCCACTTACAGACTCACCCATCTGTTTTTCTTCCAGCTCTGTCTGCTAGCTTTTCTCTATGAAATTTCTCTGTCCGTTAGTGATTTTGTGTGTGTGTGTGTGTGGAATCTGCTTCACTGTCATGATGCTATATATTAACTTGCCACTATCTTGTAAATGATCTATATTCTTGGCCAAAAGAGTCACCTAGAATATCTACATATACCAAAGATATTCAGGACAGCAAATTTCTTTAGAACAGTGGGATGATGAATGATTGGCAGTGATGTTCACAGTACATATAAGCCGAAGCGTTGCTCTTGAAGGAGAGAAGACAGTGTGCTGCAATTTCACATGAACTCTGATTATAAGATTCTGATTTTTTTTCAACAACTCAGAGTAAAATGACTAGAAAATGGCAGAGTTTAAAATTACTTTCATAAATGTTTCTAAATTATCTTTGATGAGGCCCAAGATAATTTTCCACAAAATACTTAATAGGTCTCAACCACATTTCATTCTCTTTTATGTATTTTAATTCTTTTAATCACTATTACATAGAAGACATACAATGGATATTATTTGAAAGAAGGAAAGAGAAAGAAAGAAAGAAAGAGAGAAAGAAAGGAAGGAAGGAGGGAAGGAAGGAAGGAAGCAAGGGAGGGAGGAAGGAAGGGAGGGAGGGAGGGAGGGAATGGTAGATTTTTACAGAAATTCTTACATGCAGGAAGCTTAGAAACTCTGACTTTTACTAAGCAATTTTTATGTCCACGCACAGAGCCATTTACATAGATTATATTGTGCTTTGTGTTTATTCTCCACACTTTCAGTCCACATGCTGTCCTGTCTACGCTTCCCCTTTGTCCAGGCCTGACTCAGACAACATCACCAAGTTGAAAGAGCTCCAGTTACCTATGGGTTTTCATTTGACCCTGTGCAGCAGGCTGGCCTTTAAATCCCCATCTTTTCATGAGGCTTTGAAAATCTTTACCGATAGTTCCAGCTGTGACATCCGCATGCTACCGGGACAAAAGTGAGCAGCATAGAGAGGAATGCCTGGCTTAATTACAGTATCATCTTTGACATGAAAGATTTTAACTTTCTGGTTTTGGCAACAATCCAAGTTCTCAGTACAATTCTAATACAGATGTAGGTTTACAGAAAGGTGATTCAGTTTTGCCTCCTACAGTTAGGGCTGCCATTTTTCCCTAATGGTTTTCCTTTGAAGTATATTTAAGGACTTGACAGTCTTGCACCTGAAGTAATGTGACCACATGTTTTTGAACACCTGTGGTCCATAAAGGCATCGCGGCCAGCTTCAAGGCAATAAGGCCAACTCTAGAGGAACCTGGTTCCCAAGGATGTGTAGGTCACAGTTCATCTCTTAACAGATGTAGTTTACTTGCTAATTGGGCTTTATCTTCATCAGAAACCACCTGCTTAACAAATGGGACATTTTCTTCAGAAAGATGCTCATCCCACCAAGTACCACTCTTGCCGTCTCTAACAAAAAGCCAGATGTTTATTCTGTTCCCTGATCCCTGGGTAGCACCTAGGATGCCCGCCCCATGACCCTGCACACAGGCGCTGGCCAGGGTCAGCAGCCTCCCACCTGGCACAGAGAGGCTCTGGGGAGGGATCACTCCCAACACCTCTGGGGCGCCCAGGCTTTCAGGGCATCCCTGCACCATCACCTGCAGTCACAGCAGCCCTGGGGGAGACTTCCTACTGGCTATTCACCGATGTCCTCCACAATGGAAAAAATCTCATTTTTCTAATGCATAATGCATATTTATTTACCTGGTGTGTCATTTAATCAAAGGCTACTTTTTTTTTTTTTTTTGAGAGAGTCTCTCTCTGTTGCCCGGCTAGAGTGCAGTGGCATCATCCTAGCTCACTGCAATCTCACTCTCCTAGGCTCAAGAGATCTTTCTGCCTCAGCCACCCAAGTAGCTGGGACTACAGGCGTCCCACCACACCCTGCTAATTTTTTGTATTTTATGTAGAGATGGGGGTCTCACTATTTTGCCCAAACTGGTCTCAAACTCCTGGCCTCAAGTGATTCTCCCACCTCAGCCTCCAAAAGTGTTAGGATTATAGCCACCATGCCAGCCAAAGGCTACTTTATTTTGCCATTACTTAATATTATTGAATACTATAATTCTATTATGTTAATTCTAAATGTAAATAGACTGATTTTCAAAGCTGTGAATTCAATATATTTATATATTATAGCACAAAAGGCTATTATCAAATGGAGAAATGTATATACACATATGGTCTATATTAAAGCTTTACTCTTTATATATATTCACAAATAATTTATTTTGAAACTATTCTGTGTTTATCTCATATTCCAATGGGGTTATGACAAATAATAAACCACCTAGTTAAGTGTTTCATAATCCATCACAGTGTTAAAGAATAAATAATTCACATTTATTAAGCAATCTGGAATGTTGGCAAATAACTGCAAAATCATGAGACCATTTAATGCTAATACAGTAAGGTTATTTTTCTGTGTGTAGTATTACAGACTTGATTTCTGTACTTTCCCATAGATTTCTTCATAAGAGTAAGATATAAATGTTAAATAAATGGAGTCTATAGTTTTTCTTAACTCCAAATTATAACCTCTGCAATAAACATGACTATTTTATAAAAATTTCCCCTATTCAAAATAAATTGAAAATGACCTTTTATAAAAGGAATTTTTACAAATGCCTTCTCTACCTTTCAATTTTCTAACTTTAAATTGTTACCTGACCTCCATAGCTACCTATCTATGTTTATTCCTTCATCCAGTCATTCATTCATTAGTCATTTTCAGGTGCAGTCTGGTTCCACCTGTTACCTTGTTATCAGACTTTCTAGAAAGAAGAAGCATGTTACCATGTAGTAGAAGAATAGGCTTTGTATAATAGTTGTAATTGGAACACTGAAATAGGAATTCCAGGCTCTGTAATGTCTCACATCTGTAATCCTAGGACTTTGGGAGGGTGAGGCAGTAGGATCACTTGAGGCCAGGAGTTTGAGACCAGCCTGGACAACATAGCAAGATCCCACCTCTATAAAAAATTAGCCAGCATGGTGGCACATGCCTGTAGTCCCAGCTACTCAGGAGGCTGAGGCAGAAGGATCACTTGAACCCAGGAGTTTAAGGTTGCAGTGAGCTATGATCGTGCCACTGCACTCTAGCTCAGGTGACAGAGTGAGATCCTGTCTTAAAGAAATAAAGAAATAAATAGGAATTCCAGGTCAATCATATACTATATGCAGGAAGCTGGACTCTTACCTGGGGGCTATCTACCTTTTTAGGGAGCATTTGGAAAAAACATAGAAGTGGTTTTGATTAAGCTTGGATATTTAGTCCCTAGCGAAGAGAGCTTCTAACTGACTGCAATATTCCAAAAATAAAGACCCGTTTTCCTAAAATGTTATCATCCTTAAGAGATTAAGAAATACACTATCTTAATAAGAAAAATGATGGTATAAATAATATTTACCTTATGGGCTTCTTGGGAGAAATAAAAAAGATAATGTATGTGAATGATTTAAATTACAAAACCTGATTCTAACCACTAAGAGGGAAAAGAAAAGACAAGGACCAGGCTCCTACATCCACATGAGTCCAAAGTCAGAAAAAGATACAAGGAAACATCAAATGTGAGCCTTCAACATTTGAACAGAAAATGTAGCACAAGCCAATAACCAGGAAAATACTTCAAGTTCTGGCAAGAGATCCTGACCCTGGTTTCAACATCCCCTCCATCTAACAGTGGCCTGTGAACTTCTGTTCCCCACCTCCTGAGTGTCCAATTCTATTGAAGTGCTTTCAAATATATCCTCCAAGTCACATCCAAGAACTCTGTGGATATGAATGTTCCAAATGTTTCTCTCCATTTGCACCAGTCATGTCTAGTTCCCGCAGGTCCCTCCGGTTTGCTGCATGCTTGGTTTCTTCAATCTGATAGTAGGCATCTCCAGGCCCAGGACTAAATCAGTTTGTTTTCATTTTCAACTTGAGATTTTATGCCCTGCATTGCTCCTAAATCATTTAAGGAAGCTCAAATAGCTTTTCCATTTTTCAAACTCCCCAGGTCAAGTATAGTACTGATTATGCCCAAGAGGTGCTCAGTAAATGTCAGGGAGTAGACTGTTCTCCTACTCCAAATATAAAAATGAAAGGAATATATAACTTCATGCAGTATGCACAATACTTTCTGCAGTTGAAAGACTTTATTAGAAAAGGAAAAAAAACATAACTGCTTGTTCATGGACTGAGGATTTTGCCCAAAAAAAGTGAATTTGTATAAGAGAATTGAAAAATGCCTTGTGGGAGAGGAAAAAAATTGATTAGCTGTACACTTGAAATCATTTACATAACACTCTATTTTTATCTTTATACTTTAATAACCTCTAAGTAAAAACTGCTCTGTCCCAAACTCTATATTTCCAGGCTGCAGAGTCTGTAGGGAATGATTACAAGGCATTGGAGATCAGAATGTGCCATCCCTGCAGGAGAAAAGGAAAGTGGAAAACTAACAATTTGTGCTGCACATAAGATGACCCTCGGGAAGCCTAGGGACTGAAAACTTGGAGATTGAGATTCTCACTATAAGAACTAGAAGAATAGGCAGTTCAAAAGGCAGAAGCAGACGTCCTTTTGCAAAGGTAAACGCTTAAGAGTTTAATTTTGAGTTTAAAATGGAGCAAAATCATATACTCTGGTTTCTCTTCAGATAGTATAAATCTTTTGCCTTTTAAAATGGAGCAAAATCAGAAGGTGCTGTCCTCCACAGGTTTGGGAGAGTTAAAGAGTTTCAGCCCAAGCTCCAAATAATGGCATTTAGAGAAGGCACTGGCTCTGAAAAACAAACTACAACAGACAGATTCAAGTATGTCCTGGAAGCATCTCAAACACTGCAACAACATGGTGGGAGCTGTAAGCCAATTCTATGGGGCCATCATTGGTTGGTAGAAGGATATCGTTTCTTTGGTGGGAAGGCCTTCCTGTCTTGGTATAAGTCACGAGAGAGAGAAACCTGAAGAAATTTAGAGATTAATAAATCTAGGTTCAGTATCTACGGAGGGCAGGAATCACACATCCGTACTACAAATACACACACAGGCATTAGAAAGGAGCGAGATGAAAAAGTTCTTGGGGATCGACTGAGCAGTGGACCATTCCAAGAAGCAAGTATGGTGCATAGGGTGAGAGGAAGGGAGCTCCACCACCTAAGAAACCAGCAAAAAAGATTGTCTTCCCTGAAGAAAGACAAGAAGAGGCAAGGTTAACTCCCAAAAATATCTTGCCCCATACCCTTAAAGGAAAGATGTGAGAACAATTTCTTTTTGCCATTCTCACCAATATGATTTGACTTGTATTTGCTCAGGGTGGTGGAAATTGGGAAATACCTACTAAAATACCTAGCTAGCAAACGCAGAAGATAAGAAAAGAAGGGACCACTTCACTTGACTCAGCATCCTCACAATCTGCCCATGCAACTCTCAGTGCCCCCCTGCCCCACCGCCTCCTCATCTCACTTTGTGGTTTTGCAAACTCTACCCTGATTACAGGAGTTTACCTTCCAATTACAGTGCCTGCTTAAAACCTAGTTTTCCCTTAAGATACACAAGCACACACAAAAGGAAGGTGTTTTTTTTTTCTCCTCAAGATGAGGAAATGAAACAAATATTATAAACAAAAGGAACCCACAGGAATTCCAGAGTATTAAAAAAGAAAATCACAAACATGTTTACTCATCTTTTCCCTGCTCCAGACTTTAATTTCTGTACTCTATTCTCGACACAAAGAATGTGACCTCTCCAAGCTTCAGTTTCTTCATCCATAAAAATATGAAAGTACATCCATATTTATATAAAAATAAATTATTTTTAAAAAACTGCAAAGGTGCAATTAAGACTCAGTGAAATGATATTAATAAAAGCAACTAGCTCAGGGCTCATTAAGTATTAGTAGGGTTTTTTAATTCTCTACTCTGAGATAAGGTTGCCTGATGCAGGACACCCAGTAAAATTTTAATTTCAGATAAACAACAAATAATTTTTTTTGTATGAGTAGGTGCCAAATGGTGCATGTATTTTTATTTGCTAAATCTGGAAATCCTACCTTGCAGAAAACAGAAACAAAGAACACAGACAGTGTGGGTGATAAAAACAAAACTAACCCAACACTTAAATTCTAGCCCCAGCTGCTTCACACACTGTATACAGCTTGTAAAAAGTACTTCACCTCAATTTTGGATGTCTCAACACAAAAAGATGATAAATGGTTGAAGTTACGGATATGCCGATAATCCTGATTTGATCACTGTACATTGTATGTATCAAAATGTCACTATTACCTCATAAATAAATACAATTATTATGTGTCAGTTAAAAATTTTTTCGTATTAAAAAAGCACTTCACCTCGGTGAACCTTTGTAACCCATGGGCTGAATGGTGATCATAAAGGCCTCTTTCAAAATCATAATTGCATAAATCTATGACAACTATTGAATATTAATAGACCCTCTCATTGTCTCAAGTTATGAAAATAAATATTTAAATGTTTAATATTAGAACAAATGCCACAAACTCTGTGTTGCAATAAGCCACCAGAGCCGGGAGACTGCCCCAGTGGGAGCCCAGGATACGGGATAGGACACAGCAAAGCAAAGGTGTCAAAGAAAAATAAATTGCACTTCCATGAACTTTTGTGATCAGAGAATGTTGAAGAATTTGTGTTTATTTTGGTATATATATAAGTTTGAGTTTTACTATTTAGTAATTTTTGGATTGGCTTTCTATATAAGGCACAACAATCTTTTCAGACAAGTATACTGTCTCACAGGGTGCAGCCTCTGTGACCAGTCACCTCCAACAAATTTCGGTGGTTTTTAATCTCTGAAATGCAGGGAGAGAGTGTACGAATGACCTAGCTTGGGTCAGACACCCATACGTTGGGCACCATGAATGACAATCCTGCCAGATCATATCCAATTGGGGCACTAGTAGTTCCCATAAATAAATATTGGAGAGCTGTTTTAGAAAAAGGAAAATGGATATTGAGTGACAAAAAACAAAATGATATGTTCCCCAACAGCTCAATCACTATGATGTATTTCTTCCTTACTACCCAGGAATTGTGTGAGGCCCTAGGAGTCATGAATAAATAAAATACAATCATTATTTTCAGTGATAGCAACAGATTTTGAAGCAAAATGAATCATACAAAGAACAAAAAATTGGGGTAATGTTGAATGTAACTGATAGAGCTGAAATTAAAAGTAAGAGAAGGGACTAATTTCCTTGTTACCAATGAATAAACTGTTTTAAGTATTTTACCTGGGAAGTCATTTTCTCCTACAAAATTCAGAAATAAAATTCTAGCACTTCCTTGAGTGGAAATGGAATGGAAAGGGCAGAGATGGTAGCATCTCTAAGTTAGGAAACCAGGAAGTTTAAAGAAGCCTAGGAGAGGTCACACACTTAAAAAGTGAAGTGTTGTATATTCTTAACATGAAGCTGACCTGCAAGAGAGATGTCAAGGGATTGTATAATTACAGAACAACATCAAAGGATTACACTACACTGCCGGCTCCTGAAGAAACCAGGTGCTGGTTTGACTCAGCCTAAGTATTAACTCAGAGCTAGAATTCACGTAAGGTAGAATCATCCCTAGGAGACAGTAATGAGTGAGCTTCCATAATCTGGACAGAGATACACAGGTTTCCAACTGTGATTGGCCGGAGGACACACAGACAGATAAGAATTAAGCCCAGAACATGATGACCTGAGGCCCATGAGATGGGTCCTTTAGACGTGATGGGCGAGAGCATTCCATATCCAGAGGATGCAGGAATAAGAGAGGCCACCAATGCCCAATTCGATAGAGTCCCCTTGAAACAAAACTGAGCAATAGCGGGTACCACCCAGGGGCTCATACTTCAATGCTTGGTCTTAAGGAAATGAGAATTGTACTACACCCGCCCTGGCAACAAGGTGAACCTAAATGTTTGTTGGCCTAGTTGGGCCTCTGTTATCCCAACTGTAATGTGAGGAGGGTTGGGGAATCTGAGTGGGTCCTATAAATATCATTTCTCTTTGTACCTAAGTGCTTAGTAAATTGGAAAACAAAATTAAATAGTGCCAAGTGATAGGTCAAAATATCATTTTTATTACCTATAAAGGTTAAGTTGGAGGACCCAGCTGGTGTGAGAACCCCATGAGCAAGGACTAGGGAGACTTCCCTGTCCACTCACAGGCCACGCAGGGGCAAGTCCAGCAGGCCTCCCGGGCTGCAGCAGAAGGGCTTTCTCCTGGTGGGAGCTATCGAATGTCTGCTCTCTCCAAGCAGCCAGAGCCCCAAAGTAAGAAGGACATGGCTGAATGAGCTAACTGTATTGGGGAAACATTTATTTTGCTGCAATTGTAGCCTCTGAGTATAATACCACATGAGCTATCTCAAAAGTTACAGAGCTGAAAGTCTTACATATCATATTAAGATGCTCAAATCAGACAGCTTATTGAACCAATTTTAAAACATACAGAAAGAAGCAGAACATGATGGGATGGGGCTAGGCACTGCACACACCCAGAGGCAAAGCCAGATGGACCCACCCAACAAACATCATAGTCACATCTTCAAGAACAAAAGTCCCCCCGCAAGAATAAATTCAAAAATAAGATGAAGCCAGACTAGAAGATCTCTAAATTCTGTCTGACAATAATATTCTATGTACAGATATGAGATATTCTTCAGTTTTTACAGTGTAATGAAAATACACATCACATAAATCTGTAAACGAAGCATTATGGAATAATATACTGTTTATTCAAGTTTGCTCAATTTATAAAAGAATGAAAAAGGATAAAACAAAGTAATTTTGGAAGCCGTAGACTCTATTTCTGTTTATCAACATAAGTGGAAGGTGTGTTCTCCATAAATAAGACATTATTTCTGGAATCATGTAATTATCCATCAAACAGTGTAAAGCACTCTAACTTCTCAGAAATACTTCAATTCTATAGTAAACAGATTAAATTGTCCTTTCAATTGGTTCATGCACTAAATTTAAATGTGGGTTCAGTGGCTGACGGGGATTTTAAGAAATGCATAATACTACATGTTATGAGGTTGCCTTTTTGCCATATTACTTTGAAAGCTGGATAAAACAAATATTCAATGAACATATAATGGTTAAATATCAAAATTATTTGTACTTCTAAATATATTCTTATCATTTAATTGTATATGAATATAATAAAGCAGGCTTTAAATGCTGCAATTATAGCAATAACTAAAAACATATTTCTTGATATTTTAGATATTAATATTGATATTGATATTGATAAAGTGAATTCCTAAACTTTACTGATATAAATGTTCTATTTCCTTCTTACCTTGCCAGAATATGGAAGAAAATGGTAGCTTTTGAGAAAAGCACAAATGGAATTAGAGTCTGGACAGAACTGTGGAACTTCATGTCTGTTTTATACCAGATTATTATATTCAGATAATTTTCTTTGCACTTTCTTACTGACAAGTAAACAAGCTGCCAAAACTCTCTAAATAATTCTACTCTGTAAGTCCCCTTGCTTACAACTTTTGCCTTTCTTCCTCTTCTTTCTTCAAATATACCTGCCTCATGTCCTAATCTATGGGATCCTGATAAGTGACCGGTTATAGAATGAGATAAATTTATTCAGTTCTGATGTTGAATGTAATTCATGCCAAGGTATGGAAGCAGGTGACGTTTTATTGTTTCTCATCTTTCACTCCTTAAGTGTTATTTTGACATTAACCCTGGGTGGGATAAACCAAAAGAATGAGTAATGTCAAGAATAAAATATGTTAGAAGAGAAAATATTGATTTGGTTTTGGGTTTGGGGTGTGTTTTGTATGGGGGGGCGTTGTTTGTCTTTAGGTAAAATGGCTTTTGATACTGCTCAGGTCAGAAATGGAAGCAGACGCCTTGCTCTGCCTCTGAATAAGGACTGTCACTCAAGAGCAGAGACCTGGAAATCCGCTGAGCAGGGTTTGACTCCCTGGGCATTTGGTCTGTTCCCTGGAACTCCATTCTTACCAGGCTGAGTTTTTTGTCGTCTTCATTTTTTTTTTTTTTTCTTATCTAAATGTTGGCCTACTATCATGCCAAGCTTTGTTTCTCCTTGTTGGAAGTTTGTGGTAATGTTTCCTTCTTTACTGTCCTCAGATGTCTTCCCCAAACTGGGTAAGTCATCAAAGGCCAAGCCCAGATGAAGGAGCCCGGATCCCTGGAAACACCCACAGAGCGACTTAGAACAGTCTGTTCTCCGTGTGCTTCTTTGTATAATGGGAATAATGATGCTTTTCATGCTTCACACTGTTGTTATAAAAGGAAAATAGGGTAAAAATATTTGTGAAAAATCAAAAATACCATCCAGATAGGCAAGAAATTGTTGATTTCATCTTAAATTGTAGCTTGCTACTAAAACTGCTACTCAAAAGCAAAATATGTAGAAAACTCCTGAGCTTAAACTAACCTAAAAAACTAAATTAAGGGGAGAGGAAATGTGGAGATATGGGTCAAAGGATACCAAATAGCAGCTATGAACAAATTTAGAGATCTAATGCATAACAGGAGGACTAAAGTTTAAAAAGTACTGTATTAGAAATTTTTGTTAAATAAGTAGATTTTAGCTGCTGTTCTCACACAAAAAAGTAACTATGTGAGATGATAGATACATTAATCTACTTCACTACAGTAACCATTTTACTATCTGTTTGTATCCCATAACATCATGCTGGGAAACTCAAATATATACAATAAAACTTACTTTTAAAAAAAATGAAAATGAACATATTAAAAAGAAAAAAATTAAATGACTCTCTCTTTGGAAGCATCCTAGTGGAAAACAATTAGTCCCTCTACTAGATCTGTGCTTATTTGAGATTTTGTGATTATTCTAGCCTTGCTTTTGCACAGCTCAAGGATTTGACAAACTGAAAAGGTGTTGTATTTTTCCTTTAGGGAAGCTTTCTTCTAAAGCACAAAATCACCGAGTTTCTCATATGCCTACTCATTAGAATTACTTCATTATGTCCAACTTCCCGTAACAAGTCTGTTTCGCATATTCCACACATTGCCATTTGCCCCAATAACATGTACATTTATGCTTAGTATATTAAACAGATACCTAGGATTACAGCCTGCTGGATAGTTTCTGAAGATAATATTAAATCATTTTATTACCACATCTCAGGAACTATTAAAAAATCACCATGATGGTATCTAATAGTATTAATATATGTAGAATGGTTAAGAAGTTAGTGTATTTATCCATGTATATACTTTCTTCTAATGAAATAAACACAGTAATCCTAAAAGAGTAAGTAACAAATCTTTGTTCTGGAGCATCTGTCACCAAAATGTGGTTGAGACATCAGAAAAGTAAAAACTTTCTATTTAAGATGACATTTCTCCAACACATTGTTTTACAACTTTTTGCAAGTGCTCTACATGGCTGCCAAGACAGATTAGGGTGTAACAGTCAGATTTACCTGCAGCATAGAAACAGAGAGGAACTAATATACAAGATACTTAATATGCTAAAGATAAATGATAAACAGCCAGAACATCAGAACAGAAATTAGTTGGCTTTCATTCTTGTAACCAAAAGTTCTGAAGCTCATGTCACAATACAAAAATAATAAATTCTTTATTATTATCAATTGTTATAAACTACGCTTCTCTAATTGCTTGCCTGCTTGTCTAATCTGCCACCTGCAGACTGATTGCCTGTGGACATTGTCATAGCTTTGTGACTCCATCTGTTCTCTCCTTTAATAAAATTCCCTTGAACTATTATTCTTCCAAATTCAACTTTGACCATTTACCATGCTTCCATGAAAGCATAATTAGGTCAGACTTGCTCAGCATTTGATATGAGATTTGTTTGGAGTGATCACAAACTAGTCTGGCTAAAGAAAGTTGAAAATTCCTAATTTCCTAATTTCTCTGATGGTCTTATGTGAGAACAGGGGTATATTTTGTGGCAGGCTTGGCCAAACAGGGAATTATTTGGGCAGGAAAAGTCAACCCATTGGACCTAGAAAAAAAGGGCCAAGAAGGTCTCAGGAGCAGGCAAAATGAGGAAGCCCAACATTCAGGCAGTTGGTTTTCCACGCAGTCAGTGGTTAACAGCAGGGAGACCCCTGGGAAAAGGCAGAGGGCAGGCTGGAGAGATGGAGAGACCCAGCCCCAGAAACTGAGGTCCAGCATATCCTGAATAGGGTGGAGGGCCCAGAAATAAGATCCCAGTTCAAGAATAAATGGGTCACTGGGAAGAAAATCAAGGCAAGGACCATCTTGTGAGAGTTAAGTCAGGCATGAGCAGTGAAAAAATGTGGCTTCATCCCAAGATCAAACAGAGAGTTCAGTTATCCAACCAGAAGAATGACAATAGAAGGACCAGGAGCAGAGGCTTTATGTTAACAGTGCCTGCCAGAGTCCCTTGCAGAAAAACCTTCATTAAATTGAACTTCACTGTCAGTCTTTTTCCAGAGGCCAAGGCAAGGATCCATGACTCAGACTGTGGAGACAGTTTGCATCCTGGCAGGTCATTTCCCACCCCACCTGGCTGCTATCGATTAGCAAATCAGCACTTCACGGCAGCCACACCCATGGAGCTTGGAAGGAGCCACAGATCCTCATGAGAGAGTACTCCAGGCGGTCACCACCAATAGATTGGTATTGTCCCAGGTAAAACCTGTATCCCCTGCAAAGCATTGCCAGATAATTCCAGACCAAAACGCAAAGGTGCTTTCCTCAAAGGCTTTATCACTCTTGTCCCTTCCTGACGAGTAATGTCATAGTGGTTAGGAGCCTGGTCCTAAATAGGAGTGTAGCTTGCTTATTAATTAGTGTCATCTAATTCTGGGCTCACACTTTTAGGAAAATGTCTTTAGAGTTCTTTACCTTCCTTATCTATCAATACTATGACTCAGAGCCCACAGTCATCTCCCTCCATTAACACTTTAATTAGGAAAGTATTAATATTATGGGTTGAATTGTGTCCCCCCTAAAAAGATATATTGAAGTCCTAACGTTTCTATGTCTCAGGATGTGGCCTTATTTGGAAATAGAGTATTAACAGAGGTAATCAAAATGAAATGAGGACATTAGGGTGAGCCCTAATTCAATATGACTAGTGTCTTCAGAAAAAGGAAATTTGGACACAAAGATAGACACATACAGAGAAGACGCCACGTGAAAATGAAGTTAAGAGTATCACGATAATACATCTACACACCTAGGAGTGCCAAATACTGTCAGAAAACCACCAGAAGGGAACAGATGAATCCTCACAGCCCAGAGAAGGAATCAACTCAGCTAACACCTCAATCCGGGACTTCCAGCCTCCAGAAATGTGAGACAATATATTTCTGTGGTCTGACACCACCTGATTTGTGGATTTCATACAAAAGACCTAGAAACTAGTACAGTAGGACACCAAGATTCAACTAACATTGAATCTTACTTTCTATTCCAAAGCACAAAAAGACATTTCAATCTTGACAGCATTGCCTAAGGATAAGGTATCCACAGAAAGGGACACTTACCTAGCACCGTTTCCTGTATGACCAAAGACAGCTTCAAAGTACGTAACATTGTTTCTGTAGAAACTGCTCTAGAAAATGTCCAAGTCCTGGCACAGGTTAAAGACATCAGAGCTTAAATAGAGCCTCCTTAACTAGCTCATGGGTCTCACATTTAGCAGGTATCAGCATCACCTGCAGGGCTTGTTAAAACAGATCACCTTGCTGCAGAGTCTGTGATTCAGCAGGTCTGGGACAAGTCCCTAAAGCTTGCATTTCTCACAATTTCATGTGACAACAAGGCTGCCAGTCCTGAGACCCACTTTAAGGGCCCTGGCCCTCTGAATCATTGCAGCCACTGTCAGGGAGACAATCTTCTTTTCCAGATAAGATGCTCTGTGTTTTCAACACATGATGCAAAGGAGGAGATTTGGGGACGGTAACTTTTCTTCTAACTTCTCTGTCTCCACTCAGCATTAACAGCCACCCCTAGTCCATTCATTAAAAGAGACACAAACCTAAGCTCCAGCACAACCAAATGGTCCACTGAGCCACCACTGCTCTCTTGCATATTACAAAAAGCTAAGTCAGTGAATATTAGAAATTATTTTTGTGTGAGTATTAAAAAGAAGTACGCTCTTTGGGCAAGCAGTTTGATGAGAGGAGAGCCTTGGCTGGGGCCATGGGCATAGGCAACACTCAGAGTGAGTGATCTCACATAGCAGCTCAGGGCAGGCCAGGAGGGTCAGGTTAGAAGCCACAATTTTTACAGTCCTGAGTGAGATGATAAGAGAATGAGAGAATGTGATATTTAAAGCTGAAGCAGCTGAGGAAGGATCAGGATTAACCATCAGAGTCCTAATGGGCCTCACCAGCTGGACACAATCCCAGCAGTTAAGGATTTTGGAGCCAGACAGACCTGAATTTGAATCCAGTTGTGTGATTTCAGATAATCAAGCACTCTAAAACTCAGTTTCCTCATCTTTAAAATGTGGACAATATTATCTTTATTGAAGGGATATTATAGGCTAAATTCTACCATGTATGTTACAGGTGAGACTTTTTCACACCCCTTTCCTACCACTGCTTCCACTGCCAGCCACTCCCCCTCACCCCTGCCCACTTCCTCAAGCACAGCCCATGACCCCAGCTGGGATACCAGCTGGCAAGACGGCAAAACCCAAAACTACGGATAATCAGTATCAGAGAAGTCCACAGAAGGTGACACTTCTGATAGAACATCCCTTCCCACAAGAAGAGTTGTGACCCTGCCTAACAGCTCAGTGGACACCTTGGCCAGAACAGGAAGGTATGGTGGCCTGTAGCCAATACTCAGTATCAAAATAGCAATTGCAGATAAGTAGATAAACCCTAATATAGCTAGGGTAAGATAAGAAACAAGAGTTAAGAGGAAACATTTGAATAGGAATCTTATGGATAATTCGGAAGACCTGATTTTTTTTTTCATATTCTTGGATTTAAATAGGCCTTTTCTCTTGCATCCTTCACTATTACTGAAAGCAACAGCAGATAAAAGTAGCAGAGACTTAAAACCAGGCGGCATGCAAGGAGTTGGGGCATGGAAACAAACAGGTAGGCTCTGCTTCAAATGATTATTCTGACTTATTTGTCCACGATCACCCACATTTTACAACAAATGAAGGTACTGGACCAGGAGGTGGGGAATAACTTGTCCAAGGATATAGATCAGAAGTGTTGGAACTGAAATATAAAACAAGCCTATGTGGCCACTGCGGACGCTCCACTACACCCATCAAAGAATACTGACCAGGTGAGGAGCCAGGACTCACCTAAGGGGCAGTGAGAGACCTTATGACCAAAATTATGCAGAGGAAGAGACTGTGAGAAACGATCCAGAGGCAAGGATGAGGACCGTCAGACCTCCAGAGCAAAGAGATTCTCCCAGACAGCAGAAGAGGCTTACAGAATGAGTGCCACAAAGTACTGATCATTTCACTCTTTCCAGGGGGCCTTACAACTCCGACACATACTCCTTCACCTCCAGAGGACATTACCTCATGTTCCTAAAAGCATTTCTCTAAATATTAACAGTAAGCCCTCTGAGAACAGAGCTCGTGTCCCTTTGTATTCTTAGGCCACCTTATGAACACACTGGAGCACACTGTCCACCTCTAAGAAAATGTTATTCACTTGGCTGTCAATGACTCATTGGTGATGTCCTGGTGTTTACAAGGTGACGCAGTTAAGCCGGTGTGGATTATAATATGTGGTTTCAATGACATCATCATGGTTCTGCTAAACTGGTTCATGGTTCTGGTGTGGCTTTGGTGAATGGTAGTATTTTCAAAGGCAAGAAGAATTTTAAGCATTGAATTGAAATTGTGTAGACACAGAACATCCCAGTGTAATTCTAAGAACATTGTTAATGTAAAAGAGGTCATTCTGGATCAAGGGTCATTTATTAGAGCTGCTGAATAAATGGGTTTTTTTTTTAAATATTGACATTATTCCCTAGGGCCTGGCATAGTACGTTACTATAGCCACTTTACACTTAGCATACGAGGATCGCTTCTGCTTCTCTACTGGTTCTCTAATGTGCATCGCCCAACTTCTCACTATATTTCACTTTGTTATAAAGGAAAGAATTCAGCCCTTGGGCATAAGAGACCAGGGTCTGAGTTCTTACTCTGTCACTTACTAACTTACGCAAATTGCCTAACTTCTTTGCAAGATGATATTTAAAATAACTATGACTATCTGTATCACAAAGTATTAGTGAGGATCAAATAAGATAATGCATATAAAATAGTAAAGCTCAATATAAATAACTTAGCTACATTTCAAGGTTTTTCTCAAATTTCAGTAAAATTTTGCTAAACTATGTAGGTCCTTATTTATCTCACATGCATCTCATCTTATGTGAAGGTATCTATTAATCTTAGTGATTATTTTGTTTTACAGCCACCCAGTTTCTTGTGTTTTCCTCTGATCCATTCTTGTGTGCATGTAAGTATCATAAGCTACCAAGGAAAATGGTATCCATACTTCTTTTGTAACTATATCAATCCTAAACAAAGAGTAGCTATTCAAATACTTGTGGAACAGCAGCTAGATGGATAGATAGATAGAGAATTATTCTACATTTGGACTTATAATGAAGCAGAGATACAAAAAATTCAAATAGAAGAAGAAAAAATTAAGATACAGGAGCAAATATAATATTATTTTTCATGACTGGTTTTGATGTTTCATCTGTTCTTTGTTGAAATAACAAAAAACTGGCAAAAAGACTTGCATAAATAGATACAAAACTGCTGATGTTTTCTTTCATAATGTCTTTGAAAACATGAAACCAGGAGAGGTAAATGTCATTAGTGGTGCAATGATATGATTTCGTCACATATGTATGACTGCGAGAAAGTAAATTAAATGCAGTGTATTTTTAATTAAACAATCTTGCAGTGAAACTGGGGAAGTCTATAGAAAAAGGAGCTCTTTTTGAAACTGCTTCAGGATCACCTACGAGCTTCACCTACCTGAACTGATTCTTTCCAGAGCTTTCAGCAGCTAGCATTGTGAGCAAGGATTCCTCTCTGTGATCCTGAGCTCCAGCACAAGTAGAATAATGCATTCTGTGTTACAGATCTGCCTCATTCTTTCTTAAAATCACTTATTCCATAGCTCAGGGGAAATGGGACTTCCTGGAGTGGCTGATGGCAGGAGCATCACCTCTCCTGACTGCACCCTCCCCTCAGAGTTCTAGAAAATTAGCCATTACCTTTTCTTCTTACTTTATTCTGATCAGCCTTCCGAGGACAGCTTAAATGAGCTTACAACCTAAAATATTCCACATTTTTATGCTCCACTAGGATTTTTAACAAACAGCCAGATCTCAAGAAGCATAGTACTCTTGGGAGACATAGTCCAAACAAGAACAATAATATTTTGTACTGATGTAAAATAAGTATTGTACTAAGAGAAATGAATGAAACTACAGTAAAATGTTTCAGTAAATTCAGCAGTCCATTTTCTACCCAGACAGAAAAAGTTCATATGTATAAAAAAATCAATTAAAGAACCCCAAATAATCAATATCCAATCACTACCTAATTTTTCTTTAGTTTCTTTTACCTTATATTACTTTTTCAGTAATTGCTTTAGCCTATTGTGTGAGAATCCCAGTGTATTTTAATGTTAAAATATAAGCAATAGTTCTTGGTATTTTTGGAAGCAACAATACTTTTTATCTCCTCCTGTTTGTAAGCTCCTCCTAGATTTTTGTCATTTCTTATTTTTCTGTAATCCCTAAGTCACTAGGTCCTGATATTCACCTCAAGAAACAAAAATAATCTTGTAATTTAATAGCACATTTACTATTCTCTATCAAAAATATATAAATATAAAATATGCTCACTTTTTAAAGGTAATTAATTCATTTATTCAACAACTATTAATTAAATAGCTATTATATATCAAGCACTGTGTCCAGGCTGTAGAGATACAGCAATGAATAAAATATAAAGTCCTTGGCTACGTGAAGCAGATATTCTAGGGAGGTAGACAGACAGTAAACAAATTTGTGTGTGTGTGTGTGTGTGTGTGTGTGTGTGTGTGTGTGTGTGTGTGCAGCTATAAAAAAAATTAACCAGGGTAAGGAGATAGAGAGTGAGGGCAATGATTTGTTAGAGCGTTTAGGAGTCTCTGAGAAGGTGACATTTGAGGAAAGATCTGACTGATTTGAGGAAAGAGCCACGTAGATATTCGTGAGATTTTTTTTCCCCAAGGAAGGAGGTGGAGGAAGGGACAGCAAAACAAAATGCCTGACACAGGAAAATGCTTGGCATGTTCAATGCACAGTAGGAAGGCTATCATTGGAACATGGGGAGCAAAAGACAGTGGTGGGGAATGCAGTCTAAGGATGGCCCAACCATGTGTAGAGGTGGGGGGAGGGTGAACTGTGGTCCCATCTGGACACATCAGGAAAGATGAGTCTACAATAGGGTTGATGACAGATGAGGTATGGGATGTGAAAGGGAGTGAGGAATCCAGGATGGGACTCCAAGGGCTTTGGCCTAAGCAATGGGGTGAGTGATGGGGCCATTTCCTTCATTTTTCAGGCTGCCTTCAAGCAGTAACTAAGAACAACCTGTCCAATAAAGGAGAAATTAATCTGAACTGTAAAATTTAGGAATCTAAAAACTCTTTCAAAGTTATCACTCTCAACCCAACCATTTCTTTCACATGGCTTGAATTTTGCTACTCTTCCTTGTGACTTTTCCAGAAAGTCTGCAATTTATCATCTAGAGATTAATCTGGGTCAACTGGTTTTGTTGCTGCATTTATTTAAAATGCAAACATGCTTTGGAGATTTGGCAGGCTATTAATCAGACATATTCTTTGTGAATTGCTTTAATCGTGTTGTTTTCCTCCTAACACCAACCTGTACAATGGTGTTGAAGGGGATGGTGATCCCCAGGTAATAGACTAGAAGAAATATTCAGAAACAGATGGTACTTAAGTAATAAGCAGTCTGAAGTGGCACTATGAAGTGTGGGGCCTTAGAAAGCTAGAGAGCAGCATGAGGTCACTGAACTTCTATTCTGCAAGGGTTAGAAAAGGCACAGAGAAGTAAGAAAACAAACACACAATCAAAATGCTCGCCAGTTTTATCAAGAGCATTTTCTGCTCTGTACTAAGAAAAAACATCTGCTCTGGAACAGCAAATATTAGTCTAAGCTTAGTATATTTTACAAATATTTATTTTTTATATTAGTCAATAAAAGCCCTTTGATTTTTTTATTGTACGTCCCTCAGTGAAAAGCCTTTAAAAATTTTATGTAATAAAGTCAGCATACACTGAAAAGTTGAGGAGATACAATAAAAGGAACACAGTTAAGAAACCATAGTTACAGTAACAATATTTCCCAAATCAAAAGTAGACAAAGTTTGATAGGCTTGTAATTTTAAGAGAACAATAAAAGAGAAAATGTGAACTAATAAATACCCATGAAAATCCAAGACCTCTTATTGCCTAGATAAGACTTACAACACAATAACAATTCATTACTCACTTGAAAGTTCTAAACCCTATCATCCCAAAAAGTTACATTTCTTCAACAAATCAGATACTTCATGAGTATCAGCCCATACTCACCATCAAAAGCACATTTCTAGGGTTCTGTTACTAAACAACTTTTCCTTTCATTGAGCCTCTTCTAATAATAAATACAAACTCATAGCTTTAGCTGGGGGTGTATTTCAGCACTACCTAAGCAATTGCTTTTTTCCATCAAATCTAGCCATACTGAGTGCCTCTGCAGAATAAAGATTTTTTTGGTACTATTGGGCCAAAACAAAGCTGAAAAGACATATGGTCCTTAAATTCATAGGACTTAATGCTAATTTGTTTGGTGACTAGTAGTGATTAGGAAGACAGAGGAGGGATAGTGTCTGGTTAGTTTACCTTTTAACTTTATGCATCTATTTCCCATCTGATTCCCTTATGTCCTCCATGTCTCTCCAACCCCCACTCACATTCCCCCTCTCTCTCTCTCTCTCTCTCTCTCTCTCTTTTCTCTCTCTCTCACACACACACACACACACTGTTGAGCTCTAGGAATTTTAATTCTGCCAGCTTTCTTCTCTCCTGTCTCCACTTCCTAAGTCAATGTCATATTGAGGTACCATTCTACTGGGAATGTGACACATTAATCCCTAAACTATGCTGTGGAGGGGATAACGATTGGGCACAACGAGAAAAGTTAATATGTCTTGCGGTAGTTTTAAAATATGTCTGCAAATTCATTGACAATCCTCTCCTTAAAAGACAGAGCCAATTTCCCTCTTGTTGATTGTAAGCTAGACTTAGTGATCTGTATCTAATGAAAAGAATATAACGGAAGTGATGGTATGTGATTTTCAAAGTAAGATCATAGATGACATTGTGGCTAATACCTCATTCTCGTCAGTCATCCATATAATAGTAATATTATGTTAATATAATTTCTTCCAAAAACACAGTTAACTCATCCCTAGAAATATCCTAATGAGGTGCTTCAATAGGGGTTATTAACTTACTGCAGAAGTCTACAGTGATTTGAACAATATCAGAAGTCATATTAAAATATCATGCCTTCAGTTTTTCTAAAGCTTTGCTTTTATATCTGTTGCATTTTCATAATGTCCATGAAAAATTATAACTAACAATGCTACTTTCATGAGAAATTTCCGCTTCATCCAGAATGTCACACTTTTAGACATTGACCTCTATTTACTTATTTCAAGATAGAATTAATGTATCGTCATTGAATTCTTGTAAGTTCTTCATAAGATTAACATTTCTTAACCTAGAAGCTATGAGCAAAATCAATTTTTTCTCATATTATTTTAACAATTTATTCTTATTTCTTAGAAACAAAGAGGTAAACAAGTTGACCTTTATGCTTTAAATAAATTATTTGTCCCATAAGAGCCTTCTAATATCTCGGATGTCAATTTCTCCTTCCTGTAACACTCTTTATATGGTTTCAAATGCTGGTATGTAACACATTGCCTAATTTAGCCAAAAGCCAACCTATTCAACAACAGCAATAATAAAAGTAACAATAACTAATATTTTCTGAGCCTGCCCAAGTACTAAGCATTGTGCATTGTATTTTATATGTTTTAATTCATTTATTAATAATTTTCAAAGCAATCCTGTGAGATAGGTACTGTAATTAACATCTCCATTTAGAAGCCCAAGAGAGTGTTTTAAGGAGGGAAGTTTCGACAGCTCTCTCTCTCCTGTAGAACTGGGATTCAAACCCAGACACTCTAGCCCCAGAGCCCTGGCTTTTAATCACTCCATTGCACCGGAGTAGTCTTGGCTTCTACGTGGATTTCAATGTGTTATGGACTGAATTGTATCCCCCTAAAGTTCATACATTGAAGCCCTCACCCCTAAGATGGCTGTATTTGGAGATAGGGTCTTTAGGGAGGTAATTAGGTTAAATGAGGTCATAAGAGTGGGCTGCTGATCCAATAAGACTGGTTGGTATCTTTATACAAAGAAGAAGAGACACCAGAGATCTCTCCATCTCCACAATGAGAAGGCAGCCATCTACAAGCCAGGAAGAGAGGCCTCACTAGAAACCAATCCTGACAGCACCTTGGTCTTGGACTTCTTGCCTAGAGAACTGTAAGAAAATGTATTTCCATTGTTTAAGCCACCTAGGCTGTGGTATTTTGTTATACCCTGAGCAGACTAACGCACAGGTTTTCTTCTCTCACTGTACTCTTCAAACACGCTTGAATGAACCCTAAGTAGTTAACTGTGCTTTGACTATTAATGCAGCCATATACCTAATATAAAATTGACTATAATTCATTGCCTATGCAATGTTCTTTCAAGCTTTCTTATTCTCCAATGCATTAAAATTTACTCTCTTATACTAATATGAAGTTTAACACTGTAATTACCTAGCACATATTCATGCTATTAATCATGTCATCTATCTAATTAAAATAAAAATGTTGCCAAACACAACATTCCTTCTTAGCTATAGAAAACAGTTAAATATGGTATCAAGCTTTACAGTAATGAACTATTAATGTTCTTAATGCTTATTTAATTTTGAAATTAATTAGTCATGCCTCAAAGAGACCATGCAAATATCAAGATCTCTGTTTTCTAGAGTTCCAACCATTCATACTTAGGTCATGCTGTAGTTTGAATATGGTTTGTCCCCACCAAAACTCATGTTGATCTTGGTCCTCGATGTGCCAGTGTTGAGAGATGGTGGGACCTTTGGGAGGCAGTTGAGTCATGAGGGATCTGCCCTCATGAAGGCATTAATGCCAGGAGTGAGTGAATTCTTACTCTAACAAGACTGAATTAGTTACTGAGAGAGTGGGTCGCTATAAAGTGAAGTCATCTCTTCTGTTTTGACCCTTTTTCATGTGCCTACTTCCCATTCAGCTTCTCTGCAATGTTATATTGAAGCATAAGGCTTCACTACAAGCCATTAGATGCAGCCGCCTGACCTTGGACCTCCCAGCCTCTAGAACCATGTGCCAAAATAAACCTCTCTTCTTTGTAAATTACCCAGTCTCAAGTATTCTGTCATAGCAACACAAAATAGACTAAGGCAAGTGCCCTCCTGAATCCTGGCTCTGTAGAGTTTTTGTCTCTCTCTTCCTTGCTAGGTGTTGGCCAGCATCCTGTAACCTATCCCTGTCTCACCTTCTGTTAAAGTTTTTCTCCTTGCCAGGACAGTATAGTCAGTAAAGCAAATGGTTATGGGTGTGAGTTTTGGAGTTGGATGATCTGAATTTTAGTCATTTCTCCACCATTTAGTATAACCAGCAAAGGTTGGTCAAGTTGCTTAAACTTCATGTGCCTCAGCTTCCTCATTTGTGTAATATGGTAATAACTACTTATTTATTATGAGGGTTAAATGAAATGAAAAGCACTTAGCTAAATGTATGGAACATTGTAAATACTCAATATATCATAGTTGTTACTATCTGCCGATTAATTAGTCTGTTTTGTTCTTTGTAAGTTGGTGCTGCTGGACCTAATTCTATGACTACAGGTGACATATTCTAAAAGAGAACCTCTGGCTGAAGTGATTTAAACCAAATAAATGATCGAGGCTGAAAATTTTAACACTTGGATAAGCCTGAAAATAGGATAAATGTTTGAAAGCAAGTTCGCTTTTTTTCTGTTCAAATTACACCAGGAAACAAACATTGAGTTCACTTAAATGGAAGTAATACAATGAGAACCACAGCAGAATAGGGAACAGATTTGGCAGGAGGGATGGATGTGACAAGTTCTGTTTAGGATGCAATAAGTGTTGTTTTTTCTGTTTTCAATTTCTGTGAGACTTCCAAATGGAAATGTTCAGTAGGGAACTGGGCAAGCAGATCTGGAGGAGAAGCTTAGAATCTCAGGAGAGAGGTCGAGGCAGGCGATTTAGATCCAAACCACCAGCATAAACAGTGGTGAATGAGATTATTTTCAGAGAATGTGCAGACTGAGAAGGGAAGAAGGTGGGGGCAAGATCCAGAGACTCACCAACTGATACAGAAAAAGAGGTGTCCATAGAGAGGAATGAGAAGCCGCTGAGGAAAGACAACTAGGAGTGGCAAAGAAGACAAAAAGAAGCTGAGCACTTCAAAAAAGAAGTGGTCAGTTGTGTCAAATGTTGCCAAGTGCACAAGTAAAGGAAATATGGAAGAATGTCTACTGGATTCTGTAACAAGAAGGTAATTAGAGGCTTCGGTGGAACAGTGAGGGAAGCTCCAAATGGAAGCTTTCTCTGTCTGCTGGAGTCTTCTTGATTGTCCTCAATGTCCCTGAACTCATAAGAAACTAACAATCCATATTACACAATTTAGAACCATCTTATTTTGGCAACTATAATATCCATATTATAAAAATCACAATTATTCCATAAGTATAGATGGTCCCCAACTTACAGTGGCTTGACTTAGGATTTTTTGACTTTATGATGGTGTGAAAGCAATAGGCATTCAGTAGAAACCATATTGCAAGTAGTCATATGACCATTCTGTTTTTTACTTTCTATACAGTATTCAATAAGTTGCATGAGATATTCAGCACTTTATTATAAAATAGGTTTTGTATTAGGTGATTTTGCCCAACTGTAGGATAATGTGAGTGTTCTGAGCATGTTTAAGGTGGGCTAGACTGAGCTATGATATTCTGTAGGTTAGGTGCACTAAATGCATTTTTGACTTATGATATTTTCAGTTTACAACAGGTTTATCTGTATCTAATCCCATTGTAAGTCAAGGAGCATTTGTATTAATCTTGTCCTCCTAAATGGATATTAAATCCTTTATCACAGAAAATCAGCATGTGTTTCATGGTCTGGACAAATAATAATATGTGATAAAGGAACTCTTGCTAATGGAGTGATTGATCAAATTTCCACTGAGAATATTAGATTGCAAGTGGGCAGTGCTGAGATCTGGGAGCCACCCTCTATGATCCCACTGCCATTCCCTTGAGAATGATTGATACCAAGCATGGCACTCTCTATTAATTGGCATCCTGCCATCTCTGAGCCAACGCCTTTGATAGGTCATGATCTGGGTGCAAGCTCTAATACTCCTTTCCCTTGGCCACTAGACCTTGAGCTCAGAGGATGCCCACTGTGGGCCATAAAGTTTACCCTGTAAATGAGGTTTGCCTGAGCCTTTTGATAGGGATGTGGCCTTAATGCTCAAGCAGTTCCCTGCTCCAAAGGTACACAATAGTACTCCTCCTCAGGGATATAGAGTTGATATACTCATGTTTTCTTCTTAATCCATATTTCCCCGAAAGTAAAAATAGCCACTGAATTAATTTAGAATTACCCTTAAGCCTGTTGTGTCAGAAATGGCTGCAGGAAGAACAGAACAGGGCTTGCCCGGAACTATTGTAAAATGGTTTTACCTTTGAGAACTTCTGGGAGAGGTGATGGAACCTCAACAGAGAGTTTCTTTTGTAGCCTAAGGAGTGATTCCAAGGGATCAGGCTGCATCAAGGAACCAGAGGTGATAAATCCCCGGTGATGTGTGGTCTCTGAGAAACCCACAAAATGCCCCAAGAGAGTCAATTTTCATTGCCAGGAAAAAAAACACCTCCTCCAGTCAGGATGAAGTTTTCAGTCCCATTACATCTCCTCCCTCCTCCACTCAACCACAGAGAAGTTGGAAGTCTCAGCATCTCGCATCAGGAATGGGAGTTGTCAGAAATGTAACCAAAATGTTTGTACCCTCATAATATCCTGAAATAAAAATAAATTTAAAAACTGAAGCTAACCACGTTCCTCTTCCTCTTTTCCCCTGGAGTCTTCCCACTTGCAGAAGGCTTGAGCTCCAGGTGGGGTAGTGAGAAGTTTTAAGTGGACATATTAAGTACAGAATTCAGACTATTTTTGAGGGGACCAAAGTGCCCAAGGATACTTTCATCATCTGAAAATTATCAGCTAACCAGCAGGGTTTTGAAGAATGTTATCCAAGGGCAAAAGAACAACCACACAGAGTTGGTTTGCAGTGAAAAAAAAATAAAGTTTCCTTTTTAATACACCCACCAGAGTCCTGCTCCTTCAATGTGTTGGTTATGGCAAAAGCAACCTCTACTGGAGATTAGAATGTTCTCTTAAGATCCAAAGCAAAACAAATAATAACATCAACATTATATATATATATATATATATATGTGGTGTGTGTGTACATACATATGTAATGAGTTCATCAATAGCAACATATAAGTCATAAACCATAGCACGTTGCCATGCAACTTGTTTATATTTTAAAAGCTTCCTCTTACAAATTTATGTTAGAAGGCATTACCTTGTTTAGTTTAATATATTCGCCATTGGAATTCATTTCATCTCTTTCAAATTTTCAACCTAAGTTTGGGGTTATGATTAGTCCAAATTTATACTTACAAATTGCTAACCTGGCCTAGCAGCTTCATTCTCTTATTTTCAAACTGTATCTTCCCTCCAGGAATCTCTCATTTTGTCCCAATGGACCCAATCTAACCCTGACCAGCAGAAGGTTCCTGCTGTTTCTTGTGAGGTCACAGCAGCCTTCACCAATACCACATCAGCAGCGTATGAATTTTGCCTTTTATTTCAAAGTTCTAAACATAGGAAAGACTTGACTTTACTGTTACTTAAGATCTTCCTATAGAATTTAAGGCCTATCAAGAGACATATAAAAGTTCTGATGCATTTATATGCCAAGTCTTTCATGTTTTACCCATTACTAGAAACTAGCTTTGGGGTAAAATAGATGAAATTCCACTGTGTATAAGGGGACAGTAAGCAAATGTGACATCACTTTAGTGACTTTTGGATGGAGAAAATGCTATTAAATCAAGGGCCAGACTTAATAGAATATTCCAAGTTTACTCATTTATTCTATTAAGAAAAAATACCCAACATGTTGAAATAAGGTAAATGGAGAGCAGCATTTCCTTTCATATACAGGTGCATTGTTTAACAGGGTTGCTTAATCATCCAGGGAACCGTACCATTGCTCGGCTCACTATCTGCTATTGATCAAAGGCCCAGACTCCGTGAAGTTGCATGTTTATTTATCATTTTGTCCATTAGAGATGCAAATTATTTCTGTCTAACAGAAAAATAACCCCAAACACTATGCTTATATGGCCTATAAGATATCAGTAGGTTTAGTATTTAACCCAGCAATATTATTTTAAATTGTCTTAAGTCAAATGCCTATAAACACTCAGTTCTTGAAATGTTCTTTTTCATCTTTACCAACATTATCATCCTGCTGATTCCTATTTTAATAATCTGAATAAACCTTTGACTCATGTTTATTCTATCTCTGAGAATCATGGTTTTTTATTTAAGTTTTTGAAAATTATATTTGACAATTCTGTTATCACTTTGCTTTGAGACAAATCCACTAGCCTAAAAATGTTACCAGTGTCATGGATTTAGAATAGTCGTTCGTTCATTCATTCGTCCATTCATCCAAGTATTTATTGAGAGCTTACTATGTGTCATTGCCATAAGCAATGAACCAAACAGAAGTCCTTGTCCTCATGAAATTGCAGTCTAGTAGGAGACAAAAAGTAAACAAACTTTTAAAAACACATAGCCTGTGAGAAGAAACTAGAAAAACCTCATCATTTGTCTTTTGTTCCACATGGGTCATAAAAACTTACATAATAAATCTTAAGCGGAGGTTCATGAACTGAAACTGAATGACATACAAATGGAGCTTACCGGAGAAAAGTGACAGGCATCACAAACCTGCAAAAGCATCTGACTGTGCCAAATGGCTTGTATTGCCAATAAAAATCAAATAATTCAAATAATTAAAGATTTGAAAGTGAAAGCTATAATTATCAGGGCTTCTTGTAATTGAGGAAAGTAACTGCTGAGCATGTAGATTAAAAGCTAAATGAAACATTCAATTTATTTGTGAAATAATAATAAATATTATTGAGATAATGAGAAGTTCAATTCTTGAGATACTTGAACTTGTTCTCACAAATCAAATTATTAAAATACCCCTCAGACCTAGAAGCCACCACAAAAAGCATCTGAATGTGAATTATAAAACTTAATTTGAATAAATTAGATGTCATTGATGGAACTGTTCAACTGTTCTGTATAAAGAAAATGGAAAAGGAGTAAAAATGCCAAAGGCTACTACTACAATTACATTAAATCTTTCAAAAATAGTTGGAATAGATGGAAGACGTTAATAAACCTGTACTATTAATAGTTAGGCCTATTATAATAAATAAAATACTTAATATAACAATCCAAAGCCAGTGCTATGCACATAAAAAAAATTAGTTAGATTAAATATGTCCTTTCAAATCAGTGTGGAAAAATGTCATAGAGCTAGTAGCCTATCCCATATAAAAAATAAATAAATTTAGACCTTCACCTCATATAACCACAAATGTATTTCAAATAAATGTTTTAAATACACAGAAAAATGAATACCATAAATAAGAAACAAATATGGAAACTTTTGAGGAAGGACAGGGATGCTGGCAAAGCATAGCATAAAAGCCATATGTCATAAAAAAGGACAGATTTGAATTTATAAAAATAAGAAACAAAATTAAAAGATAGGTCACAAATTAGGAGAAAATAATTTAATATATTCTATGATAGAATTAACATCCAAATTAACATCCATATATATTAAAAGGCATTCAGAAGGAAAAAAGCAAACTACACAATAGAAAAATATGCAAAGGATGTTAATTATGAAATCACTGGGAAGAAATATGAATGACCAAACCCATAAAATGATGCTCAAACTTTGATAAAGACAATTTTAAAATAATTATATATTTTTTCACCTGTTAAAAAAATTGTTAGTGCCCAGTGGTGGTAAGGGTGTGAGCAGTTGTTGATGATGAATAGGGGACTCCCTTTTCGAAGGGTAATTTGGTAATATTCTCAAAATTCACAGAATAGATAGAGTTTGACCCAGTAATTTTATTTACATAAAATTGTCTTACCAATACTTGTGCATAAAAGCCAATTATGGAAAAAAGTTTCTTCCAATGTTGTTTTTCGTAGCTAAACATTGAAGAAGAGAAGTGAATAGTTCTCAACAAGGGAATTGCTTGTCATTTTTTGGATCCAGAGATCAGAAATTAGATATGGTCATTCATTCAACACATATTTATTGAGTACTTACTATGTGTTAAAAACTATGCCCAGTACTAAAAATGAAATCACTAAGTACTGAACTGTAAATATTACCATGAAATTTAAAATTAAAAAAAGACAAGGAGCAGGAAAGTATTACAGATTGATTTGAATTTTAGGAAGAAATAAAAAATAGCATATGGCTCTATGTGTGTGTGCCTCAGAAAAGCACTATATATCCATAAGAAAAGTCTTGAAGGGTACTTACCAATTGTTAACTGTGATTTTCTTAAAAGAATCAGAACCAAGAAGGGTTCTTTTTTAAACTTTTTTTATACTTTTATGCAATTATTTTTTAACTGTGCAAACAATTTTTAAGACTAAATTTGCAAAACTAAAATTAGGGTCAATGTCTTTATAAATTAAAAAGAATTATCTGCATATAAGCACATTTCATCAAATTCATATCTATAACAGGCCTAAAATACTGGTGAGACTAAAAACTGTTTCAAAGGTTGACTTGTGTTAACACATTATATAAATTATATAATATTACTATAACTGCTGTGATAGTGGATGAAGCATACGTGTTGATTAATACAGTGAGAAATATTTATTGAGTTCTTTCTTACATGCCAGTCACTGAGGAAAGCTCTGCTAAAATGAAAAAGTCAAGTCTTACTCCCAAAGTGGTTTGCCAGCTAAGAAGATGTTACGTAAGAAGAATTACAACAAAACTATGATAACTGTTGTAAGTCTGTGTGAGGGGTTTCAGCACCGAATGATGACCCGGAGGCTGTGAGGCAAAACCTGTAACATTCAGCTGAATGGCTGTCCAGGGACCGACAGAATTGGCATCACCTGGAAACTTGTTCAAAATGCAAATACTCAGGCCTCATGCCAGACCCACCATCAGGACATACGTTTTAAATGGAGTCCCAGGTGATTTGCACGCTCATTAAAGTCTGAGGATCACTGTTCTGTGTGAAATTACTTTCTGATTAAAAACAAAAAATCCTCCCTTGACCTGGAGCCTGAGATTTGGTCCCCCACTGAATGGTGACTGTCCCATAATGATGAGTGTAAACCTAACCGTGGAGAGAACGAGAGACGTCTGAAGAGCCTACATTGCTCACTGGAGCCAATAAGTGTATTAATTTATTCACTGTGCCAGTTAGAGCAATGTCCTTATCTGCCTGGAGAATTTTTCTTTACAATTAACATGAGAAATGATTTCATTTGGGGTTTTAAGAAAGTTATTTAAATATCCTATGTCTCAATGTTTGTTGACCCATTTTTAGAGTATGTCTGCAAGCTTTACTGCCTCTAAATGATTGTAATTATGAATTTAACAAACAAACTATAAAGATCATACTATTCAGAGGAAAATACCCTCCAGGAGGAGTTATGTTATCAAAGAGGTTTGGCTTTGCAAGTCCCCTTGGCCAGGAGCCCTTTAAGTCAAGGGAGTTTTAGTTCCCCTCTTTCTGTGTTCATCGGCAACATGATAAAACAAGCCACGTAAGCTTTGTTTGAATTACCCCATTCGTTTAACCAAAGGAAAAATTATCAAAAAGCATGTATGTGCTTCTGAGCTAGAAAATTTGTTAACATTGCTTCAACTTAAATATATAATTACTCTAAATAAATAATTATGAATGTCTTCCATTTCAAAGGAAAACATTATTTAGGACATTTAAGATAGAATTTCACGTATATTGATGACTTTGTGAAAAACAAAAGCCTACTTACTTAAAGTTTTGCCTAGTTAAGACACTTTGCCAAATATCAGAAAGACTTTCAAACAGCAGTCATACACTCATACACTCACAAAAAGTGAATAACAATGGTTTCATCAGCCAACAAAGACAAAATGCCTTCACATAGCTGTGGAACTTGAACAAAGGAAAGAATAAATGCCTGGGCTCTGGGCTCCACAGTGATCAAATCTTCAAATCTTTCGCTACATTTCAAGAAGGACGTTGGTGATAACACAGACAAGGAGGAAGAATCTGTAAATTTTATTATATGATAAACCACCTACAGACACTGGAAATGTTTAGCTTGGAAAAGACTATATACATATACAGTGAGATACTCAATCCTTTAAATATTTAAAGGGCTAGCTTTTGGAAAAACTGAACCAAACTTAATTCTATTAAATACAAGAGAGCAGAATTAGAATCAATGAGTAAAAAATTACAGGAAGCCTATTAAATATAAAAGAGTCTTCAAACAGTAGAAAACTTTATAAACAAACAAGTTGTGAAATAAAAATAAGTTCAATTATTGCAATCTTTGAGATAGTCACCGAAGTCTGCTTGAAATAGAGTGAATCCCTTGTGTGAGAGAGCATTGTATCAGATTTGAATATCCTTTAAGAAATACTTGGTGAGAACTGCACGTTGGGTAGAACATCAGATATTCTCCTCTAGTTCTGATTCTCTGATAGCTAAGCAAGAACACACTGAGGGGTAGGGTTACTAAGGTCAAAAAATACAGAAAACATGATTGTTGCCAACAGAAATCCAATGTAGCATGCACAGATGAAAGAAACCATTTACCAGCAGTATGTCTAAGAACCCATAAAATCTAAAATACTACCTCTCAAGGAGACTTTTCCCAAAATCTGAAGTTTTCAGGAAAAAAGCGTCTAAATACACATTAGAGACAGAAGGACTTGGGCTAATTTCTCTTTACAAACCTAGAAAATGTTGTTTGCTAATAAATGAAGCCAATTCAGGCACTGTTGTTACTTGTCATGAAAGAAAATTAGATGTTAATCTAACAAGACTCTGAGAATTTATTTTAAATTAATTCCTTCCTTTATAAACAAGGCAAAATTTAAGTATTGTCTTGAAAAATTTAAATGCTGAAATTACTTGATGGTGGCTACCATTACCTATATCAACCATCTGTTAATAAGTTACAATTAATTAAGAATTTGTGTGTTAAGCCCATGCTAGGCATTAACATTCATCAAGAAACCTATTCCTGGATACAGCTGGAGCCCATCCTCTGAAGTGAGGTATCACAAAAATGGAAGAATAGGCACCCCATGTACTAGCCATCAAACAGGCACTGACTGATCAACACTAAGGTGCTCACACAGTAGTAATATTCTTTGGAGGGAGGGGGTGGGGTGGGTAAACTCACAACTAATGGACGCGGTGAGCATTGTAGGGGGGGAAGAGGCTCGTCTCAAATCATGGTTGGGATGTGGCAAAGTCATAACATGTAACCAAAATGTTTGTACCCCCATAATTTCCTGATACAATAAAAAAAAAAGAAACCTATTGCCTATTTGTAAATGAAGAACCAGAGGAACTGGTTGTTTAAAAAGGCTATATCGCCGGGCGCGGTGGCTCACGCCTGTAATCCTAGCACGCTGGGAGGCCGAGGCGGGCGGATTGCTCGAGGTCAGGAGTTCGAGACCAGCCTGAGCAAGAGCAAGACCTCGTCTCTACTAAAAATAGAAACAAATTATCTGGCCAACTAAAATATATATATAGAAAAAATTAGCCGGGCATAGTGGCGCATGCCTGTAGTCCCAGCTACTCGGGAGGCTGAGGCAGTAGGATCGCTTAAGCCCAGGAGTTTGAGGTTGCTGTGAGCTAGGCTGACGCCACGGCACTCACTCTGGCCCGGGCAACAGAGCGAGACTCTGTCTCAAAAAAAATAAATAAATAAATAAATAAATAAAAAGGCTATATGACTTGCTAGTAGCCATGCAGATAATAACTGGTACTAATAAACTGGTGTTAATTATACAAAAATGTATACATATGTATATAATGACTAATATTAATACAATAAAGGCTTAAATTTTAGTTTTAGTAACATAACATGACAACAGAAGCAAAAATAAGCTTTTTCATCTGCTACTTTTCTGCAACATTAACTCCTATTCTGTTGAACCAATATTCAAACATTAAAGTCCATTTTTATGTTAATTTGCACAATAATAGCAATTTTAAGTCCTGCTGGAAACTATCTGTACACTTGAATATGTATGCTTGTGTGTTTGTGGCACATGTGATATTTTTTAAAAGTCATTTCAAATACAATAGTATGTAAAGAATAGATAGGGAAATTAAAATTGATTGGTTATAAAATTAAATTTTATTCTCTCCCTTATTCTGTGGTATGAAAATCAAGATCTTTCAAGCATAGTTTAATCTCTTATTTTAGGAAAATATGAAATTACATAAGTGGAATTTTATTTGTAAGATTTTTCTTTGCTTTGCTCTTTGTTTGCAGCATCCACATAAATTGCCATAATGATAATTATCTAGAATTTTAAACATTCTTTCAGAATTTTAGATATTGAAGAACTTGAAAATTTAATCCAAGCATATGTTTTTTTGTTTTTTTGTTTTTTTTTTTTTTTTTGAGACAGTCTCACTTTGTTGCCCGGGCTAGAGTGAGTGCCGTGGCATCAGCCTAGCTCACAGCAACCTCAGACTCCTGGGCTTAAGCGATCCTACTGCCTCAGCCTCCCGAGTAGCTGGGACTACAGGCATGAGCCACCATGCCCGGCTAATTTTTTTGTATATATAATTTTAGTTGGCCAGATAATTTCTTTCTATTTTTAGTAGAGACGGGGGTCTCAGTCTTGCTCAGGCTGGTCTCGAACTCCTGACCTCGAGTGATCCACCCGCCTCGGCCTCCCAGAGCTAGGATTACAGGCGTGAGCCACCGCGCCCGGCCTCCAAGCATATGTTTTTTAAAATGAGGACACTGAGACTTAGAAAGTTTGTGATTTGAAAAATAAAAAAGGTTCCTTTCTAAAAGAACCCTACAAATCATTATTTTGGCTAAGATTTATCGTTCCTTCTTCCTGATGACACATAATATCTTATATTCTTTGTATACTAAGGTTTTTGAGTTTTCTAATTTTTTCTTTTTTCCTTTTTCCTTTTTATATTTTTATTGATACATAATATTTGTACATATTTATGGTCTGTATGTGATATTTTGTGGCATGCATAGAATGTGTAATGATCAAGTCAGGGTATTTAGGGTATCCATTACCTCGAGTATTTATAATATCATTTCTATGTGTTGGGGACATTTCAAGTCTTCTAGCTATTTTGAAATACACAATACATCACTGTTAACGATAGTCCACTCTACTCTGCTATCAGACACTAGAACTTATTCCCTCTATCTAACTGCATGTTTGTATCCATTAACCAACTTCTCTTTATCCCTCCCCCCACACACCCTTCCCAGCCTCTGGTATCTATCATTCTATTCTTTACCTCCAAGAGCTCAACTTGTTAGCTCCCACATGAGTGAGAACATGCAATATCTGTCTTTCTGGGCTTGGCTTATTTCACTTAACATAATGATCTTCAGTTTCATCCATGTAGCTGCAAGTGACATGATTTCATTTTTTTAAAGGTGACTAGTATTCTATTGCATATATATGCCACTTTTCTTCATCCATGCATTCATTGATGGACACTTAGGTTGAATCCATATCTTTGCTATTTTGAGTAGTGCCGCAATAAATATGGGCACACAGGTGTCCTTGTGATACACAGGTTTCTTTTCCTTTGGATAAATGCCCAGTAGTGGGATTGCTGGATTATATGGTAGTTCTATTTTTAGTTCTTCAAGAAATCTGCATACTGTTTTTCTTAGTGGCTGTACTAATTTACATTCTCACCAACAGTGTATAAGAGTTCTCTTTTCTCCACATATTCACAGCATAGAAGCTTTTTAATTTAATATATTAATAATCCCCTTTGTCTATTTTTGTTTTTCTTGCCTGTGCTTTTGAGGCCTTAGCCATAAAATCTTTGGCTAGACCAATGTCTTGAGTGTTTCCCGTTTTCTTCAAGTAATTTTATGTTTTGGGGTCTTATATGTAAGTATTTAATTCATCTTGATTTGATTTTTGTATACAGTGATAGATAGGGGTCCAGATTCATTCCAATTTCCCTAGCACCATTTATTGAAGAGGGTGTGTTATTGGTGCCTTTGTCGAAAATTGGTTTGCCATAAATATATTTCTGGGTTCTCTATTCTGTTCCATTGGTCTACATGTATATTTTTATACCAGTATCATGCTCTTTTGGTTACTATAGCCTTTTGTTATATTTTGAAATCAAGTAGTGCGATGTCTCCAGTTTGCGGGGCAGGGGGGGGGGTGGAATTGCTCAGGATTGATTTGGTTATTGGGGCTCTTTTATGGTTCCATAAGGATTGTTGTTTCTATTTCTGTAAAAAATGACATTGGTATTATGATAGGGATTGCATCAAATCTGTAGCTTGCTTTGGGCAGTATGGACATTTTAACTATATTAATTCTTTTGATCCATGACCATGGGGTATCTTTCCATTTGTTTGTGTTCTCTTCTATTTCCTTATAGGGGTCTTTCACCTCCTTGGTTAAATTTATTCCTAGGTATTTTATTTTATTTATAGCTATTGTAAATGGGATTGTATTTTTTTTCTTTCTCATCTAGTTCATTATTGGTGTATAAAAATGCTGATTTTTGTATGTTGATTTTTTTATTCTGCAACTATATCGTATTTTATTAGTTAGGTCTAAGACTTTTTGATGGAGTCCTTAGGTTTTTCTAGATATAAGATAGTGTCCTCTTCAAAGAGGGACAGTTTGACTTCCTCTTTTCCAATTTGGATGCCTTTTATTTCTTTCTCTTGCCTGATTGCTCTGGCCAGGACTTCCAGTACTATGTTGAATAGGAGTGGTGAAAGTGGCCATTCTTGTCTTGTTCCAGTTCTTAAAGGAAAGACTTTCAGCTTTTCGCCATTCATTATGATGTTAACTGTGGATTTGTCATAGATTGCCTTTATTATATTAAGATATGTTTCTTCTATGCCTAGTTTGTTGAGAGTTTTATCATGAAGGGATATTGAATTTTATCAAATGACTTTCCTACGTCTATGGAGACGATAATATGGTTTTTATTCTTCATTCTTTTGATGTCATGTATCACATTTATTGATTTGTGTATTTTGAGCTACCCTTGCATCCCTGGGATAAAACTCACTTGATCATGGTATATTATCTTTTCGATGTGCTGTTGGATTCAGTTTGCTAGTAGTTTGTTGAGAATTTTTGCATCTATGTTCATCAGAAATATTGAACTGAAGATTTCTTTTTGTTGCATTTTTGTCTGGTTTCTGTATCAGGGTAATGCTGGTCTCATAGAATGAGTTAGGAAGAATTCTCTCCCCATCAATTTTTTGAAATAGGTTGAGGAGAATTGGTGTTAGTTCTTCTTTGTAAGTTTGATAGAATTTGACAAGGAAGCCATCCAGTCCCGGACGTTTCTTTTTTGATGACTGATTCAATCTCATTCCTCCTTTTTAGTCTGTTCAAGTTTTCTATTTCTTCCTCTTCAATCTTGGTATGTTGTATTTTTCCAGAAATTTATCCATTTCCTTTAGGTTTTCCAGTCTGTTAGTGTATACTTGTTCATAATCATTTCTGATGATCTTTGTATTTCTGTGGTATTAGTTGCAATGCCTCCTTTTTGTTTCTGATTTTGTTTATCTGGGACTTCTCTCTTTTTTTCTTGGTTAGTCTAGTTAGCAGTTTATTGACTTTGCTTATCTTTTTAAAAACACAACTTTTTATTTTGTTGATCCTTTGTATATTTTTTAGCCTCTGTTTTGTTCTTCTCTGATCTTTATTATTTCTTTCCTTGTATTAATTTTGGGTTCGGTTTGTTCTTGCTTCTCTAGTTCCTTGAGATGTATCCTTAGATTGTTTATTTGAAATATTTCTACATTTTTTATGTAGGCATTTATTGCTATAAAATTCCCTCTTACCACTACTTTTGCTATATCCTATAGGCTTTGTATGTTGTGTTTCAATTTTCATTTGTGTCAAAAAAATTTATTTCTTTCTTAATTTCTTCCTTGACCCAATGATCATTAAGGAGCATGTTGTTTAATTTTAATTTATTTGTATAGTTTCCAATTTTCTTCTTGTTTTATTGATTTCTAGTTTTATTCAACTGTGGTCTGAAGAGATACTTGATGTGATTTTAATATTTTTTAATTTGTTGAGACTTGTTTTGTGGCCTAACATACGGTCCATCCTAGAGAATGTTCCATGTGCTGATGAGAAGAATGTTCAATCCACAGTTGGTTGAATCCATGGATCCATGGTTGAACCTGTAGATATGAAGGGCCAACTGTACATAGAGAGAGAAAGAGATTTATTGTGTAAAGTTGGCTTGCATGATATGGAGGCTGAGAGCTATTGTAGTCTGCAGTTGTAAGCTGGAGACCATGAGAGCTGATGGCTCTGGTCCAAGTCTGAAGGCCTGGGAATCAGGAGAGCTGATGGTGTAAGTTCCAGTCCAAAAGCCAGAAGACTAGATGCCCTAGAAGAGGCAATGTTTCAATTGGAGTTCAAAGGCAGAAAAAGACCAATGTCTCAGCTCAAGGTTGTCAGGCAAGAGGAGTTCCCTCTGACTCAGCCTTTTTGTTCTATTCAGTTCTTCAATTTATTGAATGAGGCCCACCTTCATTAGGGAGGGCAATCGTTTTACTCAGTCTACTAGATTCAAATCTTAACTTCATCCAGACATACCCAGAATAATGTTTAACCAAATATCTGGGCCCAGTCAAACTGACAAGTAAAATTAACTCACAGGGACTTAAGGAAAAATTGACACAGTCACGCTGATTTGGCTCCACAAGCTCTACCTGGAAAATCAAAATTGGCCCCCATTTATTTTATTTAAATGATTAATGTTTCTTATGATTGAGAACAGAAAACAAATGTAAATGAGTGAATTTGAAGTTTATTCATTTACATTCAGTTCCTTTCCTAATTTTAACATTAAAAAATAATGGTAGCTTCAAAGGTTAGATTTGACACTGGCAATGAAGAGCACACATAGACTCCTGGGTGAAGTCCCTGGTCCTTATTTGAATCCTTGTGTCCTCGTATTTGGGCCAGCACAGATTCAACACCTCGAGAAGAAAGCAATGTTGACTCATCTTCATCAAAGAAATCCCCGAGTGGAAAGTGAAAGGCATACAGGCTGAGCAGCATTTGTGGCTCAATATTTAAAAAAGGAAAAGAAACTTTCTCTCTATGGGTTTTCCCAAGTTTGGTTTATATAATGGGACCAAATTATTCCTGAGGAAAAAAATGTGTTCAGCCATGAAAATAACAGCAACAAAGAATAATATTCAATATCTCCATGGGCTTTCTTGGTTATCTTAACTTCCATATGCGGTACTCAATTCAAATTAATTTTTCTCTTTTTTGATAATTTGTGAAACAAAAATAAAAAATGTGTGATGAATATTTAGTGATAAGCTAACAAAGCATAACTTTTAGTCAGCTTTCGAATTTCCATTTCTTATTTCCTTGTGTTGTACTGTCTCTTATTAAAGAAGGGACGATGATGTTCACTTCTTGCCAGGTGATAGGGAAAAAACAATTTCCTTTCAATCAAAAAATATGAATACCAAGAAATCATCTGAAGATTTTATAACTAAAATGACAAAAGACTGCCCAGGAAAATATGATTAGTTTTTGGAAATAGACATTATCCACCTTATGTGATCTTGGGAATACAAAAACAAATGTGCTTCTTCCTCCTTTACTGGTAGGAGAGTGCAAATGTATAATGCAAAAATGAAATTCAAAGTATTTTATAAAGAATTACAATAGCTATTGTCTTTCAGAGCTGTCTTCATAAGAGATACTGTGCTAATCTCCTTAAATAGCCATCTAATCTTCACAACTACCCTAAAAAATATGTATGTATTATTATCCCTGAATATAGAAAGGAAATTAAGAAGAATTAAGAAAAATTTCACCTCGTGAAACTAGTAAGTGGCAAAGCTAGGGTTAAACCCGGTTCATTTGCTTGCAATGTTAGTGTTTGTACTACCCTGCTACATGAATATCTGAATTATAAATCTGTAAAATCTTTGGGCTTTAACCTAAAATTATGTATAAAACCTCAAGAATTACAAAACTAATTTATTGTAGGAAAATCTAGTGTGAAAGGAACTTTGCATCAACAAATATTTAGGGTGACCCTATCCTGGATAAGGACATTTTTTCTGGAAACTGTAGGAATATAAAGAGTTATCATAGAGAGTCACCATCCTCAAGGAGAGAACCAAAGCAAGCATATAATTGATAATGCATGGTGTAAGTCATAAGTTCTACAAAACATGAGAGGTAAGTGTGTGAGGAAGAAGTATTAATGTGGTCTGAACTTAACAATAAAGACAAAGACTTCAGGGCAGGAGCCAGACTTATCTGTGACTTGAGCGGCTGCAATGGATGGGGGAGATTCAGAGGTTCTTAACCCAGTGTCCATGCGAACACGAGCAAGCTTTGAGGAGCATGGCAAGGCCCCAAAGTTGTATGTAAACATGTCTGAGCATTTTTCTAGGAGGGAGTCTATGGTCTTTAACAGATTTTCAATTACATCCACGACTCAAAGAGATTAAGAACCATAAGGAAGCATGAAAAAGAGACTTACAGCTGTGGTAAGATAAACAAATGTGAATATGGACATGCAAAAGCTGTGTTCTTGAACCATGCATTCACAAGTCCTGCCAGGCTCAAGCTACCTCCATTTATTTCTCTGCGGGAGTATAGGGCAATCCTTCGCTTGTAGCTTCATGACTCCAATTTCTGCCTCCATCTTCATATGGCCTTCTCGCCTGTGTGACTCTGTCTCTCCGTCTTGTGTTTTTCTCTCTGTATGTCTTCATGTCCAAGTTTCCCAATTTCTCTATTTTTTATAAGGAAACAGTCGTTGGATTTAGGGCCCACCCTAATCCAGTATGACCTCATCTTAACTTCGATCACACCTGCAAAGACCCTTATTTCCACAGAAGATCACACTCACTGGTACCAGGACTCAGGGCTTCAACATATTTAGAGGGAAGGCAGGGGAGGGACATAACTTAACCCACAACACTTGTGAATCTGGAAATCAGGCAACACTCTAATCATCACCAGGACATCAGATTCTGGACCTGAGCAGCAGCCAAAAAGACCTCGGAGCTTTGCAGCAGGTAAAAGCTCAGAAATGCCCTGCTCAGGATGGCTCAGAAACTGGGCCAGAGCTGAGCTGGCCGGAGGCAAGATCAGTGGGCTGGACTGTGGGGAAGTGGGAACAGGGAAAGCATGTGGTGCTGACCCAGCTGCCCTGTGTACTCACCCTCCTGCATGCTCAAATCCCATCCATACTGTAAAGTCCAAAGTCTAGTCCAATAACCTCATTCCCTAAAAATCATCTAATATGGATCTCTTTGTTTAAATTCCTGTGGTATATTCCATCCATCCCAACTTCATTTAAATATTTTATACAAGCTGCCTGGTCATACGTTTTAGTTGTCTTATCTCTTCAATAAGCATGCAAGGTGCTTGAGATTTGATACTGCACCTGGTATTTCTTTGCCATCCCATGACAGCAACCATCTCAATGCTGGGTATTTAGGAAATATCTATTGCACATAAAATATTTATTGAAGGAAATGATTCTTGACTAAGAGAAAGTGACTAAGAAGCCTCCAACATAAACACAGCATAAGGGGAAGAGCAGGTGAACTGGAGCCCTATCTGTGGAGTCAACACCCCTGAACTGGGAGGAAATCCGCTGCAACTCTTCAAATTTGCTCTCTCCATGTAACCTTTGTCTGACATTTCTCTTTCTCAAGTAGGATTTCAATCACGCACTTTGAGGTTTTATATAGAAGCTGAACCCAGCAGATGCAAGAGGTTGCTGTGAGAACTGACATTTTTGTGGTCCAAGCACAGCCTGCAATTTTGTACTCAGTCAGCACCTGGGAGGGAAAAGCCCCTGCACTTCAGATGTCTCTTCCAAGCATGTCAACACGGCTGCCCCTTGAAGCCAGACTTCCCCTGTGAATGAATAGGCAATCTGAGATGCTGTGAGTCTCTTAAGTCAGACTTGAATACAGCCCAGATTGCTAGCGGAAACCTGCCTAGACTAATTTGCAGTCACTATCTGACTCCACTGCCATGCCTTTCAGCTAACAAGGGCATTAGCTCACAGCACTTCTAGGAGCCAAATTGCTTTTTTAGCAGCAATTATAAGAGTGCTAATAAAAAGCTGAAAGTTGAGAGAATCGATGTGCTTCTTTTACTTCTAAATCGTTGTCTCATATTTTCCTTCTTGAATTCTAATTCTATACCATGAATGAAGAAAATGCTTCCTTTCAGAGCAGTGAGCAAGGAAGGTACATTTTTGTACATTCTAAGCCTTCTTTTAAGAAAAATCACTTTCATCTGTCCATTGTATGGGCATAAAAAGGGAAATCATATTTTCAATAATTACAGGGAATGGTTTACTATAGATAGTATATGATAAATTACCTACTAGCTACAATTAAGTAAAAATTTAGGGAAAATAAAAAAAGGATCAATTTATTCATAAAACCACACATCATCCTCCAAGTTCATTTACAATTAATTAGAAGATATCATGGAATATAAGCATGAAGCATTGTTTTTATTTCATTTAAACAAATATCCTTGACCCTTACTATCTCTGATTTTAGTATTCTAATGTTCAAATTACATGAGCCTGGGCAACAGAGTGAGACCCTGTCTCAAAAAAAGCCATGGTAGACATGAGAAGGAGAGAATTCTCATTGTATATTCATTTTCTACTTTTGAATATTTTAATTATGTGATTCTGTTATTTATGTAGGAAGTATTTTAAAATATAAACATAATTTGTGTATTTGAATATATAATTATTTAAAATATGCAAAACAAAAATATAAGAGCCATGTTATGAGGAAGCATAATGAAGACAAAAGGACTAAAAGGCAGTCTTAAGATAGTAACCATTTAGTGGCACAAAATTTGTTTTGAATTGCCTGGAAACCAAGGAATCAAGGAAAATAAGATAAGTTACATGACAATAATTATTTATAACCAGAAGCACATTGCTTAATTTCCCTACTACGGATAGGCAAAGTATGGGTCCCACAGGGCAAAGCCTAGGGACAGGCTTTTTTAAGCCTTGGCATTCCAGAAGATAATAAATGTGCCTGTGGTTTAAAAAAAAAAAAAGTACTTCAATTAGATATTTAAGTAATTCAGTCCAAGAACATAGATTTCTGATGATCTAATTTAATATATGGTTTGAGGTCAGAAAACCCAGAATCATGGTATTACTCCTTTGGTACTCACTGGCCTATGGAGAATGATATTAATAATGATAATCCAATATTTATTAGACTATTACTATGTGTCAAGCCCTGTGCTAAGATATTTACATGTTTTGTCTCACTTATGCCTCACAACAACCAAGGAAAGACATGTATTATTATGCCCATTTCATAAATAAAGAAACTGAGGCTTAGAGAGGCTAAATAATTCATCCAAATGACACAATTAGTAAGTTGCACAGCCTAGATTTGTAGAAAAATTATGCAAGACTCCTGAGCCTAGGCATTTGACTGCTTCTTTCTCATCCTTCCAAAATAATCACAATTGTGAAAAATTGCACATACATTTTCAGGAGTTTCAGAGATCCTCATTTACTACTTCCCACTGTATGAATATGGTCAGTCTAACCCAACAGCATCCTTAAGTAGCAACAATACCAACTAGGTTTTGAATGGAACCAAATAGTAGGTAACATGAAAGTGAGAATTTTATAATGGACATCAAATCCTGCCTTCCCTGTACATACATACCATTCCACACTGAGAGCTTGATTTCACCTTCCCTGGAAAGAGGACTTCCCCGGAATTAGGCTACGTTGATGATTAGAATGCGATGGAAATGACCTTCTGAAAGAGGTCCTTGCCTTAAGAAGAGGGCATTTTTCACTTACATCTTCTTGGAATCTAGCCACCATGTTATGTCAAGACCAAGCCATACAAAACAGGCACACAGAGAAGCAAGGTGCTCCAGTAAACAGCCAACACCAACTAGCAGTCATGTGAGTGATCTACTTTGGAGACTCCAGCCCAGGACAGCCATCAGATAGCTCCAGTGCCAGTGAACGTTATGTGGAGAACTTCACAGTAAAGTCTAGCCAACATGCAGTCTTGAGAAACGGTTAAATAGTTGCTGTTTTAAGACCAAGCCATTAGGTACATTTGTGCAGAAGTAGGTAACTAAAACAGAGTCTAAAGTTGGTCTTTTATCTTTTGGTGCTATTGATTAGGAAGAAATCCACATACGATACATTAGCTATAAGACATTAAAGTGGTAAAGTTCTTATGTTGCTATAAAACCAAATAATTCGATTTGTTGTCTTATGTAAATGAAAATCCATGTGCATTAAGATTGACTGATGGAGAACGTGTAAAACAGTCCTAAACATGCTGCTTTGAATCTTTTCCAATACTTAAAATGTGTGCTTTGTGGAAATAAATATTTGCTATGGCAGGAAGCCATACTTTCAATTCTTCTAAAAACTGCACTGAGTTATGAAAATAAAATCTATAATTAAGGAGATCTGGGACACAACCCTGTTTGTAACACTTTGTTCTGGAATTTCATCTGCACAGGTCTGTCCCTTTTCACTCTGGTTGTCATGGTAGTATTGCACTAAAACCTTCTTTGGAGTACTTAAGTCCTGGAATACAAATCAGGATCATCAAGATTGGCACATAGGAGGTTCTTATCTAAGGAAACAAAGATCAGTACACTCAAATATTAATCTTAAACTTGCCTAAAGGAATCAAAGATCAATAAAGTCTAAGGAATCAAAGATAAATTTTATTTCAATAATAAATGTTTAAGGAATCAAGGACCAATTAATCTTAAACTAGGTTTTTCTCAATTAAGTGAAACACAGCAAATCAAAACTGTAATAGCAAAATATCCGTGACCAAAATCAGCTTGTTCCTCATTTAGGATATTAGATTGGGAGTCCCAGACCTACCGTTTATTTAAACTAAAGCCAGACTACAGATGTGATAGGATATGTAGAAGACTGATAGGTCTGTAATTTAGAAAAGAGAACATCATTGTTTCCTATTATCTTTAATATGCTTCTGTAAAACAACTAATCAAAATTAGTTTGCATTCCATGACAACACAGAAGTTGGTAAGATATCTAAAACAAGTTAAATGACAGAAAAAAACAATCTTGGAAATCAAATTTTGTCACAGCTATTAACTGTGATCAAATTTGGATGGTCAACCATTAATACCATTTTTTTAACTATTTGTTTACTCAACCTACATTCATTGAGCCATAATATGTGGTGATGCTTCAGAAAAAAGACAGACTCTCTGATTGAACCAGCTTTTAATATGGTATGAGAAGACAGGAATAGAGAAATGCTTCAGAAATCTGGCAAAAGGGAGGGGGTGGGTAGCTCTCCTCAGATAAGTCTAAGAATTCTTCACAGAGGAATAATTGTTTTCATTTGATCTTATTCTTAAAGGACAAGTACTTTAATCTTGAAAAACAAGGGTATTCCAGGAAAAGAGAACAGTACGTACAACGAAAATCCCCTTGGAGTGATGCAGAAGAAGGATTCAATAAGGAACAGACTTCAGATAGCAGGACAGAGAGAGATAGGAAAAGAGAGAGACCAAGGAGAGAGCCAGAGAGAGAAAGAAAGAAATGGGGAAAGAGCAAACTAGAAATACAGATATGAAGGGAAAAAGAGAGAGAGGAGAGACGAAGATACCCAGAGTGGGAGAGAACATAAATACAGGTTTCCAAAGCACTAATGGAATCTTTGGAAAAACAGCACTTGCTTGATGAGTTATCTACTGCAGATCATCTTTATTCCAGTTAATATTATGTTGTGTATAAAACTGAAAGATTCAAAAACAAGAGGTGGGCCGGGCGCGGTGGCTCACGCCTGTAATCCCAGCACTATGGGAGGCCGAGGCAGGCGGATCGTTTGAGCTCAGGAGTTCGAGACCAGCCTGAGCAAGAGCGAGACCCCGTCTCTACTAAACATAGAAAGAAATGATCTGGCCAACTAAAAAGATATATAGAAAAAATTAGCCGGGCATGGTGTTGCATGCCTGTAGTCCCAGCTACTCGGGAGGCTGAGGCAGAAGGATCGCTTAAGCCCAGGAGTTTGAGGTTGCTGTGAGCTAGGCTGATGCCACGGCACTCACTCTAGCCAGGGCAACAGAGTGAGACTCTGTCTCAAAAAAAAAAAAAAAAACAAGAGATTGTCAAAACTATGCTGAACAGTTTTCTTAAAACCATGAAGCTAGGCTAGTTCAGCTACAAAAAGAGAAACTACAAATTTGAAGAGGTAAGGAGGAAATATAAGCCAGAATTCCTAATGAAATAATAAAAGCAAATTAATGGCATTTATAATGTTTTCTCAATACAACATTACCAAAATATTGCATTGCAAATATAATAATACAATATTAAAATACAATGCATTACATACATAACAATGCAACATTATAAATTATAATACTGAATTAAAATTGTTATACATTACAAATTGCAATGTTGTATTGTATTATAAAATACAATAATATAATATTACAAATGCCACAGTTTTAAATACAGGACTGCCATTCCATTCTTCTTACAAGTCTTATGAATTAAGGAATTACACTGGAAAAAAATTTTTTTGCTTCCCTTACAGGTGCTACAAGGTAAACTAGAACTTTATAGTATTAGTTACTCTAAAGTTTAAAAACCCCATGACACAAGAAGATGTAACTTTTCTACAGAAAATCAGAACAAAAGGAGTCGAAGAAATAGATCATTTGTTATTGTTACTGTGTCCATGTGCAAGAAGTAAATCAGGAATCTGAGATCTCTCTCAGTGTGTTCTAAGTGTCTGTGGGTTGCCTCATCACCTCACAGGGATTTCACACAATGGAAGTGTGCAGTTACTACCACTCTTCGTTTCTTTTTATGCTTTTGAAAGCACAAGATAATTCCAGACAACATAAATTGTAAAATTTATATTGAAATAGAAACATCATAAAGTACATTCAAGTAAAAGTGCTGACTATTGGAGCAAAAAACAAGACATCTCCCTGTCTATCGGTTGTGATAATGTAGGAGAGAGAAGCCCGGGTGCAAATTAAGGCAGCATGAGTGGGAGTGCAGAGGATGGACAGACACGAGCAATGTTGAGAAGACAGGACTGGGAGGCTTAGCAGTTGGTTGCAACTGGGAATTACAGGGACAAGGAGCAGTCAAAAGTCATTCCCAGGCTGGTCCGAAGGTAGTGAGTTATCTTACTTGATTGTTCACAGCCAGTTACAGATTGAACTCCTTGTTCTACTACTTTCCCCCCTCCTCACTACTGCACTTGACTAGTCTTAAAAAAAAAAAAAAAAGTCATTCCCAGAACTCAATTTGAGTGAAGCCACATAGAACCTATTTAAATTCTAAGTTAGATCATGTCCCAGAATCCTTCAATTGTTCCCTTGGTCACTCAAGGTCCTGACCTCATCTCCTAATACTCCCCCCTTTCACTCTATGGAATGCCAGCCACACTGGCATCCTTGCCATTCCTCAAATGCATCAAGCATGCTTCAGGTTTTGCACTGGTCATCCTCAAAGCCTGGAATGTTTCTCCCTCAAGTATCTGCTTCACTAACTCCCTCACTACCTCCAAGTCTGTTTAAATGTTAACTTTTCAGTAAGACCTGTATTTACCACTCTTGTTAAATGTCAACCCCTCAACTCTCCCAATTCCCCTATCCCTGCTTTATTTTTAATAGCCCTTATCATATTCTACCAAATAGATAATTTATTCTTATATATTATGCTTGTTTTCCATTGTCTCACTGAGGTTAAGCTTGAAAGAGGAGAGAAAATGTGGCAGACAGGATAAATACTATAGTTCACTTTTTAACAAGATGAGCTTGTAGTATCCATGGGCATCTAGATAGAAATACTCAGTGAGCAGTTGGATATAGTGGTCTGGAACTCACTGGAAATGTATGGAGTTAGGAGTTAGAATTCATCAGCATACAGATTTAAGCCAGGGGTATAGATAGTATCATCCACAAAAGTATGTGCTTTTCCAGTAAGAATTCTGGAGAGCAGACAAAAGAAACTCTGTTTATTTTAAACAGAAAAAGGAATTTATTGAGCATCTATCAGGTACTAACAAACTTGACTAGAGGTTGCAAAACCAGAATTGGAAAATGGGCAGGAGCTAGAGGATTACAGAGGCCCAAGAAACAGGGAAGCATAATGATCCCTTAGCATTACCAGATACTTACACAAAAACAGAACACTGCCCTTGCCCGTTTACCACCTCCAGCACCGTAAATTAACCATCACTATTCCTCCAGCTTATACCACTTACTCAAAGACCCAAAATGAAGCATCAAGTTTGCTAAATCTATGTCACTTGTCCTTGCCCTGGCATTTGGTGTGTAGGCAGAGGGAGTATCCTCTTCATCCTTGTCTTCCACTATCATCCATGAAAATTAGGATTTCCCCAAGCAACAAGGAGGTTTGAAGGCTGGGTTGCCATATAAACCCCACACACATCCACCCCAAGGCACAGAATGAAAAGAGTAAGAAGTATGGGAGGCCAAAAATGCAAATCTGGTGCTGACTACATTGCAAAGATAAATGGTCTCATGGGGGCCTGTGATGAAGTCTTAGAAAGAACTGTATAAAACTGGGAAGTAAACAAGGGAAAAGGATTAAAGTAGGAAAAAATAAATTTCAAGAAGTAGTCAACAATTGCAAATGCCACAGAGAATTCAAGTGACATAATACTGGGAAGTGACTGTTAGATTTCTTTTAGTAAGAAAAGTTTCAGTGGAATCAATACAGACAGAAATCAGAATTCAGTGGTCCAAGAAATAAAAAGGATGTAAAGAAAAGACAATGAATGCAGACATCCAGAAGTTTTCTGTCTTTCATCTTGATCTTGATGCCCATCATGGTCAACTGCACCTTAAATTCCTGACTCCTTTTTTCAAGCGTGTTTCTGAAAGCAAAAGGTCTGTGTCCACACTACATCAAGTAAACAAAATCCCTTTTGCTATTGCCTGAATATTCATGTCCCCCTAAAAATTCATATGTTGAAATCTCATCACCAAGGTGATAGTGTTAGGAGGTGGGGCCTTTAAGAGGTGACTAGGTCATGAGGGCGGAGCCCTTATGATTGGGATTAGTGCCATGACAAAAGAGATGCTGAGGACTAGCTAGTCTCCTTCACCATGTGCAGACACAGCAAGAAGGTGCCATGTATGAACCAGGAACAGTATCTCACCAGACACCAAACATGCCAGCAACTTGCTCTTGGACTTACCAGCTTCCAAAACTGTGAGACATATATGTTTATTGTTTATAAGTCACCCATTTTACAGCATTGTGTTGTAGCAGCCCAGCTGGACTGCAAGATCTTCTTACTATCATCAATTTAACTTCCATAACCACAGTGATTCTTTTATTTAGATGGAGGGTATGTAGATAAGATTGGCAGAAAAGAATAAAGTCCCCACTCAAGTGCACTGTTCCCTAAATGTCTAAATTAATAACTCTTTGATTATACTTTGGAGAGGTCACAACCTTCAGCAAATAGAGTTCATAATAACATACAATATATGTACAGTTGACCCTTAAACAATATGGGATTGAATGATGCAGGTCCACTTATATATGGATTTTCTTCTGCCTTTGCCACCTCTGAGACCAACAACAAGACCAACCCCTTTTCTTCCTCCTCCACCTCACCCTACTTAATGTGAAGATGGTGAGAAAGAAGACTTTTATAATGATCCACTTTCACTTATGAATAGTAAATATATTGTCTCTTCCTTATGATTTTTGTAATAACATTTTCTTTTCTCTAGCCTACCTTATTGTAAGAATACAGTATGTAATACATATAATATTCAAAATTGTGTCAATTGACTATTTGTGTTATTGATAAGGCTTCCAGTCAACAGTAGACTATTGGTGGTTAAGTTTTTGGGGTGGACTCCAAAGTTTTGGGGTTGATGTGGATTTTAAGATGTTTGGTGTATTTAACTCCCCATTGTTCAAGAGTCAACTGTATGTATGAATAATGCAAAAGCTGTAAAATTTTCTTTAAAACTTTGTCTTCTCTATATTAAACTCTAAAGTAATGATTTGTGTTTCTTAGCATATCTCATTTCTCTAGATCAAGAACTCATTAGCAGAATTTGGTACTAATTTCATTTATGCTTTTATTCAACCAATAAAAATGCAAATTAATGTTCAAAATGTCCTTGGCAATTGAGAGACTAATTTATGTATGCCTTAAATTATAAAATAGCAGTAAATTTAAAGATCGAAAGAAATTAAAATGGTGATAACTTTTTAATGCAAAAATTGAATATTCAAAGCCAAGTTGTAAAAACATTAAAATAGTACATTTTACACCTGTTATACTTTTATGGAAGTTTATTATTACTAAAAATGACCTCTATTTTAGAAACAAAGCAAGTAATATTGAGTATCTGCTTGTATGCTTGTTACTTATATCTCTCCTACTTCCAAAGAAATTTTGAAGCTGACAGTAAAAGACAAACATAAAAGAGAAGCATTAAAATGATTTTTTAAAAACAAGAGCCACTAACGAATTCGTGAAGATAATGCTACCAAAAAAAAAAAAAAAATCTCCTTAAGGATAGTTGCAGAGACTGAGTAAAGCACCTAGCTGTGAGCCTCAGCACAGTCTAGACACAAAGGACTCCTATAAATTAAGTTACTCTCTTTATCTAATGGACTAATCGTGTGAAGCAAAACTGTGTTGCTGTAATGGAGAGGAAATATTTCCCTGTCTCACAGTAGCCCCTTATCAAATTAGATTGTTTTGTTCCATTTATTCAAATTTTTATTCAAATTTTTCAACAAGCCAGGCAATTCTAGATGAAATTGTTAGGCAAGTAAACCTTCTGTTTCCTCCAACCTCCCTTCTGAGCATTTCCATTAAACATGAACTCAGAACCTGGTCCCTGCTATGGTTTGAATATTCGTGTGTATGAATCAGGAAGTGAGTCCTCATCAGACATCAAATCTGTTGGTTCCTTGATCTTGGACTTTCCAGCTTTCAGCCTCCAGAGCTGTGAGGAATAAATTTCTGTTGTTTATAAGCTACCCAGATTATGGTATTTTGTTATAGCAGCCCAAACAAATAAGGCAGCCCCCTCCAATTAGAAGTCTAAAGTCACACACATAAAGCAGTGGTTTCCAAAACTGATTAACAGAATCATGTGTGGAGCATCAACAACAATTCAAATTTTGATTGTTACCTGCTCCCAGGTGGTTGGGAAACTATCACCTTAGCTAAGAAGCTCTGTTACCTTTGGGCGGGTATTTTTACCCAGCAGGGAGAGCTCTGGAGCATCTAAAGTCTGAGAAAAAGCTAAATATTTTACTATTTTCTAATTGTCAAAAATATGTATTCTTTAAAAAAGGAACTGCATACAAAAGATTAAAATCCGCTATAATCAATCCCACCACACAGAATTAACCATTGTCAACACTGTGTGTCTTTTCTCTCATAATTCTTTCTATGCATGCACACAAACAAAATGTAGGATTTAAGTCTAGTCACAGTGGTATATGCCTGTAGTCCCAGCTACTCAGAAGGCTGAGGCAAGAGGATCACTTGAGCCCCAGAGTTTGAATCCAGCCTCAGCAATATAGTGAGACCCCCATCTCTAAAAAGTAAAATTAAATTATATTTTTTTTTACAAAAGTAGTATTTAACATGTATATTTGTATTTACAAAATTGAAATAGTGCTTTTTTAACCTACGATGCCATCATAAACATTTTCAAACATTATTACTCTTTGAAAATGATTATCAAGGGCTGCAAAATATTTCACTATATGAATAGCCTATACTTTGTTTTTTTTTCTGCTGAAGCTATTATTGGGATTTAGGTCGCTTTGGCGGGAGGGGGCAGGGGGTGTTTGTTTATTTGCTTGACCAAGAAAGTCTTAAAAGGATGGAAAAGATACTTTTGTATATACTTTTTAAAAGATCAAGATAAGTGTGCCTATTTCTTGATGTAAGTTCATGAGGAAGCTTTTATCCACCTTTCCCCATTCGTGTGTCCAGCTTCCTAGCCCACCTTCCAGGCCCCCGGCTGCTTAAAGCCAGACTGAGCAGCAGAAAAGGAGGCAGATGTGGCCCTTGGAGCTAGCAGGACACGTTGTGCATGGTCTCAGCTACTGACTGTTTTCATCATACTCCACAGAGACGCCAAAGGAGGGATGGTGACCAGCATCCCCGCACTTTTATAAACATTCACTGAACAGTGATTCACCAAGCCTGAGATCTCCAGAAGAGTGAGCAGGTGGCTTCTGAAAACACACTTATGTATAATTAAAAGCTTGGGTGTCAAGAAGCTGCACAAAGGCTGAGGGCTGAAGTTGAAACTTCATTAGTTTCGTTTGCAAAAGGGAAGTTTTCAGGTTAGGCTGCGCCTGGGGTGAGCTGGTTTTACAGTGTGCTGGGTTAAGGAAACCTTTACGGAGAGAGTTGTGAGGACTAATGGGCAGCGGTATCAGTGGAGGTGGGAATCACTCATCCTAGAGTGATTCAGTATGACCCGTCAGGGCTTGGAGGTTAGTCACTGATTCTGCAAATTACACGGAGGCATTTTATTCACTTGGGTTGTTATGGTGTTTGCTTTCCCAAACAATGAAAATGACTCAAAATGCTGAGGGGGAAAAAAAAATACAGAACTTTTTTTTTTATTCCATTGAAAAATTTTGCTTTTCAGACTAAACTGATCTTCAATACCAAGAAAAAGACATAAAGATAGAAAATTGGAAAAAAGGAACACAAGAAAATTTTTGGAGGTGTTGGATATAGTCCACACCTTGGTTGTGGTGTTGACATCACAGGTGTATGCATACGTCCAAACTCAAAAGATGTCCACACTAAATGTGTGCAACGTTTTGTATACCAATTATACCTCAATGAAGCTAAACAGAAGAAAATCTGATAGATAACATTTGAGTTATAAAGTTCAAATCAATGAAAGTCATAAAGGAAAAGGTGATATCAAATGATGATGATGATGATAAACTGTTCCAGGTATCAGGGAAGAGCAAGGAGATACTTGCATGTCATTGCCTTTGTAGACTATGATAAATATTCAACCAGAACTTCCTATTAATGCATTAGACTGGAGTCATTATTATTATAGAATTTTAACTCTAGTGCCTAACAGTGAGTACAAGTCTCACCTTCATCAACTTTCTGAGTCTAATTCATTTGTTTTCTGCCTCTCTGCTCAATCATAAATCAACATATAGTGTATTAAATTCCTGCAATGAGCCCAACTCTGCTAAGCCACTCACTGTTTATTTATTTATGTGTACAATGTGTACAAGGACAGGGAAAGGAACTATATTCCTTATGTTTCTTAAGTTTGCTTATTAATTAGATCTGGGAGTTAGGGAAATGGGATAAAGGCATTCTGTAACCTTCTTTTTTTTTTTTCTTTTGACTGAAGGAGCACCAGTTGAAAAAAATTAATAAATGATGAGGTAAGTTTGAAAGCACAGAACAGCCTTCTGGACTAGGAAATTACAATGAACTAATTAACTTAGTCTAGAATAAACTTTGGTAGGAGCTGGGGTCACTGAGAATGCACATAATTACTGAAGGAAAATGCTCTGCAGGGAGATGTAGAAAACTAGTAGAAAATAAGAAACAGACTCTATGGACTTTAAAAGCATGAAGATTAAAATGTACCTTAAAGGGAATATGGAGGCTTTGTATAGTGGTGAGTAATCGCAAAGTTTTGCCAGCAATATTTAACATAGGCAGGGTATATAACATAGATTTGAAGAATCACCAGGAACCTTCAATACTAGTACAGCTGTGAATGGGTATTAGTCTAATTTGGAGCACCGGCAGTGAGAAGACAGAGAAGAGGGAAGAATCGAAACGTTTCTTCGAAGTAGGAAAAAGTAAAAATTGATTAGTTGTTAAAAATCAGGATGCAAACATGATTATTCTAAGTTTCTAACCTGAAAATTGAGAAAAGTGTTATCTCCTAGTAACTTTGAGCCAAAAAAATTCCCAAAGGATTCCCATGATGTATGACATCAAATCTAACTTGTTTGGCCTGGCGGTAAAAATTCAACAAAAGTTGATTCTTTTCTCTCCCATAGTGTGTTATTTCAATCATTCAGCCTGTACAGCACCTATTCAGATGCTACTATAGGTCCCAGTGCTAAGTACTAATTTATGGTATTAATCCAGACTTGGTTCATCTCAAATGTCCTGCTCTATAGTGCTTAGTGTCCCAATTTACATGCCAAGACACAAGGTACATTATTGTCACTGGTTTGTGCTCGGCATGTTCACCTGCCTCTGCCTGTCCATGTCAAATCCATCAATATGCTCAAATCCCGTCAATATGCTCAAATCCCATCAATATGATGAAGGATGCCTTGAATACTTCAATTCCTCTTTCCCTTTTTATCCATACTATAACTCCTTTTTTAATCTGAGGAAAACCAATTAATACCTCCATTATTCTGTAGTTATTTAGCATTAATAGTCTTATTTTCCCCTTTAATTTGATTGGAATATTATCAAAAACAGAACTATATGTTCTATCTCTTGTGAGTCATCTGGTGCTGGACAAAACCAGGTAGACTGCTTGCTATGTACAAATGGTTATGGAAATTCATAGCCAAAAATAAAATCCAAACAGTTATTTTACTCCATTAATTATCTTACATCATGAAGAATGAGGGTGTTTGCAGTATAATAGGGAAATTAAAACATCAGCAAAATACCAAGACCAAAAACAAATTTGTTTTGGAGTATTTTTCTAATCTGTAAAAAACATGATTATAAATCTTCTCGGTCCCATTTTGGGATCTTCATTAAATCTGCAATCATAATTTGATTGTTGTAGTAATTTCTGTCACTCTTTAGACTATTGTTTTTATCCTCTATTTTTGTCTACTGTTTTTCTATAACATTTTCAATTGTTTATGTTTCTAGAAAACAATAGAGCCTACCTTAACTAGGGGAAAGCTGCCAGGTAAGAAAAAAATGGGTTGGGTAAGGAAATAAAACAAATAAGATCAAAGAAATATTTTTCAATCCAGTGAAGCATATATCAAATTTCAAAAAAATCATTTAAATAAGTTGAAATATGAATTGAATATTCAAGTTTGGGGATTAATCAGAAAAAAACATTTGTTTGTTTGTTCCAGCAAAATAAATCTGTGAGTGTCTATTAATACCAAACTCCTGTATCAGAGGAGTATCCTTATATACCTATCTTGTAGAATTTTTGTAAGAAGTATATGACTTTATGTATGTAAAATGCTACAGTAAAATAAAAAGCTAAAAGATGTGGTATTGATTTAGGTACATGGCAACAGATGGCAAAGAAACTTCATAGGAGGCTGGAAAAATTATGATAAAACTGTTAGGGGGGGCTAGAAAAATGGCAACCTGTGTTATGTCGTAGTCAAAAAATGGCAAAAGTGTCAATAGTGATAACTTGAAGAAAGAAAATTAATTTGTGGATATGAGCTGGAATGTTTCCAGGCAAAATGTTGAAAGTGAGTTTGTACAACCATAATATTCTGAAATTTAAAGAAAAAAATTTCAAAAAAAAAAAGAAAATGTGAACTGGCTGCTTTTAGGTGCGTTTGAAAAGGTTTCTACAAGAAAGAGACAAACTTAGGCTGGGCGCGGTGGCTCACGCCTGTAATCCTAGCACACTGGGAGGCCGAGGTGGGTGGATCAATGGAGGTCAGGAGTTCGAGACCAGCCTGAGCAAGAGCCAGACCTCGTCTCTACTAAAAATAGAAAGAAATTATCTGGCCAACTAAAAAAATAGAGAGAGAGAAAAAATTAGCCGGGCATGGTGACGCACGCCTGTAGTCCCAGCTACTCAGGAGGCTGAGGCAGGAGGATTGCTTAAGCCCAGGAGTTTGAGGTTGCTGTGAGTTAGGCTGACACCACAGCACTCACTCTAGCCCGGGCAACACAGCGAGACTCTGTCTCAAAAAAAAATAAAATAAAAAAAAAAGAAAGAGACAAACTAAGAAAAGAATTGGACACTTTACAAGCAGAATAAGAGAGAATACAGAAAATCAAAAGTTTTATTAGGTGAAAAAGTAAACTATTTCTCACCTCCAGCCTCTCCAGTCAGTAAAAGGTCTTCAAATTAAGTTATAGCCTCATGTCAAAGATCAAATCACTAGATGGCTGTAGTAGACCTTCTTACTGACAAAAGAGCTTCTAGAAAATCTGCATTTTAACAAACCTGCCAGATCATTCAGGTTTGTAATGGTGTTAGAAGTAAGGATTACTGTTCTAATTCTTCCAAGCCTAGGTTTGCCTGCTCTTGTAACAAAATCACTCCTTCATCCTATGGTTCTAGCAAGTCTCAGCATTTCCTTCCACACTGATGTTACTTAAACTGACCATCTGTTGTTCAGACCTTAATCTCAGGACTCTTTTCTTATGAAACGGCCCTACAGAGATTTCTGAAAACCTTGGAAGTTCAGGTATTAGACCTTTCATTTTCATCAGTAACACATTCCATCTAGTATCTTTCATTAAGGGGTTGTTCTTGTTTCTGTTCTCCCTGACCTAATTTCTGATCTAATCAGAAGTAGATCTAATTTCTGATTAGAAATTTCTAAAAGGGATTTATTTTGATTGGCATCCTGCTGTCTCCACTCTGCCCTTCTTAAATAGTACCAGTAGATGTCTCCTTAGACACTTAACGCCTGCTTGGGAGTGGTAAGAATTGCCATACTCTTATTTCAACCTGATCTCCAATAGTTAATTCTCTCCCTGGGAACCCCTGCCAGTATCTGATTCTTCCAGGTTTCCATCCTTTCCTGCTGCTACTCCCCTGTGTCCTGGGCGTCCATCTGGTACCCAGAAGCATGTCCCACCTCCTGCTGGGAGCCAGTGCTGACATTCAAGTTTCCTGGTTATGGCTTGTGCCAAGTTTCATTTACACAGTACACTAAATGATAAGTGTCTTGAGACATTGTAAGAGTCTTTCAGCAACTGTATAGCAGTTCTTTAAAATGTAGGGATAAAACAAAGTGGTACTTGTTCCCATACCACCCATTTTAACTTCAGTCTCTCAGAAAACTGTTATATATAAAATTCTATGGGGTATAAAATATTCCTTTCCTCATCCATAAGCTATTTATATGCTTTATGGGTAGGGCTATGTATAGTGACAGTGTTTTTAAGACTGCCTATAAAACGATAGCTATTAGAAAGAATGCTAAATGTTAACTTGCCCTGAAATATCATAAATCCATCAGGAGCTTACTAAAACCATGAGTCAGCCAGGACCTATGCTCCCATTTACTGATTCATTTATTTGAAAAATATTTTGTGGCATATGCACCATACCTAACCATCCTTGTAGCATCCCTTGCTATACAGTGACACATTTTTCTACTTTCATGATTTTTTGTAATTTTTCTCAATGGACATGTATTACTGTCATAAAAAATGGGAAAATCAAATGGTAGTTCTACTTTTAGCTCTTTTAGGTATCTCCATATTACTTTCCATAGAGGTTACACTAGTTTGCAGTCCCACCAGCAGTGTGTAAGTGTTCCTATCTCTCCGCATCCACACCAACATTTGTTGGTTTGGGACTTTTTGATAAAAGCATCTACCCAAAGGAAAAAAAGACATTCTATAAAAAAGACATCTGCACTAGAATGTTTATAGCAGCATAATTCACAATTGCAAAGATGTGGAAACAACCCAAGTGTCCATCAATACATGAGTGGATTAATAAAACGTGGCATATGTATACCATGGAGTTCTACTCAGCCACAAAAAACAATGGTGATCTAGCACCTCTTATATTATCCTGGACAGAGCTGGACCCCATTCTACTAAGTGAAGTATCACAAGAATGGAAAAACAAGCACCACACGTACTCACCATCAAATTGGTTTTAACTGATCAACACTTAAGTGCACATATAGTAATAACATTCATCGGGTGTCAAGCAGATGGGAGGGGAAGAGGGGATTGGTATATACACACCTAATGGGTGTGGTGTGCACTGTCCTGGGGATGGATATGCCTGAAGCTCTGACTCGGGTGGGGCAAGGCAATATATGTAACCTAAACATTTGTATCCCCATAATATGCTGAAATAAAAAAAATTTTTAATAAAATAAAAAAATTTTTAAAAACCACTCATTTGTGTCATTCAATAATTTCCTTGCTTGATTTTTAAATTTGATTTTTAATTGACAAATAATAATTATATATATTTATGGTATAAAATGTGATATTTTAATATATATACATTTTAGAAAGATTTATATTTTTATGTTAATAGCTTTAGGGGTTACAAGTTGAATTCTGTGACATGTATACCATGTGTACCATCACCCAAAAGTGTACACTGTACCCCATAAGCAATTTTTCATCCCTCCCCCTTTTAAGTCTCCAATGTCCATTATATCACTTTGTGTGCCCTTATGTGCCTATAGTTGAGCTCCCACTTATAAGTGAGAACACGCAGCATTTATTTTTCTGTTCCTGAGTTACTTCACTTAGGATAATGTTCTCCAGTTCCATCCAAGTTGCTGCAAAAGACATTATTCCATTCCTTTTCATAGCTGAGCAGCAAAGAACACATTTTATGCATCTCTGCATCTCCAGGGCGCAGCACTAAGAAGGCATTTCTTAATGCTTGTTGAATGAATCAGAGAATGAACTATGAGAGTTACTCTCAATCTCCAACTCAGAATTTGTATATTCTGTTAGTAGCCATAAAATACACAGATTCGTGTCTTTCAGCAAGATAGGGGCTATAAAAATAGTTTTTACACACAGGGGACTGAGACGATTTCCCTTTTATTAATTTTCCCTTGTTCTCAACAAAGTCCAAAGAAAACTTTAAGATTAAAATTTTTTAAAAAAGAAGTTCTGACCTTTAAGGAAAAGGTGAGAGGGATGCACTTAAATCCCCTCAAAATTAACGCAATAACAGGATGAAATATTCTTCAGGAAAGACTGTCTCTGCAACGCGTGTGTTTGTGTGTTGGGGCAATAGTAAAATCAAAAAAAAAGGAAATCTATTTTGCAAATAACCAAAGTCATTCAGAAACTTTTTTAATAGTTTACACAGGACTTATATTTTGAACATATTCTCTTAAAAAAGGGTCGACAAACATTTTTTAGAAAGGGACAAATAGTAAATGTTTAAGGCTCTGTCCCAACTACTCAACTCCGTCTTTCGTAGCACAAAAGCAGCCACAGATTTTATGTAAATGAGTATGTGTGGCTGTGTTCCAATAAAGTTTAATTTTTGCTCTATAAATGTGGCTCAGATGTAGTCCTTCCTTTCCTTCTCCACTGTTGACACCTTATTAGTCTCTAACCTCATTAGCAGTCTGAAATGCTTGCTTAGCCACCTCATTTATTCATGTATTCAACACATGCATGAAAAAATGCTCAACATCACTAATCATTAAGAAAATGCAAACTAAAATCATGATGTGATATCATCTCAGACCTGTTAGAATGGCTATTCTCAAAAAGATGAACAGTAACTGTTGGCGAGGATTGTAGAGAAAAGGGAACACTTGTACTCCATTGTTGGGAATGTAAAGTATCACAGCCATTATGGAAAATAGTATGGAGCGTCATCAAAAAACTAAACATAGAACTACCAGGTGTTCCAGCAATCCCTTTCCTGAGTATCTATCCAAAGGAAATGAAATCAGTACGGTGAAGAGATATCTGCACTCCCAAGTTCGTTGCAACATTATTCACAACCGTCAAGATATGGAATCAACCGAAGTGTCCACTATGGATGAATAGATTTAAAAAATGTGGGCTGGTCTCAAACTCCTGGCCTCAACAATCCTCCCACCTCAGGCTCCCAAAGTGCTGGGATTACAGGCGTGAGCCACTGTACTCACCCCAATTTGGCCATTTCTTATAAAAGTAAGGATACCATATATTTACTTAAGAGAAAAGATGATATAATATTCATGCAAAAACCTTTGTACAAATGTTTATTCATAATTGCCAAAACCTGGAAACAAGCCAAGTGTTTTCAACTGGTAAATAGATAAACACTGTGATACATCCATGCTATGAAATATTACTCAGCAATAAGAAGGAACAAACTACTGATAAACACAATATGAATGAACCTCAAGTGCATTATGGTAGGTAAAATAAGCCAGATTCAAGAAGCCAGTACTGTATGATTTCACTTATATGATATTCTGGAAAAGACAAAACTGTAGAGACAGAAAACAGGTATTTGAGGCTAAGCATGCATCCTGTCCAAGTCTTCCTGCATAGCACAGCCTAAAAGGTCATCTTGGTTCTGTCGTTCTGCCTAAATGTATAGCTATCCTGGCATTTAAATTCTCTTCATATCGTCAAGGCTTAACTTGCTCAAAGGTTTTCACTACTTTGGTCAAGGTTACTTTTTTATTATCATTAGACAAATAATGCTCCAATATTTTGCCCACACAGTTCCCCATAATTGGAATAGCCCCTTCATTACCCCACACCTTCCAAAATTCTACTAAAAACTAAAAACCACAGTAGCCTAAATAATCATCCCTGTGCAATCTTAGAAATTACTTGTCTGTATCCCATATTCTGGCTACTAATTATATTAACTCTCATTTGAATAAATGATTTAGATTTACCTATTAACCCTCATTACTTCCATTTGGTGTAGTTGAAGTCTCCGTTTCACAGATGAGAAAATTGAAGCTCAGATGTTAAGTTACTTCCACGAGATCATGATCACCAAACCAAGAAGCTGGGAGACCTAGGAATGCTCAATCCAAAGGTTGTCTTCTTTTTGTCAGAGTTCACTATCTTTCTTTTGTATTGTTTTAAATTTCAATGTCTAAATAACTGCACAACTAACCTCCTTATGAATAGGAGCTCTTTGACATCCTCCTTTGTGCTCCACAATATTCTAAATAAAGGAGACACTTCCAAAACAAATTGTCTTAAGGATTTAAAAATGTCGTTTAGGCTGGGCTCAGTGGCTCACGCCTGTAATCCTTGCACTCTGGGAGGCCGAGGCAGGAGGATCACTTGAGGTCAGGAGTTCAAGACCAGCCTGAGCAAGAATAAGACCCCGATCTCTACTAAAACTGGAAAGAAATTAGCTGGAAAACTAAAATATATAGAAAAATATAGCTGGGCATGGTGGCACATGCCTGTAGTCCCAGCTACTCAGGAGGCTGAGGCAGGAGGATTGCTTGAGCCCAGGAGTTTGAGGTTGCTGTGAGCTAGGCTGACACCACGGCACTCTAGCCTGAGCAACAGAGCGAGACTCTGTCTCAAAATAAATAAATAAATAAAAATGTGGTCTAGGGAGAGATCCACATGTCTATGAGGCCATTTCCCTCATTCAACAAATTTTAAACAGAAGCCCCTTTGTAATTAGCCTGTATTAGCAAGTGTGGACTTAGCATATTTGTCATATAAACTTTGAGCATATTCTCATATAAAATAAAATGAGAATTCTGGATCCTAAAAAAAACATTGCCCAAAGTAAAACTAACCAACAGAAGAAGAAAATGTTCTCTTCATCCTTAACCCAACCAAAGTCATGTATAGTTGGAATGCACTTCAAATATTCTTTGAGGTCTTGAACTTCATCACTTTCAATATAAATTTTAAGTTTGCTATTACTTGTTCTTTATATTACCTCCTGGTATTGTTTTTTTTCCTTCCTTTCCTTTTGTTTTCAGTTTACATTTTACATAAAGAACTTTTTAAAAATAAAATTCTTGAGACTGAGATGAGAGGATCACTTGAGGCCAGCAATTTGAGACCAGCCTAAGTAACACAGTGAGACCTCGTCTCTAAAAAAAACTTTAAAAATTAGCTGGGTGTGGTGGCAAACTGCTGTAGACCTAGCTACTTGGGAGGCTGAGCAGGAGCTTAAGCCCAGCAGTTCAAGCCTGCAGTGAGCTATGATGAGGCCACTGCACTCCAGCCTGGTGTGAAATAATGAGACCCCATCTCTAAAAATAAAATAAAATTCTCTCATATATCGCAAAAGTGCTATATTAAATTACAAAGCTGTCATTCTGGAAATGAACATTTTATAATAAAGAATAATACATGATTACAAGATGAAAAACATTTTAATATCACTTCATCATTAGAATTTGTTTAGTTTCAAGTTTGTTTAAATCACTGGTTGATTTAAATTTTGTTAAACTGAAATGTAATTTTGAAATTATTCCTCAGCTTTCCATATGATTTATAAGGTACCCACTGGGTGTTTCTCCTCAGCACAAAGACAACAAGAAAAACAATGCTCCATCTCTGCCTTTGCTTTCTGAATAGGAAGTGGCTTAAATGAGAGCTGAAGGTTCAGAATAAATTGAATAGACAATATGAATGCTAGGTGCCATTAAATGAAAAAATGAGAAATGACTGTTCTAGAACGTTAGAGACTCTTCCACGCGTATGTCTGATTTATATCCACCAAGGGGGCTGGAAAGGCATTGACATTAGGTTAAGTGTTCCACCTAGTGGCCAAATCCAGCCTAGCATGTTTTCTCAGAGTTCTCAGAATCTCTGAAAGACAATAAAGCAAAGACTGATTTGTCTGAAAGCATCCCCATTATCTGCACTTGCAAAGAAACATTTTGCATACTGAACACTTTAGGAAGTTTATAAAATTTTGACTTACAGATAGAAAATCTTCCTGTCCTGAGTCATAAGACAAATCTTCCCCAATGTAGTCAAACTGCAGACATACCATTTTTCACTATTCAATAATTTATCCAAAATCCATTAAGCCTTTAACACACAATAGGCACTGTGATAATCACTAGGGATACTAACATTAACTGAAATCAAAGTTAAAGAACTCCTAGTCTAGTGAGGAAGACATGAAACAAGCAATGAAAATCCAAGGTATTAAGTACAATGACACAGGAAACTAGAAGATCCCAGTAAGAGCGAGGGGACTCAAAACATTTAAATAAAATAAAACTTTCCCAAGGCACCCAACCAGTAAGTTATTGAGTTGGATTTGAACCCAAGTGTACTTTATTCCAAAGCTACTGGCAGCCCTTCAGGGCTCACCTATTCCAGGTGAGCAAAATTGTAGTGAGGAGGTCCATGATGATATTAGGGTAATTTATTACAAAAGGCTAACATTCAATAGCAAGATTAGGCACAGTTTCAATAGCCTGACTTATCAGAGACAATCTAATGGGGTGCTGGATTTAGGACCATGTTTTCTGTCTCCTGCATGCTGGAATATGAGCTAGAACTTCTTCCTAAGCCAAAGCTGGCAGCAGCTACCTCCCTTTCTCTAAAGACAGGCAGTGTAGTAGAGTGGGTAAGTGGACGCAGGTTTGAATACTGGCTCTGCTATTTACTAGCTGTCTGACCTTGGTCAAGTTAATTAACACCTGGAAACCAGGAGGCCTGATTTCTAGTCCTGGCTCTGACACTACAGCTATATGCAATCCCATGAAAGTCCTAACAGGTTGTCCCAAGCAATGGTGGTTCCTATGGATAATACTTAGGGTTCCATCTAAATCCATGGATGTCCCTAGGTCTAAAATTGAAAATTTTAGATATGGCCAAATTTTAGATATGGCTCAACCAGTATGAGAGGCAAGGAGAGCTGAGAGGGTGAAACACACAGGCACATCTAATTCAAACTAACAACCACCCTAGTGGCACCCAGTTAGTTTCATAAAAAGGGAAGACTTCTACTTCCTCTGGGGGAGCTTCATGTAGGAGCAACAAGTGCCAAAGGGCTGTCACTGCTGCACCAGTTTCGACCCCATAGATGACCAAAAGAAGATGACTTTGTATCTTAGGGAAATGGAGGCTGCCAAGAGGAGCCTCTTCTCCCCTTTCCAGCCAGAGGCTTGAGCCAGTACTACAAACAGGGGGAAGCAGTAAGGCAATCCCCCTGGATAGGACATTTCCTGCTCTTCCCTCCAAGCCTTAGGGTCTTGAGAAGCATCAAATAAATGTCAGCTTGTGTGTTCAACCTAAATAATGCACACATATTGTGTGTACCTACACATTAGATAAACCCCAGGCAAAGTACCTGAAAAAAAAATTGCAGCCTGGCCTATAACCTGAGTCACTTTCTGCAACCAACATCATTTAGTGGCCAAGCAACTAAACACTCAGCGTCCCTGGAGAATTTATAGGGGCATTGTTTAGCCAAAGACTCTCTGGTCATAGCAAAATACACACTTTTGACTGTAAACCTTCTTCAGTGTTAATTCTTTCATAAAATATGGAGTACTAGGTGATCCCTAAGTTCCTTCCAGCTCCAAATTTCTATGAGCATAGGGGGTATACTGGCGCCAGCTCTACCACCATTCAAGAGCCAATTGTTGAGTATTTTAAATTTTTATAAGCCAGTAGTTAAACCATGGATACCAAAGTTTCCATGTTTGTTTGGAACATTTACAACATAGAAATTGGCAAAGGCTACAAATCAGGGCTTTTTCTCAGGAGCTACCTACTAGCATGCCAGTAAATACGAGCCATTTAACAAAATGCCACCCATATGCAGGGCACAGGATGAGACGCTCTAAGAAGGTAGTTCCCAACCATCCATATGGCAACCCTCCCAGGTGATATTTGAAATGTAAAAATACATTTTTGTTTGTCAAAATAACAGGTGGGCACCACAGGCGTTTAATGAGCACAGGCTTGGTATGATGAATATCCTATAACGTGAAATCTCACGCCCAAAATGTCGTCAAGAGCAACCCCACTGAGAGACTGTACAAGAGGTTCGAATATATTCTAACGTTGCCTTTTGGTTGCCTTCCGTGAGCCTCTACAGAAAGTCACATTTATATGGAAAGTATTGTCTATCGGACTGGCAAACAGGGGCAGATGGGGCATCATTGCAGAAAGAAACCTGTTGACAGTTTGTTCCCTAACTTCCTAAATCCCACCCTAAGTATCACTTGTCCTCTCTTCTTGAATGGTTCTAATCGCTATCTCCACTCTGGCTCTTTTACCAAAAGTTCCTTTTAGCCTAGTTCTATTCAGACAATGTGTCAGGTAGACTCCAAGTAACAGAAAACTCATCCCATAATAGTTTAAACACATGATTTTTTTTCCCCCTCTCTCACACTTGTGAGCACAAGGTAGACAGTTGCTGGCTTTGTTTTAGCAGCTCGAAGACATGAGGCCTGAGGCTCTGTGGCCATCTGACTCCTTCCTAATGACAGCAAGTGGCTTGTGAGACTCCAGCGCTCGAGACCATTTCCCCAGCAGGAGATGGAACCAAGACAGAAAGGGGAGGCATCAGTATCCCAAAGCAAAGGTGCCCCCAGAAGTCCCCAGTAGGCTTCAACTTATCCTTCAAGTGCCAGACTATACCACAAGGCCACTCTAGTTGCAGGAGAGCCAGACGTTGGATTTTAGCTTTCTGGACTCTTTCTAACAAGAAGAACACAGGAAAGCCAGTTGGAATGGGACGTGAAGAGGCCAACCACAGTATCTGTCACAAGCAGAATTTTTCTGCAGAACTTCAGGAAATATTGATATATAATATAGAAATATGAAAGATATAGAAATAGGCTTACTCAGAATGAATTTCTTATTATAAAACAAATACAACTTAACCACATGTGAGTGGGCACACTTATGGGCACTCATCACTATTCTTTTCTTCCACTTTGATTCATTGAAGATCCCTGTCAAAAATGTTCCCTCTGCAGTCCCTGCACAATTCCCAGTTTCCTTTCTTGTTTTTCCTTTTTTTCCCCTTCACTGGGATTGATATAAGGGTTTCAGCCGGACCTAGTGGTGTTCACCTGTAGTCCCAGCTACTCAGGAAGCTGAGGCAGGAGGATCACTCTAGCCCAGGAGTTCCAGGTTACAATGAGCTATGATCGCACCACAGCACTCCAGCCTGGGAGACAGAGCAAGGCCCCGTCTCTAAAAAAATTAAATAAAGTAAGGGTAATGTTTTCTCTATCTCCTTTGGAGGCAACAGATGGTAAGTGAACTAATTACTCAAAACCTGAGTAGAAAAATGGCATTTTCACATTCCTGGTGGCACATATTAACTTGGTCACAGAAGTATCAGACATTAAAATATCCTGATTTTTCTCCAACTTGAAAAAAAGTATAACATTATTTACTTGTATTTTTTCCTATTTGTTGGCACCAGTTTAATTCCTTGTCATGGAAACTTTACCAAAGTGTGAAAAAGAAGATTGTGCTCTGGCAATTAAACTTTAAGTCAATACAAAAAGGAAATAACTTCCAAACTTGTACCAGTGAGGGACAGAATGTCAACTCCTTCATTTACAACACAGGGAACTAGACCCTCCCAGTGGGTGATGTGATTGAATGAATTAATATATGTAAAGAAGGAATATGTTAGTTAAAAGCCACGGGGGCATTAATGAAGAGATACGGCAGCAAATATTGACAGCGCGCTCCCAAGTACTTACGGGAAAAGTCTTTTCCAGTAGACTCTGCACAGTCTCCTCCACTGACTTTCACAATAGAAACCGTGAAAAGATGAATCACGCTAAATCAGCCATTCCTCATCTGATTCCTCTAAGTCTCCTAGATTCCACCAAACACCTTAGGGAAATTTCATTTCACTGGCAGGTCTACCTGCAGGGGGAGAATGCACCAACAAGAGGATCTTGGATGTCAGAGCCCCAGGCCTTAGGGCAATGATTCCCACACTTCAGCACTCCCAGGTAGGTCCTGTTAAATCACAGATGGCTGGGCTCTGCCCTAGAGAATCTCATTCAGTAGGTCTGCAGTGAGGCCCCAGAATGTTCCTGTTTAACAAGTTCCCAGGTGATGATGATGATGATGGTCTGGTGACCACACTTGGAGAAACGCTCCATTAGTTGAAAGGCTGTAGCAAATAAATCTGTAGCTGGTGGGATGCTGAGAAAGATTACACTCAGTGATCTATATTCCACCTGTGAAAGAAGAGGCGTGGTTATCAAGAAAACGGGAAGGAGTTGGAGAAAGTCTTGAGTGTGAAAATTTTAAGACAACCACCACAGGGAATAATAAGCACCTGAGCAGTGTTAAAACCCTAATCAAAGTCAGAAAAAGCAATGATGGTGACAGCTTACATTGAGCAGTACTATATGCTAGGTATTATGTTAGGAATTTTGTATGCATTTATTCCTCCTAAAACTCTAAGTATGAAGAACTTTTGTTATCCCCATTTTACAGGAGAGACAACAGGCTCATAGGTCTAGTAAGTGGAGAAGCTAGGATTTGAATTCACCAAGTTTAATTGCAGAGTTCATGCTATCGGCAACCATGCTAATCTGAGTTTAAATCATTAAACTTCATTTTGAAATGGGTCTGATCCAAAAGGGTCCAAGTGGCTTTTTCCTGTGGCCAATGTTGAAAGTTTCTCATGAAGTATCATTTAGATGTTTTCACTGTCTACTGATGAGAGCATTGAAGTGAAAGGAAGAGATGTGAGAGATATAGCAGGACAGGACAGATTAGGTCAGGGTGAGCTGATTTCTTTGCAAGGGCCGTCTAACTTAGAGGGTTGGCCGTAATACAGCTGCCCCTTAGCCTTTCAGATCAGCTACTGAACTCTCATGTCACCAATGGATTGAATGCCAGCTCCTTTACTGTCAAGGTGGATACATTCTTACAGTGGGGACCAGAATACTTACATTCAGTCTCCAGAGCACATTCTTACAACAATCAAAGTACCTGGGACCCAAATGAGTCATCAGAAAGCCATTTATCAGACTAAGAGAAGTAGATTGAGGTGCTACTATTTGGCTAGTAGATGCTGGTATGGTCAGATCAACCAACCATCCATTCTGATATCTATAGCCATTGATAAATATTGTTTGTGCTTAGATTATCCAGCTGATAAAATGCAGGAAAACATGAATTACAGCCATTCTATAGGAATATTGAATTTAAAACAAGCAGCAAAAAATAAAATGACTAACATTATAAAGTAAAACATCTCACCAAAGAAAGATATTATTAAATATTCAGTATACATTGAAAGTAGGCAGATGTCTAAGAAATTTCCAAACGATAGAAATTTTTTTTAAGTATGTATCTGGCTAAGAAAAAAGCTTCAATTTTCTGGAAATGTCTGTTTCATACCACAGTGAATTCTCATAGGATATAAATGAGATCACGTAGTAAGAAACAAACAGCTAACTATAAGATCCCTGGCAATGGCTCCCTGGCTCTGTCTTCTGTTAGATTAGTTCATGAATGCTGCAACAACACAGGTGTTCATACTTATCTAAAGGTGAGTAAAGACCAGCTACTTTTAAAGCAAATATTCTAATAGATGTAAAAGAGCCAAATGACAGTCAAATGGCCACATAAAAAAGATAGAATAATTTATTACTTTGGTTATTTAACTTTCCCCAAAATGTAAATACATCCTTGGTGTGTATAGCTAAGAACTATGCTCACATATAATGCCACACATTTTTAAAGATGCTCAAAATATCACTTTCCAAAGACATTCATACAGAACCGAAAACAGTGTTCAATTATGTAAGAAACTGGAAAAAGTTGATAACCTAGCATTATTCACATTGACATGCTGAAATGTTAACTTGAAATAATTACTGGATTCATTCTAGTCAACTGCCAAAACCTAGCATTTACTTAGAAACTCCCATTCTGACTTGTTACCACAAAAAGAAACTATCACCTGTGAAGTAAGTCATCCTCTTGTTATTCCATCTGCCTACAATGCCTATAGCATTACACATAACCATCACTGAATTCACAGTTCATGAGAACAGTTATTAAAATATAAAAACTTTTTTAAAGGCTAATAAAATTGGCTGGGCATTGCAGCCCATGCCTGTAATCCCTGCACTTTGGAAGGCAGGAGGATCACTTGAGGCCAGCCTGGGCAACACAGCAATACCCCATCTTAAAAAATTTGGCAGGCATGGTGGCACACAGCTATTGTCCCAGCTACTGCAGAGGCTGAGGCAGGAGGATTGCTTGAGCCTAGGAGTTTGAAACCAGCCTGACTGCAAGATCTGTTCTCAAAAAATAATTTTTTTTTTTTTGAGACAAAGTCTCGCTCTGTCACCCCAGGGCTACAGTACAGTGGTGTCATCACAGCTCACTGCAACCTCAGACTCCTTGGTTCAAGGAATCCCCCTGCCTCAGCCTCCCAAATAGCTGGGACTACAGAGGCACCTCACCACATGCCACTAATGTTTCTATTTTTTGTAGAGATATTTTTTGTAGAGATCTTGCTTTTGCTCAGGCTAGTCTTGAACTCCTGACCTCAAGTGATGCTCCTGCCTCGGCTTCACAGAGAGCTAGGATTACAGGCATGAGCCACCATGCCTGGCCAAATACAATAATTTTTAAAAATAAAAAAGTAATGTTTAAATACAGGCTGATTGGTAACCTGGTGTCTGGCGCCATCTGCTGACCCACCAGTAGTAACGTCCCTTTCATGTCTCTTCAGCGAGTGTGTAAATTACAATTTTACATGAAAAATATGTACTTACGTAAAAATGACTGGAAATTGACTTGCAAACATAAAAATAATTTTTGTGTTTAGAGTATTGCTTTGTACTTTTGAATGACCTTATATATTTTTAAGAAAATATGCTGATTGAAATATTTAAGAAACAAGAAACACAGCTTGAGAGACTTGGGCAAGATGGGAAAATGAACAGCACCAGGGTTAGGAATGAATCTCTTATGGTCACTTACAACAAAGAGGTGGGCCTTGTAGATTGTCACGGATCTGGTGATGATGACCAAAGTCATCTGACAAGTTAAATAAAATTAAAGACTTACTTTTTCTCCTGTTTTCAATTAAAGCTGGTTATCTAGCATAACACAAATTAGACTTGTAAAAGAATGGAAAAACAAGCACCACATGTACTCACCATCAAATTGGTATTAACTAATCAACACTTAAGTGCACATATGGTAATAACATTCATCAGGTGTCGGGCAGATGGGAGGAGAGAGGAGGAAATGGATATATTCACATCTAATGGATGTGGTGCCCACCGTCTGGGGATGGACATGCTTGAAGCTCTGACTCGGGTGGGGCAAAGGCAATATATGTAACCTAAACATTTGTACCCCATAATATGCTGAAATAAAAAAAATTAAAAATTAAAAAAGTGCTGCAGTGAACAACCTAAAAAAAAAAGACTTGTAAATTAGCACTATGAGAAATATGTGATACCAGATTGCTCCCATGCTCACCTGATAGTAATGGAGAAAAACTCTGAAGACATTCTCTAAAATACCGAAGAAAAATAAATACATGATTTAATGGGGCTTCATTTCACTAGGAATTCCTAGGATACCAACTGTGCGGAAGAATATGAGCTTCCCTTATTGTGCTTGGGCTACGTAAACTACAATCTTGTGGGAGGCTAAATATTGAAAAATTTTTATGTGCAGTTACCTTTCTTGGTTGACAGTCTTATGAATGATCCTTTCCCACATATTGCAGAAGGCCAGGTATCTTAGGCCAGTCAAGCTATGACTGAATACCATAGACTGGGTGTAGACTGGGTGACTTATAAACGACAAAAATTTACTTGTAGTGGAAGATAGCGGATGAGAAAAACCGCCAGCCAGAGTGTCTCTGCAAGAAAGATAGATTTTAGAAGAAAGTGAAAAAAAATAAACAGGCAGACAAACAGATCCAATGAGCGTCGGAAGGAAGGATGCCTAAAACTACAGGAGACTCCACGGGAAGAAGTTGCGGAGGAGAACTGGAAGGAGAAAGGCCCCTGAGAGGCTTGGAGACCAGCGACAAGGGTCGGTGGAGCGAATAAATGTCCCCTCCCTTGCATCTCAGACTGCTGGTGGGCTCCTGAGCGGTTGGAGAGACCTGCCAACACAGAGATGGCTGCCACCAGTGAGCGGTGAGCCTCTAGCGGACAGGGCACCTCCCCCCCCAGAGACCCCAGCCGATTGGCAGGAGCCATATTGCTTCATTCTTCCCTTCCCCTTCCCTCCCACTGCTGCCGAGAGACAATTTAGCCACCCAAAGGCATCTGCAGGGAACGGGACCTTTCCTTTTGGGGCCCTGATTTCTTATACCTGGATTAGAGTGACAGGTTACATTTTTTCCTTCAGAGTCATCCAATTGATATAGAACACGTGCCTACGAATAAATAAAAATATAATTTACTTTAAAAGATCAATATACCCAGCGGCAGCATGACAGAATTTTCAGGGGTGATGGAATTGTTAGGTATCTTGATTGTGGACGTTGTTACACAACTCTATACATTTGTCAAAGTACACCAAAAATGATAAATTTTACTCTTTGTAAATTATAAAATAAATAACTAGTCAAAATATTTCGTTTAAAATAAAACAAAACTAATTTTGTTCCAGGGCAGCTTCTTATGAACACCATGCTATGCATTGATGCCAAACTAGAAGAAAGGAACTCCAAGTACTTAATCCTCTTACTGCTCTTTTTGAGGGTTGGTATCTAACATTATGTAGTTGAGTATTTCAGTCACAAGGTGGCAGTAGGCGACTAGACTTATTAACATCAAAACCTAAAGTGAGGAGACATTTCATTCCAAAGTGCCAAGGTACTCAGCTGCTTTTTATAGTACTATTAGTCTTTTTTAATATTGAAGTATAGAACTAAAGACCTTCGAAAAATTTTCAATTATCATGTGTATTTCTGACAATCACTAAATTTTTCCATGTTGAAGAAAGATGGATTTATAAATACTGTGATTGATTTGTATTTTAAATGTTATTTCCAAAACTTTTGTCACGCTGACATGCAAAATCTATATTTGGACAGATGAAACTGCGACTATAATGACATCTTGTATCCAGGGATGTAAAATATGCCAAATAAGTATTTATTCAATGCAGATTTTGAGAGATGCAGAAAAAATCAGTTTGCCTGAAAAATCTTAATGTTGGAAATGTTCTGAAAGCAAGTTTTTCTCAAGCTTATAGATCTTAGAAAAGAGATAATCCCAAACCAGTGTCATTTTCTGGCAGAACCTCATAAAGTCACCAAGGCAAAAAAGATTCATCTCAGAGTTCTTGTCTGCAGAGATTAAAATTTGCTCAAGGGAACAGTTTCCAAAACAGAGGCTGCAATTTAAGGAAATGTCATCCTTTCTCATTCCCAGATATCAAGGTAGCTCAATCTGACCTTGGCATGACACAATACCAATTTTGTAAACTTGTAAACACATCTCAGCAATATTTATATGCTATTTATAAAGGATGTATGTTTGTAGCAAAATTAAAAGCATGAAAAGACATAATAACATGTCCAAATTATCATGGTGGTGGCCTCCGGGGAGGAATTAAAAGAAATACGACAAGATACGACATCAAGGGGATGTCAACTTTACCTTAAATTTATTAATTTTGTAAGAGAAATGACAAAAGTTTAATATTGTGTGTGCTAATGCTTCTTACATTATTTTCCATTTTTTCTTTCTTTTTAACTTTTCCAATTAAGAAAAGAAAAAAATAAATAGATAGATATTGCTCCCAAGGGTCATTTGACTTTCCTGCCACAAGTCTGTCAAGCCAAGAAAAAAAACAGGCCAGGTGCAGTGGCTCATGCCTGTAATCCCAGCACTCAGGGAGACTGAGGCAGAAGGGAGACTGAGGCTGGAGGATCGCTTGAGCTCAGGAATTTGAGGTTCCAGTGAGCCACAGTGAGGCCACTTGCACTCTAGCTGGGGCAACAGAGACTCTGTCTGAAAAAAAAAAAAAAAAGGAAAGAAACAGAATATGTTCAAGATGAAGCAGCCTTTGTCCTATGAGTCTAAAGCTCATGAAGCCATAAGAAACCAGGATGGATTATTCTGATGAGAAGCTGGTCAGTAGGTAAGTGGGTTTCTTTCTTTTTATGCTTGTTATTCGGGGGGAAAAAATGTGTTTTGCAAAATGCAGTTCTAATGAGAGCGTTCTATAGTAATGTCTCGCACCTGTAGAGAGAGGCCATCTAGGGTGAGAAGAGGGGGTGGGGTGGGGAGCCGGTGGTCAAAGGAAACAAAATCTCAGACAGGAGGAACACAATTTTTTCTTTTTTTCTTTTTTTTAGTTCCATTGCACAGCGTGGTGAATATAGTTAGTAAAAGGGTATCGGACATTTTAAAATTATTGAGAAAGTAAATGTAAAATGTTCTCACCACAAAAAAAAATGTTAAGTACTTAAGGTGAGGGATATGTTAATTAGCTTGATTTAATCATCCCACATTATATTCATAAATTATAACATCACTTTGTACCCCATAAATGCATACAACTGTAAACTATCAATTTACAATTTAAAAATAATAAAATAAAATCGTACTGATAATGGAATGCTAGGAGAGGATAGCAGGTGAAATATTCTCTGATGTTTAACAAAAGCTTTTAAAGAGCCAAAATCTTCCTCCCCAGACATCACAATGACAGGCACACAACGCTGTTCTATAATCTTTGAAAAGTGATGGCCAAAGAGAAGGAAAGAGAGGAAGTTTGGGTACAGTTTAGCTTATCTCCTATTCACCCCTGACTTGGTCACCGAGTCTAGTCGGGAAAGGAAGTCCCCACAGGCGTTTCAGAAGGCGGGAATTTGAAGCTGGTGGCCGCCAAACCGAGGGGAGAGCTGGGCTGTACAGAGGGCAGCGTGGAGGCAGCCGATGAGAAAAAGACAGAGCCACTCACCCGGACTGAGGATTTTCCCTCCTCCTTGTTCCAGTCTGAGAATGCGACACCGGCAAAACTTACTGGCAATGAGGGCAAGACATCTGGGGACATTTCCTGCCACAACTGAGAAGGGAAGAGAAGGGAGGAAAATGGATTTGAGAGCAAACAGGCGAATCGCCAGCGCCACCCCTGACTCCTCAGCTCAGCAAGGGACGAGGGGAAAAGTACAATAGTCGTTTGAGCAACAGTCCTCGACAAAACGTCGCGGAGCGGTGTCCGTGAAGTGCTAAGAAATGTCCAGGAAAATTTATCACGACCCCAAATTTTTACCAAGTTGTTCCAATGAGAGATTCCCGAACATGTGAGGTTTAGGGACTATTACTGAGCTCACGAGACCTCGAAGAAAACAAAAGCCAACAAAATGTCATCAAGAGGTGAATGGAAAACAGTGGCAAAAGCGCCACTGGTGATGCGGAAGCCATTTCCACATGCAGCCACAGAGCTCTGGGAAATGCGGTACACGGTGTCGGGAAATGCGACAATGTAGCAATAAGAGTAAAATGGGGCCGGGCGCGGTGGCTCACGGCTGTGATCCCAGCACCCTGGGAGGCCGAGGCGGGCGGATTGTTTGAGCTCAGGAGTACGAGACCAGCCTGAGCAAGAGCGAGACCCCGTCTCTACTAAAAAATAAAAAGAAATTATCTGGACAACTAAAAATATATAGAAAAAATTAGCCGGGCACAGTGGCTCATGCTAAATGGGGATGAGTAGATGAAGCTGCCAAAGAATTAAAGCTATTAAAGATATATGATAACTTTGTGTTTATTTTCGAATGCTTTGAGTAAAATGCTTTCTAAGATTCATTTTATGCTTTCCTCTCTTTTATAGTACAAGATCCAATTTAACCTTTTCTACAAATTCAAAAGTGTTCGTTGTTTCCCTGAGCAGTGAGTGTAGGTAGATGTATTCTCAGGAGCCACATTAAATGCTGTGTGTTTGTTTGCTTAAGGTCTTATCAGCCTTTCTTGAAAGCTACTTTGTTGTTTGGGTTGGGACGTTGTACTAGTGGTTGCTGATGTTCATTTAGGGATGCATTTTTGTGTATTGGTTCCTTTCTCAGTTGTGTTTTGAATAGCTGTGACTTGAATCAGAGAGCAAAGTGAGATGGGGTAAGATAAGGATAGGATCATACGTAGACAGGTTAGGTCACAGGAACCTGAAGGACCCATGAGGTTTTCCACAGATACTGGCAATTAATTAAAGTCTCTCTCTTTTGGGATTAAAGAAGAAGATACCCTTCAAAACTGTTCTCCTTGACTCTTTTTTTTTTTAAGAGATGGGGTCTTGCCGTATTGCCCAGGCTAGTCTCAAACTCTTGGCCTCAAGTGCTCCTTGGCTCTTTTAAGCCAAGAAGCCCTAAGCTGGCAGTGGCGCCCTCTCTCTGCTCAGAGGTTTGGGTTCCTCCATCACTGTCATAGAGGAAGGAGAGTAAAAGAATTGAAAACTCAGGCACATTGCCCTGTCTTCCCCCCACAGAGTGCATGTATCAATATTCATGTACAGAGAAAAGAAAAAAGAGCTTGGAAAAAGAGTTCCTCCTTTGTGGAAACACAACCTACACAAAACCTTTATTCAGTACCATGCCCCCTCAGGAGTTAAATTACAGAGTGCAGCCTTTCTGTTCTTTCCTTCGGGATCTCTTCCTCCTTAGGAAAGGGGCTTAGACAGGAGAGGTTTTAGTCTACCTCTGAGACCTCAACCAGGCAAGTCATTTAAGCCCCCTGGGGCTCACATTCAAATTGTTTTCAAAGAGGACAACAATTGTTGCCAGATACAAGGACAATGTGAGATCAAAAGAAGATACTGTATGTAAAAACATGTTATCATCTGGAAGGTGGGGGCAGTAGTCAGCAGGACACAATGCCCTTCTGCTTTCTTCCCTAGGCAGATGTGAGCGCCAGTCTCAAAGGAGCTGGCTTCATTTTCCCAGTGGAAAAATTGAGTGCCAGGAACATTAAATTACACCATAAACATTTCAAAGTAAAGGTTAAGCAAAGGTATGCATGTTAATTAAATAATCATCAATTCACAGAGAAGGCACCAAGAAATAGAAGATAAATAAGAAACGTGAGTTTTCCTCAAAGGGCTCACACTGTATGTAGAGTGACAATTAGGGGTAAACAATTACCAGACAGAACTGTAAGTGTTTTAACTAAGGAAAATGTAGAAAGTGCTGAGGCAGCATCTTGTCTCTCAGCGGGCCTTCCGGAAGGCTTCAGAGGGAAGGCCAGTGGGAACTCACCATTTGGAGAAAGGGGAGGGTATTCTAGTCAGGGCAGCAGCCCCAAGCTGGGAAGGGGTGTGGTGCAGGAGTCCATCCAAACAGTGCATCTGCAGAAAGAACAGACAATAAGACTAAAATGGGAAGATGAGAGAAGACTGGTGAAGCATTGGGGAACCTTCACAGGTTTTTGAATACAAGGTGCTGTTATCAGAATTAAGTAATTCTAGACATAGTGCAGATTATGCATTAGAGTGAGAAAATGACAGGTGGGAGAATTTATTAATAAAGAAACTATTCCCAGCTGTCCATTAACTGATGAATGAATAAACAAATGTGGTACATCCATACAATGGAATATTATTCAGCCATGAAAAGGAATCACGTACTGATGCATGCAACAATATGAATGAGCCTGCAAAACATTGCTCTAGGTGAAAGGAGCCAGCCACAGAAGGCCACATATTATATGATTACATTTGTACAGAATGCCAACAACAGGCAAATCTATAGGCACAGAAAGTAGATTAGTGGTTGCCAGGGGCTGGGGGAAGAGGAGAATAGGGAATGACCAGTAATAGAGTATGAGGGTTTTTTTAGGGTGATGAAAATGTTCTGGAATTAGATATTGGTGATGGTGGCAAAACTCTGTAAATATATGAAAAACCACTAAATTGTACAATTTAAAATGACAATCTATTGTCATTGTCTGATGGGGGAATAAAGAGGAGCTGGACAAATTTCGCATCAAAGAAAATTTTAAAAACAGGGATGGCTTCTAAAATATTTAGAAGATTTATTTATAAGAAGATGCATTTAGAAGATACAGAGGTGACATAAAAATAGTGAGAACTTTCCTCAAGCCTTCCCACCAGAGGCAATAGCTGGATGGGGCTAAGATAGAAAACAGACAAAGAGGAAATATTCTTGCAGATGAACAGCTGGGTTTCAGACGGGCAAGACAAGGCAACAGTAGCGGTTATACAAGGTTACATGAAGTCACGGTGGCACCTAGAGATGGATATCATCAACAATCCAAAATAAACAAACAACCTTTTGTGGACCTTGTAAGAAGGCCATATTTGGCAAAAATATGTTTTTAATTATTACCTTCTTTTAGCTGTGTTTCAAAAGGCATTTGTAGCCATTTATAAAAGCATATAGTATACAAATGCTGTAGGTTAAAAATAGAGAATGTGGTTAAGGCAAAGGGATATTAATAACAAGAATGATCAAATGAAGCCAGAGGAAAAAGTACTATACAGAAATGTACATCAAAAGATCTCTTGTGCTTTCTGAAAGTGAGTACAAATTGAGCTCTGAGGGACTTTTTTTTTTTTTTAACAGCAGGAACACAAAGTACAATTATTTGAGAAGCCTAATCGGTTAGTTTAAGAGTCACTGGTTAATGAGGGGTTTGGATATGTTGGCTTCCTGTTAATTGAGGTTTTGCTATAGAAGGTTTTCCTGTTTGGCAGATGAAACCACCACTGCTGTTAGCGGCCAGGTGTGAGTGTTTCACAGCCAGCTGTGCCTCCTCTCTGGGTCCTACGGAGCCACGCTGCTTACGCTGCTTATGGGACTGTGAGTTGCAGGATCTTGCCTGGGTGCACTCTCCTAAGTAAAGAGCCAGGTTTTAGGGGCTGCTCTTGTTAGTTTCCATCTCAGCATTCAACCACCGCAGTATCTGATGCTTGACTTCTTTATGTCTTCTTAGCAAAACTGGGCCTCTTAAGTATGTCAGTGAATTAATTAACAGAGGAGCTTTGACTACCTAAGTATGAACCTAAATTCCGATCAGACCTAAAGAGATGCCTGGTGTTCCATCTTCTCCCATCCCATCCGGCCCCAATGCCTGAAAATATAGCAGCAGCTAAAATAATCGCTGCAGTAGTAAACAACAAAGCCAATTGGCAACTATAAATACATTTAAAATACATTGGATGGTAAAATAAGTACGGAAAAAGCCACAGAGAACACCTGGGTACTCCCCTTAGTGCTCAAGTACAAATAACAGCTTTGATATCTCAGTCTGCTACAGAACTGAGGATTGTTGCCAACGCAGGTTTCTTTCTCGCTTATCTCTAGCAGGGCCAAGGAACTTTTTTCTTTTTAATCGGATGACACCATCATCCAAACCTAGGTGTTGCCTTTGGGATGGGATATTTCACTACTAATGGGCAGCCTCAGCAACTAGAAAAGAGATGGGGGGAAGGAAGAACACAAGACAAATAAGGTGGAACAAAGAAAAAAGTTCTTCTAACTGAATGTGGTTGCAAAGTGAGCAAACACCTTGCAACATCAAGCCCTTTTTCACTTTCTAGAAAAGTCATGATGAGATCACCTTCCAGCTGGCCCTTCTTCAATTCATTGTTTTATGTTTTAGTATTTACAGGAGTTTTCTTTTTAAAGCCATTGGATATAAAGCAGTTTACAAGAAAACACAGCAATCTTGTATGAAAGTGCACGGATCTTCCGGCGTTGGGAGATGCTGGTGCTGGCTCTCACCCTGCAATTAACCCGCTCAGCGAGCAGAGAGCAGGTCTGAGACCACCCTGGGCCTCGCTGTCCAGATTTGTAAAACAAGATGTTTAACCAGACGTCTTCTAGTCACCCTTTTAACGAGAATCGCATCTGATAATCTGATGTAGTACGGAGACTCGCATTTGGCAATGCCCGGCTTGAATCATGGTTTTGCTATTTATTTTGTCACATAAGCTAAGCCTTGGTTTCCTCATTTAGAAGATGAGAATAATGCATAGTATACCCTCTACGTTATAGAATAGTCACAAATATTAAGTAAAGATATATATAAAATGTCTACTTGGACCCTGGCATATACTAAGCCTTTTTAAAAAAAGTTTCCTACTGTTATTGGTATTACTAATATACTACAGAAGAAATAGAAAGCTCTGTATAGAAAGCACAGGCTCTGATACAGAAAGCACAAGTAACTTTAACAAGAATGAAAGTGAATTTTTAATTAGCATTTTTCTCATTACAAAAATAATCCTGTTCATTGTAAGAATTTTAGAAAATATCTTTCAAGCATTAGTTTCTCTTGAGAAAAGATATCTGAAAAATGAGGTAGTATCTCTTCTAAAACATGATGATTTTTTGAGATAAGATAACCAAATGACTTTAAACTTTAACATTGCCAGATCTAAGTCTTTCAAACTTCAAAAAGTCATCCATTTAGTAGCAGAATGCAAAACCATACCAAGTACCATGACTGAAATTCACGTTCTCTCTTTGTGTGGCTCTACCATTTTAAAGACCATTTCCTCCCAAGGAGGGAGACTATGGAAAGCATTACCCAGAATGTTTCTTCTCGACCCCCTGCTGGTGCTGGCCCTATTTCCTGTCAGCAAGCAGCAGCTGCTGTTGAGGGACAGTTGCCTTTTTCCTCTGCACCTGCCCGACTCAGCCTTGCAGAGATAATTTACAGCAAGCATGACCTCAAAGCTGGGAGCCGGCAGCCTTCCAGGGGCTTGGTATCTTGATAGTGAACGAGATCTGCCTTACCACAGACCTTCAGTATGGTTTACAGATGATGTCGGTGAAACAGCTCAAAAAGTCTTTATGAAGAACAATCTCGTGCCGGGCACGATGGGAAATACTGACGAGGAAGACAGACGACATCACTACGTTTTTGCAGTCCTTAGCACCCCTGTACCTACACTATGATAGTTGCAGGAAGTTTTTATGATACCAAAAGCCTGTTACAAATAATATTCACTCATAAAAGGTAATGAAATTTTGATCTATGCTACAACATGGATGGACCTTGAAAACATTATGCTAAGTGAAATAAGCCAGGACAAAAGAATAAATATTGCATGATTCCATTTATATGATGTACCTAGGATAAGCAAATTTATAGAAACAGAAAGTAGAATAGAGGTTATCGGAGGTTTAGGGGAGTTTAGGGAGGAGAGTTATTGTCTAATGGGTCCAGAGTTTATGTTAGTAATGATGGAAAAGTTCTGAATACAGATAGTGGTGATGGTTACACAACATGAATATATATAAAACCACTAAATTGCACACTTATAAATGATTAAAATAACAAATATTGATCCAGCAATCCCATTTCTGGCTGTTTACTCGAAAGATTTGAAATTGGTTTGCCAAGGAGATGTCTGCACTCCCATGTTCACTGCGGCACTGTTCACGATACTCAAGTAATGGAATCAACCTAAGTGTCCATCAACAGATGAATGGATTAAAAAATGTGATATATACACACACTAGAATATTATTCAGCTTTAAAACAGAAGGAAATTCTGTTACGGGCAACAACGTGGATGGAATTACAGAACATTATGCTAAGTGAAACAAGCCAGGCACAGAAATACAAATACCATATGTTCTCATTTACACGTGGAATCTAAAACAACTGAACTCATAGAAGCAGAGAGCAGAATGGTGGCTATACAGGATGTGGGATGGGGGAGTGGGGAGGTGATGGTCAAAGGATGTGAAATCTTAATTAGAAAGAAGAAATATGATTTTACTTTTTTGTTGTTGTTCTGTTACCCCATGTGGTAAATATATATAGTTAATTACAGAGTACTGTACATTTCAAAATTGCTAAGAGAGTAAATTTCGAATGTTATCACCACAAAAAAATGTTAAGTATTTGAGGTGATGAGTATGTTAACGAGTTTGATTTAATTATTCCACATTGTATTCATAAACATCACTTTGTGGACCCTAAATTTATACAATCATAAATTGTCAATTTACAATAATAAATACATATAGACATACATACATAATGACAAATATTATGTCATGTATCTTTTACCACAATAAAAAAAAAAAAACAAAGCAAAATAAAGCACTGGGGTGGAGGGAAGCCTGTTAAATTCAGTTTCTCAGAGAAACAAAGAGCTTCAAATCCAACTTGAGCAGTAATAATTTGAACACCATGCATGGGTATCACATACATCGGCTGTAAGAGAGTGGTTATCTTTAGGGAGATGGAAATGATTAAGGATCAGCAGAGAGTTACTTTGACTATCTCTGTAACACCTTATTTAAAAAAAAATCTGAACAAAATATGGCAAAAGGTTATCTGTGCAAACTCATGGATGTTTGTAAGTATGTTATGTCATTTTCTCTACTAAATAGAGACACTTTTCACACCTTTGGCTTCTTTTCTCAAATCTCTAACACTTCCTCTTCTGTCTTCACTTTCTGCTGATGAATTTTGCTTCTTACTTCGCAGGGAACATTGATGCAATCAGAGTCCCTGGCCTCCCCCAGCCACGTCCACCATCCACCAGCATCTATACCCACACATTCTGTTTTCCTGCCCATTGCCATAGAGGGACTATCTAAATCCAGTTCCTTGTTTGAGCACTAGGTCCCATCACCTGTCATCTCTTCTAGACTATCTCTACAGTCATTCTTTATCACCTGTCTCTTCTGCTAAAATATATTCTCCATAAAGCCAGGGATATTGTCCACATGGTTCTCTGGTGTATCTCAAATATGGAGATCAGTTGCTAGTATGTAGACTCCCAACAGAAATTTATTAAGTGAATGAATGCATTCCTTGTCTATATTTCTGAAACATTTCAATATTTAAAAAATTAAATATTTGAATAGAAAACCAGAACTTGAATGCATAAAATATTTGGGATAAAGGGTTCTGCTCTGTGATTCCATGAACCATTTAAATGTCTCCAAAGTACCAATATGTCAACATCCAAGCTGTATCTCCCAGAAGTTACATGCAAAATATTTTGTCATCGTATGTTCTCATTTTTCTTCTAAAAGAAATAGATCCATCCCCCTTTGCATGGCATGGAGTCTTTGGACCTCTTGACACCAAAGAATTGATCTAAGTCACATTTCAACCCCCAAGAAATGTGAAAGTAATTTTGGGACAGACAAAATCAGAGCCACCAGAATATAATGGGTTAAAAGCTGAATGCACTTTTTTAGACAGCAGAAATTGCTAAGAGAAGTTCTTTATGACTAATTGTAATAGTAAATAGCTTTATTATGAATTACATATGCTGTGTTTCTCAAAATACTAAATGAAATGTAGGCTTCAGAACTGAAGTAGTTATTATTAATATTTACCCAGCACCTGTCATCAAAGCAGGAGGTGGAAATCATCATTAAAGGATTTTTTTCTTCTAACCCACTATAGAACACTCCAAATGATCAGTTGTAAAACACTTTGGAAACTCATCAGTGTTGGCCTTAATGTTGGCCCAAAAGATGAATGAGTGAGTTTGTGTCTCCAGGGAGGTCCCATTCAGCAGAATTGCGTAGATACTTTTTTATTTCAAACATTTCTACTCTAATACGTGACTTGATTAAAGTTTGAGATTCAGTACAGTCTTATGTGATATACTCTAAATTACTACTAAGAGCCTTTTTAGTCTGAGCATGAGCTAACAAAAATTAAATTTTACATTGAAATATTACATGTCTCAGCTCTACAGCTAGTTATTCCATTGCACCTTAAGCTCAATGTACTCAGTATCAGAGGAACATTTGTAAACATGTTTTCCTTTTTGGCACATGATAGCTGATGTTGTAGAAGCTGACTTGTGTACATTTTAGGGGTGGAGATTAAGTTTTCACATTAAAGCATAGGATTTCTCTTCTAACCAAAATTATGTCCTGTGACCTAATTTAGGGGAAAACCAGACTTAGGTGCCAGAACATCTTGTTATGAACTCAAGAATTCTAATCATTTCTCAGAGCTTATGTTCAACCTAAAGCATTCAGGATTGCCTTCACTTCTCTGTGGCTCCAATTCTACATCTAAAGCATGAAATACTAAACTTGCCATGCACACACCGCCCAGAATTTGTTAGGTGGTGGATTCAGTGCCCCCCTGGTGTTTCTGCAGCAACTCCGTTCAATGTGAACATTCAGGACTGACCTTAAAAGTTCAAGTCTGTCATTGTTGGTGCCACCAAATGATTTGTTTTCATGAACTTCCTTGTTCTTAGCACAAGAATGACTAATATTCTTCTATTTCTTTTTTATTTGTATAAGTAAATATTTACAAAGGAGATTCAAGTATGGTATTCATTGCAGCACAGAGATACAGAGTGAAAACCAATTGTAAAAGATGTTAAGTATCTCAGCAAGTTTGTTTTTTTTTTCTTTTTTTTTTTTTTTTTTTGAGACAGAGTCTCACTTTGTTCCCTGGGCGAGTGCTGTGGGGTCAGCCTAGCTCACAGCAACCTCAAACTCCTGGGCTTAAGTGATCCTACTGCCTCAGCCTCCCAAGTAGCTGGGACTACAGGAGCACACCACCACACCCAGCTAATTTTGTCTATTTTTAGCAGAGACGAGGTCTCAAACGCCTGAGCTCAAGGGATCCTCCCACCTGGGCCTCCCAGAGTGCTAGGTTTATAGGCGTGAGCCACCACGCCCTGCCATCAGCAAGTTAATTTTTAAACTACCTTAGTATTTCACTGAGTGCTCATTTGTATACACCCAACTCAAATCAATGAGTCATAATAAACATTTTAAAGGTTAGTTATTTTTATCAGCTACTACTAAAATGGAAAACATCACGTTTTTGTTGATAAAGATGAGCTCATTTTAATATACAGTTGATATCAGAGTACTATAGATTAACAAATTAATATTAACTATTATATTGGATACAAATACAGTGAAAAAGAGAGAGGAGAGAGAGATTGGTCTTATGTTTCTATATAGGGATACTAAAAGCCTTACATCTAATTCACATGTATACTGTATGTTTCCTCTACGATGATTTATTTCCAAAAGAACTCTTTTTTTAACAATTAACTAAAATGTCTTTTATTAATTTGTGTCTCATCTTGGCAAAAACCATGTCTTATTCATTTTTATTTTTCTGAAAACTAACAGGAGTCTGGGGATACACTTGACAATAACAAATATTTTCTGAGTGAAAATGCAGGCACACACTGACATCGGCAAGCAGTATTTAGAAATCTGTCCCCTTCTTTAGTGCACAGCTATACTTTGTGTTGTTTTTTTGTAGGTTTTTGTTTTTAGAGATGGGGTCTCTAAAATATAAAATAAAATATAAAATATATTGCCCAGGCTGGCCTCAAACTGGACTCAAGTGATCCTCCTGCCTCAGGCTCCTGAGTATCAGGTACTACAGGTGCCTGCCTGCCCCGACACCCAGCTAACAAGTTTGACATGCGCAAACTGAGCATCAGTTTGATTTAGAGCACTTGGCCTTTAATGTGTTCCTTTCAGAATGATTTGTAGTTTATCCCGTTGTGTTTACCAAAGCTCATCAGTGGATTTGAGTTTTCTTACCCCTTCCCTCTTCCCCACAGGTCTTCCTCAAAGACCATTCTCCAAGGAAGTGTCCTTTCACCCGCATGGCCTTGTTCCATCCACAGAGATGTCCTTAAAGCCTTCTGCCATCAGCAACAGTGCAAAGATTGTCATCCATTAAGGAAACGATGGGTCCAGTCCCGTGCTAAACAGGGACTATCTTCTACCTACCATGAGAAGGACTGACTCCCTAAGAATGAGAATGGAATCATGGAAACCATCTGAAAACTGGAGAAACATGGGCAGTTTCTTACAGTGCAAGAATGTGCAACTCTGCTTCCTCTGCAGTCAGAGAAAATGAATAAAGTGAGTTCTGATGTTCATTTCCAGACCTTCTAAGAAACACTTTTCAGAGCAGTCATTAACAAACCCTGTAGCTCATGTTGTACAACTTTAGATTAAAACTCATTGCTTTATACTTCTCCAAATATTTTTTATACAGATAAAAACTGCTATATTGTTTATTCAAGCTATTTCCATAAAAGAAAACAAAACTCCCTTATAAATGGAATACATACTTAGGGAAAATCCATTCTATATTTGTCTCCATAACATTTTGTATGCATTACATTACAAAATTCCAAGAGGCCCTTTAAAAGATTTCAATGTTGGTCCTTTGTCTTCTGACTCAATGAGTGAAAAAAATGAATTAATTACTGCTTTGAATCCTTAAGGATACATACTCTCTCTCCTGCCTTAGAAACACAAGACAAAATGAGATCTTTAAATGACTTGCATGAGAACAACGAACCTTAAGGGTGCTGGCTCCAAAGCCCATGTTTATATTTTATGACATTTGCCTAAACCTTAAAGCCTACCTCCTCTTCTCTCCTTCTCATCTTCCTCTTCTTTCAGCAGCTTGCCAGTGGAATTATACCACTGGAATTGTGGGTCAGGTATGCCATAAACACTACAGTTGATCAAGGCACTGTTCCCTTCCTTGACTATGATATGGGCAGTTCTGGCAGTGATTATGGGACAGAGCCCAGGACCGTGGCAGTGCCATTTGAAGTGCTGTTAGTCACTCTTAGCAGTTGCTAGGGTGGATACCGGGATTCAAAAGGGCACAGGGGGTAGAAGCACACAGACAGATGGCTCTTCAATTGATCCATCCTCTTTGCTTGCTCTGTAAGGCAACAGAAAAATGGTTTGCCCAGGGAATCTTCCATCAGACAACACATGTTCAGAGCAGGCCATAGGACAAACCCATCCTGGATCCACAGAGTTGGTACTTGACTAAAAACCTGACACTGCCGTGCTGCTCACGTGGCCTCTGTGCACCCCCGGCCATGCCCAGCCCAACAGCTGCTGCTGCGCCATGTTCTACACCCGATGCCCAGCAGTGCCTACCTCCAAATCTCTTTAGGAGTAAGTGCATTTATGCAAGGGAGTAGTGCTGAGCCACAAAAAAGAATAAAATCATGGCTTGCAGCAACATGGGTGGAACTGGAGGTCATTATCTTAAATAAAACCACTCAGACACAGAAAGCCAAATACCACGTTCTCACTAACAAGCAGGAGCTAAATAACATAGACACATGGACATAGAATGTGGAATAATAGACACTGGAAACTCAGAAGTGTGGGAGGGCAGGAGGAGAGTGGGTAATGAGAAATGACTTAATGAGTATAATGTACATTATTTGGGTGATGAACACACTAAAAACCCAGACTTCACTCCGAAATATGTCCATGTAACAAAATTGCGCTTGTACCCCTTAAATATCTATACATAAAAAGTAAGAAGTGCCATTATGATTTACTGCATCTCACTAATCAGGAAAGAATTTAAAGATGACTATGCCGGAACTGTTTGGATCAAAAGAATCAATAATGAGGGAAATTTAGGCTTGGAAAAATGTCAAGTTGTTAGTCACTCCTGTTTTAAAAGAACATAAGGAGTAAAGGGAAGAGAGTTTTTGATTTCAAAACATGAATTACCAAACTCATGGCTTCTGAGGAGTTCTGGAGGCAGATTTTGTAGACACTCAAAAGGCCGCACGCTTCCTGGTACTGCTTCTGTTTCTGAAGTTCCACCTAAGACTGTTTTTTTAATGAGTGTAATCTCACATACCCCTCAAAATTGCATCTCAAACAATTGTCCCTTCTCTCCACCTTTGCCTGGAGAGCAAAGTCCACTCTGTGGGGCTCAGTAGGAGAGATGCTTTGCTCCTCCCTTGAGAGACCAATCTAATGCAGGATCTGCAGCTGGGTCCTCCCCCTTGGTTTGACACCTTAGCCACTGTCTTGGCAACTGGAGACACTCTTCCCCCCAGCTGTTTTTAATGGATTTCCATTAAGGGTGTTATGTGTGTGTCCAGACACTGACATCTATGGCCAGGGTAGACTTCAGTTTCATTGAAGGAAAAGCAAGCATATTGAGATAGACCTGTTTGTAAAGAGTGTCTAAAGTCAACGTCTTGGGGAAATTAACAGAACATTCTGTTATCTGATGTCTTTTCACATATGGTTCAATGTGCCACTAATGGTTTCCATTTGAAAACAACAAATTCATTTAGGAAGATGTTTTGTAATACATAAGAAGACTTAATGTTCTTAAGAACAGGCCAGTTCTTTGGAAATCTGAGAGATTCAATCTAAGAATTGCCAGTCATAAGTTCTAAATATAATTAACTGGTACTTTATTTTACCTCAAGTTCCAAATGCTAGACCACTGATCCGCAAACAGGAGTTCACATAAATACCCCTCAGTGAACTCTTCTGTATGAGATAAAGGGATAAGTGAGCACAGATGTTTTTGTGGTAACAACATCATTTCCTAAAAATCTGCCTGAGAGCTGTCCCACATATTCACATGTATTCTCTCATTGTACAAAGAAGGGGCCTCCCTTTTATGCTGCTGCTTTGCTCCAAGGACTAAAGATCTCAATTAAAACATAGGTTTTGGCCGGGCGCGGTGGCTCAGGCCTGTAATCCTAGCACTCTGGGAGGCCGAGGCGGGTGGATCGCTCGAGGTCAGGAGTTCCAGACCAGCCTGAGCAAGAGCGAGACCCCGTCTCTACTGAAAATAGAAAGAAGTTAGCTGGACAACTAAAAATATATAGAAAAAAATTAGCCAGGCATGGTGGCACATGCCTGTAGTTCCAGCTACTAGGGAGGCTGAGGCAGTAGGATCGCTTGAGCCCAGGAGTTTGAGGTTGCTGTGAGCTAGGCTGACGCCACGGCACTCACTCTAGCCCGGGCAACAGAGTGAGACTCTATCTCAAAAAAAAAAAAAACATAAACATAGGTTTTGAGGAAACATTATTTAATGATGAATCAATTTGCTATAAATCTGCCTTGCTATACATATTCCAATTAAGATGGAAGTGTGACTTTAACACCAGGGTATTTGGGCTGAAGTCAGGATGATCTGAATTCAGACATATGGTAGAGTGGAGTGGTGGGCATGACTTTTCCCTTTTCACACCCTCATTACTTTCAAACAATAAATAACCCTTTGGGAAGAGAGCCTTGTGAGCAAAAGCAGAGGAAGTTTTACACTGAAAATGGCTTTCCCAAAGTATTTAATGCAATCTACTAAGAGATATATTAAAAGTATTATGAACTTATACATTATGAATTTATGTATTATGAAGAGAGATTTAAAAGCATTGTGAAATGTGACTTCTATTCATGAACTTGAGACCTGATTTGGTAACAGTTAGCATACACCCTAATCTCTCTTTGTGCTTTTGAGCCAACTTCCTTGGGCTGTTTGGTACATTAACAATTAGATTATAGACCAACTTAAAGTTTGGAGTTCTGACAAGATAATTATGTTTTGAAGTAAGTGGGTAAACTGTTAACAGCTTAGAAATGTCTATTTTAATCACATCTAATCAGGGAACCCATTTTCTCTCTCTTCAAAAAGTAATACCATCTTACATTTACAATGAAATTTATAATTTGTAAAGATTTTTACACTATGTAATCTTATCTGATGCTCATAACAATCTCGCATGGTAAGAAAAGCCTTATTTCGTTGGGAACGTTGAGTCTCAGATTGGAAAGCATGGAGTTCTGACCAAATCCAGGTCCCCATTTTAACCCATTGTTAAAATACAAATTTTCATAAGTAATTTGAGAATGTAACAATTGAGTTATCATCTAATACTCCCATCACATCACCGTGCTCTCTAAGACTTGGAACAACACCATGTAGTTCTAAAATGGGGTTGCAGTGATGGTCACAGGGCTGCATAAAATTACTAAGATCCATCAAACTTAAAATGGGTAAAATGTACAGCTCATAAATTATACCTCAATAAAGCTGTTAAAGCCATATACCCACTGTTAGGGGCTAAATCATGTCCCACAAAAATTCATATGTTGATGTTCTAACCAAGTACCTCAGAATATGACTACGTATTCAGAGATAAGGTTTTTAAAGATGCAATTAAAATGAGATCATTAGGGTGGGCCCTAATCTAATCTGACTGGTGGCCTTATAAGAAGAAATTCGGATACAGATAGTTCCAAAGGGAAGACCACATGAAGACACAGGAGGAGACGGCCATCTATTAATACAAGCCAAGGAGAAAGGCCTCAGAAGAAACCAACCCTGCCCACACCTTGATCTCAGACATCTAGCCGCCAGAACTGTGAAAAAACAAATTTTGTTTAAGCCACCCAGTCGGTAGTTCTTAATTATGGTAGCTCTAGAAAATTAATATACCCCCTAAACATACACACACACACACACACACACACACACACACACACACACACAGATAAGACTATGGTACCTAACACAAGCTATATAAAAATCTGACTTTATTAATATCTGTTGAGTTTTACTTTTCCTCTGGGTCACTTTTTTACTTATCATTATTTCATGCCTAAATTCAATTATTTATGTTTTAATGTTAATTATTATAGACTTTAATAATGAACTACGAAAATTCAACATATAACCCAAAAGAGCCATGTAGCTTTATGAACCACATAGCTCAGATCCAGAAAGATAGAAATAAACGGTGTTCTGTGGGAGAATGTCTTACTAAAAGTGTCCACAGTCACTGGTGGATAATGTGAGAACTGGGAGCCGATATCCTGGCATCTGTTTCCTCACTGAACACTTGATGTGTATCAACAGTCACAGCAGGGGCTGCGCAAACAGCTGAGCCAAAGAAGGGGAACATGGAATTCTTGCCACTATGACTATACAAACTGTATAGAGTTCCTGTAATTAGAAAGCGCAAAAATGATACAATAAAGCAAACACTGTTTCTTTTTATATTTCTTAACAGTTTCAATTCCCTTCTTAATTTTGTACGACAGGGACACGTTACAGCAGAGTGAGATCCTAAAATGACAGAAAAACATTGGGTTAAGTATTGCTTTTAGTCAGATACGTTCTGATTTGAGCAGCAATGAAGTTAAACATTGGCAGGCAATAACCCCTTTCTGTCATGTGCCTGTCCCCACACTTTGTTGACAAGTTGAGATGCAAATGTGTGCTTTTGTGTTTGACTGGTAACATTTTGCAGGACTTTTGTTTATCTTTGAAATCATAATTGCATACAAAAGTCTAACTTGATATAAAGAGATAAAAAGTCTAGTCACAAATACCACGCCCTACTTCTAACAAAATAATTTGTATTCTGTGGAGGATAGGGAAGGAAAATTCCCCAACAGATGGAACTGGATACTTTATAGAGAAAAGATGACAGCTAATCCAATGAAATGTTGGGTGGTGTTCTATTAATGTAACCCAGAGGCCAGTCTCTCTGCTACTTGTTTTACTTTTTCTTTTTGCCTTTATATTGACTACTCAGCTATCCTCTTTCATAGAGTCCACAGAATTGGTGACTTTCTCAAATCGTGTGATCATCTGGTAAACAAGCACCAACTCCACGCTTGCAAGATCAGAGCACAGGATAGAAAAATCAAAACACTAAATCAGCTGTTAGACTAAACTTCACTGTGCTTCAGGGTAACTATCACCAAAGAACAAATACGTATGGTTTTATGATTATGTAGGTTAATGGTCAAACTAAGCCAATGGTCTTCAGTTTCCATTCCGGCTACAAAGCATTGTAAGTGAAGGGCCTTGTCCTGCCATTCTGCCTTATCTCCCTGTGTCAACATCAAGGGGACCCATTTCCAAGGGAATATCGGTTTACCATTTCAGGACATATACTTGTGAATGTGGAATTTATTCTTAATATAAGGGGAAATTGGGAGCACCAATTGGGGCTGAACATAGGAGGAAATACTGGCACTAACCCAGCTAGAAAACCCACACACTGATAGGAAAAATGTGATGTTGAACAAGTCCTTCATTTCCTGGGGTTTCTGTGTAAAGGAGGCTGTAATGACACCCCTATTATGTTAACACTCAGAAGAAAGTTCAACAAACAATACAGCATGTTTATTAGAGCAAAAGAAGGAAATGGAGGCTGATGAACGAACTAGGGAAGAACCCTTAGCAAAGCAATGAATTAAATTTATGTTTACATTTCTCTTGTGATGAATCATCACTTGTTCATTGAAGTAACCCCTATGCTTTGATTATGGCTATCAGCAGATAAAAATATTCTCTATGCCTCAAAAAAATTACCAAAAAAAAGGTTCATAGCCTTATAAAGTTTGGTAAATACGCACTGGAATAATTTGGAGAGCGTTCATAAAACAAAAATAATGTGGTATTTGTTACTGTTAGCTAAAAGTAGAATTAAATATTATGCTTCTATGAGGCTGATTTTAGAGATAAATGAAAATACAAAAACAAATTATGCAAAGTAATTCTTTCAGGGACTGCAACATAGGATGTTTCTGTGCAGTTACTGAAGTTAAAGATACCATGAAGCATACCAAACCTGTTTTTATTTAAAATAGAAGACCATTTCTCCATTTGAAGAGAAGTCTATGAGAGACATTTTAGTAGACCCTGAACCAAAGAACCTGTGAATGTCACACTTCCCACAGGAAGCATCTTGGTTCATTCACGCTGTACTACACAGGCTCCCCATGACATTTAGAAAAAAGTCAACTATCACTGTGCTTTTACCTCCATATCTCAGTCAACCTAACTATGTTAGTTTCCTACGGCTCCTGTAACAAAATGCCATAAACTCGGTAGCTTAAACCCAACAGAAATTTACTCTCTCACAGTTTTGGAGGCCAGAAATCTGAAATCAAGGTGTAAGCAGGACATGCTCTTGCTGAAGGCTCCAGGGAACAATCCTTCCTTTTTTCTCTTCCAGCTTCTGTGGCTGCCAGCATTCCTTGGCTTGTAGGCTCTTCTCTTCAATTGCTGCCTCCATTGTCACAGGGCATTCTCCCTGTGTGTCTCTGTCTTTGAAAGGCCTTAAAAACACAACTGTCATTGGATTTTAGGCCTAATGGAATCCAGTATGACCTCATCTTAACTTGATTGCACATGCAAAAACCTTAAGGTCACCTACTGAGGTTCCAGGTAGACATGAATTTGAGGGACACTATTCAATCCAGTACACTAAACACTGATAAAGATATTTTTTAGTAATCAAACATCTTTGGAAAATCTACAGTTTCTAAACATCTATGCTGTGTTTAGAGTCTAAATACAAGTATTCCAAATTAATCCTTTTAAAGTTTCTTAATTCTCAAATGACTGAAATTACATCTCAGCATCAGACAACTTCTGCTCTGGGTACAGCAATACAGATTGTTGTTGTTCTTTACTTCATGGCTTTGTGTTGTTTGTTTGTTTTTTCCCAAAATATTAAGGGGATACAAAAGTTTTTGTTACATGGATACACTTGATAATGCTGAAGTCAGAGCTTTCAGTGTGACAGGACAGTGTTCATTGTCCCCAATAGGTAAGTTTTTATCCCTCACCCCCCTCTCACCCTCCCCTCTTCTTAGTTTCCTATCTTTTATGTCTTTTTGTATTATAGGGTTGTTATTAATCTTTTTTTCTTTTTTTAACCATGGATATTTTCTTGTTTAAAAAAAAAAAAAAATGCTTCAGGCCGGGCACGGTGGCTCACGCCTATAATCCTAGCACTCTGGGAGGCTGAGGCGGGCGGATGGTTTGAGCTCAGGAGTTCAAAACCAGCCTAAGCAAGAGCGAGACCCCGTCTGTACTAAAAAAATAGAAAGAAATTAGCTGGACAACTAAAAATATAAAGAAAGCATTAGCCGGGCATGGTGGCACATGCCTGTGGTCCCAGCTACTCGGGAGGCTGAGGCAGGAGGATCGCTTGAGCCCAGGAGTTTGAGGTTGCTGTGAGCTAGGCTGATGCCACGGCACTCTAGCCAGGGTGACAGAGTGAGACTCTGTCTCAAAAAAAAAAAAGAAAATGCTTCAGGCTGCTGGAGAGATCTATCATACCTGATCATCTTTTTGAAATAACCTTCTAAAGGACTATGCTCTCGTTTTATGTCCCTGTTTTTAATTATAAAATGAATTTTTTTCTGATTATAATTTTTATTGATGCATAATAGATGTACATATTTTCAAGGTACCTATAATAATTTAATACATGTATATAATTTGTAAAGATCAAATCTGTAATTGTGACATCCATCACCTTAAGTATTTGTCTTTATGTTGGAAACATTCAAATTGTTCTCTTCTAGCTATTTTGAAATATACAATAATAAAAAAGATGTAAGTTTTTTCCCATGCACTCTATCATCCGATCTTAGACAAACTTACAGTACTTGGTGTTTTTAGTTAACAAATAATACTTTAGAAAACAGATGATAGTCATCATTATTTTAAGATAATGTGGTTATCTTTAAACCCATGTGGTTAAAACACAAGTTTGAAAAAAGTCTACACTTACTGATTTCGTGTAAGGAGAACAGTGATTTCAGACATTTTATATTCAGAGATTGAATTGACGATGATGCTTATACAAAGAGAAGAAAAAGTTTCATACTTGAGATCTTTGTTGGAATATCTGAGTTTTGGACCTAAGGCTTAAAGAAAAAATTTTTTATTTCCCAAGAAATGAGAAATTTTGTGAATTTTTAACTTTCATTTTATGGAAGTCCAGACCCTTTAACCTTCTGTGCTCTTGGGTCCAAATATATTCCTTAGAGATATTTTAGTCCTGAAAATAGGAGGAAATATTCTAAGTCACACCCAAACCTCTAATTTCTCATCTTACTCAAGTTCATGGAGAAGTCTTGATCAGGTCAGCTCCAGCTTCTCACTGGGAACCAGCAATTACATGCAGAGAAGAAATAAGGAAGCAGAGTGTGGGGAGCAACACACCCTATGGTGTTTGCATTAAACTTTTGATGGTAAATTTCTTGGATTCTATTTGTAGCCTAAATGACCATTTGAAGTCAACATAGAGAAATATTTTTTGCATCTAATTTTAAAGCTGTGCTTGAACATAGTGAGCAAGAGCACAGCAACCTGTGTATAGATAGAACCCTCCAGGGGCAGTCACTTTATGGATTTTACCAATCCTCATACCTGAGAGATACAGACTTGCTCTCTTTGGTAGCTTTCTTGCCTACATAAGCCAAGATAATTACATCAGTTATTTCTACCTGAAAGGGATTCTACCTAGAAAAGCTCCCCAGCTGATACCTGGTAAGACTTTATAGGAGAACGGAAAAACTTGACTAGCTTTGGCTAAAATATAAAACTATTTCTTAATCTTTAGTGTTTCAGTCATCACTGGTATTTCCAATTAGCCTCTCTCTCTAAAACCCTCATTTCAGTAACAAGGCACTAATAATATTATCTAATAACATAATGATACATTTAAACTGTTGTTCTTATTTTTCATTTGCCAATCATTTACATTAAACCATGTGAGTTATGATACGTACAATGTAAGCGCACGAGGTTGAAGTAGGCTTGGTTTTATGTCCATCTACCCCCAAAACAGAGTTTAATTTTACATTTTGCTAAATTGACACCACATCTCCTGTGTGAGTATCCTTTGCTTTTTTGCTTATATAAAATACAATGCAAATATATGGAAAAGGGTAAACATAACCTGAAAAAGGCTATTTTAACATTTTTTCTGTTATACAAATCCACATCACCAAAAATTCTTTTTTAATATTTTACAGACTCAATCTACTTAGCCATCATTTTTAACCGCTTCTGCATCAAAATGTTTTTCTGGCGACAATAACAAGCATGTATTGAGACACAGCACCCAAATGGGTGGGTATCTGGGGAAACAATGAAGTAGAAAAACAGGTCCCCTTCGCTCCACCCCAGCCCTCACTGCCTGGCCACACACAGCATCTCCGCTCTGCCTGGGATTGACCCAACTCCAAAACCTTAAATTCAAACACACCCTTCCTGGAAGATGATCTGCCTCCCAGCTCTTACTCTCTTCCATCCACCCATCTCTCCTGCAGCTCCATCAAGACTCCCAGGGACTCGAGCCCTTTCTTCTCTGCCCGTCAGTCATGCCCACGCTCTTCCTTATCTGCCGTAAACATGGTGGCTCCTCATCTCAGATTCCTTCCTGCCAAGGTCCTCAAGGCCCTTGTCCCCCATCCTTCTGACATGCCTGTCCCCTGAGACTCCAAGCTAGATCTCGCCAGCTGTCCACCCCACTGTCATTGCAGGCTGCTGGAGGAAACCCCACCACCCGCAGGTCACAGCTTGTCGTCAATGCTGCCCGGCAGGCTCGTGTTTCCTGGCCAGCTGCACCTCCCACTCCAGTAGCAATTTTCAACCTTCTCAGCTCTCCCCAAACCTTCTACCCCAGTACAGCGAAGACAGCTAGCTGAGGTGCCCTCTTCACCCAGGAATGCTACACACCACCAAATTCCAGTCATGGGGCATGAGCAGAAATGATGTTCTCCTTCCTCTGGGCCAGGCCCACCCAAACCTCCCACCCACAAATGCTCCCCTTTCTCTGCCCCCATCTGCAGTGTTGGTGCTAGAGTCTGGGGCAGGCTTGGGTGCCACCAGTTAAAGAGTCAACTGTGGTGCAGAATGAGTTTGTGGAGCAAATCACGCACACACACACCCCTCCATCCCTGCCTGCTCCACTGTGCCAACTGGACTTTGCTTGAATGAGAAATAAACACAAGTTAACCACTGAGGTAGGGCTGCAAGGGCCCTTCACGGATCCCTCTGTCACCCCTCCCCCTATCCAGCATGGGAGGCGGGGGGCTTGCTTCCTGTTCTACTGAAGAAGAATGAAAAGACATTTTGTTTTCCTTTAAATGGTGGAGACCAACTTCCTGTAGCCTGAGTAATTAGGGCTTAATGATACCTATTGTCGTCAGGGAGATGAACTCTTAGCTGATCTGAGAACAGTGGTCATCCTAGGGCCTCCAGCCTCTATAACTCCACACAGCGAGGGGAGGCCTGAGGGCCTGGGGGCTCTGGTGCCCTGCCTTTCCATGTCCCCTACGGAATTATACCTTGATATAATTTTTATATAAATATATTTTTTCTTTAATAGAGACAGGGTCTTGCTCTGTCACCTGGGCTGGAGTGTAATGGCCTGATCATAGCTCACTGCAGCTCAATTTTCAGTCTCCTGGGCTCAAGCCATTCTCCCAACTCAGCTTCCCAAGTAGCTGGGACGACAGGCGCACCCTATGCTTGGCTAATTTTTTTATTTTTTGTAGAGACAGGGTCTTGCTATGTTGTTCAGGCTGGTCTCGAACTCCTCCCTCCTCAACCTCCCAAAGTGCTGGGATTAGAGGTGTGAGTCATCATGCTGGGCCTAATGTAATATATTACTATTTTTATGCCTAAAATTCTTTTATTGATCTTCTTATGTTTCTCTAACAAAAAATAGGTGTACAAATTGAAATAGAGAAAATTATTTCCAGCCAGGCGGGTGCCTGAGCAAGAGTGAGTCTTGCTCACTTTAAAGTCTCTACTAAAAATAGGAAAATTAGCTGGATGTTGTGGCACGTGCCTGTAGTCCCAGTTACTCAAGAGGCTGAGGCAGGAGAATCACTTGAGCCCAGGAGTTGGAGGTTGCTGTGAGCTATGCTGATGCTACTGCACTCTAGCAGGGGCGACAGAGAGACTTGTCTCAAAAAAAAAAAAAAAATTATTTCCTCTGTATTTAAATTTTTTTCACTATTCTTTACTATTGTCAACAGTGAACAACTGCACCTAACAGTGAACAAAAGCACTTAAATATTACATATTTTAAGTCATTAAAGAGAAAGTAAACATAAAATAAAAAATATAAACTGCAAAGGAAAATACATGGAGAATGAAGCTTTTGCAAGGTGAATGGGACCATTTTGTTTGGAGGATTTCTTCAATTATTTAATGTATGTGTACATGATAGACTAAAACTAATTTAGCATTAATTTTTATTCCTATTTTTGTTTTTTTGATGCAGTTGTGAAAACGTCCATAAAAATAGATAGAAAAGGAAGGAATTTGGGTATAGAAATGTTACTCAATTCTCAAAACAACTTCTCAGTTTTACCGATAATATAAAATTGTTTTGAATGCTTTGCCACTAAAAATAATTTACTTTATTATTTCGTAGATAATTTTTAAAAATCACTTGGTTAGCTGTCAGATCACAAATTAACAGCATCATTCTCTCCTCCTTCCACTGAAAACTCCCTGATCTGCAAAAGAGCCTGTCGGTCCATCAGCCACTTTCTCACTACTTTCTCCAAATGCTCCCAGCTACCGTTTGCTTTCACGGGGCAGGGGTGTCCCACCCGGAAGCAGTCAGCCGCAGAAAGAATCACAATGAGTGGGCAAGAAGTGGTCATAAGGGGAGGTATGGAGGCACACTCTCGGGAAGACGCATTTTAGGTAAATGCACACGCGGAGGTTGGCTGTCGCGCGCAGCCTGCGGTAACAGGACGCCGGCTCAGTCCCTTGGCTGCGCTGAGACGGGCAGCCCGACTCGCTGCTCCCCGGATTAGACGAGGCGGGACCGGCGCCCCCTAGGACCCGGAGCCGAGGGGGAAACAGCCTTCCCCGGCCCTTTCTGCAGTCAGACCGCGACCACAGTGCACGTGGCTTCACAGGCTGCTGGTAACTCCTGCAACGGCTGCGACGCCCGGGTCTTCTGGATTCAATCGGGGTGGTTGGGGTGAACCCGACTCACAGGCACAAAATACGGCTGCCTAGGACGGCCAGGGCATGAGGAGCAGGGCAGGGTCTCTCTCCTAGAAGGGCTGTGCGCCTGCTGGTGCGTGCCAGCCCTCCGTCCCGCCCCCTGTGTCCTCACGGTGTCAGAGGTGCCCTTCCTCCCGGTCAAGGCGAACTCCCCAAGCTGGCCCTGAAAACCATACCCTCCCACCCCACCCCTTCAGGGATCTCCTATCTAAATAACCCACATTCTCCTGTAATATCACTAACCTCTCTTCTCCTACCTTCCCTTCACTAGTGAAAAATGCTGCTCTAGAAACGCACTCTAGATATTAAAATATAAAATGTAGCTGCAGTAATTCAAATTCCTTGGAATTGCAAAAGAAATAAATAGTAACAGATTCGAGAAACAGCCCCAACTGCATTTCAGAATGTAATTTATAGCCAGGTTGGCATTTCAAATCAATGGGGAAAAGAGCATCATGCAATCAATGGTGTTGGGACGCCAACTATTTTGAAGATAAATAAATCTTGATCTCAATTTCCTCTCATAAGCCAAAAAGAGATTCCCAGGGAATCAAAAGTTTAAACATAAAACCATGAACCTACTAGAAGAAATCATGAGTTAAATACAGTCTTAAGTGAGGAAGGCATTTCTAAGCAGGGCTACAAAACCTTAATTTAAAGGAAAGGATTTTTAAATCTGTTGACATAAAAATATAAAACTGACATTAATATAAAATATATTTTCAATAAATAAAAGACAACAAAGTCCAAATGACTTGCTAAATTCAGTTATTAATTCTAGTATTGTCTTTTCCTTTTTCATATTTATGCAGGTCACTTAACCTTTTATTGCATTAGCTAGAGCCTCCAAAACAATGTAGGAGTAATAAATAAGTTGAGATAGCAGGTATATCGCATTATACTTGATTTTAATTCAATTGACCTTTTTTTGGACTGTAAGACTCGGTGTGATGTTTGCTTTGAAGTTTTGGTAAATTTTACGATATTTAGGCAGCTCTTTTTCCTGAAATGAATACTGAATTATCACATGTCTTTTGATTACCTGTTAACATAATCTTGTGGGTTTTTTCTTTTAATTTGTTGCTGTAATCAATTATTACTTATAGATTTTTTTTAAATGTTCAACCATTCTTGCATTCCATAATAAACCTACTTAATCATGGTATGCTAGTCTTCTGATACAATACTGCATGTGATTGGTTAACGTTTTATTTAGAATTTTTACATCAATATTCTTAAGTGAAATCAGTCTATAATTTTACTTTGGAAATATCTTTATTGGCTTTTATGAAAGGTAATGCTAGCTTCATGAAATAAATTGGGAAACACAGGAGAATAATATATTTCATAAGATAATTTGGGGTGCTTTTCATCTACTTCTACAGAATTACTATTAAATTCTTTTGAGCCATGAATACCTTTAAAAAGTTAATGACACCTTCAGACTGCAGCCCTGGAAATAGTATCTGCTCACTTAAACTTAATTTAGCATATAATTTCTAGAGGTTCTTCAGAGTTCACTGTGCATTACATCCCTGGTCAGTTAGAATGAGAATGAAATGGTCTATTTATTTTTCAATTTTCTCACTAGCCCATAAGGACCATGAGGACAGGAATGAAGTGTATCTTAGTCATTATTCAGCAATTAATGTAGTAAGCACTGTGTTTAGAACCTTGATAAGCTATTTCACACAATCCTCATAGATAGGTTTATTGGCAGACACCTGACATAAACCTTACAGCTTTCTGTCCAGTGATCAGCTTGCCCCTAAATTAGTTGAAATCACAGGCCTTGGAGAGACAGGAACACTCATACACTGCTGGTGGGAATGCAAACTAGTGCAACCCCTATGGAAAGCAATATGGAGATACCTTAAACAGATTCAAGTAGACCTACCATTTGATCCAGCAATCCCATTATTGGGCATATACCCACAAGAACAAAAGTCATTCTTTAACAAAGACACCTGTACCCGAATGTTTATAGCAGCACAATTCACAATTGCAAAGATGTGGAAACAACCCAAGTGCCCATCAATCCATGAATGGATTAGTAAACTGTGGTGTATGTATACCATGGAGTACTACTCAGCTATAAGAAATAACGACGATACGACATCTCTCTGGTTCTCCTGGAGAGAGCTGGAACCCATTATATTAAGTGAAGTATCCAAAGAATGGAAAAACAAGCATCACATGTACTCACCAGAAAACTGGCTTCCCTGATCATCACCTAAATGTACATCGGGGAAGGATACCAATTGGATATCAGACTGGGATGGGGGGTGGGGGGAGGGGATGGGTGTATGCCTACATGATGAGTGCGTTGCACACCCTCTGGGGAATGGTCATGCGTGAAGGTGCAGACCCGGGGAGGTGGGGGGGGAGGGGATGGAAGTATGACTACATGATGAGTGCCAGGCGCACTGTCTGGAGAATGAGAATGGACGCGCTTGGGACTCTGACTCGGGGGGATGGGTGGGACATGGACAATGTATATGACCTGAACTTATGTACCTCCATGATGAGCTGAAATAAAAAAAAAAAAAGAAATCACAGGCCTTAAATACAAATGGGCTAATGCAGCTTGAAAATAATGTAGGAGTTTGAATAGACTCTCAGTTGCTGGGTTAGGGCTATCAGAGGAGCATGACTGGACTTCATTCTTTATTGCTATGGGAGGAATCTCAGGCCCAGGTGCCTGGCACTACAGTGAGAGTCAGGGCCAGGCCTCGCTAGCCCTAGAAAGAACCTCTGCCCATCTCTTGAGGGCAGCTCACGATGCCTCAGGACATAGGAAACTCTGAGCCTTTGCTCCTGGTTCCTGACACAAAAGATTCTAAGATCCAGGGACTCCCTGGAGTGATGAGTGTCTTTTTGTACGCTGATGAGATGATCGCACACTGGCAGTTCCTGGACAGCTTCAGGATGGGGGCTGGTTGCCAGAAAGGCCAGGACAAGGATACAAGGTTGGGAGTTTCAGCCTCACCCCATGATCCCAGGGAGGGGAGAGGGGCTGGAGATTCAGTTCAATCACAAACAGCCAATGATTAAATCAATTGTGCCTAAAAACCCCTAAACAGTGGGGTTTAGGGAGCTTTCAGGTCGGCCACCCCATCGAGGTGCTGAGAGGGTGGTGCATCTGGAGCAGGTATGGAAGACCCATGACCCCTTCCCCAGACTTGCCCACGCATCTCTTCATTTGGCTGTTTCTGAGTTGTGTCCTTTATAATACATAAGTCAATACAAATAAAGTGTTTCTTTAAGTTCTGTAAGGCGTTCCAGCAAACTATCAAACATGAGGAGGGGGGTGTGGGAACCCCCGATTTATAGTCTGCCATCAGAACCAACACACAGGTGGGAACCTGGGACTTGGGATTGGCATCTAAAGTGGGCGCAGTCTTGTGGGACTGAGCCCTTACCCTGTGGGGTCTGTACAAGCTTCAGGTAGTTACTATGAGAATTGAATTGAATTGTAGATCCCCCAGTTGGTGTCCAGAGAATTGAAGAATTGCTTGATATGGGAGAAGGGAAAAAAAAAAAACCTCACACATTTGGTGTCATAATCGTGAGTAAACACAGTTCAGATGCCGGTTATTTCAGACACCAGGAAGCTGCTGAAACAGTGCCACCCCCATTTTCCTAGGTGCCTGTCTGAAGTGGAGAGAAACTGGGACCTCTTTCTCCCCTCTGTCTTTTTTTCTTGCTGAACTAGGAAATACTGAACGCAGCACTTGAGGTTTTTTTTTTTGTTTTACTCATATCCGTGAAGCTGGTTTCTCTGTGTAAAGGCCCGTTTGCTTAGAAGAAAAATAACTTGCTTCTACTTCCACCTCTGGAACTAGAAAATTTGCTTTTAATCTAACTCGTTCAGTAGATTTTACAATATACCTAATTTTCAAATGAGCACATTGAGACTTTGAAATTTAAAAATAATGTGCCCAAGTTCACAGAGCAATGCCTATCAGGGCCTGACAGGGAAGAATGCTGTAACTGTTACACATTTGTGCTCTCTGCTCAGTGAAATTCAAGACAGGTTGCTTTATGGGGGGATTTCTGCGTTAGGGAACCACTACTGAATCACCCCATATATAAGGCTGTCAATCATCCTCTCCACACATGTACCTCCTAAATTCCCCCACATTTGGGAAGTTCCCCAGTTCAGCCTTCACTGAGGAGTCTGAGATGGTTCACCCCAGGAAGTCATGTCAGAATAGGATAGAAGGGATGGAACCACAAGGGTGGGAAACCTTCCCTGGAGCATGAAGTGAGAACCAGAAAGTTGGCAAGTTTCAGAGTCTTGGATATGTCTCATCGGGCCCCACAAAAATTCTCTGTGGAAAGTCAAGCAAGAAAAGGTCACGTGGCAAATAGTTGTGTCTTTGCCTTCCCCCAATCTCATCCAACTACCTCCGGAAACAAGTTTTGCTCTGACTCAGCCCTAGAATTTGAGTCATGGACACTCCCACACATACTTGGCAAGTCTTGGCTGGGATGTTCTGTAGTCGCAGACCTCCAGACTTGTCAAGCTGCTTAGAGGTTAAGCTTGGTCGTTCTTGCCAGCTAGGGGCTCCTTTCTCGGGTTAGAACAACAGTCTTGCTGAGAATGGAACTGTGTCACCATCCTGTCTTGCCCATCGGGCGGGCCTAGAAACGCCAGGCCAGACAGTCGTGGCTGTGCTTGTGCCAAGGGGTTTTCAGGGTGGGTCTTTCCTATAGGAGCAGAATTCCGAGGCACCTGTCGGGAAGCATGTCTGCACTTGTGAATCTCCGAAACAGGTGCTCGTTTTCTCATTCATGCCTCTTGTGCAATTGTCCTTTTTTTTTATTAACATATTAGTTCTTTTTCCAGATTGATGGTTTCTAGCCTTCCTAGAAAATGTGATCCCAAAACAGAAAAACACTGGCAGCTTTATGTCCATGGATAATAATACCTAGCCAAGCATTAATAACAATAGTCAACACTTAACGTAGCACTTACTGTATACCAGGCACTGTTTTAAGTTCTTGCCATATATTAACTCTTTTTTCCACACAGCAACCTATGAGGTAGGTTCTATTATTATCTCTACTTTACAGATGGGAAAACCAAGCCACAGAGGGATTAGGTAACTTGCCCAGCTATTAAGTAATGGATTTGAAGCCAAGGTCTTTTCCCTTAACTACCACCCAACTTTGCTCCCTGTGTCGTATATTTCTGAATAGGACCCAGTAAGAACAACGATCTCAGGCATCAATGGAAACCATAATTCAGACCTCAGGAGCTTTCTATTCTCTAACAGATATAAGGCCCCAAATATAGGCACAAAAATATGAAAAAGTCTTTTGGTCATCTACTGATTTCTGAATATCTTTGCTATTGTCTTTTTGTTAGAAAAAAAGAATGGGGAAAATGAGTGCATACGTGCAGTAAAACATTAATTTAGAGAAATTATTGGAAAAAATATGATTTTGTTAAAGAAACGCAGTTGGTTATATTCAGAATAGTCTTAAAGAAAGTCAAAACAACCTAAATCTCTTCTTAAAAATATTGTTATTAAAAAATCTTTTAATAACAAAAAAATTCATAATTCGTGCATCATATATTTTTATGAAAACAGTTCTCATAAGCCTCAATTATAAATGCAACCATAAAACAATAACAATAACAAAAAATGTGAGAGATTAATAACAATAACAAAAAAACTATATAAGAAAAGAAATAGAAAGTAGATTGGTTTTCCCTCCCTGACTCTCTGATATAGGATCCCTAACATCCAGGAAAAAAGAGGTAGCTAAACTGTCTATTAAACTACTACTTTTGAGGCACCAGAGTACAGTTTTTATTCCTTTTAATTTTTTCACTGTGATGTGCAACATATATATCAGAGCACTTAAAATATATATGAACAATGTTTAAAGAATAACATTAAGTGATCACTTATGACACCACTACCAATTGTGACTAAATTCTGGGCCAGGGAATACAGCTGGAAGAGATACATACCACTTACCAACGTGGCCCCTAAAGAGCTCCCGGATGGGATTTTCTCTCTCCTCATCTGTTCTCTGGATGTTGCCAAGGTGCCTGTGTTAGTTTGCTAGGGCTGCCATCACATAATACCACACACTGGGTGCCTTAAACAATAGAAATTTATTTTCTCGCAGTTCTGAAGACTGGAAGCCCATGATCAAGGTGTCATCAGCTTTAGTTTCTCCTGAGGTCTCTATTCTTGGCTGCCTTCTTGCTGTGCTCTCACGTGGTCTTTTCTCTGTGTGTGCACATCCCTGGTGTCCCTACTGTGTCCAAATTTCCTCTTTTCCTTATAAGGTACCAGTCAGATTGGATGAGAACCCATCCTAATGGCCTCCTTTTAACTTAATCACCTCTATAAAGGCCCAGACTCCAAATATAGTCATATTCTGAGGAATTGCCGGTTAGAGTTTCAATTTTTGAATCTGAGGAAGACACAATTCAACACAAGACAGTGACCTTGAAGCCAAAAGATAGTGGAGGATAGACAGAAGAATTGTGGGTCACCAAATCACCCCTTGGAAGAAAGAAACCTAGAAAGCCTCTCAACTATGAGAATCAGCGTTAGACTTTTCATGAGCAATGAATGAACTTTTAATTTTGTTAAGCCACTTATATTTGGGGAATTATTGTAGCAATTAGCCTACAGTGACCAATAGTCAAGGAAAGAAAACTCAACCATCCCATGCTCAGTTTGTCTAATTAAGTCAAGTTTTAATATACTAGATTCAGTGATGAGAAAAGAGTGCAAATAAAGAGAAATGACTCTCGAGTTGTATCCTCCACAACTGATTTGGTGAAATTGACCATGCATGTTAGGTTCTACAATGAATTAACATATTAATTAATGCTAAGTAGTACAATTCATTTAGATTACATTTTCCTTAAGTGCAATGAATAGTTCTGGTTCATATGTGGACCTGAAAAAATTACAGAATTATGAATCACACATCTAAATTAGTTAATTTGCAATTGTTTGGTAAATTGATCAAGCCCTGTATTCTGAGAGTTTTGTGATCTCCACTTGGTCTGCTGAAGGGTGACCCCTGGAAGCAGAGGCCTGCCAGCACCCAAAATTATTCTATTCGGAGGCAGTAAATTGGGAGTTTAAAGGAAGAACAAAAGGAACAAGAAACACAACTTCCTGACAGCTTAAATGTCCTAGACTGCTGAAAAGGGAGATCCCCCACACTGAGAGGATGCTGAGCAAAGACTTGGGGTGCAAGTATGTGTTGTTCACGGGCAGCCTCCCCTCGCAGAAGGACACTTCAGGCAGGCAGGAGATGAAGGATGCTCCTGAACAGAGCTTGAAGTCTACCGCGGCTCCATACAGGCTCCCTCACAGCTTCCAGTGCTGCAGACAGTACGTGCTTCAACTGACCCTGCTACTTGTCCACATCTGGTCCCCTTGTCCCCAGCCTCACTGAACTCTTCCCCTCTTCAAGGCTTTTCTGTCTTGAACAACTTTATCTACTACTCTTCAGTGGTGGGAAAATGGACTCTCTGACCCCCTATTCTTCCAAATCTTTTGTATCTTACACCTGGCTGTTAGCTTTTGAAACTAAAGGCCAAGCATTTGATTCTTGTTTCTGTGGTTCCGCTATGATAATTCTCCCTTGAGGCAACACAGCTTGGTTTCTATCTGCCCAACAGCAGGAGGTTCATGGAGTAACAGGGAACATCACACACACCAAAAACTCTGTTGATATATCAAAGCATCTCCCTGCCACACTGTCACAAGAAAGAGCTAGCAAAATGTCACCGTCATTTTGTGTTTGGTTGGGGAAAAAAAACCATCAAAGGAAACTGTGCGTTATCTAAGAAAACATTTAAAGTCAAAGGCAATCTGTCCTCCTGTGGGAATCCTTGGCAAGGAATCAGATAGGATGATGTGGTCACAACTGTACTTGACAGAGAGCTTGCCTGCTATCAGGTGAAACAGAACTCCCCGCAGAGACAAAACAAGGTTTATAGGATGCCAGACACCAGTGTCTTCTTACAAACAAAATGTGGTCATGTTAGGTGGCATTCCAAAGGCACATGTCATCTGGGGTGTTCAGGTCAAAACTACTCTGTGGAGAAGGAGTCTCCTGTTTAGATTATAAGAATATTAATCAAAGTTTAGAAATACTACATGTTTAGAATTAAACATTAGCCAGTTCAGCATCACTTATTTCCCTGTTTCATAGAAGGTTGAACTAGATAAAAGGCAACCTCATGGGATGTTTAAAGGATTAAAAACTTAAAATGATATACAAGTGGCAGTAATTGGCCAAGCTTCAAGACCAAAATATTCTGAAAGGCTTTTAATCATTTTAAGACATTTTGTATTTGAGACACCAGGAAGTCATCAAGTGACTATCAATATTTTGACCCCAGCCTGGGGTATTATTTAGGGTAGGATGAATCCTCAGTGTTCTTACCCTTCTCTGTAGATGGGAGGCTCTGAAAAAGACAAGAGGATCCTCCTCAAATTCAGAAATAGCCAAAGATCACCACAAACAGACACAAAGAAACCAAGAGCTATTTTCTGCAGAAATACCAGAGAATCTGAGCAGGATACAATACATGCTGAAACAGGATTTTACTTTGCTGGGTAGGCAGGTCATTTGGTTTGATTTTTTCCTGTACTCAACGTATAGAAGAGGGGGCAAATCACAAGAAAATTAGCCAAGACCATGAATCATTCATGGGAGTTAAGGAGTTACCATCCACCCAGTCAGACACTTTCTAGATGAGGAAATTAGCATCTGGAGAATGATTGACTTTCCATGGTCTCTGAGCAAGTTAGTTGCAATACTTGGACAAGAAACTGGTTCTCCTATCTCTGAGTCCAGGGCTCTTCCCACTTCATGCTTCCTTGATGATCACAGGCTTTATCGTGAAAGCCATGAGCCGAGCCATCTTCCTTAACCCCTACCACATCTAGGGCTTCGGCACGATGGCTCTAATGTAACAGCACAATGAAAGCGCACGAGAACGACAGAATGGAAATGCAAGCTTCAGAGACAGGAACTGCATGAATAGCACATAGTAGGTACTGAATAAGTATTTTATTAATGAATTAATGAATGAATGTGTGAATAAAGTATGATGTGTTGTCAGGGCATTATATACCTAAGGAGCAGCCCACGATGTATGACGGCTTCCTTTCAGGTCTAACGTTCTCAAAATATTAATACATGGCTAAGAGTTAGCTGATAATGCTAAGCTTATCCATAATGGTAAGTATAGCCCCCAAAGCAGGGTCATTCCAGTGTTCAAATGCTTTAAGTAAAATGTCAAAATTCAAGACATATGGTATTAAATGAGAGTTGGTTAATCTTTGTAATTAAAATACTCTTAAAATTAACATCAAAATTGTTTTAAATGTACTAACAGTGACTGATGCTGGGATAGCTATTATGGGGAAATTTTTCTTCTTGTTTTCTGTCTTTCTCCATATTCTTAATTTTTTAACATTAAAAAGCTAATTGAAGAAGAGCAGACAGGGATGAGAATGAAGTGAAGGTGGTCAGGGATGGCAGCACCTCCTGTCTGTCAGGTTCTTGATCATGGGGACACAGCAGTGCATGGAAGGGCCCAGGCTCCTGCTCTCAGGGCCCTACATTGCAGAGAGGGGACCCAACAAGGAGCAAATCAGCAACCCTGTAGCAAGTGGTGAGGAAGAATAAGGCAAGGTTGGGGTTCAGTGAGTGATTTCAAAGAAGGTACTTGGGCAGAGACTACAGAGAGCAGCAGCAAGGCCAATTAAGGTGCCTTTATGCAACACAGGTGAGGGCTGACGGAGGCTCTGCGTGGAGCAGAACAGAGAAGGGTAGTATTCTGTCTATACCCAGGTGGGATAGCTGCCAGGATTGCTGACAGAGTGGCAGAACGTGTGATACGTAGAAAGAGATGTGTCTTGAACGAGTCCCAAGCTTGGCCTGAGCCTACTTCGCTTCAGAGCCCGTCCAGCCCAAATCCAGGCAGCTCGTGAGAGATGAATGAAGCTTTGCTTTCTGAGCACCTGTTACTTTCAACACACTGTCCCCATCCTTTAGATTCACAATCGTCCAGTTATCTCCATTTTACAGCTGAAAAAAACTGGCATCCCAGACTAAATAAATCAGCATGATCACACCGCCCAGGAGGGGTAAGACTGACACTAACATGAACGTTTTCCAGCTTACCTGGGTGCTGCTTCTGAAGGCTACTGACCCGCAGCTAACAGGGGCCACGAGCGCCCGCACTGTATGCTCAACGGTGCCCAGCAAAGCACCTGGCATACTGCAGGCCCTCAGCAAATGCTCGTTGAATTAATTCCCCGCAGGGAGAGGCCACAGGTGGCTGGATTGTGAAGCTTGAGGACTCATTGTGGAATCAGACCGATCTCATTTCTGTCCCCACTTCTGCATTTAGTCCTCTGACTTTCAGCAGGCTTCCTAAACTCCTAACCTTTAATTTTGCCCCTTGTTTAAAAAAAAAAAAAAAGAAAGAAAGAAATGAGGATAATCATACTTAGCCCTGAGAGCTGCGAGAAGGATTCAGTGGAATTACACTTACAAAGCACTTACTGCAGGAGTTGGCACACACCGAGTAATCAGAAAGTGCAAACGGTTATTAAAACAAGAAACCAGAAACTATGTAATCCCTCCTCACTCCTCAGCCAACACCAGTTCCTACCAACCCTGTTAGAAGACTCCGTAGCTTAAAATAGAGCAGCTGGGGAACGTGGCTTCTGCTCCGCTGACCCCGGCCCCACCCCGCCAGGCCTGGCAGGGCTGTCTGAGGAACGCAGTCTCTGAGTCATCACAGCTGCTGGCAAGGAAATTTTAAGTCCCACGGGGCCATGTCCCTGGCCAGATCTGCAGCACACCCACACCTAGCTTTCCTGTCTGTAGAGAGATAAACGACAAATGGGGAGGCCACGCATGTTTCTGGGTATCTGAGCAATCGGCTGTGGAACCATCTTCCCTGACTGAGCCTCTGTCCAGCCGTGGCTTGTGCCTGACTTGCGCGACATCAGTCTGCAGAGAAAAGCAGAGACGTGTCATTCATTAGGTTATTTTCATGGGCAGCTAATTAAACAAAAAGCTATCTCCCTATCTGACATAAGAAACTGAAATATTTTTTCAGTCCTATTAACTTAGGTGTTTCTTGATGCCCTTCACTGGCTCATTATAAAAAAAACAGAAAAAAAAAAAAAAAAAAAAAAACCCGCTTCCTGAAAATTAACCTGCTGAGTCAACCTGCAAAGGCAACTGCGGCCCACGCTCATGAACCGGCTGACTCTCCAGATTCACGTTAGATGGCCCCAATCCTCTGCACCTCTCACTTGCCACCTCCTTACCTTTGGCATCCCCCCACCCGCTTTGGAGGCTCGCTTAGCCACCCCCGTTGGCCCTCTCGTTGCACCCCATTTGAAACTATGCAGTGTTCTCCTCTGTTGAGCTGGCTCCTCCGGGATGTCCAATGGTGAGGGAAGCAGGGGAGAGAAGCCTCCGGAGCCAGCTGCCCACCCCAGTGCAGCAGAAGAGTCTACCAGAAGCATGAGGGAATGTCTTGAAAGGAACACTAGAAGTGTATTGAGTCATAATACTCACGGGTCTAAACAAGCCCTTTCCTAGGGCAGTGACCATTTTGATGGCTATGCCATTGATTATTTAAAGGGCAGAGGGCATCAGAATCTGAATTGTGCCCGAAGGGTGGATGCAGGAATCACCTGGTGCCATGCTGCCCAGCCCCACTGGAAGCTGAAAAAATTCTGATGGTCAGGCCCTACCGCAGGCAAATTGAATAAAAAATTTCTGGGATCAGGGACGGGGCATTTTCAATCTCTGCAGGTGACTCTATTGTGCAGCTAAATGTAGCACGTCCAGTCCAATGGCTCTTAAATATTACTGAGTCACAGACTCCCTTAGCAAATACAATAGATCCCCTCTGCAGAAAAAACAAACAAACAACCCTTTTACACAATCTCAGGGAAGACACTGATAGCTGAGACTCCCCCATCAGGTCAGACTTCTCTTTGGGTTAATGATGAGTGAGGCAGGGGGCAGTTAAGGAGCCTCAGCCCAGCTAATAAGGACTGTGAGCTAACAACAAGCCAGGTCAATATTCTTTCTCCTCTCTCAGTGGCAAGTGCTAGTCAGCAATGGTTTTCTCCGATCTAACAAAGTGCCGAAAATAATGAGAAAGGCAGTGATTGCCATTTATCTTTTTAAATTGGTCTATTGAGCAGATCTCAGGCAAATCATGTAATAATACTAAAATTCATCAGTCTACTGAGACTGTCCTAAATGAAGTTTTACTAATTATCCTAAACACCTCCTGTTATGGGTTGAATTTTGTCCCCCCGAAAATATGTCAAAGTCCTAATTCCCAGTACCTGGAAATGTGGCCTTATTTGGAAATAGGGTCTTTGTATATGTAATCAAGTTAACATGAGGTCATTAGGACAGACCCTAATCCAGTGTGACCGGTGTGCTTATAAGAAGAGGACAAAGCCAGGTAAAGAGCTAGATAGTCAAGAAGAATGCTATATGACAATGGAGGCAGAGGTTGGAGGGACACGTCCCGTCCATCAGCCAAGGAATGCCGAGGATGGCCAACTACCACCAGGAGCTAGGAAGAGACAAGGAAAGGGCCTTCCCTACAGGTTTCACAGGGAGTGTGGCCCTGCCGACACCTTGAGTTTGGACTCTGGACTCCAAAACTTGGAGAGAATAAATTCCTGTTTTGTAAGCCACCCAGTTTGTGGTATTTTGCACAGCTGCCTTTGGAAACTAATAGACCTCCTATTAGTCCATGGATTTAAAGAGTAAGCTGGGGTGCAGAAGCCACAGAGGAAGGCCACTAGAGACCTGCACTCCAGCCTCCCTCCCTGGTGCAGAGATTTCCTTGATGAGACCTCTAAGGCTGTCCCCTGCTCTTTAGAAAGATTCTACTTGAATATTTTGTTCCCTGTTAGTTTCGCTCATGGCACTCTGTATTTTCTTTGGGCACTTACAACTGTCTCTACTGCCCATCTCCCCAGCTGGATTATAACTTCCCTGGGGGAAGGGACAATGTCTCTCTTTTTCGTGGTCCATACCTATCTCAGCGCCTGGTATGAAGCAGACTCTAAATAAAGGCTTGAGTGAATGCACAAATGGTGTTCAATCTTTATCTTGATGGATTTCTCTGCTGCATCTGACCCTGTTGACACCACCCACCTCTCTTCCCTTGATTTGAATGATGCCAAATATTCTCTTGACCATTTCTGACTGTTCCTTTTCATTCTCTTTCACAGGCTTCTCTTTCTTTACACATCCCTCAAACCCTCGTATTCCCTGGATTCATTATTCATCTCATTCTCTGTTCAACTCTTCTACTTGTAACTACCAGTGATATCCATATGACTCGAATTTGGACTAAGTTGTCTCCTGAGTTTCACAGTTTCTACCCAAGTAAATAAAAGTCAGCCAACTTTACCACTTCTCCATATTTCAGATCATTCCTTCTTCTCCTATCCTAAATGACTGCCAGCACTGAGGCCTTCATCTTTTTAAAACAACAATCTTCTCTTTGACTTCCCAGATTTTAGACTTATAACCCCCAAATCCATCCTCTATAATAGGCACCAGATTGAGATATATAAAATATCAGTTACTCCTTACTTATGCTAGCACAGTCATCCTGTAAGATAAATTCCAAGCCCCTGAATATGACACACTAGGCTCCGCTTATCTCTCCAGCCTCAAATCCCACCTCTTCTGCTTTAAACATTAAGATTCAGCCACACCTAAGTGTCTCATATGCATATTCTCATATGCATTCTCCCTATCATGCATTTGCTCATACTGTTTCATTGGAGAAATGTCCTGAGTTAACTTCTCATTCTTTTCTTTTTAGACAGAGTATCACTGTCACCCAGGCTAGAGTGCAGTGGCATCATCATAGCTCACTGCAACTTCAAACTCCTGAGCTCAAGCAATCCTCCTGCCTCGGCCTCCCAGAGTGCTAGGATTACAGATGTGAGCCACCGTGACTGGCAAACTTCTCATTCTATAAGACTCATTGTGGTGGTACACAGCCTTTAAAAATGGATACCAATAATCCCCAACTTTTAGTTTTCACATCCTATGTGATTCCCTCCCCTCGAGTGTGATTTTGATCTAATGATTTGTTTCTAATAAATAGAATACTGTGAAAGTGATGGGATATCAATCTCATGATTAGGTTGTAAAACACCGTGACTTCCCTCTTATTTGTACTTTTTCTCTCTCTGGTGCTTCTGAAATGCTTGCTGGTGGTAAGAAATTGAGAGTGGCCTCTAACTAACCGCCAGTTAGGAACCGAGAGGCCTTCGGGCAAACCACAAGAGAGGTTAGAGGTGGAGCCTTCTCCATTTGAGCCTTCAGTTAAGACCACAGCCTTAGCCAAAAACTGACTGCAACCCTGTGAGAGAGTCTGAAGCAGAAGATCCAGCTAATCCATGCCTAGAATTCTGTTGCACAGAAACTATGGTATAATAAATGCACATTGTTTTAAGCTGCTAAATTTTGGAGTAATTTGTTACAGCAATATATGACTAATACAGTCATCTCAGGCAGTGTCTATTCCATGAAGACTTCAATGCCTCCTGCCAACTTCACATACACATACATACTTTGTGAGCCTCTTTAGAGCTTCCACAATGCTTTGTACTCACCTCTTACCACTGCACTTAAAAGATTCACTGTAAATAATCCCTTAATTAATTTTTGAGTTGTTTTCCCCATTAGACTTTGAGAAGTTTGAAGCTGTAGCATATCCTCTTGGTTATTCTATCTTTGTATCTCTAATATCAAATAGCTATTGGCACGTATGGTCAAAAATTATTTTATGGATGAATGAATAAATGAGTGAATAAAGGAATGAATGTCATTTTGCTAAGTGAAGCAAGGTAAAAAAATAAAGTGGATCTGTGTTATATAGATGTCTATGGGAGCATATAACCAAGTTAGAGAGGCAGACATAAAATCAATTAACATAAAAGTGAATGAAATAAGTGTTGGGTCATGATAAGAAAAATGTACTATGGGAATCTAAAAGGTAAAATGTCCTTTCTGTTTTTTTTTTTTTTTTTTTTGAAACAGAGTCTCGCTCTGTTGCCCGGGCTAGAGTGAGTGCCGTGGCATCAGCCTAGCTCACAGCAACCTCAGACTCCTGGGCTCAAGCGATCCTACTGCCTCAGCCTCCCTAGTAGCTGGGACTACAGGCATGCGCCACCATGCCCGGCTAATTTTTTTTGTATATATATATTTTAGTTGGCCAGATAATTTCTTTCTATTTTTTTAGTAGAGACGGGGTCTCACTCTTGCTCAGGCTGGTCTCGAACTCCTGACCTCGAGTGATCCACCCGCCTCGGCCTCCCAGAGCTAGGATTACAGGCGTGAGCCACCGCGCCCGGCCAAATGTCCTTTCTGATCTGAGAAATCTGAAAAAAGACTTCTCGGGGGAAATGGAATTTTACATGGGCCTTGAAGGGTAACAAAGCTTTGAGCAGAAAAAAGCAAGAAGAATAGGAATCCAAAGCTGATAGAAAGCATAAACAAATCTTAGAAATGAAGGAATCTAGCAAGGAGACAGGGGAGACAGGAGTGAAGGGGGAGAAACCAGATGGAAATGAAAATTGGAAATCGATTAGCTTAAAGAGGGCACATGAGGTCATCACCCTTAGATAACATGGTTGAAAGATGAACCTTGGGGAACTGACATTTAGCGAACAAGAGGGAAGAGGAACTTGCTAAGAAAAGTTAAGAGGGCTCAAGGGGCATGAAGTCATGTGCTAATCACTTTACGTAAGTTTCAAAGAGGAGCCGATGCTCTGAGCTTTAGCATGATGCAACATAAAAAGAGGCCTTGGGATGTAGCAATTAGACCACTAGCAAACCTCAAAATAGTATCTCTGAAAAAATGCAGATGAAGACAAATTACAAAACGATAAAAGTACAGTATGTTTGAGGAAGTCAACCAAGGAAACTACCCTTTGGAGAAGCCATCCCAATGATAACTTGGTAGACCTCCCCGTTAAAACTTCTAAGTCACTGGTGATTTTTGACAGCGAAATAGTAATAACAACTTACCTGATAGTGAAAACAACACATCTCTTTATTTGAAATAAAAAATAACTGACCCTACCTGACTTGCTTCTTTTTTCCAGGGAATACTTTCTTGGTTCATAATTGGTTTTTTGCTTTGTTTTGTTTTTGTTTTTTATAGACAGGGTGTCACTCTGTCACCCAGGCTGAGATGCAGTGGCACGATCACAGCTCACTGTAACCTTGAACTCCTGGGCTCAAGCGATCCTCCTGCCTCAGCCTCCTGAGTAGCTGGGACTACAGGCGTGCACCACCACACCCAGCTAAATATAACTTAATTCTGAACCATTTGCAGATGTTTTATTTAGTTGTGCTCATCTGTCCTCTCAACTCAATTGTAAAGTCCATAAATCAAGAGGGATGCTTTCTTCATCTCTTCACTTCTTATGTACTTAATAGTTCTAAACTCTTTCTAATCCTACAAAGTATTTTTTTTCGGGAACCATTTATTGGGAGCTGATTAACTGCCAGGGCCTGGGCTGAGAGCTTTGTGTCCGTGATATCTTTTAATCCCCTTATAAACCTTGTGATAGGCACAGCTCTAGGGAATTATGATCATATCCTTCTCTCAAATGAGTCAAAAGTGGGGAAAAAAATAAATGGGGTATAGTCATTTAGATGCAGATCCTTAGAATACAATCTGCTAAAATTACACATGGAATCATGTTACAATCTTAAAATGACTAACTGTCCTGGTTTGCCTGGAACTGAAAGCATTTCCAGGACATGGGACTTTCAGCTTTGAAACCAGTCCAGTTCCAGGCAAAGGAGAGCCAAAAAACTTTCCATATTCTTTAAGGATGAAACAATAAAATGCTTCCATAAAGGCAAGGGTTGATATCTTTGGCCCACCTGCCGTATTTTTTATGAAGAAAATTCCAGTGTAATGAGATAGTCTAGGTCAAAAATTATAGCAGAGTATGTTTTAAACAGTACATCTACTTTTTTAATTTAATCAGCTTATTCTAAAAATAGTATGGTTTGGAAGTATTACACACTGATGCCTTTATTGTTGTACTACCCTTCTTCCTTGTTTATGTGAAGGTTGGAGGAAAAGCCCAGATTTATCTTCCACGCTGTGTACTTGGCAAGGCCCCAGGAAAGGCCCCTGGCTTCCATGGTAGCTAACGAGTCATCTATAAAGTATTAGCCTGACTTCCTTATATTGCTCTATAACTACGTGTCTTTCCCCAAGAGAACTTTTATTTATTTATTTATTTTCCCATTTATTTTTTATTTGTATACATTGATGGGGTACAAGTGCAATGCTGCTACATTGATACAGGGCATTGTGGTGAAGTCAGGGCCTTCAGTGCATCCATCGCTGGAGCAACACACATTGTACCCACCAAGCAACCGCCCATCACCCACCCCCCCTCCCCCTACCCCTCCGAGTCTCCGTTGTCCATTGTTCAGCCTCTGCTTCCATGTGTACATAGTATTTAGCTCCCACTTACAAGTGAAAACGTGGTGCTTGTCCTTCTATGTCTGAGTTGTTTCACTCAAGATAATGGCCAGCAGTTCTATACGTGTGGCTGCAAAGGACATGATTTCATTCTTTTTTATGGATGAATAGTATTCCGTTGTGTATGTATACCACATTTGCTTTATTCAGTCCTCTGTTGACGGACACTTAGGTTGTTGATTCCATACCTTTGCTATTGTGATTAGTGCTGCATAGAACTACATTTTGAAAGTTAAAGCTTTACTTTTGATTTGCTAATTCTCCGAAACCTGTTCATTTTAATGTGACATCAGCAAAAAATGTCAAAAGGCATAAAGGAGCCTTTTTCTCACTTTGGTTGCTGGTACTATTTTGTGTTGTACGTGTCATTTTTATTTTCAGATGGGAAAAGGGAGATGTTTTTCTGATGAACTGATAAATGTGTGTTTCATCTAGGAATCCCTTACTGGAAAGTAACCGCTGTGAAACCAAAGGGCTTCATAACATGACCACCTGTTGAACTTTGCCCAGTCCTCAACAGTTGTCCAAAACGAATCATCAAGACCACAGACTGGTTAATTTAGATGTTCTTTTTGCTTATTTTTTTTTTAAATGGTGACAACAATTTCTTCCTTCCTAACTTCTGCCTAGACTTCCTGAAATACGGCAGAACAGCCAGAAAGCACACATATTGCTGTTTTGACAGGCTTCTTTTACTCTCTTTCCCTCTGCCCTCCCCTCGTTTACAAATAACTCCCGCAGGTCTGTCTTAGTAGGTGCTGTTTTGGCTTTAGCTGATGAGACGTGTTTGTTTCAGATTTAATTCTATTCTCCTCCACCCCAAACTCCCAGGGGTGAGATGCCACCTTACCTTCCCTGCCTGGCTCACACTAGCTTCTTGGAATGACCTGAGGCAGTTTATTGCTGGAGATGGGAAAGCCCCTATGCTAGGTGAAAGCCAGTGCTGCAATTATCAGTCTTTTTTTTCACATATCAGCTGGCTTAATCATCAACCTTCCACCCTCAGAAAACAGTGTGTAAAACTTGGCTGTATTTAACAAGGCTCTGGACTGGAAACAAACTAGCTTTGCTCTGGGGTGGGAACCTTTCCCCCAACCCCATGCTGGGAGCAAAGAGAAAACCATTTTTTTTTTTTTTTTTTTTTTTGAGAAAACCATTTTGAGGTCAAAAAGGCCCAAGTTCAAATCCTATGACTTCCCCTCATTTGCCAGTTGATTTTGGGGACATTGCTGGTTCAGAGGACCCTGCTTCCTCGACTGTAAAATGAAAAAGATAATGATACCTTCTGAATAGGAGAGTTCTGAGCATTAGGTGAAACAATAAAATTATGTTTCTTTTTTTCTTTTTTTGAGACAGTGTCGCTCTGTTGCCCAAGGTAGAGAAGAGTGGCATCTTCATAGCTCACTGCAATCTCAAACTCCTGGGCTCAAGCAATCCTCCTGCCTCAGCCTCCCTGAGTGCCAGGATTACAGGTGTGAGCCACCGGGTTGGCCTAACACAATTATGTTTCTGAAGTACCTGGCACATCACGGGTTATCAGTAAGCAGTAGTTATTTTGTGGAAGTTTTGCTCGTTATGAATACAGCTCAAAGTAGCAGTATTGACCCTTGTGGATGAATGCAATTTGGGCTCCCTAATGCCAAAAACAAAAGCAGCTGGGATTTGCTGTCTGTCTTCCAAGTTAACAAATTTTCAGTCTCATCTCAGGGGAGAGCCCTTCAGGATTTTTCACTGAAACATTGCCTTACCCACATTTAGCCTTACCCAAATCCAAAATAACTAGACAGAAACTTTCTCTTTCTTGAGTTGATGCTATATAAATTAGGACTTGAAATGTTATATTCGTACATGGCAAGGGGCTTCGGGGCAGTTAAATAGAGTTAGTGAAACCCGTTATATACAGGGTGAAATAAGTGGTTTACCATCAGTAAGAGTTCACAAATTAAAAGCAGATGGCCTCATCAAGGGGAAAGCTTCCACTTCCCCTCTGGCTCCACCGCTGCCCTACTGCCTGCCTTCAAAAGTTTTGTGTTAGTCTAACAACCTTAATTGGGCGAGATTTCCATAGCTTTGTGAGAAAACCAGTCTCTGGCCCTCCATCTTGTCAGGAAAGTTAACTGACATCTTCTGGGCAGTAACTAGGAGCCAGACACTGTGCCCATTCTCATCTCATTTGATTTTCATGATGGTTTGAAATAGATACATTTTATAGCCTTTTGTGAGAAAACAGAGATCAAGTATTTATCCAGAGTCACACAAAGAGTAAGTGGCAAAATGACCGGCTGATTCCAAAGCCAGAAGCAGTGACAATTGTGGGGACAGCAACACTGTGTTTTTGAAAATAGCTGAGTAATTATGTGAAGTTGAAAATGGGTAACTCTCATAGGCTCTACTAGAGCTCATGGTGAGAGAGCATGACAAAAACAATAGAAGCCTTTTCCTAAAACACAAGGAATATCAAGGGGTTATTTGTACCTTCTATCTTGTTCTATTCTATTCTATTGCACAATCTAAACCCAAGCCCAGGCCCCTTGCACTGTGCAATTTCTAAACCTAGAGAGCATTGAGCACAATCAATGTGTTTATAGCGGGTAAGGGGGCCCAGAGCATGTAGTTAATAACCTGCTAAGTAAAAGAATCCAAAATCTCCACCTATAGCTCCTCAACTTTCCCATTTCTCTGGTGTTTTGAAGAATAATGTTATTACGAAGAAGACCATAAGGGAAGAAATTGTAGGTGAGTGTCAATGTTTCACTCTGAAATGACTAAGTTGATTTCTGAAAGTTCTTAAAATAGAAACTAAAGTTTACTCTTTAACCCTGACCTGTTACCTGAGGACATTCCCGTGATTACCCACCAGGGTGTGTTCTGTCAGGTGAGCTCGTCTGTTTTCAGCTACCTGCAAAAAGAAACCTGGCAATGACACCACCACGGGGGAAACTGGCATGGATGGCAAATTCTCATTTCCAAGAAAATACTTACAAGCTGGAGAAGTTCCCACTGAACTTCCTCTAAGACTTAGAATCAATGTTTGCGAGAAGAATTCAGAAAATAGTTTTCTGGTTTTTTTTTTTTTTCTTTTTTGGCTTTTTAAATCCACTCTTTAGGAAGCGGGAGGGGGTGGGTGATGGGAGGTTGCTTGGTGGGTACAGTGTTTGTTGTTTCAGTAATGGATGCACTGAAGGCTCTGACTTCACTACGATGCAATATGTCAATGTAGCAAAATTGCATTTGCACCCCATGAATATATACAAATAAAAAAATTTTAAAACAAACAAAATATTTTTTAAAAATCCCACTCTCCTGCTTTTTTGAGGAAACCCTTCAGTTCCCTCTTACACTGTTTGAAATGAAATCAGGAGTCTGGGCTAGTAGGATTGGGACCCCGGTGGGAGACCTTCTTCAGACCCCTTTGCCATCCTATTTTCTGATTCAAACTGCAAGTGATTTCAAACATGATCTGGCTCTCAAGATACCAGAATAATTCTGGCTCACAGCAGTTGCCTGGCCCAAGGTCACACAGCTCATTCGTGGTTTTGCATTGAAATTCCAGCTTCCTGATTCCAAAGAGGGGAGCTCTTTGCACATCACTCACCTTTAAGGTGTCAGTTATCTTCCTGATGGAGTGTCCCCTCTGACATAGGTTTGAGGAATCTGACAGGATTTTCAACACTTATTTGGTTCTTGCCCAGTGCTTGAGGGGAGAAAGAGGGTTTGTAGAGTTATTGCAATGGATTCTAAAGCCCAAATCACAGCACACAGAGCCTTTAGACTGAAGAACAACTTATATTCACGGATAGATACATCCATACACAGAGAGAGAGAGAGGGCTACTTCTCAAACATACAGACTATTGGGGTTTTCTTTCAAATATAAATGCAAGTAAAAACGCTAGTTGTTTTTGTCAGTCAACAGATACAATTATGTTAACATCTAGGAATTTTAACATTAAGATGCGGTTCTCAAAAAATATATATAGTTCTCATATCTGAAGATTGTGAATCTGTGTATATATAGTTCTCATATCTGAAGATTGTGAATCTGTGCCTAAGCCTTCACCTGTTACTCTTTATATAAAAGAGTTTAAAGGGCACTTTTAGCAAAATAATTCTGGCTATGCAAAGAAGCTTAGGGTCAGGAGATACTCTTCCAAGGCCCTAAACTCAAATCATGCAGATTGACCACATCTTTTCTGAAGCCAACTCCCCACCTCCCCCGCCCAAATCTTCCCCTTTGGGGCATTGTTATGTATCTTCTCAGCTGGGCATCCTTTGCTCTCTGGTTCTTTTCCTCCATAATTCTTCCTCCCTCCCCGCCCCCTTACCATTTAAGGAAGGCAATTTACATTCCATGATGTCAACAGACTCTTTTTCAGGGCCAGGATGGGGTGAAGATGTGGCTCCCAGATTAAAGCCACAAACTAGGGATATCTCTTTGTTCTCACACTCAAACAGGAAGGCCATTGAGTGACGCCTACTTTTGCACATGACTAGCTGCGGATGAAGAAATCTTTGCTGCTCTAGGGCCGAGGCAAGGAAGGGAGAAGTGTGAGGTCACCTAAAAGGAAACTGCACAGCAGCTCCCCTTGCCTGGCAGGCAGATCCAGGAGCAGCCTAGGATTCAGGCTCACAAAATACCTCTAATTAGATCATGAATCTTTATAGGCTACTTTAAATAAATCACTCTTGGGACATTCATGAGGCACTGAGCAGCTCTTAAGACCTATGCCTGGCACTCATTTCCTATCTTTCACTGCTTCCCCTCCTAATTAAGGTGATACGTTTCCTGACAGCAGAAATCATGCCAAATGCCTTGTATTTTTTTACTCCTCCCACTGGAAGGAGATGGTGCCGGTCAAGACATGTCTGCTGATGGAAATCAATTAAAATACTCTGGCTTAATAACGAACACTTACATTACATGACGAAAAAATAAAACACACAGAAAAGAGTGACAACTTTTAATAGTTTTATACTGCCAAGATATCAACTTTCATATGTGCATACACATTGAAATACAGTTACAGACCATAAATACCCATATGGCAAAATATCTACCTACCTCTAGGCAGAAAAAAAAAACCTTCCAACTAAACAGCCTTAAGTAACACTGAAGAAAGCAGATGTGAGGTAATTTTTCATCAAAAGTGACTACAGACCATATTATTTTTACTTTAAAAATTCAAGTAGTTATAAAACCCTTGTCTCATAACTCAAAAATGCAACCTTAATACACATTTTCAAACAAAACAAAAATATTTTAATTATAAATAGGTAAAATAAAGTTATTCCTGCTGAAATTCAATCGTGACATTATTGCTTATGTATTTGAGGACTTTGTTTGTAGCCCAGATTTAAAAAAATGAAACTTAGGAAACTCTTCTAACAATCTACATAATACTGTAAAACAAATTATCCGTATGGATATCCATATATATACATATGTGTGTGCACATATATATGTATACATGGGATTTTCATTCTGGGATGAGAAATAGCGTTCCCTCTTTAAGAAAAGTATATTCTAATCATGAAAATATTCTTTATTTCTTTTAAAAGATCTCTTTCCATAGGATAAGCACCAACTAATGTGAAAAGGCGCATTTTACAAATTTTTAGAAACTTCCTTAGAAACACATTTATTTTCTTACCAAGTTACTTGACTGTTTTACTAAGTTTTAATTACACCAATTAAAAAATCAAGTTCTATAATCTTTTTCATTTTTCCTGCTTATACAAAATCCCCATACTCTTTTACCATGTAATATTCAATCTGCCAGAGTTTTACTTCCTATAAAATCCAATTATTTCAAAGCTACTTTCCAGTTTTCCATACTTTCCAGTTAATGCCCTCAGGAACACATTAGTGAAAGGACATCTGAACAGAAGCAATACAATTTGAGTAAAAAGAAACAAATTATCAACTTATTTTACATTATGTAGTGACCTATGAAATAAACATTCGCTATGACATTCAGTGTTCTCACAATGAAATGTTCTTTTAACAAGATTAATACACATAAACTAAACAGCATACATTGCTCTGGAGTTGACATTGAAAAGCAAAACAAAAAACAAAAAAAAACAAAAAAAAAATGTAAACAACACTGAACTGTTTCTTCCAGTCTTAATCTTATCTGTCAACTCCTTTTACACCAGGTTGGGCAGTAACTTTCAGCAAAAATAAAGAAAAAAAAGAATAACTCTCTAAGCATAAAAGAAATGTATCAATAGCTACACTTCCCTATTTTCAAGGTTCTTCCATTCTTGCTTTCAAATAAACAAAGATTATATAATGTCCTCACATCCCAAAGAATGACATCTGGGAAACCTCCGACAGAAATTCATTTTTGATGTATTCCATCTTCCGTTTCCAAGAGCATCCAAAAGCAAATGCATCTTCCTTCTCATTTCTTTCAATTACCATGAGATGTCTTCCAATTCACGAAATCTGTACATACTTCAGGAAACTTCCCTTTTGAAGGAGTCTCCTCATGCAAAGTTTTTGATGTAGTCAGGTTCCTGAGCGGAGAAGTTTGGCTATCAGATTCAGAAGTTTCTGCTGGAAATGCAGTTTGTCTCCAATTCTCCTGAGTTGAAGGGCACACTCCTCTTGGATCTCTGAGAAAGAAAGCAAAACATGAAAATTAACATTCACAATATTCCAGCCAGAGTAAGAAGCAAGAGTTAATACGCCCATCTAAGTGACAAGCTGAGTATCTCAGGAAGCATTTCTTTTTGGCTTTATGTGCACCTGTTTTCTTAATGTGAGAAAGACCACTTAGAACGTATACTTTTTTGCTCATCCTGGATGATGCCAGTGTTATCTTACTTCTAAATATGAAAATGTCATGGGTCCAATACTACAAAGAGTAATGTTAGCCTTTACCTGCCTCGGGTGATGTCATCCTTTTCTCCCTCTTTTAAGGCCAGGGAACAGAAGTCAAATTCTAAACATGTGTGGTTTTCAAGTAGGAGTTGGTTTTTAAACCGTAGTAATTCATACCTTAAATTATCCTCTCATTAACAGGCAAATCTAAATTTATTCTTCTCCTCATTAAAAAAACCTATTGATAGTTTCTCATAAAAGCCTCAAAATTTACTCTAAAATTAAATCCACAATCTCTAAATATTTACATCTTAATGTAAACCACCTTCTTCCTATAAGCCCAATCGGGACCAATCCATTGCCTTTATGCAGATGAGTGAGGTAAAATAAGTTTCACATATTTAGTATTTTTTAGAATTGAGGTACTCTTAACTGAATATTATTTGTAAGAAAAAATGCTGTAATCCAACTTCCAAGTAAACTTTTGTCAGTAAATGCAACTAACACTAAATCTATACTGACTATAATATGAATGTTTTTGAATATTTCAAAGTGCAACTTAAGGGCTTTTTGGTCACCTTCATGATAAAAAGCATTAAAGAGCATTATGATGACAAATTAAAATCTGGTGTCTTTTTTTTTTTTTTTAGGCCAGTCAAGTGAAGCAGTGGGACTGGAGAAGGAACAAAGGAATCTGTAACAGGTTGTGATCAATTAGTTGTAAACACTACTTCACTTGGACCAGCTATTTTGTAAATAGACCACGAAAAGACCATATTTAAGCTCAAAATAAATGGAAACTGTAAATACAGAGTAAAGCAAAAAAAAATTTTTTTGATATATGGTCTCACTCTATTGCCTAGCCTAGAGTGTAGTGGTATCATAGCTCAGTGCAGCCTCAAATTCCTGAGCTCAAGATATCCCCCTTCCCTAGCCTCCCACGTAACTACAGGCCTGCTCTACCATACCATGCCTGGCTAATTTTTCTATTTTGGGGGTTCTTGCTAATGTTGCATAGGGGGGTCTGGAACTCCTGACCTCAAGCAACCTCCCCCCCAGCCTCCCAAAATGTAAAGAAAAATTTTAAACCTACATTTCAACCAATTTCTCTCTGTAAGGTGAGTGAAATCTTCCCTAACTCCTACACCAAAAGACCTAATAAATTCCTAAGATGCTATTTCTTTATGGGCTAAAGGGTCAAACATTTTGAGAAGTATTTACAAACACATGTTCTCTTCTGTGAGTGGGATATTAACCTACAATTGCTTTAAAAAAAAAAAGCCAGGATCATTCAGTATTCGGTATTCTGTAAGCCCTGAATTCTAAGTGGAAAAACTATCTCTTTCACAAAATGGGGGGGGGGCCGCAGGACATAAATAGTTCCCAGTTGTTTCCTTAATTTTTTGTTGCAATTACACAACTTATAAATGTATTAATGTCTAATCAAGATTACCAGGCACTTCCTGCTGTCCCTTGTTCTTGGGAACTAAGAACATAGGCCCGGAGAGTGCTATGCACAGGTTAGGTCTTTCAGTAACCGAGTCACAGAACTCTTAGACATCACAAAAGGTAAACAAAGCTTTTCCTACCCCAGGCGAGAGCCCGAGAGCAGCCTGTTGCTAACCTAGCATGCTCACATTAGCACGAGCTCCCTAAAACGAAACTAACCTTAAGAGGGGGCCCATAATCTGATGCAATAGCAGTATGACCTACACAGATTTGGAGCCCTGGGCCTTACTGCCTTCCTTGATAAGATTCATTTTCTAAAAGGGGATTGCTGACCTGAAAAGTTTTGATGTAGTTCTATGTGATGAAGGGAACGGATGGATGAAAAATGATGGGGGAACAACTCCTATTCTCCTACCCCCAGCCCCCGAAATATCGACGATTAAATGCTACTTTTAACAAGCAAGACTTTCTATGCTCCTGAGCACAGGGGTCCTTGCGGGGCCCGTCTCCGGGAGCGCTGGGGGACCAGGGGGCTTCGCAGCCCTCTCCCGGCCCACCTGCCGAGATAATGACTTTCTCCTCCCGGCCGCCGCCTACACTTGCACTAGTCCCCCCCGTGCCCCCGGGAAGGGTAAGCGGGGAGGAGGGAAGAGCAGAGAAGGAGCTTTCTATCCCGGCTAAAAATGCAGCTGTGTCCCTACCCCAAACCGGGCTCCCTCCCCCTCGCCGCCTCTGCGGTCCTGGGACACCCCCAGAAGAACTTCCTGGAAGCGCCACTAAGGCAGGCGCTGGGGCGCACACCTGGCCCGACCTGGAGCCCCCGTATAGCCTGCGCCCGGCCCCGAAGGGCTGACCCCGGCCCCCGCGGGCCCCCGCCGGCCAGTACCTGTCCGAGGCCGCGCCGGGTTCGGTTGCGCGTTCCTACGCGCCCTCTTCATGGGCATCTTGGTAAGTGTCACCACGAACTCTGCAGAGGACCCCAGGGTGTCAGTCCCCCAACCCGAGCACCTCGGGCGCCTGCGGGACGCGTACCGCACACGGGCAGGGCGGCGGGACGCGGTGGTGGGACCGGGACGCTACAAGCTCGGAGCCAGACGGCCGCTCCAGTCGCTTCACCTGAGCCCGCGCTCTGTATTTATGCGGAATTTCCCCGGTGACGTAGAGGAAACTTGATGCCGGGCCCGCCCCGTCCCCGCCCGGTCCCCGCCCCTCCGCCGCGAGCTGGCGCGGAAACCGAGCCCGCGGGGGAATCCCCCGCCGAGCGCGACCGCGGGGACGGGGTCCCGAGCCGGTGTGGCGCGACCGCGGGGACGGGGTCCCGAGCCGGTGTGGCGCGACCGCGGGGACGGGGTCCCGAGCCGGGGTGGCGCGACCGCGGGGACGGGGTCCCGAGCCGGGGTGGCGCCGGCCCGCGGCGGGGGGTGCAGGGCGCTCGGCGGGCGGGCCCCTGCTCAGTCCGAAATTACTTCCTCAAAACACGGGGCTGGGAAGAGAAGGGGTTGGGACGTCGAGTCAGCCGCAGCGGTGGCGGGGCCTAGGAGCGGCGAGAGGGGCAGGCTTTTCCTGGGAGGAAGGTTGGGGGTGGGGAGCCACCGGGCGCCTGGTCCTTATCGTAAATTGGCAATTAGAGACTTCTGTAAACGAGGCCGGAAAGCGTTCCGAAAAGAAAACTTTCCAAACTTGGAGAGGAGTATGGGTACCTCCAGGAGTGAAATGAAGAGAACTTTAATAATAGTAGAGGAGATGCCAGAGGCCATGTGGGACAGTACCTGGTCAAATTGAAACCTCGGAACTGTTGGGAAGTTACCGCAAACTGAAACCCTGGTGCTAAGCAGGAGAGCATTGTGTGGGAGCTAGAAAGGGGGGCGGGGTGTGTGTGTGTGTGTGTGTGTGTGTGTGTGTGTGTGTTCTACGTGATGGCAGAGGGAGGGGGCTGGTTAGCATATTCTCTCCAGATATGCGCTATTGCTCACTCTGGATATTTAGTAACACAAAAACGACTGGATCATTGTTACAGAAAACGTTCAGATCTTTTGTAGGAGGAATTGAGACATCTGGGAACATTTAATTATTTGCACAATGTTTAGTGGAGCCTAGAATAATTGTAGTATTACGAAGAGGAGTAATTAGGAATAGTTAGCATGCATTGAGGCCCACTTCCCGCGAAGGGCTTTAGCTTGCACCTTCTCATTCCCTCCTGAAAAACAACCCGTGGAAGCTGGCATTCTTAACCATCGTGGCCACTTTACAGGTGCAAAAGCTGAGGTTTATAGAGATTAATTATCCAAGTTCACATAGGCAGAGAGCAGTTCTCCATCTGAACTCACGCGCAGTCCCTTGGGGAGCAAGAGCTCTTACCCACTATAGCTTTCTCAGCAATCACAATTTCTTAGAAATGTGTATTCCTATATTATCTGTGCCATTTAATGCAGAGGTTGTAAATCAGCTGCTTATAGCTGCATGGGCTCCCTAGAAACGTTTGGTTTTGGTCTACAAAAACGTGAAAATTGAAATTGATTACCAACATTTAAAAATTGAGAGATTGCATTAAAAGCCAAGATTCTGGCATCTCTTGGAAAATCAGAAGCTCTGACAACCTGGGATCCATTTTCCAAAAGTGCAGAGGAGGCTGGAAGTGTGGTCCAAGCCACCCCCTTTAGAGGAAACGTGGGTGCTCCTGCTCACCAACACTTCCTGCTGTTTGCTGTTCTCATTTACATTATCTGGCCACGGTAGGCATTGGAGCTTGTTTATTTATCTTAAACCATTCAATCTACACAAACCAGCAAATATTTATTTATGGCTTGGTCCTGCTGAAGGTATAGACAATGCTACAAGCATGGAACAAAACTGCTTTTGAGTGTAAACAACATAGTTTTAGGGCTGATGTTTGGTGTTTTTGAGTGTGGTAAATTCGTAAGGGTGAGAAAGAACCGAATTCAGTTCTCACCACGTAACACAGGAAGCACGGTGGAGATGGTGCTGTGAAATCTAGTATGTCCAACTTGGTAACTCAGAACCACGGTGGCCCTGTCCACACTCACTTTGACAGAATACATGAGGGACACCGTTAACTACCTGATTGCATAAATTAGTAAACTTCTGTTCAAATCGTGCACCCTGAAAAGCAGCAAATGTACTCAACAAAAGAAAAGCCAGTCCTGATATTGTTTACCTACAAAAGGTATGTTAATCCTGTCCTCGAACATTATCATTATAAAGGGTTGTTGATCTCCTGATCCTTACAGAATATAAACGTTAGGCAACTGGGCCTTTCAGGGAATTGCAAATTCAGCTTGTGAAAAACAAAATGGAGAAGAGAAGTGGGGGGAGATGGGCCTCGGAAATGGGTCAAAATCAGCTGGATTATGAAGGACTTTTGAAAATTTTGAATTTCAGATGGTCTATAAACTCTTTTTCAGATTTAGCATTTTATTAAGAGAATTAGAAGCAGAATGTGAAAAGCCTCTCTTAACTGTTTATCTCTCTGGAAAAGGGATGTATCATTTAATGTTGGGCTTGCAACAAATGAAAACATGGGGATATTTTTGCCAAACAAAATAATGAATAAAGATTAATCATGAAGCATTAGAGTCCCCTACTCTCTGTTAAAAAAAAAAATAGGACCAGCAAAAAGGACAATTTTTAAAAAGATTACCAGATTATCCTTTTTCATGAAACAAGTTCAAAAATGATAGCACAAATCTGGCCATGTCTGTGTTGTCACATAGAGTGTTAAATATATATGTGTATATAAAAAAAACACTGCAACAAACACAATTAGTAATAGAACGGTCGTTCATATGTTTCATGTGGAAAATAGGATTTGACAGCTAAACAAGAGTGTATGAGATATGAATGAGGCATATTTAGAGGCAGCCTGGGATGAAAGTTACAGTCCATAGACCCAATTCTGTTTATTCTAACAAGGGAACTTGTTTTTTCCTGTATAGCATGTTTGTTAACAGGAAATCAGTCGATGATTTGATAAATTAAATCTTTCTTTAAGACAGACAGTGTGCGAAGCTCCCTGCCCCCACGGGCCCTAGGGTGGAGACACTAACACCTCCCAAATTCCACGTGCACTTGAGTATCTCACTCAAGTGCAATTCTGCTTCTGGAGTTCTCCTTAGGCCTGAGCAGTCTTCATCTTTAATGAAACTCTGGTGATGCTGATACTTCTAGTCAGTGGACAGTTTTGGCCAACCAAAGAGGCCAACAGGAAGAAGGATGTTCCAGGCAGAAACTGAGCAATGTGAGGCGGGGAGTGGCAAGGGATGAGTGGGGAGAGAAGCCACTGGAGGCATTAGAATATTATTGTGGGGCCTTGTGGAAATCGCTACAGGTTTTAAGCAGGTGGGTGATAGGATCAGGTGCTGGAAAGCTCACTCTGGCCGAATGTGACTGGATTAACTGATCTGAGACCTGAGACAGTGTGACTTGTGAAAATGCTATGGTAATTATCATACAAGATGATAGTGTCAGTAAAGACAGTCACTGTTTCAACCCATCTTGACTAAAATTCCGGTATCTCCTGACTAGGGTAGAACTATATTCTATGAGAGCATATCTTAGTTGTTTTTTAGCATAATTTTCATTGGCATTTTATCCCATAGTAACTAGGGCTGCTGTTGCCAAATACCACAAACTGGGTGGTTTAAAACAATAGAAATGTATTCTGTCACAGTTCTAGAGGCTGGGAATTTGAAACCAAGGTGTCCTCCAGGCCATGCTCATTCTGAAGCCTCTAGGGGAGGAGTTCTTCCCTGCCTCTCCTGGTTACTGGTGGTTGCCTTCAATCCGTGGCATTCCGTGGCTTGTAGCTGTGTTTCTGCACTGTCTCCTTCCATCTTCGCACGGACTTCTCCCCTGTGTACCTGTGTCCAAATTTCCCTCGTATTAAAACATCAGGCCTTGGATTAGGGCTCACCCCAAGCCAGTATAACCTTATTTTAACTGGATTACATCTTCAAAGACCCCATTTCCAAATGAGGTCACAGTCATAAAGGGAGGGGGTTCCTGGGACTTCAACATATCTTTGGGGGAGGGGACACAATTCAACTCATAACATCTCCCTTTATCATTTGCTTTTAAATATTTTTTAAGAAATATTTTACATATACTTTTTAAATTCTATTTGTAATTTTACAGACCATGAGGCCCTTAGTAAACTTGACAACAGATTTAAAACAGCCTGAAATAAACCTCAAGAGCAACATAGACAAGGTAAGAAATAAGATGACTTCTGAGGGAACAGATGTAGAACATCTGTCAGCCAAGAAAGAAGAGGGTCCCACAAATTGTTAGTTGGAGGTTGTGGTGTGACCCCAACCCCCACCCTCACCCAGGCTTCCCACGCACAAGGCCAAGCACGTTTTCAGTAGGTGCTTTGAAGGAGCTGGAAAGTAATTTCTGTTAGCACAACATATAAGCATGTTATAAGATATGGGAAACAGAGAAAAAAAGTTTTAAAACTCCTTTAATCTCAGCACCTTAACCGTTATAAGAATTTTGGTGTATAGACTTCCAGCCTTATTTTCAATTAATGTTTCTAAAAATCATAATTCCATGCATTATTTATAAAATTCTGTATACTGTTTCTCACTTAGCATTATGTAAAAAGCAACTTGCCTGTCTTCATGACCGTGGTTTTTCTTGCTACTTAATGGTGTGACCAGGTGGACAGCTCACAACTTACCCAGCCACACACCTATCGGTAGAACTTTGGGATTTGTCTCTTTCTCCTCTCTCCTCCCTTACCTCCCTTCTCTTTATTACTTGCAAATTAATTTCAGTTTAACTCCTTTTGAAGTCCAGATACTATTTAGTTACATTTATGCTTCTGATATGAGGGAGGAAAAAAAGTACTAAAAGGTTGACCTCCTGGTACTGACCCTGTCTTGCTTTTCTTTGCTTCTCCTACTTTTCCCATTGGATAATTTGCTACATTCACCACCCGAAGTCTCTGTTCTTCATTTTATTCTCCCTTGTTACTAATTTTTCCCTGGTTTTCTGGATCGTCACAGATAATGACCGTTGAGCATGTTTGTGCTTTTCTTTTTTTCCTTTTCTTTATTTTTTTTTTCTTTTTACTGCAAAGATTCCAGAACAGAAATAGGCACAAACATGTTTCAATACCTGCCAGTGAGCCATGCATGGTGGCTCCCTTCTGTAATCCCAGCACTCTGGGAGGCCAAGGTGGGAAGATCCCTTGAGCCTAGGAGTTTGAGGCTGCAGTGAGCTGTGATCACACCACTGCACTCCAGCCTGGGCAACAGAGCAAGACCCTGTCTCCAAAAAAAAAAAAAAAAGTCCTGTTAATTATCCTGATAAATAGTCTTAGGAAAAAAGGATAAAAATGTATATAAATACATGCACACATCGGTACATTTGCCCTGTGGAATGGGGAAAAGGTGTGGCTGAAATGGATGGTAGTCGTGGTCTACAAGAAGCAGCAGGAGCAATACAAAGACACACTTGGTGAGAAGGGAACAGGGAATTGGAAGGTGTTTTGAGTGTCTGGAAGCTTTGAGTGTTACTACTAGCATGCAAAATTATTACCCAGCTGTGCACTGGATAGAAGACAGAAGAAATAAATACCAGAGGGGAGAAATAGCAGAGACAGAAGGTGACGGGGCAGAGCAGGCTCCTTGGGTAGCCACAGCACTGTACTCTTGGACCCATCCCTCTTTTTTGAACATGTGGAGGGTAGATCTGATTCTGGCAGCAAGCATACATGCACACTCTCCCTCTCTCTCTCTGTCTCTTTTCTGTAGGATAGGATATGTGGGCCAGGAAGGCATGGAGAAAGGCCTTAGAGAGGGTTTTATGAAATCACTAGCAGCCAGGTATAGGCCCTTTCAAGTCTACTTTTTTGTTGTTGTTGTTTGTTTGAGACAGAGTCTCATTCTGTTGCCCAGGCTAGAGTGCAGTGCAGTCATCAAAGCCCAGTGCAATCTTTCAAACATTCTATGGGCTCAAGTGCTCTTCCTGCCCCAGTCCCCGCTAGTAGCTGAGACTACAGGTGCACACCACCATGCCCGGCTAATTTTTCTATTTTTTGTAGAGGCGGGGTTTCGCTTTTGCTCAGGCTGATCTCAAACTCCTGACCTCAAGCAATCCTCCTACCTCCACCTCCCAAAGTGCTGTGATTACAGGTGTGAGTCACCACAGCCCTGCCTCAAGTCTACTTTTGCAGAACCCTGAGACTTTATTTCAGCCTCCTAGAGCAGACCACTTGAAACCACAATCCATGATTGACTTCTCCCCCTTTCTTTACTGCCTGCGTTCAAGCCGTCATCAATTCTTGCACATCTTTCTTTAAAATGGCCTTTGGGTTTGGCTCTCCTCAAATTTCTCTGCCTGTGGTGCGTGACATTTCACCCTGGCATTACTGCAGATGTCTCCTACCTGGGCACCTCTCCTTCTCTGCCAATGGAGCCCCCTCACCCTTCCCTCTGCCTATAAAGCTCCAATAGCTTGGCATTCACCCCGTTGCTGAAGAATTTATAGAAATCTCCTCATTACTCACCCAAACAGGTCAGTCCTCCACCTTCCCTGCCTCATTGGTATGCAGGTCACAGGTCATTTTATGGGTTCCCTAAAATGAGCTGTGCACTCTTGGAGGGCAGCAAGCCCCTGTCTCCCTCCTGGCTACCTCTCCTCCAAACCATTTTACCCACCTCTATTTTATTTGCTTTACTGCTTCAACTTTTTTTTTTTTTTTTGAGACAGAGTCTTGCTCTGTTGCTCAGGCTACAGTGCCATGACTTCAGCCTAGCTCACAGCAACCTCAAGCTCCTGGGCTCAAGCAATCCTCCTGCCTCAGCCTCCCGAGTAGCTGGGACTACAGGCATGCGGCACCACGCCCGGCTAATTTTTTTCTATATATATTTTTAGTTGTCCAGATAATTTCTTTGTATTTTTAGTAGAGACCATCTTGCTCTTGCTCAGGCTGGTCTCGAACTCCTGACCTCGAGCGATCCACCCGCCTCGGCCTCCCAGAGTGCTAGGATTACAGGCGTGAGCCACCGCGCCCGGCCTACTTCAACTTTCTTTTCTTTTTCATGTTATTTGTATTCCAGCTTCACTACTTACTGGATAAGTGAATGTAGCAAATTGCTTCACTTCTCTGAGCCTCAGTTTCCTAATTTGGAAAGAGAATAATAACACCACCATCCTAAGAGGACCTTTTTGATATTGAAAAGGAGTCATATAAAAGATGAAAAAGGGAGCACCTGTATTCTTGGGAAGCCTCCACCAAGTGTATGTGTTGGGGGGAGGCTTCTCTGCCTGCCTGCCCCCACCGCCGTTCCCAGAAGGAGGGGAGCAGGGCAGATAAGTGGGGCAGTTCCACCCCAAAAGCCCCTGGAATAAATGTGAAAACGAGCACGTTCCTCATCCCAAACACAGAAGCCCTTACCGGTAACCCCCCAAGCCCCTGCACCCATGTGGAAATGTGACAGGCCCACTTGCAGCCCCAATTCTGTGACGATGAACAGGGCCATTTTTAGGGAGGTCCTCGGAGAAAGGAAAGAGGTTGCAGACAGAGAAAGGAAACTAAAAGAAAAAGAGGAAATGAATCACTTTCTGAGCCCTAGACCTCAAGCATACAAGCATGGCTGGGAGTCAGGCTGAGTCATTATCAGTAGATCAGTTTTTTTTTCTTTTGGGTAACATGCAAAACGAAATACCCACATTTATCTTATTGAATAAAATCCTGGCAGGAAAGGAGCGTGGCATCTCAAGCCTCCTTGGGAGGAAGCGTGGGAGTTTCTTCCTCTCCTTTGCGAACTCGGCACCGTGGCCCTCTGGGCTGAAGGGGGCTCGGTTCCGGCGCCCACCCCTCGGCACACTGCGGTCTCCAGAGGCAGAGGGACCCTGGCTGCAAGGCACTGTCAGTTTTGTCAGTTTTTTAGAGCGGTGGCATCGTCACAGCCCACTGAGATCTCAAACATTCTATGGGCTCCAGTGCTCTCCCTGCCCCAACGCCACTAGTAGCTGAGACTACAGGTGCACACCCCGACCCCAGCTAATTTTTCTATTTTTTGTAGAAATGGGGTTTCGTCAGCAGTTAATACCGCTGCTGTCAGTATTAACTTTGATTCCTCAATGCAGGTATATACCCAGTTTTAGAGCCAGAAATCTGGATTTATTCCTATCTCTGCCACTCGAAACCCAACATGTTCTTAGACAAAGGACTGACTTACTCGGGGCCCAGTTAACCCCTCTGTCAAATGGTTGTCTTGGTTGTCTTAACCCTGTACGTACATCCTCACTTTGGGGGGAGGCTCAACAGTGAGAGAGTACATACAGAAGTATATTATAAACTATAAAGTAATGTACACATGTGTTTTATTAGTATTATTAGGACAGAAGTTCAGTCAATTAGGATGTGGTTATGAAGCTGTAATTGTAACTAATAAAATATGGTAGTTTCAAAAAAGAAAAAAAAAAAAGCAATCTCACAACAGACCAGTAACCACAAGCCTCTTGAAGAAGAAGAATGAAGTCGAAGTCGGTAGGCAGAGGCAGGAGGGATGGCTATTTTTTATTGTACATTCTTTTATAACTTTCGAATATTTTAAAACACATCTTCATAATAATTGCTCAATGAATATGCAAATAAAATTCAAATTTATGTGGACCAAGCAATTTGTCTCCCAGGTATACATCAAATAGAAATGTATGTATATATTCATTAAAAGACACATACGAGAATGTTCATAGCAGCACTATTTGTAGTGGCCCCAAACTGAACACTGTCTAAATGCCCAACAACTGTAGAATGGATAAAGAAATGACAATCTTTTCCCACAAGATAATACTATACAGCACTTACAATGAATGATCTACAGCCACAGACAACAACATGAATGAATACGACAAATAATATGGAGGGAAAGAAATCAGGTACAAAAGAGTGCACAGTGTGTGGCTTCATTTATAAAAGGTTCAAAGGCAGCAAAACTAATATATGCTGTTAGAAGTTATAATACTGGTCCCTCTTAAAAGAGTCTGTAACTTAAGGGGTCCTAGAGGGGCTTCTGGGGTGTTGGTAACATTCCACTTCTTAATCTGGGTGCTGCTGTTTATATGGGTGGGTTCAATTTGTGAAAATGTATCACACTTTTTTCTGTCTGTATGCTATACATCGATGCAAGGTTAAAATATATAAATAAATAAGGAAGATTGGATAGGAGTAGGAGCTATCCCCATGGGACTGATAAAGGAACATTAGAACAATGAAATAAATTTTACTTTGCATTTTTCCAGTCCAAATGGTATCCATTTCATTCAATCTCTAAGTGGCAGCTTAAGAAATTCCCAGAAGCCAACATTTGTCAGTGGCAGCAGAAATTAAAATATAGAGCACTAGCACTCTGGGAGGCTGAGGCAGGTGGATCGTTTGAGCTCAGGAGTTCGAGACCAGCCTGAGCAAGAGGGAGACCTCCATCTCTACTAAAAAATAGAAAGAAATTGTATGGACAACTAAAAATATATAGAGAAAAAATTAGCCAGGCATGGTGGCGCATGCGTGTAGTCCCAGCTACTAGGGAGGCTGAGGCAGTAGGGTTGCTTGAGCCCAGGAGTTTGAGGTTGGTGTGAGCTAGGTTGATGCCACGGCACTCACTCTAGCCTGGGCAACAGAGTAGGACTCTGTCTCAAAAAAAAAAAAAATACAGAGCAAAATGTGATAGAGTCAGGGGCTGGCGAGGTGGCTCACACCTGTAATCCCAGCACTTTGGGAAGCCAAGGCAGGAGGATTGCTTGATACCAGGAGTTTGAGACCATCCTGAGCAACATAGCAAGACCCTGTCTCTACAAAAAATAGAAAAATCAGCCAGGTGTGTTGGCGTGTGCTTGTAGTCCCAACTAACCAGGGGGAGGCTGAGGCAGGAGGATTGCTTGGGCCCAGGAGTTTGAGGTTGCACTGAGCTATGATCACACCACTGCACTCCAGCCTGGGCAACAGAGCAAGACCCTGTCTCAAAAAAAAAAAAAAAAAAAAGAAAGAAGGAAAGAAAATCAAAGTCAGGTAAATTGGTATCTTTTTAGATACTACCAAGTAACAGAACAATGAGATGAGATAAAGGCATGAGGTGTGATTGGAACTATGTCAAGATCTCAAAATGAAGTCACAGAGTTAGCAATATTCAAGTATTAGAGTTGAGAATATCAGAGTGAGAGTAAAAGACATTTTTATATCCTCCAGCACTGAAAAATGTTGCTGTATAACACAGGGAATTTAGCAATAAGTATCCAAAGAAGAAGTCAAGTGAAATGTAAATTGATGAATTCTAATCTCAAAGGCCAATAGATAAGATAATATTTCTAACCACTATCTCTTTTACCCTCAAAATCCCAGGGCTAAGCTGCATAGGCCTCAGAGCTGGTAGGTAATGATGCCAGGCTTTGAACCCAGACCTTTAAAGTCCAGCATCCAAGCACCTTGACCCTTTGCCAGTTACTGGATCACATGCAGCTTTCTTTCCTCAAGCTTCAGAGCTTATTTGCACTTGCCCCAGACCCTGCCAAGGTCGACCCATCTCATCCTCCAGATCCCAGCTGAAATGCCCCTGAGGCCTCCACTGCCATTTAATCTAAAATCATTCTCCCTCAACCTTTTTTTTTTTTTAGTTTTTTGTAGAGATGGGGTCTCGCTATGTTGCCCAGGTTGGTCTTGAACTCCTGGCCTCAAATGATCCTCCCACCTCAGCCTCCCAAAGTTCTGGGATAACAGGTGTGAGCACCCAGCCAGTTCTCCCTCTTGCTCTCTATTTCTTGTTTTCTTTCTTCATAACATACCAGAAGTTGTAGCTGCTTCATTCATGGGGGGGTGGTACTCGATGATCCCATATTCACTCACCAGGCCCCCCAACTAGACTAGAAACTATAACGGTGAAGGTCCCGTCTGTTGTGTCGCCAGCTCTTCCTCCTGCACCCGGCATGCAGGGGATGCTCGACATAGGACTATTTTACCCAAATCGGTTGTAATTAGCACCAGGAAAACATGAATTAGCTGATCATATAAGAGACCAAGAGGGCCACAGTTGCAGCCTAACCCTGCCATTGGCCTTCTGTGTGTTCTCAAGCAGGCAGCTCCTCCTTTCCAAACCAGGGTTTCCTCCTGTGCAAAATAAAGGTTCAGGCTGATTACTTGCTCTTTAAATTTCCTCCATTCTAATTCCCACTCACTGAATTACAGTAATTCACAACAATGTGTGAATGGAGGATGGATGGCTTATTACCATTCCCAGAGGGGGATGCATTTTAAACAGATAATATTCCACATTAATCTCTACTTTAAGGCTATCAGCAGCAGGATAAGTGAAAACAGGGGAACTGATTGGAGAGAGATACTGGGATGGGAAGGGCAATTGAACCTGAGATTGTGCCCCTGTGAGTCAGCTGGGCTAATAGTTCCTGCTTTTCTCAGCTTCTTCCTCTCTCCTGATTTCAACTGAGACTTCAAAAGCATCAAGATTTTTTTTTTTTTAACTATTTCCTGCCCCTCCCTCCCTCCACAACCGCTCCAGTAAGAATGTCCGCGGAGTTTCTGTGGCGGCCAACATTAGAGAGTGTGAAGTTGGGCTTTCCGAAGCGCTGTGGTCCTAGTGATTTTGGTTTCTCTTTACCCCACGATTTCTACTTTCTATTTCCAAGTGTGGGGGCTCTACCTGGGGGCCAGGCACTGTGGTTTTGCACATGGGGCCGAAATTGTCTCTCTCTGCCCTCCAGTTATCCGTCTTGTTATCTTTCTGGGACTCAAAGTGTCCTACTAGGAAAATAAGTGTGTGGGCAGGGACAAAGATTGGCCTGGAAGAACGAACAAAGGCTGGCTTGGAAGAAGGGACAAAGGTGGGCTCAGAAGGAGAAACAAAGAGAGGAAGCACTCGGTATTAATAACAACATCCGCAAATAGAATTTGCCCTAGGTTTCTAGACGGGCTCTGTGTCACCTTTTTCTTTAGTTGTTTTGATCTAGCTGTTATAAAATCTATGACAGTGGGGGTTCCCCTTTCCAGCCCAGTCCTTCACCCACACACAGACAAACAACACTCCCTCCCCCCATCTCTAATCTGAATTCTCCAGAACTGGAGCCAGGGGCTGGGTCGTCTGCCCAACTGATCCTAGCTCCTGATGACAGTGAGGGTACATTTTGTCTCTTCGCAGGGGCCCCACCCTTGTTTTTTCCTTTGGCTATCATTTTCCTCCCGGCAGCTGGGTGTGGAGGTGGCCTTCTTTGATGCCTGGGTCATAACTAACCCCGGGGGATGTTGCTGTCAGGCCTGGTGGGCACCTGCTTCCACTCTCGCCAGCATTGACGTGAGGCTTGAATGGCTTTGGTCATTGTTTCTTCAGCCAGTGCTTGCTTTCATCTTAGCCTCAAAACTCCCTGCCTTACGGATTTATTACCAGAGGAATTTATTTCAACAAACAACTGCTAGACCAAAATTTACTGGATCCTACCTACAGAACACAACCCCATTCTTTACCCCAATTTCAAGGGATCCAGGCACTCTCCAATGGAATCACACTGAATGGCAGAGATCCAAGAAAAGAGGAAAAATTCAAATATAAAAGAGATTCATCTGTGTCTTGTGAGTTGGGAAAAAATTGCACCCATTCCCTCCCCCAGTGTTTTTTAACATTAAGGAAAATCCAATATACAGAACGGACTTACCTTTCTTGGCAGAACTTTCCTTATACATTTTTTCCTCGAGAGCAAAACTAAACTCTCCAGTTCTGGGTTGATCTAACTCACTGCTACCATCCTCACTGCTCAATGTGAGAAGGAAACCAAGGACATCTGCATCTACTGGGAGCTCCTTAGGAATGCAGAATCTCAGGCCCCATCCCAGACCTACTGAGTCAGAATCTGCATTTTAACAAGATTTCCAGGTGGTTCAGATGCACCTTAAAGTTTGAGAAGCCTGTCTAGCCTCCCTCACTGTTAACTTTTTCTTTCTTTTTTTTTTTGAGACAGAGTCTCGCTCTGTTGCCCGGACTAGAGTGCCGTGGTGTCAGCCTAGCTCACGGCAACCTCAAACTCCTGGGCTCAAGCAATCCTGTCTCAGCCTCCCAAGTAGCTGGGACTACAGGCATGCACTACCATGCCTGGCTAATTTTTTCTATATATTTTAGTTGTCAAGATAATTTCTTTCTATTTTTTTTTTTTTTTTAGTAGAGACGGGGTCTCACTCTTGCTCAGGCTGATCTGGAACTCCAGAGCTCAAATGATCCACCTGCCTTGGCCTCCCAGAGTGCTAGGATCACAGGCGTGCACTGTTAACTTTTTTTAAAACTAGTGCCATGTAATCTAAGAATCTGTGTGATGTTGTTGTGCCCGTAACATATTGAGGTCAGAGCATTTACAGAGTGACTGAAGATAAGAAAATGCATTAAGGTTTCCATGCATTTAGCAGTTAAAAAAAAAAAAAAGAAAACAAAACCTCTAACATCTGTTGGAATGTGTAAAAGTTTTATTTTCTCATCCTTTTTAATATGTGATTTGTATGGTCTTATTTGTAAAATGAAGATTTTGGGGTTTGTCTTATTTTTGTCATTTTTGTGGAAGAAAGTGAGTAGGAAGGATGATTTACTCCCAACCCTAATAAAATCCACAATGATGGAAAGGCTTGGCAAATTTCAAATGTTTTAAGAACTTTTGTAAAGTAAGTAAGCAAATGGGATGTTTGATGTTACCTCTGTGAATGGGCAGTGTTGATTAAGTGGGCATTTGGGAGCTGGGAGGGGTGCCCAGAGCTGGCTCATTGTTAACTGTGGGCATCGATGGGCGAGGTGTATGTTTCAAAGGACCATCATTATGTTCGGTCATGCAGTGGGGCTTAAATGGCACCCCTTTGAATATATTTTGAACTGTTTTAATCCAATTCACTGTTTTGTTTTAGTTTTTAGAGACAGGGTCTCACTCTGTCACCCAGGCTGGAGTGTAATGACATGGTCACAGCTCACTGTAACCTTGAATTCCTGGACTCAAGCAATCCTCCCAAGTAGCTAGGACTGCAAGTGCATGCCATTATGCCCAGCTAATATATATACATATATGTAGATTTTTTTTAGAGACAGGGTCTTGCTATGTTGCCCAGGCTGGTCTCAAACTCCTGGCCTCAATCGATCCTCACACCTCTCAAAACACTGTGACTGCAGATGTGAGCCATCACACCTGGCCTGATTCACTGTCTACATTCCCTTTATGCTTGAGGAGGTTGGTAGATGAGGAAAAGGGGTTTGGAGTCTACTGAGCAGGACTGGAGTGGGGAGGAGTTGCCATAGTAACTCCAATTTGAGATTAGTCCTCATTTTCTTGAACACTAACTACACAGAATAACGTATAGGTCCAAATTTCTTACACATCGTACTTTTTTTTTCTTTTTTGAGACAGGGTCTCACTCTGTCACCCAGGCTAGAGTGCAGTACAGTCATCATAGCTCACTGCAATCTCAAACTCCTGGGCTCAAGCAATTCTCCTGCCTCAGCCTCCTGAGTAGCTAGGACTACAGGCATGTGCCACCATGCCTGGCTAATTTTTTTGTCTTTTGTAGAAAAATATCTTGTTCTTGCTCGGGTTGGTCTCGAACTCCTGGCCTGAAACAATCCTCCTGTTTCAGCCTCCCAAAGTGCTAGGATTACAGGTGTGAGCCACCACACTTGGCCCTCATATCCTACTTTCTTAAACATACATAGACTACTAAATATGGTGTACCCTCCTCACAAAATATTAATCCTAAATATTTCACTCTCTTAAACATTTGTATGTCTAATTCACATTCTTCTCCTGGTTGAAAGATATTGCTCATACAGGAAACTATCTTTTAAAACAACATAAATTTGGGGGTTATCTTCCCATGTAATTTGGAGGATTGGAATGCTTGTTAGATTCTCATTCAGACGCCCCGATGGAACATCCTGTGCCTTATTTATAGCTGGAACAGGAACTTCATAACCTGTAAGTCTGATAGCCTATTGTGACCTCTCACTTTGTACTCTTCCACCTCTGGGCCTCTGCAGTTCCCTCTGCAGTTCCCATATGGTTGGTCTCTTGATTTTGCATTTCTTTGGATCTTAAGATATGTAAATGAGTTTTTCATCTCACCTGAATTTATTTTTCATAAATATCTAATCTCAGGACTATATAAATCTCAATAATAAAAGGTGTCAGATTAGATTCTGGGACAGAGCTATGGCTTTACATGATAATTTAGTCACAATGTCTAAGATCATTCTATTGACACAGTCCAACACACACACACACACACATGCACACACACACATGCACAATAACCAGGGCAAATGGAAATACTTATGACAGAAAAATGATTTCTGATTTTTGAGTTAAGTAATATCTTGTAAATGAAAAGAGGAAATATATACTGCTATATAATATATACTGCTATGCTTTCTCGGAAGCCTGGAAATAATTTTAGACAAATCGATATATGTGTAACCAAAGCCATGAAAACTACAAACAGAGAAATGGCATGTGGGAGACCAAGGAACGTTTGTGTAATGGAATGGCTTCTTAATTGTGTAACATCTAGTAAAAAGGGGAAGTCATCTATTCTTAGTTCCTTCAGTATCCGTCCATGTGAAAGAGGAAGAAGAGAAAAAGCTCCCCTTCCCTAAAAACGTGGAACTTTACCTTAGAACAAGTCAATAAAGTTAAATATGTTGTCCCTGTGATTTCTCTGGTTTTTGACTTTTTTTGCCATGATGTTTCAACTTGTATATATATGTTAAATATTTATTTGTTTTTAATTGACCCGTAATAATTATACATATTCATGGGGTACATAGTGTTGTTTAGATACATATTATGTTTAACGATCAGATCAGGGTAATTAGCATATCCGTCATCTCAAACATTTATCATTTCTTTGTGTTGGGAACGTTTAATATCTTCCTTCTAGCTATCTGAAACTCTACAATATATTATTGTTAACTATGGTCGTCCTGCAGTAGTATAGGGCACTAGAAATTATTCCTCCCATCTAGCTGTAATGTTGTGTCCTTTAACAAATCTCTCCCTGTCTCTCCTCCCCCCCCACCCTTCCCAGTCTCTAGTAGCCTCTGTTCTACTTATTACTTCTATGAGATCAACTGTTTTTAGCTTCTACATACGAGTGAGAACTGCAGTGTTTAACTCTCTTCTGTTCCTGGCTTATTTCACTTCTCCTAATGTCCTCTGGTCCATCCGTGTTGCCTCCTATGACAGTAGCATTGAAAGAAATAGCAAGAAACAGCATAAATAATGATCCAAAGAGGTCAAATTATTAAGAATTCTAGATATTTATTCATTCATTCATTCATTCATTTATGCATTTGAGACAGGGTTTCACTTTGTTGCCCAGGCTGGAGTGTAGTGGCAAAACCATAGCTCACTGAAACTTCAGACTCCTGGGTTCAAGCAAGCCTCCTGCGTCAGCCGCCTGAGTCACTGGGATTACAGGCATGGGCTACTGCACTGGGCTATTTTTCTTCTTTAAATGGAATTTGGGTAAAACCATTTACTGTGTCCCTAATGTTGCATTATTGTTGGGTACATTGTAGGAATTTGGAAAACACAAAATAGTAGAAAGAATAGGGGAAAGACATAATCCTTTTATCTTCTCATTTTTCTATTAAAATGTAAATATATTTTTCTTATTATATAAGTAATCCATGTCTATTAATTGTTCAGAAAACTCAAACACATAGAAAAATAAGAATTGAGAAGTAAATCCCCTGCTATCCTGTTCAACCAGAGATCACTGTTATTTTTTATAGTATATACTTCCTAGACCGTATCCCTTCACCTACATGGTTATTGAGTTTCAGGGCATCCCTGCTGTCAGTCAAAGCCCCACTACCACCCCCTGTGTTACCAGCCACAGCAAATGGATTGGAGTGCAACAGTCATGGCTGACGTTTCTTTCGTCATTCCTGAACCTCAGGAATTACTAGGAATAGTCTGTGTAATACATGCTAGATGGAATTAGTGAACAAAACACTCTATGACGCTTGGAACCCTTCCTGAGAAGACTCGTGATCCTTCACTACCTTGGAAGGAAAGGGTGACCTCATCCCATCAGGTGCTCCTTAGAAAAGTGTGGTCGAATCTCTATGAGGTTACGAGGTGAGTGCATACACACCTTCCCTTCACTGTCTCCATTTCACCTGGCATTTTTTCTGTGATGCTGGATTGTGCTCAGTCATATCTAATGTCGGGTAAGTCAAGAGGAAGAAAGTTAGTGCAGGAGCAGGAGAGAAAAGCAGAAGCAGACAGAGGTGTGTAGCAGAAAAGCAGGTAGGCCTGCCAAATGACGTCACAATGGTGTAACTAGAAACACTTCAAAAGTCTGTTAAATAGAAGGAAAAAGTTCTAGTGTTCAATAGTGCAATAGGGCAACTATAGTTAACAGTAATTTATTATATTTCAGAATAGCTAGAAGTTTTCAAATGCTCCCCAACATAAAGCAATGATAAATGTTTCAGGTGAATAATGTCCCAGTTACCCTGATTTGATCATTATATGTTATATGCTTGTATCAAAATATAACAGGTACTCCATGAATATGTACAATTATTATGTATCAGTAAAAAAAAGTCTCTAATTCTACCTAAAGCAGCATAGGTGACTCGATTCCTTTATGCTATAGTTGTAACAGAAAAGCATCATCACAGTGTGAGTGCTAAGCCACTCCAAGGACGGGATCATAAACTCTGGGAGACAAAAATCTGTGCATGTGGGGAAAACACTGGCCACACTTGATTATACTTGCCTGACCCCCAATTGCTTATTAGCTGGTGTGACAAGGTAGGGGGCTGCTGGGATGCAAACCTGGACACTAGGAGAGGTAGGGGAGGGAGGTGATTATTGCCAATAAAGACTTTTTTTTTTTTGTACTGGCAGTGTAAAATCAAGAAAGTTAATGCATGTTTAACTTGGACTAACTCCCAGTGTAAGCTTGTCTTACACAGAAAGCAGCAACACAGTATCCCATGCCTTGTGACTTTCAATCCGTGAAATTTTGTGTAATTAACCAACTCAGGCTATCTTCTATTATTTCAGAAATTCAATGATGCTTGATTCTATATTTTAGCCTGAATACCGACTCTGAATTTCCATTTCCAACAATGTTAGTTCATAATAACTATGTTTACTTAATAGCTTCTCAAGTTCCTCTTATTCATAGAGGCAACTATGTAGCCACATACTCTCTTTATAAATAACACATGGTTAAGCTTCTTACCTGCCTTATCCCACTTGCGCTGTTTAAAAATTGAGTGTTTTCCCAACACCTTCTTAGAAATCAAGACTTTAGTTTGGAATTTTTTTTTTTTACCTACTGACATATTTATTTTTAACTCTTGCCTTGGCCTTTGTTCGGATTTGTGTCATAAAGTCAATTTAGTCATTGCTAGATAAAGTATACTTTTTCTGAGCTGCTTTTGAAAAGCAGGGAGTAGAGAATGATCCAATCTATTTTGCAAACTTTGTTTACCAGAGGGTTTGTTAACCAGTGGGTAAGCAAAGTGTTTACCCGTATGGAGAAATTCTTCCCATGCAGCTGAAGGTGAATACACAACAAAACAACAACGGTCCCACAGCCTCGGTCCATTGTTATGGAGATGCTTGTGTTAAGGATGTCTGCAGGTGCAGCGGGCAGTCTCTGGAATATGCAGAAAGACTCAGGATTTGTGTAAATCCGCTTCCAGCCGGTTTGGACTTTGCACAGTGGGCGCGTATTCAGCGATTGTGGGCAGAAGTTGGTTCCGGATGTCTCCCCCTCCAGGAGGTCTGAAACTTTTTTTAAGAGTATTTTTTAGAACAGTTTTAGGTTCACAGCAGAATTCAGATGAAGGTACAGAGATTTCCCATATACTCTCTGCCCCCACACATGCACAGCCTCCCTCATAGTCACCGGAGTGACACATTTGTTATGATTGCTGAAGCTGCATTGACACACCGCTATCACCCAGAGTCCATAGTCTGCATAGGGTTCACTTTTGGTGCTGCACATTCTATAGGTTTGGACAAATGTACCATGGCATGCATCCACCATTATAGCATACACCGTATGTTCACTGCCCTAAAAATCCTCCGTGAGTCTGAAACTTTTTATAGGAGAATGCCACGTTTCGACCCCTTTCCTTTTGGTACTAGAAAGGGGCTGCTTAGCTGGGTGGTGCTTCCTTTCTCCATGAGAGGACGAGGCTCTCATTGATGTATTTGGGAATGATGGTTGCTTTTGGCCAAATGCAAGTTTGTGTCCACCAGCTGGGGAGACATAAACAACCTCAAATAACTACTGGGGTTATAGCCAGAGAGGCCTGGTTTGGAGACTAATTACACAGGGTGCAGCTAAGGCCGAATGTGCCCCTAGGGACCACAGAACTCCCAGTTCTTCTTTATCCCAGATGTCTGTGGTCACTCCAGAGATAACTGGGACCAGGTCTGCTGTCTGTTTCACTAATTACCAGCTCTTTGAGAGCTTGGCTCAGCCTGAGTCAGACCTAGAAACTTGTTTACCAACCAACTTTATCTTTTGAAAACAGAGACTCATTTCTTTCTACCTTGATTTATAGCCCTGTGGTACAAGCCTTATCTCCTCTGCTAGAGACTTCATTTCCCTGCAGGAGGAATCCATGCCCAAGTCCTTAGAGCCGCAGTGCCCGGGGCTGTGCCTGGGACAGAGAAGGCATTCAGTCTCTTTTGGATGGACACATGAAATGTGAGAGCAGTGGAAAAACTCTGAGGGGTTGGAGAGTATGGCGAAATAGAGCCGATTCAGCCTCTCCAATTATTGGGTAATAATTGTTACCGCCTCCGGGTCTCCAGCAAAGTGTTGTAGTAATGTGTAGTATCTCTAGTCAATGCAAATGTCTTGCAAGATAGACACAAAATCCTCTTTTTTACACAGGTAAAGTCAGATACTCAGAGAAATTAGGCAATTTGCGTAAAGCCACAAAGCTGTGCATGGCAGAACCAGCGGGTTCATTTGTCACCAGCACCCTTGGGGCTTCCCCTACATTAAGCCACTTCTCCCGAAGTTGCTACACATGCACACCGTGAGGTTGCGGTCAGGACTACTCAGTCCCATGCCTGGCGAGGTAAAACAGGCAGTGCTGGAAAGTGCTGGAGAGTTGGGGGTGGGAGGTCCTTGTCCTTAGAGCCCCCGCACAGCCCTAGAGGGTGAGGGCAAAGGCCTTGGCTGACCGTCTTCCCTTAGCTTGGACATTGTTCCCTTGGCACCATGTTGAAGGCCAGTGACCAGCAAGGCTGATGGCCGCCTGCCCTGCCTGCCTCTTGCCTGGCCACTCCAAACCACAGAACAATCAAGTATTGATGTGAAATAGGGATAAAATCATCCATTTTCTGATAGAAACTCAAAGTCAGTCCTTCTGAGACAGAAAAAAACGTATACGGAAATTGCTTGAGACAGCCTTTGTCCTCTCTCCTGACTCTGCCTTAGTCTCAGCTGTCCGCTGCAGTCTGCAGAACTACCAGGAGTTTTTGATTAGACCCCACGGCTGGCCTTGGTCTTCCCTCAGTGAAGCGCTAAGACTGGTGGTCTCTGTTCTCTGCCTCCAGAATTGATCTAGAATGGCCTCATAACTACCCTTCTCTGCCAGAGTCCAGAGGTGCTCAAGTGCTCTCTACCCTGTAGCCTCAAATCCATAACCTTGGTGTGAATCACTCCCTGTTTGAAACTACATATCTGAGGGCACTTGAGCGTGGAAATGCCTCTCTTTCTAGGAAGAAGGGTTTGCTCATCACCCTCTGTGCAGTCACAGGGACCGGATGAGTTATAGGAACTGATAACAATGTGTCCAGATTATTTTTAAAATTCTGTTTTTAGTCTATTAGCTACTGTTGCATATTTCTTCTAATCTATAGCTGTTCAGCTGCTGGAGAAGCAAGACTGTTGGAAATGCAGCAGGCAAGGAATGAGGGTGTGGGTGACCGGGTGGCTTCACTCCCCTGGCAGTCAAGTGCCTCAGGAGCAAGAGTTCAAATTATGCCTCAACCATTAAGTAGCCGTGGATGGGCTACTTAATCCTAATTTCCTTTGTCTGTAAAGAAGGAATAATAGCAGTAACTACTTCAGTGGGTAGCTGCCCGTAGTATTAAGTAAATGAGATCATGCATATGGTGAATATAAAGCATTTAGCACCGAGTATATATGCTCAATAGTTCCTAGGTATTATTAATGTTATAGGGAGTACTGTGAAAATTCTTGTCCTATAAAGAATATTGAGGTCAGACACAGTGGCTCACATCTATAATCGCAGCAGTTTGGCAGGCCGAGGCAGGAGGGTTGCTTTAGGCCAGGAGTTTGAGACCAGCCTGAGCAACATAGCAAGACCCCGCCTCTACAAAAAATTTTAAAAATTAACCAGCTGGGCAATGCGCCTATAGTCCTACCTACTTGAAAGGCTGAGGCAGGACGATCACTGGAGCCCAGGAGTTCAAGGTTGTAGTGAGCTGTGATCGTGCCACTGCACTCCAGCGTGGGAGACAAAAAGAATATTTGCGAGAACTCGCCTTAACTCTTAATCTGTCTATATCCTCCATCAATTTGTCTGCTATGGCTCAGCTGAGGCAAAAGAAAATTGTAATATCTTATGCTCTGCAATTTTACAGTTATTAGATACTTGAATATTCATTATCCCAGTGCCTCAAATGATAGGTGCTTAATAAATATTTTTATTTTTCACAGCTACCTTGCGACACAGATGGAATAGATAGTGATGGTGCCATCTTATAAAGGAAGGGAATCTGCTAAGTAAGGATTTCCAGTTTGGGTAAGGCTTTGTTTGCTAGTGCAGCTATAACAAAGTGCCACAATTGGGTGGCTTAATATATTAGTAACAGAAATGTATTATTTCGGCCGGGCGCTGTGGCTCACGCCTGTAATCCTAGCACTCTGGGAGGCCGAGGCGGGCGGATTGTTTGAGCTCAGGAGTTCAAGACCAGCCTGAGCAAGAGCAAGACCCCGTCTCTACTAAAAATAGAAAGAAATTATCTGGACAACTAAAAATATATATAGAAAAAAAATTAGCCAGGCATGGTGGCATAGGCCTGTAGTCCCAGCTACTCAGGAGGCTGAGGCAGGAGGATTGCTTGAGCCCAGGAGTTTGAGGTTGCTGTGAGCTAGGCAGATGCCACGGCATTCTAGCCTGGGCAACAGAGCAAGACTCTGTCTCAGAAAAAAAAAAGAGTTACAAAATACAGAAAGATACCAAAAGAAAATAAATCCCAAGTACAAACTTAACACCCTATAATAAAACAAAACGAAACCTATTGCTGTCCTTTTTGCATTTTGTCCTTATAACAAAACGCATGTTATAAGAAAACTGTTGACAAATTTCAACTATTTGGCTGAAGAGGGAAGTTAGTGATGTTTTCCTTTCTAGAATTACATTGTCTAGCTTTTCTGTTAAGTTGACCAAATGCTGCATTTTCCTTCCTTTTTTCTTTGCATTTGTGTGTACATTTTGGTATCATTTTTACAAATTGATCTCATTCTGATTTTTATATTACTTTTCTTTAACTTAACTTTAGAACATATATCATGAATATTTTCCTGTCATGTGTTATTTTTTAAAAACTCTTCCTTTGTTATTACAGAAACAGAACATTTACATCATAGAAAATTGGAAAACACAGAGAGACATAAATTTAAAATAAGAGCACTATCTTCCCACCACTCAGACACTCAGATCGCTATTATTACACCTTAGGGCTGCAGTCCCCAGCCCCTGTGCCGTGGACCCAGCCGCAGAGCCAGCCCCCACCCTCCCACCCCATCCGTGGAAAAATTGTCTTCCATGAAACTGGCCCCTGGTGTCAAAAAGGCTGGGGACCACTGCCTTAGGGCACATGCCCATGGACACTTTTTCTAAAATACATATGTGTGTGTATGTATATCAACAAAGCAACAAAGTGAATTGTACACTTTAAAAGGGTGAGATTTATGTCATATAAATTTTTCTTTCTTTCTTTTTTTTTTTAGTCTGGTCAAGTGGAGCAGTGGGAGTGGAGAAGGAAAAAAGGAATCTGTAACTGGTTGTGATCAATTAGTTGTAGACATCCACTGCACTCAGACCCACCATGTCATATAAATTACATCTCAATAAAAAACCCACCTAAAAACTGACCAAAACCTCCCAACATTAAGAAAATGATCACCTTTTGGGTTGTGTGTGTGTGTGTGTGTGTGTGTGTGTGTATATATATGTGTGTTTATATATATTTTATATATATGTGTTTATATATTTTTTATATATATATTCATATCCTCTAGTATCTGGACCACTGAAACACAATCAGGTCTAAATGGACCTGATCGTGTAAGTTTATTTAAAACAGAGTCCAGTGCAGAAAGTGTTTGTCTGGTTACACGCTTTAAGTTTCTTTAAACACAGCACAGAAGTGCTAAGTCTAGGGTTGATCTGTCACGCAACTAATACTCTGCTTCATTTTACAGATGAGGAAACTGAGGCTCAACATGGGTATAGGCTCTGCCCAGGGCCAGGGGACCCGTCAGTGGAGGTAGGACTCTGGGGCGCGGAGCTCTAGCCACACTCACCGTCTCTGCTACAGTCACTGTATCGCAGCTTCCTTGTTCTGACGGCACTTGCTGAGACCGTGCAGAATAATCCTATTTCTGTTCCTCAGAATCGCACCTTCTCCCTCCTCCTATCCTTAGCTGTCCCTCAGCTCCCTGTCCTGTGCGGGGTCCTCAGGTGCTGGGGATGTAGCAGTGAGCAGTGGAGACTTTTTCTTGAGAAGGGGTGGGGCAAGCAGATGGGGACAGGCAGAAACACAGAGTAACAACAGGGCCTTTGGGAACAAAACGCAGGGGTGCTATGTTAGTTTCCTAGGGCTGCCTAGGAAATAAACAAAATACCACAAACCAGGGGGCTTAAATAATAGAAATTCATTGTTTCACAGTTGCAGAAGCTAGCAGTCCAAGGTCAAGGTGTTTGTTCCTGCCAGGGCTGTGAGGAAGAACCTGTTCCACGCCCCTCACCTAGCTCCCGTGGTTGGCTTGGCAATCGTTGGCGCTCCTTGACTTCCTCTGCACCGCCCCAATCTCTGCCTTCAACCCTCGCGTGATGTTCTTCCTGTGTACGTGTCTGTCTCTGTGTCCAGATTTCCCTTTTTCAAAAGGACACAGTCATATTGGAATAGCGGCCACCCTTACGAATTCATCGTAATGTGATTCCCTCTGAAAGACCCTATTTCCAAATGAGGTCACATTCTGATGTTCTGGGGACTCCAGCATATCCCTTTGAGGGGAGGAGGGATGGACACAAGTCAACCCATAACCCTGACTGGGAAGGAGGGAGCCTTGGCAGCTGCAAGAAAGGATTTGTGGGAACCCCTGGGGACGTGCAAAGCATGGATCACGTAGACACATCAGGCTGGAGCAGGGAAAGGAGGTGCAAGAGGAAAGCAGGACCCAGGCCTAGAGGGGGCTTGACTTTATTCTGGGGAGCGTGGAAGAGTCTATCTTTCCATCTGGGAGGACCTAGCACGTCGAGGGACAGGCGTATGGAGATGGAAGATGTCCAGAGCGGGAGGCCAGAGAGGGGGAGAGGTTCAGGTGAGAGACAGTGTTCGGGCCTGTGGAAGCAGTCACCCTCTCTCCACCTGCACCGGGTTAAGTGTGCCCCGTGCCCTCAGTCACAGCACATAAACCACAGTCAGCTGTCGCCCACCACTCTGCTGCCAGCCCCACCCCACCATTCCTTCCAGCCCCTTCCCTTTCCTGCTCTGGAAACGCCCCCAGCTGCCCCCTCCTCAGTGCTTCTGCACAGCCCTCTGCCAGAATGCCTGTCCCTATTTGCACACGGGCCAAACCCTTTGGCTAAAATCAAGAAGAGGCTCACATGTGCCCCCTCCTCAGAGCGCGCCCCGTCACTCCCGAGACAGACTGTCCACAGGTGGCACTTGCAGCTCCGGACATTGGATTGTGTTTGTGTGCCGATGGGACAATGGCTTTCCGCCTAGCTGTTCTTTACTATCACCTGGGGACTTTTCGAAAGAAACCCTGATGCCAGAGCCCACCTACAGAGATTCCATTCGGTTTGTCCGGGTGGGAACGCTGCATTGTTTCAAAGCTCCCCAGTGCGATGCTAATGTGCGATGCTAATGAGGAGCCCAGCTCCAGAGCAGGGGGCCAGCCCTTGCGTGTGCATCAGAATCACCGGATGGCTCCCTTGCTGGGCTGCGCAGCCAGGGTTTCTGGTTCAGTTGTTGTGGGAAGGGGCCCAAGAATTTGCATTTCGAACACATTTCCTGGTTGTTCAGGGAGCTACTGGTCTCAGGGTCACACTTTGAGGACCACCCTTGACTCTTGCAGCTACAACTGGTTAGCCTCAGCATCAGCAGGGATTTTGTTAGAAATGAAGAATCTACAGACCTACAGAACAGAATCTGATTTTAAGAAGATTCCCCAGGTGATGCATGTGCATGTTAAGGTTTGTGCAGCCGTATTCCAGACAGTCAAGTCCTCTATTAGGGACCATGAACTTTTATATAGGTCGCACCTAGTGCAACCTGACACGCAGTAGAACACTCAGTATATTTGTAAAATGAATGAATGCCCGTTAGCACATTGATTTATTTTTATTTTTTGAAACAGAGTCTCTCTGTCACCCTGGGTAGAGTGCAGTGGTGTCATCATAGCTCACTGCAACCTCAAACTCCTGGGCTCAAGAGATCCTTTTGCCTCAGCCTCCAGAGTAGCTGGGACTACAGGCATGTGCCACGATGCCCAGATAATTTTCCTACGTTAGTAGAGATGGGGGTCTCTCTCTTGCTCAGGCTGGTCTTGAACCCCTGACCTCAACCAATCCTCCCGCCTTGGCCTCTCAGAGTGCTAGGATTACTAGCGTGAGCCACTGCACCCGGCCGAAGCACATTGATTTTTATTCCTGTCAACTGAGCAATTTAACTGGGGAATCTGGAAGCCTGGCTATATATGGTTACTTAAGCAGAACAACAGAAGCCTGTAGGAGCTCTTGCATGAAAGACCCAGCTGTGGGCCCGGGGGACAATGCTGTAATCGGAGCAATCATCCATCCTTAAGCCAAGAGGTAATGCATCTATTCTGGGTCAGACCAACAGTCAGGCCCTGGACGCAAAATGCTGAGCAAGACTCAGTTCCTGGCATGGAGGAGCTTACCCTTTAGTAATCCTGAAATGTTTGCTGTTTTCTTGTTATGACTGCTCAGGCAAAGTGTCAGTACAGCACCAGAGATGGCAGGAGGTGGTGTCATATAACAGCCACCATTGGGAAGATCCAACCCAGGGGTATCCTGAGAGCTTGGCAGAACCCAGTGAGCACTAAAGAGGAGTAGTTGGTACTCAGGAGGCCAAAGGGCAGGTGGGCAACCTCCGGAGGGCATGGCAGGTAGTGGGCCACCTTCCAGGTGTCAGAAGCAGGACTTCATTCTCAGAATGGGGCCTGGCAAGAGCAAGCAAGGGAACATTAGAGGCTGAGCACTGGTCAGACAGTCAAGATAGAAAAGAAGACAGAGGCCTGATTGCCAGGACTGAAGGAAAAAGAGGGGCCCCATCTTGGGGATCAGACAGGAACTCAATGTCGGGCCTGGGCACAAATAAGTTTTTAGAGGCAGACCTAGTGCCCAAGGAAGGAAGGAAAGAAGGGAGGGAGGGAGGGAGGGATCAATCCTTACACATCTTTAGGGAGGTTTTGTTGTGCACCAAATACACTGCTTCACTTTATAGATGGGGAAATTGAGGCTCAGCAGTGTCCTGAAATTCCCCCAGTTTGTAGAGACAGAACCAAATATTCCAGTTTGGCTTTAACCAGAAGGGAAGCAGGCAGTAGTGTCTGTTTCTGCATCTATGTCTGTTTTAACTAAATTTAGAAAGTTCTATGGGAGTGGCAAAGAGAATTTTTGGAGGGACTAGGGAGCAAACGTGTCTTGGAGAGGCAGTCTGGTGACTGGTGATGTGGGGATCTCCATAACCGGAGGAGCTGAAGGTTGATACCGCCCAGGTGGTCAAGGGACCCAGGACAGGAGCCTTCCTGCTGCCCCTTCATTATTTGTGATTGGTCCACTGAGGACAACTCAGACAAATAAAGCATCTCGCAGCCTATCCAAGTTACTTAACTAAGAATTATTAAGGTGCCAACAGGCGCTAGGCTTATAAATCTGTCTTTTATTGTCTAGTTGGCTTACCCAGGTCTCCAGAGGGAACTGTAAAGTTTTATGGTGTACTTTAACAAGCCAACTTTCGGAGGCAGGCTTTGTCCTGGATGAATTTTCCCCTGGCAGCATTGAGGTCAGCTGGATGGCCCAACCCTGCCCTGACTCCATGCATTGGTGGGCTAAGGTTAGACCATCAAATCTGAACACTCTTCTCATTCGCTGTGTCAAAATGTCTTGTCCTAGTGTACATTTATGGACATAGACACAAGCAGCCTTTTTATAAGAAGTATCATTATAAAGATTTTATAGTTGCTTGTTCTTTTATTGTTGCTATTGTTTTTACTATTGTTTTCAATGTCACTTTAGGGTTGGTAATTTGGAAATATTTTCTCATTTCTTTTAAATAATTCATTTTTTACTACTAGCTATTACTATTCAGTTTCTCTTCAGTTTATTTGCTTTTCTGTAGAAATGTCATTTAAATAGTCCATATGGTTTAAAAAGGTAAATGTAAACAATTGTTTAAAATGTCTACTCCTAAGCCCCAGAAAATAATTGGCTTATAATAAGAACTCAAAACAAACACTTACTGCTATTTCTAGGAGTAAATTGAACTATGACTGAGGATTATTTCAGCCACAGTAACAATAATTTTTCCTGTTAAGTTTTAGTTAATGGAAGAAAGATTATTGACTTTTTAAAGCCAACTGTTTTTGTTTTTTTTTTAAACAGTGGCTATTTTAAAATAACATTAATCTGTGTTGCGGGATTTCAACCACTCAGTGATGTCCACAGTAATCTAGAGTGGCTGGTAGAAAAATGACAAGGTATAATTCTGACAAAAACGAAAAAGAAATCCTTCAGTCATAAAGTAAGAGAGTAGGGTTATGAAACTGGAATTGGAAAACCATGCCAGTGACCTAAATCAAAAGTCCAGGCTAGAATTTGTTTGTGTTATAATTTTTTTTTACAGAGATGGGGTTTTGCTCTTGTTCAGGTTGGTCTGGAACTCCCGAGCTCAAGCAATCCACCCGCCTTGGCCTCGGAGAGTGCTAGGATTACAGGCGTGAGCCACTGTGCCCGACCAGAATTTGTTTCTTACATTGAAAATGTAATGCCAATACCTAAACACCCAGGTTATTATTGAAAATTTTCTTTGTCATTGCCTATTGGTCTGACTAATCTGAGAGTTTATCTGCCCCAAAGCAAATTCCAGTATCCTTTTGTCACTGGTTCAATTTATGAGCTATAAAAAAACACTGATGGCTTTCATCAGTTTGTGTTACAAAAAAATATTTTATTAATTATAAAATTTAAAAGCCCGATTTTAAAAGAAGCTGTTATAAAGCTTTTATATCCAGACAAGAGTAATTATCCTAAAGGCTGTTTTCATGGTTCAGTTAACGGTGTCATTGCCAAGAAAGTTCTGGAAACTTTTCTGAACCCAAAGTTTATCTTTTGAATATCCTCTAAGGTGGCAAATCTTTTTCCTTTGTTCAGAGTTTTGCTTTGTGGAAACAACTTAAAGTTCATTCTTCAAGTAAGGCAGGTGGTCTGTCGGGGTAACACCGTTTGGGCCTAAAACCTGGTTTGGAGTCATGGAATGGATTTTCTTTTTCAGTTTGTAAATTCATTCTGAAAGCAGCCCCAGCAGAGTTTCAGATGTGTTTTAAGTAAAGTAATGATCGTAGGCTAAAAGTATAGCTGCCCAAAGTGACTGTTTTAAAGCGACATTAATCTGGCTAGAAATCACAGTGCATTTAAAAAATAAATCCATGTGAATTTATAGCCATGGCTCCAACACATATGCTTCTGAGGGTGAAAATGCTTTAGGGACAGATAAAGAGAACTTTAAAAAGTTTTACTTTTCAAGTACATGCTTAAGGGGAAAATGATTGTATTGTCTTCCCCACCATGCAAAAAAAGAATGAAAGAAGAGCTATTTCATTTCCCCCAATGCTGCTATTTTGCAGAAAAATTTCCAGAGTTGAGAAGAGAAATGGGAATAACTGCGGAACTTGGGGTGACTAGGGGCCCTGCTAACCCAGTTTATGGTTCCAGAACAATGTTCTCCTTCCCTTCCATCATTTACACTGTCTTTCCCCTACAAAAGCACTTATGCTAATAACCCAAAAATTCAACAATTGTGAGTTTAACATCATGGATAGTTCAGAACCCAAATAAAATTTGTAATGGCTTGCAATTATATATATTGCTTATACTCTGGTTTCTCTTCAGATTGTATAAATCTTTCACCTTATATGTGTTGCTTTATTTATTTATTTACTTGTTTATTTTTACAGGACTTTCTTGCACCATCTTCCTAAGAGGTGGGCAGAGCAGGGAGCTGCTCCTTTTTAAAGATGGGGATATTGAAGCACTGAGTGTGGAGTGCTTTGCAAGAAGTTGCAGGACTTGTAGCGGCTGACAGAGATATAGGATTCTGGGTCTTATTAACTCCTAGGTCAGGATCCTTTCACGGCAAGGTGATTCTGGAATTGAACTAAAATCAGCACAATACTGTGCATTCCAAAGTTTGCACTGAAGTAACACATACGGAATACTCAAAACATAATTTATGAGATCTTTTAGGTAAACAAAAAATATAGATAGCACAATGGATATCTGTAACCATATCATCCAGCTGAACAATTAAACTCTTTTTTTCATAAGATCCAAAGTACAGGTGTACTCAGCCTCCCAAAGTGCTGGGATTACAAGCGTGAGCCACCGCACCTGGCCTAAACTAGGATTTAAGCCTCCTGCCACCCTTGCCAATCTCATTCCCCAGCCTCCCCACAGGTAGCTACTCTCCTGGGGGAGGCATTTACCATGTGAGCTGTGCTTTCTGCATGAAGGCAATGTGTTTGGGCTTTGGTGCAAAGGATCTCAAGACGGCAGAGGGAAAAGGGAAATTCTGCCTCCCCAGGTGCTCAACTGGGGTCTCTTTCCACCAGCAGTTTTGTTCTTCCCAGAGAGCACCTCAGCAGAGTCAGGAAGGTGAAGTGTGTCTGCAGGGAGCACCCTCCCTTTGCCCTTCTTGTTCCTGTGCCTTAGGCTCTTCCCCTCACTCTGAGGTCAAGGATGCCCCTTGGAGCCCAGATGGCCCTCAAGGGGACCCAAGAAGCTGCCCGGCAGTGTCTCCATGTCTGCGTGGACCAGACTCTCTTTCCAGAAGCAGTCAGGGCTTTCTGTTTTCTGCCTCCAGTGGACATCACCGGCCCATGCTCGTTCCTGCTGTGTCTTCCAAAGCCGTAAGTTTATAAACTAAACTGTTATGAGGGGAAAGGATTAAGGAGATACCAGAAAAGGGATATTTGTGCATTTGAACTGTCGTTCAAGCTTTTGCCTTCCCTGCTTCCAGGAGTGTTTTGACCAGAGGGAATTTCCCAGTCCGTGTGGAGGACAATAGCCCCAAGGCAGGGGGTGGGGGCAGAGATCTTTGGATGTAAACAATGCCCCAGGATCTAGGGTCTACACACTCAGGAAGGGGCTCAAATTTCAGTCCTTGCTGTTCTCTCCAAATAAGAGCAAACTGTCCCGAGAATAATCTGATGCTACTGGGAAATATTCCTCTTACAGCTTCAGACCTGTGTTCATGACCGGACTACGCAGCCTAACGGGTGCCATGGGCCAGTTGTTTTTATGGTTTCTGTAATTAGTTTGATTCTGAAATTCCATGTTAGCATAATACTGTACTATTGTATTTTTTTAAAGCATTCATTTGTTAAGTGTGAACATTGAAAATTTACCATGGTTTGGGAATTTTTTTCCAACTTTTTACTTTGAAAAGTTGAGAATCTCCAGAAGAGTTGACAGTGCAATGAGCATATCCCTCACCATTCATCAGTTGTTAATATTTTGCAAATTTTCTTTATCTGTGCCCCATTTCCATATGTGTATATATAGAAGCACATGCATACACACACACATTCTTTTTCTTGCTAAATCATAGAGTAAGTTGCAGAAACCATGGGACTTCACTCCAAAATACTTGAACATGCATCTCCTGAGAATAAGAACATTTTTCCAATAATGACAATGCTATTATCACAACTTTTTAAAATTGACATTCTCTATTGTCTAATCTACTGTCCATATTCGAGTGTCCCTACTTATCTCAGAAATGCTTTTATATCTGATTTTTTTAAAATCCAAGATCCAATACAAAGTTACACATTACATTTGGTTGTTATGTCTACTTCATCCTTTTACCAAGAGCAGTCCTTCCTTCCCTGTCCCCTTCCCCCACCTTGTTTTTTGTTTTTCTGGGCAGTGACTTTCAAAGAGTCCAGGACAGCCCTGGTGTAGTGTCCCACATTCTGAATTTCTCTCCTCATGAATAAATTTCAGGACTAAGGTTTTTTTCTGCAAATATTCTTCACAGGTGATATTGTGTACTTTTTATTGCATCCTATTGGGAGGTATTTGATATCAGGTTACCCTACTATTACAAAGGCTAAGTATATTGAGTATTTAGATAAGGTGGTTTCTTCAAAAATTCTGAAATCCTCAGATTTCTTCTCTATAAAAGCACATTCCTCTCCCTCCCCCAAATTAATAAATGATCTGTAGGGTGATGCCTCAAGGCTATGTGAAGATCCTGTTTCCCAGCTGTCTTTCCGCCCAATAGTTTTTACATTCATTGATGCCTTTGGGAGAATCAATTACTACCTTAAGGATTGCAAAATGGTAATCTGTTAATATAATGAGAATTCTATCTCATTCCTTCTACTTTTATTAGCTGCATTCTCTTTCTTTCTCTCTTTGGTGTGCATATTAGTGAGGGTTCGTTGACTTTTTTAAACAAATTTTAATTTTTTTAACAATTTTAGAGTTACAGAAAAATTGGGAAGATAACACTGATAGTTCCTATATAGCTCACATCTAGTTTCTCCTAATATTAACATATTAGGACATATTTGTTATAGTTAATGAACCCATATTAACATATTGCATTAAGTAAAGTCCAGACTTTATTCGCATTTCCTCAATTTCCCCCGATGCTCTGTTTCTTTCCCAGGACCCCACACTACATGCAGCCATCACATCTCCCTCGTCTGCTCTTGGCAGTGACAGTTTCTCAGACTTGCCTTGTTTTTGATAAACTTGCCAGTTTTGAAGACGACGGGTCAGGTATTAGTAAAATATTCCACAGCTAGGATTTATCTGATGTTTTTCCTCATGGTTGGACTAGGGTCATGTGTCCTGGAGAGGAAGACCGCAGAGGTAAAATGCCATTCTCATCGCTTCATAGCGAAGGCACATACTGTCAACTAGTGGGTGAAGCTTCACCTCCTTAAGGACGGAGTATCATATCTGCATAAATTATTTGGGATTCATCTGCTTGGGGGATTTGTCCCTTCTCCCCCATTTATTTCTGTATTCAATCATTTATTTATGTCAGTATGGACTCCTGGATATTTATTTTATACTTTGGGTTATAATCCTACTTTATTTTGTTGTTCAGATTGTTCCAGCTTGGCCCACTGAGAGCTTTTTCAGTTGGCTCCTGTATCCCTTTGGTATACTTCCACCACTGCAGTATTTTGGGTTAGTTTTTATTTTTTTTTTAAGCATCTCCTTACTTTGTGGCACAAGATGTTGTAGGCTCCTATATTTTGTGCTTCAGTCCTAGAGCCGGCCATTCCTTTGAGTAGCCTGTTTCCTTTTATTGGAGAATAATACCAGTGTTAGGTATGCTCATTGCTCCTGCAGGGTCATGACTTCTAGGCCAAGAAATCTATGTGCATGTGAAAATGCACACACCTGTCTGTAAGTATTTCTGTGTGTAACCTCTGTTTCTCTGTTAAGCTGAACATGAGTTCACGATGTCTCCAGCTCTAATCCAGGCCCTCATGGATCTTTCTAGACTCCTCCCCTTGTTTATCTGCCACTTCTTGCTCCAACAACGTGAAACCTGGTTCCCACCATCTGCCATCTACTTACTTAATTGCTCACTGATTTTTAAAAAATTGTTTAAATGTTAGTACCATCACAGCCACCCTTCTTTCTGAGGCTCTAATGGTCTCAGATCTGGCCAGTGGGATCCCTTTCAACCGTGTCCTTCCCCCCGTCTCCATCGAATCAGTCTCTGGGTGTGTCACTGTTTTCTGACACAAGAAGATATTCTAGAAATCAGCCATATCTTCAAAGACCCCTAATTCCCTCTCCCCCACCTCATTCCTTTAATTAGGGAAGTTACTGTGTTTAGAGAACAAGATCTGGGTGCCCAGTTTGCTAACGCTACTGGGTTTTTATTGCTCCTGGGCCCTTCTGAGGGTCAGAGCTCATTACACCTATATAATGAGGTTTTAGTGCTCTCTCCAATTCACTCCTACATCGGACACCACAGGGCAGGATCATGAGGGTTTGGGAAAATTTGTAGAGAAATCATGGGCAGTGGTGGTCTCAGGGGACTGAATATAGGCCATCGGAATAAATTTTGGTTTTTGTTCTTTTTATTTTCCTTTCCGTCCTTCTTTCATTCTCTCATGAACTTCAGGTGCAGACTGAGTTAATTCTACTCCTCATTCACAGCGCATTTACAGCGTGAGCTATGCAAGGCAATTTTTGTTTATTTTTCTCCTTCACAGGACATAGGTGTCCAAGTGATTTTTTATTGCATAAATCAGATCCTGCAGCTCCTTTACTCTCAGCCCTCCCCTGGCTTCCCGGTGCACTTGGAGTCAAATCCAGTGTTCCTGCCACGGCTCCTGGTTTCTGCCCAACATTCTCCTCCTCACTCGCTCCTCTCCAGCCACTCTGGCCTCCTTGTTCTTCAACTTGCCAGGGACATTCAGCCCCAAGGCCTCTGCATGGAAAGTGCTTCCTCCTCCGGTCTCCACGTAGTTCCCTCCTCTTCCTCCACCTCTGCTCACATCCGCTACCCGGCCAGAGGACCAGAGGCAACTCTCCCCAGCGGCTCTCCCTATACTTCTGTTTAATTCTTCTTCCTTGCACTTCGCACTCTCTAACACTGTATTGTTCAACTGTTTGTTGTCACATCCCATGCTAGAATGGAAGCAACACGAGGGGACTGACGTGTAGTCACTACTGTATTCCCAGCCCCTGGAACAGAGCCTGACACGTGGAACTGGCTCCGTCACTATTTGTGGGGTGAATCTCTACTTGCATTCTCCTCTCCCCAGTTTTACACCCATTCGAATGAAGTTGCTGTAGGTCCTTATATATAACCTTATAAAATGCTTACTATTGTATTTATTGTATGTATGGAGATTTGTTGGGGAGGACACTACTGAGTGAAAACCTCATTCCTGCTTAGTTGTGGTCACTAAGAAGTGAAGGTGGAATTGGGCTCCACGGCTGTAGGCTAATCATTTAAATGTTTTGTTGGGGGGGGGGGGGTAGGGAAAGAGAGCAAGAAAGTGACCAGGGGTGCTGGGAATTTAGTGTCAAAGAGATTTTTTAAAAAATGGATGGATCCATTGGCATCCAGGCTCCTGGAAAGGGAGCAGGAGGGGCCCCGTCTTATTCAGAGCATCACCTGTGCTCATCCGGAGGCAGACAGGAGATGCAGTCAAGACATCTCAACGGAGAAAGGGCTCTGCTGATGCAACGCCTTGATGGCCTCTGTTTTCCGAGTAATACAGGAATTAAGGCGCCAGCTGCTAGGTTAAAAGCCCCAAATCTGCATTTCCTTATCACAATAGCTTTCCTTTCTCACTGAGTTTCTGTCTCTTGGGTTGCAAATTGAGGGTCATTAAAATGTTAATTTGGGCTTGAGGTAGGGACAATGTGCTATATGGAGGACTTACTCTTCAAATGAAATGAAATTTTAAAGTAATGTTTTGAGAAATTTTTGAGATAATCAGAACAACTCTGAACATAACTCAGATATTACAAATCTAGATGGAGGTATTCCTGGTTATCCTTCTAAACAACATCTCAAAGCAAGACAACCGTACAATGTGCTAATTATGTCCTGTGGGTGCCATGAGGCCTGTTGTTCCTGCCTAATTATAACAGCGTCTCCTGTCACTCTGGGAAGTGGCTTAATTTAGGATCATGTTTCTGCAGCATCTCCGCCCCCTAGTGGCAAAATAGTGGCAGTGGGAAAAGTGGAAAAAAGTAAGCTTTTGTGAAATACACTTGGAAACATCCGCATTTCAGAGTGCAAAACTGGAGCTGCAAAAAAGATATGTAGTCTTTTAATCCCCTGGTAGACATGACAAGAAAGTTATTGAATTCATAGGTACAAAGCAAGATGGGAACCTCACAAATAATGAGGGGATTTTGGTTTTTAATTTTACTTATTGGCATAACTTAAAATATTACCAAAACCCAGGAAAGGCCTATGAAAAATGAGCATGCAAGCACTATTGCTGGTAGTATAAATACCTAGATATAACTTGTCAAGAAAATGCTTTGGCAATAGATTTTAAAATGTGGCATGTTAGTACTGTTTGGGGAATCTTACCATTGGGAGTTTATGTAAAGAATATATTTACAGGCCGGGCACGGTGGCTCACGCCTGTAATCCTAGCACTCTGGGAGGCCGAGGCGGGTGGATCATTTGAGCTCAGGATTTCAAGACCAGCCTGAGCAAGAGCGAGACCCCCATCTCTACTAAAAATAGAAAGAAATCAGCTGAACAACTAAAAATATATAGAAAAAATTAGCCGGGCATGGTGACACATGCCTGTAGTCCCAGCTACTCAGGAGGCTGAGGCAGGAGATTGCTTGAGCCCAGGAGTTTGAGGTTGCTGTGAGCTAGGCTGACGCCACGGCACTCTAGCCTGGGTAACAGAGTGAGACTCTGTCTCAAAAAAAATAAAAATAAAAATAAAAATAAAAGAATATATTTACACAAGAACCAAAAGATTTATACAGGAGAATATTCATAGTTTAAACGGTAAAAATGTGAAAGCAACAATTTTCCCAAATAACTGATTAAATAAATATGGCTCATACATAAAATGGAATGTTATAGATCTACACTTTTTAAAGATAGTTTTTGCAGAGAAGGGGTGTCGCTATGTTGCCCAGGCTGGTCTTGAACTCCTGGCCTCAGGCAATCCTCCCACCTTGGCCTCCCAAAGTGGCTAAGGCAGGTGAATTGCTTGAACCCAGGAGTTTGAGGTTGCAGAGAGCTATGATGAGGCCACTGCACTCTAGCCCCGGTGGCAGATTCTGTGGGGAGAAGTGTCTGTGTGTCTAGGGTCTCGGGACCTTTCAGAGATAACGCGATCCCTCTGACACCTGGTATATTCATTTGTTAGTTTGGAACATTAGTTACTGAACGCCCTCTGAGCTCCCCTGTGCTAAGTCCTAAGGATAAAGAGGGAAACTAGACAAACAGGCCCCAGTCCCCATGGAGTAGACCCTCTTGTAGGAGATTCCAAAATAGCAAATAGGTGTCAGGTGTCACCACTTGAATACTGCTTTCTGAAGCCAGTGCCCATGGAAGGCAGAGAGCTGGACCTCTCTCAACATGGTGCTTTAAGTGGGGGTGGCATGAATAAGGCTAGTCTGCTCTATATTGTACAGATGAAGAAACTGAAAACAATAAAAGATAAGTGATTTTTCTATGATTTTAGAGCTAGACCACTCTAAGGAATTTGTTAAGAGGTGTGCATGATAAACTGTTAGGAGAAAAACATATTTTTCAGATAGTTTCCTGTATAACTGTGGATCATTTTCAAGATCTCTCTTACCTCCCAGTTTTGAACGCAAGATACAATTTTTTAGAAAAACAATAAAAGTTCATTTCACAAGGATTCAATAGTGAACTTGAGTTTGTAGCATCTGAAATGATATTCCCTGGAAGAGACTTGGTAGACAGAATAGAATACAGATAAATTATTAAAAAGAAAAACCGTCAACACCCTTATAAAAGATAGCAAAATGATTTTACTTTAATTGGCCGTGTTTGGTGCTATGAAATCACCACAAGGACTATAATTTCTTTTTTTTTTTTAACTTTAAATCAGGCTTAAAACTTATTTTTAATAACTTATATTCAGTAAACTTTACTCTTTTTAGGCATACAGTTCTATGAATTTTGACAAACAAATACAGTCGTATAGGTACCACCAGAATCAAGGCATCGGATATGGAAATATCTGATATTCCCACCACCCTCAAAAAATTTTCTCATGTCCCTTTGTAGTCCCAGGATGCCCCGTTTTGGAGATGAACCAAACTCCAGTTGAGATGTCCCAGCTGGTGAGTGAGCTTTTCATCTGGGAGGACGCCATATGCAAAAATTACATGCAACAAGCCAACTAGCTGTCCCCTGCCCCCACCCCTCTGCTGATCTTCCCAAGTGTCCAACTGGTTTTAGCAGGGCATCATTGTTCCTTTTGCTTTGCAAATTTACTTTTGATTTAAATGAAAATGAGATTGACTTACAATGGGATTTTAAAAGATATTCTAATTCTAAAACAACACATTATTGACTAAGGGAGAAAAAAACAGCTTATGGGTAACTACCTCACATCAGGCTTCTAGAATTTGCTTAATTCTTGGTGTGAAAAGGCAGGCAGGGTGACAGGGTGTTGAGTTTGGGAGAGGGTGTCAGGCAGGACCAGCCAGACACCCATTGGCTCTCCAAGAATTCTAGGCACCACCAGCCCCCCAGAAACCCCAGAAACAACAGCATGTAGGATCAAACTCAACACAGGAAGATACAAATAGAGTTTCCCAAATACAGTCACCTGGAATAACCTTTATATTACAGCCACGTGAGCAGGGATGCAAATTCTTCTGGAATTTTCATTTCTTTAAAGGCTACACATATTAGAATACTGTCATTAGTTGCCAGAGTCCTTTGTTACACCAAATATAATACAATCCTCTTTTACTTTCATGAAAAAAGTAATTTGATGTTTCATTAGGGGACTTGTGAAGATCTGAGATGTGCTGAGATAACTAGTCCCGCCCTCTGCTCTTCCCGTTGTGTTGTGTCTAGTGGCTGATACGCACAGATGCTCTGGGGGGAGCTGCCTGCCTAGACCACTGGGAGTTTTATTTAAATTAGCAGCTGCCTAGAAGTAGTTTATCCTGCTTGATCAGTGAAAATCAGGATAGTTGATATTACTGAGTCCTGACAGGGACTTCTGCAAAATGCAGATCAAAATGCAAAAATAACCATCAGAGGGACTTGATGGCAAATATCAGAATATCCATGTGAAATGGTTTAAACAACGGAGGTTTATCATTTCATATGATAAGAACTCCACGGGTAGTGGAGCCCCAGGCTTGGTTAATTCAGCAGTTAGGTGATGGTGAGGTCTTCCAGGACACAGGCTCATCTATCACTCTGCCTTTGTCAGCAGAACGGGAATCACTCATGATTTGAAGGTGGAGTTCCACACACCCAACAAGCCAGGGACAGAAAAGTCGTATCCCACCCTCACCCCCTCACCCCCAGTTTCTCTTTCCTGTGATGGAAAAGAAACGTTTCCAACTTCTGCGTCTAGATGGGGAGTGGCTTTATAATAAGAAGGAAGAGGATGGCTGCCAGGTAGAGCAGGAGAGTGTTTGCCACAGCGCACACCAGTGAGTTCACTACTTCCACCAGGGCCCCGTGAGGTGCTATCACGGCCCTCCTTTGCCGGTTTGGAAACTGAAGTTCTCAGCCAAGGTTGGAGTCAAGACTTGAACTTGGGTCCATCTGGTTCTAAGTTCCAGGATCTTATCCACTACACTACAGTAAACATCCTGGTTTCCAAAACAAAGTAGAAGACAATATGATAAACTGAAATTGTAATAGGCTTGTGCCCAAGATGAGAATGAACAGGTAGCCATCATGCCTGGAAATGCTTGGAATGCCTCTGCCAAGAATTGGACTTTGAGTTAAGGAATTGTCTGAGACACCACTGTAAAAAATACAAATATATACCTATATATTTGCATACACTAACATTTTCACTGGGATTCAAATATGTATCTGATATCTTGGTAGAGACCACAGGATAGGTACATTTTGACAGGTGAATCTTTTTTTTTTTAAAGAGACCAGGTCTCACTCTGTCATCCTGGCTGGAACTCAGTGGCTCAATCATAGCTCACTATAACCTGGACTTCCTGGGTTCAAGCAATCCTCCCACCCCAGCCTTCCAAGTAGCTGGGACTACAGGCACATGCCACCACAAAGGCTAGTGTTCATTTTTTTTTTTTTGTGGTAGAGATAGGATCTCACTATGTTGCCCAGGCTGGTTTCAAACTCCTGCCCTCAAGATATCCTCCTGCCTCAGCCTCCCCAAAGTACTGGGATTACAGGCATGAGCCACTGCGCTGGCTGAGGAAATTTGAAGTGAACTTGGTACTAGTGGGGGGCAGTGGCTTTGATGGAACAGAGGGAAAGAGCAGGGAACACCCAAAGACTTGAAGTTGGAAGACAGGACTCCATGACGGGGTAATCCTGAGTGGGTGGAGGGTCCAGAGGCCCTGGCTGATCTGCCCACCTGCCTCTCCGGCCCCATCTTTCGTCTTTCCCTGCCTTCCCTGTGTGTATATTAAACCCCACCACAGGATACTTGGTTCCCTAAAGGTCCAGTTGTTCAAATTATGCCACTGACATCCCCCTTATCCAAAGGAGAGTGAAATTGCACCCTAAGATTTGGACACATCATGCAAAGGTATCTCTAAACATTTTTGGAAACTTATGTTTCATTTTGAAAATGAGTGCAATTTTGCATTTCTACTGTAAAATATAGCTTAGTCACATCCTTTTGGATATAATGTGACTGGTTGGCCCTAGGTGTCACCAGACCCTGAGAACTGATATTTGCAGAAATGATCCAGTTTCCAAGATTCCCACCTCCCATTAGTCATTGTCTTTCCCAGGGCTTTATTGCCCTGTGTTCATCAGGGAAGCCCCCAGGGGATTTTACGGGTGTACCTAATGCTCCATTCTCCCAAGCTTGTTCGTCCCTAAGTTCACTGAATCAGCAACCCCTTAGGGAGGAGTGTTCAAACAGCATCTCCTTCTCTCCTTGTGTTTCTTCAGGAGCCAGAAAGAAATGGGGTGTCTCCCCTCAATTGCACCGACGGCCAGGAGCTTGCTCAGCTCTGTGTTCTGCCACCTGGGGTCACTCTGCTGGCCTTGGGGCCTTTTCTGCTCTGCTGACTGATCTTCTCTGGCCTGGGGGAAGGTCTTTCCCTTATCGCTCCTAGCAGGGCACATTTTTCCTACCTTAGAGCACACAGGCTCTCCAGGCTCTGGTGGGATGGAGGGGGTGTCGGTGGGGGCCAGCATGGCCTCACACAGCCCAGAATCCCTGTGGTCATCTTAACCATCTCCTACCAGATCTGCTCACTCAAAGCCTTTCTTCTTTTTTTTTTTTTTTAAACCCTAGGGCTCCGTTGTCCTCCACAGCCTGCCATTGGGGTCACTCAGCCTTTCAGATATGTTCACAAAAAACCACAATTGTGAACAGGACTCAAATTCCTTTTCCCATGGGGTTCCTGGGTCCCACTTAGATCCAAGCCCCTGTTAACATCTCCCCCGACACCCAGCAGCCCTGCAGAAAGTACCACCCAGAGCAGAAAGACAAAGCTAGTCTTTCGGCCTAGGGGTAGGAGGCATTAATGAATCTCAGCTCTGACCTAGCCAAGACGCCTTATCTATTACTGTGAAGGGTGTATTTAAAGTTACTTATTAATGAGTAAAATTACTGGTTCCAAAGATGTCCCGTGTTTCTCCCTTAAATTAGCCCTGGGGGCACCTGGGCTCCACCCTGAGAAGTGAACAGTGCTGGGGGGACCTCCCCGCCAGTGCACCTGGGCGAGCGTCTGACTGCTGCGCTTTCCTTCCTCTGGCCGAAACCTTCCTCCTTCAAGGTTCGCCTGCGCAGAGGCGCCTCCGCCGTCCTTCGCAGTTCCCTGGGCAAGCCCGGGCCTGTCCGCAGTTGCCACTATTGCAATGATTTGTCCCCTGTCTTCAGCACCCATGCATTTTACTGTCTGAGCCTTGTTTTTATGCATAAAAAAAAAACCAGATAAATGAAAACTAATAATAAGTAAATTTCCCTTTTAAATTGTGAAGGAGCGTATTTGATTTCTAATATGAACTTGAGCTGAACTGCTAACTAAAACAACCAGTAAAGACTGGAATTTTTTTTTTTTCTTTGTAGTCAGTAAAACATGGCTTTCTTTTATTAAAACATCTATAAGAACTATTAACAGGTCCCCACATTTCTACCCTTTTCATGATATATAGGGCTTCTGCTCATTTGGGATTATAGGGGACAGCTGAAATCTCGGGTTTCTTGTTAGCCACCTACTCTTAAGGGCAGACTCCCCTAGGGCCCCCAATTCCTACTTTGCCTCCCTTATCCCTGTGTCTGGGTGTTTGGCCAAAAGCAGGGAAGGAGCCAACCAGTGCATAAAAAACTCAGCCTGAGATAGTGAGATTCACTCCACATGTGTGAGAGCACTTTAAACACCAGCGAGCAAACATTAGATTGGCCACCAAGACAGGACGTAGATCTCTAATTTTCCATAATAGTAGTAATAGGCAACACTGTATACAGTGCTCACTACACGCCAGGCACTGTTCTAGGCATTTTACCTATATTTAGGCTTTGAACAGCCCTTTGCAGGTGGATACTATTGTTACCATTCCCACTATACAAGATGGACAGCGTAAGTAGCCTGCTCAGGGTCACACAGAGCAGCTGTTTGGCTGTTTGCTCCAGAATGCTTTATTTTTTATTTATTTATTTATTTATTTTTATGCAGATGAGGTCTCACTATTGCTCAGTCTGGTCTTGAACTCCTGGCCTCAAGCGAGGCTCCCTGCTCAGACTCCCAAAGTGCTGGGATTACAGGTGGGAGCCGTGGCAGCAGCTGAATGGGAATGCTTTAGAGGGAAGGCCGTGGAAGGAGAGGCAGCTTGCCAGGGTGGCTGGGAAGCTTCTCTCCAAGCAAGGCTCTTTATGCTGCAGTGTGAAAACTCGGGAGCAAAAAGGTAACTGTTTTCCTAGATGGTTTACACTTACGCTATCTGATTACTTCTCAGTCCCTCTCTGATTCTAAAAACCAGTGTGTGTCTGTGTGTGTGTTACAAGCAGTAATTGATTGGGGAGGATTCCCTATTTATAACAGAAAAATTGTGCTCATTTGTCTATCAACAAGTAAGTTTAGTTGACTTGGAAAACCAAGACATTGGAACCCCAAGCCATTCAAACTAATATTTGTTTTATTTTACTGTTTATGAAATTAAACTGTTGCCTTATGGCCTGGCGTCCCTCATATTTCTTTTATTTTCTCTTCAGAGGATCATTTGTTCCCACTCTTTAGGAAGCATCAAGGGAACAATCAATGAAAATAACGCTTTAGAAAAATATTACTTTTGGGGGGGCAACATTACTCATTTTCCTTTTTTATTTACCTGCTACTCACTTTGTTTTCTTGAGTCTTTCCATTTCTTTGGTCTCTGAAGTCTCAGAATGATTATCTTAACTGATTTGTTTGCCCAGACTCGCAATTACTTGCTAGAAATCAATTTTTTGCGTATGTGATTTGTTGTACCGGTAGGTCACTAAAACAGGAGCAGAAGTGGCCTCAACGTTACCCGTGTGTGTAGGGACCGACAAGACTATTTGAGTGACACCTGGAACGTGTGGGAAGAAAGCCTTTGGTCAAAGGAAGGCTGATTCTGGGGGCATGAGGATGAGGAACCCAACCTCAGTGGCTCGTGGGGGCTCCTCTTGGTGTCAAGACCTAAAAATCAATCTCAGATGAAGAGGATTGCTGAATTAAAGATTAGCTTTCAAGATATTGTTTACAGGTGGCAATAGCTCTCCTAGCAGGGCGAGGTAATCACTGTGCTCCATCGCACCACGAGCGTTATGAACCGGGAGGCCAGCAGATGGCGCTGCGAGCTCAGTAGAAACCAGGCGGCGGCCCCTGAGCCACCCATCTCCCAGCTCAAGGGCTGCCAAAATTCGCTGCCTGGGATTTTTCTGATTTGCTTTGTCATTGCTTTAGTAGCTTCCTCAAACCTCAAATAGGCGCCCACACCAGCCTGTGTAAGTACATATAAGAACCTTTTTCTCTCATCCTCAGGAAGGGCCCAGCCCCCACTCAGGGGTAATACAAAACTGCAAGGAAGACAGAGCAAGGTCTTGGAGTTTCCAGGGGCTGGGGTGGGGGCGGGGGACGGTGACTCCCGAATACTCTGGAAAGCTGTGACTGTCATGAGCCATAGCCTGGCATAAATGACAAAGTTGGGCGTGGGTGAAGGAGAGAAAAACATGAATCAAGGCAGAAAACAAACAAAAGTAATTGGCATCAGAAATCCTTGTGCTCTTGGGATGATATAAATTGTCTGCTTTCATGCGAGGAACACATTTTTTTCTCACTTTGTCCAGCTGTTCATAGAAAGGCAAACTGCTTCGACCGTGGGATCGCTCCATTGGAAACGCTTCCACGGACAAAAGCTAATGTAGCTTCCGTCTTTCTATCAGTTTTTCTTGGTCACATTTTCTTTTTTCTCACGTCTCACCTGCTGTGTGAGGACCAGAGATGCCCCCTTAAAAAAAAGAGAGAATGAAAAAGTGGTAACATTTATTTATTTATTTATTTCAGCTCATCATGGGGGTACATAAGTTTAGGTCATATACATTGTCCATGTCCCGCCCATCCCCCCGAGTCAGAGAAACATTTTTAAGCTAGATTAGTTAGCAAAATAGCTAAGGAAGAAGAGAGTTGCCTCAGATCCCAGGTGGTGCCAATCCCTGATGAGCTCCACGTGTGTCTCATCCTCTGTGAATTATGTGGGCTCGATGTTTACTCACGAGACACTTGCCTTCTTTGCCAGGCAGATTTTAACTATTATCCTAATTTCCATCTTCACCATCTTACCCCGGACCAATTAGCGTGCTTATCAAAATAAACATAATTAGGAAGATAAAGCCATAGGGCAAAACATCAAATAATACATTCAGATAATTTAGAGCTTGAAAGGCCCTTAGCACTGCTTCAGAATAAGCTTTCTGTCATGCCGTTGTGATTAAGGGACTCATAAAATGAGGAAATGTTTTATTCCTGAAGAAGAAAGAAAGGGAGAAAATGGATAGAAGAGAAAGAAGTATCTATTGGTTAAGTTGGAATTTAGCTTAGAAATTGGGTCAACTAAAATTTGCATAGCACAAGTAGCTTTAAAAATGTTCTTTTAAACTTATGGGTGATCAAGTTTTGAAGCACCTTGAGAGGGTGTCTAGTTCTCTAGACATGTCCTTCTGGGAATGCCCAACTCCTTCTTAACAGCCTTCCCAGACAGGAACTCCTTCGTGGCAAACCCATCTCCACCCTCTCTGTTCTCTCGGCAGCTGGGAGCATCTGTTTGCCATTCTCTTGGTACATCCAGGGAACCTTCATTAAATTGCCACAGAGTTGGTCTTCTCCTGGCAAAACAACCCATTCTCTTCGACCTTCTTCAGAAAACTTGTCCTCCAGGCCTTTAATCCTGGAGTCACTTTTATGGCTTTGGAGCCTTCTCCAAGTTTTTCACACTCCTTTAAACTGCAGGGCTTCAAACTGGCCTCAGTGTGTTGGTGAATTTTGAGTTCTAAGGGAAGAACTTTTAGAAAAGTAAGTTGTGTTTTCCTCTGTTTGGCTGCTAGGGCCTCCAGTTACTTCATGGACAATCCTTTCTTGAGGCCTATTCTGAGTTTTGTCTTGGAGGAATCAGAAAGCCAGGCAAGCGTTCTTAGGGGAGAATCCTCACTCAGCCGTCAAAAGCTTATGTCCTCATTCTCTCTCAGAAGGGCAGGGAATATTGGTTTTTTGTTTTGGCATCCAGAAAAAATTTGCCCAAAATATGAAAACAATCAGGCATTTTTAGAAATCCTGCAGAACTATTTGTTGTACTGGGATTTAGGAAAATTTTAAGAATGGAAAACAATGTAGCAATCACTGCTTTCAGAAAAGAGAATTTGAGGCTGGGTGTGGTGGCTCACTCCTGTAATCCCGGCACTTTGGGAGGGTGAGGTGAGAAGATCGCTTGAGGCCAGGAATTTATCCGTGTGGGGCAACATAGCAAGACCCCCATCTCTACAAAAAACGAAATGAAAAAATATTAGCCAGGCATGGTGGTGGCACCTGTAGTTCCAGCTACTCAGGAGGGATAAGATGGATACTCTTAGGAAAGTGCTGAAACTTATCAACATTGTGGACCTCCCAACTTGATGTAGTGAGACGTATGTAAGAATACCAATGTGGCATTCTTGGCAAAACTGTTTAACTTGAATCTAATCATAAGGAAACAATCAGACAATTTCAGAATATTGAGACTTTCTACAAGACCAGTTGGCCTTGAGTTTTCAAAACAGTCAATGTTTTGAAAGAAAATAAATAGTGGGAGGATGGTGCTTGATTAGAAGAGACTCCAGACACTAACGACACCAATTCAAAGAACCAATGCAAAGAACCTTGAAGCGGAAAATAGAATAAGTATAAAAAACATTTTGAGGGCATCCTGGACAATTTGAATATGGATTATATATTACTAGATGATGTTATGGAACTAATATTTATTTTCTTAGGGGTGATACTCATATGATGTTTGTGTGAATGTTTGTTGTGAAAATAAGGAGACCACCTCATTTTCAGGAGATGTACAGGTGAAGTGTTTTGATGTCAGCAACTGATCTTCACATGCTTCCACCAACAAAAAGTAGGTTGTATGCATGCACACACGAGTGTGTGTGTGTGTGTGTGTGTATAGGTGTGGGTGTGTATGAACAGAAAAAGCAATAAAGCAAATGTAGGAAAATGTTAACACCCAGTGACTCTAAATGAAGGGCCAGCTATGTCCTTCCATCAGTGGGGACACAGAAGATGCCATCTACGAGGAAGTGTGCCCTTACCAAGCACCAAATTTGCTGGCACCTTTCTCTTTGACGTCCCAGGCTTTAGGACTATGAGAAATCTGTTGTTTATAAGCCACCAGTTTGTGGCAATTTGTTATAGCAACCTGAACAAAGTGAGACAAGCAGTGACCATGAACTTCAATTGGGCTTTACATGGGACCCCCAATCATGCTGTCTTCCCCTAGTCTATTCCCCCTCTCCTTCCTCCCTGGTGTTTATTTCATATCTACTCTCCCTTCAAACCTACACCACTACTTTGGGTATCTTCCCTCTTAGCTAATAACCTTGCTTCTTGCTTCCTGAATCAGAAAAAAAGGAATTAGAAGGGACTTCCGTGTTTGCCTGGCATTCGTCTCCCACCCACCAGCTTCTGCACCCGCACACTCTGCTCTCCTTGCCATTAGCAGAGGTGAGCTACTGTGCTCCTGCCAAAAACACACCCCTCCACTGTGCACTAGACCTCCTCACTTTTCAGCCACTCAAAACATTGCTCCAGGAACGAGAGCCTCCCTCTCCTGCATCATCAAATACATTATTTTACTTCTATCCTCACACATCACCGTCAGCAAACAGCAGTGTTATTATTGCTCCCAACTAAAGAAAAGTCTCCTCTTGACACTATTTTCCTGGCCAGCAACCAACCCATTACTTTGCTGCCTTTTGAAGAAAAATTCCTCAAAACAGTGATCTCTACGTGTGTTCACATCTGCTCTTCCTATTCTCTCTTCAAGTCCCCCTAATTTGCCTTTTCCTTTCCTCCCGCCAATGCAACTGCTCTTGTAAGATCACCCAGGACTTCCCTGTTGCTAAATCTAGCAGTCTCAATGCCTCCCTTGATCTGTGTCATTTAACACAGCTGACCACTCCCTCTTCCACAGTCCACTTTCTTCACTGGCTTCCAGAGCACCTCACACTCTGTTGACTAAGCTTGGAAATGTGAACACTGTGCATGAACCTAAACTCCTGACCTTCCCCACAGCCTGCTCTGCCTGTTTTCTCCCATGCAGTTGAGGCAACTTCATTCTTCAGGACAACAGCTTTGGAGTCATGTGTGACTCTTCTTTTCCCCTCTCCCTCCACACCTGCTTCAAAGATAAATCCTGTCTTCTCCAGCTATGAAATAGATCCAGAATCTAACCACTTCCCAGGAATCGTTTCTACAACCTGGTGCAGGCTTTCTTCTGTCTGCTGGGCCTCCTAACTGGCTTCTGACTCCCACCAGCTCTCCTGTCACCTATTCTCAGCTTGGATAGGTCGGTTTGCTGCATCCTGAATCCAAATATCCACCACCTTCCCAATTCCTGCCTTCCCCACCCGCCTCCGTTCCTCTTTTGATCACCTTTCATCACCTTGACCTCCTTGGTGTTTCCTGAACACCTGGCATGGTTCTACCTTCCAGGCCTTTCTACCGTCCCTTTCATCTGCCTGGAATAGTCTTCCCAAAGTTATTATAACTTCCTTTCTTCTTTTTTTTTTTTTTTTGAGAAAGAGTCTGACTCTGTCACCCCAGGTAGAGTGCAGTAGCATCATCATAACTCACTGCAACCTCAAACTCCTGGACTCAAGAGATCCTCCTGTCTCAGCCCCTGGAGTAGCCTAGGACTATAGGTGTATGCCACAGTGCCTGACTGACTTTTCTATTTTTGGTAGAGATGGAGTCTCATTCTTGCTCAGGCTGGTCTCGAACTCCTAAACTCAAGCAATCTTCCCACCTCAGCCTTCCAAAGTGCTAGGATTACAGGCATGAGCGCCCACCTGGCCCACTTTCTTCTCATCTTTGCTCAGTATTCACCTTTTCAATGAGACCTCTTTGTATCACTCTAAATTTTTAAACTGTCACCTTCCATCCTGCCTGCACCTGATCACCTTCACTCAGCCCTACTTTATGAAATACTGCATGATGTATCTGTTTTTAAGGTCAATTATTTATTAGTGTTTCCCCCACAAGAATGTAACTGCACGGATAGGGCCTTTTCTTAATTTTGTTCACTGATATATCCCAGGTGACTAAAACAGTAAACTTTCTACAAATATTTAATGAATAAATGATTGAGTGAAATTAGCTCCTTTTTGTTCATTTCTTATTAAGCAGTTCTGATTAATTTCAGAGGGAGAAGTATTTGTGGTTTACTTGATAAATTAGATGAAAACCAGTCTCTTGTAAAGCAAGTCATACTTTAATCCAGGAAAGCAGACTTTTGAATTTAATTTATATTTTTATTAAATTTATGCATATGCACAGCGTAAAAGTTACATATAATAGTTCTACATCGTTTAAAATGAAAACCAGCATTCCCATGCCTAGGCCTTCCCTTCCCAGTCTTGATTTTCAGCCTTCAGGTAAAAGAATTTTTACCTATTTTAGCTACTTTTCTTGGTATTTGTTTCCTATTTCATATATATTCTTATACTACTGACATATTTAATATGTTTAGATATTCTCTGGTGACTTCCTTATTTGGAAAATGGTGATTTATTGTGCTTAAATTGTTTCTTCTCTTCAATATTTCTTCTTCCCACTCCACCCATCTTCCTACCATTATAAATATGTCACAGGTTTCGGTTAAATCAATATTTGTATGCACAGATGAACCATGTATTATGATTTTTGTACAGCTTTTCTATTCTCCTTGGAGATAATAAATGCCTCATTCTTTCCATTTGCTGAGTGTTGTTTGTATCATCAATCTATCCTCAAACTCTCCGCCAGAAGAATAAATCTCCTTGTCTCCTTTCAGTAATTTCAAACACATCTCTCAATTTCTTTTTCTTTCTTTCTTTCTTTCTTTCTTTCTTTCTTTCTTTCTTTCTTTCTTTCTTTCTTTCTTTCTTTCTTTCTTTCTTTCTTTTCTTTTCTTTTCTTTTCTTTTCTTTTCTTTTCTTTTCTTTTTTTTTTGAGACACCCCTTCTGGAGCCCTTCGTCCTACTAATCCTACTTTTATAACACTCTTGTATTTTCTCAAGTAGTCACTAATGGGTAGTCACACTCCTATGTCCCTTTCCCTACCCTATATATTCCTTAGTCATCTCACAAGGAGAACCAAAAGAGAGAAGAATAAAAGTGTGTTTCAGTCATTAGAAATGTAATAAGCATTTTAAAATAAATGTCTGTTGAGTACATAAATTTATAAATGAAAGAATGTAATTGGAAAATTGTTTTCTGTGGAGATATAGGTATTCTCTCTATTGATTTAAGGAGAATAATGAAAAAGAGAAAGAGGGAGTGAGGGAGGGAGAGAGGGAAGGAAGAAAGGAACGAAGGAAGGAAAGAGAAAAAGAAACCAACTGACAGTCACTGGGAAATGTGGCTCATTTAACTTTGTTCCCAGTTTGTGTATATCTTGGTCACGGACCACATAAAAAGTAATACCCAACTAGCCAGGAAGTCAACCGCGAGCCTATTCCCGGAAATTTAAAAGAGAAACAATCTCCAGAAGGTTATTGACTATTAATACATTTTACAATTGGGGGAGATTTTTATTTTGGTTTTTCATTTCCTGTTTCTTATCTTGCATTCTCAAGTTGAGGCCATTCCTTGGCCAGAATAGCACATTTGTGTACGATCTGCCTTCTGCCATTTATCAAAACTTTGTCTTGACCTTTTTCAGTTAATCAAAACCAGGAGGCAAAGTTTCACAAAAGGACACGGCTGGATTTTTTACAGGAGCAGTCACTGTGTGTGTGTGTGGGTGCGCATCAGTGTATGCCTATGTGTGACATTGGAGGTGATACTGGTGTCAAACACACACAAGAGCATGTACTTTGCTCAGTGCTGGGAGGAGTGAAGGACTTTTAAGGAAATGCCCGTGCAGGTATGAGCCTGGACTCTTGGAAAAGTAATGTTATTTGCTACTCCTGGCGATGTGATACGGTGCACTCATGCCAGGATCCTTGATACCAATAACAAAGTTGATCAACTTCAACCCTGAACAATTGTTTTATTATTGAACTTGTTTTGTTTTTCACTGAATATGAGGAGGTGAATTTAAGCTTTCCATTTGTGGTTTCCAAAAAGAAAACAATTTGGCAGGGGTAGTTGTCCACTAAGTGCAAATAAATCATGCTATGACACGAACCTAGTTTCAGTCACACCAATAGTGATTATTACATGTCAGCAAGTTCAGCCTGATTTATCTACATGAGAGGTTTTGTGACCAGCGCTGTGACCATGGTAACATTCGAAACACACTGTTGTGTTCTTTTTTGGCTTAGACTATTTAGGTAACCAGTGGTCTCTTTGCTATGGGAAAGTGGAGTACCATCTTCCTTCCAGAGAATCTTTGATAGGTAAGTGGAGCAGAGGGAAATGATGATAACTGACCTTCAACGGACATGCATTTCCTTCCAGACACAATTATAAGCACTTTGCATGCATTATTTCATTTATTTCTCATAACTCTGCTATTTTACAGAAGGAGAAACTGGGCTTGCAGAAATGAAACATCTTCCCCAAGGTCATATAGCTAGGAAGTAGTAGATATGAGATTCAAACCTTGGTTTGTTTAGATTTAAAGACCGAGTGTCTAACCACTGCCCCACCTTGCCTTCCCACCCTACTTAGGAATTACAGTCTATGTATCATTTCTGCCTTTGGCCCCACACGGAGCTAAATCCTATCCCCCATTCTGTTTTGAACTCACCTGCCCATTCCTGTTGCCAATACCCCTTCTTTTTCCACATTCGGATCCCTGTAACAAATTCCTACACGGTCTGCCTGCCTCTGTAAACTCCCCTTTTAATGTATTTTGTATGTCATAGTCAGACCAATCTCCCTTAGTTGCTGTTTTTCACATCCATTCTACCAGTATAGATTAAGCATGCATTTCATGCTTAGCCAGGGTCTGTTATAGATCCCATCCTTAAAGAACTTGTAGTCAAGTCTCTGAGGCCAGTCCCATGAATTTACACAACCATAGGTCCCACTGCCAACCCTCGTAATTCTAAACTGCTCAGTTGGGATTTCACAAGACTGCCTATAATACAATCCAATCGACCTAGCTGCCTTTTTTGGTTGTTTGATTTATTTTTTGATTTTGTTTTTGAGACAAGGTCTCACTCTGTTGCCCAGCTGAAGTGCAGTGGCCTGATCATAGCTCACTGCAACCTCTAACTCCTGGGCTTAAGCGATCCTCCCACCGCGGCCGCCCGAGTAGCTGGGACTACAGCAGTGTGCCACCACTCCCGGTTCTATCAGCCTTTTATTTTCTATATACAACTCCAATTCAACTAATTGCCTAACTAGTCCAAATTAGCGAGGCTTAAATTTGGCAAAAATTATGTTGTTAAACAAATATATTTTTTTGTATTAATTCAACAAATATTTATTGTTTCTAATGTTAATCTATTATTAGGTACTATATGGTTCTAATAATTTACAAAACTTTATGAAGTAAAAAGGAAATACATACATTCTAACAGTCAAATTAAGCCATCTTTATTGTCTGCCACTTTGTCTTATTCTTCAGCTTTGTTTGGTGTCTTTCTCCTCCGTGCCAGGTCTTGGGTGTCACTAAACCACTTTGAGTCCTTTCCTTTTTGACTGGTCCTGCCCATAGTCTCCTTTTTCTTTTTTGGTGCCTTATTGCTATTAGAATTTATAGGTATTTGAGGATACTCTTTCAGCCTGCAGAAACAACACAGGTTTTTTTTTTTTTTTTAAATTGAACCTTAAATAAATGTTTTACAAAAAATTGAAAAGGAAAAAGAAAGAAAAAAACACAGACATGTGAAGGCTGGAGCCATGTAACTGCCAAGGGATTCAGGTTGTGGCCAAGTTTGCGTCCCCATCTTGCTACCTTCTCTCTCTCCAGCTCCTTTGGCATAAAATTTCTTGTCCTCTTGCCCTTCTCTTAGTTATAGATTTGTATTTTAAGAAAAATTTGACAAAATTTTTATAAACTCTTTTAACAAAAAATTAAATATGATTTAATTTTTTTATTTTACTCTGATTTTTTTCTTTATATTTTTAATTTTAATAGATTTAGGGGTACAAGTTGAAATTCTGTTACATATATATTGCATAATGGTGATGTCTGGGCTTTTACAGTGTGGTAGCCCCTAGGTAATTTTTCATCCCTCGTCCCCTCAAGTATGATGTTTACTCCAGCACAGGTGGCACACGGCTCTGCAGCCAACGAATTCAGAAGTCTATCAATGGACAAGTGAGAGTATTAATAACATCAGGCACCATCATGGCTGCGAGTCCGTGAGGTCTTGCCTGGGGAGGTTCTGGCTGTGCCAACCAGCCTTGACGACTGCCCGCAGCTCCCTGCTTTGGGAGAGTGTGTGACCCCCATAAGTAGCGCTGGGCCCGAGTCTGAGTGTCAGAGGCAAGAGGGGAGATAAAATCGCCAGCTAGTGGGAGCGAGGCTGCAAAGACCAACAGCACAGAGTGGACTGTGCAGCTGGCATTGTGATGCCACAGGAAGCCAGGACAAAAAGGACAGGCAGCTGGTGGTGAGGGGGAGGCAAGGTGGGATCGGGCGGCAGGGCAGGGGGCTGTGGATTGGGAGGGGGAGAGAGGAGAGGAGGCTCGTGGAGGTCTTTAACGGGAAGCAGGAGGAACAGAACAGAAACAATTTATTTTCTTTGTCCAGGGTCCATCCATGATCCACAGTTTTGGGATATAAAACAAAACAAAACAAAACACCCCTACAAAGCAAAATAACCAGGAATGCCCGGCTTCAGTGTTGGGTCAGTGTTTATCAGTTTAAACAATCTGATTTATCTTTTCAGTCTAGAAATCAAAGATGTTTTGTATATGTACATTTCAACGTCAAAAAAGGTAACAGGGAGCTAAATTTAGTAATTATAAATGCAGTAGAAAAACGTGAATTGCATTCTCTTTCTATATTGTGGCCAGTTGGAGGAGCCAGAGGAAGGAGGTGGAAAGAGGGGACGGAAAAGGGCTCAGTGAGATTCTACCCAAGGTGGAACACTCACGGAGACACAGATGCGTGGCGGGCTGATCTGTAGACCAGAGGCAAGGTGGCACAGACAGGGCTCGCTATTTAGCACACACATTCATTGAAAACCTGTCAGTAAGGTGGGGCTATCTTCAGCGGGATTGTGTATCTCTTTAATTGCTGGGCTAACATGACTGCTAACACATTTTCCTCTCTTAGAGCAAAGTGATGAAAGGCAAGGACTTCAAATGAGCAAAAGTTTATCCAATTCACAATCAAGTTGGGTTCAGAGCCAACTAATAGTTTTATCTGACTTTTGTCAGTGCCCTTATTTAAGCTGGAATGTTTTATAAGTATCATCCCTTCAGTCCTTTGAAATGAAAGATTTGTCTTTTGTTTGGGAAATATGCATCTTGTCATAAAAATGGAACACAATGTCCTTGGTTTAGTTATTCTCTAGAGAAATCGTCTTTATTGAACTATATGCCAGGGATATAATAAAAGGGAAAAAGCTGATTACAGCGAATTTATTCAGGCATGAGAGACTGGGAGACATTTAGATAGATAGAGAGTATAAAAGCTATAGGCTTCACTCCCAGGGTACCAATATCCATGGAACAAACTCTCACAAGGAAATCAATCACTATTCCTTCTTTTCATCTCCAGGAATCCATGAAGACAGGGTAAGCCAAGAGCAAATCATACTTCTGAAATGCTAATTTCAGAAGTATGATTGATTCAAGCTTTTTAGAAACCAAAAGCATGGTTAAAAAGGAATTAGAAACTCATCTAGATTGAAAGAGTATTCCTGGGGCTTTTGCTCAAATTTGTGCTTCTTTTTCTTTAACATTCGAAAAAAGTAAAGACTGATCTGGCTCTCATATCGCACACCTAAAATAAATTCCAGAATGATTTGAAGTTTTAAAGTAAAAAACAAAACCACATAAGAACCAAAGTAAAGAACAAAAGAATAAAAAAAGAAAGAAAAACAAAAAATACAGGTGAACATTTATATAAACTTGAGGTGCAAATGGCTATTTGAAGAATAAAACCAATGCTAAAACTTGGTGTTATTTATAAAGGAAATGAGAGCTAAGTTGGACTTTTTAAATAAAATTCCTTTTTCTATATAAGATTTTTATATAAAATTGGTGAATATCTAAAGTATAATAAACTTATAATCAAATAACTGTCACTATGATTATAATACTGTTATAATAAAATTATAATGATAATATAATAAAATATTATAACAGCCAGGCTCGGCAGAGGGTGTGGAGAAGTATATACTGCTGGGGCAGTATAAATTGGCACCATCTCTCTGGAGATTGATCTGGTGGAATTCATCAAAAGCCTTAAAAATGTGCATACCGGCCGGGCGCGGTGGCTCACGCCTGTAATCCTAGCCCTCTGGGAGGCCGAGGCAGGTGGATCGCTCAAGGTCAGGAGTTCGAGACCAGCCTAAGCGAGACCCTATCTCTACTAAAAATAGAAATAAATTATCTGGACAACTAAAAATATATATGTAGAAAAAATTAGCCGGGCATGGTGGCGCATGCCTGTAGTCCCAGCTACTCAGGAGGCTGAGGCAGTAGGATGGCTTAAGCCCAGGAGTTTGAGGTTGCTGTGAGCTATGATGATGCCACTGCACTCTAGCACAGGTGACAGAGTGAGACCCTGTCTCAAAAAAAAACAAAAAACAAAAAAAACCCCAATATTTCTGTGGCTCTCGTGCTCAAATACCTGGAGATCTCATAATTATCATGTATGTCAAATGTCATTATTTTTCTTGAAATTGATTTGTTGAAGACACCAGGTTATTTTTCCCATAGAGTTTCCCAAAGTATGAAATTTTCTGCTTCCTTCCCCATGGTGTGGTTTAACATGTTCCTCTGTTCTCTGTACTTTCTGTAAGTTGGTAGTTGGATCTAGAGGTTTGATCAGATTCAGGTTCAATTACTTTTTAAAATTTTCTTTTACTTTTTAGAGATGGGGATCTTGCTGTGCTGCCCAGGCTCGAGTGCAGCTATTCACAGGCAAGATCATAATACATGGCAGCCTTGGACTCCTGTGCTCAAGCCATCTTCCCACCTCAGCCTCCTGAAGAGCTGAGATTACAGGTACGCACCACTGCACCTGGCTTAGTTTCAAGTTATTTGTTGAAGATAACTTCATGGACATGGTGTGCTTTTCCATCAGGAGGTGCACAGGCTCTTTTTGTTATATTAGCAGCTATTGATGTTCAAGGCCTAGATCCAAAAAAAATTTTTTTTTTAATTTTATCATTCTGTATTTACTTGTTATGTGTAATTCTTTCAAGAAGAGAAACTTCTCCACAACTAGTATTTGGTTACCCATGGATACAGTTCTTGTAGATAATGCATGATAAATGCTTGTTTTTTTCCCTTTAAATATAGATGTTTAAAATAATGAGCTGGTTTGGATAGAATTTTGGTAGGCTGACTTGAACATCCCAAGCAAAAACCATGGAGGTAGGTGTATCAGTTCGCTAGGGCTGTGTAGTAGTCTGGATTCTCCAGAGAAATAGAACCAATAGGAGATAGATACATATATCTATATAGACAGATAGAGAGATTGATCGATATAGAGGTGTATAGATACATGTCTCTCTATGTCTATATCCATACCTATAATAGATACAAATAGATATAAGAAATTGGCTCATACAGTTATGGAAGTTAAGAAGTCCCAAGATCTCTGGTTGCAAGCTGGAGACCCAGGGGAGCTGGCAGTATAGTTCCAGTCTGTATCTGAAGGCCTGAGAACCAGGAGAACCAACGGTGTAAGCGCTAGTCTGAGCCTCAGTCCAAAGGCAGGATAAGAACAATGCTCCAGCCTGAAGACAGTCAGGCAGAGAGTGAATCCTCCCTCATTCAGCCTTTTTGTCTATTCAGGCCTTCAACAGATCGGGTGAGGGCTGCCCACGTTGGGGAGGACCATCTGCCTTACCCAGTCTACCGATTCAGATGTTAATCTCAGCCAGAAACACCTTCACAGACACACTCAGAGTAAGGTTCAACCAAATATCTGGGCACTCTGTGGCTTAGTCAAGTTGACACATAAAATGAACCATTATAGGCTGTCATGACAAAGTGCCACAGACTGGGAAGCTTAAACAACACAAATTTGTTTTCTCACAATTAGGGAGGTTAGAAACCTGAGATCCAAGTTCCATCATGGTTGGTTTCTTCTAAGATCTCCCTCCTAACTGACAGGTGGCCATGGCTGTCTTCCTCCCATGTCTTCACGTGGTGCTTCTGTGTGTGTTTGTGTCCTAATCTTCTCTTCTTACAAGGACAGCAGTCATATTAGACTAGAGACCACCCTAATGACCCAGTTTAACCTTAATCACCACTTAAAAGACCCTAATGCCAAATATAGTCACATTCTGAAACACTGGGGTTTTAGGATTTCAACATGCGAATTTTGGGGGCAGGGGACACAATTTAACCCTTAACAGTAGGAAAGCCCAGCATAGGGAGGCAAGGAAATGAATTCTGGCAGAATCCCAGAAGCCCTGAGAGCTTGTGGAAATTAATTTAGGAGTATAGAAGTCAGAATTGCAGAAGAAGTGCTAGCCGCTTTCATGTTTAAAGGGAAACAAAAATTCTTGACATTAGTAACTTACAGTTGTTCAATTTTTGCCAGTTATTAAATTCTACATCTTAGTTTCCTCATCTATAAAATGGGGATAAAAATAATAATACTTTCTTTATAGGATTGTTATCAGATTTAAACAGGTTAGTATAACTGCCTGGCACATAGTAAGTACTATTTAACTGTTTACCAAAAAATTAATAGGCTAAAGCATCATGAATGTGCAATATGCAACTACCGGGTAAGGAAAATGGGAAGAATACTGTTATCCTCATTTTACTGAGAAAGTGAGACTCAGTGAGGTTGGGACTTCCTCAAGGTCACAGGGACAGTGAGTGGCTGTGGCCTTTAGTCCAATGCTTTTATCCCCTTCTTAGTTGGCAACTTTTCATTGATGTGAAAATTAATATTGATGAGCCATGTGTGTATCAGAGCTGCTTCTGTATAAACACAGTGCATAGGGCCAGGGTGGAAACCATTTGCCAGGGGCTGTCTCCAGTGCTGTTTGTCTGGTGTTTCTCTGGCCCAGCCAGTGGTCATCCAACATGCGTAATTACACAATGGTGGCCATTTGTCCCTTTTAAACATTTTTTTTATTGAATTCACAATAGTCATTTGGACTCAGCCTGAGTCAGCACAAACATTTCCTATCAAATCCAGAAGAAAAGAAATCATTAAGAGATCTTTGACTATAATAATTTTTACGTGTCCCTTGACTATCTGAGTAATTTTCCATTTAGCGGAAGGATACCAGTACTGAGATCTGACCTGGTCGGGGGTTGGCTTCCTCCCTGCTGAACTCAGTGCACACACTGCAACAGATGTTTCTCTTTAAGGTTTGTGGGAACCTTGCTATCTTCCCCCTCTCAACTTCTCTCTCTGGGAGGAACAAATCCAGCAAGGTTGAGCTCCCAAGACACAGAGCCTGGTCCCCTGTAGCTACTGAATAGCCAACGGCAAGATTGTCTGTCGTGGGACTCCAGTAACAAACACTAACCCCTAGAACCAGAATTGCTCTCTCACACACAAAAAACGCACCATGCTATGCTTTGTAGCTACTTTGAATCCTTTGGAAGTCCTGAAAGGAGGAAGGTCAAAAATCAGACACAGTGAACATCACTTTGAAATGGGACATGGCTGATGGGTTCCAGTCGTTCAAGAGTGACCCAATTGCTCTTGATTTCCATGCAACTGTTTGTCAGACAACAAAAAAAGTTGCTCTATGCAATTAACATCATATTTTAAGTTGGTTTTGCAAGAAGGATAAAATACCACTGCAAACTCTTCATTGAGGGCTTTTATAGGGAGCAGCAAATATTTTTCTGAAGGAACTATATTTGTTTAATCTCTAAGATGATTACCAACAACAAATACTAGATGGCAAGGAGGGAATATTTTTTTCTTCAGACTCTTTTAGAAGGAGTCTTCCAAGTGGTGACACTCCAGCAGTGAAAGATCTATAATTAAGAACAGAAAACACATGTGTGATTCTTAAAAATCAAGTAAATAAGCTGGGCGTGCTGGCTCATGCCTGTAATACTAACATCTTGGGAGACGGAGGCAGGAGGATCACTTGAGGGCAGGAGTTCAAGACCAGCCTGAGCAAGAGCAAGCCCTCGTCTCTACACAAAATAGAAAAATTAGCCAGGTGTGGTGGCACATGCACCTGTAGTCCCAGCTACTCGGGAGGCTGAGGCAGGAGGATTGCTTGAGCCTAGGAGGTTGAGGTTGCAGTGAGCTATGATGAGGCCACTGCACTCTAGCCTGAGTGACAGAGATCCTGTCTCAAAAAAAATAAAATAAAAAGAAAAAAGATCAAATAATAGATAGAAAGGAAGGTTTTAAGAATGTGGAGAATAGTTCAGAGAGAGAAAGCTGGTTGGGCCTATTAGAAAAGATTGCAGCTCCGAGGCTGTAGGAAATAAAGTTGGAGGAATTCCCTAATGTCACTGTCCAAACCATCAAAGATGGAATAACAATTTTTGTAGAATAAAACCACTTTTTTTTTGCATAAAAGAAGCATACGTGGCAGGATCGTGTGCTTATTTGGGTGCTTCAGAATGGATGCACGTCGCTTGGATTGGCTGTCCCATTTTCTCACTCTGGGTGTCTCCTTCTGAGTTTTGCTGATTCATGAGAGCAGTGGTTCCCAACCTTTTTGGCACCAGGGACCAGTTTCATGCAAGACAGTTTTTCCACGGACCTGGCGGGAGGGGGATGGTTTCCGAATGATTCAAGCACATTATATTTATTGTGCACTCAAACCTCTCTGCTAATGATAATCTGCATTTGCAGCCGTTCCTCAGATCTAGCATCTCCACCTCAGCTCTACCTCAGATCATGAGGCATCAAATTCTCATAAGGAGCACACAACCTAGATCCCTTGCATGCACAGTTTACAGTAGGGTTCCTGCTCCTAGGAGAATCTAATGCCACTGCTTATCTAACTGATCTCATTGTCTCTATATCAACTGCTTTGTAATTTATTTTTAAGATGATTTTAGGACAGCGGAAAAAATATTACACTGCTCATTTTGTCTATATCAGTTTCCTAATCATTTCCACCTGTGGGATCTGATCACAATACCCATTCACGTGCAGGTGTTGTAGCAATGGTTATTTCCAAACCGTAAATTCTTCTTGACCTTACCAAAATATGAACAGTATGTACTGATGATTACTAAAGCATGGAGGAATCTTTACCTGAGTCCAATATTGCCAAAATGAAAAAGGGCTGAATATTCACATTCATAAGATAATAGCTATATAAGGTATTTCATTTATAAAATTTTGCTATAAAATTTAGCTTGGTCTTGACATATGTGTTGTTATGTGTAACAAACATATGTAATACAGTTATCCTATAATTGATTTTTGAACTTTGGGATCCAAGATTATTTCTTTAGCACAAAGAGAGCAGTCCATTTCAGGGAGAATAGTGTTCTAATAAATGCAGAAAATGCATTAAAATAATGTGAATTCTTATATGATTAGTACTCATAGCAATTGACATTGAGTACTACAGTACTAAGGAGTGTTAGCAGATAATATGCAAATTCAGTATGGATAGCAATCTGTAGCTAGAAAAATAAAAGAAATGAAGAACAGGATATCATTGACTTTGGCTTTGGAGTTTGAATTTTAAGAGGGTTGTTATTCACCTAATACTATTCAGAGTGGTGTCCTAACGTTTGTGGAGAAATCAGTTGCTATCTCCTTTATGTCCTTTCAAATTTTCTTTCAATCTACGTTAAAAATAATATTGTACTTCTAGGAAGATATTCTATATCAGAAAATAGCATTATATGATTTTTTATATTTTTAGAGGTGCACAACTGAATATGAATCTGTGTCAAATTATACATATTGCCAGCACGGGAAGGAGGGGAGCAATTTGGAGTCGAAACTGATGCAGTGATTGGCTTCTCAATTTTGAAAAGTGAATCATACTAGTAGATACAGTCACTTGTTTATCAAACATTTTTTGAGTGTCCCTCCCTCCCTCCGTCCCTCCTTTCCTTCCTTCTCTCCTTCCTTCCTTCCTCAGGGTCTTACTATGTTGCCCAGGTTGGCCGCAAACTCTTGGGCTCAAGCGATACTCCTGCCTCAATCTCCGGAGTAGCTGGGACTACAGGCACACAGCGTACCACCATACCCAGCTCCTCCTACTATATTTGGCTAGAGTGTCAAAGGTGATTAAGACAAGTTCCCAGCCCTCAATGGATGTATAATCTCACAGGGGAATCAAACATAAAAACAAGCATGGGAGCGTCAGAGGACCTTGGTAGCGGTGTATATCAGCAAGGCTGGGATTCAGGAAGGAGGGACCAATTCCTACCAAGAGCGGGGTGGGTGAATAGGCAGGAATGAAATTGGAAAGAAGGAGTCAGGAAAATAGAGAGAAAATAACTGAACTAGTTCCGGTTCCCAGCTTGGCCAGTGCGGGAGGGGCAGATGGTGTAACTATGGCGTTGACCTGCCTGGGGCACCCAGGAAGATGCCAGTGGAGACTCAGTGAGGTAGTTTCTCAGTCCTTCGATCAACACATGGAAGATCAGTGCGACTGAGAAAGTGAGAATGAAGCTCAGTGGAGAGAGACACAGGCCTCAGAGGCTGTGAGGGGGACAGTCACTGGGGGATGAATCACGAAGTACATGTGGCCAGGACAGGGTGGTCCAGAACTTCAAGACTTATGGTTGCTGGAGTTGCCTCAAGCTGAGTGCCACATACTCGCACGAGAGGGTTTTTGGCTTCCAGTCAAGAGCAACGATCTCACACTCCTCCCCTTCCGTGGGTTCAGCTGCCTTTTGATCCACAACTGAGGACATCTGAGGATTGTTTGCTTTGAGACATGACTTGTCTTATGCCAGTGGAGGCAGCAGAAGGACATGTTATGCCCTGGAGTATCTGCCTCGCTGGCGTTTTGGCTTCTTTGCTCTTGAGCAGAGGATGGGGGCAGTTGTGGTCCTCTCGTCCTGAGTTGCAATGTGCTCTTTAAAACTGGTTTGAACCTGGGTAGAGAGAGTTAAGCAGATGCCTCAGCATTGTACTTTAAGCAGATTTGTACATCTCCTTTGCAGGTAGTATTGAAACGTAACTGCCCTTTGATGTCACTCTTCCCAGGGGAAATTCAGTTGTAGGTTTCCAATAGAAAACTTTAAATCTTTAGAAAACAGCCCATTTTTCTCCAGGGTCTGGTTTTATTCAAGCTTGGTGAAAAGTGTGGGTGGAGAAAAGGACAACTAGACTTGGCAGTCACGTTGTTTACACTGAATGCTCGGTGCCTAGCACCAGCCTGTACAAAGCAGGGGCTCAGTAAAAATCCCCAGAATGAACAAATTGTAACAATTAGGGATTAGAGGGGGGTGGGGGGAGGGGATGGAGGTATGACTACATGGTGAGTGCCAGGTGCACTGTCTGGAGAATGGACACGCTTGAGGCTCTGACTCAGGGGGATGTGCAGGACATGGACAATGTATATAACCTGAGCTTTTGTACCCCCATGATGAGCTGAAATAAAAAACAAAAACAAGAACAAAAACCAATTAGGGATTAGAGAGGAAAAATTTCAGTTGTAAATATTTGTGTCTAATCCTTTATATTTTGCTATATGTCATTCAAACTATTGTTTCTAATACTTACTAAAGTGATTTTAATATTTTAAGCATGATGCTATTGCATTAAAGTTTATTTTGGAAAAATAAGTATGAAATTAAATGGCTAAATGAGTTGAGTTTTCTAAGTTAACACACCCATAGGGAACTTTTTAAAAAATATTTTTTAATTTCAGCGTATTATGGGGGTACAAATGTTTAGGTTACTTATATTGCCTTTGCTCTACCGAGTCAGAGCTTCAAGCGTGTCCATCCCCCAGACAGTGCACACTGCACCCATTAGATAGGGGATGGGCGAGATGTAGGATGAGAAAAAGCCCTGTAGGGAACTTTGGTTTTTGTTTTTCACTTTTCTTAATGAGAAAGCTACAGAGGAGGTAGCAACAGTCAGTATGTGGCCTTCCAAATTAATCGCACACCAAGTACTTAGGAGACAGTAGAAAGATCGCCAAATCCCATCCTCTAATGGACAGAAAAAAACAATAGATTCTTTGGGCTAAAAAAAAAAGCTAATAAGCTATGATAGGGTAAATCAAACAAAGTGGATATCAATTGCTTATAGTTGTGACAGTTAAAGGCTAAGCGCCTACATGCCCAGAATCCCATGGGTTCCATTTCTGTGCTGCTGCTGCTGGCGCGAGTGAGTCTCAGACGGAAGGTATTTCCTGCAGTGTGCTCTTTGCTCCAGTACCGAGAGTCCTGGTCAACACAAGGAGGTGAAATAATCAATTTAATTCTATGCAGTACACAAATAATAGCATTCCCCTTTGGAAAATTAAATGGAACTCAATGTGTTCTAGGCGTGTTCAGGACCTAGGTGGGTACCTCTAGCACCTAGTGGAGTGCCTGGTGATAATTGCAAAATAAATGCAGCAGGACAGGGAGAGCCTGGGACAGAAGGGGAGAGAAGGGAGAGGAGGGAGGGGAGGGGAGAGCAGAGATGACGTGAGAAGCCAAGCCCAAATCTCAGTGCTCTCTCCTGTGGCTCCCTGAGGTCACTAACAGTGGCAACCCACCTCGACTTTTCCTCCCCAGAAGAATCCTGAAGTTTCTCCAGTTCTGTCTCTATTATCAAAACTTACTTGTTTTGTCTCTCATTTACGAAGGGTCCCTGATAGGTGCCTTACTAGTTTGGTAACTTAAAGAGATGAGGTGTCAATGGCTGATAATAGCAGAATGCGTCACCCCATCAGATACATTTACATTTTAATTGAGACTCTGCGTGCCTTCATCTGAAAGGAATGGCTAATGTGAGAATCCCAGGCACTGTGGGAGCACTGGTGGGAAAACCATTTGGGACAGAAGTAATGGGCTTCCGTTGCCATTTTATTATTATCATTAATGAATAGCTCCCGCTTACCCAGATGAGAAGCAGATATCCAAGTCTTCCAGAGTAGATAATTGTTTGTTCTTTTGAATGCCCTCTAGGAATATAGAAACCACAGAAACTCATTATATTAATAGCTCATTTCTGGGTTTGATTTTCCAAGGTTAATAAATCCAAATGTTTAATTAAAAAGTCTTTTAAAATTTGAACTCAATTTCTTCTGTTTAAATCCCAGTGAAGCTGGAGAAAAACTAGGCAATAACTTCTCCTGAAGCATTCTTTTATACGCTTGAAGACAGTCATTAAGTATTGTCATCCCAGCAACACAACCTTGATTTCTCCAGACTTCTCTTAAGAAGAATTTCTTTGGCACTGCTTTTACACTATCATAACTTTTTTCAGGATTTGCTCCGATTTTTCACATAATTTCTAAAATGCAAGGGCTGTGCCTACTTACTGCTGCTGTTGCTGTCATTGTTTTATTCTAACAGCCTGAGCAACTCATTCCACCGTCAACAGAGCTTCTCTTTCCTCTGGGGCAAAGTCAGCCACACCTCCCAAAATGTTAAGCCTTTAAATAAAATAAAATGGAATCTCAGTCTCTTTCTTGAGCTTTCCTGAACCTCGCCAAGGGTCTCTAGTACAAAGGTACAAAATCAGGCATCATGTTTAAATTATATTTAATACTTAGCATGCTCTCTTGCCTGCAACAGGTGCTCGTAAAAATGCTTGTTTACTAAAGGGTGCTGAAGAATAACCATTTAATAACCATCTTTCTCACTTGTTACATTTCGCACATCTTCCAACATTCGAATTTAACAAACAAAATGTTTGCTCTACTATCTGGGGGATGAGCACACTTATAACTTTGACTCAAATGGTACAAAAGCAATTTATGTAACCAAAATGTTTATACCCCTGTAATATTCTGGGAAAAAACAAAAACAGAATGCCGACATAGCTAATTAAAAAAAAAATGTGCGTTCTAAACAATGCAATTTATTCCCACTGCTTATCCAGAGCCTAATCTCTTGTCACATTTTTGAGTTGGCTTTTTACGCACAAGGATTACATGTTAGAGATGATTTTCCTGCATGAAAGCCAGCGCTCTTGGGGAGGCCAGTTCTGGAGAAATTTGAGACTGTTACCATATTGGAGCAAAGTTTTAAAAATCACATCATCAAAGGGTGGCTGTCACCTACTTGAACGAGAAGCAGATAGCTCAGTCTTCCCAAATGGATAGCTGTGTATTCCTTCAGAGGTTCTCTAGAGATGCAGAAACCGCAGAAACTGCTTTGGGGATGAGATAAAAAAATTTAACAGAAATATAACAATGCTGTGGGACAGCAGGGTTGTAGGGATCACGATTTTAAATTTGTAACCTCCTTACTGACTAAGGTCTTTATCCCCTTTGGAAGAGGTGGGTAAAAGGTCAGATGCACACACTTTTACACAGACACCACTTGTAAGGGGAGCAGTCTACAGGTTTCCCACTATCTAACCCTGTTTGCAAACCTCAAGCCATATACTCCTCTACCCTTTAAAATTTCATTGTGAGTACTCTAAAAATAAGATATTCTCTTACATAACCACAGCAGTTATCCAGTTCAAGAAATTTAATACTAATACCTTCATTTTATCTAATTTCAATCCATATTCTAATATTATCCATTGTCTTCATAATGTCCTCAAGGCCATTTGTGGGTTTTTTTATTTGTTTTTAAATCAGGTTCTTGCTCTGTTGCCCAGGCTGGAATGCACTGGTGTCATCATAGCTCACTGCAACCTCAAACTACTTAGTTCAAGGAATCCTCCTGCCTCAGCCTCCTGAGTGGCTGGGACCATAGGTGCCCACTACTATCTATACCTAGTTATTTTTTAAATTTTTTTATTTTTACCTGGAGCCACGCTCAAGAGGCCTTGAACAAGTGGACTCCCCTAGTTAATTTTTTCTAATTTTCTTTTGTAGGGACCTCTTTTATAGAGGGGGTCTCACTCTTGCTCAGGCTGGTCTCAAACTCCTGGCCTCAAGCGATCCTCCTGCCTCGGCCTCCTCCCAGAGTACTAGGATTACAGGCATGAGCTACTGTGCCAGGCCTTGGGCATTGTTTTTCCTTCAGTCCAGGATCCAGCCCAGAAACCACAGATTGCATTTAGTTGTCATTTAATCTCCTTTACTCTGGTACTGTTTCCCAGCCTCTCTTTGTCTCATTGACAAAATAACATTGACATTTTAAAAAATGCAAGCCACTTACATTATAGAAACTTCCTGAATTCGGGTTTTTCTGGTTTTTCCTCATGATTACATCCAAGTAGACTGTGAGGACTCTTCCATGAAAAGCCAGAAATTGCAGATGCTTCCATGGTTTTCCCATTTCATTCAGAATGAAATCTACACGCATTACCAAGCCCAACAAGGCCCTGCAAGGTCTGGCTTTGCAGCTTCCTCACTGCTTGCCCCCGGCTCACTCTGCCCAGGCCCTTTGCACCTGCTGTCACCACCGCCTGGGATGCTCTCCTCCCAGGGCCTCTGCTTGTCCTGCCCCTTCCCTTCATGTAGGTACATTTCACCACAAACGGAGTGATGATCTCAGATTCCAATCCACAGCATTCTTTCACTGTTTGGAGCCCTCCCTTCCTGCCAGACTTCTGAGAGCCTGCCTGTCCCTTGTCCTGACAGTGTGCCTGTGTGCGTGACACTGAGTAATACTTTGCTCTTTGGAACTAACTTGCTGTCCCTTCAGTGCTCAATGTTACAGATGGGATTCATACGTAAAGCACTGACTGTTAATGTGATGACAGTGACATCTAGTGGACCAGTGGGGTCAGCCTTTGAGCAAGGCTCTTGATACCCCTAAAGATCCAAGGAGGGCAAGACAAAACAAAAAACAACATAAAAGCACCACCCTGATTTCCTGTATAGATTCTGAGGTAAGATCAGGAGAATCTAGTGATATTCCTAGATTTGACATGGCCACTGACAAGTTAAAGATATCTACAGATTCAAGCTTCTACTATGTGTGTGTGAGGGTGGGAGGAATAGAGGACAGGCCTAATATGAGAAAAATAAGAGGCACTTTGGTGTGTGAGACCACTGAAGTCTCCTGTCCCCTCCCCACCCTCCAAGGCTGGACAGTCACCAGGGAAAGGCGTGGAGAGTCTGGGTATGGGGACCAGAGGATGAGGCTCTGGAAGGAGCTTGGCATTCTAAGAATCATGAACACCTCTGGAGAAGGAAAAAAGCTAATTCACGTGAGCATGTCCTCTTTGACTTCAAAAACCAGCAGGGAGCTGCCCAGTGGGCCGCTGACCACCTTCCCCGACCTAGAGATGGGAACTGGGCAGGAAGCGCCTATGAGCAGTCGCCGTAGGAGGGCTGGCGGCCTGTTCTCGCCCCAAGCCCACAGAGTCTGAAATCCTTTCCCGTCCCCACCTGTGGGATCCCTTTGCCACGAAAGCTCCAGCAACCTTATCCCACCCCCCTTGGGAAAAGAAAGTTTACTTATAATCAGCCAGTAGAAAAGGTATATTCAATTCAATATTGTTAATTAAAGACTAAAGCATAAGGGTCCTCACCCATACACGATTCCATTTTTGTATTTGTTTTTAGTTTTAGCCAGCATCAAGAATCCCAGCTCACAGACGTAGGTAGTTGGAAGGCAGGAAATTTATTTAGCCTCCTGTGTTGTTGGAATTGAATGCTGAGAATGACTCCTAATTAAAACAACGTTCTTTCGAGAAACTTTGGCTTCAGCAGGCCCTCTCAACGGTGCAGTCTAGAAGTCGTTTGGTCCAGTGGCTGCCGTTCAAAATGGGAAAACACTGACAATCAACGTAACTCACCTTTCAAGCGTCTTTTCATTACTGAAACTCTACTTACCCCCTGCCACACACACTCCTACCAGATCTTTCCTTTGACCATATGCTATACTATTAATTCTCCCGTGTTACGAACTCCCTCTCCCATCTCTTTTCCTCCTGCTTCTGCTGACTTCTCTCCTTTTTTTTTTTCACTAAGAAACTCCCTTGAAACAGTCATTCATGTGCACTGTTTTCACTTTCTCTCCCGCCCCATCTGCTCTTTCTTCCCTCCACAGCCACCTCCTGCTCTTCCCCAGCCCCCCAGCCGCCACTGACCACCGCCAGGCTCTCTCTGCACCACCCAAAGCCGTCCAGGGCCTCCAGGCACACGCATACTGCCTGCTGGGAAACAGCTCCTAGGAGCTCTCCACCCTCTCCCCTCAAGGCCTTAATGGACCGCTGTTTTCCCAAGTCAGGCTCAGAGAATCTTAGAGCAAATGGTGTGATGCTATTTTCTCAACTGAACAAGAATGCCATCACTCTTACTAGAGGGCCCCAAAATATTTGCACCCCATTAGGATTAGAGAAAGACCTCCTCCAGCCAGGCTTCCCAGGGGGCCTGCGGAGCCCTGGTGGAGTGTGGCCTTTGACTGCAAGTCCATGTTGCTACAACTGGCCTCGAGGGAAGAAACCTCCGGAGTGTGGTTCCCACTCAGCTTCGCTCGTTTGGAGCGAGGCTTATGGAGCCTCTTCTGCCCTCTCTGCCCCGATAAGGAATCCCCACCTGTACTCCTGGGCCACCCATGCTGGCCTCCACTGATTATTTTCTGGTTGACCCTTGTCCTACCAGCTGAACACTTGCTCATTCCCAATCTACTGGATCCACGTGGGCCTCGGGACCCCCAACTGACACAGCTAAAATCACTTCAAACTGGCAGGGAGAGGCCCCTGCCCTGGTATGTCCCTGTTCACTGACTTAGCAGAAGGTGTCCCATGGGGGCCCCAGGAAGGACTCTGAAAGAAGATGCTGAGGTTCCTGGGAGCCTCTTTCCTTCCTCACCACCCTGAGTTGGACCAGCTCTCCTTGAGTAGGAAGTTGTGTCCTGTGCACCTATGTGAGGGAGACATGTTTGGCAACTCTTTTCCTCCAGGCTTAGCGCTAAGGAAAACACCACGTTTATGTGTTCACAAGGTCTCTCGATCATGAGCAAATTGTTTGCTGCTCACCGTATGACAAAATGAATGTTCTCTTTTGAGTGTTTGGAAGAATCAAAGGAAATGTGAAATTAATGGATCAAAGAGAACTTGGATAATAAGGTGAATGAAGACAGTCACTTTCCAAAAGCATATTTAAACATTTTATCTTGAAAATCTTTCCAAAGTTTATAAATAGTGTCTCACTCTCGGTTCCAGCATCAACCTTGGAGAAGCACTTCCAGCTTCCTAACTGCGTTTCTGTGACCGTGGCCAAATGGGCTTGGAATGGAAAGTCTTTTATTCATCTGGCTTATTGTTGTTCTCTTCTGTGGCCACAATATTTGTCTGGGCCATGGGATTACTCAATCAATCAAATATTTATTGAGTAACTAGACAACCGATGGAAAAATCAGACTTGGACGGTATTGTATTCCATAGTCTTGGGCCGGGCGGATCCGCCTTCAAGTATGAAGGCAATTGAAATCCCTAGTGCTCATCTTTGCTTTGGAGCCTAGAAAAGAACCCACTTGGGTGGAAGAGGAGATGCATGTACATGCTGAAGCAAATACGTATTTATGACATTTCTGACAAATGTAATATTCACACGCTCAGTTGTCTCATTCCACTATCTATTTATGAACATTTCTCTCCATTTTAGCTCTTTCCCTTTAATATGTCAACAATCCCAATGACACCCACTTGAAAGTGGAAACCATGGGAATTAAATTTTTGTCTCCTTGATTTCCTGTAGGAACAGAGACTGTGGACTCTGTAAGTCCAAGAGACTTAAGTTCAACATAAACAATGCATGTGTGAGGGAAAGGGTGTGCACACACTTATATTTTTATTAAATGGGTGTTTGGGGATCATTAGTGCTATTTACTAATATTTTCACTTCTCTTCCATCTGAGGACATAGAAAGAGTTTACTTCTTTGCCCATTTGAAGTTAGGGTTGGCCACACGACTTGTTTCAACCAATAAAATGTGAGCAAAAATGATTGCTTTGGGGCAGATGGCCAATTTTCCATGTTCCCTTCATCTTCCATGGCAACTGGTGATGTTCCAGTTGGTAGAGACTCCATCCACTTGGGTTCCTGAACGAGGATAACATACAGAAATGTCTTCCACTGACCCAAAATGGAGATGTGGCAACAAATGATAGTTTGTTCTAGGCCGCTGGGATGTTGGAGTTGCTTCTCCTGCAACATAACCTTGCATATGCTGAATAACACACAAATTGGTACATAGAGGTGGGTTGCTGCTACAGCAAGAAATCGAAAACAAATGATATCATCTGGCTTAAGATCCAGGTAGTGGGTGGCAGGAAACTGTGCCTGCTCCTATTAAGGGTGTCGATTATTCTCCTAATGAACTTGTGTCTTTAGGGGAAAAGATTGGGAGAAGAGATTATCATTAGTAGTATGTGCTGTTTGCTGATGGTTGTTTTTGGCAACATGTTACAGAAAGAAGTGAGCTCAAAAAGGAATCGGTTCATTTTCAAACAGAAATGTAAGAAAATAGAGTTCAGGGGCTTATAAGCCTGAAAGAAGACTCAATCCTAAACAGCAAATGATAAAATTGAGAACAACTTAAGTGGCAGGGACTAATTAAAACTCAACCTTACATCAAGGAACAAAGCAAGGATACATTCATCACACTCATTGCTGAAACCTATGAATGAATTAAGATGTCTCTATGTAACAGTCTAATTAATGGTATGGTGTCAAAAACAAAATCCTTTCACTTATACAAAATGGCTCAGGGAAGAGAAACTATGTATGTGACTTTCTCATGGAAGCCTAGTAGCTTCAAGGAATTGAAATTAAATTGATAAAGAGAGGCATGAGAACAGCAAAGCAAAAAATATATAATCCATATGAGAATTATGTCTCAAAATGAACTGTCGCTATTGGCATAGGGAGCTGGCTAAAATAAAACACACTAGAAGCTATGTTTTCGACAGAGTTGCATAGACAGAAGTATCCGTTGGTTTGGACAAGAAAAAATGGTAATTGTTAAAACTTAAGATGACTTTGGATCCCAATCATCTAAGAGCAGGAAGTGAACTGAGATAGCTGTTCCATTCCAGGGAGGACATTCTTGTCACCTACTGTCTCAGTTCATTCAGGGTGCTATGACGAAATACCATACACTAGGTGGTTTATAGACAACAAAAATTTATTTCTCACAGTTCTGGAAGCTGGGAATTCCGAGATGAAGACACTGGCAGATCTGGTGTCTGCTGAGAACCCACTTTCTCATAGATGGCGCCTTTTGGCTGTGTCCTCACATGGCGGGAGACACTAGCTGGCTCTCTGGGGTCTCTTTTATAAGGGCACTAATCCCACCCATGAGGGCTGCACCCCCATCACCTAGTCACCTCACAAAGGTTCCACCATTGCCTTGAGGTTTAGGATTTCGACACAAGAATTTTGAGGGGACATAAAGATTCAGACCACAGCACCCACGTCAGATGCAGCAACTGGAGATAGTAATGAAAAAGGGCTCTTGAAGAAGTTGGAACTAGGCTTCAGAAGGATGATTGGATAACAGAGCTTTTCCCAGGCAGCAGGACCTGAACTTAATCACGACACTTTCCCTAACCCCAGGAAGGAGCCCTTAAAATATATTCTCAGTGGGACTTAGAATTGCTATGGACCAGGTCTGCTGTGCATCTCTGATTATCCCCATTTCTGAATAGAGACACTTATTGTATTAATAGTTATCCTGTTCCCATGCCACCACTGAAGGGTCTTTGTGGGCACCCTTGAAAGGTGGGGCACAAAATTCAATTTTCATTTGTAGGTTCCTGAGCCGACGTGCTATATCCTACTGAAGTACAAATGGCTGTGTATCTCCAAGAATCTTGGGTTTAAAACTAAAAGTCATGTCAGAATGAAACTTTCTGGTTGTATCCTTAGAGAAAGGGGTGAGTGTATTGTGCAAGCAGAAAGGAAAATGAGCTGAATATTCAGTAACAGAGGGGGCAAACTCTAGTAGTGATTAAGGCTGTTCAATATTTTCAGTTCTTTTCCTTCCAAGAGTGAAAGGAATGTATTCTCTGGCCACCTTGATGTTCAGCAAACCATGTGATTTGCTTTGGCCAGTGAAATACAAATCAAAATGACAGATGCCACTTGCAGGCAGAATACTTTCAGATGTAGTACTTGAATGGCCATGTTCCCCTCCCCACCCATGACAACCATCGATGTTCCAGAAGGTTGAGCCTCTGGCTGCCTAAGTCCCCCCAAGGGAGGACAATGTGGACTAGAAAGCCCTGTCCACCCAAGTTGGATATGTATCATAGATGAGAAACTTTAAATGTTTTAAACCTCTACGAAGTTGGAATTGTTTGTTACTGCAGTGTAACCCGGCTAATGCTGACTAATGTTGGTAAAAGGTTTAAACTGGATTTTAAACTCCTAAAAGGCTTTTCCTCATGGATAGAAGGCAGTGTCCCTTAACAGGTAAATTTACTTTTTCTGAGCATGTGTGCTCATGGTTTCTCACATATTTCTGTTGAAAACTTAGTAAACAAATAATGCAGTGTTTTAAATGGCCTCATTGTAGGGACACCATAGATTCAATTATGTGTTGTGTCCATGTCACGTGCCCTGTTCCCACTGTCAGGTACTGTGTTTTTCTTTATTTCCTGACACTGGTATTATGCCAGGATTCAACAATATATTCATTTTATTCATTCAAAACTCACCTCTTTCAAGATAGCACACAATAGTCTTAAACATATGAAACAAGACAATTAAAAAACACATTTATTTTCATATATTTATAAGAAGATAGCTGTTTTTAAGCATTTGGTATGAATTAAATTACTGCTGTTGAGCACTAAATCCACTCCTGGCATGGGGTTATGAAGTTGTCATTGCATGATAAAAGCAAGTACACAAATCTATCTGCAGGAAAAAGTCTTTTTCAGACTCTTTAAGGATGGGCAATATGGTGCACAGTGTCTACAACTATGATTTTTGCAAAAGATATGAAAATATTCTTCAAATTGATGCTTTACTCCTCTCCTCTAAGGACATAACATTAATCTTAATTCTATGACAGTTAATCTGTGGGGAGTTAAGATAATAGAGTTCAGGTTTGTTGCGTTCTGATGATATAATGTACTTCAGGGACAGCGCTTAGGAATCTAGAGAAATGGAGAATTAATATATTTCCTTCAAATCCCAAATGTTTCATGCAAACTTTTGGCAAGTGCTGAACTACAGTTAGTTTGTGACTGGATTCTCTGACAAGTTCCTGAGGTGTGCAGCTTCATTGTCTTCTCTTTCTTTGTTAATATTGTCGCTGCATGTGCTCCCCCAAATTCATATATTGAAGCCTTAACACCCAGCACGATGGTATTTGGAGGTGGGATTTGTAAGAGGTAATTCGGTTTAGATGAGGTCATGAGGGTGGGCCCCCAGGATGGGATTAGTGCTCTTGTAAGAAGGGGAAGAGAGACCAGAGCTTGCTTTCTCTCTGCCATGTGAGGTCACATGGAGAATGAAGCCTTTTTTTTATTTTGAGATGGAATCTCGCTCTGTTGCCCAGGCTAAAGTGCAGTGGCATCATTATAGCTCACAGCAACCGCAAACTCCTGGGCTGAAGTGATTCTCCTGCCTCAGGCTCCCAAATAGCTAGGACTACAGGCATGTGCTACCATGCCCAGCTAATTTTTCCTATTTTTAGTAGAGACGGAGTCTTGCTCTTGCTCAGGCTGGTCTTGAACTCCTGAGCTCAAGCAACCCTTCAGCCTCAGCCTCCCAGAGTGCTAGGATTATAGGCGTGAGCCACCGCGCCTGACTGAAAGAAACCTTCTGCAAACCACAAAGAGAGCCCTCCCCAGAAACTGAATCTGTGGACACCTTGATCTTGCACTTACCAGCCTCTAGAACTGTGAGAAATAAATGTCTGTTGTTTAAGCCACCAAGTCTGTGGCATTTTGTTATAGCTGCCCATACTGATTAGCACTCCAACCATCAAAGTCCTTCTTGTCTTTCCAGGTCCAGCTAAAATGCTAATCCTTCATGGAACATTTGATGGAGGCAATGATGATAACAGATACTACTGTTAACTAGAAGTGAGGCAGTAATATTTAAGTTCCTGACACTGGGTAAATGATTTGGGTGATTATATCATTTAATTGTCATTGTAAGCTTATGACTTGGAACTCTTATTATCTGCATTAGGCAGTCTTGGCCCAGATTTTCACAATTATAGAAATGCTCTATTATGGCCTTTGCATCAGACAAATCTGGGTTTGATTCCTAGCTCTAAAACTCACTAGACTAGCTGTGTAACCTTAAACAAATTATTCAACTTTTCTAAACATATTTGTGCAAACATTAAAAGAACTAACAGGTCATGAGCACAGCTGTGGTCTTGGGATATTCCTTCATCAACAACCTAGGACACCCTGTGCCTCCCTGTTGTGTTAAATCCCATGCCATCTTGGCTGTGGCTTACTCCTTTATTTTGGTGGAGCACATCCTCCAGATGCTTTCCGACAAACTACACGCGATCCAGAAGTCTATGTTTATGAAACCTTACATGCCTGAAATTTTATTTATTTGACTGTTTCTTTAAGAGGCCCCTGGAGCCGCCTCCTCCAGAGCCCCTGTGGGGTTCATCAGTGTTAATCAGCTTGTTTCTGGGTTTTTCCCATTGCCAACTTGGATTCCGGTTTTCTCTGGCTTGCCAAGTCAGTTTCTGTTTTCTCCTATGCTTTCCACCTTCTGGAATTGCGTAGCTGTCTTCTCTCCACAGTGTTTTTGTCCCCGTGGGTTTATGCGTCTTTTTCAGTCTTTCTATTGTAATAAAATGTTGTGGTTTTGGAAGGAACACAGACACTCACAAATATTCAACTCACTATTTTTAATGAGAAGTGTGGACAGTTGTTATTTTAGCGTGACAATTTAGAAGGAATGAGTTGCATTCTCATCCATACAGGAGGTCATTCCTGTTTTCCATAAAGGTGGGAATACAAAAGGAAGAGTTGGGTGGGGAGGTAAGGATTTCTATCTGGGGGCAAGTTGATGTTGAAGTTCCTTAGGAACATTCAGATAGAGACTTCCTGGAGTCTTTGGATAGAAGAGCCTAGAACTTAGAAGATAATTCTGGGTTAGATGGGATATATGCAAGTCATCAGTAGGGAGGACAGAGTGGGGAGAGTGTGTGGGGAGAGGAAACGATGAGGACAGAGTATTGCTAAGAGTCAGACGGTGGAGAGTAATTTGTGGAGGAGGCCAGATTATTTCCCAGGGTTTGATTTTGTTTTGCTACTCCTCAATTTCTGGGATTAAAAAAAAATTAAGCAAAGCTCCAAACTCTCCTCTTTTTTATTTTTTAAATAGATGTTATTTTTTTTGGATCAATTTTAGGTTCACAGCAAAATTGAGCAGAAAGTACAGAGAATTCCCATATTCCCCCTTCCCCTTCACATAGCGTTCCCTGTTATCAACATCCCCCACCAGCGCAGTGCATTTGTTATGGTTGATGAATGACATCAACACATTGTTGTCACCCAGAGTTTACATTAGGGTTCGCTCTTGGTGCTGGGTAATCCATGGGTTTGGAGAAGTGTAATGACATGCATCCCCCATTATAGGAGCATACACAGTAGCTTCATTGCCCTAAAAAATCCTCTGTGCTCAGTTATCCTCTTTTTAGGGAGTTCTGCAACTTATTCTGATCTCCAATATTGCTTTCTGAATCTTCGCCTTCATTGGAACAATGAGATAAGGGGATCGCAAAGCTAAGCTCGATGGAGCGTTGCCCCCCAAACTGTGGGTTTTCTTAAAAGGTCTAAGTGATTTATAGCACTTCACTGAAAACTGCCTTCCTCTTTAAACACCCACAGAATGCACACGGGCTAGAACCAGCCTCCCTGCCATAGACATGGATCATCCTAGCTCGTGATCCAGTGAATCCTGACAGCAAGCCAAACACCCTGGCAACGTTAGTGTGACGGCCTCTGAGTTACCAGGCAAAGTCACACACATACTGTACTTACTACATTTAAACATAGTGTATGTAACATCCTTTGGGGGGCGGGGAAAGTTAATCACTTTAAATGGGAAGCTTTGCCTCCTACTGTCAGAGTCGGGAATCATCGCCCACGGTATGGCCTCTACAAAAGAGATTAGAGGAACGCAAGTCTCTATTGAAAATGAGAGTTTCTTTGACAGGATCTAAATTTTTCTGCAGAAAGAGGTCTGAATCTGTGTAGATATGTGGGCAGGTATTCGGTTAAAAGCTTGAGGTTCTGTGTCATGAAGCAAGATAGAGACAAGTTTAATCTGAAAGGAATTAAGGGCAAGTGTTACCAATTAGTCACCCAGACGATGAAAAGATCACCATGGGGCCCTGTAGATGCTCTGTCTCTGCATGAAATCACTCGGAACAGATCCTACGGTTCTGCTAGGACAATGGTTTTCCATCTGGGCTGCTCATTAGAATCCCAGGGAAACGTCTAAACATAGTGATTTCCCAGGTGTCATGGGTAAAGTTCAGATTTAACGGGAATGAGTGGGGCCTGGGCCCTCAGTCTATCTTAGAAGCTCCTTCTGGCGCTTCTGCACACGTCCTGGCTGAGACCCGCTGTCCGGGTTAGCTCTACCTGTGCTCTCAGTAGCTGCACGAATCTCCTACAGGATGGAGTTTGGAGGTCGAAGCGGCCCAGGAACAAGGCTACGGTAACATGATTTTTGTTGAATGAATGTTAAGTAAATGAACCTTCTCCCTTTGCGGATAAGGAACCTGAGGCTGTGAGAGGCAAGGACCCAGAGTCGTACGATGAGCTTAGAGGCAGAAGCAAGAGCTGTACAGGTCTTGAATCAAGTAGTCCCCTAAAACCTAGATTTAGTTCCTCTTCGTCACATTCCAGATCCCATAAATCAGCTCACCCGGTGTGCTTCCAAGAGCCATAACATATTATGGTAGCACTGCCCCGAACACCAGAGGGGCTTCTGTGTCCAGCGGTTCTTTGAGTGAGCCTTAGGGGCCTGTTCCCAGCGGAGCCAGCTGGGGGAGGGCAGGGGCTTGGGGATCAGGGTGGATGGGATTTTGGTGCCCCACCCCTGCTCCAGTCAGAGCCACTCTAGTTTTATCTGTTTTATATTTTGGTCTTCATTGGAAAGAAACATTTTTTAAAGGAAGCTGTTCAATGACAAGAAACAGAAAAGTAATGGTTTAGTCCAATGAATCCTCTGGTGTTATAAAAGAGAAAAACAAGGCCAGGAAGTTAAAAGTTGTATCCAAGGCCTACATACATGATGGTTCAGTCAAAAGTAGACTCTCACTCTGCCTCCACTTTTTCAAGGTTATTACCACTGGCCACAGAGTGACCCAAGCTTCCAGAATGACATTAAGTAACAATGATATTGAACATCCTGTATTATTCGTAATTTTATTAAAAACACCTACAATGTTTGGGTGTTACATCCTTTGTTGAGATGGATCTTTTTTGTGAGGTTAAGGGAAAAAAATCAATTGTAGTAAAGTCTATTAGAATTAGTATTTTAAGCATCTCAAAAGAATCATATGCTTTGTCTTATTTCAGCTATAGGTGTGGAATATTAATAGATTTCCAAATATCAGTCCTTCCTGTATTTCCAGGTAAATACTTCTTGGTTATGATGAATTATTCTTTTAATATACTCTTTGTTTTCACTTATTACTTTGAAAGAATTTTAGATTCACAAGACGTTGCAAAGATAGTATAGAGTGGTCCCGAGTTCCCTTCACCCAGTTTCTCCCAATGGTTCCATCCTCCATACCTATAGCCCTACGTCAAAATCAGGAAAATGACATTGGCACGAGTGTGTGTGTGTGTTTCTGTGTGTGTATGTATGTGTAGTTTTCTCTGTCTCTCTCTAGTTACTTTGCTGGTATTTTTGCAATTTTTTGTGGTAAAATATATATAACAAAATTTATCCTTTTAACCATTTTTAATTGTGCAATTCATTGGCATTAAGCACACCCCTGGTGTCGTGTAAGCATCAAGACTATCCATTCCAGAACTTTCTCATCATTTTAAACAGAAGCTCTGCACCCATTAAAACATAAGCCCCCTCTTTCCTGCTCCACTTGGCCCCTGGGAAGCACTATCCTACTTTATGTCCCTATGAATTTTCTTATTCTAGGTCTTTGAATGTACTCTTGATTTTAATTTACAACTTTGCATGAATGTTTGTATTTGCATAGTTTTATCATTTTGATGCTTTACCAGATATTGTTAGAGAATATGTAGTTTCATAAATTGAACTTGGTAGTTTTCCATCCTTTTTGGTTTTCTGGAACAATATATATTGAATTGGAATTGGCTGTTGCTTGAAATTTTAAAAGAAACACCATGGTAATGTTGTCTGGTGTAAATATTTTTAAAAAAGTACTCTCTTAAAGATTTATTGAGCATGATCCATGCTTTAGGCAACTTACCCTGACGTTCAGGGTGAGACCAGCTGGGCAGAAGTGCACACGGGGAGAATCAGGAACCTGAGCAGAACTGGAGGGTCAGGGCTGGGAGAGACCTCAGCGATCTCTCAGTCTCATCTCCTTATTTACAGATAAGGACTCTGTCCCCCAGAGAGGACAAGGAACTTTTCCCTACACTGAGCCAAAACAAACATCCAGCTCCTGACTCTCCTCCAATAAAAGGATACACCATTTGAATTCTCATGTTTCTTGGAGGTGAATCAATATAATCAGATGGATATAAGAGGAAGATGGTGTTAGAAGTTTTCCAAAATGTTGTTAAGGATTTGCAGTTGTGTTTCCTTTTAAGCACTCTTCTCTAAGCACTCAAGACTGTCTGAATTCTCCTTCTCTGTGTGGGGAGGAGACTGGAGGCTGGCCAGGGTCAGGGCTGGTAGAGGGAGCGCCTGGGACCCTGACCTCAGGAGGAGGCCGAGGGTCTGGCGGGAGCACTGTCAGTATGGGGGCTGCATGCCACGTAGGTCACATGATCAAGGAAGGCCAAGGCAGCCATGGAAGGCCAGGGAGGTGTAAACAGAAGTAAATAAGTAGTGAGAGAGACACAGAGCAACCCAGAGAAACAGGACAGTCTGTCTGCTGGTGGTGCCAGCACATGGGAGCAATAACCCAACACCATCACCTGATCATTTTCTAGAATGAAAACTGGGACAGGGTCACACTGAGGGTCCCTCTCTTCATATGACTTTCTGCTCTTTCCTTCTTATTACTTGGAAGCCTAATTTGTTTTCAACAAGTGTGTTGTAGTCCATGGCCTTGAGCTTGTATTTCCTTGTGAAGTAGATTCCAAGTATCTTTGGGACTGAACTCTTCATTCTTTTCAGAAAAATATTAGCCTTACCTTGTCTGAGTGGCCAGAAAGCTATGATTTTAGGTGTCAGACCACGAGCCATCACTAAGCAACAAGCTTTAGGGTCAGTGCCACCATCTGGACCTCAAATGGGGGAACTCTGTGGGTGTTAATAGTCTCTGAGGATTTAACTTTGGAGAATCATTGAATTTATCCTGGACATATACTATTGGATGGAGTATATTTTGACTAATTTCTTGCCCCTTTCAAGAAATGAAGACCCTTACATTTATATAGCATGTGACACCTGATAATTTATTCTCACATCCATTATCCCAATAGTCCTGTGACTTACAGTATAGATATTAATATCTTCATTATATAGATTAGAAAAGATAAGGATATGATAAAAGGCAAAACCAGGACTAGAATCTAGATTTGAAACCATTTCAGTAAAATGAAAGAAATAATAAGATGAAGTAGAGTATAAAGTAGATAAAAACAGTTTAAACTTCTGGCCGGGCGAGGTGGCTCATGCCTGTAATCCTAGCACTCTGGGAGGCCGAGGCGAGTGGATTGCTCGAGGTCAGGAGTTCAAGACCAGCCTGAGCAAGAGCGAGACCCTTCTCTACTAAAAATAGAAAGAAATTATCTGGACAACTAAAATATATATAGAGAAAAAATTAGCCGAGCATGGTGGCGCATGCCTGTAGTCCCAGCTACTCGGGAGGCTGAGGCAGGAGGATCGCTTAAGCCCAGGAGTTTGAGGTTGCTGTGACCTAGGCTGACGCCACGGCACTCACTCTAGCCCGGGTAACAGAGCGAGACTCCGTCTTTTAAAAAAAAAAAAAAAGAACAGTTTAAACTTCTGAAGAAGTAGAAATAATATAGCCAAGCAAGGCCATTAAAAGAGTTTTGAGCCTTCTAGTAGCAGGTGGGTGAGCCGCAGGCTGGATTTCCTGATGGGCAGGAGTTCAGCAAGAGGCTGGATCTCTGAGATCCTGGTCAGCGATGGTAGTCAGAGAGCTCCGGACTATGAGCTGCCCAGGAGAGTGCGGACCTTCTAGGAAGAGGAGGCCCTGCTGGTAAGGCTGCTTTCAGCTGATTTCTTCTAATGACCAAAACTCACAAGCAAGCAGTTCTTCCCTCTTGCTACCTCATTGATTTGATTTCAGCTACCTCCAATGCACCACCATGAATTGTTTAATCTAGTGGCCTTCATTCTTTCAGATCATTAAGATCTCAATAAATCAACAGGAAATAATATATATTCAGCGCACTACAGTACTTTTTATAAAACTGGAGCAAGAGCTCAGGAGTCTCTCTCTCTCCATGTGGAGTCTCTTCTGCATGATATCCCGAAGAGGCAGAGTTGTCAACCTTGGTGGCACAGTAGAATCATCTGGAGTTTTCTACAACTACAAATGCCCAGGACCATCCATAGGACAATTAAATTAAAACTGCAGGAGTGAAGCCCCAGGCATTCGTGTATTTTAAAAGATCCCCAATTAATTCTAAAAAGCAGTAGGGTTATGAATTCCTGAGCTGGAGCTTTGTTAGCCACTTGCTCTGTGCTCTGGCTGGGAAATGTGGAGTGAAGCAGCTGGGGGTGCTGGGCTGCTGTTCTGTCCCTGGGAACACTCTTGCACTCCCATAAATAGGGGGTCTGCAGGAGCAGAGGGGCTGGGGCAGCATGGGGGAGGGCCTCCCCTCTTTAACCACCCAGGGCTCCGTTTCACTGCTTGTGGTGGGCTCAGAGAGACCCTAGTAAAGGCTCATGGGCCACTGGGCCCATCTCACCAGCCACATGACTGTCTTTGCAGCTGAAAGCAACACAAGACGTGTAGATGAATTGAAAGGAGCAGTTAAGGCCCAAACTAAGCAGCTGACTTTATTTCCTTCTTCCTTGGAAGATACAGATTTATTCTCTTCCCCGTTCAGGTAGCTCAATTCATTTATCATTACTTTTAGAACAGGCCAAAGAGAGAAATGTCACATTCCTTTTCTGTAGACTTGGAATCAAATAGAAAACTGCTTAGCTTTACAAAGGAATTGAGACACTGTCCTCTGAACCAGCCCTGACAATGGTTTAAAGAGGAGAATTCTATAGAAATAGAAATAATGAGTATATAACAAAGGACAGTTTACTTAACTGACTCTGCTGTCTTTATCAGGGATCATTAGTACCCCATTGTTTATTAGGTTTCATAGAATAATTTGTGCTTTTCTTTATTTATTAGGTGTCCTTGAGGCAGTATTCTTTCTGTCCTTTTTCTGACCCTTAAGGAGGACAGAAAGTCATAACATGAGACTAGCATTTTCCAAAATGTGTTCCAATAGATGTTGTAGAAAAACAAAATCCTGTGGTCAAATACATTTGGGAAACATTGGATTAAACAAATTTAAGCAGGTTTCTTTGCTACAGAACTGTAATATGCCTCATGTACTACAAATTTCCAGGAGTAGCCTGTACCATGCAGCATTTCCAAAATTTATATTTCTGTAAAATTTTTTTTTCAAGGACCAGCTTATGGGACAAGGAGGCTAAGTGCCAACAGAAAATACTTTAAGAAAATCAAAATTAGACTAAGAAAAAAAGTAACAAAAGTCTATTATTTTAACTTGCTGAACAGCCGCGAGCTTACATTGACAGGCTTCAGCTGCAAAATATTTAAATCTGGTATATTAAAGAATGTGTTGAAGACTAGGACATACTGCCAACAGGGAAGTGTCAGTTGGTTAGTAATGACGTAAAAGAATCGCATCAGTTATACTGATGCAAACCCATTTCGAGTTTTGCTGTGAGTATAATAAAGCTGCATTATTGCTTTAAGCTTATAAAAAGATTTAAGACAAGAAATTCAGTAAATTTATTTTAAAAAGTTTTTTTTATTTCAGCATATTACGGGGGTACAAGTGTTTAGGTTACATATATTACCTTTGCCCCACCCGAGTCAGAGCTTCAAGCGTGTCCATCTCCCAGATGGTGCACACCACACCCATGTGTATATACCCATCCCCCCCCCATCTGCCTGACACCTGATGAATGTTATTACTATACGTGCACTTAACTGTTGATCAGTTAATGCCAATCTGATGGTGAGTACATGTGGTGCTTGTTTTACTTAGATATAAATCTAACAAAATACAAAATCTAACAATATATAAAATTTATATGACAAAAATTACAAAACTCTGCTGAAAAAAATCAAATTAGAACTAAATACATGGAGAGATATTCCATGTTTGTGAATAGAAAGACACAATATTGTCAAGATGTTGGTTTTTCTCAATTTGATCTATAGATTCAGTGCAATCTCAGGCAAAATTCCAGTGGAGTTATTTTGTAGATAGTGACAAACCAATTTTAAAGTTTATATGGAGAGGCAAGAGACCCAAAATAGCCAACTCGATATTGAAGTAGAAGAACAAAGTTGGAGGACTGACACTACCCAATTTTTGAGACTTACTATAAAGTTATAGCAATCAAGATAGTGAGGTATTGGCAAAAGAATAGACAAGTAGATCAATGGAACAGAATAGAGAGCCCAGAAATAGACACACACAAATACAGTCAACTGATTTGTGACAAAGGAGCAAAGGCAACACAATGACAAAAAAATAGTCTTTTCAACAAATGGTGCTAAAACAACTAGACATCCATATGCCTAAAAAACATAGGAAAGGATCTAGACACAGACCTTCCATCCTTCACAAAAATTAACTCAAAATGTATCATAAATTAAAATGTCAAATGCAAAACTATAAAACTCCTAGGAGATAACATAGGAGAAAATCTAGATAACTTTGGATATGGCAATGACTTTTTAGATACAACACCAAAGGCACACTCCATGAAAGAAAGAATTGATAAGATGACTTCCTTAAAATTAAAATTTTATGCTCTGCAAAAGACACAGTCAAGAGAATTAGAAAACAAGCCACAGACTGGGAGAGAACATTTGCTAGTCCTAATAAAGGACTATTATCTAAAATATATAATACAAAGAACTCTTAAAATTCAACAATAAGAAAACAACCCAATTAAAAAATGAGCCAAAGTTCTTAGACACCTCACTAAAGAAGATAAGCAGATAGTAAAACACATGAAAACATGTTCCACATCACATGTTATCAGGGAGATGCAAATTAACACAATAAGATACCACTATACATCTATTAGGCCAAAATCCAAAATTCTGACAACCAGATTATGCAGAGAATTTGGAACAACAACAACTCTGATTCATTGCTGGTAAGAATGCAAAATGGAACATCCACTTTGGAAGTCAGTGTGGCAGTATTTTACAAAACTAAGCATATTCTTATCATACAATCTAGCAGTAGCACTCTTTGGTATTTATCCAAATAAGTTGAAAATGTAGGTCCACATGAAAACCTGCACACAAATGTTTACAGCAGCTTTATTCAAAATTGTTAAAACTTGGAAACAGCTGAGATATCCTTCAGCAGGTGAACAGATAAACTGTGGTACATCCAAACAATGGAATGTTATTCAGTGCTCAAATGAAATGAGTTACCAAGCCATCAAAAGACATGGAGAAAACTGAAATGTATATCACTAAGTGGGAGAAATCAGTCTGAAAGGATTATATGCTCTATGATTTCTAGTATATGACGTTCTAGAAAAGGCAAAACTATGAAAACAGTGAAAAAGTCCATGGTTTCCAGGGGTTGGGGAGAAGGGAGGGATGAACTGGTGGAGGACAGTGGATTTTTTAGGGCAGTGGAGCTATTTTCTGTATGGTACTATAATGGAGGTACATGCCGTGATGCATTTGTCCAAACCCATAGAACATACAAAGCCAAGAGTGACCCTAATGTAAATTATGGACTTTTGGTGATAATGATGTGTTCACCAATTGTAAAAAATGGACCACTCTTACAGAGGATGTTGCTAGCTGGGGAGACTGTGCATGTGTGGAGTCAGGGGGTTTATGAGAACTCTCTGTATTTTCCATTCAATTTTGCTGTGAACCTAAAACTGCTCTAAAAAATAAAGTCTATAAAAAAATAAATAGCATCTGTCACTGTTTCTTTTGCTAGGGAGATAAAAAACCAATCTGTGCAATAAGAGAAATAGAGCTAAAGCTTTTAACCACCAGAAGGAAATTGCCCCAAACCTTTCCTTGATCCTCTGCCCACCTGTATTTTAGAATTTTGTTGGAGGAAAATATGGGAGGGTAAGATGAGATAAAGGGAAGGAAGGGAAGAGCAGTCACCATTTCCTCAAAAAATGACTAGAATTAGTTTCTCTATAAAGAAAAAGGAATCACGGCTCTTATTTTTGTCCTCTAGTCCCATGGTGAGCAGTTATGGGACTCAAAGAAATGCACCGAAGAGGATGACTGTGAATATTACCTGTATATGATGGGGAAGAAAGTTGGAGAGCACCTGTGTCTGAGCAACCCTGAGTTCCCTGCTGAGCGCCCATGGAATGCAGACCAAGAAGACAACCTACAGAAATCTTGGTTAGTGATTATACTTAACTCCAGTGAGAATGACTTTTATCAAAAAGTCCCCAAAAAACAAATGTTGGTGTGGATGTGGAGAGATGGGAACACTCTTTCATTGCTGGTGGGACTGCAAACTAGTACAATGTCTGTGGAAATTGATAAGAAGATACTGCAAAGAACTCAAAGTAGAACTACTATTAGATTCAGCAATTCCACTACTGGGTACTTACCCAAAGGAATAGAAGACATTCTGTAAAAAAGATCTTTGAGGCCGGGCGCGGTGGCTCACGCCTGTAATCCTAGCTCTGGGAGGCTGAGGCGGGTGGATTGCTCGAGGTCAGGAGTTCGAGACCAGCCTGAGCAAGAGTGAGACCCCGTCTCTACTAAAAATAGAAAGAAATTATCTGGCCAACTAAAAATATATATACAAAAAAATTAGCTGGGCATGGTGGCTCATGCCTGTAGTCCCAGCTACTCGGGAGGCTGAGGCAGTAGGATCGCTGAAGCCCAGGAGTCTGAGGTTGCTGTGAGCTAGGCTGACGCCACGGCACTCACTCTAGCCCGGGCAACAAAGTGAGACTCTGTCTCAAAAAAAAAAAAAAAAGATCTTTGCACTCAAATGTTTATAGCAGCACAATTCACAATTGCAAAGATATGGAAACAACCCAAGTGTCCATCAATACATGAGTGGATTAATAAAATGTGGTATATGTATACCATGGAGTTCTACTCAGCCACAAAAAATGATGAACTAATACCCTATCTACTATCCTGGATGGAGCTGGAACTCATTCTTCTAAGTGAAGTATCACAAGAATGGAAAAACAAGCACCACATGTACTCACCATTAAACTGGTACCAACTGATCAGCACTTATGTGCACGTATGGAAGTAACATTCACAGGGCGTCGGACAGGTGGGGGTGGGGAAAGAGGGCATGGGTAAATTCACACCGAATAGGTTCGGTGTATGATGTCTGGGGGATGGGCACACTTGTAGCTCTGACTTGGGTGGTGCAAAGGCAATATATGTAACCAAAATGTTTGTACCCTGTAATATTCTGAAATAAAAAATAAAAATAAAAAAACTAAAGTGATGATTCTTAGATTATCATAACTCTTAAGTTATGCAGCCTTGTCCATGTCAGTTTTCAAGCATTTTATACATATGGTAAAAAATATTAATGCATATTTTAGTACTGGCAGCATTTTTTATTTCAGCAGATTTAGTCACTATTAAGTAACCTATGTGTCACCAACTTTGCCCTGCAGTCAGAGTTCACATTTACTGCAGACGGGTGAGTACACTCAGAATTTCTCAGCTGGGGGCCTTCTTTAAGGAAATGACGTCTAATTTATATTGTGCAAGTGTTTTTTTCTTGTTGAAAATTTCAGGCTACCCCTTTTCAATGGCCTATTGGATAATTTCACTTGCTTGGCTTACCTAGAAAAGCAAACAGAGTTGATAGTGGTCTCCATTAAATCTTCAACAAGTTTTTATTCTAATGATGATTAAGAGTGTGACCTAATGTCCTGTTTGACCACTTGAATATCGGGCCAAACTGTTAAATATGATTCTTGAGAGCTCCCTAGAGACAACAACTTTAAACAGAGAGAGATCAGGAAAGAAAGGAACCCCAGAGACACATAAGCTCTTTTCTGCTCAGGGAACAATAACCACCAACTGCAGAAATCCAAGAAAGAGCCACAGGACTGCAGGACAGATGTGTAAAAAGAGATGATAAATAAGGCAAAGGGTTAAAGGAGCTTTTATCCACATTTTCCCAATGAGGAAATATGTGGTCAGGAAGTGGTTCAGGCTGTTCAAGGAATTCATGTCTATGAGAAACCAGAGCGAAGAAACAGGGAATATTCTTTTAAGATAAACTACGAAGAGGAAGGAAAACCTAGTAAACATTTGTGATAACAGAATAATAGTATTTTGGAACATTAAGCTAACAGTTCAGGAATTCTAATCTCTGTCCTGTGTGATCACTTAGAGTCCTCCACCGAGTGGACGTAAATACTGTGCTATCTAATGAGTGTCTGAGCAGTGGAGAGACAGATGGGAAAAGAAAACTTCTGGTGAAGCCCTTCCCGATGTTGCAGAGTCACGCTTTATCATCCTCTGTGTGAGGGCAGAGGGTAAAGTGAGGCTTGGGGGTATTGATTTTACATCATCCCTAACGCAGTCTGCATGTTGCCATGGGACAGCCTTGCCAGAGGTGGGAGGGAGGAGAAATGACAAGTTTCAGCTTCTATTTTGTCTCCCAAAGAAGAGTGGCCCCCAGGGGCCACCTAAGGAGGGAGTCTCCAGAAGGACAGCTCTTATCTGCAGGCAGCACTCCAGCTCCCCCAGGGCTGCTGAGCATGCTTTAGCTCGCTCCTGTTCTTCTCCAGAAGGAAAAGAAATGCAAGATCTCCCTGAGGTTAAGACACGGCAAGTAATGTAGAGATGGGGTAAGAATAAACAAAATCCCATAATGTTTTTCTCTGTCTCAAGACTCTTTCCTGCTATGAGCTAGCAAGGCAATTTTACAGTGAATGTCCTGACCGCAACCATGTAATATTTGGAACTCCAAAAGGGCAGCAATGGCAAAGATGGGGCATGGAAGTCAAGAGTTCAGCCAACACATCCAAAAGTGAGAAATATTTCCTGGCTGCCCTGACCCACTTTGAGGAGCCAGTGGCTATCAGCACCTTGTGAAGCTCTAGCAGCTTCCACACGAGAGGCCCCAGCAATAAGCCCCACAGTAAATCCGGGACGACTCTACAGTCACTTAGTAAATACTTGTTCCAAGTCGCTGGGCTAAGCCATGTCACTACTCAGGAGCTTGTAGAATACACAGCTATGAAAAATGACATCTCAAGGCTGTGTTAAGTAACAAAGGAATAACACAAAGGTCTGTGGGTTTTCAGAACAGGAGACAACCAATGACAGACTCTCGCGTTCCTGTCCTTCAATTTGAGGCTAAGTGGGTGCTCCAGTGGTCTCTGGCTTTGGCTTTGGCCCAAAGGCTTAAGGTAGAGCTGCGAGCGCCATCTACATTATGTAAACCAGGTTTGTGTGGTCATCGCAAGACCGGCCATGCACAGCCCACAGTTGTAGGGTCCAGGCAGTGTCCTGACAAGGGCAGTGATGAATTGAAGGAGAGGGGAGGCAGCCAGGCGAGTGCATTTTCTCTGCTGATTCTTAAGTAGGTCACCTACCTTTTCTTTCTATGAATCTAGGATGGTTTGGAGATCACAGAACCAGTTTAGCAATGGAAAAGACAATTGTAATTTGCTGAACACCTAACTCTCTGCCTAAGTTCTGTGGCTACAGTGAAAGAAAAGAAAATATAAATCTTTGGGTGAGCTTTCGAGTCTAATTTGGAACTTATGATCTGGTTTGAAACATCAAATGAACATAGAAAATGACTTGATACTGGGAGACGGAACGTACGATGTAGTGTTTGAGGCTGAAGACGTGAGATGGGGTAGGGGGCTGCTAATATGCACAGAGAAGAGGGGCTTGGGGTAGACATGTAAGGTTGGGTCATATTTGGGATCTGGCTGCCTGGCAAAGGCAAAGGCAGAGCAATTGACCTAACGAGAATAAATGGTTTGATATTGAGGAGTAATTGGAGAAACAGATATTAGTACTGTCATTAGGAACATGGGCTTGAAGTCAGATTTGAATCCCAGCTCTGTTTACTTATAGCTGTGTGACATGGGGCAAGTTACTTAACCTCAGAGTCCCAATTGCCTCCTCTGTAAGATGCAGCTCTTGGCCTCATCAGGCTGGGAGACTTAAAAGAGATAATCCATGGTAAGTACCTAGCACAGTGCCTGGACTTGTGAACTTGTAACAAATATCACTCTTATATGGTTTTTAGTCTCTATGGGAATAGGGCCTGTGTCTGTCTTGCCTGTCATTGTTTCCTAACACAGCACATAGTAAAATGTCAATATATATTTTTTAAATAAGTGAATGAATGAATGAGCAGAGGACATGAATAAGCAAAGAAATCCGGGTGAGCATACTCTCAATAATGTCATCACCAAGAGTACCAAATTTCTTTAAACCAGTTGCCACATTTATTTAGACAGAATTTCCTTGGGAGTATTTCCTCTTTGGGTCATGGGAAAAGCAAACAAGCAAAACACAAAGAACCTGATAGCTCATTGATGGCATTATAATGAAAAAGAGGATTATCCAAAGGAATTACGTATGGTAACATACATAATTTATCATCTTAAATCCGATTATTTATTTGTACAAGTTCAGTGAGTATTCAGGTTTCTCTATAGAAAAACAACAAACACCTCTATCCATTACATAAAACCCTAGCTCATTTCTTCAGGCACACAATAGGGAGGGCCGTGGCACAATTTTAAGAACAGTATTTTCTTTTTTTACTGATAAATTATGCCCCATACAATTATAATAGCTTAAAAAATCAATACAACATGCAATTTAGCAGGTTAGTTTTATTGTGGCATAAGTTAACTGGACCTTGATGATGTACGTCTGACTCTGGGCATACACCTGGGATGTCTTATGTAGTGTGTGACACAGAGATAAATGGATTTAGCCAGCAGGCCAAGAGAACAAGTATTAATAATATTCTCTTCACACTCATTGAGGGCTTCCTGCGTGTCAGGCACTTGTAGAACTTCAGTTGTATTTACTAATCTAATATTTACAACTCTGTAATGTAGGTAATTTTATCATCCTTACTGTACATGTGGAAAAATGAAGGCACAGAACATGTCAGTAACTTGCCCAAGATCACTAAGCCAGCTCAGCAGCGGAGCTGAAATTCAAAGCCAGGTGTTTTGACTCCGAGTCCACACTCAAAGTCTCACCAGTACTGTCCCCAGCATTGTGTTGCGATACCGTCCACACAACGTGCTCTCTTCTCTCTGCGAGAGGACTGTGCAGGGAGAGAGGAATGCAGCAATTAGCACTCACATCCTTCCCCAGCTTGATACTGAGGAGGAGGAGGCTTCTTTGTGGTAAGACAGGGCTGCTGGAGAGGGATGCTTCTAAGCCAGTTTATTATCAAATGCCGTGCTTTAGATCTTGGGGCCTTTTTAGTAATGCAGATTCTTGGGCCCTCCATGCCCCAGGGTGTAACTCAGTAGGTCTTGTTTTGGGCTCAAATCTGCATTTCCAGTTAGTTCCCCAGGTAATGCGGACACAGATTTTCCGTCTAGCCTAAGAAATTCTTCTGATTTGCTTTACAATTCTCTCTCTCTTTCTCTCGTATGCGCGCGCGCGCACACACACACACACACACACACACACACACAGACAAATGGACAATAGATGATAAATGGGTGGTTTAAAATTTCCCATGATGAAAAAAATATTTCCAATAACAAAGGACCCCGTTCTAGGTGATACATGCAGCATAGAGCCAAATTTCAGGTCTTGCACCCAAACTTTGCTGAGGGTCCTGTGTTCATTTTCCATAGCCGTGAATCAAATTACCATACACTCAGTGGCTAAAGACAACAACCTTTTGTTCTCACAGTTTTTAGGTCAGGAGTCTGAGTGGTCTCAGCTAGGTTCTCTGCTTAGGTCTCAGAAAGGCCAAAATCAACATGTTGGCCAGATCGGCCTCTAATCTGGAGGCTCCTGAGAGGTATCTGTTTCCAAACTCATTCAGATTGTTGGCTTTTAGTCCTGGCTCTTACAGAACTAGATCTGCATTTCCAGGCCGACGGTCGACTGGAGTCACTATAGGCTGTTCCGTTCTTGCTTCTACCTTCTGTCGAATGGCTGTGTGTCTAGCCCTTCTAGTGTTTCTGGTCTGACTTTTCCCACTGCCATCAGCTGGCGAAAGCTCTCTGCTTTGAAAAAGCTCATGTGATTAGATTGGGCACTTCCAGACAATCTTTTTTGATTAGCTGAAAGTTGACTGATTAGGAACCTTAATTACATCTGCAAAATCATTTTTCCTAGATAGCATAACACAAGCATGGGTATGATATCTAACCATATTCACAGTTACAGGGATTCAGGAAAGGAAATCTTGGGGGACCATTTTTGGCATTCTGTCTACCACAAAGCCCTCATTATTATTTTTGTATCTTATTCATCTGTAGTCAGTGTCTTCCCAGAGAGATTGTCTTCTAAGAGTAAGTTCTCCTTGCTTGCATTGTTCAGACAATTGACAAAAGAAGAGAAGTTGAAGTCTCTTCTTTATTTGGCCTGAACAGATATAGTCTAAGTCTACTTAAATCAAGATGATCTTTAAAATATGCCCCAGGCCCAGGGTTAAGAAAATTGCAATCAGTATTAAATTTCAAATTCTTGCTATTTCACCTGATCTCATTGTTAATTACAGAATTATGCAAAATGAGCTTTTGAACTACAATGATGTAAGCTCTACCTCCCAGCTAATGCTGTTTCGTGAGCCCAAAATCTTTCAATAGATACAAATTGGAATTGGAATCGGAAAAACTCTTGGCCAATTTGTAGCAGGTTTTCCAGAGAAGTATTTTTCACTGACATTGTGGAAACCTGAATAGGCTTCTCCCCCAGGACCCTCATAAGAGTCTGGAAATATCAATCAGCCCTTAAACCCAGTCCAAGATTTTATGTTTTCTGGTTTTTACAAACTGTCAGTTTTGATTTCTATTGAGCAATACAAAGTTTAGTTGTTTATTGGAGCAAACAAGGCTAGTAACAACTCTTTCCAAGTGCTGGGTCTTTCCATTCACTTAAACTAAATAAAATATTCCTGGTATGCCCATAAGAGACAGGAATGTGGACCCACAGAGCATGCATCAGAAGGACTTGCACTGCTTCCCTGGGGTCATTCCCCTGTGATCAGTCTATTTGTTTTCTGTTTTCTTTTTAAATACTGGCAAACATAAATTGGATACAAATTCTAGTTCCCTTGTGGTAGAATTGGAAGATAGTAAAATGATGATAGTAAAAATAATGATAGTAAAATAATTAGGAGATGAAATTCCATGACAGTGTCCTCATTTTAAAGCAAACAAATCCAGCACCATGTAGCATGAGCACAGAGCTTATAAACAGTAACCCTGGACACTTCCCCCGTGAAGAGGTCAGGTGTGACAGGAGGTGGTGGGGACAGGCAGTGGGCCCTTTTGTATAGTGTGGGCTGTCAGTAGTGGATGTTGATAAAGGATAAATTCCTGATACTTGGGGTGGGGTTGTGAGCACAGCCAAAGCTGTAAGTTCAGGCATTGTCCTCATTCAATCCAAGGGCTCTTTTTGTTCTCTTTTCTCAAAAGAATGGTGTTTTAAAGACTCCTTTTCAGACTCCTTTGCTCTTAGCTGATGTACAACCACAGAGGAAAGGAGTATCTTCTCTCTCTTGCCCTCGCTTGCCTCTTCTCCAAGCATATGTTAGAATCAATAAAGAATACCTCTAGGTAGAAATATATTTTTTCCACTGTTTTTCTATAGATGTTATAGAAATGACATTTCAAAACTGACCACAAATTTTCATACCCAATAAATTCAATTGGCAGGTTGATGGTTTTAGAGATCAGTCCTGATCACTCTTCATAATTCTCTGGGGTTTTTCTCATTTTGTTTAGTAACTCAGTGACATTAATACATATGCCATTCTCCTCTATTTTATTTTAAAGGGGCCAGTCTTTTTTTTTTTTTTTGGGCAAACCTTTTTAAAATCTGTTGAATTTCCAGTGACAAATCAATGACTCCTCTTCTCTCTACTCCCTTGTTTCCACTTCACTGGATCTCCTGGTAGGTCTCGGATGAGAAGGGATGACAGAACCACTCTATTCGGTCTGAGCAGGTTTTGCTCCTTTGTGTGAAAACCTTCTTGGGCAAATTGCTTGAAGTATAAGTCAAATCTTATCGTCCAATACTTTCTAACTCCTTCCTGTCGACTATTGCACTGACAAATGAACTATTACATAGCTGAAAAAATGTCTTAGCTGAAGAAGCCACAGACCCCATTTAGTCCAATCTTCTCATTCTATAGATGAGGAAACTGAATTTCAGACAATTTTAATGAATCAGTCCAAACTCAGATTGCACTGAGGGTTTGAAAATTTTATACTGGAGTTGCCAATGTTAAGGTAGTTCAAGTTCATCTGAGTTCTACTGAAAAGGATATAACCATGAATACATGCTCTTTTCTGACATTTCTTTTAAACACATGCCTCACAGTCAGGTTTAGCACTTAGCTGGAGCTTGCCCACATTCCTGCTGAAGCATATAAACTGTCAGGAAATTAAATTTTTGTTTCTTCCTTTGTTTGATAGAAATGGAATCTTTGAGTAAGATGATACGTGAATTTCTTCACTTAAACTTAAAATTTGGCTATTCCCTATTCATTTTTTATGAAGTGTTAAGCTGGCCATGATGCTGTGCCCTAAAACACAAAGCACAAGGCATTGCCTGTTCCATTAAGCTGCCTGTTAGTTTGTAATGGGGAAGGTCTTGCCGGACTTCGCAGTAGGTGCAGGTAGATTTAGAAAATATACCTGTCATGCCATAATGCCCTTTTGGTTTTTTCCACACTCATCAATAACAATATATTTATGTTATTACCATAAGCATCAGAAATTCTGGAGCTTTAGATTATATTTAAGATCTCACTATTTTTACTATAGCCTGAATTATCATAAGCCTAGACTTTAAAACATGGTCAGATGATGTCTACTGTTGTAAATTTGACTTAACCAAACTAAATCGCAATTTCCTTTAAAACAGTAATTCTCAACTGAGGGTGGTCCCCCCCACCCCCACGCCCCAGGAACATTTAGAAATGTCTGGAGACATTTTTGATTGTCACAAGTGGGGGAAAGGTACCCTGCTATCATTTAGTGGGCAGAGACTAGGGATTCTGCTAAACATCTTATACTGCACAGGACAACCTGAAAAACAAAGAATTATCTGGCTCAAAATGCCAATAATGCCAAGGTTGAGAAACCCTGCTATAAAAAGAAAGATGATCCCGTCTGCACACCAAAGAATAGTGCAATATGAATAATATTCTTAGAATTCTTAGAGTAAGTTGCTAAATAAACATTCAAGATTATAGGCCAAAATACCATTCTTCAATGGAAACCAGAATATGCCAAAGTAGAAAATGCATATTTAATGGGTTTAACTGAAGGCCAAAGAAGACAACTAGATATAAACAGAGTGACATATGGGGACAGTCACAGCATTCACTAACTTTGCCACATACATACTTTCATACATACTTTGGAAATGGACATACATACACACAAAAACCTCCTTTATACATATATTAATAAAATGTATCTTATACCCCATCCATCAGGGCTTGGGGGGCCCTGGATGTTTATATTTTTAAGCTACAATTAGGAACAGAGGACTTCTCATACACACCGTTGTTAATCCAACCCCATGTGTGTCTTTGCTAATTGTATTTTATCAGTTAGTTTTTGCTGCATAACAAACCATCCCAAAACTGAAAAACTTTCACCAACAGACATTAACTTCATGTTCCTGGGCTGACTGGATGGATGGTCCAGGTTGTGCTCAGCAGGTGGTTCTGCTTCAGGTTGGGGGTCTTGCTCTTCACTCTTGGGCTGGACTTGGGTTGCTCCACGTGTGTTCTTTCACCCAGGCTGAAGGACAGCAGTTACCCATGGGAGGTTCTTCTCAAGGCAGGTATGCAAGTCAGGGAGCAGAAACATACCATGTATCTTAAGGCCCAGGATCCAAACTGGCATGCTGTCACCTCTGCCCACATCGCTGGCTAAAGCAAGTCATATGGCCAAGCCTGACATCAATGCAGTGGGGAAATATTCTCTGCAAAGTCACATGGCAAAGAGTGTGTAAACAGGGGAGGAGAAGAATTAGGAACAATTACGCAATCTTCCATAGGCATTATAGTGGTTCCTTATGACATCACCTCAAAAGGTTAATAGGTCCATATACAGCAACTCTGAAACCTTGCAAATACCCATTTTGGCTAGATCATCCATAAACTTTATTTTATTTCAATTTTTTTTTGAGATAGAGTCTCACTCTGTTGCCCATGCTGGAGTACAGTGGCCTGATCATAGCTCACTGGAGCCTTGAACTCCTGGACTCAAGCAATCCTCCTGTCTCAGCCTCTGGAGTAGCTAGGATTACAGGTGCATGCCACCACCACCACCAAGCCCCACTAATTTTTAAAAATTTTTGTAGAGATGGGGTCTCACTATGTTGCCCAGGCTGGTCTTGAATTCTTGGCCTCAAGCAACCCTCCTGCTTTAGCCTCCCAAAGTGCTAGGATTACAGGCATTAGCCACCATGCCTGGCCAACTTATCTAACTTTTTTAAAAAGTTTATTTTATTTTTTTAATGTGAGATGGAAAAAAATTATGTTAGAATATATGAACGTACAAAAGACTAGCTTAAAGAAAAAATTATTCACAATATTACAGTCTATAGATAATTACTATTAATGTTTGGGTAGATTTACTTTTAGCATTAAATTATTTTGGGGTTATAGAGGAAATTTTTGCCTATGTTGAGAATTCAGAAAATAATGGAAAGCATAAAACTTGTTTGAAATCCTCCTACACAATGAAAATCTCTGTTATCATTTTTTTTTCTAAGCATAGATTTTACTTTACTTTATTGGGATTTCACTATCCATGAATTTTTCATCCTGATCTTTCTGACCAAAATACATACTAAGGATACCCCATGTCATTAAATATGTTTCACAAAGTGTTAATAGCAGTCAAATATTCCAGAATATAGAGATCTTCTATCCAATCCCCTATTTAAACTATTTTTATCTTCATCTGTTAAGCCTCTTAAAATAGTGCTTTCTGTGATATTTATAAAGCATATCTTTGAAAAACAAAGACAACAGGAATATATCCCAGATATCGATCAAATTCTGGGTTTATACAACTTTCACTAGCAGAAATAGTGACTAAAACAACTATTTTTAGTCAGGCTAACCATGATAAAAACCAGAATTCACCAGGACCAATAAAAGTGACAACAATTTTTTAAAGAGTTTGTACCTGGCTATTTATTATTCTGGAACAAATAGTAATAATACTTGCTTTCCAGTGATCCTTTCCAGTGATTTTCTTCTAAGGACTGATAGTATGATAAATATCCCATTTGGTGATTATATAGCTAGACAAAGAGACATATTAAGGCTTTAAATCACAGAACTATGACAGTTTACAATTCCAGTTGCTTTCCACTATTTATTTTCCATATTTATTATTGAAATGCATCTTTTAGGGATGCATGTGGAGTTTTAGGGAGCCATGTGTATTCCTCTGGTTGACCACCTCGGATGTGGCAAGACTTACGTGTTGATGAGGCTTAAAGTGTTAGCAGATGCGAATGGTTTAAGGCTTAAGCTTTAAATGTTTAACCCAACTAGACGTTCATGTACTACAGACTGAAATTGAGTAGGGTTAAAAGAAATGGGCAAAGCAGGTATGGCTGCTTTCCTAGGGCTGCCCTAACAAAGTACTGCAAACTGGGTAGCTTAAAACGGCGGAATTGTGTTGTCTCACAGTTGAGGAGATGAGAAGTTGGAAATGCAAGTGTCAGCAGGGCCGTGTTCCCGCTGACACATGCAGGAGAGAATCCGTCCTTGCCTCTTCTAGCTTCTGGTGTTTTCAGGCAACCACTGGCATTCCTTGGCTTGTGGATGCATCACTGCAATCTGCTCTGCTGTCACAGGGCCACCTCCCCTGGTGTCTTTTCTCCTCTCTATAGGGACAAGTCACATTGGGTTAAGGGCCCATTCTATTCCAGTATGACTTTATCTTAACTAATAACATCCACAATGACCCTATTTCCAAATAAGGTAACATTCTGAGATACTGAGGGTGGGGGGTTTCAACATATCTTTTTGAAGGACACAACTCAACCCACAATTCCAGGAAATGGAAAGTTAAAGTTCTGAGTAACTGAAACAGCACCCCATAAGAGTGTCTGGTCTTATTTCTTCGCTGGAAATGGTGAATAAATAGTGGAAACATATTTCTGCAATTGTGGAATGGCTTTAAGTAATAGAACAATGGAAAGTTCCCCTTTGGTCACTTAACAACACATACTCTGTTTAGATTTCAAATGTCAAGAATATCATTCTGAGATATTCTGTCAGCATTCTGAGAGCATGGCATCTCTACATAGGATGGACACAACCTTAGTAAAGTAACCTCCTGAGTTAATTACTGTTTTCTGAGCATTTTCCAACTTTCTCTGAATTTCAACATTAGTGATATGACCCAGCTATAACCACACTGTGTGATATAGAGAGATATAGCAGCCAGAAAGGACAAATTTTTCAACTCCTCATACAACCCAAGATTTGGCTAATTGAGTCCATCTCAGTTGCAAAGGAGCCAAAAAAGAAGATATTTCCCAGAATGCGGCTTGATTAGAAGAGTCTGTGCCAGTGTATTTCAGCTGCATGCCAAACGACAATGTCCTGAATCACCAAAGAGAGCACTGTACTTGTGGAGTTCCTCATGTTGCTGTCCTCATCATTCTTGAGAAGTAATTATTGGCCACTGGCAGCTTTCAGAAAGCGGTTACATAAACCCCAAAGCTCATTTATTGATTGTCATGTAATGAATCAGTGACACAGAGACATTGTCTGTAGCTGAATTGTGAGTGCTTTATTCAATCCACTGTGCTTACAGAATACCCCTGGTAATGTGAAAAATATGTAGTATGTAAAATAAGCTCACTGGTGAAATGGATTTATAAAATATTCTTAGACACAAAGGTTAAGATTCCTCTTAAAACAATTTTTCTTAACATTAGGATTGATGAAAGATATCAAAATGACATTTTTTATGGATAATATGCCTCTCAGTAGACTTTGAAGCATCATTTGAATGTTAATTAATTAACTGTCCCATCCTTGAAGTAAGCACATTATTTCCAACAGGAAAATCTGAGACAGAGAGATAACGAAGTGACTTTCTTATGACCCTAACGTATTGGATGAAGTTAGGATGCTTACTTATGATTTCTATAGTCACTAAGTGCACATTCAGAGAAACATGTACACAGTATGTGTACTGAGCACGTTTTTGTATGCCCAGAACTCTGTCCTGTAGGACTTTCATGTATTTTCTAACTCACAGTAACCTTATGTAGGGGGAACTGTCATTCCCATTTTAAAGATGAGGAAACGGGACTAGAAAGGTTAAGTAACTTATCTATGGCCTCAAACTAGTAAGTGGCCCAGCATGGATATGAACCCATGGGCTTATTCCAGAACTTGTGCTCTTCCTCGGTCTAGTTTATCCCCATTTCTCTAAATGGTATCCTGAAGTTGTCTCTTCTGTCCTTTCTGAAGACATTCTGTAGCTGTGTTTGCAGCCAATGCTCATTCCAAAATTTATCACCGGTTCAGGGTGAGTTTAGTTGCGTGAGCTGTAAATTTAAGGATCAAGGATGCTACAGGCAGTGCCACATTGGATCAGAATAATCCATCTCTGTCATTGCATTTGTTATAGATTGCCCATGATGTCACTGCTGGAGGTCAGGTGTGGGCTGAAGGGGTTGGCAGCTCCAGAGCGCGGGCTCAGACAAGTCTGTGTGATGGGGCCGTCGTTCCTGAGCCCATCCGTGGAGGGCCAAGACTCCTCTAAATTGGATGCAGGTTGGAGGTGTCAGGGGTGCCAAGCACCTCCCTTGCATTCCTCCCAGCTCACATGAGCCGTTCTTCTTCCTGTGGAAAGCAGCCGCTGCATGTGTTCAGTATGAGAATGAGGATTATGTGAGATTATAAATAACATCCCCCCCCCCCACCACCCCCATGAGCATATTCCAGGAAAACATTTTGGGAGCCTGGAGGAAGATGAGTAAGTAGAAGCAAGCTTGGCCAGCTGCGACTACGGCCAAAACATGCATTGCGAGGTTACAGCCCTGCGATTTAGCTCTGCAACCGCGAGCTGCCGTGAGGACCGCCGCTTGTCTGCGATTTGTTTCTAAAATGTATCATTTGGGCACAGAAACACTCCCCCCAGAAGCAACGCAAAACAGATAACCAAACAGCTGACTCTCATGATTGAATTATGAGGTGTTAGAAAACTGTTTGGATGCATTCCTTGATGAGGAATGAGAGATGGGGAGGAACAGCTAACACCAGCACCACTAGATGGTTCTCAGGGCTTCCTCCTGACGTTCCGTGGGGCGCAGGGATAACATTCAGCCTCCAGGACTCACTGACCGTGGAGAACGGCGGAAGGTGCTGTTCATTTCTGCTACTCATAAAAGGTTTATGGTACTTTGATCCTTAAAAGCGAGGCCGTAGCCCTCCGACAAAGCGGTGCTGTCTGCAAACGGGTGTACTCAGGGCCGAGCACACAGACGCCTCCTTTTCCCACCCGGTCCTCCGTCCGTGGGGTCAGCCCTGGTGCTCCCCATCGCCTCTGGCAGACCTCACCCTGATTACAGTAACTTCCCAGCAGGGACCAGGCCACCTCCAACAATCACAACACCTCATTAAACCATCACTTCGAGCCTCCTCTCCCACTCAGGCTTCTGGCAGGACTGTGCCAATAGGGAAAGCCTCTGATGGATTTTTAATTCTATTTCTTTCCCCCCCTGCCCCCAGACTGGGAAGGTCTGGTGAAAGCTGGAGCCTAGAGGGTCTAGAAACCCACAAGCTGTTAATGACATGAATGATCAATTATTGACTGAGCCGTGAGCGCCGACCCAGATTCACGGAGAGGGGGTGGAATCCCAATCCCTGTCACATCCTGGCTGTGGTCTGAGCCGGGGTCCCACATCTCTGGACGTCTTCGCTATGCCCCCTGCCCCCCGAGTGAGACACTCTCACAGCGCCTGCCAGGTGGGGTCCAGTTTCTGCCTAGCCCGCCACGTATTTCCATCTCTGCTGTTCTGCCAAGTCCTTTGTCTTAGGGCATCGACACACCTATTCAAGCTCCTGCTACTTGTGTTTTTCTCAGGGAAGCCAGCGACAGCTTCTGAGGATTTCAGAAGCCAGGTCGATAGAAAAGAACCAGAGAATCAAATCCAGAAGGCTGGGCAAGGAGCTGACCTGTGCTATGGCTTCCAGCACGGCAGAGGTGAGACTCGCTGATCTCATACACTGGACACCAGCCTGCAGTTTTCATACCCAGGGTAACCGGTCTTCCTACCACAACGAGGATGATGATGGTGGTGATGACGATGATGATGAGTATGATGATAAGACTTTGCAAATAGCATCATAACTGACATGAGAAATGAGTATAATCTGATCCTTTCCTTCAACCCATGGTGAAATCATTTAACAAGTAAGAGATGCACATCTGTGATGGTTAACTTTAGGTGTCAACTTGACTTGGTTAAGGAAAACCCAGGAACCTGTCTGTGAGGGTGTTTCCTGAAGAGAACAGCGCATGAGCCCGAGTGGGCTCAGTGGAGAAGACTCACCCTCCACGTACATGGTGCCCGTCCAGTCTTTAGGGCTTGGAAAGAACAAAAACAGAGAGGAAAGATCACTGTGTCTCTCTCCTGGAGCTGGGATATTCCTCCTCTCCTGTCTTTGGACATGAAAACTCCAGGCTCCCCAACCTTTGGATTTCAGGACTTACACCAGTGGCTCCTGGCTTCTCAGGCCTTTGGCTTTGGGCTAAGAGCTGCACCATGGGCTTTCCTGGTTCTGAGGCCTTGGGCTTTATACTGAGCCACGCTACCTGCATCTCAGGGTCTGCAGCTTGCAGACGGCCTCTTGTGGGATTTCTCAGCCTCCTTAATCACAAGAGCCAATTCCCCTAATAAATCCCCTCTCATTTGTCCACACACTGTGTATATTCCTTTGGTTCTGTCAATCTGGAGAACCCTAATACAACATCCTGCATGAAGAATGCCATAGTGCACTAAATAAATCTCTTTCTTCGACAGTCATTTTTTGGGAACGTATTATACACAAGGCTTAAAGGAAACATTCAAAGATGTATAAGGTTCATTGCTCTTAAATCTTAAACTTGACCTTCAGTCTCTAGACAAATCCTAAGTGGCCCTGAATTTTTTCCTGTGAATAATGTAGCAATGTCTTCCTTTTGTTTGTATGCACATCCCTCACCCTACACGTGCCTGAAGTTGCTTTCCTGGTTGTGGTAATGTCACAGTCATTCATTTCCATTTACTCACCAAGAACCCTCTTGGCCCTAAGAATGTGGAAGACAGTAGCCCAGGCCCCAGAGATCAGCAGAGCACGTGGCTCATACAGGGACTGCTCTTAGAACTTTGGTGCTGTGAATCACCTAACTTGGCCAACTCATCAGGAATGGCAAAAATTGCTGCAGGGCCATTTTGTGGAATGAACTTCTGATTCATTTCCTCTTTCCTTACGGGAATCCTACAACTTGGTTGCGGGCAAAGCACAGGCTGCCCAGCTGGGTGACTGAGGCCACGAAGGATCTCTAAGGGTTTGATGGGGACAGAACCTGTTAGTGGAACAAGGGTGAGAGAACCAAAAGTGATTTCTGTAGGGAGAGTGGTCAGTGACTCTCTACGCTCAACAGCCTTTGTAGATAAGCAAAGAGACAGAGCCAGCCAGCAAGGGGAGTGGCTAAGCGTGGGCTCTCCAAGGCCAGGCGGTCTGCTCAGATTCCAGGCCCCACCACGTACTGGCCATGCAGCGCTGGACAAGTGGTCATCTTTCCACACCCCAGCTTCCTCACCTACATAATGGGGATAATAATGCTTACCTCAAAGTCTTACTATGAGGACAGGGTGACATGACATCAATAAATCACTTAGGACAGTGCTTGGGATGCAGTGAACAGTCAACAAAGGATGGCCAGCAGTGTCACTGAGGCACGTGGGTACAGATGCAACCGTGACAGCAGCGCGGGGGCCTGCGTCCTCACCAGCAGCACAGTAACTTCACAGAGCCGTGAAGAATGTGCGTATAATCCTCAGTCTGGCACCAGCACCGCAGCCTGGCAATAGATAGTGGTATCACCAACAGGATAATGGCCCTTTTGGTGACTCCGGACAGCCACAGGGAAAAGGCCCTGCTCATGGGAAAACAGAAGGTGATAAATACTTGGGGGAAAGGTTGTCCAGTGTGTTTTAGTCTCAATCTGATCTCAGAGAAAAAAACATTCTCTTCCTTTACACTGAGTTTCTTTATACCAAAGATCCCCTTACAGGAATGACGGCATTTTGAAAGCTTATGCTAAATCTTGCTGTTTGTCATAAATCCCCTAAACTGCTACTCTAAGTTTTCTTAACCTTGACCTTATGTTTCAGGGAATTCAAGCCAGAAGAAAAATAAAAGCCAGCCTCAAAATAGTTACTGTAGGCTGCAAGTTTCATAATGTTGTGACGGCATCCCATCAATAAGCTACAGCAACTTTCACACTTTCACAGCTGTCTGAATTTCCAGCAGGGTCTAATGCCACCTGATGGGTGGAGTTTCCTAAAGCAACGACACAGCTCAGCCCACTCTGGTTTATTAATTGCTCACAGTATTGGGAACAACAGTTTGACCTTAAGAGAAAGAAAATAGTTTTCGAAGGGACTGTTTAGTTTAGGTAGTTTAAACCACTTGCCTTCTGACCTTTTTCTTTGAGCCTTGATTGAATGTTGATAGAGTTTTTGCAAGAAGCGAGAAATAAATAAATACAGAGCCGTGGAGCTGTCACAAGTGGTACAGCAGCTCCTCAGAGTCACGGGGGTTTTGTGCTTTGGGGTCAGATCCAGGCATCTCCAATTACAGTGTTTTTTTCAGAATGCTGGTCTTCAGTGCTGGCATTAGGGGAGGGGAAGTGACATGGCATGCCTGAATCCTGGTGGTGATTCCACTAAGCTACAGTTGTGCCCAACAGGATTGCTTCACTTCTCAGTTCATTCATCTGCAAAAGAGGGGTCTTAGATTCAAGGACCAGCTGAAATGAAACTGATGAGTGGTAACCTCAGAATCCTTGGTCTTTGCTGTGCTGTACCCTGTCCATGGAAGGGCAGCTCACCATTCATTTGTTCGTTCATTCATTCATTCAACAGAGATTGCCTGCAAATATTAATCAACAAGCTCTGCCCTAAAGGCTTTCAGGGAAATGAATAAGTTTCCTGGTTTGTTCCTTTCTTCACCCTTCCAAGACCTGCTCCCAGATCCTTGTGCCTTAATAAGCTGACAATGACAGATAATGGCTTAAAAAGAAACTCCTCACAGGACCACTTGCTTTGATTGGAAATGACACCTGACAGTGGATTTTCAGAAAAAAAAACCACACCAAGTAGGAGGGATCCTGAAGGCCCTATGGCCTGTCTATAGATTTTCTTCACCACTGAAGAAGTTCTCCCTATTAAGCCTTCTCCCCGATGCCATCTGCGGTCAGTGACAGCTGCTCACCCCACCATCACATTTATTGACTGCACAATAAATGTAATGTGCTTGAATCATCCCAAAACCATTCCCCTGCCCTGTCTGTGGAAAAACTGTCTTCCATGGAATAGGTCCCTGGTGCCAAAAAGGTTGGGGACCCCTGGTTTAGAGGAAGAATTAGGATTGGAGAAGGAGTAGGGATATACTTTAAGGAAGAACAGAGTAGCAGAAAGAAAACAGCAGAGAAGAGATATGAAAGCCAGAGGAAAGTGAAAGCTGGTAGGTTAAAGAATTTGACCACAGGAGGAATGACAGCAAAAATGATGGATGAAGGAGGGAACAGACAGGAAGACCCGAAAAGCAGAAAGTAGGAGGAAAGACCCCAAAGGAAATTGGAGATGACTGTCCAAGGAGTGACGCTATCCTGAGAGGGAATTGACTTCAAAGAGGGTTACTCGGAGGGTTTAATGACAGGTTACTGACACGCAGGGTCAGGGCCCATTACTCTTCTATCAGGATGTGAAGATGCGAGTGAGAGCCAACTACCTGTCAAACTGCACACACATGACTTTCAGGCTCATTATTATACTACAGACGAATGAAATGAAAGCAGCTTTGAAAGGTCACAGCTCACTTTCTGATTAATTATCGTGATGCTCTTCAGAGGTTTCCAATCAAATAAACATCACTAAAAGATATATTCAGGTCTAAACCTCACTGATCAAGCAGAAAGAAAGTAAGCAATTGCCCTCATCCACCACAGACAAGAAGGGATGCACGCGATTAAGTGAAACTAAACCAAGTCAGCTTATTTTATCTGGCATTCTTTCAGGATTCTGCATTGTTGGTAAAGATTAGGACTAAAGAATGCAAAAGCATGCTGATCTTAAACCATCCACTGCAGACCAGCCAACAATCTCGGAGAGCTGTGTTTGTGTGTTGCAGGGATGGAGGGGGTGAGAGGACTATGCTGCACTCTGAAATTTTCAGAACATTTTGTCTAGGTATTTCTTTGTGGTGATTGCAAAAATGCTCTGAGTGTTTTCATAATCTCTGAGAGTTCTAGGTCTGATAAAGACCTGTTTCAGGTCCAGGGATGGAACGGGAAGAACAGTTTGCAAAAGTGCCAGAACTCTAAGAGTTGTGAAACCTAATCTCGTTCTTCTTGTGCCAGCATTCCCACATAAACCAGCAGACTGTTTGTCTCCATGAGGACAGGTCCAATGGCTACAGCTCAGCTTTGCTACACAGAGAGGTCAGCTAATATACAAAGGTGAGAACACGCGGGCCAGCTGGTTGACACAGCTGCAGAAAGAGGATTGTGCCTGAGTATGAGCTATGGCAGAGTCTCAGCGTTGCTGGTTATAGCGGTGCACGTTGGGCCTTCCCTGGTTTTCCTTACACCACTGGGCAAACGTACAGCATGTAGTCTGTCTCTCAGGAGAAAACTGCCCAGATGTGTACTTCTCCAAAGGGCAGTTTAGTGTAGTGAAAAGAACATGGGCTTTGGGGCCAAAAATGTACTCATAACTGTACGTTAGGTATTTAGTTAAAATCACTGCCTCATTTTTCTCATCTCTAAAATGCAGACAATAAGAGAACCAGAGACAGAAGACTGCAATAAGGCTTAAATGCAATAATACCTGTGAAGTGCTTAGAGCAATGTCCATGTTTACCAAGCGGTCAATACATATTTGTCCTTATTATGTTTTATTTGTTGTGCCAAATCCTTGGGAAATTATCATCATCCATTAAAAGCTTACAGGAATGTAGCTTTCTTGGTATTATATTGTGAACAGGCCTCCATTTTGGTGAAGAAATATACTCAGTGTTCTGCTAGAATCTAAAAACCTTTATCCTGAACTCTAAGATTTTTGTACATAGTATGGACTGCTGTGTTTTCTTTAAACATAACTGGTCTGCAGGAAGGTTGTGGGCTCCTTGGGCAGGAGCCCCTTACACTGTTGCAAACTCTCCAGGTGTCACCAAATTAGAAAAGCTTAATAGAAAATAACATAATCTCACCCATGGATAGAGTCGAAGAGAGTGTTTTCACCACTCTAGAATTGATCACAGCTGGGTTTTAACTAGCCAGCTCGTCAAACACATTTAAACCATGATTTAAGTTAAAATATGTGAAAGCTGGACAGACATGGTAATCAGAAGCACAGCTATTCTCTAAAGGGAAGTATATAAAGTATATGCATTCTATTTTCTAGAAGCTGTTATTGAATTTGACTCAGAGCCTTAGTTACTCCCTAATGTCGATTAAAGCACGTTAATGACATCAGTTGCAATTCTATTTACTTTAGGCTGCCTTGTGACAAGATGTCTCTATCCTTAGCCATCTATTTCAAAAAGTATCTCTTACGAAGAGAAAACTAGGAGATAAAACATAGATGCACGTCCGGGAAGGACACCAATTGGATATCAGACTGAGACGGGGGTGGGGGGAGGGGATGGGTGTATGCCTACATGATGAGTGTGTTGCGCACCGTCTGGGGAATGGTCATGCTTGAAGGTGCTGACTCAGGGGGATGGGCGGGACATGGGCAATGTATATAACCTGAGCTTTTGTACCCCCATGATGAGCTGAAATAAAAAAAAAACAACAGGGTGGATGGTCCAGCATAACTGCATCCAAACTATTGAATAAAAAATTAAAATATTAGGTATCATTTATTATCACTGATGTGACAGACTTATTATATATCTCATTTACTCTTTACAACAATCAAATGAGACAGCTATTGTTATTCCTATTTTATTTATGGATAAACTGAGTCCCAGGAAGATCAGTTTTATGAGGGTCACAGAGGTATTAGTTGGTAGAACTGAATTTCGCACCTATGTAAATCTTATTTTTAAGTCCAGTTTCTTCCCATTTCCCAATGCTATTTCTCTAAGTCCATTTTTTAAAGAAGGGAACTAAAGTCAACCTTATATCCAGAGGAAAAACTATTTTTAATTAGCATCCTCTGCTGGGATGGGTAGTATAATTATATTTATTCCACCATAAAAGATACCTTGGTTCAGACTGGAAAACTTTTAAAGTCAACATTCTCATTACCTGTCAAATTAGCTTGATACCATACTACTGAGCTGAGAATCTCCCAGTTCTTAATAAATATTAAATAACTCTTACCCTCATAGAGTCAAGCGATATAAACAGGGTTAGCACTACAAAAATAAAGCAGAGACATTGTTCGTATCGGAATGACCGGCACGCAAAGGAGTCAGCTCATAAATCCTGGGATAATTCTAATGCCATTTTCTAGATCAGAGACTTCTCAGCATGGGCCAGTGCCCCCACCCCTGCTGGCCTCTTCTCCTTCATTGTTCCCACCTGTGGGGAATGCAAGAGCCAGGGCTATCCCAGCCACATCTCCCAAAGCCTCCAGTTGTCGCAAAAGGAGCCACAGAACTGAGTAGTGTCAGAATACACTTCTCCACCCCCAAACCCTGGGGTTGATCCTATAGCCCTGATGGGTCAAGGAGCCCACCAACTCCTACTGTCTCTAAGAGATCCTGCTTTGGGAGAAGCCCTAGACTGGGACGCAGTGTGTGTCTTAGAACTTTCAAGAACAAATATGACATTACTATTTTTGGAGACATTCAATCAAGCAGCATCTCTTTTTATATTGTTTCCTTTTTTTGTTGTTGTTTTTAGTGGCTTACCCACACATAAAGTTAACTAATCTTTTAAAATTGCTTTTATTTCAAAATTGGGCAAAAATTGTGACTCTGCTATGGACAGAGGAATCAAACATTTCTTCCTGCCGTGGGAGAAAATTCCAGAGACCCACAGCTTCAGTATGCTTTCAGAATTTGTGCAAGTTAAAACTAAGGTAGGCTTAGTGTAAAGATAACATACACACCCCAAAACCAGGACTTCAATACCCATTCACTGTATTAAAAACATTTTTGATTCTTCTTGCCTCAGGTAGTCTCTCACAATGGCTTGGAGACTGGTGCACTTTGACACCTTTCAAGACTTAACACTAATTCTCTAAGCACACCTGACCTTAGTCAATCAAAATTGAAACTAAAGGAAACGTATCAGGGCAACCTGTTTATTTCAGGGCTATCTTAGTGTAGGTCTATCACTCACAGTACACTGTGAACTGTACTCAAACTTGTTGAGTCTTGTTTCTATGCTAAGGCCTTTACCTTACAGTTAGGTGACTGTTGCTATATTTCAGGGAGATCAGCTGGAAAAAAAATCTGTCATTTTTTTCTAAGCAATTTATAGGCTTTTCTTTTAGGGTTACCTTGAATCTTGGAACTGATCATGTAATTATCCTGAATTGACTTCTGAGATTTTGAGAACTGATTTGTGATCTGCTTTAACCGTAGCACAGGACTTTCTGCTTATATAGTCCTGCCAATTAACGTTTCTTCAGCTTTATTTTATTATTGTATCCTGATTTTTCCTTTGCCTTAAATGCTTTATCTAATTTCCCCCTATATCTATTTATACACTCTAAAATATTTTTTGTCAGCCACCATAAATCCTTTTTATAAGAAAAATTTTAAACAAGTAATAGTGAAATGAATTGTCCAGACTGGTAGCGCTCTGTTCTTTCATATTGCTCTTTCTTTTCTAATACTATGCTGATTTTCTCCAAATAAGTTATTGGAGTGCCTTAAACCTGAGTAGGAGAGACTCTCGATTGGTCTTATTTAGAGGGGGACTCTGCCCTGTGGCCTAGTTTTTACTTGTCTTTTCCCTTTCACTTTACTTTTGTGTGCTGTTCTCTCTCCTTTCTCCAGCCAGTCACCCCCCAACCCCCCGGCTGCCCCCAGGCAACACTCAGCAGTTCTACTTTACAACACCGGGTCCACAGGGAATCTAACCTACAGCACAGCCTGCACTAAGAAGCCCCAGGTACAGCCTCATGTCCCCAGGACATGGTAAATTGTATAACTATCCACTCTGGTTTGTTTCAGGGAAGCTGACATGTCTATATGGAAAACACTGCAAAGAGTGGTTTGCTGAAAAGAAATAATCACAGTGAGCCTCTCCTAAGGAGCACTTAGGTCCACATCATTAATCTTTGTAACACTCCTATGGAAGAGGCAGGGGGCAAGTTCTCTCATGCTAGTGTTTTGCAGATGAGGGGATGGGGCAGGCCTGGGGTTATGCATGGTCTGAGAGGGAGTAAGGGTATGAGGAGGGAAAACCCAACACCCTTGAGGTCCCTCCCCCAGGCAACCTCAGTATTGACAGCTCCCGTGCAGGCTGCAGCCTGAGCAAATGCAGGTTTTGTCTTTATAGGACTGTTTAACTTTTCAGGGACTGTATTCTTAGATGGCCATCCATATCGCCTTCCGGAGCTCAACACCAAAGGTTGTGTGGTCAGTAGCTGCCAACGGGTTGAAATTCCAAGCCTTCAGGCAAAGGTTTAATTTCAAGAAGTTTCAGCTCTTGCTCACCTCTTGCACAAATGCTCCAAGCACCACCTTGGGTTTCCTCCCCAGGCAAATCTAGGCTGTTTGTTAGGCCTGCACAACCTTCCCTAACCCTTCATTCCCTAAGGCACTCAGCATAGGGGGCCGAAAATGCGAAGGTGGCAAAATTGGCTGTGACACCAATCTTATGCCACACCACTGCGTATAATAGACATGGTTTTGCCTTTATCATTTTGCAGCTGTTTGTGAAAACAAAAAAGCTGTTTGTCTACATGTGTGACTTAGTAACCATTTAATGAAGCTGGTAACTAATCTCCTACACCATGCTCGATTATTTGCAGAACTACCATCCACAATGCAACAGTAGAAAAAATGAGTAAAAATGAGGAAAAAAGATAGCAAATTATCAAAATAATCAGTAAGAAACTAAAAATAGAACCTCCTACAGAATGGCCTTTTCCTTCCAAGATGGACATCAAACACTTTTGTGGCACAATCTAAAGTGATGTAATTTTCATAAGATTTAGGATGGGTTTATTTTTCGTGTGCTTAGTGAGGTCTCTCCTTAGGAACCCCAACAATTGTGAAATAGACTTTTATTTATCTAGAAAGTGAGAAGCTAGAAAGCTAAAACAAAGATCTGTGCAATACAATTTATGTTACAAGTAATCATAATGATTACTGAGCACTCAATATATGCCTGGCATTGTGCAGTGTTTTATATGCATTACTTTATTTAATACTCATAAAAATTTATGAGGGATATTCCCCCATTTTACAGATGAGAAACAGTGTTAGAAAGGTAAAGTAACTTGCCTAAGGTCATTCACCTAAGAAACATACTGCCTGAGTTTGAATCTAGGTTTTTTTCTGACCCCATGTTAGTCAACCTCCAGTTTTGCAAGATTCTGAAATGTCCTCTGAATTATCACATACAAATTAACTTTTGTGTTAACTAGCAGTGTCATATTTTAATATCAAGTGTGTGGTTTTCCATCTCTGTAAGTTTTGTAGGAAAAAACTGACCGCACCAAACTAAGAAATCAGATGCTTAGGTTGAAAAGACAATGTGAAAATCAAATAAAATCACGAAAGTGGAAAAACCTTTGAAAAATGCATTACATTCTACAGAGGAATGAGGATGTTATTACTGTTAAAAATGTCAATGTCAGTGTGATGTGTAATACTTCTCAGGTGATCAGAATATTTTTGTAAATCAAAATACTTGCTTACCTAACCAATTTGCACGCTGGTAAGTGTGAACAAGCTACCGTTTCACCTCTTAGAGTTTAGGCATTAAAATCCCTTGCTTTCCAACTTATTTCTGGGCCACATCACTTGCTTGGCTCTGTAGTTCATGGCTGTGTCACGAGTTTCTCTTTGATAAGCTCAGAAAACTCCTGAAGTGCAACAAAGTGTTAAGATGCTGACTTATACGAATGACTATTAGGATCGCCACCAAGTGTGCTGATTGACCATCTCTTCCCCTCACCCACCCCCGTTTTCACGTTGCCCATAACTACGGCTTCATAAACCAGCAGGCAGCACGGCCGGGGACCCAAGTAGTCTCACCTGATCGGTGAGGCGTTCCCAGCTCTGAAGTTGTGCGTGGCGTGGAAACTATCAATGCAGCTCCGGGCAAGGGACTTTAAGACAAGACTGCCAGAAAGACCCTGCCGGAGTTCCTTACTTGTTTAGAGCTTGAGTTACGAAGAAAATAGCGGCATAGCTCAGGGATAAATGAAACGACCAGAGGACTGTCTCATAAGGATTTCTTAATGAAGATGGCACCTTATATACAGTGCTTTTTCAGGTCTGAAATAAGGCAATTTGGGAGACCCGTAGTAGCCTTTCAACTCCTCCTTCCTCCCGGATTCTGCTTAGAGAAAAGAAGACAGTTGGAAACAGCAGTAGGTCCTTAAGGGGGAAAGGCAAACATTGGCCTGACCCTGGGCTTAAGAAATCAACTGACAACAGGAAGGAAGCTTATTAACCCCTCTCCTCCTCCTCCCTTTTCCAGGGTGAGAATCGGCTCCTCCTCCTCCTCCGGGTCGTGCGACCCTGGAGCAAAATGCAAACCACTGCCTGCCTTCCCCACCCCGCACTTCTCTCCCAGAGGAGGAAGAGGGAAGAGGAGAGAGCACAGGCCCAAGCCCAGTCGAGCAAGTCTGTCAATTGGGCGTGAACGTCCCGACGAGACGACCGGCCCGACACCGCAAGCACCAGGTTTACCTGGCTGAGTTGGCATACAGCACCCCAGCTCCTGGCCTGACCCCCAGCCCCAGGACATCCCCGGCCCCTGCGCCTGGTGCAGGTGGTGCAAACGCCCCTGCTCTCCGGCGCCCCCTGCCGGGAAGAGGGAAGGCGGCGGCCGCGGAGAAGCAGCGCGCGGGGCCGGGACAGAGCTCGGGCGCCGGGAAGGAGCCGGGAGCTTCCCTGATGGTGCCGCCGCCTCCTCCGAGCCGGGGAGGAGCAGCCAGGGGGCAGCTGGGCAGGAGCCTGGGTCCGCTGCTGCTGCTCCTGGCGCTGGGACACACGTGGACCTACCGAGAGGAGCCCGAGGACGGCGACAGGTAAGCGCTGCCAGCCCCAGCGGAGGGCGAGCTCCTGCCTGGTGCGCGCTCTGCTCGCGGGGTGCGGGCGGTCCCCCCTGACCGTCCACTCCCGCAGCGATCCGCACGGCCTAGCTCCTCCGGCCACGGGCAGGGTGCTCAGCTGTCCTGGGCGACACTTCACTCTGCAGCCGGGCACCAGCTTCCGCGCCGTCAGCCTGAGCTCCCGCCGTCCGTGGGTCGGGGCTCTGGAATACCCTCCGGCCCGCGTTCCTGCCCCCCTCCCGTGCCGCACCGGCGGGCATGGCTCCCGAGCCCCGCTTCCTTAGCTTCTCCTTTCTCCTGGGACTGGGCTCGCTCCCTTGTGACCCTCGCCTGGCGCGTCCCTGTTCCCGGAGTCAGCTCCGCAGACGCGCTCGGGGACCAGCGCCTGCCCCGCGCTCCTGGCGCGCTAGAGGTCCCCCAGCGCGCGCGCCCTCCGCTCGCCGGCTGACAGTCACACGTTTCCTCTGCTACTTTCTCGCAGAGAAATCTGTTCAGAAAACAAGATCGCGACGACTAAATACCCGTGTCTGAAGGCTTCAGGCGAGCTCACCACGTGCTACAGGTAAGCCTAGGGGACAATGCGGAGTGGCAGCCGCCGCGCGCCCCGGCTGCGTGGGGAAGCGCCGCCGCCAACGAGGGGTGTGGAGTCGCGTTCCGTGCCCAGGAGCCCGGGTAGCCGGGACGTGCTGGATGTGCGCTCCTCGGTGCCGACCTTGGTGCTGGTTGGTCATGGGCCAGAGCAACACCGGGGACTGCGTTTGCATCTGGAGTGTGTGCCTCGGGTCCTGAGACTGTGCCGCCCCCTGAGATACTTGCGTGGTGGGAGTTAGAAGGGAAGAGGTTGCAAGTTTTTGGAGGAGTGTATTGGAATTTGGGTGTAAACAGCGGGGCATAGCAAAAGACGGAAGGCTGCTTTTATATTTGCGTTTTGTTTTGAAAATACAAAGTCAACAATAAGGAAATACTTGGCACTTGGCTGTCTTTTTGACCTTATGTTGGGACAGAATGGATGAGTCTTATGGCCTCTGGACGGAATGGGGGGAGATTGCGGGTAGTTGTGGTTGTGTTGAGTGAAAACATCAAGATTGTTGGGACACAGGAAAAGGAACAGTCTGTCTCTGAAAATGTGGGCCACAGATCCACCTGGGGTGTGTGTCAGTCACCAGGGCGCTTGTTAAAACTAAGCGTGGACAGGGCTAGGGAAGCTGTAGTGACAAAAATGCTCCCCAGGTGGTTCTTATCCCCAACAGGAGATAAGAGCAGGTGGTTCTTCTCCTCAACAGGAGAGAACCACCTTTCCCTGCTGGCAGCCTTTTGGAGGTGAGGGGTGATTTAGCTTTTTCACTATGAATTCTTGGCTTCTGTTCCCATGCTCTCACTGGTTGGAGGAGGCACACGCCCACAAACATTTATTGGATATTTGCTTTTTAAAGGTACTATGGTCACATGCCCACAACAGACTGTCTCTGAGGCTCATGCGCTCTGTTCAGGGTGCCAGGAGATAACATAGCAATCCCCAGAAATGAACTTAAAAGGCAGTTTCACTCTTCATAATGTTGTAACCTGTGAATTGGTCATAATGTTGCAAGAAACTTTATTTCACATACACAAAGATCCAGATACAAGTGGTTCCAGGGCTGTCAAAGGCACCATCAGTTACGTTGTGTACTCAAATACTTCTAAATCTGTCATGGGCGATGGAATGACAACGATCACTTAAGTGAATCAACAGTCATTCCTGTTGGAAGGGCTTGGGAAGGGCTGCTTTCTCTAGGGGGATGAACACTGAACAAAATGTGACAGAGGAGAAAGGAGTGTGTTCAATTGGCAGGTAAAGATTTTAAGAGGTTAACTGGGTGAGCAAGCAAGGTCACCTGGCTGGTAAAATGACTTGGTGGTGTTGGCAGCAGGACTGCCTGCCTGGTTCCAGCCTGTGTTTCATCCACATGACAGAATATTTCTTAGCACACGTTGTTTTTCTATCACTGCAGTATAAAGCTTCTAATTTAACATGGAAAGTGTCCCTGAGATGGTTTGCTCATATGTTCAGTCCCTGAAGGTCAGACTTCACATAAATCAGTGACAGTTAAACAATGCATGTCAGATTTTCAGAAGCCATCAGTGCCCGATTATTCTGTTGTGGTTGTTACTATCATCTTTTTCAGACTTTTTAAAGCAGTGTGGTGTTTCTTTTACACTGAACAAGAGACACTAGCAGTGTGTTGGCATTGTTTTCGCTAACAGCTACCCAAAGAAACAGCTGTGAGATCTAGCAAAAAGGAAATTTTAAGGAAAAGAGTAAAGAACTTTGTTTTAAGGAATGGGACAAGATGTCTTCAGCTCAAAAGTGGTGTTGATTCCTGTGTATATGAAAAGTTTTTTGTTTATGAAAGTCAAGAGTTTTATGTGCACTCTAGTGGTGTTACCCTATTACCGTAACTTACTAATCTCTTAAAGACAAAGTCGGTTGGTAGTTTCTGCCCCTCTTTTGCTTTTGAACCCCGTGAATGGAGGAATGCCACGTGTTCCTTAGTTTGTGAGTTGACTGTCCTCGCCTTGTCGACCCTAGCTGCTTCAGGTGTGGTCTGGAAAGCTGCTCCACAGCATCATCTGGGCACTTGTTGGAATCTCAGGCCTCTCCTCAGACCTCCTGAATCAGAATCTGCATCTTAATGAGATGTGCATTAAATCTTGAAGCACTGCTGTAGAAACCAGCATCCTCACCCCCAGGGACACACGTGAGCTGGTTTAGACAGATCCTCAGGTGAGCAGTTAGCTCTTCTACCACATTAACCTAAAATGAGACAAAGAACCAGTCTTCTAGGAAACCAGATTCTTCAAGGGTTACTTTTAATTAAGCTGTTGGTAAGTCATATAGCATTACTGCTGGGGAATGTTCTGAGTAGATGCCCACTCTTTACCCAGGGGTCTTTTGGCAAATGGTTTTCAGCACAAGTGAAAGAACTTTGGAAGCCATTTCTGAACTTGAAGTGTTTAAGTGATTTTTTTTAAAAGCCATTAATATGGAGGATAGGTTTAATATAAAAATGAACATGGTAGACATAATAAATCTGATCTGCCATTATACTCAATGGTATATGGAGACCTAAGTGATTTGGAGAAGAAAAGGTGGATTCAGAATATCCCGTGTCTTAGACCTGCCTCCTCACCTCAATTCTGTCTTGCCAAGGACTTGGTGTTCAGCACTGTCCTACATACTTTACACACATCATTTCTAATCCACGATCGACTCTGTAGCATTTGTGTTATCTCAGCTTTACAGAGGAAAGAACCAAGGCTCAGACGGATTAAATAACATGCCTAAGATCACAAAGCTAATACGTGTAAAGAGTCAAGAGTCAAATTCAGGTTTATCTGACTTCAAAGCCTGGGGCCTTTCATTATTCCACAGGTGCCCTCAAAAGGGGCTGAATGTTCCAGATCCTGGGATGTAAGTGAGGAAGAAGACTATAAATCCAGATGGCTATAAATTTCAAAAGCTTTCATGGAAACACCAACATCCACTGCCATAGTGGTCTTTTTGAATGACCATTGCCCTTAAGGTCTTAGAGAATTGACTTTACATGTACACAAAATTGGTTCATATGTGTAAAGCTTTCCTTCCTTGTAGGATTTTATCTTAATCAGTCAATGTCTTCATAGATTCTCTATCTCCAATGTGTATTGTGCCAAGTACCCAAAGTTGAATAAATACTTTTTGAATGAATGCTAGGGACAGCTTAACAGGTTTAAAGAGTACATATTTGCCTAGCATTATAATCCAACATAGGGCATATTCTTACTAGTAGTTAAGGTATCAGAGTTGGAGTGTGATTTGTCTGAAATGAATTTATTACACCCAAACTAAGCATATAAAACCAAGTGCATAAAGTTACTATGACATTACCCTTTTGTGGCTATTGAAGTTTTTCCCACAAGTTGACTTTTTTTTCCTCCCTATCTTTCTCAAAACATGTAGTTCCAACAAAAGGTTTGTGTTTACCTTTCCTTTATTGAGTTGTATCAATAAAATGACGTGTTAAAGGCTTTCATTAAATAAGAAATGAATTGTATATAGGAAACATCAATAAAATCTAGTTTGAGGCTATTGAATAAACATCCTAATTAACCTTTTTGATTCCTTAGGACTTATCGAACATCTGTTATGAGCTTAGAATAATTCTAGAAAATGTTTAAGTATAAAATGATAAGGGTCTCACAGACTTGATCTTAGACAACACCTTTGAAACTGTGACCAGTACACAATGGTATATGATTGAGTTCAAAGTCATGTAGTTCATATGTTTATTGGGGATAGGGAGGAGATAAACAGGTAGAAATGGCTTTTTGAGCAAAAGACTTTGTTCTTCAAGGTGGCTCTTTAACATAGAGCGTGTTAAGTGTTTTCCTAAACTGCACTGGCTGTGACTTTCGGCTTTGAGGTTCACGGGCCTCTAAGTTGGGGCTGAGCGGTATGGGGGCCCCAGGCACCCTCAGTCTTGCCCATGCTCCCACATCCGTCCAGTCAGTGGTGTCTCAGTAGGCAATATTCTTGCTTAGGGTGGCTTATGTTCCCATGGGAGACAGGGACATGGGGGATATAAAAATTCTCACTCTTCTTTAAGATAATGCAACCGTGTTGTCAAGTCCTCCGAGAATGTGGAAATTAATGTGATTTCTGCAAGTGTGTTTACTTGAAGTTTGTAGAGCAAAGTCCTCTTAATTGGAGCAGCACGGTAAGATTGATGACACTGAGCTCTAGCTAAGGATACGGTGAGGAAAGGCTGTAGAATACACTCACTGCTCTGGGAAATCGCTGAGTTCCCGCAGAGGGCTCTGGTGTCAAAACACATACAGTAAAACTCTTTGCTCTGGTTTGAATCTCGGCTCTGCTGCTTAGTAGTTTTATGACCTTGAAAAGTTTCCTAATCTCTGTGCTTCGGTTTTCTCCTTTGCAAAATGAGCATAATATTAGTGTTGAAATTACAGGGATGCTGTGAGGATTAAGTGAACTGATGTATGTAAAGTGCTTTGAAAAGCTTGAGACACAGAAGGTGCTGGATAAGTGCTCATTGTCATCATTGCATCTGCCGAATCTGGCATGTTGAATGTATGTAGTAGGTGCCTAAGGGATATTTGCCTTTTGTGAGTTTTATTGACCTCTATAATATTTTTAAAATTTTGAATTCAGACCACAGCGAGATATGTCACTTGTTCCTAGATGCTTTTCCAAATGTAAGATAGCCCAGAAATCTAGCAGGATAGTATCAAATGTAGGGCAGACTAGAAATTTTCTTTGGGAAAATTACAGAATATCTCTGCTTCCTGACTACACAAGGTGTACTATTCATGACCATATGAACAGGTGGAAGGTGCAACCTGTTTGAACATGAAGTTATCTCATTTTACGGAGGATCAGAGAGGTTTGCTCCTTGCCCAGGGCCATGAATGAAGGATCTTACTGGCAGAAACAAGACTGGATCCTCAGCTCGGTTCTGGTTTCTCTCTCCTCTGCTGCCTCCCTGTCCCAGGGCCAGCATAACTGAGGACAGGCACTAAGGGCAGCTCTGAATAATTGTTGGCTCATTCAGGGCATGTGGTTCCCCTTTCAAAAAGCACTGTTGTGTTGTTTGCAACAACCATCCAAATATCCCATCGCCAAGGAGGAAAGAATACGAAAGTTGTAAAGAACAGAGGTGGGTGGAGGTGTTTTTTTTTTTTTTTTTTTGCAGAACTGCCTAAATCACACATGCTGCGAAGGCAGGCAGGCTTCTCCCCTATGTGAGGCCATCTCTAACATGGGTTTCAGATGCACTAAGGGCATGGACCATCTGTCCTCTCATTCATGACTGTCTCCTTTGAGGCCAGCTCTATGCCTGGACAGAGTGGTGGTTCCATACACGTTTGAGTAAGTGAATATGTTAATGTTAAAAGTAAATAATGATGAGATTTGACCTAAATCTTTTAGGCCTTCTGGAACTTTGTTGCTATCCAAATGCGCTTCCTTTAAAAGCTGGGATGGAAAGGCACTCTTAGAAACCAGAGATTAACTGTACCTCTCAGATGCTGCCGTTACTGTCATTGGTTCCCAGCTAGACCTGCTTGACTTTAATTGCTAATGTGTTACAGGTGCTCGGCAGCCATAGCTAACTCTGTGAACTTGCCATTTTTAAATAACACCTGAAGAGGACGTGTGGGTTCCTGCCCATGTGTTAATTGTGCCAAAGACACTGGCTTTGAAGTGGAGGATCAGTTTTAAAGGGGTTTCCCCCTCCCTCCCACAAGAACAGGTGTTAGAGGAAGGAGGGAGGATGGAGAATGTTGGCCAAGGCAAGGTTCTGTATCACTTCTCAGTCTCTCTCAGAGAAACAATACAGAGCTATTGGCAACAACTAACAATTGAACTCACCAGCCACAAAAGGCTGCACTTTCACTGTTGTGTCCTTTGAGATCTGATCCACTTGCTACTCAGTTGTGGATGCTTCCTGACTGCCTATGGTTAACTTCATCTTTTGTAAGTGAAGCTGGGGTGGTGGGTGCACCCGGAAAAACCAAGTGCTCTGTTTCTTTATTCTAGGTATTCTGTCTTCTCAGGAGAAGGTTGGCATTTTAATCAGCAGTTTCCATGTCAGTGCTGTTCAGCTTCTCAAAACCTGCTACCCTCCTGCTCAGCAGGACCCGAGCTGCTTTTGTGAGTTTAGGGGTCTGCTTGCATTCAGAGCATTCCGAGTATCTGCAGAACAAAGATCTCATTCTGTTTTAGATTATTGCTTGTATTTGGGTGATGAAAAAGTAAATAGCTATAACATCTGCAGTTCAGCTTCTGCCAAGCTAGGCCCTTTTTCCATGAAGCCGTTTACTAACTTTAAAGTCTTACTAACAACTCTCATTCATCCGTTCAGTCAAATACTGGAGTGCTTCTCTGCCCAGTGCAGTTCTAGGCACTAAAAATGTATCCGAATAAAACAGACAAACCTCCCCCCATCCCCCCAAAACCCCTCTGTCCTCATGGAATTTGTGGATTTTAATTGAATTTGTTTTTCAGTGGAGAAACTTTGAACTAAGGATGTCCTTTGGGACATTTTTAAGATAGTTATGTTTGGTGTAAATCTGATTAATGTCACATCTTTGGGAGCTACGATCTTAATTTCCTGTAGCCCAGCTGTATCCTTTCAGCAAAAGAAACCCCACAGCTCCAAACAGGGACACACAAACACAGGGATGGTGATACCGAAGTTTTTTCTGCAGAGGCGCTAGTGAGAACTTAGCTCCTGACACAGGTTTCTTCTGAGATGTATTGGAATGTGAAAGCATTGCAAAGAGGAGGTAAGTTCCCTTGCCGTGTGACTGGGAGGTGGATGGCAGCATCAGAATTGCCCCAGTAGGGACAAAGGCCCCAGCCCAGTTCACCTCAGCCTAGGCCAGCCTCACGTTTTCTGACGGTGACTTTGAGTAGAGTGTTTTAAGAAGGTGCACCCCTCTGACATTCCTTGACTCTCCTCTTGACACATTATAGATCTGTTGTTGTATATGTTCGTGCATGTATCTGAACCTCTTTGGCCCATTTCTATTTCCATCCTGAAACACCTGTAGAAGGTGAGGTAGTGGTTATGGCTACACATTTAATCCCCATTGAGCCAAGAGTAGCTTCCTCTTTCCAGCATCGGTGTCTGATCCCTGCATGTCAGGAGCACGTGTGAGCTTGGGTGAATACATACGTTGCTGCCTTATTCATTGTGGTAGAACATGCACTAGATCCTTTGTGATTTCAGAAACTTGGACCACATCTGTTTTCAGCCCTCTCCTCTTAACTACTCTCTGTGGGAGATTCTGTGCTTCATCTGGAGTAAAGGTTGTTGTCCTTAGTCCTCTGGGAGTGGCAGGGGCAGATGTGAGCCCTGCCAGCTGCTCCATGGGGACTGTGTCTGCAGAGAACCTACAGAATACACGAGGGCCCGTGCCAGGCTGATCTGGCTCTGGGAGGCTGGCATACAGCAGAGATGGGCAAACTAGGGCCTGTGGCTTGTTTTGGAACTACTGGTAGCCTAAGAACGGTTTTTACATCTTTAAAAGGTTGTATGAAAGAGAAAAACCATACAATGGGGTCCTTATTTGGCCCCCAAAGCCTCAGATACGTACTCTCTGGCCCCTTGGAGAAAAAACTTGACTCCTACAGATTCATGTTAATACAAAGACCAGGAGTGGGGTTTTCCATCTACATACACACTTCATCCGCATGTCTTAGTCCTCAAGGAGGTGACTTTGGGCACAGTCATTTACTCAGCTTCATCTTTGGGTCATTTACCTGTGTATTGCCTCATTTATTTTATTTGAATTTCTTGGCCAAGCACCTTTAGTTGTGACTTGGTTTCCTGATCTCCAGGAATCAGTTTTTGTTGAGCAGGGACTTCTTTCAAGTCATTATCCCTAAATGATCTAAATGAGTATAACTTGTCAGCGTCTAAGAAGCTGACTTAATTGCAAGTAGTTGAGCACTAACTTCTGTCTTTGTGCGTGTTTCCAAGACAAGCCTTCCCCTGCCAGTTCAGTAATCCTCGAATTGCTTTGGCGGGCTTTCCGCTTCCTTCATTATTGACTTACGTATTAATTTTCATAGGCTTTGACTAAAAGCTACCTCTCTGTACGCTTTGACGTGTTTTGAATTTGTGTGGTAGAAAACTTTCAAAAGTCAAATGATAGTGTTTCTAGAGGAATACACATGTAGAAAAACAGCCACTTTCCACGAAGAGTGCTCCAAATCAGATTTTTAACTTGTATATTTTTGCCCTATAGCTAAAAAAAGTAATATACCACTGTATAGTTACACTATGCAAAATAATGGTCACTAAACTTTTGAACTTTTAATAATGCCAACTGTTCCATAAAGCTCATGGAGACCCCTAAATATTAACTTGGAACAGTGAGTGTGGAGGAGAGAGTAGCAGAGACTAAAGAATTCTTCAAAAGATATTCTGAGGGGAGAAGCAAAGTCTGATGGTGGTATTTTGGCAAAGAAGGGAAAAGTAGGAAATGGTTGGAATTCATCACTTGCTGTAACGGCAAGGTGAGGGAATGCTGTGAACTGGAGGAGAAATACGGACACAGAGCGTGCTCAGGAATAGAACGGATCCTATGGAGATGAAGCTGTGTGTTGGGGGAAGAGATGTTCATAGTCACGTCATGTGGCAGCTTCTGACCTTGGTAACATATTTTAACTTATTTTTCCTTAATAGAGGTTAAGATAAAGGCAGACTAAGAAAGGTTCATAGATTTTACAAATATAAGTTTTGTAACCCACACGTTTCTTGCTCTATTTTTTTCAGAGGTCGGAGGCCATCTAAAAGCACAGAGATCACGCTGTGGCTTTTTCTCCAATTGTTACCTCCCTTTGCTTTTGTTTAGGATTGCTCTAGGTAACATGTCCGTGCTTCCTTTTGGAATTTTCCTACAGAGAAGTGGTTCACCATTTTTGTGGTGAGAAATTGCATAGCAGAGCAGACGCTGGCTTCCTAGGAACCCACCAAGACCACAGAGATCGTTAAGCCAAGTGCAGGTTGTGAGAGAGCTAGACCGCAGCGCCCTTGGGAGGCCAGGTCGTCTTAAAACAAAAATGCACAAAGTTGAGTCCTGGCAGAATCTGAATGATTAGAACTTATAATGTTATATGAATGGGCTTTTATCCAAGGAAGTTTGAAGGATTTTTAAAAATTCTGAGAATTTGATTTTTTTGGGGGGGCGGTAATAACTTGCATATGTCAGTTTCTGCAGATCACCCTTGCATGTTCTAGCCTAGTTGGGTGGACATAGTGAGAGAACTATGTGCAGTAAGTAACCCCATGCTTATGTCTGGCAACAATTTCTATCTGAAACAAGGATGAAATAAAGGAGGAGGAGGAGAGGGATGAGGAGGAAGAGGAACATTGAATACCAAAACAGATATTTATTTTTGGTGATATCACAAAAGGCTTTGAGTAACCAAAAATGGATATCGAAAACATCATGTGCTTTCTTTGAGTACCTCAGATTGCCCTGTATGAGGACTCGTGCTGCCCGAAGCCATCCTAGCTTGCCTTTACCTTATACGAGCTCTCATGTAGAGTGGCCAGGTACACGTCACGGCCACGTGCAGGTACGTGGCTGGGCTGGGATTCTAAGCCAGGCAGCCTGACTCCGGAGCCTGTGTTGTTCCTAATCACTGGGCTCTTGAAGGCCTGACGATTGTGGTTTCTTTGCTTTCTTGCCAACTGCAAATTAAAGAGGCATTTAGAAGAAGAAAGGAGGCCTGCTGGAAACAAGGGCATCGATTCTACTGGTAAAAACAAAAGTTGGACAAGTCATCGAAAGCAATCCTGGGAACCGCCCATTCCCCCGCAAAAGAACCAGCCCTCACTGGCACTATTCAGTGAAAGATGCGTTATCGTGCACGTTCCACTGTCCAACATGGTTACCCTGAGTTATCCTATGTAATTAAATTAGCTTCAGCAATATCACTGAAGAAAAAGGATTAAATTTTATCTAAAACAGCATAAACCATAATGTTAACTTGTAAGTTTCGCTTCTGTGGGAACCTCTCTCCAGGATGGTGCCAGATGTTGGAGACGATTCTAACAACTTCCAGCAACACGTCGCTGTTACAAAGCAGATGCTTGGGCTTCATCCCAGACCTGCTGAATCAGAATCTGCATTTTGACAAGGTCCCTAGGTATTTCCTCTGCACATTAAATTTTGAGAAGTACTGTGCTAATCATCAGTTCCTCGTTGCAGAGCACGCGCTCGCTTGATTACGTATTTCCTCCTTGCAAGGCAGTGGGTCATGATTCTCAGCCTTGACTGCACATGAGAATCATTGGAGGAACTTTTTAAAAAAATCCCAGCGTTCAGACTGCCCCACAGACCAGTCACATCAGAAACTCCCGAGGTGGGTGCCAAGCACCAGGAATTTGTAAAGCTGCTCACTTGATTCCAGTATGTGGCGAAGGTTGAAAACCACTGCCTGAGACTTGAAGAGAAAGCAGCCTAGTCCTTTGTCAGAAGCTGGGTAAATGGCCTCTGTTTCTTACTTCCACGGCCACTAAATATGTCTTTGGCGATTGCTGCAGGTCCAGATCCCTCAGTGGGACTTCATGGCTAAAGCCAGTGCTGGTGAACCGTCAACACGTCTGCTGTCTCCCATCCCTCATCTGTTAGATCCTGCTTTCTCCTAGCAGCTCCTTTCTGCTCCATGTGGGTTGGTTTGAGGGTAGCTGGGGAGCAATGCAGTGTAGACCAAGGTGGATTAAGAAGGATAGGACATTCCTCATGAGTTCAGGAGTTTCTTAAGCTGATCAGTTCCAAATCCCACGGTGCAAATTCCATCACTTTTCATTTTATGTTGCAGGCTCTCAGCTTGGTGTCTGGAGCTACTGAGCAACCTTTGCATTCTTTTTTCAATGTTCTGCTTTGTTGCTGCACTGCATGAACCTTCTCCCAAGGCATAAACATGGCTCAGCATATTATAAATGAAAGCTTTTCAGTGTCAAGCTGTGTTTTTCTTTCCTTGTGAGCATCAAACACAAACACACTGCTTTTTCACATAGTATGGTAGGAAATCTACATGCTGGCCGGGATTCTCCTCCCACCCGTCTGTATGCCTCTTTACTCTCCAGTCTTTCCTTCTGATAACTGAAAGAACTTCTCAAACCACCCCCACCCCAGCAAACACAAGGCTTTTTATGGGCTTGAGTTAACTTTATGTAACACAAAATAATGCTTTCTGTGGTTTGGATAGTTATAACTCAAGCCCTGTATTTACCATATGGCCTTAAACCAGGCAGTCCCCAAATGTCTATATATAATGCATAGTTCTGTACATATAATTTATCTTGAGTACTAGAACAGCAGTTATGCTTATTAAACCACAGAAATGGAAAATGATTATAAATCAAGAAATAAATGCAATTGCATTTTGTGTATAGAGATGCCCCTGAGGTTCTTTAATGAGGGATTTCTTTGAATTTGAGGCTGGTAAGGTATGAAGTGGTTCATAAGTGACCTGAGTTAATACAACCTCAGAGTTTGACAGTCCTGGTGAGCATGACACCCTAGGACAGAGAATCTCATAGGAATGAGTATTTAAATTGAAGGCATCAGAGAATCCAGGTGGGCTCCTGATGACCTACTTGGTGTCTCTGCTGTCCCCGTTACATTCTGTAATTTCCCAGAGACCCCCAGTGTTTGGGAAGCGTGTGTTCTGGTCATGGAACACATATGAACTATAATTGGTGGAGACCACATTAAGGGCAATGAAAAAGGGTGCCCAAGCTTGGAGAAGCCTGGCCCTGGGCGCTCTGGTGGTCCTAGCGCAGGAGAAGTTTGAGGTCTTGGAACACTTGGGGTTATTTCTGGGCCATTTCACTGCTGTGTGGGGTGAGAAGGGAGTTTGTGTGCACTAAGATACTCCAGCATGGACTACCCTACCTTGCAGCTCTCAACTATTCAAGTTATTCAAGTTTTGCTTTCAAGTCCTGCCTCTTCAGTGAATCTTTCCTTAAATGTGTTGGGTGAATATGTATGTCTTTCTTTCTCTCTCTCTTTTTCCCTTTCTTTCTCTCTTTTCTCTTTCTCCTCTGGTCTGGTCTCTTCTTCCTCATCCGGTCTCCCCTCATTTCCTCTTCCTCATCTGATCTTATCTGGTCTGTTCTGGTCTCCTCTTCTCTTTCTTGTCTGGTCCAATCTGGTTTGGTCCAGTCTCATCTCTTCCTTTTCCTTTCCCCCCTCCCCGCTTCCTTAGGGTCTTGCTCTGTTGCCTGGTCTAGAAGAGCAGTGGTGTCACCGTAGCTCCGTAGCTTACTGCAACTTCACGCTCCTGGGCTCAAGTGACCCTCCTGCCTCAGCTTCCTGAGTTGCTAGGACTACAGGCCCGTGCCATGATGCCTGGCTGATTTTTTTTTGTAGGGATGGGGTCTCACTCTTGCTCAGGCTGGCCTAGAACTCCTGACTTCAAGCAATCCTCCTGCCTCAGCTTCCCCAAGTGCTAGGATTACAGGCATGAGCCACCCTTGCCTGGCTGAATTTCCTTTTTAAATAAAGGAAAGTTTCCCACCGTTGAACCTTTTAAAACATGACTTGCATGATCTTAGGATGTGACATGTGTCTGCCCCTTACAGCTCGATCACTATTGAATTTGCTAGTACATCTGATACGTGTGTGCTCCTGCGTGTATCTTTGTGGTGATGTCTGCCTTCGTTTTGTGAAGCTCAGGGCATTAGGATCGTATCTAACTCCTTATGCCTCAAGCGGATGAGGGTTTCATTCACACTTCTTAGGACTTTAAAATTGAAGGGCTGGGATCGCAAAAGAAAATGACGAGGGGAAGGCACCTTTATTCTCCTAGCAAAGTACAGAAAGGGGATCATCACTCTTTCTACCATCCCAGATGACCTTCCCAGCTATGAGGATGGAGAGTCTCAGGTTTGGAAAAAGGAAGATTTAAGGGCTTATCTAATCAAAATAAAGCTCAAGTCTCTACTTTGTAGTTCATACAGGCAAGGGGGCACAAAGAGGAACTCTGTAATGGAAACTTCCTTTTTTTTTTTTTTTTGGAGACTTTATTTACCCTTTTTGTGATGACGGCAATATTTGCTCCTTGCATGTTGTACCTCACAGCAATTAATGACTTGGAGCTAAGGGTCTTTCCTAGTCTCAGCCCTTCCATGTAACAGCTATCTGAGGGGTTGGAGTATATTCCCTGACATTTTCTGTGCATATATAAGGGCATACTTAGAGTTATCACTTATAGAAATTGCTTCATTCTGCAATTGCTTTTTTTTCACTTAAGGAACACTCATCGCTCCATAGGGTGCTAATCCATTTTTACAGCATGATATTTCTCTTACAGCGTGGTATTTCATTGAATGGATGTATCGTAATTCATTGCTCATTTGAGAGCTCCTTAAGGAAATTAGCAGATGCTAAGGGGGCCCTCTGTTTTGGTACATTCAGGTTTTATACCTAAGATGCTATTAATAATTTCAAGTATATCAAGTTTTACCAAAATGAATCAGATGATGACGATCCAGTCTAACCAGACATAGCATACTGGTCTGGAACTTGTGAGGCATGTCCTTTGAATGTACCACCCTCTTGCTACCTTCACTGCTGGGGCCCCCAGAAGCCTCTGGCTCCCTCTGAACCTCAGTGGGGGGAGGACGGGGCTTTGATCAAGGTCCTCGGAGGTCTGACAGTCTGGCTGTGATCACTCCCTGCTTCACAAAGAGCAGAGCAAACGGAAGCAGGCTTAGTTTACAGCCCAGGGGATTTGCTTGACAGAAGGGTGAACATCTTGACTGGGGAATACCGTGGAGACCCTGGGGTACTCTAATAAGCCTTAAAAACAGACTGCCGTCGCGAGCTGCCTTTGATAGTTTCTTACTCCAATTGTTTACTTGGAGAAAAGGGGAAAAAAAGTCTCTTTACTTGCCAGGTATCTGCTTTAAAGCAGGCATGTCTCTTTGCCGCATGCACGTGGCGAGTGGGCACAGGGGCCTGTCACCTCACTCTGGGAAGTGTTAAGGGCTCCTGTCTCACCACCGGCTGGCTTCTCTTCTGCTTTCTCTCAAGACGTCCTGCACCCCCGGATAGCAGAATGGAGGGGTGGAGTATCGCTTTCCTCAGTTAGTGAAGAGCTATAGTCCCGTGGCGACCTTTCCCTGCCTGAAAAGGAGAAATCAAATCTCCATCGGGAGACTCATGCTAATAAAGTGGGAAGAAAAGGTGACATCAGACGAGCTTCCTTGTAAAGCTGCTTTCACGTCTTATCCTGATGTACTGGGCTTAACGTGCCTCTTATGTTTGCTAAAGTTTTTATTACAAACTTACACTTCAACATGTGTTATCTACTTTCGAATCTATTTATTTTATGGACCAAAGCAATTCTGTTCAGCAGTCTCCAAGGGCCCTTGTAAAAACTTCATGTGCAGATTTGCCTGTTGCAGCCGCTGCTGTTACCATTTTGCTGTTCTGGTTCCATATTTGGCTCTGTTTAGAGATGCCCAGCGAGATGGTAAAATGAGACAGTTAGCTGCATAATTTAGCTGTGTCTAAAAGCCACACAGCTTGCTTGCTTTTTCAGCCAAATTACCTACATAAAAGGGTGAGGCTTCTCTTGAATAACACAGATGATGACCAGGTTTTCTTTTTTCTTAACATCCTTTTCCATGTTTGGGTAGTCTGTTGAACAGAAAGGTGTCCTCCCCGTTGGGTTCTGCTCATTAAATCAACAGGCTGCTCATTACTTTGAGGCTTGATTCTTTCTACCTTTCTCTTCCTTGCCAAGTTAGCCTGCCTTATCTCCACTTCAACCTGCGCTCCTTCAGAAGGAATGTTGAGGAGGCTGGGGCTGTAATCTGATAGACAACAGTGAGTCTCCACTGCAGCTTTTGCTTTTTCATTGTTCTTTACATGCATCATAATCGTAAAAAAAACAACAACAAAAAAACAACAAAAAAACAAACACATTTCGGGGGCAAAAAAAAAGCTGACTAGACTTTCTTTTGGAATGTTGATTTTAATTAGGAAAATTTCAAATATGCCAAAGCAAGGAGAGGAATGTAATGAATTTTCACATTCTCATCACCAAGATTTTGCTACGTGTGCTTTCTCTGCCCCTTTTCTTCTTTGCTCTGAAGTATTCTATAGCAAAGCAAATCCCAGACATGTCATTTTACCACTACGTATTTCAGTATTCATCTCTAAAAAATATGATTTTTATATGTTAACTAAATTGTCATTATCACACACACAGCAACCTGATATAAACTATTTTTAAACATTTTTTCTCCCAGATGAAATGGTTTGTTTTGTGGAGCTATTTTTCTTAAGTAATAGATGAATAGCCTGAGCAAAAGCAAGATCCCATCTCTACTAAAAAAAAAAAAGAAAAAAAAGAAAAATTAGCTGGGCATGGTGGCAGGCACCTGTGGTCCCAGCTACTTGGGAGGCTGAGGCAGGAGGATCGCTTGAGTTCAGGAGTTTGAGGTTGCAGTGAGCTATCATGATGCCACTGCACTCTACCTGGGGTGACAGAGCAAGACTTTCTGAAAAAAAAGTAATAGATTAATGGTATTTCTATCCCCAATGAGCGAATTTTTAAAACATTTTAACAAGTATGCTTAATTCTGAGCAAGTTTCTAGAATAGAAATACTGAACTATTCCTTGGAATGTTACACTGTAGCACTTAGTGGTAGAGCAGATTTCTGTATGAGGGTAGTTAGTTGCTTTGGTTTCAAAAGTACTTAAATATAAGATTATTTCACCTCCAAGGCAATTCTATATGTTTGACCCCAAAGATAATGCCATAGGGTGGAGGAGGTGTGTTCTTATCAGATAAACATGTAGCTTACAAAGGGAAGCTAACGTTTATTTTTTATATCCGTATTTGTATTTATATTTTACTTTTATTCTTGTAGCCCTTTTAAATCCAAATAAACAGGCTTTTATTTTCACTTTTTGTTGCAAAATTGGATTCATTCAATTCACTCAGTGCGTTTATCTTCTTTAATATAAACAAAAAGTAGCTTAAATATTCTGAAGCGAAAGGTCTCCATAGTCTCTATTTTTAATATTCTGATGTCATCATCTATTCTTGTATTTTTCAACATTTTATAATATTTAGAGTCAAGTAAATGATTTACTCTGTATTTTTGATGTCTTACGCTTTGGTATTTTAAAAAATTATTACAGGGGTATAAGTGTTACATGGATAGCTTTTTATAATGCTTAAGTCGGGGCTATTTCGCTTAGTTTTAAGTATTTAAATTAGAGGTTAGAATTAAATAACTCCGCAGCTGGTGAGATACTGTACTCTCAACATCCCCAGCCCATCCTATCCTCACCACAGCAACCACTTGCTAACTTTTTAGCTTATTCTTTAGATTTTTACCTCCATAGCTCTAAGAAACTTGTATTACTTCAAACTTCAGTTTGAGTCTTCTGACTTCCTTCTACTGGAGAGAATTCAGCTGTCATCAACCACTGTACACATGCTCACTTCCCGTCTTTGCACGGCCCCTGTGTAGCTGTTACAACTGGGGACAGATCAGTTCTCAGTGTCGATGTTATGACTGTGGCAATGCTACTGAATCTAAGCCCTGCTGTACACTATGACTGCTTTTCCCTTCTTCTACTGTATCTTACCTTTCCTGTAGTTAAGAATTTAATTTTTTCCTGCTTTATCGTACACACCTAATCACGAACCAACCCCCAATTCACCCTTCCTGGTATAAAGTTCCTCTTAGTATAGTCAAACTCACTAGGTGTTCTGTCATTTTAGCTGCCTAAATTCTGTCCAGAGCCTTGAGCCCTGCACTGATCTGGTTGGTTTCTTGCTAATCCAGCTGTGGCCTTGGGATCTCCCTTCACTGTCATCCTGGGGAATCTTTTTTTTTTTTTCTTTTATTTGTAAGACAAGGTGTTATTATGTTGCCCAGGCTGGCCTTGAACCAGGCTGAAGTGATCCTCCTGTCTCAGCCTCCTGAATATCCTCACGAGTCTGTTTCTCCCTGGTGTTGGAATCTGCGTTTCCTGGATCCCACAGTTTTCCCCTTTCCTGATTTATTCCTTTATTTTGGTGGGGTGCATAGACTTTTGATGGAGTGTACAGACTAGTGCTTTCCTGAGAAAGGATTTCAGAAGCTGTGTGTCCTGAGCTTCAGCAACTCACGTATTCAGTTGTCTACTTGATCTTTCCTTGGATGTCTTCGAGGCATTCTGAAGGTGACAGGTCCAAATAGGGATGGTGATTTCTCCTTCTTCCACCCCCATCCCCATCAATCCAGAAGCAGGTTTAGAACATTCCATTTCACACACCCCTGCATCTTATATCTTATCAGATGTATCCAGTCTGGGGCTTTCTCCTCCCCTGCACTGTTCTGGTTCAAGCTGCCATCCTCTTTGGCCTGGAATATTGCAACTTGTCTTTTTCCTGTCTTGCAGTCTGTTCCCATGTAGCAGAAAGGGAGATCTTGAACCTTGAAACAGTATGTGTGACCCAGGCTTAAAATCCTTCAGTGGCTTCTCATTGCCTTGGAAACAAAACCCATACTCCTTACCCTGGCCTGCAAGACCTCAGTGGTGTGGCCCCTGCCTGTCACTTGTCCTGTACTGTCCTGCCTCAGTTTAGCTCAATCTTTTCATTTCTTTGAATAACAGGCTCTTCCCTGTCATTTATCCAAGCTGTTATCCATTGTTCCTGGATAAAAGGTCTTTCCCCACTTAAAAAAAAAAAAAATCCTAATCCCAGTTCCTATTTTTTCAGAATTTAATGACAATGTCTCCTCCTCAAACTCCCTGCCACTAGTATGTTCCTCTATCCGTTCTCCACTTTAGCTTTTAGTTTTAATTCATTATAGTACTATAAATAATTTGTAACTTATTTTACATGTCTTTTCCTGACTAAATGTCGGGGCAGTGGCCATGTCTGTCTCATTTTTGTATCTCCTGTGCCTAGCACAGTGCCTGATTGTGCAGAGTACACATTTGTTGAGAGAATGACTATGTGTGGTTACTGTGTGGTAAGGTTGTCCTCTGAAACGGAGCCATGTTTATTATTTGTAGATTTAAATTTACAGTTGGATTTATTCCATATGTAAGGCAGTTTATAATACATACAACATAAGAAGAGAGTATAAATTAAAAGAGGGGGGAGAAAGATAACCAAGACAGGAAACTTAAGAAACAGAGCCAGGATGGAGGCTACGACTGTGTGCAGTAAAGAGCCGTAGACTTGCTGTGTGTGGGCCATTTGGCTCTGAACTCTTCTAGCAGCCAGTGAGAAAAGATCAGTTACATGAGTCCGTATGGTAAAGACAGAACAGTTCCCAGGAGAACTACAAGTGGTCTTTATAGTACGACCAAAGATAAACTTCATCCGAGGGTCACTGTAAAAATAAATAAATAAATAAATAAATAAATATTTTAATATATTGTGATGAAGATCATCCCTATAATAGATATGGCAAATTTCACAGGAATTGTGAAATTTATAATCTTCAAGTATGGACTGCTGCTGTCCTGCCAAGTACAGTTTGGTTCAGGCTGATTTATGGGGCATCCAGGCTATCTGTGCTGTATGATAGTAGGATAGTTGCTGTTTACACCGCTGCCTGCTATAAGAGATTACCTACATGGCTGGGGACAGGGAGGGTGCACTTCTTGCCTTTTTTTTTTTTTTAAAGCTTTAAACCTTATTTGTAGCTTCCTCTGTTTGTCCTAAGCAAATACTGCTAACTTTTAAGATTGCATTGTTTACCTTTATTTGCTTCTGTAGAACATCTTGGAGATCCTGCTGCTTTCTTTCCAGACTTTACTGTTAATTCCTTCTGTCTCAATGCTGAATCTGGTGTATACTTCCTCTAGCAGCATCTGTCTTCCAGTATAAAAGGTGTCAGACTCCCAGACAGGATTTTGAGAATGCCCGAACCTTCCTTAGTTTCATATTTGATAACTTTCTTAACTCTGGATGGACCAACTTTCTCTGCACTTTAATACATGATTTTCTTGTCTCCTGAATGTTGTGAGGCTTTCCTTTAACTCAGTGATGCTTGTATGTTCAATCACTGGTGATTCTCAAGAGAATGGAGTTAAGAGATGGAAGTTTTTTCGTTAGTTTTGTGGAAAAGTCTTATTATGGGAGCTGTCCACTTAGAGTCAACCTGCTCAGAGAAGCAGAAACCTTCATGTCCTTCAGGATAGTTCAGTAGTTGTGGGGTGGGAAGTAAGTTGCTATAGCTTTTAGTTGTTGTTGCTTGATTTTCCCCAAAGTGCAACCAGTCGTTGACCACATCAATCATTATAGAAAATACGCAGGACTCACAGAACTTACTTCACACCATGGTTGGGACACAACACAGAAATTCCTCCTGCAGAATCAGCTTTTGTGCCACAAATTGAATATGATGCAGATTGGAGAGCACTGTTTGCATCACAGCTCACTGATGGCAATGAAGCTTCTATCACGGGGACATTAGAACCGCTCATAGCAACAAAAGTTGCTGGTGACACTTTATTTGGGCAGCTAACTGATTGGCTTTGGGTTCTTTGAACATTCTTATCCAAGCTACACGTTATTTAAACTTTGAGTGTTCTGTTAACTATCCTATTTCCATTTTGTGCTTTATGAAAACCCTGGGTGATAAAGATAAGAATGTGTACAGGAAAGTGCAAATGATAGTCTTGGTGGAGGCAGAAGAAATGCCTTTTGAGCAAAACCTGGATATGATTAAAATGCTGGATTTGCCCAGGGATTGTTTAGGTCTTACAGCTAAAAGCTATTTATTAAATTCTTGCAGAAAATTTCTATTGTAAATCTGAAACTTTATAGACTCTAAACCCCTTTTCCCTATGAGAGCAATTATTTTTATAATAGTTGGTGATTACACAAGATTTCTTAGAAGTGCAGATACTGTATAAAAGCAGAAGAGATTGTGCTCGTTAAACTTTTTTTGGACAATGCCAAATAAGCACTTAATAACTTATGTTAATTTTGGTTGTACTCACATATTCTTACTGACCTTGTTTTAAATAACTGTAAGTAGTATGTTCTGAGCACTGTGTTAAACAATGTATATTATTTTCTTTAACCTTCCCGACCATCTCAACAAATGATTTTTAATCCCCTTTTTACAGAGAGAGTTGAGGCCTAGATTTATGAAGCAACTTGCTCAAAGTCACATAGCATAACAAGTAATGCAGCCATGTTTCCAACTTGACAGTTCATTCTTTACTCATTCCTTAGTCATTTTCAATATGGTTTTATTCTATCAGTCATCTCTTGTAGTGTAACAAACCACCCTAACGCTTAGTGACAACTCTCCTGCTCACAATTCTGTGGGTTTGCAGTGTGGGTGGGGCTCAGTGGGGATGGTGTGGCTCTGTTCCACGTGGTGTTGGCTGGGGTGGGTCAGCTGGCGCTAGCAGAGCTATGGTGGCCTCATTCATATGTCTGAGGCCTTGGTTGTGGCTGCCAGGTGAAGAGCCTCAGTTCCCCTCCAACTCACCCCTCTCCACCTGGTCCCTCATCATTCAGTAGTCTAGGCTGGGCTTCCTTTCATGGTGGTACAGTTCCAAATGCAGAGAAGGAAGCAGTCGGAGGTAGAAGCTCTTAAGGCGTAAATACTAAAGACTGGAACTAGCATAGGCTACTCGCATTGCATACTATTGATCACAGCAAGTGACCGGTCCAGTCCAGATGTGGGAGGGCGCAGCCTATGCACAGGAATGGGAGGACTGTCGGCGGCTTATTGGATACAGGCTTCCACTGTTGTCTGCTCTGTTGGTCTCTGAACACCACCCCGTGGACCATAAACTTTCATGTGACATCTTTTTTTTTCTCTTGCAGTCTCACGGGGCTACTCTGATTTTCCCAAGCAGCCACTCTAACCACATTTTTTATTGCATCTTTTATTCCTCTTTAAAAATATCTGTGCATAATAGTTTAGAGCCCTTGGCTCTAAGTTCCCGTCTGATTGTACCTACATTAGTCCACTTAGAATTCTGTGTCAATAAAGACAGTCTCCACATCCATGGCTAAAGTCCTTGCTACTTTCTTCTGTCCTTTTGAACGTCATACAAGTTTTGTCCTTGCAGAATTTGTTACATTTTATCTCCAAACTAGCACCCTGCCAACCTTCTCATTCTTGCTAATAAGGCCAGCATTCTCCTAGCTCATTAAACCTGCTCTCTTGGAGGGAATACTGGTTCCTTTCTTACCTGCCCACCATCCTTTCCTTTATCTAATCCAACACATAATAATAGCCTTTGAACGTGCACTTTCCTCTCCCTGTCACTGCTCATGTTCAGGCTGGTCTCACCTCATCCATCACTTAACACAGTTGTTCATGGCGACCACCCTCCCTGCCTTATCTCCTCCTACTCGGCTCTGTTCTTCCTGCAGCTGCTGGTCTTTGAGAAATACTGTTAATGAAGCCTATGTTCTATCACTTCCTGAAACTTACGTTCTATCACTTCCCTCTTGAAGAGCATCCCCGACTAACAGCTTTCCTAGCCTTCAGGAGCTGTCAGCAGCTACTGCCGGCTTCTCCCAAACTCAGTGATATTTAAATGAATCTCCCCAAATATAATCTTTAAAGTGTATTCAACTGCCTTCTACAGAGCTCTGCTTGGGGCCACGTTGTCGTATAATTTTGAATGTCTTTGGGTTTAGCCTTTGAGTTTCTAAAATACCTTGTGCAATGGAGTGATAGGATTGAAAATTATTTAGGAAGATTGTGGGGGTGGTGAAGTGCTTGGTAGAAATCACTTGCTCAGGAAGAGAGAGAGGTCTACTCTGCAAAAGTGTTCCTAGGGAGGTGGTTGCCCAGTTGGAGTTGTGGAAGATACAAGCCACCCTGTTGCTGGGCGCATGCGTGCATGACTGTGAGACAGGTCCCAATCATGAAGGAAGCTGATAACCTCCCCAGCCTCACACGCCTTCCCTTAGAATCATCCTTTTTGTCCTAACCCCATGTTGCCTCTGACATTAGCTACCCTGCTTCACTGCTTCTCCCTCTTTGAAGAGGAATCAGTTACCATGTGTATATATTTTTTCAAATCATTCTTACGTGAAAGTGTTTATTTCTTTAGTTGTGGGTTAAAAAAACCCCTAAGTTATAATACTATAATCATAATACTTCTGGGTCTTGCCCTCTTAAAAAATCGTACACTACATTCTTCCCTTTCCCGCTGTCTGAAACATGGATGTGGTGCAGGAGCGAAAGTAGAGGCACGGGTTGAAAATGGGACAGCAAGAAGCAGCCGTCCATCATGTCAGCCCCGTGCTGTCTACGCGCATGGTACCAAGCGAGAGAAATAAACATCAGTCTTAAGTCAATGTTATTCAACTTTGTAGCAGCCAAATAAATATTTAAATGAATATAGCGTCAGTAATAATAACTATTATGGCTGCCACTCAAGGGCCTCTTCAGTGCTGCCTATACTGCTGGGTGCGTTTGCACAACCACAGTGTTAGTGATCATTTCCCGCATCTTTCATCTAAGGAGACAAAACTGGATGTAGCTGATTAACTTGCCTCAGGTCCCACAACTGGGAGGTGGGCCTGACCCCGGTTTTGGGTACTTTTCATTGTCCCACCCTGACTCCTAAGCCCCTCCAGAAGTTTGTGGAGAGACTTGAGGGAACTTAAAGCGGTGCCCAGACTGATGTCTGGGGCCGCAGTCACAAGGTCACTGGAGGTCTTCTCCTGCCTGAGCCTCTGAGAGCACGTGCCTTTGCCCACTCCAACCCCAGCTTTCCTGTGGCTGCAGGGACCCACCTGGAGCCTGGTGGTACACACAGGTCCTGAGGAGCGATGCCCTTCTGTTCCCAAATCGCCCCTCCCTTGACACTGACTCCCCTCTCGGCCGAGAGATGCTCCCTGTTCTCACCTTCCCGTGCTGTGGTCACAGCCAGGATATCCTGCCGGTTCCATGTCTGGAACTGTCAGGGAGCATGCTCTGCTCTCAGGGGAAGGACAGGAGACGGCCGGTGGAGAAGACGGGAGGACGGTGGGGGCACAGGCAGCATCAGCCTGGGGGGCAGGGGGTGCAGGGCCAGGATACTCGAGAATATCCTCCGAGTCTCTTAATGTTTATAAACATTATCTGGGAGGGAGCGTGGGAGGGGGAGGGGCTTGGCAAGGATATATTAGAAAATGTGCAACTAAAAAGGTACTTTAATCTTTACAAGTGACTTTAGTTGCACTTTTTTTAAATTTTCCTTCAGGCCGATGGGGTGTAACAGCTTCCTACTGTTTTGAGGCCGTGGGTGCTTCCCGTCTTGGGTTGGCTTTCCGGACCCTGCGCACGGTTCTGTCAGCAGCTCCATCCCAGGACTGTCCTCCTGGGCCCCGGAGCAGGAACACATCTAGTCTCTAACCTTTCTGCAATGAGCATACGTTGCTTAGGAAATATATGTGCCTTGCAAATCTAAAAGTGGGCCTTGGAGCTTTGTTGGAACCTTCACGACAGCAGCAAACCCTGTCCGTGTGTATGACGTGGCAGTTTCCACAGGCCCTGTGTGACACTTTTCTTACTTGAGCGATCGTGGTTGCTGGTCATGTTGCCTGGCTGTACCCTCACGTAGAATGTCATTTGTTCCTGGCTTTCACCAAAAGAGGGAACTTTGATCAACAAGCCATTGAAATTAGTGCTCTTGCTGTCTCCAAAGAGACTGGCGTCCCCCTGAGGGTAGACTGGGTCACTCACTCCCTGTTCCTGCGGTATCACCCTCAGCCTGTTGACGACAGCGGTTTGCTCATGATGGATCCTACACATGTTGGTGAACTGATGGATTAGCTCAGCCTCCACAGCGTTCCTGCTGGGTTAAAGCCAAGCTCCTCGGCTGACAGTAACAGCCGCAGAGCAAACAGACGCTGACAGCCCCGTTCGCTGTGCCTGCTGGTGAGCCGTGTGCTTTTCAGTGGGGAACACTGAGCCAGGGAGGGCCTGGCCTGGGGTATATGTGTCAGCTCAGGTCTGTAAACATTGCTGCTCTTTAGTTTAATGCTTCCTGACGTTAGAGGTTAGCTTTATTTTGCCGTTAGCACATTTTCCTGTCCATACACGGTGAAGTGATACCCGACTATTTCTGTGGGCATCGAGGTGTTGCAGTTGGATCTGTAAAGTATGAACATAGCCATGTAAATTGGTGGTTAAAATGTGGTCTACCCCTACTTTCTGAAGAATTTCCGCATTAAATTGCCTCATCTAGTAAGCTCAACAATGATTATCCAACACTTATTTTAAAAAGGATAAAAAATTCCTGTGGATTCCTTCCTTTCCCCACAGTCCCCAGCCATCTCGTCTGGCTGTTGAACTTGGGGGCCTTTGCTGCGAATGAACAGTGCAGAAGCCAACGTACTTGCTGTGCCATAACCCGTACAATCAGGTTAAAATCCTGAGGTAGGAAACACTCTCTGCCACCCGAAGCTGCAGTTATTAGCTTGGAAGCGAGTTTTTGCCTGTGTCCTTTTGTGTGAGCTGTCTGGGGGTTGAGGTGGGGGTTAAGAAGCGGGGTACAGGCTGGGCCTCTGCAGAGCAGGCCTGGGCTTTGCAGGTGGGCACGCATGCGCTAAGAAGAATACCAGCCCACATGTGGAACCACTTTGGCCTTTCTGTGTGGCTGCTCCTGTGCAAATGAGGACAAAATTGCAATGGCGTCTTATTAGATGTCAAGGCTGCCTTTTGCTACTGGGCTTAGAGGAGGAAATGCACTTCCTGAGAGGAAGCCGGTGGAAGGGTATTTAAGAAGGTGGACTCTCCTCCACCTGTTATGTCTTTATTTCTGCCTCAGCTCACCCCTTAAATGTTGGTGTTTCTCAGACCAGTAGGAGGTCATCAGCTCTTAACTAGGATGAGGTACTTAATCATGGCAGCCTAGTTTGAAGGGCTGGGAGGTGGTTGAAGCTGTGCACGTCGTGGCCCATTCTTTTCACTGAGGGCTGAGTGTATGTTGGGCCTGTCTTGGGGGGGGTGGGTTAGTGCTCAGGTTCTTACAGTGGGTCTCTTCTGTCTGTGCTCCCCCACCCCCGTGTGATCTCCTCTGCTCCTGTTTACTCTGCTGCCATATGCATAGGGACTGTCCTTTCTCTGAAGCACCAGTCACCTGCTACACTTCTCTCTGGAGGCTCTTGCTGTGGTCTGAATGTTTGCCCCCCAGATTCGTATGTTGAAGTCTGATCCCTGAGGTGATGATATTAGGAGGTGGGGGCTTTGGGAGGTGATTAGGTCATGCGGCAGAGCCCCCACGAGTGGGATTAATGCCCTCATAAGAGATCTCCAGAAAGCTGCCTTGCCCCTCCTCCCAAGTGAGGATATGATAAGCCAGCAGTCTACAACCTGGAAGAGGTTCTCAGGGGACCCTACCACGCTGGCACCCTGATCTTGAGCTTCCCAGCTTCGGGAGCTGTGAGAAGTTTGTGTTTATGAGCTGCCCAGTTTGTGGTACTTCATTAGAGAGCAGCCTGAAGAGACTGAGACAGCCCTGCAGACTCCAGACAGTCCATCCAAAGTGGAACTTACTTTTCCTACTGCTGTTCCTGCTCCACTCTTGTGTTCTAGATCTTGGTTAGTGGCTTCGCCAACTTCCCAGTCTCCCAGACTGGAATCTCGGGAGTTGTCCGTTTCTTCCCTGCTGTCACACTGCTCTGTGGTCATGCAGTAGATCATCAAAGCCTGTCCCTCTGCCTCGTTGAGTCTCACGAGTTAGGTCTTTGCTGTCCATCCCCATCGCCGTTCAGCTTATTTCTTGCCCTAAATAAATGCCCTCTGGTCACAGTCTCTCAATTGTTTTCCTCCTGACACTCCCACCTCGCTGACGGTCACCTTCCTAAGACTGGAGCCTGGGCAGGTCCAGCTCTGCATGGCTGTGTGTTGCACAGTGGCATCCTCTTAGCTTGGCCCACCCACTGCCACCGACCCTTAACTCCAGCTCTCCATCCTCCCCTCTCGCAGCCTCACAGAACTCTGCAGCATCAGAGAGGAATTTGTGATCCAAATCAGGACACTTTTGACAATGAGAAGGGGCATCACTAACAGTCACACTGGTACAATGGACAAACACGGCACTGTCCCGGGCAAATCAGAACATCTGTTCTCTCAGTGTTTCCTCTTGCCTTAGAATGTCCTTCCTGTTATTCCAGGTCATTCCCACCCTCATCCTTAACTCAGCTGAGACATTACCTGCTTTTTTGGTTATGCTTCTCATAACCATTCTAAGGAAAGCTACTAGTTTCCTCCTCTGTGTCTGACATTGCTTTGGTTGTGATTTTTATGAAAGCTTGTGCATGCTCTCCTTCCAGCTAAGGGTCTTTACCCCTGTCATTACTCCATGACAGTAAGATCAGTATCTTATTTTTTGTATTGCTAGCATCAAGCCTGGTGCCTAGCAGATGGGAGACATTCAGTACTTTTTTTTGTTTGTTAAAGTTGTTCAAAAAATTAAGCATATTGAACTTGGAGCCATTCTCTAGGTTTTGTGTTGCCATTTTGTACCATCATGACAGGACCCTATATTTGTGAAGTGTTTTTTTTTTGTTTGGAGGATTTTTTTGTTTGTATTTTGGAGGCAGGATCTCACTCTGTTGCCCAGGCTGGAATGCACTGTCATGACCATAGCTCACTGCAACCTCAAACTCCTGTTCAAGCGATTTTCTTGCCTCAGCCTCCTGAATAGCTGGGACTACCAGCATGCGCCGTCATGCTTGGCTAATTTTTGTATTTTTGTAGGATGGAGATGTCTTGATATGTTGCTTGGACTGGCTTCAAACTCCTGGCCTCAAATGATCTTCCCAGTATCTCAAAGTTCTGACATTACAGGTATGAGCCACCATGCCTGGCCTTTAGGACTTTATGTTAATACAGAATTTTAGAATGTGTAAAGCACTTTATACGGTACCTGAGTGGCTGCCAGCGCACTCCCTCTCCATCTGCCTGACCCCTACCTGTGCTTTGGGACTGGGCTTAACTGTCATGGTCTTCCGGAACCCGCCGTTAGATTATGGCCCCTTCTGTACATTCCTATGGCTTCTATATCAGGCAGTATCACATTTTGTAACTATATACTTGGGTGACTATTAGTGTAACTTTTCCCTGCCACGGTGAGGAAGGAGCCTGTCTCATCTGGTCACCTTCCTACCACAGTGGCTGGCATCGAGGAGGCAATCAGTATTCAGGGAATGAATAAAGTACAGCTGATCTTCATCATTAGTAGACTATGAGCAATTTAATCCACACTGTAAACTTGCAGATTTACCTACTTGCTAAAATCTATGTGTAACTCCAAAAGGAATACTCATAGCACTTTCATGGTCATTCAAGAATACGTGAAGAGCTGTGAAAACCTTGAGTGTCCTAGTGTGCGTGGTATGTGTGTGTGTGTGTGTGTGTGTGTGTGTGTGTGTGTGGTGGTGGTTTCACTGAGCCCAAGCACAGTGCTGAGCTGCTGTCTGGAGTTCCTGAGTGCAGGAGGGCTGGGATATGCCTTACAGAAAAAGTACAAGTGCTGGATAAGCTTTGTTGAAGCATGAGTTATGGTGCTGTTGGCTGTGACTTCAATGTTAATGAATCAACAAAATCAAATAAGGTGTCTTTAAGCAGAAAAATGCATAAAACAAGGTTATATATTGATTGGTTGAAAATGTTGTGACCAGAGACTTACTACAGGAACTCCCGCCTGTATCTCCCCAGGGGCAGTGGCTCACCATCTGCTAATCTAGTGAATGCAACAACCTTGTAGAACATAACTACCTGAGAATTGACATGATGAGAATTGAGTTAGCTCCATTTCTTTAACCGTGGAAATGAAAGCTCCGAGAATTTAAATGTCTTGTATCAGCACAGTCGACGAATGAGTACAAGACTTGAAACTTTTGTTCCACAAATATTTATTGAGCCTCTACTTTGAGTCAGGCACTGTGTACATTTGACCCTCTGGATCCTTAACCTCTAAACCAAATGCATGTGAACAGTGTCCTAACTTCAGTAAATTATTATAAACAAGCTCAGTTGCACAAATCACCAAGCTCTTTTTGTACGAGACCAAAAATATTTACTGTGTGTTTTTTTGGTCTCCAATCTGTAGGTCCATAGAGATGCCTGCTAGATGGCTGAGATGTTTTCTTAAGTTGCAAAATTTTCCAGATGAATTCCACAATGGGAGTATGTTAGCAGTATATTGTTGGAACATCTCCAGGGAAAATAGCTTTGACCAAGGAGGGAAAATGCATGTCAAAAAGAAAAAGAAAAAAACAATCCATGATAAAGTAGTTTTGGGAGGATATAGTTTACGGGGATGTGTTTGTTTATACATGTCCCCTGCGTCCCAAAGTCCCACCAGGTGTTGATATGTGTGGACCAAAAAAGGACATTTGTAAATCTGTGGTTGACCTTCTGCCTATGGAATTATGGTTATTCCAGTGAAAGTATAGTTCCAGCTGATTACTACTTTGAATCATTTTCTAAGCACTTCAGGGGTTAATTATTTTTACTTCATGTCATCTTTAGAAAAGATTGTGTTGAGTTTTTGTGAAGCAGAAAACGGGGACAGAATCTTGGCCTTTGGTGGGCATAACTGTATATAAATTTCTCTATGAAGGGAGCAGTAAGAAGAACACCCCACGGTGTCAAAGTTGAGAACTTGGGCAGTATGTAGACAGTGTAGTTTAAGTAATTTATATTTACACCAAATGCTTAAGCAGAGGCTCAAAAAGGCTTTTCTTCTACACAAATGCACCCAGAATAGCACAAGAGGAATATATTCTGAAAAGAGCAACTAAAATTAGTGTTTGGAAACTGGAATAGTCTACTGAGAATGAAGTATTAAACTCCTATTTTCCCTGGGACACAAGACTGTAACTGGTGTAAAATGGGAGGAGTTGGGCTCTCTAAGAAGTCGGTTTCTATTTAAAGGGCATTTAAATTATTTTACTCATGTGTTGGACTGAATAAGTATTTATTTACGTAGATAGTTTTACGCTTCTTGTGTTTGTGAAAAGGTTCATGTTTCCAAACGGGGCTGCAGCTGGTACGTATGATGCTTTTGTTTGAACTGGGAAAAGGCTTCCCTTCCTCTAGGCTGATTTGGGGGTGGGGTGGGGATGCAGGCTGGATTTTGGCCCCTTTTGGCTCCCTCAGGTGGGTGCCCACGGGTAGGGCAGAACTATACAACTGTGTACAGAAGTCCTGCGCTCTGGAGAGGACACTGAAGTGGGAGTCTGGAGACCTGTGCGTGGGTTCTGATAAACTTACACACTGTCTGTGACCTGGCTTTAAGGACACAGCTAGAGAAGAGGAAAGTGTCACACAGGGAGGTGCTAGGGATAAAGGGACTCAGTGACACAGATACTTATAACTTGGGGAACCTCTGAGCTCTGCTTTGTCTACTCTCATTTTACAGAAGAGCAAACAGTGGTCTGGGAGGCTTTCATCCCCACGTGCTTGATCACGCAGCTCATTGCTGGCAGTGGGGAAAGTTTCTGCTTTAGCCCGCTCAGAATAGACTTCATCATTTCCTCTACATACGTATGACACAGCCACGTGTCCGTGGGCCTCGTGGCCAGGCTCAGCTATGATTCCCTGAGACCCAGGCCCTCTAGAAATTCTGATGTTGTGATCAGACTCCTCCCTGGCATGGTCCTTTCTGGCTACACATCAGATAGACTTGATGGATTTTGTTTCTGTCCTCAGTTTGGCATGCAATGAGTAAGCTAAAATTGCAACCAGATCACTTCTTGTAAACTCCTAGAAATGCCTGGAGTTGATTTCTGCCTGTTTACCGCTCCACCTTCTAATGCCTGAGAGAAGGCGTAAAGCAGCACTTCTAAGAAATAATTGATGGTTTGAAAACAAGGTAAGACACATGTATTGTTGGATGTAACAGCGTCTGTACTGGCTTATAAAATTTAAAATTTGTTCTTATAAAGATACATAAAATATAAATTCTTCTAATCTAAGGTATTAAGAACATTTATAGAATGTGGCCCAACTTCAGTGTGGGAGGCTTCATTTCTATGTAAAATTTCTCCAGTAACATAACCTTCGGTATTTACACGGGACCTTTCTCCAAGGAGGTCAGGGCACTTCTGTCATTATTTCATGACCCCTGACAACTTGTACTATGCGGAGGCCGCACAAAGGAACGTGTGGCATGCTTGGGCTGCCATTCTTTTCCATTTTTAATGATGATGATTTGTGGGGATATAGTGCTGATGGAAATGTAAATTGGTTGAGCCTTTCTGATGATACAGACCTGAGCATCACATCTCATCTCATGGCACATAACTTACAGTACAGGTAATAGTATCCGGTAACATTGAGTGCTTAGGTGCCGGATACCACTGAATGATCTGTCTTAACTCAGTCCTCGCAGTAGCCATGTGAGGTGGGCAATACTGCTGTCCACCACTCCCGGATGAGTAAGCTGACACAGAAGGTAGGTGCTCTGCCCAAGGTCATGCCGCTTAGTAGTTTCAAAATTGGGCCACCTGCCTTCACAGCCACACTCAGCCTGCTGCTTGGATGTGCTGCCTCCGGTAGCTGCACCCTCCTCACAACTGAGTTATAAAGAACATTTAATGTATCTCCTTTTTCTTCATCAGACTTTTTTTTTTTTAAAGTAAATTATGTTGTTAAGCCTAAAGATCGGTGTCATCAATAGTCTTAACAGAAGTATCAATGAAAGCAATCCTTGTCAAAAAGCACCTGGGATTCTGGGAGCTCGTTGTACCTTGTGTGTGAAGGAGACTCCTGTGCAGAGCCCTGCCCTGGTCACGAAGGACACAGATGGAGGTGAGTTGGCCTCTAGGGGCTCTGTTCTCCTTTCCCCATCAGTGTTTCTTAGCCCAGGCACCTTCTTGGTGTTCCCTGGCTGTTCAGCGTTTCGCACTACAGAGCTGTCTCTCTGTCCTGGGTGTGCCTGAAAGCTTTGGCATCCTCTCCTCTGCTCACATACACACCTGGATGCTTTGCCGGGTGGCTTGGCTACATCTGAACCAACCTGTATTGTAGCGTATGCATGTGTTTGATGGCTTTCAGGAGTAATTTAACTATTATAAAGGGCTTCTAGAGATGATGGGGCCAAGGATATGGAAAGCTCAAGGCAGAATTGTAGGCTGTGAAAAACAAGGGTTGGAGACATGTTGGGATCTTGGCCTCTTCATTCCATTGCTCCAAGGGGACAATCTATGGAGCCAGTAAACTGCATCTGAGACCCTATATTCTTCTTAGTTGTAGTTTTTTCTGCCTTTTGGGGTCTCTGGGCTTAGCTAATGGCAGATTACAATGGTGGTCTCTGGGTGCTGAAGCACCCCAAGATAGGTGTTTTTGGCCCTCTTTATACTCTGTAACCAAAATTTATGGTCACATTAGTATAAACTCATAGTGAATAGTTTCTGTAGTAGAGGAACCCTACAAAACTAGCATTTGCTGTTCAGGCAAAATAATAAGTCTTGTGTTTACAACTCCATCACTAAAAAATGCTGACCTCTTAAAATATATTAATTAGCTGAGAATTGCTCACTAGATGCACATGCAGGTAATTAGGCCCAGATGGTGTTACCGGCCATCAGGAACTAAAACTAATGACCCAGAATTCATGTCCTCAGAGCGGTGTCCTTAAATTCTTCCTTTAAGACCAATTTAAAGCAGTGGCTCTCTGGAAGGTAAATTAACATCCTCTCATTTAAAATATATTTCAAACTAGCAATTACCAAATAGCCAAGCAAATAATTCAGTGTTCAAGTAGTTAGTTGCTCTCTTAGATACAACTCAAAATACTTCAAATGTTCTGCAGTGAAATAAGCCACAACCATGAATGCTTTGTAGGGCTTTCAGAAATTCTGCTCTGCTACTTATAAGTAGTACAAAGTATGCGACTTTCTTTTTTCATTAAATATTGGAAATTTCGGTCAAGTATGGTACCCTTAGAAATCCCACCCAGTCCTATTTAAATGAATGCTCTTCTCTGATTCACGTGAAGTGGACCTGGCTTTTTTGAAAATCTAATTGTAAAATTATAGCATGCAAGTTCACCTTCTTGGGAATAGTCATGAGTCATTTTGAAAGACTCAAAAGCAGAAATTAAATTGAAGTTACCTCATTTTCCCTGGCTTTTCCTCCTACCACCCCCTCATGTTTTGGTAAACTTAGTCACCACATTCACCGTAGAGTCAACATTTGGAAGAAATCACCAGACCAGGTTATTTACAGGTTTGTGAAAACATCGGAGACTTGCTATCAGGCTTCATAAAGAGAGAATATGATACGCTCTTTGCTTTTCAGATTGTGGTGTGTTTGTTTCTGGCATGTTCAGATGGGGCTTCGATGTCTGATGGGCAAGTGGCAGTCCTCAGGAGCATGCGTACGGCAACCTCATGTGCAGAGGGCTTTGGCCAACAGCTGTTGTCAGTGGGTTCTCCCAGCCCTGCCTGCTTTTGGGGGGGATGTTCTTACCTAGAAAGATCCGTCCTCTATCTCAGGGGGCAGCAAAACCAGCTCATCAGCTGCATCTGGCTGCTGACTCTTTTTTGTAAATAAAGTTTTACTGGGACATGGTCACACTTATTTCTGTACATGTCTGTGGCTGCATTCCTTCTGCAATGTCATGGTTGGACAGTTGCGACAGACCAAAAGACTTACTCTCTGAAACTTGCTGAGAGAAGCTACGTTCAAATTGCTTTAGAACAGGTCCTTGAAATCTGTCTCTTGTCTCCCCATCACCCTGCCTTCTTTCTGCTCAGTCTTTATCTCCTTGTCGTTCCCCTCACATTGTCCCCAGTGGTGAGTGGTCTTGCAGAGCTGTGTTCGGGGGCAGACTGCTACTCACCCGTGGTCTGACTTTGTCCTTGGACTTGCATGTTGAATGGAGCACATCGATGCTACAGTCACAAACTAACGTTACCTAGAAGTGTGAAACAATTTTAAAACCAGGAAAGATCTAGCTGTTCATAGCCGAGCTCTCTCATTTAGGTGAGGATGCTGAGGGACTCCCCGTGGTCACATGGCCAGGTGATAGATGTCAGGGTCTCTTCCGCCTCTTGACCTTCTTCCCGGTTCTTTCTATAACACCATATCACTGCCACACATCCGCACTGGCCCAAACAACACATGTTTTGGGCAAGCTTTTGTTTCATGGTGAAAGTTTTCTTTTTTATTTCTGCCATGCATGACTTTATATGATGTTGGCCACAGAGAAATGATTTGTGCTTAGAAGACAAAGCAAAAGTCCTAGATATATGCAGTGGTGTTTTCCTTCTTTACTGTTTGTCCAGTCAGTACTTAGACACCAAACAGTAAAATGTTCAGTTCTTTCTGTCAGTAATTTCAATGCTAACCTTTTTATCAACCTAGTTTTAACACACTGAACTATGCTTCTTTGTTTCTATCGTGATATTTCAGCAGGGTGTAAAAGCCTTTTAGCTACCTATACAACCTCTGGAATCAATAGTTTGTGTTAATGTTTCTGATTAAGCTGACATGTTTGCTTATGATGTGCCCATCATAAGCATTTAAATTTAACATGCCGTCATCAGTCATCAAATAATCCATTTCTGATTTCCTATTCTCATCAGAGGCATCAATATTAAATTGAATTTTAACCAATATTTAAACTTATACTTGGGTTTGAATTATAATATCCTAGTAAAAAGCAGTTCTGTGCCTCATTCTGAATGAACCCCTGGGTGTCAGCATGGGATCTTTTTACTGAATTGGGGAGGAACACAACAGCATTGATGGAGTGGATTTGGGGATCTACCGGATTACCTTGGGCAGTATTTTTCTTTGAGCTTTAATTTCCTCATCTGTGGAGTAGAAATAATGGGTACTAATCTCAGGGTTGTCGTGAGAAGAAAATTGGCAGGATACGTGAAAAGCACAGAGTACTGCTTGGCACAGAGTAGCAGCCTTTAAGCTATGTGATTTGTTTATGGTTTTTATCTAGGTAAGTGAAAAGTCCTCAAATATATGAGTTTGTTAGGCAAGTGGATTAAAAAAAAAAAAGACCAGATTAAGTTTACCCTTCATTGGGCATGAAGAATTTTGATGTCTCCCTTCTTGAAGGAGGAAGCATCATCAACTGAGTTCGGGAGTCATTGAAAGGCCTGGTTTGGTTCGCAACAGGCCCCTGGGGAGGAGGGACGTTTGCCAGCTCTGTGGCATAGGAGGCAAGACAACCTCGTCCTTGGAGAGAGCTGGAAGCAAGGGGAAGATATCAGTGGGGATATTTTGTCCAGGCTTATGCCACAAATATACGTGATGATTTTTTTTGGAACAGAGAGAGGAGCTGAGAAACAAAATGGTTAGAACAGTCCAGTGCTGCTGCTTTTTCAGAGAGTTTTCTATAAAGGTAAGTTTTTGTTGTTTTGTTTCGTTTTTTAACATGGGGCTGCCTTCGAACTCTACTGGAACTGAAATTCCTTTCTGCAACAGGAGAAATGTCTTTCTCACTTGGCTCTGAGTTAGAGTGGGACCTTGAATGCGTTCTCACTGCCATGGCAGCTTCTCCTTTCTTCCTCTTTATTGTTATAAAGCGTTATTTTTATGAACCGAAGTCGTCTTGAAAATTATAGCGTTTTATTCTGGGATATAGATTGCATATTAAAAGTCAAAAGGGAATCAGTTGTGCTACCTTTACTGATCCTAGAAGCAAAGGATGCAGACGAAGCCTGAGGAATTCACCCCAGTATCCTTTGGGCTCAGGCTATGTCCCTGCCTCAGTGGCAGGAAAAGACCCATCGCTGCTGCTGATTGGCAGCACCTGTCAAGAGATGCAGCTGGGATCCTCGATGTGTTAAAACCCATCTGTGATGGGAACTGGCCAAATTTTCCTTGACTCTGATTCCAAGGCTGAGACTTTTGGGAAAGGGTATATTATGTAAGTGATAGCACTGTGGCTTTTCACTGTTTCTCCGGGACTGAAGTTTAGATGAATTGCAGGGTGGGGCCCTGTACCTTTCTCCTGAGTTTGAAGACACAGCGCTGTGTTACTAGCTCTACTTTAGTAGTAAATTGAGTGCTTCCTTTTCTCTTAGGGGCTTGGCTAGAAAAATCTCATATTTAGAGCTGCAGAAGATTAAGTTTGCCCCTGTCAATCACTCTCCATCTCTGAGAGGATTGTTGCTAAGGTATGCTGAGCCAGAGCTAACACATTCTTTGATTCTCAGAAGATTAGCAGTGCAGAAAAATCTTGATTTAGTTCTATGAATGACTGCCAGCCTAATCTAATCTCTTACAGAGAAAGACCCTAAACTTGGTCTAAAGCAATGAACCAGTATTTGGCATGCACTCTTGGTTAAAAACCTGTCCTGAGAAGGTTGGGGTGGTTTTTCCATGCAGAACTGCCTGGTTTTTTTGTTGCCTAGCCCAGGTGGTATGTGTACTCATTTTTGAACACCTGCAGGAAACCCCAGAGCCTGCAACTCCCATCTCTCCATTTGCCTCAGTGTCCAAAGGAGCGTTTTCTAAGCAGCTGGAACGTTTCTTCTGGAACATGTAATTGGTGGGATCTGAGGTTCATTTTTTTCCTACAGCCCAGACTGGCTGTTTATGTCTTTAGGGAAAGGGAATAGGGCTAAAAAGTCACCACAATTTTGGGTAACATTAAGAAATCCCATCCTACATCCAGAATCATTTGCTGGCCACAACTTGGAAACAGTTTGTTCTTAATAAACTCTCTAGAAAATTCACCTTGACCCTTTGTGTTATTTCTCAGGCTACCACAACCTTTTTGTTTCTCAAGGTCCTGTGGAGGGTGTTCCCTGCACTATTCCTGCCACACAGGCGCAGGAAAGGACTCTTCATTTCCTTATAACTCATCCGTTCCTGCTGCGTTTTGACCACTGAGGACTAACCCTGTGTCCGTCTTTAGAGCCCCTTTTCCAGGTACAGGTTAGGTGGGGCAGGTGGGGATGTTTCCAGGTGTGAAACCTGCAAGGCAGCGAGTGGACAGCGCATAACAAATGCACATGCGCGGGAGCCGGCAGAGGCGGCTGTAACCTGCATGGAGCCTGTCAGAGGGAGAAGTGTGGTTCTGGAATGTCTGGGGAGCTTTCCCAGGGCATCAGAAGTGCTTTCCAATTCACATTCCAGCTGGGATAATAACTTCAGAGGAAATTGCCCTTTAGCCTAAGCTGGTGCTGAAGTCTCTGAAACGATGATCCCTTACACTGAAAGGATTAGGCATCTTTAACATGTTGGGGACTTTCTGAACCCAGTCACGTTACGAGGTTTCCCATGGGATGATGAACAGCTGACGGGAACGAGAGGTTCAGTGTCACGCTCATGTAGGAACCTGGGGAGGAACGGGGTGCTCTAGAGCTTTGGAGCCCTCGCTTTGCTTTGAGTGGGAAGCTGGGTCTCTGCTCTGTGTGCAGCTGGGCTCGGTCCCTCCCACCCCGCTCAGCTCGGTAGGGATCTGGGCAGAGGTGCACACTGGAAACTAACCTCGACTGCTGTGTATTTTTTTTTTTAATGATAAAAAAATAAAGCCAAGTCCTTAAGAATTATTATGGTTCTGTGGGCCAAAGCCTTTCTCTGAGAACTAGTTCTGTTTGTTTGTGGGTGCTGCTGTACTTCAGGTCACCCCTGTGGCCCTGAAGCTGAAACCCACACTTAGGAGGGCAGGAGGTCTATGGAGGATGCTTGCCAGCAGGTAGAGACACTCACACCACCCCTGCAGACTGTTGCCAACACCTGTCTGAGATGCCACCCCTCCTTTCCACATGCCCCTTAAAGTTACCCTCTCATGGTGATTTCCAGCCACCGGGACCACAAAGCTGTGTGCTCTGGGGTGGAGCCTTGGCCTTGGACACTCCTGGAGTGTCAGCGCCTAGACTGGGCTGGCCTCTGCCTGCCGCAGGTGCTCCGAGTGCTGAAGTAGGTGAGCCACTTGCACCTGTCCACCCCCACTTTTTTCCTGTTGTGAGAAAGGAGTGGAAGGGGGTGTGTTACCGTTAAAATCCAACGGCAGCCTGAGCTGGCGGGATACTGCAATAGAAAGAGCATGGGCTTTAGATTTAGAAAGAATGAGGGTGGGCATCCAGGTTCTGTCCCTTGGTAATTGTAGGCAGTGGGGCCCTTTTCTTAACCTCTCTGTGGCTCAGTTTCCCCATCTGCAAGATGACTGCTATGAGGATAAAATAAGCCAATGTGTGTGAATGCCTGTCATGTTTCATTACAGTACTGTATCAACAATAGCCGCTTTTACACATGAAGCCATAGCTTAGGAAGGACTTTGATTTTGGTAAACTTAAGGAGCGGGGCTGGGTGTGGGTTTTCATCTTGTGTTTCAATCTACATCAAATGTTGACTGCTCAGGATGTTCAACGTGTGGGACATGCTTGCTGGGGTCACAGAGCTGCCTGAGGAGGCCCTTGTGGGGAGAGGGCTGGGGGTGCTGAGCCCAGAGGCATGACCACCAGGCTCAAAGGGGCAGTGTGTAGATCTCCTGACAGCCATGGTTCTCTAGAAGATACGGGGAGGGGTGGAAGTTTTCTGTGTCTTAAAAACTAAACAGTAATCGTGTGCTAGACTCTTCTGAGCTGCTTCTGTCCACTCTTAGGAGAAGTCTTGAATGGACCACTTTGAATTGTCCACTCCTCAGGTGCACTCCCCCTTTCCCTGTGTTAAAATTCCTGGGCCGAATTTGAAGTATGTGTCATTAGGGATCAGATGTAGATGTAAACAGTTATCAGCAAATGACAGCAATTATTTAGGTCAATAAATATGAAATGTCTGATTTTGAATCAACAGTTTAGTTTATTATATCTGAAACAAGGAGCAGTAAAATCAAAGTATATGCCTAAACCACCAACACAGTTTTGCCATCTTAATGGTAACTTGTTTATGCCAGCAGCGAAGAAGCCTGGAGAGTGAGTGGCGATGAAATCGGGAATGGCATTTTCCACAGCTTGTTGCGAATTTAATATTTTCGTTGCAAGGAGTGGTCCAAAGCCTGGAAGGAAGTGGTAGTCGGTGGAAGGTCTGGTGAATACGGTGGATGGCAATTTCCAAGTCCAGCTGCTGTAGTTTGAGCACTGTTTGTGCAACATGTGGTCAATTGATGTCTTGCAAGAGGATTGGCCTGTCTCTAGTGACCAATCTTGGCCGCTTAATTGCAAGCATCTTCATCATTCCGTCCAATTGGTTGCAGTAGACATTGCTGTAATCAATAGACCAGGTTTCATGAAACTGTAGTGTAAAATACCAGCGCTGGACCACCAGATACCAGTAGCTTTTTTGTGATGAATATTCGGTTTTGGATTGTGTTTTGGCACTTCATCTTTATCCAACCATTGTGGCAAACACTTGGGATTGTCAAAAAGAATCCATTTTTCATTATGCATAACAATACAGTGTAGAAATGGTTCACCTTTATGTCATGACAACAAAGGTAAGCTTTGAGACAATTTCTCTTCGGACACTCATTTAATTCATGCAGTATTTGTCTATCCAGCTTCTTTGCCTTGCTGATTTGTTTCAGATGGTCCAATATTGTTGGAATAGTAACGTCAAACCTTGTTGCTAATCCACATGTAGGTTGACATGGATTCGCTTCCACTACAGCTTTCAGCTCATCATTATCCACCTTGGTCTCAGGTCACCCACGTGGCTCATTTTCAAGATTAAAACCACCAGAACAGAAGTTCTCAAACCATCGATATACTGTGTGCTCATTAGTCACATCCTTCCCAAACACTTCGTTGGTATTTCGAGCTGTCTGCACTGCATTGGTTCCACAACAGAACTCATGTTTGAAAATAACATGAATTTTTGACTTTTCCATGGTTTCACAAAAATTGGTCTTTAAAAAATGTGACAGATAATCACAAGTGAAAATGTGCGTTTGAAAGACTGAGGATGTACCTTCACAATATAAACATAAAACAAGAAGTGTCAAAGTAAAATGTCAGAGATATTGACTGTCAAACTTAGTACTTAAGGAAATTGGACATTTCATACTTAATAACCTGACAGTATTAGGTTCTCACTGCTCTAAACTGGGCATCTCTGAGAGGAGCTAAACTTGGTTAAGGAAGTACAAGGAGATGGAAGAGGAAAGGATGCTAGACAGGGTTTGACGAGCTGTGTCCTGTTCAGAGCCAGGGTCTGGGCTGTGTGGGGGTTGCCTCATCACTAGCTGAGTTGGTTCATCATGGAAACCGAATCCTCCTCCAGGTGCTGATACCTGGGTTTACAAAACCATCACCCAAGGAGTTCCAGAAAGATCAGAGCTTGGGTAATCTCCCACAGGGTGAAGCCCAACCCCCTGGTTCCTCAGGCATTTATATATCCAGGTCTTTAAGCCAATTCGGTTCCTCTCTTTTCTCCACCATGGAACTGAGGGCAAAAGGGAGTGGAGGGCTGTGTGTGGTGACAGGAATGTTCTAGCTGCCTCACACTTAGTGGCCTTCTGACTTGTGGCTCTGCCCAGCAGGCTGTTCTTGTTCAGGGTCATGGCTCCCTGTGCTGTGTGGGGAGACCTGACCCAGGGCAATCTAGATCTTTTTTTTCTAACCGTTTTCATACGTTCTCATTTTGACCTTCATTTACCTATGTTCTGCCACATAGTTTGATGTAGGCATTTCTTCACTGTCTGGACGATGGTACATAAGAAATCCACAATATTTTGTAGTTTGGGGGGTAACCCAATAGAGTCCCTAATTCACTGTGTCTCTGTGCACAATTACAGTGTGTGAATGCTTCTTAAAGTAACCTTTTACTCAAAACTCCGGGGTAGAAAGCCTTGTTCTCTTATTCAGAACTGAATTTTATTCCACCAAAAGTATTGAAATGTGTACCAGATAATTGAAGAATGAAAATTCTGGCCTTTCTTCCTCATAAGTACCTAGTTGAAAATTGCATATTTTAATAAATTGGAGGTAATCATTCACAGGTGGAGGGATAGTTCTCTAGGACGATGAGTACATTTTCTTTTATGATTCTGGGCTCAATCATATGAACTGGACAGAATGTTTTTAGAGAGATGAACAGTTTTCTGCCAACCCCGTTGTTAGGAACAAGCCTTGCAGAGTAAGCCGGATAATTACAAAGTCTGATGACAAAAGTAGCAAAAAAAAAATCTGGAAAACTAAAAAGTATAAAAATAATCCAACCATAGCTGCATCATGGTATTATTGATGTTTTAGTGCATAACCTTCCATTCTATTTGTGTGTGTGTGTAGCTTTCTTACTGAGATCATGTGGCTACATGTTCACATAACGTGGACATTTCCCATGTCACTAATTACACAGCCCTTAAATATGGAACAATTATATTTGGAGGCTACTTTCGGTAAACTGTATTTTATTGCTGAGCATCTTAAGACTGAATTTGTTATTGAATGTAGAGTGGGTATTTTTAGGCAGAAATGAAACCAAATGTAAATAGGGATTAAAGAAAAAAGTCTGGGAAACTCTTACCAAGGTTTTCTTTGCAGTCTAGCATCCGCCTTTTGCTTTAGTCACTATTTCTATTATTAGATGAAATCAACTCAGCGAATTCCTTCTGGAACTTACACTCCCATCCTTGGGCTCACAGAATGATCAGAGCCCATTGCATGGTTTTGCAAAGGCTGGTGGTCCCCAGTGTTTGATTAGGGGTCAACACGGACTTTAAACGCCTTTCTGGGAAGAAATGCTGCAGGGACCTGTTTGTCATCTTAGATGCCTTGTTCGTGTGACACTGGTGGTCCCGTTCACAGGTTGGCTGACGGCTAAAGCAGATGGGTCAGCACCTCATCAGCAGCGGCCGGGCTGCACGCCAGGCCCTCATCAGGAAGTGCAGTTTTGAAATCATTGCTACATGAGACCTGTCAAATCTCTGCTGAGGTTTTATGGGGGGATAGTTGTTCCTTTAGGGCAGCTGTTCTTAATCACATTAGGTCATAGAGCCGTTTGAGAGTCTCAACAGCTGGTCACATACATGTGACAGTCTGCATTGATGCTGCAGGGTTTGTGGTCCCCTTGAAGCCCAAGCTTACTGCCAAGTCGAAGACTTGTGTTAGGTGCTCTAAGCTGTATCCCAGCCCTCAACCCTCAACCCTCTCCCCAGCACTCCCTGAGCACTGGCTATGTAAATTCCCTTTTCAGCAGCTAGTTCTTGGCCCACCCTACCTTTCCTCTGGGTGGGGTCCCTCTCAGCACAGTCCAGGCCTGCTCCCATGCCTAGATCAGTATCTGGCCCACAGGAAAACTCACTTCCTTGATTCCAACAAATTCTGCCAGTGACTGTCCATCCTGGTAGCCTTTTAGGTTTTTGCCTGGGATTCCGGCACCGGTTCGCTATGCCCTGCCAACTCCAGTGGATGCTGCAACTTCAAGTTGTCCCCTGGAGCCCCTCTGGCTTGGTTTGAGGCAAAGGTGGGGAAGGGAGGACCCCATTAACCTCCACCAAAGAAATTCTCTGAACCTCTTTTAACTGCTGTCTTGGGATAGCCTGGCTGAGTTGGTTTCAAAACCACTGGTATATTTTGTGTAAGTAGACTATAGCTTCCTTGGAATATGGGGGGGGGGTGTCATTGCTACAGCTTATTGTGTCCTAGTTTTTGATGCCTCAGGAAAACCTGACACAGAAAGTGTCTCATTTTAACACAGATTTCTCTTTGCATGGCTGAGAGTAGAGACCGCTCTGTGGGATGGGATGTAGGAGGGTGTGGCTTCAAACTGGGAGGACATGCTGCAGACATGCTTGGGCTTCCACAGGACTGATTGTGAAAGGAGACAGGTGGTTGGAAACCTTGCTCCTCTATCCCTGAGAAGCAGGAGGGACCTGTCCAGCCTCAGTGTGACATTTTCCATTACCTGCCATACCGAAGGTATCAGATGTCAGGTGTGAAGTCCTGGTTTTCAGAAGCCATATGTGGACTTGTGGTATCTTTAGGTTCTCTAAACCAACAGATGACTTAAATTGGGAGTAACTAGTATTTTGATACGATGGGTATAACTTTTTTGCATTATTTATGTCTAATAGAAAAAGTGGAGTAGTGAAAGCAAAAACTTGAGATTTTTTTTTTTCACTGATGCCTTGTGGGAAAGAGGAAAATTTCTTTGGGCTTTAATTTGCTTGTTAAATGATACTTTTATTTAGGAGTTGGCAAGAATATTGTGTTGGGGGTGGTGGTGTTGTAAGTGGTGCATCTGTCCCCGTCCTCCCTGAGGCTGGGAGCTAGTGATAATATGGAGGGAGGAGGGGAAGGCATCTATACAGAAACATTTCCCCACACATTGTACCAGTTAGAGATAAATTTTTATTTAGCAAGTTCTCTTGTCTGTGAAAGGATTAACTACTGGAGCATTCAAATGGGTAATCGTTCTTCTCCTGAGGGGGCTGGTTCTGAAGTAATGATAATGATGATTGTGACCGGGGACAATGGTGATTTTGGAGCCTGCAGCCTGCTGAGGACAGGTTGAAGTGGCTTGCTAGGATGGGGTCTGGGAGGAGTGCTTTGTACAGCTAAGGAACATGGGAACAGCAGAACCTACGCATTCAACAGATAGGACACATTGGAGAGGTGATCCAGGCCAGCATGCCTGGCTGTGTCCCATAGGCCACCTTCCCTGTGGGATGCTCCAGAGGGGGAGAGGAAGGGTCTATGTGGCCAAATACCTTTGGGAAGCACTGCTGTGTCCCTGGCTTGGGCTTTCACAGTAGACATTTGCATATTAAAGGTTCTGGGAAGACTTATCATTTAGAAACTTATTTAACTGAATTAAAGAAGTGTTTCCTTAAATTACTTGACCAAAGGACACCTTCCACCTCAAGTATTAGGACTTGTGCATTTGGGGTATTGCATGTCTCACTCTTTGGGAGATTGTAAACTCCTTCCAAAACAGCTGCTTCTCAAAAATGCTTTTCAAACTCCGGTGAAATTGCCCTCAAACCAATAGAGCATTTGCTCAAATAGCCTCTGTGGGGGCTTATTTCCTTTACCGTGAGGGTCAGTTTGACAATTAAAGAGTCAGATGTGTAAGGTCTGATTGTAAAAATAGATGAATAACAGTAGATTGGGATAACAACATGTACAATCGAGACGTGTATTTGTGTCTAATAGCAAATAAAGGACATTTGGGAAGAGGCAGAAAGGAAAGCAATTGGTGGGAAGTTATCACAGTCCGGACTGGTACCATCCTGTTCATGCATTAATTTTTAAAACAATACCCATTTTTTCCTATATTTTATATTCAGCACCCCTCTCCCCTTTTGACATGCTTTTTTCCCCTTCAACATTGCTTTTCAGAATGATTCTTTCCATGTAGTTGACTGATTTTCACCGCAGTGTGGTATTCCACTGCATGCAAACAGTTTATTCTACTGTTGGTAGACACTGGCAATGTTCCCAGGTTTCTGCTTTTACAACACTGCTGCTACAAACTTCCTTACAGGTGTTTCCTGGTGTGCATGCGTAAGTCTTACTCTAGAGGATGTCCCCAAGGAGAGAAGATACTCTACTTGGCCAGAGAATGTCTGTTTTCTTCAGGGTTGGTGTCAGTTTTCACTCCTGCCGTGGATGAGGGCTTCCATTATTTCACACCTTCTAGACAATTGGCAGTCTGACAAGTTTTTGTCATGTGGGTGTAAAATGGTATCTTTGTGGTTTGAATTTGAGTTTCTCCCGTTCTTAATGAGGTTGAACATCTGAGTTATTGGACCATTGTGTTTCTTCCACAGTGAAATGCCTTTTCCCCATTTCCCCATCAGATTGTTTTCCTTACTGATGGATTCATTATGGACTTTAATACTAATGCTTTGTCAGTTTATATGCTACAGAAACTTCTTTAAGGTGTTTTGTGATAAGACATTTATAATTTTAATGAAATTGAGTTTCAGTCTTTTCCCTTAATGGTTTATACTTTTTTCTTAATTTCTATCTGAATTGTCTCCTAAAGTTTTATAATCTTGTCTTCTCAAATCCACATAGAATTGATTCTTTTTTGTAAATGTATGGTGTGATACCAGAATCCAACTGCATTTTTTTCCTCATACAGAAAACTAAAGTCCACACCTTACTGATTTAATACTTTATCTGTCCTTCCATGCCATCACTCAATCATGTGTGCCTGTTATCTATTTTTGGGCTTTTGATTTTGTTCCATTCGCCTACTTGTCTATCTCTGCACTGATGTTAAACTACTTTGATTACTATATACTTATGTATCTTGACATCTGGTAGAAAGTGATGCTCACCTTGATTTTCAGGAGTATTTTGGCTACTGTTGGCCATTTGTGCTTTTAAATTGTAGAATCAGTCTGTCAAGTTCCATCAAAAGTTGTACCAAATGTAATTGAATCTAAAGATGAAAATAAAATCAGTTATTTCGAAATTAAGGATTCTTCATATCTGTGAATATAGTATATTTATCTACTCCTTAAGGAGTTCTTTATAAAACATTTTTTTTCTGTGAAAAGCTTGTAGGCCCCTTGCTAGACTTTAAAAACCTCATCTTTATGCTATTAAAAATAGCATCCTTTTTACAAGTTATATTTTCTATTTCTTGGGGGTATTTGTACATGGATTTAAGATCTGTGTTTTTTTGTAGCCTGCAGCTGTGATGACTTGTAGATTGTTTTGGGTTTCTACCAGAACAATTTTATCTGCAGATCATGAGTTTCATTTTTTCCTTTCCGAACTTGAGATGTTGTATATTTCTTATCTCATTAGTCTACTTAAAATCTATAGCAGAGTGGTCCTCAAACTTCATTGTGCATCACTTGGAGAGGGCTTCCCTCCCAGAGTTTGAATCAGTGGGTCTGGGGTAAGGCCAGAGAATGTGCATTTATATTTATGTTTTCTGGTGTTACTGATGCTGCTGGTCTAGGAACACACTTCAAGAACCATTGCTCTAGTACCCTGTGCAGTGGAACTGGTGAAAGTAGATACTAATATTTTTATTTTGCACTGATCTTAAAAGAAATGCTTTAGACATTTCACCATAAAGTTTATTTGCAAGTACTGTTTACCTGTATGTGTGCATGAAGGTTCTCTCTGTTAAGAAATAGAACTATAATTTTTTTATTTGCTAAGAGTGTGTTATTTTGAAATTAATTGATATTGAATTTTATTGGTAACCATTGCCTCATTTTTTTTAGATAACATGATTTTTCTGTCTTTACGTTACGAACTTTCTAATTTTAGACAAACCCATCTCGTTCATGATGCCTTACCTTTATTAATACATTGTGAGATTAAGTTTGCTAATGATTTTGCATCTATGCCCATGGGTAAGATGTTCCTGTAATTTTCTTTCCTCATGATGTACTTGTTTGGTTTTGCTATCTAGTTCATGACAACCTCAGAAGCAGAAATTGCTCCCTCTTTGTCTATATTTTGGAAGATCTTGCATAAATTGGAATTATCTGTTCCTTGCATGTTTGATAGAATGTGCCTAGAAGTGATCCAGGCCTGGGTTTTGTTTAGTTGAACTCAGTTTTTTTAATAGTTAAGAAATATTCAGGTATTCCATTTCATCTTGAATCACTTAAGTTGTATTTTGCTAGGAATTTATCTATGTTTCCATGGCTTTTTAAATTGGTTTCAAAATTTATAGGCATGAAGTTCATATTTTAAGTCTCTGCATCTAAAGTTATGCCCTGATTTTCATTCATAATATAGTTTGTATTTTCTATTTTCTTGTTTTTTTTTCATTAATTTGTCCAGAGGTTTGCCTGTTTTTATCTTTCCAAAGAACAAACTTTGTTGAACTTAAAAATTTTCTTTCATTGCTTTGTACTCCTTAATTTTTCTTTATTCTACTTCTTTGGTTTATATATGTAGGCTGGTTTGCTTTTTGTTTTTCTTCCCCTCTTATTTTTCTTTGAACACACCTCTCAGTAATTGATAAATCAGTTAACAAGTTTTATCACTTCTAGTTCTGCTTTATTTTTATGGAAGCTCTAGTTTTAATTTCATTGGATCAAAAAATTATAACTCCATTAAACATTAAAATGCGAGAGGCTTATGTGAAAGAAGAAATGGCACCAAAGGTAGAAATACTAAAGATCATGAAAAATTAAGGTTAGTTCATGTTCTTATAAAACAAAGTGAACCTGATCTATGTGTATAAATTCTAAATATGCTGCTGGGATTTAGCCTTTTGAGTTATGTACGCAGATTGCTTAATCTGTTTTGATCCTTTCTTACCTATAAAAGTACATAAAGGGAACACTACACATGATTATTTAGTTCTAGCATTCATTGACAGTTCTGTTTCAAAAGACTTTGAATTATGGAATTTTACCTTGAGGAATTTGCTCAGAACCATCATTAGTTTATTAGAAGTCACACCAAGATTAATGATGATTATTTGCATTAAAGGCACTATAAAGACAATTTCTTTATTCTGAAATAACTTAAAGATATCCACTTCCCAATGTAAATGATATTCTTTATCCAGTATTTTAAGTATCTTATTCTTTCCCCCCAAGTCAGATAATTACAATATTTGTTTAGCTGTATCCACATATAAACAGATTTTTTGCTCATTAGTTCATCTTCTTTCTCGGACCTTTTATAAGGGATAATGTTCTTTCTGTCCAAGGTGTGACTTCTAGACATGCATTTAGTATGAGCATCTGTTGATGGTAAACATTGCTCTATATCTCTATAAATGTTCATATTTTATTGCAATTTTGAAAGAGGCCTCACATCTTGAAATATTAAACGTGCGACACATCTCACTCTGGGTTCCTTTTGTGTTTTGTGACTTTGGACTGTGAGCTCTTGTCCTTTTATCTGTAGGAATTCTTAAGGCCTGGGATAAAGTTGTTTTCCTTCAGAGAGAATTTCTGATTTCATCTCCAGATGCCTAGAACTGGGACCACTTTAAAATTTATTGCTGTGTGCGTTTCGTACAAATCTATTTGAGGGACAAGGCTGTGCTTAAAATACACAAAGTGCTTTTTTCTCTTCCCTATGTAGTGCTGAGATGTAAATGACTTTTATCCTACATACTTTTTACCTTAGCTTTTCCTTCTTCCACCCCCCTTCTATGTTTATTCTGTATTTTAAATGCCTTTTGTAAGATGTACATTGCTAGAGTTTAGTTTTTAAGTTTAATCTAACTCTCTTCTAAAACTGTCATTCCTGATAAATTATTTCTACGATGTTATTTTGTGCTGTCTTCATTTTTTTTTCTTTTCTAGGCTGTTGCCTTCTTGTTATTTTACTTTCCCATCTTCCTTTGGATTTTTCATTTAAAAAATTCTACTTTTTTTGGAAATTAGACATTTCATTTCCAGTCATTAGTGGGTTACTCTTAAAATTTTAACATGCCCACTTGCCTTTGAGTCTATTGTTAATAAATGTCTTTTTCTTCTCCTGATTATTTGCATTAAAGGCACTATAAAGACAATTTCAATTATAAAGACAATTTCAATACACTATTAGAATATTTTAACTCTGATCAAACTTTTCCATTATATCTAAGTCAATATTTCAGACATCTTTGTTTCAATTCCCCAGACTTTTTTTTTCCTTTTTTCAGTTGATGATCTTTTGGATTTCTCCATGTCTATTAGTTTCTTTGCTGGTTTTTCCTTATTTCATCTGAGATCTCCCTTTGAGATAATTGTCCTTTCGAAGAAATAAGCAATTCCTTTGAATTTGGTTCTGTTCTTACCTAACTTTCTCTTTTTGTTTGCTAAAATTACTATTCAGTCCTACTTCTGAGTGCCAGTTTAGCATGTCCACAGTTCTAGATTGATGGTTACTTCCTAGCAGCACTTTGAAGTTGTTATTTCATTGTCATCTGGCCTCCATTTGTGGCTGTTAAAGTCTGATATCAGATTGTCATTGCTTTGAAGTAATCTATCTCTTCTCTCTGCGTGTATCCAGGTCCCTTCCTTCCCTAGTTAGAATTTGTTGTGTTCTCAGAATCTGAGGGTTTTTGTCTTTCGTCAGTTCTGCGGAATGCTCGACTCTTACCTTTTCCAGCGCTGCCCGTTTCTTTTCCGTGTTTTGGATTTCTAATTAGACATAACGTTAAAACTTCTTGTTCTATCCCCTGTCTCTTAATTTCTCTTCCTTTTTTTCCTCTCTCTGCTGTGTACGGGGATGTTTTCCTCAAATAATTCATTCATTAGACAACTTAATTGATCCACTTTTGAGTTTTTGATATTAGTGATTATATATTTTGCTTATCAGGAAGTTCTTTTTAAAATCTCCCTGGTCATTTAACTTTTTTCGTTCCTTGCTCATGTCTTGGTTTCAACTATTATTTCTTTTAATAAATGACACTTCTAATTTGGTTTTATACTATGCATTTGAAGATTCCAGTCTGTCCTTGGGTATTCTGAGTGCCTATTTTGCTGTTTGTTTTTGCCAACTCTAGCTCCAGGTGTTTTGTTTCCTCAGTATTTGCAGCTTCTGTTGGGAGCTCATATTGAGCCATCAAATGCTGGGGGTTTGCTGGAGAGCCTGGCTTGAGGGCCGGCTCCAGTGAGACTTGTTTACTTCTTCCAGATACCCTGAAGTGCCTTCAAATTGGGGCAGCTTTTGGTTAATTTTGTAGCTTGGAAAATCCCAGGTTAGGCATTTAGGATAAGTACAAACCCTGAAGCTGTGTGGACACAGGTCTGTGATTATCGATTCACAGTGGGGAGACCTTCCTCTCTATCTGTAGCCGAGGCCCAAACAGGTAAGTTTCCCTGTCGCTTCCCCTTGCTGTCCAGCAGGTTTTTGGAGTTTCTCCCCATCCTTTCATTACGAGTGTAATTCTTTGAGGGCCTTATTTCTGTTTTGAAAAATGACTCTATTTGACTTCAGTTCGAAGTTTAGCATATTATGTTTGTTTCCATATTTTTCTTCCCAGTTGGATTCAGGTCCCTAGTGTGTTTAGGCTATTGCTGAGAAGCCTTTCATGTTTTCCTCATACATTTAATGCAATTCCTACAACTTTGTAGTCACATCTTCCTGGCCTGTCTTGTTTCCCGTATTGGCGATATCTCCCTTGGGGTCACAGACATTTATCCATAATTTGATAAAACATTTTCCCATATTAATTCAAGATATAACCCTTTGTTTTGGTGTTTGGCAATTATAAAATCTGTCATTTGTGTTTGGGTCCCATGTCAAGTGGAATGTTGATACCATAAGAAAAATCTTGTATTTCACTATAAAATTTTATGCATAGATTCTTTTTTGAAAAAACTTAAATTGTGGAAGAGTGTGTACATGTGTTTAACACAGGAAGAAACTGCCTGTCTGTGGGTGGGTTGGCTGGCTTCGTTCTGCTGGCTACTTCCCCTCTCAGCAATTCAGACAGTGCTCTCAGTGCTGTGCCTCCAGGGCTGCTGCTGGCTGTGTGTCCTTTAGTGACTGCATCGGGGATCCACAGTCGCCCGGAAACGCAGCTTGATGAAATGTGGAGCCGATGCTGAGGGAGGGGCATGTTCTGTTCTCAGGGGGGCTGAGTGCAAGAGCAAGAGGAGAAACAAATGCTATTGGCAATAAGTAATGAAAAAATACGCCTGAACTTGGACTAGAGAAAACTCAAGTGCCTTTGGAAAAAAGATCTGCGGTGGTTCTCAGAGCAGTGACGCTGGAGGGGGAACTAGACCAGAGAGGAAATGTGAGAGAAGGGGATGGAGAACCACGCCGTGCTTTATTCCCAGCGGATGGGTCATAAGCTTAGCAGCAGGGAGCAGGGAAATTTTAGCCTCTTATTAATTAAAAAATACCGTCATCCTTGTATGGCAGCATAAATACTTGTACTAGTGCTTTATTGCTTTGAAACTGCTTTTTTATATCCATCGCCGCAGGTTATTTCTGTCACGTGCTGGGTTTTACAAGACACTCTCCCTCTGAGCTCCTGGAGTGTGAATGACTGAGAGGTGCCCAGGGAAGGAGGGGGCTCTTTGGATCGTCCCCCTCTTACTAATGAAGTCACATGAGCACAGAGTGCTTAAAGGCGATTTCAAAAAAAGAGACAGTCTCAGGAGTGAATGCCTGACTTGTCCCTTGGGGTCCTCCCCTTTGTTCACCCCGTGTGCTTCTAGTTTGTAAGACCATTCCCAGTTGTCAGGTCACAGCCCAGAACCTCAGCCTACGGTGGTCCCTTCCACTGAGGCTACTGTCAGCAGCAAGTGACAGGAAACCCAACTGGGACTTGCTTAAAGCCAGCAAAGGGAGTTTATTGGCCTATGCAACTGGAATTCCCAGGGGTAGGCTGCCCAGCTCTCAATTCTCTTGTTTTCCTGAGGTCATAGTGCAACTTTTTAGGGCCTTGGTTTCCTCCTCAGTGGAATGAATGGCTCGGAATGACCTAACACTGAGTCTGTGGGGATCCCCGTAGGCCTTTTTGCCTATGGCACAAAATTCAGAGCTTAGTGATTCCTTCTCTTGTATTGGGCCTTAAAGCTATTGCAGGTTGGTCTTGGCTTCTTAATGAGATTTAAAAATTTTTATGGATATCCGTGTCAGATTGTGTTTGAATCCGTAGGACAAAACAGTCTGGTGCTACATACAGAGTAGGTACTAAACAAACGGTGGCTGTCCCAGGTTTTTGGTGTCTTATATTTCCTGTTACCTTCTCACTCCAAGATCCCATCCAAACCACCAACGCTTAGCGTTTAAGGCTCTTAATTTTGGTCAGTTTACTTGTTAACCCCCAAATCTCTGCCTCCCTGGTGCAGTGGTGCCACCTACTGGGAAAAAGTGGCAACTACAAGTTTTTAGTGCCCATGTTCCGTAACCGCATGTTCTTGGGTTTAATTCGAGGCCGAGGAGTGGGCATTTTGGAGTGAGTTGCAGCAAAATGACTTGAGCCGTGCTGCTCTCACGCACAGTAGAGCAGGCTACAAACTGCATGGTGTGACATGAAGGCTTCCCATCTGGACTCTACTGTTCAGAGGTTCTTGTCCCAGTGGCCTTTCGTGCCTAGTGTTAGAGGTTCATTCCCTAAGTGCCTTTGTATATTCTGCAGTGTATCCATTTGCAGTGTTATGTTGTTCACTGGACGTAAGTCAGGACTCTCAGCAGCAAGTGAAAGAAACCCAACTCGCACTTGTTGAAAGCCAGCAAAGGGAGTTTATTGGTTCATGTAACTGGAATTCCTAGGGGTAGGCTGGCCCTGGGCATGTTGCAAACCATATCAGGATTCAACCTCTTTAACTCTTTCTCCTGGTTCTGCTCCTGGGTTTACTTCTCAGTGCTCCCTTTTCACTTGGTTCCCCTCTCCCCTAACCCATCATGCTTACATCATGCCTTCTCCAAATTATGGAAGAGTCCTGGGACTTACTCTTGTTGGGCTGCATGCCAATCCTTGATCCAGTGGCCATGATGAGGCAAGAGAGTAAGTTGTGCCCAGTTGCCTGGGTCTAGGTCACGTGCCCACCCCAATCATGTGAAATGAAAGAAGGAAAGAGATCAGTCCCCCCCAAATGGATGTACCCTTTTCAAAACAGGGAGGCTTGGATGCTAGATAAGCAAAAACAACAGATGTCGATGACCTTGGCCATTATATTTGTCAACCCACTGCAGGCAGCATGCCATTTCCTTTGATATCTGCCAGTGTTTACACACTACTAGATATCTAAATGGGCTTAATAATTAACGACCAAGACATTGAAGAATTGGTGGGAAAGGAGCCCAGTGAGCACTTCAAGGCCACTGGGTACCTGAGAGAGGGTAGAAAATCAGACACATTGTGTGGGTGAACCTAGTAACAACTATGTGGTTGGTGGTTTTAAAACTTAGGTTCAAATACTTCAAAGCTCTTCCCATTGAGAGGTGGCATCTTCCCTCCCTTTTAATCTGGGTAAGTTTATGACTGTTTCAACCAATGGAATATAACAGAAGTGACACCACACAGTTTCTGAGGAGAGATCATGAAAGACCATGCAGTCCTGTTTGTTGGGACCCTTGATACTGGTATCTAGATCCATGGTGTAAGAAGCTCAACAATAAGCCCACCATGCTAGAGAGGCCACTGTAGGTGCTCTGGTGGACAATCCGAGCTGAGTCAGGCCTTCAGCTGTCCTTAAAATAATGCCAGACATTAGAGTTAAGCTGGCTTAGATTCTCCAGTCCAGCCCAGCCACTAGCTAAGTGACACCATGGGAACTTTGTCAGGCACACCAAACAGAAGAACCACCCAGCTGAGCCCTGTCTGAATTCCTGACCTACAAAAGCGTCAGATATAATTAAAATGGTGGTAATTCTAAGCCACTAAACTCTGGGGGTAGTCCATTATCCAATACTAGATAACTGAAGCAAAACTTCCATCTCTTCAACACCTTAATGAGAAAGTAGAGACCAAATATGTTTCAAATTACTTGGGCTATGATCTCAACACAAATGTGCTATAAAAAGAGCTGTTTATGAAGAAAGATTAAATGGCTTTTTTTCCCAAAAGGCTTTCAAATAATAAATTTGTCTTCTTCCTGCCAGCATCTTGTTGGCGAGCTGCCCCCTTTTATCTTGGGGAGGCTGGTGCAGCATGAACAAGAGGCAGAGGCCAGAGCCTTACTTGCTTGTCACAGCTTTGGTGCACATGGCAGCTGGCTGACAGGTCCCCTGGGACTGGAGAACTTCTGCTTCCTCATGGATCTTGGCATGCAAGTAGAATGTGTTTTGTCAGTGGTATTGCAAAAGAGAAAGTAGGCTCCCTTTCTGGAAATTGTTTTATTTTTTCCCCTCTTATTTTAGCCTGGTTAATAACCGGGCAGGGAGAGAGCCAGGGTGAAGTTTGTGATGGGCCTGAAGACTCAGCCTACACAAATCCTCCACAGGCCCTAATGGCCTCCTCCTCCCCTCCACCTGAAGGCACCATTCCCCCTGTCCCTCACAAGCTGTTCGGAACAGCCAGGCACACATGCATGTACACATGTTTAAGAACTCAGTTTCCTCCTCAGGAAGCAATGTCCAAGCTGGGGCTCCCTGAGGCCACTCTGAGAATATTGCTCTGTTTTCTATTCCTGACTTCTCAACCAAAAGCAAGTGACTACTTGCTGGAATGTATGTGTTGATATGATATGACTCCCTCTTGCCCCTCCCTCCTCACTCAAGTCTTCATGGAGCTTGTTCTATGCTGGGCAGCGTTCTGGATTCTGGACATATGTTCACCAATGAAACAGACAAAAATACAGTGGTTATAGTATTTATCCTCTAGAGGGGAGACAGAGATACATACAAGCACAATCAATTAGTTGAACATACGCTGTGTTAGACAGAAAGTAGTTCCCCTTTTCAGAAGGTAATCGGTCTCCTTGATTACTTGTTAAAGGTCCAGTTTGGCGCTTGTTTTTATTAGTTTTCTAACACATCTCCCTTTGGAATAAGGCAGTAAATCTCAAAGTCCCTGTAGGCATCAGTGTATGGCGACAATTTTTATATCATTGTGTTGACCTCACCTTCTCTTTATAGCAGGGGAATTTGGTTTCCATTCATAACGCTGGTGTTCAAACTTGGTAGCATCTTAGAAACACCTGAGGAGTTTTTAAAGACATGAATGCCTTGGGTCCCCTGTACCCATCAGAGATTTAGCTGTGTGAATTTTTAACTGCCTGGTTGATACCAATGTACAGCCATGGTTGAGTACCATCAACTTACAATCATGATTTACTATTTTCTTTTTCTGTGATATGTTTGCTTTTTTTAAGGTCAGTAAATCAAAGAGGGAAAAAAAATAGCCCAGGGGGTTACAGGAATGCCTGAGATTTGGTAAACACCGATGAAGCCAGTGAGATAGTCATTTCACCCGGCCAATGTCAGCACAGTGGCTGGTGGCGAAAGTTTGAGCTCATCCGAACCTCTTCTTATTACTTTTCTTGCTATATCAAGAAGCTTTACACTTGAAAAAACCATGCTGGTACCAACAGGAAGCTGAGGCTCCCCTTGGACCTGGGTCATCCTGTTTTGTGGGCAGCGCCTCCATGGTAGGATGTAAAAACTCCATTGTGACTGCTGCTTCGGCAGCAGGAAGCCTAACCCTGTATTTTGTTGTCTCAGTCCTTGGAGTACAGTGAGGTTGGAAAGTTATGTTCACAAGATATTGGTAGTTCCAACAATCACAAATATATTTTTAGAATTTTAAAAAACAAATCTACTTCATGTCTCAGTAGTGATGCCTATGTTCTTTCTCCACTGCCTTCCACCCCCACCTGTCTGTGCATCACAGCCCTAAAGATGCTCTCGTTTGCAGCTGGGTCCTAAACGTTCCGTCATAGCCTTGGAATGGTTATGCCACAGGCCAGAGGGAACTTGAGGTTGAAATGTGAAGGTCTGGCCAATGAGAAGGAAACGTCAATAACGTTCCCTTCCAGCCTGGGGGCCTTGCAATGCACAAGAGCAGCTAGTGTGGAAAAGCGCTGCTTTTCCAGAAGCTCTGCAGAGCAGGCAGGTGGCTGCACATTGTCTTAAATTGCATTTCTGCCTCAGCCGTGGCCCAGACAGACCACCCTCCTTTTTATACAGAAAGGTGATTCTGCTGCTAAGCTCAGTCACTCCCCGATCATTTGGAACGGATTATTCCTAGTGGTTTTGCGGTCTGGGTCTTTGTGCACCGGGGAAGGTGTTTAATAGAAACCACACAATTCATTTTGACAGCCTTGGCCCATCTCTCCCGAAGTGAGGGGCTGCTCGTGACTGACTTTCTTCTATTTTCAGTTTGTGTGTTTTGATTGCAAAATCAGGCATTCCTTTGAATTCATTTGTGTCCGGTCTTAAAAACAAACCAGCTGCGTTTTCAATAGTGCAAGCTCTCCCCTCTTCGGGGCTGTTGGTGGACTCGTTTATCCTTCAAAGTGGAGAAATGATAATCTGTAAACAGAATGTCCCCTCCCACCACCGCCTGGGCTTGAAGACACAGGGGACATCCCCCAAAGTGCGGCTCTATAGCAAGGGTTTCCTGCCATGTATAGGATGAGACTTGTGCGAGTTTTAAAACAATCCCGTGGCCATTTCTGTATTACCTGGGTTTATGTGTTATGTGAATGTGTTCCTTCCAAGTAATTATCCAACACAAATCCTGTCCTTGTGTGGACCTTGCTCGGTAAGAGGCAGGGTGGCCAAGCGCACACAGCAAGCTGGTGGGTGAGGAGCGCCCGGTTTGAGTATTTGCTCTGCCAACTCACCATTCTGTGTCTGGGCCAACGTCCTGACCGCACGCCCTGCCTCGGTTCCCTCTATTGAAATGGGAAACGACGGTAGAGTGTACCTGGTTGATTCAAGAGTAGAAAAAAATGTTTTCAAAGGACTTGGCATAGACACTCACAGAATGGTAGCTGTTAACTGGGGGTGGGCAGAAGCAGTGACCTGTGACATCTGTGAGCCCGTCTCATCCTGTAGCTCCTACTTTTTTTTTTTTTTTTAAAGATTTTATTTTTTAGAGCAGTTTTAGGTTTGCAGCAAGATTGAGGGGAAGGTAACAGATTTCCCACATACCCCTGACTCCACACACGCACAGACAGCCTCCCCCACTACCGACATCCCCCCGGAGTGGTATATACAGTCGTTATAATCAGTGAACCTACATGGATATGTCATTGTCACCCGGAGTCCATAGTTTACATCAGGGTTCTTGGAGTTGTCCATTCTGTGTGTTTGGACAAGCATCACGGCACGTATCCACTATGACAGTGTCATCCGGAGCATTTTCACTGTCCTAAGAATCCTGTGCTCCGTCTGTTCTTCCCTCCCTCCCTCCCAGCCCTGACATCCACTGATAGTTATCCTGATTCCATAGTTTTGCCTTTTCCAGAATGTCATATAGTTGGAACTGTATAATATATAGCCTTTACATACCACCTTTTAAATCTCAGTGTTGTTTTTTCACTCATTTTTTTCATCAGATTTGGCCCTGGATAATGTTTGACTCTTACCAAAAATCTAAACAAATCTGAGAGTTGCTACTCCTGAGACTATTTAGAAGAACATGTTGCAGACTATCAAAATACCAATAGATGAGTTTCCCATAGTTTCTGAGAAATGGTAGGCTTGTTGACATGAGATGCAACTGCTAGAAGCTTCTACTTGGAAGGGCAGGCTGCTGGTTTCAACAGGTCAGGCTAAGGGGCAGTGCACGTTATTTCATCTGTGCAGGACTTAAGAGGGGGAGAGCCCTAAGTGGGCCTTGCAAATGAAGGCCCTCCTGAATGCCTCTGCAACGCGCAGGGCCACCCTTGGGAGGAGGTCACCATGGAAGAGGAAAGAACTTGGGGAGCAGATGCAGGAAAGGTGGGAAGATGCCGAGGAAGGCAGACTTTGAATGACCCAGTGCCAGGACAGTCTTGGAAGACACATTCAGGCAGACTTCTTTGCATAAAGAAGGGTGACAGTGCTGGAGTCTCATTTGGATGGGATATGAGGGTGAGTCCATGGACTCGGTAACCAGGGGTGACATGCGTAAGTTGCCTACTGTTATCACTGTGTAGTAGGTTTCCAGCACGGAGTTAAGCTGATATTGCAAAGCTTGATTCCTGATGTTAAGGCAAAAAATAAAGGGACCATGGCTGTGGCCCCTCTCTTTCATCTGGAGCCTTGGCTGTGTGAGCGACAGCAGGGTAGATGGGCCTCCAAGTCGGGGATATCTCAATTCATTTGCTACCGTGTAGTCTGGGCAGGTCAGTCAGCTCTCTGAGCCTCCTTTTGCTCACTTGTAAAATGGGGGTTTAGTGCTGTGTTTCTTGGAGGGTGGTTTTGGGATTTGGTTACAGCCTGTGTAGCATGAGGCATGAGTAGATGCATAGTAAATTGTGGAAATCGTTATTTAGGTTTATTTATTTATATGTCTGCTGTCTCCACGTACAAGGGAGAGAGAAGGCTCAGTGATCTCATCTGTCTGTGAGCAAACACTGAGTGGATTTGCAGACAAAACCTGTGACTCCAGCGGCCCCAAAGCAGGTTGTCAGGCAGTAGAGATACCTGGAAAGATGAGTGTGATGAGTTCAGGCCCAAGTCCAAGAGGAATGAGGGGCCAGCTCCTCTTGCCTGCTGGCTGTCCATCTGCACACCCTCAGGGCAGGCATGGGTGCCTACAACAGGAACCCTCTGTTACAGCTCCTTGGTCTTTGTGCCCGGGGTTGGTTTTTTAGCTATTTCTTTCATAGCTGGGTCCACCAGTGAGTGATGTACCATTTGCTGGCAGCCTCTGCCTTGCTCCAAATCCCTGGGAAGCCCCTCTAAGAGAGATGTGGTCTTTCATATCCTTCAGTGCACCTTACACCTTTGCCAGGACTTTAGATGCCAAGTTGGACTCCCCTGGGCTCTGTCACTTCCTCCTCCCATGGTCCTACCTGCTTTGCCCTCCCTGGTGTCCCCTACAGCAGACTGAAGTCCAGTTGCCCGGGCAGCCCTGACCAGTGAAGGGATCTTATTGTGGAAACCCTTTCCCTTTGGCAACTGACCTGGGATCCTGCCGCATACCGTATCCCGTGTAGGTTAGAAATAACTCACCTAAAGTAATAAGGGGCTCAGCTTTTTCTTTTGAAAGCTGCAGGCTGGTGGCTACGCTGCCGTGGGGAGAATTCTGGCCCTGCCAGTTGCCCCCTTTTCACCTGCTCCGAAGTCCTTTTCTTTCAACCAGGTAAATGCTCCCAGAAAGTCCTAGAAGAAGTGGTGTTCTTATATTTAGCCAGGGTGATCTCTCCAGCACACTAGAAGAGAGTTAGGGATGAAGAAGAACTGAGATCAGAGGTGAAGAGAAAACTTGTAGGCCACCTAGGAGGTGCCCCAAGAGGCGCCGTCATAATGTGGGGAAAAGTACGTGTCTCTTTGCACGTGAGTCTCGCCCTCGCCTCCCGCCTTGGCTCCCAGTGATGAGGACCAAAGCTTTAGAAACGTGGAATAATAACACTGGGAGTACGCGCCCCCTCTTGTCCGGCTCTCTGCCATAAACTCCCCACCTGCTGGGCTGTCTCGTGTTGAAAGAATTGAGGTCTCCTCTCCTCAGTGATGCAGAGCGCTAGGAGTTCATGAAAACTGTTCCATCAGAAGTGGAGTTAGAGATAAATCCAGCTGGAATAGTTTAAGGACCTCTTCCCCTCAACAAAATAACGGGAGTTTTAAGAAAATCTATGGGTTTAAAAACATCTAAAATTCACTTTGGGGACCATAAACCAATGAGAAGAAAATTCCACATGAGGAGAATGAGATGTGGCCGTCCTGACCAGATTAAAAAAAAACAATCCACTAAAATCACTCTGCAAAATTAAGTCTGTTGGCCAAAAAAAGCAAAAAAGCACCGTTAAGTGGAACAGAATAAATCGTAGAACTTTACATCTGAGACTTTAATGTATAATGAAGCAGATATTACACACTAATGAAGAAGGAACGATTATTTAATATGTAGATTTGGAACAACTGGCTTTCTGACAGCTGCGGTGGTGCACACCTGGAGTCCCAGCTACCTGGGTGACTGAGGCAGGAGGACCGCTTGAGGCCAGGAGTTCAAGGCTGCGATGTGCCATGATCACACCTGTGAATATCCACCGCACTCCAGCCTGGGCAACACAATGAGACCCTATCTCTTACACAAAAACTGGCTTTCAGTTTGGGGAAAGAAATATTTAGTACCCTTCCTCACATGATAGTCCAAGTAACTGGAGGTTAAAACAAAAATCTTTATTTTTGGATTCAGGTACACATGTAATACCTGATGGTGGCCTCATTTCCATTATTTAAATCATTCATGCCTTTGAGGTAAACAGATACATTGGGGCTAATATATATTAATGTTTTCTAGTTATTTTCTATTTTCTAATTTTATGTTAGAAAAGGCTTAATCTAAGTGCTAAAAACTGGTATGAAAGACTTATTAGATATTTTATAACTATGAACATTTAGCAATCCTGACAGGACATTGAAATTCAGTGACTGTATTTTATGCAGTACCTGGGGTAGCAGATATTCATTCTCTACATCACTGTAAGGTAAAATATAGTTATATAAAGTTTCTCAGTTTCGAATCAAATAATTAAACTATAGCTTTAAAAAAAATCTGTTGTCCACAGGCATGTACATAATAAATGCTGAGCACTCTTTCATCCTAGATACCTTTTAATGGCCCTCGAGGTTTAGTTGCAAAGAAGGACTTTTCTAAGGATATTTTAGATGTATATGTCTGACGGTTGTACAGTTAGACTTCTGAGAGTAATAGTCGCTATTCCAAATTTTACATCTTTAAATTGCATGCACACTGCCATAAAATTCGCATAGAAAATGAATCCATAGTTATGGGGGACACCAAATTTTCATACATAATCAAGTATAGTTCAAAATTGATTATTGTATTTTTAGATTTCCTAGGTTTTTAAATTAATTCTGAAAGAACAAATAGAATCCACTTACTTAGATGTTTGAGGTGAGTGGCATGATCCATCAGTTAATTTATGGAATGTCTGATTAATGGGGCATGAGGTTACATGCTGGCTGGATGAGTTCAGGCACTGTGCCTTGTCCTTTTTAGCCTGCAGTGGTGGCAGACCCAGTAGTAGCATTTTCAGAGGCAGAGGCACGTGATAAATACAGCTCAGGTCTCTCTTTACTAATCCCCAGGTCAGAAGAACTGTCTTGAAACATGTTTCTACTAATTCAGGTGCCTTATAAGCCTAAAACTAAAAGGCTTCCTCCAGGGAAGGGTGTCGCTCCTGAGTCAAAGGCCAGCCAGGGCGACATGGGCACTGCTTTTAACAATCAAGGAAAATCTCTGAAAAAGTAGCCCCAAGCAGTGTCTGCCTCTGCCTTTCATCCCACCTCCTGCCCTGTGACCTGCTCTTAGCTGAACAAAGACAGGCAGTCACCTCCCCAATGGAAAATTGCATTTTTCTTCATTTTAAGTAAAGTCACCTTTCTCATATTTCCCATTTTTCTTTCTCTGAAGCTGACCTTTAGGCTAGTTTTAAGATGACGGCTTTGCCATAGGCTAGGCCCATGGTCATGCAGATGCCATCACCATCATCAAAGATAGTTTTGCTGCACAAAGAATCTCAGAGTAAGATTTGTAAGCATTTCAAACTTCCATTTGACATCAAAGGAGTTGCTGAATGCCTAAAGTTTGCAGGTAATGATGGGAAATGCAAAAGAAATATGGTTCCTGCTCTTAAGATTCCGGAATAATTCAACCTCCAGATCACACGAAGCCACCATCCAGTGATGATCTTGGTCATTATTGTTGTCATTGTCATATGGTAAACTGGTATGGTGCAGTGGTTGCCTGCTTTGTCTGCTAATTTGAATTGACTGGGCAGCTTTTATGGCAGCTAATGCTTGGGTTCCAGTCCCAAAGGTCGTGGTGTAACTGGTCAGGGGTGAAACCTGGATCACTAGATTTGTACGGCCAGGGTCCAATCAGTGGCTTCACAGCAACCCTGTGACAGGCAGCATCCTTCCCATTTCGCAGCTCCGGCAGCTGCGTCCTAGAGTGATGAACCACCTCGCCCTACATCACACAGTCGGTCAGGGGCAGGGTTAGGATGAGAAACAAAAGCCTCCATCCAAGTAGGCTTTGAAATTCAGTCTGGCAGTGCATTTATCGCATTGTGGCCATTGTGTGAAATTCTTTGGTTATTACATTATGAATCCATTTCTGGGAAACTCAGTGCAACTCGTTGAATCCTGGAACCTGTCCAACCTTAACAGACTCTTCTGTGCACCAAACTCGAGTGCTGGGAAGGAGAGGGATGACGGTGACTCGGCCCGTGGAAGAGCCGGGACTGAGGAATGGGTTTGGCGCCAAGTCTTGGAGGGAGTTGCCCAAGAGACGGGTTCCAGCCAGGGTGGCACTGCCTCCCTTAAACCTTCCTCCCCGGGGAGGCTGTCTGGGAGGGAAGGGGCAGCTTTTTAGTTGCTCGTGTCCCCAGTATCTACACTTGAAGCTGACTTTGTAAATATTTTAGAGAATGACACTTAACCTGAAACTTCTTTGGAGTTTGCATTAACCATATTTGGAGTCTCCCGTAGATCATTGAGCCATCGTTTTTCAGGACTTGCTTTGACTCCCTCTTTTCTGTCTCCATTTTGGCAACTTTTCATTTGGGATAAGCATTTTCCAAATCTGTCGTCTCTTGACGTCTGTCCCTCCCTGTGCCCAGCACCACAGAATCCCCCGCACAGACCCCGCCGCAGCCTGCGTGGGCATGAGAAGGCTGCCGCCCTCTGCAGCTCAGCAGGGCTCTGGAGGGCTTGTCCCCTGCTGATTCCCAAGCAGGTCCTGGGGTGGGAGGGACGCCCCGAGCATGTGCGAGATGGGAGAGGCTGGGCAGCCTGTTCCGTGGGATCTGGGACTGGTTCTGGGACCACAGCAGAGCTGTGTGGTTGCTGAGCCTCCTGTGACACCTTCAGACTTTCCTCTTGATCCCAATATGGACATGGTGGTGAGGTTTTTTTAAAAGTAACCTGTGTCTCATAATAGTCCCCCCGGTGAGGGTCCTGTTTCCTAAAAGAGTCTGCTTGCTTTCAATGTTCTTGTTCTCTTCTCCTCTACAAATATCGAGTGCCTACTACGTGCACTGTTCGAGCTGTGTCAGTGAACCTCCTATTTTCAATCTAGTCATTTCCCCCAAGTACTGGTCTTTGCCCTCCCCCACCCTGCCCCCACCTCAAGCTTCCTTGAGCTCTGTCTTTGAATTCCTTTAGAGTTTAAAGTCCATACTTTGCAATTAAGCACTTAATGATATGCCCTCTCATTGCAGTCTCTGACTCTTTCAGTGTGTGTAAGTCTTGTCTCCCAACCAGACCAGGAATTCTTTATTCTTTATATCTTGGGTCTAGCTAGCCATCTAATAGATGTGGGGGAAAAAAAAACACTTGAGCTCGACTGTTTTAAGTTCTTTTCTGTAGCCACCTTAGGTGAGAGAAAGTCACATGAGGTGCACTTTAAGAATCATCTGCCTGGCCCGGCTCCCAGGGCACAGCACCGCCCTTAGGCTTCACGATACCTTGGGCCACATCTTGGCTCCATCACTTATCAGCTGTGTGATCTTGGCTAACTGATTGCAGCTGTCCAAGCCTCGGGATCTGCAGGCCCTTAGCCCAGTGCCTGGCAAATAATACAGCTGCATAAATATTCATTGTTACTGGCAAAGCAAGCTGTCCACAAAGCTTCTACTTTCTAGGGAAGAAAATGACACAGTCTCCAGGTAGGGATGTTCCTGTCCCCAGCAGGCCAGAGGGGAGGAGGCAGGGGAGCAGTGGGGCACATGGGCCTTCTGTTATATAGCCCTGGAATTGTCCTTGTCCTTTTGCTGCCCTGGAAGAGGTGGGAGGTTGGGGCCCTCCAGAGCACACTGTGCTCAGCTGCCACCATGACACCTAGAAATTGTGAAGAACCAGTACTTCTGCCAAAAAACTAAGATTTTATTTGACACTTGAGATTTGCCCTAATCACGCAGCCTGTTCAAAGGTGTGCGAAGACTTGCTGACTAAAACACCATCCTTGAAGCCCACGCTGTAGGTTTCCTGCTTAGCCCTGTGAATTCCAGGAACTCTTAGCAGAGGCGTCTACTGGCCGGGGAGCAGGGAGGGGGGTGCGAGTCGTCACGCAGAGCCCCGCAGCCTGTCATTTCTAGCCAGGACTGCAAGAGTGCAGATAAAATAGCTTTAAAGCAGCAAACAGTAGACTTTGCCCTCTTCCTGAGACTTTGTGGACATCTGTTTTCTCAGTGATTACATACCTCAGTCAATAAACCCGAACTTTATGCTCCAGCCTCAGGCTATTTTAAAGCCTTTAGCTTGATGTCATGAATGCCTTTTTTCTGCACTCAATGAATGGAAAGGCTTTTTGGCAATCCTCTGCTTTGCCTAAGTGTGGACTTCTAAAGAGAATTTTGAATCGTGCTCATTTTACTTTCTGCAAACTTGTGGTTGCCGTGCCGTGCCTTGTGAGTGGTGCTCAGAAAGGAAGGCTGCCCTGCACGTGTGTCCCGGGAGGCCTTTCTCTCCTTACTCTTGCTGGTCCTGACGGGCACTCTTGCCAGCCCGCAGACAGAAGCAAGTGAAAACGCCAAGCGTTGCAGCTGAGCGATGCCTGATAAATCACAAAGGGCAGAACTGCAACCGTTGCGCTCCGTTAAAAGAGCCAGAGCCGAGATCTTGTCTCCACAGCATTTAGGTGTGTGGAGCTTCCAGTCCTTTGAAAATAAGCATGTTATTCCAGACGGTTTCATTTCCTCACTTTCTTTGTGCTGCAGCGTGGGGTCCTGTGCAGGGAAAGCCATTCAGGAAGCTGAGCGCACTGGGCTTTGGGGCGGCTCGGAAGTTGACTGTTGTGCATAAAGAGGGGTTTTGGGCTGTGCCCACAATGAACACTTGCCGCTGTCCTGTCGACAGCCCATGAGTCCCCAGGGCTTTGGTAGAGAAAGCAGGAGCTGTGTCCCGAAATCGGCGTTGCTAGCTGGCTCCGTAGAGAACACGCCCTTTCACCTCTGGCCTCTGAGGCCCTGCTCAGGCATCCACTGGGGGTTGGTGAGTGTGAGCTTTGGAGCCCTCCCAGGAAGAGGCTGGAGGCACTGATGCTTCTCGCCCTTCGGAGAAAGGTCAGACAAGTGCAGCTATGCAAGGCGGGCGAGACAAAAGCCCTTCTGAAAGTGAACACTCGGTGTGGTTAAATGCAACACATTATGTTCTGGTGGATTCCAAAATCTTTCATTGTTCGGAAGCTTTGTTCTATCAGATATGGCTTGAGGATCAGAGTTCCTCTGGCTGGAGTTCAGCAACCTTTTCTGTTCTCATGCTGTATTGGTCCGTCACATGACTACACGGTGGCTGTTTAGGAGAGAGGGGTGAGGGGTCGATAGAGCTTAGAATGGTGTTAAATGGTCTTTATATAAAAATCTCTTCTTGGAAATTACTTTGGAAAGAATATATTAAGTAATATATACAAAACGGTATAAGGGAACTTACAATAAATACCCTATAGCCAACACTCGGCTTAAGATAGGAGACATTTCAATAAAGTTAACATACGCCCTTGGTCCACTCCTTCCTGGTTTCAGCCCTCTCAGTCCAGCCAGATTTAATGATGATCCTAAATTTGATATTTATCATTTCCATATATTTTCTTTTTTACTTATAGTTGTACACCTAAGTGACACAGTATTTTTCACAGTTTTAACTTTCATATAAATATTTTGGGTATTTTTGTATGACTTCTTTTTTTTATTCAATATCAGGTTTGTGTGCTACATTCATGTAGGCATACATAATTTTAACTCACTTTCACTTCTCCGTAATATCCCATTGCATGAATACGCTGAAGTCAGAAGAGCATTCATTTATTGACACAGAAGCAAATGGAGATCTCTCTTGCCCAATCACATTGAAATACTGTCTGTCAATACTTACCCGAACATCTTGAAATAACTGGGGTCATTGCCTGTATGGGTAGGTTTTCTGGTATATTTTAAGATTTGAAAAATTTATGCTTTGGTAAGGTTTTTTTTTTTTTTTTTTTTTTATTAGGAGAGGAGTAAGACCCTCTATAGAAAATGCTTTTGCATATTGGCTTACAGAATTAAATATGGCACATGAAGAATGGATTGGAGGAGGGTAAAACTGTTGAGGTAAAGATACTTTTAGAGTGAACTAGGCCTGAAGAATGAAGTCCTTGACTAAACAGTAGCAGCAGGGATTGGAAGAAATATAAAGACTTAAGAAATAAAGAACCTGTAGCATTTGGTAAGTCACATGTGGAAACAGAAGGTAAAGGAATTTCCAAGAATGCCCCCTGTCTGGCGTTGAGGACTGAGTGGGTGGTGGAACTTCTCCCTAGCATGTGAAATACCTAGGAAGGAGCTTACTGGTGATGAGGGTGGAGGTTAAGATGACTGATGTAGATTTGGACTTGTTAAGTTTAAGACATCTGTAAGAGATGTGAGAGGAGCTGTCTAGTATGCAACTGCATTTGTGAGTCCAGGGCACAGATTTGTGAGCTGGAGACAGACTTTTGAGGGTCACTGAATAGGAACGGTAGTTGAAGCCAAGGAAGTAGATGATGCTTCAAGAAGAAGCATGTACCATGAGACGGGAGGATGGCTGAAGACAGAACCCATCAGAACACTAAGAGGAGTTCAGAAATGAGTGTGAGGGGTATTAGACACAAAAAGGAGGGAGAAAATTGCCGTCCTGAAGATAGAGGGATTGGTCAATGGAACCAAATGTGACAGGTCAAGGCAAGAACTCAAGGAAGTCCATTGGTTTTAGCATCAGAGAGGACATTGGTGACCTTTGGGAGCCGTGTCAGTGAAAGGTTAGGGGTAGAAGCAAATCACGGATGAGAGAACACTGGATAACCAGGGCAAAGAGATGACAAGTGCAGATGGCTCCTTCATCAGGTTTGATTGAGCCTGGGAGAAACAGATGGTAGCAAGGGAGTTACGTAGGGCACAGCAGGAGGTGAGTGGCAGGTGAGCTTACGAAGCTGCATCTGTATTTACAGCCACTCCCCATCACTTGCAAAAATAGTTTTGCATGAAACTAGTCTCTGGTGCCAAAAAGGTTGGGGACCACTGATCTAGAGGACTATATAGTGATGTCTCACAGTTTTGTCTTTAGAATCAATCTCCAACTAATAAGTGAGTTGTGCCCCATAGCCCATTGTTTGTCTATTGTTTAAAGTTTATAATGATTCTGCAACTGGAACAATATTGTAAATGGTGGTTAGGTCTGCAGTCCAGCTCATCTGAATCTGTAAGAATCCATCCTTTGGGGCTGGTCCCCCGATTATCAGATTCTGGGCTCTGAGAAGGCTTTCATGTCATGCACCAATTCGTGGGCCATCTTCTACAGTGCTGATTGGTGCATGCTTATTTAAATGTCAGCCAAAAGCATGCAGAAATAGAAAACTAAATCTACAATTGCAAGGGTACTACACATTCCCAGGTGTACCGAGCAAGACTTCTGGGTTAACCTTCGTATTCAAGAGCAAGTACCACACTTTCCCATCAATCTGACTAATGCGATGAGTGTGCTTTTCATTTCGAGTGTGGGCATTTATCAGAAAAGGTTTCTTTGAACAGCTGGTAAAAAGTGAGAGAAATAGCATTCATGTTGCAAATGTAAGCTGAACCCGTTTTGATTAACAAAGCAGTCATGCTCGAAGTCAGATTTCTCAGATAAAAAGACTTACTGGTTTTTTTCATTCTGAAATAGCAGGAGTAACAAAAGATCCAAGATTAAAATACAGCCTCCAGAGATGATTCTTGTTGTTTCTTGACACCCCTCCAAGGTCTGTTTATGTCACCCTGTGGTCAGTGGAGATTTCGATTTGTAAATGCTGCACATGCTCGAAGACATGACCCAGCCAGGGCAGGGATCCACATGCGGATTTTGTCTTTGTAGAGTAAAGTTATGTTTACTATTTTATTTGAAGACAGTTTATAATGCGATGTCATAACAGACTTGTTAAGTATGTAGATAATGGAAACAGAGACTGAGTTATAAACAAAAACAGGGCGAAAAGGTACATAGGAAGTCAGCCCGTCACACGTGCACTCTGTGGTTTGCCCTGTGGATGTTTTCTCTGTCATAGATGCCTTTCTGCTTTGCCGAAAGGGTCACTGGGACCCTCTGTCACATCTGAGGAACTCCTTAATAAGGAAGTAAAAAATCAGTTTCTGGGGGTTCTGATGCCTCTGAGCTCTGTCATGGAGTGTGCAAGAGGTACACAAATGTGATCTCTGCCCTCATCCAAAGCATTTTTCTGAAACAATTAATGGACAGTTAAGAATTAAGTTTATATTGCTAAGAAAACTATACTCATATGACAATCTTTAAGCTTTGAGGCAAGGAGGAGTTTAATCCCGAAGCATGGTGGGAGTTGAGATCATCACGTTTGCTTGAGAGCGGTCAGCGCTCGGGGCAGAAGTTGCAGCATCCTGATGCTGAGTGGTGGCAGATTTCCAGCTGGGGCCTGGCTGGGGCCGTCGTCCACTGCAGCAGCTCACTCCTGCCTTCACTCTCCCCCCCAAACACTGACAGAGGGACAATAGGTCATCTCGAGAGAGTGGTCTGGAGCCTTCTTCCGGCCCTTCTCTGGTAACAACCCAAGTACATCTTCAGATTTGGTTTGAGGATTTGCTGGGAACAAGGTGTCTTACCCACCTAGGAATGTTTTCTCTGGAGAAGTGAGAGGCAGAGGCAGGGCCCCCGCAAGCTCCAGGTAGGCAGCTGTCTAGGCTGTGTTAGAGGTCAGAGAGGCTCCGTGTCATCTTTAGGTCCCCTGGTTTCCCAGCAAAGTCTTAGCATATGAGGCAATTGGGAAATAGCTATTAATTATCCACAATGACTGAATAGGGATGCTGGCCAACGGAAGGGTTATCCACCTGGACTGTTTTGTCTTCAAGGCCCAGTTTGAGTGATGCCTCTGCCAAAAGCCCTTTTCCTGGCAGAGTGAGATGCTCCCCTTAGTCTGGGGTAGACCCCAGTTCCTACCCTAGTCCAACTGTCGACACACCTGTTACCTTTAAGGATAAAACTTGTCTTCATCTTGGTAATCTGGTGCCTGGCACAGTGGCTTTTGGCAAATGGAGGAGTGATTAGGCTTTATTCCTAAAGAGTTTAGCTTTTATCTATAACTTGTTCCAGAAGATGTTTTCTCAAGAAAACCAAAGTTCACACAGCTGCCAGGCTCCTCCTCCTCCTCTTTCTCCATTTCCCCTTATGAGGGGCAGAAGCTCCGCTGGCGCCGGTCCACCAGCTCCTGCACTGCAGCTGAATATCCTGCAGTGGACACCTCTGGTCTTTGCGATCAGGTCAGGCCAGAACACATTTTCACTGCTGCTTTCATGAGGGCATTGCCTTCCTCCTCGGGCAGGATGAGCACAGTGGAGGCGGCAGTGACCCTGGAAACCCAGCCTGCGTCTGCAGGTTGAGCAGGTCTGGAGCTGCCAGATGCCACACTGGGCACTGGAGAAAACGGGCATCTTGCTCCCAGTCTGGCCCTATCAGGCGTCTAAGCAATAGCTAAGCAAGAGCAAATGATGTTTTGAAAGACGGGCGTGTGTCTTAAAAATACTTTCAATGTTAAGCTGACAAAACTAGGAAGTGCACAGGTCAGTTCCTAAGAATCAGACATCCTGGTCTAGTGCATCTCAATTATCCTTATGAACAGTAGTTCAGATTGGACATCGAAGTAAATGCCTATGGAAGCAAACTCAGTGGAAATTTTCTTTACTAAGAGTCCCATATCTGCTTGTTTAACCAACATTTTTCTGTTACAAAAGTAGATGAAGAGAAATCAGCTCTCCTTTTAAGTACAGGTGACTGTAGCTAGTTAGTTATTGTGTTAGCTTATATCCAGGGAATCATAAAATGTGACTGTTCTATTTGTCCAGTAGTGTGGACGGTTTGAGACCCTTGTTTGCTTATTTACTAGGTAAGTATTTCCAAGTGCCCTCCCACTCCCAGCCCTAAGAAGGAGTAGCACGTTCCTTGTTGGCTGGCGTAGGTAGGGACTCTGTCCATAACTCTCCTGGCCTTATGTGACCCTCTAGCAGTGAATGACTTATGGGGTAAAGAGGGGCCCAAGTTAGGTAAGTGTTTTAGTTTCTTCTGCCTACTTTCACCATTGGATCCTTCCTCATTTGCCTGCCTAAGAAGAGATAAAGTGCTAGAGAGAAATGAGAGAGACCCTTTCCAACTTCCCATTTGAAAAAAAAAAAAAAAGCACCAGATCGTGTCAGTGGTCACATGTACTGAGTGTTAGGCTGTCCGCTCTGTCCTTACAGCAGCACTGCAAAGTCATGCTTCTTGCATGGAGGGGCTGAAAGCTTTCAGCCTGAGGAAGCCAGGACTGAGCTTTAGAATGTCCACCTGGGGCACTAGGTGCTACCTCTGATCCTCTTGATAACAAACTGCTTTTTCTCTCTTTTTCTTCTCTGGTAGTTGCTCAGTCTCCAGTATTTTAACAAGGATAAGAGATGATGTTTCTCCTAAAATACAATTGATGTGTTTCTTTACAAAAGATAAGGGAGGGTTTTCTGGGGTGGGAGAAAGAACAACTTTGTAGGAAGAGAACGCTAATTTCATTCTGTGTTCTTGTTGGATTTAATAACAACATAGGAACATAATTAGTGAATAATTCTGTAATTACTTAAAGATGAGCAAAAACTTGAACATGACCCAGGATGTGAAAGGTCCTGACAGAGAGCTATCCGCCTTGCAGAAGGCCAGAAACTGTATTTAAATCAGATGTTTTACAGAGAGATGAGCCATTTTTATCTCTAAAGGCCAAATTCTGCCGCCCCACGGGGGTAGAGGAATGATTGTTTTAGAAATAATAATAATACAAACTTTATTTATGAAAACCTTTCGCCAAGGACCTGAACGGCCTCGCTGATATTAATTCATGAATCTTTGCCACACTTAGCATCTCTCATTCTTTCAGTTACTTAGAGAAGAGTTTCCAGCCTCAGGGACCAAATTCTGTGCCCTGATATTTGAGGCTGTGGGAGTCACAGATTCTTTTTTTCCAGTGGTCATTCCAGTGTCTTCTGAATGAACGGTTAGCTTTTGGCTACGGTGGGTAGACACTCTGGAGTTTTTCAAGGATAGTTTAACAATTTTGTCCTATTAGTCTTCTGTGTACAAATTGAGTTTTCTGTTTCTGGGAGTGTGTGAGTGTGGTTCAAACATTATCTCCTTTAGTAATGTTTACGGATGGGTGAATGGCTGTAAATGCAGATGAGGTTTCGCTCACTCCTCGGCCGCTCGCCCCCTGCTCTGCAGCCCGGTTCCTAACAGCCCACGGGCCAGTACTGGTCTGCAGCCCAGGGGCTGGGGACCGCAGACCTTAGCACGCCTCTGAAATACTCCATTTTTTCACCTAAAACTCTTGTAAATGATCCAGATATTGAAAGGGAAACATTCCCCAGATGCTCAATTTATATAAATGGTTCCATGTATACCTTCACTGTTAAACAAGGAAAACTAACAATCATTTGGCAAAATTATTTTTAAAAAGTAGGCTTCCACCATTGCAATCTGTTCTCAGCTGGCGGAGGGTCACAGTGAGTGGACCCTGACGTTTGTACTTTCTGTCCAGGTATCTTCCCCCCTATGCCCTTCTTGCTGCAAAACACTGAAGTGGTTTGAGCTTTACGGTTTTTTTTCTTTCTTTCTTTTTTTTTTTTTGAGACAGAGTCTCGCTCTGTTGCCCGGGCTAGAGTGAGTGCCGTGGCGTCAGCCTAGCTCACAGCAACCTCAAACTCCTGGGCTCAAGTGATCCTCCTGCCTCAGCCTCCCAAGTAGCTGAAACTGCAGGTGCTCACCACCACACCTGGCTAAGTTTTTCTGTTTTTTAGTAGAGACGGGGTCTCGTGCTTGCTCAGGCTAAACTCGAACTCCTGACTCAACCCCCCAGAGTGCTAGGATTATAGGCATGAGCCACCATACCCGGCCTGAGCTTTACTTTTGAAAAGGAAACTTTGCTTCCTTTTTAGGGATGGGAAGAAAGCTACAGGGCCAATAGCTGCTCTAGTGACACCTCTTGTTTATGTATGACATCTTTTGCCATTTATTTTAAGCAAAGTGTTCACGTGGGGATTTGTTACAGAATTAAAAGTCCTCGGGTACAGGTACTACCATGTAGGGCACCTTGCAGATATTTTTTTTGGTTTAAAAATTGTAAGTTTTTAAAAAAATATTTCCAGGAAGTCTACGAGTCGTCTTGCACCCACCCTTCACTTTTTAGTCGCTTCTTGGAGGCAGCAGAGTCCTTGGGGTATCTGATGGGGAGCACTGCCACTGCGGGACCCACTTTGTAAGATCTTACTTCCTTTGTGCTGGTGTTAAATGTAACAGACTTGGTCTTTGCAGTATATTCGTTCTCCTTGCCAAAGAACTGGTATGTTCAATTACACGGAAGTGTGAAAAAGAGTTTAATGTTTGCAAATAGATTATACTGTATTATATGTAGTTATCTTTTGAAGTTATTCTTTAATTCCATAAAATTTGAGAGCCAATAATAGTCACTAGTGGTAGGAATTTAAGGCAACACAGCCAAGAGAATAGGAAAGATAGTTTTGGTTGAAAGAACTTGCCCTGGTTTCTAGAGGGACTCGGGTAAGACATTTATTGAGAATTTATAATGAGCAGGCTCAGGGCTAAGCGACGTTCTTGGATTATTGTAGTTAATTCTTATAATGACACAATGAGTCGGTATTACCGTTGTTGCCATTTCTCAGATGAGGAAACTGAGGCAAAGAAACAAAGCTTTGTGACTTACCTGTTGTTAAAGAACAAGAATGGGATCAAAATAGGGTCTGTGTAATGCTGGGGTCCACAGGGTGGGTCCAAATTTTGTGGAAGCTTATACAATTGTCTGGGGGAAGGGGTGGGTCCTTGTTAAGAAAAAAAATTGGGTACTGGCCAGGCCTGTGCAAGAGAAGGACTCTGACGCTTTCAGCTTCCTTAAGCTTCCTGGTTAGCCACCTTTGAGAACTGAAACTCTCATGGCCGGCACAGGTGCAGACTCAGGTTAAGATTTTCTGCTGACCGACGAGCGGCCCAGAGAAATGACTGTCTGATGGGCTGGGTTGTTTAAAGGTCTTTTCCCCTTTAAGAAATCACAGGCTTTCTAAATAGAAATAAAAGATGATTATGAACTTCACAAGACAATTTTGTTTTGCCCAAGGATACCCTTCATGTCTCTTATTTTTTTGATGGTGGAAAAGCATATGTAATATAAAACTTACCGTTTTAACCACTAGTCGTGGGCACTGAGCCCATTAATATTGTACCACCATCACCACCATCCATCTCCACAACTGTTTCGTCTTCCCAAACTGAAACTCTGTACCCATTAAACACCTCCCCCTTCCTCTCCCTCCCCCGCCCCTGGCAACCACCGTCCTGTTTTGTCTCTCTGATGTTTGACTAGTCTTGTCATGTTCTGTTAAATATTGTAACTGGATCTCTCTGTACTTCTTAGCATTTAACACTCAAATTTTTGGGAACCCATCTGTAGGGTCTTCATTTACAGAAGTAGAAGGAAGATGTAGGGAAGGCATTGGGATCATTTTTAAATGGCTATCTTACCTTTAAGGAGGAAGATAAGAAGTCAGACTTGCCTTTATTTGGGTCCCTGTGGTGGCGAGAACCACAGAAGGGGAGGGAGAGAGCTTGGTATTTTTCATGATGTTGCCTTGGGTTGCTGGTGAAGCAAACATTTCTTGTACTTTCATCCAGACTTCTGGGGACCTTGACCTTAGAGGGAGATGGCAGTTCTGCCTGGGTTGGGGAGAGGATCATAGTTCTTGAATGCATGAGGTGAGAATGAATATGGCACTGCCTTTGGAATGGGAAGGGCCCCACTTGGGAAATGGTACCCCTGTAGGTACCCACTGAGTCATGTGGCTCCTTTTTCTAGACCAGAGGCTGCTGCTTTTAGTGATAAATAGGGTTGTCAGCTCATGTACCCGACTTAATCAGTTACAGTTTGTACAACTGACTGAAAGAAGTTTGACAATGTGAACAGCGTTGATTTTTGCTTCCCCCTCCCCACAATGTTTTCAGTGTTCAAGAGTCAGCACGAATCATGAATCTTGAAAACTCACACCAGAACTGTCTGCAGCCAGGATTATAATAAATGTGTCCAGGGAGTTAACAACATTTCAGGCCTTATCTTATGTAAGAACACTAGGCCTTTTTCTTGGTACCTTTTTATAGTTTTTCCTTAAGAAAATGGGGTTATATTTTCATTGTGCTACTGAAGGAGGATGGCAGTGTGGATGATCTAAAACAGCTGAGAGCAGACACAATTGAGAATTTATACTTGGTACGGGAATGCATCGCAAAAGTTATTGTTGGCAATACTTAAAACCTCCTGTCCCTGTTTTCTTAAGCTAATCTGAAAATTAGAGTTGGTTCTCTGATCACGCACCATCTAATGGAAGGAGTATGTTACGGAATGGTACTGAGTGGCAGAAAAATGCAAGCTAAAGACTCAAGGCTGCCTGCAGATGAGCATTGCATTGCAACTGAGAAATGGCCAGGTACCTAGTCTTTTTCAAAAAGCTTTTCACTGTAAAATGAAACAGATCTAGAATGCCATGCAAAACAACTGTGCAGCTTAATATTAATGTAAGTTAGATACCTTTGTAGCTAACACCTAGGTCAAGAAGTATAACTTTGTCAACAATCTTAGATCTCTCTCCATGTACCATGTCCTAAAACACAAACCTTTCACATCTCCCCAATTAACCACTATCCTGACTAGCACTTCCTTACAGTTCTTCAGTTTTATCACCCATGTGTGTATCCCTGGCCCCTAGAATTTGCCTATTTTAAACTCAAAATGTCTTCTAAATCTTTTGAATCTACCAGTTTCCCTCCATCCTTTTCTCCCCTTTACAGTTTGTCTGTTAAAGATCCTGGGCCTTTGGTCTGTAGTTTCTCAAAGTGTAAGTTTTGCAGATTGTATGCTCACTCTCATGGAGGTGATTTTTGAGTTCATGAAACATTAGCGTGGTTCCAGGAGGCAAAACTCTACAAAAAAGCATACTAAGAAGTGTCACTCCCCACTCAGATGCCTTTATTCCATTTCTACCTGTGAGTCTCGTTAGTTTATCCTTCCCATGTTTCTTTTTGCATAAATTAGATGCATATGTAATATCTGTATGTAGTTCTCTCCTTATACATAATAAAGTTAGCATACAATATATGTTCTTCTGTGCTTTGCTTATCAGTATATTCTAGAGATAACTTTATATCAGTTTATAAAAATATTTATTTTTTTGCAGCTGTAGAATATTATGTCATAGTTTATTAAACTTGTCTCTACATACAGATTCCCCTCCATAGATTACACCAGTTTGCCCACCAGCAATGGATGAGTGTGCTTATTTCTCCACATCCTTTGCATCAGTGTTTTTAAGCTCTTTAATTTCTGCCAATCTGACAAGAGATGGTATCTCAGTATAACTTTAATTTGCTTTTCTGTTCTTATGAATAGCCTTGGACATCTTTTAATGCATTCGAGGCTCCTTTCTATCTTATGAATTGTCCATGAATTTTGCCCATTTTTCTATTGGGCTTTTGGCCTCCCTCCAATATGAGTTTATATATGTTTGTGTGTATATATATATATATGTAGTTATTAATGTATTAGGGATATCAGCCTTTTATTCGTTGTATGTGATACAAACATTCTCTCCCAGCTTTTTATTTGTCCTTTGACTTGTGGTATTTTTTTCACTGTGAAAAGGTTTTTTTAAGTAGTCAACTTTATTAATTTTTTTAAAAATTGCGTATGGAATTTGCTCATATTTTAAAAGCTGCTTTTTATACCCAGGTTGTAGAGGAATCCCCCATGTTTTCTTCTAGCATTTTTGTAGTTTAAGTTTTTACATTTACATCTCAGATCCACGTGAAATTTGTTGTATAAGGAGTAGGTCCAGATCTAATTTTATCTTTTTGCAAGTGGCTATCTACTTGTCCTTGTACAACTTATTGAAGAGTCCATCTTTGACCCAGTGATTTGAAATACCACATTTCACGTGAAATTTCCATAGTAGTTAGGTCTACTGCATATTCTCATCTGTTGGTCTCCCTGTCATCTTCATGTGCAGGACCACGCTGTTTTAATTTAAGAAGACCTTGGGGTTTATTTTAATACCTGGCAGGACTGTTCCCCCCGTGGCTTTTCTTCAGTCTTTTCTGAACTATTCTTGCATGTTTGTTTTTCCATACGAAGTTTGGTATCATCATGCCTAGCTTCATAAAAAACAAAAAGTCTGTTGATGTTTTTATTGGAGTTAGTAATTTTGTTGGAATTTATAAATTAAAGAGAACTGACACCTTTATGATGTTGAGTCATTCTATCCAAGAACAAAGGAGGTCTTTAGTCTACTTTTTTTTTGCCTTTCAAGAGTGTTTTAAAATATTCTTCATATAGGTTTTGCAAATTTCTTAAGATGATTCTCAAGCATTATCATTGTATTTTATTATATATGGTACCTTACTAAATTCTTTTACCGTAGAAATATTTTGTTCATTGTTTCTTGGTTTTTTTCTAGGTATGCCATCATATCATTTGCCTGTAAAGATAGTTTTACTTTTCTAATTCTTATGCCTCTTATTGATTTATCTTGTGTGAACTGGCTAAATAGAATGTTAATGTTAAGTAGTATAATGTTCAATAATAGTGGAGATAGCATCCGTGTTTTGTTCCTGATGATAGTTGAAATTTCCCTAGCATTTCACCTTTAAGAAAGGTAAGTAAGTTTAATAAGATGCTGACTTTAGAACTAAGGTATATATCCACCTATTCCTATTGTCTTGGTGCATGTCTTTTAATCAAGAAATTGGTGTTGAATTTTGAAGGCTTTTTTTTTTTAGCATCATGGAAATCTTACGGTTCTTCTTGATAGATCTATTAATATGGTATGTTATATTGTTACATTTTCTACCATTGAACAAAGCATACATTCCTGCAGTACGTTGTAGTTGGTCACAGCACATTAGATTTTAAATGAGATTGGATTATTGTTGTCTGATGGAGTTTTATGCTGATTTTGTGACAGTGGTTGTAATACTCCGTTCTAGTGCTATCAGAGCGATACTGTGTTTATGTAACTAACATTGGGTTTATCTGGTCTGTCTTTGACAGTTTTATAGGATACTCAGTAAAACCATATGAACCTGGTGCTTTTGTGAGAGGTAACTTTCTCTGTTTCTTACATGAAATTGGTTTGTTTAAGCTTTCTATCGCTAATGTGATCAATATTAAACTGTACTTTCCTAGGAAATTACACCTTTCATATAGGTTTGTGAATTGACACTACAGGAAGCAGATACACTACCCCTAGGGGCTGAGATGGAGAGAGACCCACTCCCCCTTCTCTGTACCCAGGGTTCCCCAGGGGTGAGCTTCAGACCTTGTTGGAAGGGGCGTGGCTGTGGCTTAATGGATGGTGGGCAAGCTGCTAAGATGCTGTGCCGGTGGAACTTGCTGGAAATTCTCCCTCTGGGGTGCTGGGGAAAGTCATCCATTGGGAAGTACCACAGCTTTAAAAATCACTGTGAAGCCACCCAAGGGGTTCCTGGAGAAGCTATTCATGGGGTGGCTCCTTGCCGGCAGCAGTCTGCTGCAAAGCTCCTGAGGAGGAATCGGGGAAGCATATATGACGTGTCTCACAGGTGGCTTTCCACTGCACAGCTGCTTGAGGTGGGGTGGGGGGTGTGCTGCGGAAAGCTGGTGAACGCCAAGCGTTGCTGGGCACTTGCTGGTGCAGGGGCTTGGTGCTAAGAAGAGTTCACTGTAGGAACCAGATGCTGGGGAAGTTGTACATGCCATGGCTAGAGGCGCCATGGGCTGCATTAGCCTAGCAAGTGGGGCACACCAGGGCCAAGAAGCTTCTTGCTCTCTGGTAGAAAAATTGCCTTGTTGTGTAAGTGTCTTAAACCAGTCAAAGAGAGGTACATACTAAATGGTTCCAACGATGAGGGTCAAAATGAGGCAAAGCTAATCGTTAGTGGTCGAAATCAGAGTAGTGGTTGCGTCTTGATGAGGGTTTATAATTTGGAAAAGGCACATGGGAACTTTACAGAGTGTTGGAAATGTGTTTACAGCTTAGTCTGAGTGGTTATGTGGTCTCCACGTAGGTAGAAAATAACGCTGTATGCTCAGGTTAATGCAAATTACAGCATTTACTGTGTATATGTGTCATACTTCAAAAAAAGTTAATCTTGGCTACTCTTGGCCCTTTGATCTGTGTAAATTTTAGAATCAATGTCAAATTCCACCAGAAAAATCTATTAGGATTTCATTACATCTACAGATGAATTTGAGAACTGATGTCTGTATAATGCAAGTCTTCCAACTCATTATTACGAGCTCCTCAATTCTTTTTAGCCTTCTCAACATATTGCAGAAGTTTCATATTTTCTTTGTAGAGTTCTTTTCTCCAATTTATTGCTAGTTACTTGCTGTTCAAGATGGTACCTTTAAAAAAATTCTTTTTGTTTGTTGCCTCTTTACAAAAAGTACAGTTAATTTCAAGTATAAACTTGTATCTAGAAAACTTGATAAGCTTTCTCATTAGTAATTGGTCTCCAGAGTCTTTTGGATTTTGTTTTGTGATCTTATTTGTGATTAAAAGTTTTTTTTTTTTTTTTTTAAAGACAGAGTCTTGCTTTGTTGCCCTAGCTAGAGTGCAGTGGTGTCATTAGAGTTCACTGCAACCTCAAACTCCTGGGGGAGTGTCATGACACCTGGCTAATTGTTTTTTTTTTTTGTTTTGTAGAGATGGGGTCTTGCTTTTGCTCAGGTTGGTCTCAAACTCCTGACCTCAAGCAGTCCTCCCACCTTGGCCTCCCAGAGTGCTAGGATTTCAGGTGTGAGCCACTGTGCCTGCCCAGTAGTTTTGTTTTTCAGTCATCACATCTTTTCTTTTTCTTGCCTAACTCAGTAGCTAAGACTTCCAGAAAAATGCTACATAGAAGTGATGATAGGAAGTGTAAGACTGATCCATCCTAGGTCTGGGTCACTTCTTGGACAAGAGCTACTCTCAAATGCCTATAGACCATAAGCAGGCATTGTGTAAATAAGAAATACACTTTTACATGTGAAGCTACTGAAAATCCCATCTGTTCCTATAGCATACTCTGTCCTATTACAATCAGATTAAAACAATTCTGTGCCTAGTTTGCTAAAAAGATTTTATCATACTTGAGTAGTGAAATCTATCAAATGTTTTTGGCATTCATTGAAATGATTGTGATTTTTATTCTTTAATAATATGGCAAATTATATTCGTTGTTTTCAATGTTAAAACAAACTTCCATTCTTGAAATAAACCCAAACTGGTCATAATGTTGTTCTTCTATTTGCTGGGTTCAGAATGTTAATATTTTCTTTAGGATCTTCACATTGATGTTCATGACGGAGACTGGCTTCCTTTCTCATAATTTCTTTCCTGGGCTTTGTTAAGGTTTATAAAGCAAGTGGAAGTATGTCTTAATTCTCTGTAAGAGTTTCTTTAAAGTTGGAATTATTTTGTCCATAATTGGTAAAATTTGCCAGTGAAGTCATCTTCAAGTTCACCAGTTTCTGTATCTAAGGAAATAAATATCTATTCTTTTCCTTTAAAGCCTTTATTTCCATGTTCATGGTTTCCATTTGATTTGTTTCATACCTGCCTTTTGTTTTCTGTCTCCACACTCACCGGAAGTTTAGTGTTTCTTCTCTCTTTAAGAGTAAAGAATACGTTAGGTACTTCTCAGAATGCTTTATTTCTTCATCAGATTGCATCAAGTACATTTTCTCATTTGTTGTCTGTCAAGTGTGTCTCACTGTGTTTCCTGTTGAGCTTTATAATTTTTACGTGAACTCATGGGTTTTCCTGCTTGCCTCAGCCTGTGCTGTGAGTTTGCACAGCAATGGGTGGGTGCTACACGTCTGAAGTGTAGGCTCCGTCGTTCAGGTGGGGGTCAGGCTGCATGGCGGCCAAGCTCTCATTCACATGGCTGGTGCTCTTTCTTCCTTGGCCATAGGAGAATATTACATTTCTGAACATCCCTAAGAGTTGATGCAGAGGTATTTTAGGACTAATGTGAGCCTTCTCTTAGCTCATTACTTCTTCCAGGGAGCTTGGTTCTGGTTGTGTCCCAAAACATGCTTGTTGGGGCATGCTTGGCAGCATTGCCTGAACACAGCGGGGCCACTTCCCATGCACCAGAGGGCTTCAGCCACTCACCATTATACTTTTCTCTCATCCCCAGACATAGAGATTTTCTTGTTTTCAAGTATGCCTTATGTAGATTTGTTTCCCCTCAATATTTATATGCTAATAGCCTCCCTGTGTTTGAAATGGAAGGAGGATAATTCAGGAGTTTACATTCTCTTCTTACTTTCTTTTTAAAACTTCCTGCTGCTTTATTGGACTCAAAAATGTGATGAGAAACCTTTTACCTCTTATGAGTGAAGTAGAATATTACTTTCGGTTGAGCACTTCTCATTCCCAAGAAATTAGTTTTTGTGTGCCATTTTACACGTAGAATAGCATATCAAATTCTAGTGAAACTGTTACTAGAAGGCCAATACTGAGATTCCTCTATTTAGATAATAACTTTGTAGCAAATACTTTTAAAGACCTGACATTTACTCCTTTTATCTAAAATCTCATTGCTATGCATTTAAGATCATGGCAGTGAGCTTAGAAGTAGTAGTTGAAATACATGTGCAATTAAAAAAAAATGTAACCATCTAAATAGGCTATGGCTATGCCATCTGTACTAAGTGGCTTCTCTTGCCTTAATTTTTAAAAACTATTAATACTTCCATGTGTAGTTTAAGCTGTTTGTACAAACTTAATAAAAAGATACGTCTGTTACATGCACAATGAGGAATGCAGTACTAGGCGAGGAGTGGATTAGGGGCCAGGCATCTTCATCTGTTTATGATTTTCCCTCCACATGGGTTTATGATAGTTAAAAAGTGATTTTTGCTGATACTCAGCAAAATAAGACATCTTGGCAGTCTTCTACCTCTGACTGAAGATGCTAGAGTTTGTGGTTCTCGGCAAACCCTGAAGGATTTGATTCAGTATTCACTCATCTACCAATTATTTTCTGAACCTCTGTGACACATCAAATCCTGAGCTTGGTTTTGGGAGTTCGGTGGTGGCCCTACACATGGTCCTTGTTTTCAGGAGCCTACAGACTTGGTGGAGAGGCAGATAATCAAGCAATCACCCAATAAGTGTAAAATTGCCATTATGATTTCAAATCACATTGAATGCTATGAAGGCAATTACGTGGGAATGAGAGGGTTTATAACAGAGGACCTGGGTACCTCGGGCATGGGGTGGGCATCAGCCAAGAAGGTTTCCTGGAGCAGATGATATTTGCGAGATGAAGGGTGAATAGGGGTGGACTCTGGAGGGACAGACCTGGTGGCTGGAAGAAATGTGACATGCTGCCAAAGCTAAAGAAGGCCAGCGCAGCTCAAACTCAGCCCGCCAGGAGGGGCGTGGGCTGCAGTGCATCTTGCAAGACAGAGAAAGGGCCGAACGTGTGTGTTGAGTTTGGATCCTTTGCCTTACGTTGACAGGAAACCATTAACTTGCTGATCTCAGGCAGGAAAATGACAGATCAAACTTGTTTTTTGAATGCATCTCTCAGGCTGTGTACAAAGGCCTTGAGTTTAAGGGGTCCAAAAGAGAATGAGGACACTTAGTACCAAAAATGTTTCCTCCTTGTGCGGGAACATCTCTTACAGTCTAAGACACACAGAGTGGTGGAGCAAGGCCTTTTGCTGTTACATATGGGGAGAAACTTTTTTCCACCAATGGTAAGTCTCAAGGGAAATTTGTCTTTTGGCCCTTTAGAAAGAAGGGTGTTGGCTGTTTGATAATGAAAAGCTAAAGCCCAAGGACAGTGCACATTGTTATCTCCCTGTGGTTCTCATATGGGGACAGTTTTGCCCTCTACCCCCATAGAAGATAAGTTATGGTGGAAAGATAGAAGAAATTTCAGAAATAGCATTAAAATGGACAGGTGGAGAATTGCCTTGAAGTTCCCTTTCGCCCATGAGAATCCTAATTCAATAGAGTTTAGGAAAAGTTGTTCATGTGTTCCCCCCTCCCCTCCCCCCGACCATGGGCTTATAATCAGAGCAGAAAGCATAAGTTTCAATTTAGTAAAAATGCTTAATTGGGAGAGCCCATCCAGTTAACTGTGTTTTAGTACTAAGTGTCCTCATTCTCTTGTACCCTTAAACTCGAGGCCTTTGTATGTAGCCGGAGAGATCCATTCAAAAGACAAGTTTGATTTGATCACTCTCCTGCTTAAGATCAGCGAAGAACCCATGCACTGAGTTCAGGTGATGAATCCAGTGCAGGGTTAGCTTCATTTCCTTTATAAAAACACATAACCACTTTACAGCTCGCAAGAAAGTATTCGTTTTTACCTGGTTGTAAAAGAGAATTCACTTTGTCTCATGAGCAGACTAGAAAGTAACTCCGAAATGGGTTTAGAACAGGATGGAAATGACCCTGCAGTGTGGATGTGGGGGTGCTGCTGGCCACCCCTGGGCTGTGGGGGCTGATCCTGCTGCCTTCGGGACCCCCTGCTGCCCCCCTCCCTCGCAGTTCCAGGGAACACGTGCTGCTGAGCTGAAGAGCCCGACTGCTCAAGCCAGGCCATCTCTCTTGCCTCCCTCTCTGTTGAGTTAGTCTCCTAATACTCTCAAAGTCTGTTTGCACAAAACATACTGAAATCACAGCTTTTTCTTATCAAGTACTTGGCATTCACAGCGAGGTCTGGTGATTACAATAAGGCTGGTACCTGCTCAGCTTAGGAAACCCTCAGGCTTGGACATCTCTGAGGTCCAAGAATCTAAGACCCCGTAATAAAAAAAATCAGTGGAGCCTGCGTCGTCTTGAGTCACCATGCAGCTTTCTTTCTTGTTCCTCACAAATATGTGAGTGGAGCAGAAAGTGTAACAAAGTTAGAGGGGAAGATGGTAAAGAAAGGCTTCATGGGACAAGTTGTTTTTGACTTGAACCTTGAAGAAGGGATAAGATCTAGCCTGGTGAAGCCAAAGGAGGAGAGGGATTTCCAGAAGGAAGAGGAGCGTCCCAGCATGAGAGCAGAGGCGGGCCAGGCAAGTGGCGACAGAGGTTTTGTGGGAGGAACCAGAGCCCTGTGCCTGGAAGGTGTGTTAGGGGCTGATGGCAGCTGCCAATCTTCATATTTAGCCTGTGTGACAAGGAGGAGGGTGAGTATCATCGGCAACAAGACAAGGTGAGAGAACCCCGAATGCTACATGGAACTGCAGATGGGCTGGGTGAGACACTTGAATGTGGTGTTCTCAACCAGAAGGGTAGGGGCTTTGATGATGTCTGAGACGATCTTGGTTGTCACAACTAAATGCTGCTGGCATTGGGTGGGTGGAGGCCAGGGATTCGGCTACACAGCCTAAAGTGCATGGGACAGCCCCGCCAACCCCAATAAAGAAGTATCTGGCCCCAAATGTCAATAGAGTACTGAGATCCAGAGTGTTCTTGTGGCTGGTGTATTTGGAGGGACCAGAAAAAGCCCCCTTTTGTTCCTCGTTTCCCTAGTTTATCAAAAACATTAACTTTGTGTGCTATTTCTGAGCACAGGATGGCAAGAATGTGCCGTTACCCAGTGAGTCTGGGTATTTCCAAGCTCTGGGGGCTGCTACTTGCCCTTGGGCGTAACTCCTGCTCCCAGTATCTGTTACTTTGGAGCTTTTCAAGACAGTTGAGGACACATGAGTGAGAATGCCTTGAACATTTTCCATAAGAAATAAAAAGCCTGTCAGATAAGTTTATATTTCTCCTGTCAGCATATGCTCTACTTGGCTTCCTCTCAGTGTTAAGCAGTATGAAAAGTTGTCACTTCAATTTCAAATGTGTTGGCAACTGTTGCTCAGATTAAGGAAATAAATAAAACTAACCAAAGGAAATAGCACAGAGCTCTGGTGCCTTTTCTCGTCCACCGGAGAGACAGGCGGCTCCTAATGGAAAGCACACGGGGGTGCTAATCACAGGTTGGCCCCCAGTCTGGCCAGCGTGGAATGGACCCTTCAGTGTTGGCTAGTCCCTCAACGACACGGGGCATCACAGCAAGGACTAGAGCCCTTCTTCTCCCCAGGGATCTTCCCTTTCTTTCTTTACTTTTTAAGATTTTTACTCAGCAAATAGTCCAGTGGTAGAAGCAGGGAACGGAGTGAGAGGATGCCCCACCCCCGTCCTGGTCCAGCGACTGGCTCTTACCTTGGATGAGTCGCTTTGCATTTCGGGGGCGCCATTGCCTCATCTCACCAAATGTTGAACTAGATTTGTTCCAAGGGTGTCAAACTCTAAGACTGTCTATAATAGAGCAACAACTGGCGTTACCTTCTTAGACTCTCAATAGAGTTTTTCTCGTTTGGCTTGCACAGAAAATAAATTCTTATCAAATGTGATTTGCCCTCCTGAAGGACAGAAAATAAAGGCTCTTCAGGATGAATCTTCCTGACGATGCTATTAAGAGCCCAGAAGCGTTTTTTCCTCTTCCATGTGCTCAGCATCACCCGTTCTAAGGGTAAAGGTGGTGATGGCGGGCCCTGGTAGTTGTGCTGTACGGGGAAAGTCAGGTCACTGTGACCTGGTTAAGATGATTACATAAGCCCTGGACAAGGAATAGATTGCTGCTCTTCAGGGACGGTCTTGGGCAGGTCTCACTGACAAGGATACAAGCGCAGTAACAGCCCAAACATTTCCTACTGTTGGCATGTTCCAGACGGGTGGCTGCCACCACAAGCCACGTGGGGAATAACGTGGGTCCTCTGGAATCATGTGTTTTCTGAGGTGGAACTGTTTTGGGTCATGAATGTGCACTAATGCATTACAAAGGGAAATTCACTTAAAATTGTCCTCAGTTGGAACCAGAATAACAAGGTTGGCTGCATGTTAAATGAAGAGCTGTTTAAGCACCCAGTGCCCAGGTGACATAACAGCATTTAAATGAGAATATCTGGGTCTGGGACCCAGGAATCTGGTCTTGGAGGATTCCCATGATTCCAGAGTCCAGGTGAAGTTGAGAATAGTTGTTCTTAGGCATCGTCTGTCAGGTGTGTGATCCGTGTCCTGTTTGTGCATCTGTGTAACTGTATGCTGTTGCTTATTTCATCTTCCTGCTGTATTTCCGTTTTTCTAGTTAATTTTAACAAATCTAGAGGCTGATAAGTGTATGTTAAATGCACAATTATAGTAGTCATCAGAAAAGATGACTCAGGGCTTTGTCGACAGGGCTTCCTGTGTTTGAAGAGAAGTTGGATAAGAAATTGTCTGATGTTCTGTCTCTGAGAGCTTAAGATTCAGTGATTTAGACTTCAGTCAATGAGGCTGAAGTTAATCTGTCATTAAGTGGGCATTGTGACAAACGTTCATGTTTGTACTGTGGCTTCTATGTTTTCATGTTAGAATAAGAAACAAGTTACTGTCTTGTTGATGATAGAAACAAGTTATCGTCTATTTAAACTGTCTTAGCTCTATAGATGGCTCTTTGTGACCAGTTCATTTCAGTCAAATCGTGTCATTGACCTGTTTTCTATTTACGTCTGTTCATAATTGATTTAATACAGTAAGACCACAACTGCTGCATTTGTGTCGTCCCAATGACATACATGGGGCGTGTGTCTGCCTACGCATGCAGGCTCATGTTAGAAATCTGGGTGCTCATTTATTCATAATGCATATGGAATTGATTCTTAAAAATCCACAAATTCTTATTAACACTTCTTTCCACTGGCAAACAAATCTGAGCATATTTTCATCAAATGTTGATCTAAAATGTTTGGAGTAGACTTCCCTATGATTCAGCTTGAGAAACTGGGGAATAGCAGAAGTGCCGTCAATCGAGAGCAGCTTAAGCGAGTCCCTCATGTCTTTCCAGGGGGCTTTCCTTTTATTAAATTAATCTTCAGACCCCTGCTGCACTCCCAGAGTTGCTTTTGTTGGAGAGAAAACCAACTCCAGCTGGAGCTGCTGCCCCCAGACTTAGAGCAGCCTCCCAGATTGAGCTGCCATGTCTGGGGACCCTGGAAATGCTTCTTTCCCTGAGAGTGTGTTGGCCGCAAATGTGCACTTAATGCTCATGCTTTTCTCTCAGACTTCACCCTTCCTTTCCCATCTTCTTCCAGACCCGGGATAGCTAAATACTCTCAGACACCCTCGTGCTGCAAACACTCCTGTGTCACCATGAACACAAGTTCACACGAGGACCCCTCTGAGAAGGAGCTAGAGTGTTGGATTTCTTTTATGTGCCAGCCAGCTGGCCTTTGGATTACTCCTAGCATTTCTTTTGTCCTCAGCGTAGAGTCAGATCCACGCCTGGAGTAAAGTTTAGAAAGAAGGGAAGAGTCAGAAAAAACCTCTTTCAGGTAGGCAAAACCCACTCCGCCGACTTGCTGGTATTCTCAGTTCAACAGTGAACAGATCTTGGGGAAGGTGCACTCTGGGTGAGACACGCATGGATTCTTACATCTGGATGCATTTCAACTCCTCTGTGCTTTTGGAAGTGATCATTTGGCACAAGCAGAGGCTGCGGTGGGAGCAGCACGTAGCAGAGTGAGTAGACAGGGCGCGGCAGGGTAACACCACCACATCCACTCACTGCAGGGGAGACGGCACAAGCGATTTTAGTCCCACATTTAATCAGAAGCAAAATAAAGGCAGAAAGAGGCAGCTTCTGGTCTTGTTTATGCCTGTGTCTCCTAGCAGCGGTCCCCAACATTTTTGACATCAGGGACTGTTTTCATGGAAGACAATTTTTCCACGGGGGATGGTTTCGGGATGATTGAAGTGCATTATATTTGTTGTTCACTTTATTTCTGTTATTATAATATTATATAGTGAAATAATTATACGACTCACCATAGGTTCGGGACCCCTGTTGTCCTACAGCTTTTCTCCACTTGTTTTTTGACTTAGTTATAAATATCTAGGTTTTTCATGAGTCTTAGGCATCGTTCCCATTTAACATTGATATTTCTAATGAAGTCACTCATTGACAAAAATATTTACTGACTTCAATATTTTCCTGAATGTCAAATGTAATATGGAGCCCATGTTGTGTATAAAAAAAACTGCTTTAAAAACAGCCATCTGAATGGCACATCTTGGCATTTTTCTTATGAAGTTAAATATAGACTCATCACATGACCCAGCCATTTCACTCCTGAGTATTTTCCTAAGGGAAATGAAAACCTGTGTCCACAGGACAAACCCGCATGCAGGTGTTTATAGTAGATTTATTTGTAATCTCCAAAAACTGGAAACAAGACAAATGCCTTTCATCTGGTGAATGCATAAAGCTGTGGTATATGCATATGACAGAATACTGCTCAGCAAGTAAAAAAAAAAAAAAAAAGGAAAAGGAATAAGCATACATATGAGAACATGAATGGATCTCAAAATGAAAATAGTGAATTGCATAAAGGCTACCAACCGACTGTATGATTCCATTTATGTGATATTCTCACAAAGGAGGAAGTACAGGAAGAGAAAGAAATCAATGGTTGCCTGGTGCTGGAGGGGAAGGGATCACCTAACGGGGCCCTGGGGAGGTTAGGGCGGCGGAGCTGTTCTGTGTCTAGACGGTCCTGGTAGCTACTGACTGTATGCACTTAAGAAATCTTGCAGAGCTCCACCTGTGTGAGGAGGGGGACTCTCCCCAGTGTTACCTACTGTGGACACCAGAATTGTAGCTGCCAAAGTGGATTGGGTCTAGTCTTTCAGACGATTCCCTCTAAACACGGTAACGTAGGACTGTGTGAATGACTAGCTAGAGGATTGGCTAAAAGACAGACACCTGAATGAGACGAGAAGTAAACAGCTAACTTGAGCATAACACATACGAGACTCTACAAGGGGCATCTGGTCTTCATTCTCGTTCTCCTCTTTCAAATTCTGCTAGCCTTTGTCAACATTGATCCCATTGTGCTAGTCTGTAATTAGACATTTCTGTATCAAAATCCTGATTATAATTTGTTGAACATTCTCAGTCTCTGAGGTCACTTTTATAAAAATGTGTAATCCTTATTCCTCTAGGTTTGTTTTCCCAAACGCTGGCCGCTGGCTTTGTGAATAACCTGGGGGAGGGGGTGTGCACTCTCTCCTTGACCTTGTTCTGCTCTTTTGCCTTTTGCCCTGTGGTCTGTACCGTCTGCCCCTTTGCATGTTTTGCATGAATTCTATGGCAGGTAGGAGTGTGGGTTAGTTTGCTATGGCCTTTGCGACAAAGTACCACATACTGGGTGGCTCCTACAAGAGAAATTTTGCTCATAGTTGGAGAGGCTGCAAGTCTGAGATGAAGGCATCGGCGGGGTTGTTGGCGTCTTCTGAGGCTGTGTGGGAGATTCCATTCCATGCCTCTCTCCTGGCTTCTGGAGGTTTGCTGGCAAAGTGTGGTGTGCCTTGGTGTGTAAAAGACCCTCCCTGATCTCTTCCTTCATGTGGCATTCTCCCTCGGTGTCTCTACATCCAGATTTCCCCTTTTTAAAAGGACACCAGTCATAATGGATGAGGGACCTACCTACTCCAGCCTGACCTCATCTTAACTAATTACATTTGCAGCAACCCTATTGTCTACAGTTACGTTCTGAGTTACTCTGCGGGTTTGGACTTCAACATATGCATTTTCAGGGGACACAATTCACCCTGTGACAGAGTACGTTCTTTTAAGCAGGAGGAAGAGTCAGTAACCTAGAGGTATAAACTGAAAAGTCTCTCCTCACCCCCCAGGAAAACACATGGATGCTGCAAGACCTGTGCAACAAAGTTAAACACCTTGCCAGGCTGCAGTATAATAGGAAATATCCCTGTCAATCTATTTCATGAAAGTTGCATCAACATGCAGACTGTTGGTGTTTCTTCTGCAAAAATAGAGCATAGAAATTTAAAGGTACACTTTTGTGGATTCTATGTGTAGAGTTAAGATGAAATAACTTTTTGGGAGGAAGTCTGTGAAATCTGTTAGTGGTTTTGACTCAGTTTTTAGTAAACCCTGTTGGGCAATAGAATTCCTACTATGGTATTTTAGATATAGCCCTGTTTCGCTAACATACAGCACTGACAGTTCATCTTCTGTAAGTGTGACTCATTGAATAAGGAGATACATTATGGTGCACCTGTGAGCTTCCATTTCAGATCTTCAGTTTACTTTGAGGTTCTGGAAGCTCTACAGTAAAGAGACTTTGGGCAAATCACTATGCTCTGCATTGTTGGAAAGCATTGCACCTCAGCCAATCTCAGAAACACTGATCTAATTTGGACTCCCTGAAAAGCCATCTAACATTACTGTAATCAGATCACATAGGTGGTACCGGTGTGAACCAGGGGTTAAGCCCCGGCAAGTCAGGAGTTACTTGGCACCTGTGCAGCCTTTTTAGTCCCAGCTTCTGTTCCATTTGTGCCTAGTAGTGCAGGTCACGCATGTCCAACTGGAGACGGGAAAAGCTGTGAAGGACCAGAAGAGTGTTAGAATGGTAGTTATTTTGGAGATTTTGACCATTCATCTAGCAAAAAATATATTTAATGCTTACTACATGAAGTTTTAAAAAATTCAGATATTCCCTGTCTTTGAGATGCTCTCAATGAAATTGGAAAGCTAGGTATGTAAATAGATGAATGACATCACATAGTAAATGAAACAGTGGAAGTACAGACGAAGTTCTGTAGGAGTCCAGGTATTAATGGCACTTACTCTAATTGATAGTAATGGTACAGCAGTATCCTCATTTTCTACCTTGTGAAGGTATGATATTCGTATTTAAAAATAACTTTTGGAAGTTCCTTGATTTCTCCTTCCCACCCCCTGCAGTTCCCACCAAGTTATTTCAACTGAAATGGTGAAAATAGAAGAGTATAAATGTATGGGGAGAGTATGAGTCAAAGTTAGGGTTTTGGAGCTGTGTATTGGTCAGGGTTCCTAGAGAAACAGAACCAATAGGATATATATCTAAAGAGAGACATTTAAGAAATCGGCTCATGCAATTATGGGGGCAGGGAAGCTGGAGATTGAGGTAAGAGCTGATGTCTCAGTCTTGAGTCCAAAGGCTGGAAAGACAGGCAGATTCTCGTGTTGGAATATGGAGGTAGAATTCCTTATTCCGTAAACCTCAGTCTTTGCTCTTAAAGTCCTCAGCTGATTGGGATAAGATAAGGCCTATCCCACATTCCTAGAGCTAAGCTACTTTAGCCAAAGTCTAGCGGTCAACATCTAGACTAGTGTTTGTCCAAACAACTGGACACCATAGTCTGACCTGATTGACACATAAAATTAACCATCTCAGAGGCATACGTAAGTGTACTCTTCAATGTCTTCAAAACATTGCATCCTGGATGAAGCACGAATGTTCAGAAAGGTCATAGTTCATTATTGCGAAGATGGTGCTGGGATTAGCCTCAGCTGCCTGCCCTCTGACGGCTGCCCCAGACCTGTGGGTTGTCCTGCCTCTCTGTGTAGCAAATACATCTCTATTTGCTGGACTGAAAGGGAATAAGGAATATAAATTATCCTGACTGACCTACATGTTTTGACATTACTCGTAAAGCATTTTTTTCACAGTGTGATGTGAAACCGTGATAGAGGATGTTAAGAAAGAAAACTATTATGTAGTGACTTTCTTCCTTGAAATATTTCATTTGGAAGCATTGTCCGATCACTCTGTGGTAAAGTCTGTGCTGTGCCATTTCACATGGATTCAATTATGTTACAAAAAAACCCCATATATTGTTCTAGTATCTCAAAAAATTGATCTGGAATAACAGGAAATCCGGGACCTCTTTTATTTAGTCTCTTTATACACGATTGGTTCCAGCTTCACAGGGCAAGGGAAAAAAACCCATAAAATATGTGACAGCTACAACAATACTGCCTTGGCTAGATTAAACTCAATAGCAAGCTGATCAGGGGATTGATTTGATGCTGCAAGACCTTTGAAAAAACACATTCATTCACTGTTACGGGATTTATGGTTTCTTTTCATGCTCAATAACTATGAAAATGCCAGCAAATGCCAACGTGATGCCAAGTAATAAATTCTTCTCATTTTTGTTTTCTTCCCCAGATACCACCTCTGCCAGAATAACCCCTGCAAAGCCCCGTTTTGGTGTCAATCTGTTGATCCTTCTGAAAAGGATGTAGGGTGTCACTGGGTTTCTTTAGTGAATAGAGATGAGATGAGATTGGAATCTCGAGTAGTCTAAAGAGTGAGCTGTATTCAGTGCCCAGACAACGTTTGCAACCAGCCTGTTAAAATCCCAGACTAGTGGGCGCTAACTTTAGGGTTTCAGATTCAGTAGATCTGGAGTGAGGCTTGAAAATTTGCATTTCTCGTAAATTCCCAAGTCAGGGCCATAGTTGAGAGAACCCTTCTTCTAGGTGTATCAGAGATAAAATACATGAGGAAGTGAAATCAATCTCATAAGCCCTACATATTTCTGCTGATTCTCTGTTGCACCCATCTGTTGATTCCATTCATTTTAGTATTTAGTGGGACTGCTATATAGTTAGATACAAAATGATGATTATCAAAGCCTTACAATCTCTTAAAAACAATAAAAAACACATAAGGAATAATTACATAATAATGCAAAGCAATAATATGTGCCAAATGTGTCAGCCTTTCCTGATGCTATCAGCAAGCCGACCTCTAAAAGGAACGGAGTTAATCCTGGCCAAGAAAAAAAAAAAGCACATTGCACTTTTGGGGGCCCCTATTATTGTAAGCAGAAGTGCTAGGGTGAATTTCTGGCTGAAGCTCCTATGTTATAATTCAGCAGTTGACTTCCTCTTCTGATAGAGCATGAAACTGAAGCACTGTGGCTCCCAGATGAAGGGACTGGCTTTGGCTAGGGGACCATGAGAGTGACAGGGGTTCTGAAGCTTTGGTTTTCATCCTGCTTGGGTGGGCAGCCTCGGGCTCTCTGGGAGCCAGTGTGCCGGGATTCGCCAGGGCCCAGCAGCAGTTCTGCCCTTTGTCCTTCCTGAAAGCCTCACACACAGAGCAGTTTTTAATAGCATGTTAATGAGCTGCCTGGGCCCTTGGGAGGTCCTGAGGTCCCCCGGCTTGTGGCTGAGGATGACTTCCCTTTCATTTCTGGGAGGTCACTGCCCTTGCCATGTCACACAGGACTCTCCCTTCCCAGCTGTGATCTCGGGGACCCTGGTAAGTAGTCTTGCTCACAGCTGTCTGGGACTCAAGTCAAGTCCAAGAGAATGTATGCAAAGCCTTGAAGGAGCCAGCAATGTTGCAGTCAGCAGTCCAGGGCCAGGCACTGTCCTTAAACGCCATTGGCTCCCCCTGATCAAAAACCCATGGCTATTTTAAGTACTGGCTTTGAGGCTTGGCTTTGTAAGCCCTCTGGCATGGAACAAATGGTCCCTCTTTCTGAGGGTGGCTCTGTTGACCTCACTGAACATTTTGTCCCTCCTTTGGGTTGATGTCCTCTAGCACACCCTGTTGTTGCCTCTCCCTTCGGAGTTGCACTTGATTGCAGGGATGGTCAGCCCCACACAGCTTCCCAATGAACTCTGCGTTCAGGGGATCCAGGGGATGTTCCCCCTCCAGTTAGAGCCTAAGCTCGCAAGGGAAATGATTACGCTTTGCCCTTTGGTATTTCCCACCACACCTGACACAACCTAGAGCTTGCTGCAGGTGTTGAGTAAGAACTTGTTTAAATGACAGAACAGATGAACAGAAACAGGTTTTAAAAAGTAGAAAATGACCTTGCCTATTCTGTTTAAGAATAAGAGAAGGGGGTTTTAGACTCTGGCATTATTTGGGTAGTGATGTCGCCTAAGAAGAGGGAGCTGAATTGCTTTAAAAAAAAAAAGAAAGAAACCCAACACCTGTTTACAACATACTGTGAATAAGAATTTGGGCTTTTTGCTTCATTTTGACTCTGATTTTACTAGCTGTGTGATTTCAGTTAATTCATTGTCACTTTGATAGTCTATTATCTGTAAAGTGGGACTTATCTAACTTGCAGTGGTATTGTAAAAATTAAAGGAATCAATGAATAGATAGAAAAGATAAATCAACTAATGTACAGTTCATTGGCACCTGAACTATAGTAGGTGCTTAGAAAGCAATATCTGCTTTTTGTGTTATATTGTCAGATGTACCATTTTAGAATAAAATGCTAGTAAAATTGACATAAGGTGAAGCAACGAAGAGACTGAAGGAGGGTCTTGAACTTCTGGCAAGCTGGTGCAGCAAAGTGATTAATATCTTTCCAGTGGGGCACAGCCAAGCCAGACCTTTCTGTGAGGCAGATTCTGCAGCTTTCCAGATGGGGCGCTGGAGGGAGCCAGGCGTGTGGGGAAGAGAATTGCTTGCCGCATGAAAGGCAAAAGTGGAATCACACCTTGTTCAGAGACAACCCGAGATGAACCCATGTCATGCTCAAGAAAGGCGAGATACTGGGAGGCTTATGTTATTAGAGATTCTCTTGAAACCCTGCTAAGTAGATAAGTGAATAGTCAAAAAGTCACATGGTTGGCAAGTCCCAAATACAGTTTCAGACACTTCTAGGCAGAGCGTAAGATAGTATCATCAGCCCTGGAAAGTGACACATGGTGGGGGGCACGAGGGTCCAGCAGAGGCATCGGTCCCCTGATAGAATTGCTGCATTACTGCATGATCCACTTGGGTGGCAACGTAGGTCTTGGGCTGGAGTCAAGGAACAATGATGGGGACGATCACTGCTTCTCCTCCTCCTGTATCTCCCCATTAGCTAACTTATGAGTTTATATCCTCAGAGATGCACAGGCGCAAGAAATGTTTAATGAAATAAGATACAGTAAGTGAAAGAATGTATCTAATATCTTTTCAATAAATCCAGAGCATTAGAACAAGGAGAGACCTTAGAAATTACCTAGTTCTCTCACCTCTTTACTTACAGAGAAGAAATAGTTTGCAAGATGATTTGTGTAGTAACGTGGTAGCTTTGTGAAGCTTGTCTTTAAAAAGTTCTTTGTGTATCTTAATTGCTCATTTCAGCCTGACTTTCATCTTTATTCTTACTGTCTTAGGAAGCTTTAGGGATTTTTTAGTAGCTAGACATTCCAGGAAGCAGCCATCATTCTTTTTCCCCCTGGTAGGGGGTAAGGAGTGGATAGTGATAGCATTTCTTAGGAAGCAAATGTTAGCCAGGCACGATGTCAGTGGTGGTATTTCTTAATAGGAGGATTTAGGGATTTTATTAATATGTTCAGATAAGATTAGCAGCGTCCGCAAGTATGATCTTGGCAACATACACCAGAACGGAACGGCTGTGTTCCTTTCTCAGGACAGTCAGGCGTTTCTTTCCTACTTTATCAGTGCTTTCTCCAAACAAGCCTAAAGAGCCTGTGTTTAACTGGCTATTTAATAAAGTTATATTAATAGTTGTTTAATGACACAGTACTTCCATCATCTTAGGTTCTCTATTTTTCCTTAAAATTTTACAGCATTTCTAGAGACAGTTTTCCTTAGAGTGACTGGTCAGTTTTGCATATAAGCCTATTAAGCAAACCTGTGCAATATTAGTGTTTTCTCCCCTGGAAATTTCCTCTCAAAGATGATCAAAAGAGACAAGTAACTGATTCTGGGACCTTTTTTATAATGAAAATGGATGTTATGGGCCTGGAAGAGGCATTCTGTGCTACCCTGTGGGTAGAAAAAAACTATACTTCTGTGGAATAATGTGGAAACCATACTTTTTAAATTTAATTTTTTAATGGACAAATAATTGCACGTATTCCTCGAGTACATAGTGATATTTCGATATGTACAATGTATAGTGATAGGGTAACTAGCTTTGTGTTGGAATCCTCCTGGCTATTTGAAACTATATGTTTATTTACCTGTAGTCATCCTACAGTGGAAACTATGCTTGGACTGAAAGATTTGCTGACCTGCTTGTGTGGTGTCCTAGTGGCGATAGTTGCCGTTGCAGTGTGTGTCCTGGGTATTTCAGTGTCAAGTATCAAATGTGGCTTTTCTTATCCTGTTGTCTGTTATGCAGGATAGTAGAGCCTACTGCAGTGGTCTTAAAACTCTACCTTTTGGGGCTGTAAGGTCACAAGTAGTGCTCAGGGGTCCTTGGTGATATGTCTTGGAGCAAGAGTGCTGTGGACTGGAGCCCTGAGGTAGCAGCCTGAAAAGTTTCATCTTAGACTGTTCGATGCATTAGGTTGGATTTTGTACTTGGTTTTGTTTGGGAAGAAAATTTTGAAAACTCAGTAACTTGTTCAAGGAGCTAACAGGCTGTTCATGCTGTTGTAAACCAAACAAATCTAGTGGTGACAACCCATTTCCCCCCTTAGCCGCAGGGTCTGGGTTTTTGCACAGAGCCCAGTGCTCAGAAGGGCCCTGTACTTAGTTTTATGCTCAGCTGTTGCCATCTTAAATTCTTAATTTTTTTTTTTCCTAAATGAGGGATCCCACAGGTTGATCTTGCACTGGGCCTGGCAAATTGTGTAGCTGGTTCTGTCTCCAGTCTCCGCCCAATCCTGATTTTTAGGCCCCCCCCCCCCTCCGTGGGGACGGAAGTCAGTTTTGCTGCTGTAGCCGGGTGCAGGGTCAGGTGTACAGAGTGAGTTGTAGACGCTGCAGCTCAGCCTGAGTGACCCTCACCACCCAGAGTCACCCAGCCTGATGACAGCCCTGTTCCTGCCTCTCACCATAACTGTCCTGGCACAGCTCTTGATGTCCCTTCTTAGACACTCTCGTTAGGAACCAGACCTTGCTCCCCAGGCCTGCACACCTGGCTGGAATCCTATTCCAAACCAAACAGACTTCCCAGAACTCCGACCCAGCCCTTCTTTCCTGCTCACCTCTCTCCCCACCTCCCCACATTTGATACTCAGAGTCCTCCTGAGGGGACCACAAACATGATCAACTCTAGAATGGACTGCTGGTTCTCCCCCAACAGATTGTCCTTACTTCTCTCCTGCAGGGACCTGCCCAAGCCTATCATGAATAAGGCCACAAAGCTGAGTTCTCAGTTCTGTTACAGTGGTCATGCTGGATTTTCCAAGCCATCGTGTTTTACAGATTTTAGCTGTGATTCATATGACTGATGCTTGAACCTATCATTTGAAAGTCCCCCTGTTGGCAGCTTTAAATCCCTCCTAGATCTATTCTTTGTGCTCTACACAGAAGGGTATATGTATATAAAATATCTCATTTTTATGATCTTGTTTATATATTGGTGGGAGAATTATATTAAATGATCACGATTGTCTGCTGGATAGGATTAAAGGGGAATTTACCCTTTATTCATTATGTGTTTCTATAAAGTTTGAATTTTGCATAACTTTGTATTAAGCTTTGAAATAAAAAATGAAACATTTTCAAAAGGAAAGCTTTAAGAGAGTAAAGAGGAAATTAAGACCTGACCTGCTGTTTGTTACAAATTGTCTTTATTCTGTGGCTCCTAGAGTCAGATTGCTTTTAGGAGAACGTCTAACCATCTCGGGTCTTGCTTTTGCTGCTCACACACCTCTTCTTGTTCAGTCTTCTGGAGCTTTACACTCGGCCAGCACAATTCCCACATCTGTGCCACTGTTCGTGCTCTTCTCCCTCCCTGAGAAGCCTCACCTCCCCCCCTTCACTTACTCAAACCCTCTGTCCATCACATTCCCCACCCCAGGCTGCCCAGCCAATGCTGTCTCTTCCCTGAACACGGAGTCACCAGTGATTTGGGGTTATGATCATGAACAACCCTTGTACCTTTGTGGAACTCTTGCACATGTTTTACTGACTTCTGCATTTCAAGCTGTGTTGGTAAGAACTGGGCTCTAATCATCCTGTGTCCTGAGTAGCATGAGAATTCTGTGTTCCTAGTAGGCGTTCGGCAAGGACTTGGTGACTGGGATCGAAGCCCAAGGAGCTGAGTGTCCAGACATCCCCCGAAGTCGGTTAACTTTCACCAGCAGAGGCCTCACCCTGTGAGATCCAGCCTTTCGCAGCCTCTGATGCCCTTTGCGCCAGTCTGAGGAGGTCCAGAACCAAAATCAGAGTGGTGGTATTTTCCTGATGCACAGATAAAATAAGACAGAATTTTTATTTTATATTTTTCTATCATTTTTAAACACCCTGGTTGCTTGCTACTGATAGTCTGTTTACAAAGGTTGGCCAGGTGGCCACATGAATGCACAAGGAGCAAACAAATATTATTGAAAAAAATAGACATCTGATTGAGTTTATTGTAGCAGATTGGTTCTCTATCTCCCTCTCAACACTCTATCTCCCCCTTGACAAGCATGATTGAGGTTTCATACTGCAAATAAGACAATTATCTCTGGATCCGTCCGTGCCTGAGCATCCACCTTTGCAGTTGCCCTTTGTGGTTCTGGGCACCTCACTCACCAGGTGGGGTGAAGGGGGCACTGTTCCCTGCCAGCCTGGCCTGATCCTGCACACAGATCCACCAGAGAATGAACATACGTAAATATGATCATCAGCATATTTGCTTCAGTTTTAAGCTTAAGCCATCCATAGAGTCGACTTGTATGGAAGATCTTCCCTCAGACACGATGACTCAGTTAGGGACGCAGAAGCAACAGTGCTGAGACGGGGTTGAAACACCCAAGACACGACCACAGGCTCAGCAATGCCACAGAAGACAGTGCAGAGAGAGACATGTGGCCACAACACACCAGGGTGGCTTTTGACACCCTCGGAGTAAAGCCTAGTGAAACAGGAACAGCGGGATTCTCAGGGAATTTTCGGTGGTCCCACAGGGAGAGGCACGTGGGTAGCTGGTGAGGTGGACACTCTTCCCTCTGGCCAGGGCTGGGACCGGCCAGGGACTGGCAGGTAGCAAAACAGTCTACTGTGTGGATGGGGAAACACCTGCCCAGAGTTCATTTGCTTACGTGTGTATCTTAAACTCAAAATTACTCGGGTAGAAAGCAGTTTTATCATGGAAAAGATCAGGAGCCTATCATGGAAACGGCGTGCAGGAAATGGGCCAGGTCACGTGGGAACGTAACACACCAGGCCCGCACTTTCTACCTCTCAGTCTCTCTGTAGCCATGAAGTCATCCGTCTTGGCTTCTGTCTATGCTTCTGGGTGGTTCTCTTGCTCGTCTCTGAAAATGCGTCAGTGTGTCCATGGGGGAAGAGGACTACCCTCCTCCTTAACTCTATCTGACTCACACCTCTAAATTTCTTGGTTAGTATTCTAGAAAGCTAGGTTCTGATGGGTTCCTTGCTTACCGATGGATTGATTTTCTGTGGGTCAGGTGTTTGAGCTACGCCAGTCAGCGCGTGTTTGTAAGTGTGCACACGGGCACCAGAGACCATGGCAAAAGGACTAAGCGAGGGTAGTGGATGATTTGATAGAATTTCATTATTTTAACCTATTATTTTATGTGTATGTATTACTTAAAGCAGTCAATAAATAAGTTCACAAATCATGGCTTTGACTTGAACATATCTATCTTCTCTGCCTACGTATTTTGTAGACCTAAGAATTCATGAGTGAATCTGTGAAAGATCTCGAAATAGTCTCGTCTCTGGATTCTTTAACTTGTAGCTTTTTATGTAGCTGAACAACACTGTACGAGGAGTCCTGTTCTTCTGAAGCCAGATCGTCAGCAACCTCAGCTAGCTGCAAAACTGCCAGTAATCAGAGACCGCTGACGTGAGGAAAACTGTTTTCATACCTTATTACAAAGTGTATTTGAATGTCTATGTAAAATTAAGTTTAGTGACTTCATAGACCAGGTGATCACATTGACTTTAGCTGGCAAATTGGGAGTGGTGTTGAGAGGGGCCTTACAAGTCCCTTAGAAAGGGATGTACCTGAATCACCAAATATGATAAGCCGTCTTCAGTTCCTCCTCGGGGAAGTCTTGAGGGTTTCTCTTCCTAACACTCACCGTACCTTGTCTTTGACGTGCAGGAGTGGTAATGACAATGACGTGGTCCTCAAAGCTTCATTTATATCTATGTATACTTTAATAAAGGTGTGTGTGTATCAGTTAGGGAATTAGAGAAGCAGAAACTGAGTAGTGAGGGATTTATTTACCTATTTTTGGGACAGCATCTTGCTCTGTCACCTGAGCTAGAGTGTGGTGGTGTCATCAATAGCTCACAGCAACTTCAAACTCCTGAGCTCAAGCAATCCTCGTGCCTCCCAAGTAGCTGGGACTACAGGTGTGTACCACCATGTCTGGCTAATTTTTCTATTTTTGGTAGACCCAGGGTCTCACTGTGTTGTCCAGGCTGGTCTTGAACTCCTGACCTCAAGTGATCCTCCCCAAATGGTGGAATTACAGGTGTGAGCCACCATGCCTGGTCTAGGGATCTATTATAGGGGATTTAACCTTATGCAATTGTGGGTGCTGACCCTCAGATAAGCGGGGCTGGCATTTGGGGAAAGAAAACAAACATGAAGATGGAGGAAATCAAGGATGAGCTTGAACATGCAAGGACAAGCTCGTATCCCTGCCTGGCACCCACTGCATCTGGGCTCCAACTTCCACATTGCCAGTGACCTGCAGAGGAAGCCGGAGTCCTTTACTGGGGAGCTGTACACACCGGCCCGGGATGCAGGGAAGTTGCAGGAGAACATAGCGGAGCTGGAGAAACTGGGGACACAGCTGCAGGCCTGGGAGCTATACTGACCTTGAGAGTGTGCAAACCAGCCTGCTGCTGCACCTTCCACATCACACATGAGATGTCCCTGGTGGCCAGCACTAACGTGGAACATCGCGGGGCTGGGAATTCTGAGAAATAGTTCCATTTTAACTGAGCCGATACAGCATGAGTGCAGCAGAATCTGAGTATGTATAAGTATTCTCATAAGCGATTCAAACAGCTTTGTCTACTTTATGCTATTTTAAGCTATTCATAAAATTGACTTATGGAATACCTTTCTTCGGACATGACCACTTCAGTGGGGAAAAAAATCTTGATGTGGGTCGGAAGAGTTACTGTGATGTGTTGATTCTCCAAATAATTATTAATTTCAGAACTGGTTATATCCTACTTAAAAATGGCTGCTCTCTGAGCAGAAAGGCGCCCTTTTAATTAAATTCTGACATATAAGGTCATTGTCCGCCCTTCCACTTGTACCCTGCCGCAGGGACTCTGCTTCCAGCTGCCTTTAATATTGCGTGACCCTTTGTCTTCTGCAGCTGGATCACATTCAGTGAGTAATTACAGCACATCTGATTAAGGTCAGTCCCAGAGCTTCCATTAATCATCTCCAGGAAAGAATGCTGGGGCGGCGAATGTTACTGCAGGTCACTTTCTCCTGTCCTGCTGCTCGGAGCCCTGCTCACACTCTGCGCTCGATCACGGCCCCCCACTTTAATCACTCCTAGAAGACAAAACACAGCTGGACCCTGAGCACCCAGGGGATTTGCCCACAGCTCGGATTTGGATCTGCTGAGATCTGACATCTCAGGGGCTCTTTGAGGACAAGATGCCTTGTCTGCATTTCATGTATTTCCCGAAGCAGCCCAATGCCAACGCCATGGCAGGCAGGTCTGCTGAGATGCCATTCGTGTGGGAACCAGGCAGAGGCGGCTGGTACCAGAAAGGAGGGACAGATCCTGGGCCATGTTGTGGTTGATCTGGGAGCTTGAATAGCTGAGACCTGGAAACCCTGCTTCTCAGCAAACCTGAAAATAAGTAGCTGAAAGCCCCGAGATCTGCAGAGAGTGTGTTTTGTTATCGAGGCTATAGGCGGCACAGCTTCCCTCCAGTACTTTCTGTGACACCCCCAGGCTCTTCAACTGTGGTTTTACTGCCAAGACAGGATGTCATGACAAATGGAGTTCATCTGTTTCTTCAGCATGACCAAACCACGACTGTAACACAGACCTTCCTTTATGCACTGCGAAGACTCCAGGGTTGCCAGCATCCTTACGTGACATGGCAGCATTCGTGTTAAACTTTCGCACGTTCTGAGTGGAACTGAAGATTTCTACTGTATGATGGCTCTACGACCGTTTCTAAGAAAACTGCACAGACTGCTTCAGATCACTGTGTAATTTTCCGAAATAGAAATCCAAGGATCTAGCTCAAAAATCAAATTCTTTTTAAAATTTTTTTTATTTCAGTATATTACGGGGTACAAATGTTTAGGTTACATATATTGCCTTTGCCCCGTCTGAGTCAGAGCTTCAGTCAAATTCTTATACCGACACTGGACCTGGACTTGGGGAGCAGAGACTGAACCTGCCACCTGTTCGCAGACATAACTGCAAAAACCGAGGATGTAGGTCACGGGGCGGTTTCACAGCTTCGACTAAAACGTATCTATTAAAATTCGCCATCATATTCAGCTCCCCCACCCAAAAGAAAGTGCTAAAAATCCAAATGTTGTTTTAAACTTTTAGTCCTTTGAGTACTGAGCAATCAATGTTTCTTCTTGTTGGATTTTTAAAATGTCATTTCAAAAAGTGTTCCAAATTCTGAGATCACTTATTTACCACTGTATGCCTCATTAGTGTAGAATGGATCACATTCTCAACTTACAATCTGAAATGTGAAGAACGCACACATGCCTGTCTGTTAAGGTGTCCGGGGGAGAATACAGTGCATGTCAGAGGAATCTGAGAAATCACGTCCTCCACCTGCCAAATGGCAAAACCAGCGCCTGGCTTAGTTCAGGTCCACGGCTTTATTCTCTGTAGACTGTGGAGTGTTGCGGTGGAGCCCTGTGGTGTGACTGTCTGAGTATGTGTCCACGTGGTGAATGGACATGAGAACAGCCCCCTGCTGGACCATGGGACGCTTGTGCATTGCCTTCTCACGTAAAATCTCTCATGTGACAGGAAGAGAAGAAGCCCTTCTCTACAAAGTTAGCCCTTGGGCATCTGACAGGTCTAACTCTTGAGTCTGAAAGAGTTAGCCATTTGGACCCGATATTCTGCAGTAGAGCTTGTCTCTTAAGTCCTCTGGCCTCCCTGCCTCTTGGGATCAGTAACCAGAAGGGGAGTGGGAATTTCACATGCAATACAGTAGAGCTGTTTTGCCCAGAGGACCTCTGGCTCACAGGTGAGATCAAGAAACACCTTATCTGTGCTGGATAAAAGGAGTAAGCCACACAATCATGTAGAGAGACTGTAATGTAGGCTTTTAAATCAGAAATAAGAGACAGAAAATCATGACAATGATGAGCCAGCTCCCTGCCCTGATGCCTTCACTCCAGATACAAGCTTCTGACCTGGACAGAACACTGATGTTTCTATTTTCACTGGACATCGATCGTAATCAGAGTTCTCTTCCAGATGGTAGATGTCCATGGCAGTGCCTTGTCCAAAGTCTGGAAGGGAATGGAAAGCTCCGCCACCACTGGCCATGCTTTACAACACTCAAGCTTGTTTGTTTACACTTCTAGAGTCAGAGGGACTGTCCTTCCCCCGGTCTCCAGCTCACCACAGCAATGGCACGGGTGGCAGAGTTGGAGGAACGTTTTGGAATCTGTGCTGACCAAGGTTGCTAGAAACAGCAGTGGCGTTTCAGCACCACTTGTCTTTTCAGAGTTTTGGCTCAGTAGCAGGAGGCTGCCTGCAAGGGTGCTTTTCCCAAATGGGAGTGACACTGTGGCTGGACTGTGCCCCAAACTTTCTCCTCTTTGCTCCACCACAAGAACAGGAAGGATTTTAATGGCTTGAGTTTACGATGCTGTTGGAGAGGCACTAGCTCTTCCCAGCAGCTATGAATCCGTATGCATTTAGGGCCCAGCACCCCGTCTGTTGATTTCTAAGGCGGGGCTGCAACTGCATCTGGGTGGCATATGCCTGGCTTGTGCGGTGGTTGTGTGTGTGACAGTCTCGGGTTGTACGTGCCTGAAAGAATCACTTCAGTTTCCTCATTTGCCAGACAAAAGCATCCCCTGAGCCTCTGAGGTCTGTGTTACGTGTGCTTGTGCTTGGATGAGATTCCGAGTTGTACTGATTGCACTCTAATTCACAATTGTCCCTTCTCAAAGCAATGACCGTGGTTAGGGAGAGACTCTTCCCTGAGTTAGGCTGTTTGGCTTTGGATGAGTAGAACAAGAGCTACTTAAAATGGTGTCTCATGAAGTTTGCCAGAGGGTTGCTGTCTTAGTGCTGTCAGGAGTGGGCTGGTCGACCCCCTGATTGTACACACGTGGTGAGCAGCTTGGCTAGGGGGGCTATATCCTGACCCAGGGAGGAGGAGGTGGTCTGCAAAAGACAGTGTGAGTGTAGCCATGCGATCAGAGCAGACCATTCCCTCTCCACTTTATCTTCTCAATGTGCTGTTTTATGCCTTTGTGTGGCTGGACACATGGGACAGCTACACTATAGATCAGAGAAAGGTTAGCTTCAGTTCAAGGGGGAAACTCCACCCTTAACCAAATCTAAACATGCATCTCAAGGACAGAGGTGTACAGTGACTTTTGTCAAAGCGATTGCGTCAGTCCTTTCACTAGAGAGGGAAATGGGAATACTCCCAACACTTTTCCTCACGTTGTCACTTAACATTATTTATTATGATAAATGAATTTGACCAGGTGTTTTCCTTTTATTTAGACAACTTCCTATAGTAAAGTGATCTTTCCAAACCAGCTTTTCTGATAGAAAAATTACATTGGGACTATTGCCAACTTGGACGTACACTTTTTTTGAAATATTAAGTGAGCAAGTGGATGGTTGGGACAGCTGAGGCGTAAGGAGATGCTGAGTTGGTTCCAGATGCTGCCATGATCTGGATGCACATTAGCAGGAGGAATGTCTCTGTTAAGGCATAGATTCTTGACAAAAACTGGATGAAGAGAAGTTCTGTCTATATGCCCCAGATAGTTCATGAGCTGACTGAATGAAACATTCTGCATGTGCTACTTCCTTCTGTAATCACCATAAGCACAAAGGCGTGAATATCCTGGGAAAAACGTGGCCACAGTATTTTGCAGCTCTTTTCATCAAGAGAGGGAGTCCGTTTCTTCACCCCTTGTGGTTTCCTTTGCCAGCACAGTGTGACAGAAGTGGTGTCTGAGCCCCAGAGCCTGTGCCATAAGAGACCTTGCAGCTTCTGCCCTCCCCTCTTGGAATACTGCTGCAGACAACTGGATGAGGAGAGGCCCCTGTGGAGAGAAAGCCAGATGGCAGCCAGCACCCAGGCCCCAGCTGTGCCAATGAGGCCGTCGTACATCCTCCAGCCTCACACCAGCTGCTAAATGACTACGGGCAAGTGAGTGTGCCCAGCCCAAGTGGAGAACGATGAGCCAATGGATGGAGGTGGTTTTTAGCCACTGAGTTTTGGGGTAACTTGTTACACAGCAGTAGATACATGATACATGTCCCCGTATTACAGGAGAAGAGACTGAGGATCAAGAAGCCTAAGTAACTTGCCTGCAGGTTATCGAGGCAGTAGGCAGTGGTCATGATTAGAACTAGATCTTTCTGACTTCAATTCCCCTTTACTTGTCTGTGTCAAAACTGCTCCAATGAAAACATCCTGAGTCACTGGAAATGTGAATAGTTTTTTAAAGGACTTGTCTCATATAAACAGATGTGACAAGGAGTAATGAAGATATATTTTTTTAGTGTTTACAGCCGTGTACTGCATAATGACATTTTGGTCAAGGATGGACTGCATATATGATGGTGAGTCCTGTAAGATTATAATATAGCTGAAAAAATCCCTATCGCTAGGAATCTACTATCGTAGCTATTGTGACATCATAGTGCAATAACTTAAAATTTAGTGTGGCGTAAGTGTACAGTAACGTCCTAGGCCTTCACATTCACTGGTGACTCATGTGCTGACTAACCCAGGGCAACTTCCAGTTCTGCAGGCTCCGTGCATGGTAAGTGTCCTATACAGCCTTGCCACTTTCTCTTGTATACTGTCTTTTTATTGTACCTCTTCTGTGTTTAGATGCACAGATACATACCATAGTGTTGTAACTGGCCTACAGTATTCAGTGCAGCTACATGCTGTGCGGGTCTGTGGCCTGGGAGCAATAAGCTGGGCTGTGTAGCCTCAGTGTCTAGAAGATCACACCAGATGGTTTGTGTAAGTGCACTCTGATCACATAATGACAAAATCACCTAATGATGCATTTCTTAGAACTCATCCCTGTCATTAAGTGATGCATGATTGTATTTTTTTTGTCTCCATTCATTAGGAAATGTTTCCCCAAACACCTCCTCTTTGGGGTCTGTACTTACAGGATCCAGCTGCTGGTTGTCTGACATCACAGGGCTTGGGCTGGCATCACTTGTAGGAGGTACAGGCTGATCCTTAGGGGACCTATACAAGCTTCCTAGTCTAATCCACTTGGTGAAGGAAAAGACCTACCAGCGAGTCGGTCCGCTGCAGAGGGTGGTGTTCTGAAGCTTGTGAGGTCTCGGAGTGTGGGCGAGGGCCCTTCTGAGGAGCTGAGCCTCCAATCGGACAGGATCCAGAAAACTTTCTCTAAAGGCCCAGACAGTGAGTATTCTAGGCTTTTCAGGCCGTATGGTCTGTCACAACGACTCAACTCTGTTGCTGTAGCTCGAAATCAGCCATAGGCAATATGTAAACAAATGAGGCTGGCTGTGTTCTAATAAATTTTATTCATAAAAACAGAATTGGGTTCATGGGTCACAGTTGGCTGGTGCCTGAATTAGAAAACACCTGCCGGCTAAGAGACTGTGTCCCAGAGCCTGTGGTCGTGCCTCCAGGTCGCTGTGGTGTAAACAGGCTGAAGCTGGGGGTAAACACACCAAACAAGATCCGAGTGAGAGGTGCTTTAACGATTCTTGGAAGCCCCTTTTCTGCTGGCACCATTGCCCAGTGGACTCCCAAGAAAGCCAAGGGCAGGCAGACGGCCTGCTGGCACGTGTCCTTGGGCACGTTCCTTCCTTTCCTAGCCTTGGCTTACTGATCTGTACCATGGGGAGCAGACTGCGAGATGGGTGGGCTACGTATGCCACGTTGGTGCCCCTAGGCCCCTTGAGAAGAATCAAGTTCAGTGCTAGTGTTGCCCAACATGGAGAACAGCTGCAGAAGATTCAAGTACATGATTGCCTGCAAGTTTTGCTGGGGACAGTTAATTTGCCAACCGGGCGCTATATCCCTGCAGCGCTGTGGACCGTCAGGGTTGCTTGCTTATCATCTAATCATCTCCTTCCTGACAATCGCTCAGTAGGTGACAGAGGCGGTGGGGCCTTGTTGGGCTGAGATGCTTGCTGTTCCCAAGGGCTTAATCAGCTGATGGACAGAAGTTACCTTCCTGGGCCCAGGCGCACCAGATGGAGTTTATTTTTAAAATCACCCTCAATCAGGGAGATCAAATATTACATGCTCTTAATTCAACTTGCTTTTTGGGACTCCTCCGTATCCCTTGGTGGGGTGCTCATTTATGTTGTTTGTTCCTTCAAACTGGAGTTGTTTGACTTACCTTGCTGGAATTCTTTCGGAGACAGTAGAATAAGAACAGCTCAGCTAAAATCTGTACTGACCACGATGGATTCTTTTTACTAGTGTTACACTTCTAGAACATGGCCACATTGGAATCGGATGTTGCCATTTTGAAGTGTGGATTATTTTATAAAGTACATGGAAAACACAGTGTGGTCTATGTTTCCGAGGGAAATGCAGAGCCTCACGGTGCAAAGTATATTTCTTTGGTTTCTGCAAATGGTTTCTCAGTCCGTGATTTGATTTGCTGTGACAATTCTTTTTTATGTAATCATTCCTTGTCCGATCTGAAAGGAATTCCAGCGACCCAGCCATGCCCTGCAATCTCTATCCACCCCACAAAGCCTTCCTCCTAAGTGTTCCAGTAGATGTAACTCATGACACTGGAATAGCGGAAAGCACAGCAATCTGGAAGCATCCGTATAATTTTACTGTCTTCATGTCAGCACGTGTTCCCACTTGCTCTTACAAGGACATCTTTTAAAGGAAAGACAGCTGAGAAAGTGAAGGCGCTTAGTCTTGGCCCCAGTAAACCACTAACCAGTGCCATGACCTTGGGCCTCACTTGCCTCATTCACGAGATGAGACTGTCTCGGATAAACTCGAAGTCCTCTCCAGCACTCTTGAACGTTTGACCCCGCAGATAGTTGACATCACATGATGGCACCGTGACTAAGACATTTTCAGTTCATGAAAGCACTTAAATTCACTGAGTGTTTATTTCTCCGTTCTAACCACAGGGAGAATAAAAGTACAGTATGTTAACATCCTTGAGCATCCTGGCGGGGATGTCACTGTGTTCGTATTTCAGTCTCGTTGTCCTTCCCTGCGGAAGCGGGATGATCTCAGTCTCTTCCGCCGCAGCAGCCCAAGCAGGGCGAGCCCTTAGAGCCCTGCGCAGTTGCCATTGGCATGTTTCTGGGCAGCCCACACGCAGCGGGGCCCCATTTCAGGAATTGTAGCTGGAAGTGTTACCAGCACTTATTACACCAGAATTGTCTTCAGCTGGAAGCAAATATTTTCTGTGTGTTGAAATGTTTATCAGGTGTGTGATCCATTTCCCAGCAGTGCCTCTAAGTACTTTGAGATATTGGTCATCTATCACCTTTCTTTTCTCCTGCCGATTTAAGTTGCTCTATTCTTGTGGCTGGTGATGCCCTAATCAGAATCTTCAGACCTGTCCTCTCTCTGGAGCTGGTCTTGCCTTCTGGACATGTCACCTCCCAGCTGGTATCTTGAAAACCGAGCCCCTCATCTTATCCCCTTCCGAGTTTTAATTCCTACCAGGAGCTCTGCTGTCCTGTCCAGGGTAAACTCTAACTTCAGAGATGACTGCTGTCTTACTACTCCTGCCCTCTCCTTTCTAATAACTCACCACTTCTGGTCCAATTCTGTCATCTTCCTAGAGCATGCCATCTTTTCCTCTTCCACGCTCTTCTCGTTACCATAAGCCTGCATTATAACACAGGCTTTGAGTGCGTTTTAACCTACTTCAGCTTTCCTGCTTAAACATCTTCATGGTTTTCTCATTGCAACCCAAATAATCTAAACCTCTCGTTTGTTTTGTAAGGTCCCAGATGTTTTCATACTCATGCTCTAGTATAGAGACATGATTCTGGTGAAGTTCATTTTCTAAATCAATATCCTTTGTTATTGGCTTCTGTGCCTTTGTTCATGGTGGCCACTTTGTCTGAAATACCCTCCAATGTTCCCAGCCCCATCTGTCTGCTCAGATTTCACTCCCTCCAGCCTTCCCGAACTTTGCTGTTGGTTGAATTTCTTCCTGTTTGTCGAGTAGCATGTCATGCATTGCCTGGTTTTCATTGGCTGGTTATTTCACAGGGGTGACCATCCTGCCCATTGCTAGGTTGTAATCCAACAGCTCTCGCAACAACATCCAGCTACAGAGCAGTGAACACAACCACAGGAAGAGCTGGCCGTGCCCTTGCACCGACGCTGGGACTGCAGGGCCTGTGCTTCGTGGCTGTTTGCTCTTACGAAGGTCGCAGCCCATTTCTCTCCCTCAAGAATGCCATTCCTAACTTGGTCTGCAGAATGGTTTTCCCAATGGTTTTCCCTTCCTTGGCCTGAGGGAACCTTTAAAGTTGGATTATACTCATCTTGGTTACCAAGAAAGAGCCATAGGTTTTCTTCTGGTCGGAAGCCAGAAGCTTGCCTCTTTCATTGCCTTTGCATTGAAACCGATACCCTAAGTCCCTTGCTTTGTCCTGGGCTTCGAGTACACGCTTGGCAAAAGGAGCAGCCCACTAGGATTGGAAACTGAGTGACATTTAAATCATAGATGTACGTGCTGGGAATGAATGTAGAATTATGGTATAAAGAGAACCATCCTATTCCCTTCCAGGGACAAGAGGACGAAGAGACAGAATGTTGAATGTTTGCATAGGCCTGGCCCTGAGTTCGAGATTCTGTAGCCGGGCTTCTCCAGGTGCGATGCACAGATCACCTGCCACCTGCATCAGGTTTGGGGGAGGGTAATTCGTGCAGGATCCTAGGCCCCTGCCAATCAAAGATAGGGCTGTGGACGCTGCATTTTAACCAACTCCCCAGTTCATTTTTAGTATAAGGTATGAAACCATTGGGATTCAACTAGAACAATCTAGGACTTCCTGAGGAGGAAGCCAAAACGCAGAGGAGACTCTTAGTTATGCTTGCTGGCTTGTTCCTTAAAATTTTAGAGAATTTTTTTAAAAAAAGGGAAGAGGCCACTTCTGGGTGGCCTGGGCGTGGCAGGGTCTTGGAGGAATCAGTCTTCCCTCCCTAGCGGGGTTCGCGAGTTCAGCTGTAAGGGGGGAAACCAAGTGTGGCCGTGAGAAGAGACATGTTGGCGGGCGGGAGCTTCAGGGGAGGCTCAGTTACAAGAGGCGCTTCCACAGTGGCCCTTGGGGCGCCAGGAGGGGAGGGAGCTAGAATTACTGGCCGAGGGGAGGAAGGCATGTGTGGGAGGTGACGCCCCAGTGCAGAGCACTCTCAATCCTGGACTTTCTTAGACTTTCTTGGCCTGGCGCGTGTGTGTGAGCAACGCTACTAGTTTCCCAGTACTATTATTACTTAAATTCTGTAAAACGGTGCTTGCTACTTGTGGTGTATTCAGTTTTTCAGATGAGCTGGAGCAATCGAACATTACAGATGATTTTATCAGCCCTGTTAAGCTGATAGTATCATTTCTTATCCTTTTACAGGTATTATTGTTTAAACATCGGTTTCTTAAAACCTATTGTCTTCAGTTTATATAATTTCTCATCTCTGTGATGCTTGAGGTTTACATTGAGAAACAATTCTGCCTTTGCGTGAGAAACAATGTATCAAGTCATGTGGACATGTTCACAGAAATTGTAAAATATCACGTTTAAAAAGGTGGTTAGATCTTATGCTGTGCACACACCCCTTAAATTCTCCAAGGATTTCAACAGCAGCACATACAAGACATTATTCAGTTCCTGCTGGAATATCTCCAGCAATAGGGTACCCAGACTGCACCGAGAAAGTACAGTTCTTTTAAAAAGGACAACTCTAATTGTATGCAAGGTTTTTGAATCAGAAATCTGCCCCCTAGTATCTTGTCCATAATTCTTGACCTTGTTGAGCGAGCACAGCTGGAAGAAGAGTGATCTGTCTTAACACATCCTTCACCTGTGGGAACACAGTGAGTGTGTCATTCTGAGGCTTCCGTCTCTGAACTCTTCCCCTTCAGCTCTTCTTCCAGTGGCTCAGTTTCTTGGTGGCTTCTTCATTCTTCCTCCTGATCCCCACTGAGGGGTTCCAGTCATCAGTGACCCTTAAATATGGACACGAGGGACTGAATCCTGTCTCTGAACAACAGCGTCCAGGTGGGACTGTTATCTCCCTTTTCTAGACACCACATATTTACTGAAGTAGCCACCAGACCAGCGACCTTCTCCAAGAAGGTAGCTGAAAATATTTGGAAGTGCTCGTCCTTAGTAAATCTGTTATGATGCCAAATGATCCTTGTATTTCTGTCTCATTATTACGAGCTGTCTCATTATTATTAAGCTTCATTTAAATTAGTTAATGTAGAATTTTTTGCCTGTGTTTGTTATAAACCTGCCTGACCTGTGGTTATGAAATTCACCTCCTGGGTGTCCTTATTTTCAGTTTCTTCTTTTTTATTTTTGTTTGTTTGAATTTTTGTAATTTATATAAATGAATGGGGTACAAGTTCAGTTTCTTTTCAGAACATTCATCATGATTTTCCTTTCTTCTCTGACATAAAAGTGAACAAGTTCTCTCAAGATAATTGTACTTAATTCGAGCTTAATAGTAGCTACCATACTACAGAACAATGGGGAAAAAAGGTTGAATGCTTTAGAACTGTGGTCCCCAGCCCCTGGGCCGTGGATTGGTACCAGACTGTGGCCTGTTGGGAACTAGGCCGTGCATCTAGCGCCCCCACCCCCACCGTGGAAAAATTGTCTCCCATGAAACTTGGGAACCCAAGGCACAGCAGGAGGTGAGCCATGGCAGGCAAACAAAGCTTCGTCTGCACTTACAGCCACTCCCCATTGCTCGCATCACCGCCTGAGCTCCGCCTCCTGCCCACCGTGGAAAAACTGTCTTCCATGGAACCAGCCAGTCCCTGGTGCCAAAAAGTTTGGGGACCACTGCTTTAGAAAGTCACCCAATATAAATTCTATCACGTCACTGACAGATTAGTCAGATGTTAATCTCATTGTGTGAGTGAGGAAAAAAATCTCAGGAAACTTGCATGAAGTGCCCCAAGTTGCCATGTGAAAAGGGATGAAGCAAAGAAGATTCTAATGTGACTCCACATTCAGCCCTGCCTCTAGGGAACAGAGGACTAAGCCTTTAATTTGATCTTTTTCTAGCAGCCCTAATACTTTATTGTAAAGCATTGGCTGGACAAACACTATCTGTTTCTTAAAGTCTCTGTTGTGATTGTGTTAGAACAGGAATCGGCATACTTCTTATGTGAAAACCAGATACTAAATTTTTTTAGGTTTTATGGGTCATGGAGTCTGCTGCTACTACTTAACTCCGCTAGTATAGCCCGAAAGTAGCCAGATGATGTGGAAAGGAAGGGCATGGCTGTGTTCCAAATAAAATAGGCAGAGGGCCAGTTTGCTGACACCTGTTTTCAAGCATGAATTCATTTAGGAAGAAACCTTGCAACAGAAAGATTGGGTTCATTTGTGGAAGCAGTCAGGTTAAGAAAATCAGTGGGAAGAAGAGGACTAAATTAGCCATTACAGTTTGAAACTGTAGGAAGTCAAAAAGAATCAGAAAACAAACAAAGAAATGGAGTGATAACACCTTCTCCCTACACCCTCCTCCCTGTTACTCCCCACACTTAATACCAAGGTTGGCCACAGTCCAACTTTAGCATGAAACAGCTCTACTTCACTGGAACATATCTGACCCTGAATTATTTCAACTTATTTATGAGAGACCTAAATTGTACTGCCTCTAAGTCCTTTATATAATTTTCTCAGATAATAGGTGAAAATTGAGCTATTGTCTCCTTTGGATTAAATTCAATATGAAGAATACCAAAACAAACAAAAACACAGTCCAACTGTGTTTTTAACTGCCTTCCCTGTTTTTTCCCCCAATGGAGGGAAATGTTAAGGAGTACTTACCATAAGTTCAGTGTCTCAAAGATAGTAGTAGTGGATTTAGTTATACCCTCATCACTTACAAATGCTTCCTAGTTTTCACTATTTTATTCATCATGGGAAATGAAAGGTTTATCTCAACTCAAAATTGTAAGGGTTCAAGATTATGCACTGGTCTTTGTCATCAACCAAACTGATTCATTAAAGAGGAATCTGTAGGTTGGGGGTAGGAAGAATTTACTGTATAGAATTTCCCATGTAGCAAGGACATACAGCATTTGAAAAACCCTGTTTATTAAAAGGCTTATTTCAAAAGTAAACAAAAAGATTCTTATTGTATTCCAAATATAAACTGTAGAAAGTGAAGCTTAACAAAAACCTCAGTCTGGTGAAATATGACTTAAAACAAATTGAAAATTATGGTTGACTACTATGTGAGTTTTGAAGCTTATTCAGGCAATATACATTTTGGGAGAACAAGATTATCTCATTTTAGTTTCCAAACTGATAAAGTTTTGGGGAACTAGAAGCTAAGGTGGGATTCATTCAGCCCCAGAAAATTAGGATAACAATATTGCAAATGGCTTTATGCCTTGCTTGGTTTTTATCATTAGTTGATGGGCTTTGTGTTAGTTATCTATTGCTGCATAACAAAACACCCCAAAACTTAGCAGCTTTAAACAATACATGTTTCTTATCTTAGTCTCTGGAGGACTTTGGTACTGCTTAGCTGGGTCCTCTACTTCAGTCTCTCACAGGTTATAGTAAGATGTCAGCTGAGCCACAGTTGTTCCAAGGTTCAACCAAGGGAAGGATTTGCTTCTAAGCTGATGTGGTTGTTGGCAGGATTCAGTTTCTTGTGGGATGTTGGACAAAGGGTCTCACTTTTGCACAGTTGGCCGCCCTCAGTTCCTTGCCAGATGGACCTCTTTAAATGGCGATGTGCTTCATCGGAACACGCAAGCCACAAGGCCCCAGAGAGAGTTCAGCCAGCAGGAAGGAGATCAGTCTTTCCTAACCTAATCGCAGAAGTGACTTCCTGCCACCTTTGCCATATCTATTGGTTAGAAATAAGTCACTACCTTCAAGGAAAGGGGATTACGAAAGGACATAAATATCAGGAAGCCAGAATCATTAGTTATTATAGAAGTCTACCTGTCACAAACTTCTGAATTCTTTTCCATCAGGCTAATCCAATCCTTAAGTAAAGAAGTTGCTTGTATAGGTCACTAGCATTTTTACAGCACAGAACCCATTTTTGTGTCTTTTCTCTTGTTGCTCTGTACATTAGGCATTGATTGTGTCATGTTATGCTCTTTGGCTAGTGCCCACAATTAAGTACAAATATTTCAATGCCATTAAACTGTCCTTTTGGGAGTTTATTTAATATGACATGTATGTTTTGCGGAGGGCAGGAGAGGCAGGTTCAGGAGACAACAGCTGAGATACATGTTTTTTGGCATTGGCCTTTTGAAAACATCCTGACAATAGATACAAAACAGTTTATGACTATGTTTAATGGAGCTTAGTTCTGAAAAATAATAGCTTTATCAAAGACATGTAGGAATGGAAATTAAGAGAAAACAAGTGTGCATGTATATTTTGGCAACCAAAGATGAACATTTCTTTGAAGTTCTTTGAAGTTTGGGATACAGCTGAAATTTACTATGGAGTTTTTGAGAGTGAACTCATCCATTTTATAGCTTTTACTGTAGCTATTTTCTAATAGATTCAAATGTACTCATGTTATTCTTGACATCATTGGTTTATGGGATCATAAATCTTTAGGTTCATTATCTATTGGACATTTAGTGAAAAGCAAGATGTCTTTTGTTGAATACCACCTTGTCTTGACAGAGTAGCTTGTTTATAACCATATTCATTAAAAATATATATTGAGTTTACTATGTGCCAAGTACTATTCAAAGCTTTTTAAAATAATTCATTTAGTTTCTGTAACACCCCAGACGTAAGCACTATTATCTCCATTTTACAAATGGGGAAAGTGACATCCGTACAAGAGGTTAGGTGACTTGCTCAAGGGCACGTAGCTGGGAAGGCGTGGAGCTGTGACTCAGATTCTATTAAGGTACATCATGTGTTCAGACTTGATAAATGAGATGGAAATTGTATTAAACAGAAGGATTAGTCACATTCCTTTAGAGTAGACACATGGAATGCTATGTACTTTATTAACTTGTGAAAGTAAGAAACTTGGCAGCTGCGCTCTGAGTGTATGTCACCTTGGTTTGACAGGCACCGTGCCACAGAGACTATATAATTATGACACACAGTACTCCAGAACGTGAGCTTGAAATCTAGACACAAGATTAGAAAATGGAAGTCTTGAAAATGGATCAGAACTAATATAAAACTGAATGAGATTAACTATTGGAAAACCCCAACCTAAAAGACAGGTTTTAAGTCTTTAGCTGATGAGATCCTAAGTCTCCTAAATACACCCAGGAGCTGTATGCTAACAATTACATGGCTTTTTCTAGTTTACAAGTGAGCAAAAACAAGAAAAACACCAAGATATTTTTACTTTCTTGACTTAGTGTCAAGAAATGAGGATGCCCATTGAATACAGTTTTGTTTCATGGAAGTGGGGTCATTCTCCCTGTTTGTCTTGTGCTTTATGACAACTGCAAAGTTGCGGTGCTCTGGGTACTTTGTTATTCTTACCTTCACTTCTCTGGGAAAGTTGACATTTTTTTCCAGCCTAAGACAGTCTTCTATTCTTTCATACGTAAAATCTCTTTTTAATTATCTTGGATATTTTCAAATATGGCCCAGATTCTTGTACATGCTGCAGAATTTGAGGGAGTCTTTTGTTGACAAGAAAGAAGAGCTAGAGATGGTGGTCGTGCTGCAGTAGAGGGAAAGAAGGGAGACAGGATGGCCAAGGAAGGGACACACAGATGTCCTGAGTGCCTGCTGGTGCCAGGCTGTGCACCAGATGAGAAAACAGAAGCTTACAGAGCCTAATCTGATCAAAGTGCTGCTACTAGTAAGGGCTAGAATTGAGATTCCTCTCTGGATTCAAAACTTAGTATGATTTCTTAATTATTTCGCACCTTTACAAACGTTAGAGAATATCATAAAGATACTTTTTATTCACCTGAAAAAATAAAACATTACAGACACAAGTGAAGCCTCCATTTTCCTTCTCCTCAAAGACAGATATGCCATCCCAAATTTGGATTCTCTTATTTCTTATAAATGTTCTTACCCTGATACATGTATGTGTTTCTTAGCAATAATTACTATTATTTTTCAAGTATTAACCTTTGACATAGATGGTATCACAACTGTACGTATCCTTGTACAGCTCGTTTTTGTGTTTTACATTGTTAATACATGTAATGTTTCTCTGTTTAAGTAAACCACAATTTGCATGTTGATTCTCTTGTTGATGAACATTTGGGTTGCTTCCAAAGTTAGTAGCTACTCAAATCAGTGCTGCAATGCTCTTGGACTCATGTGCTTGAATTTTTCAGTGTTCCCATCCTCAGAATACTTAAGGCCAGGCTGCTGGGGTAATATGTGCACTTTCAACTTGACTAGCATGCCATATTGCTCTGCATGGTGACGATGCTAATTTTCTCCTGTAACAGGAGAGCACAGAATTCCAGTTGCTATGTATGTTCATTAACACTTGGTAATGCCAGGCTTTTAGCTTTCTGCCTGCCCAGGTGTGAAATAATTCATTGTGTTTTTAATTTGAATTTCCATAATTACTACCAAGGAAAAATCTATAGAAAAGAGGTTACAGTTTGTTAATTGCCATCTTGTCAAAACTTCAACCCAGCCTCAACTTGCCAACTTTGACAGCCTCAATGTTTACCTTTCCAGCATCGAGGTTTAGTTATGCCAATGTCGTTATTACTGAAGGCAAAACTACAGCATGCTGAATTGCTTGCCTAAGATCAAAGAAATTTTAGTGCAGTTTTTGTAAGTCTTTGGACTTAAGATATCATTTGGGGAAACTGATACAGAAACTGGTATAACATTTTACTTCTAAAAATTAGAAGTAACTTTTTAAATTTGGAAATAAAAATGGAGGAAAACAAGTGGTGAGGTTTTTCTCCTTCTTAAGCCTTGGCACCATTATGTATTACTTTCTTCCCTCCTTCCTCACTTATGCTCAAGTAATACTTCCGTGTGCATGGTCAATTTTGAGATTCTGAGAATATGGACATGCTGTGGGCTCCAGGTTATACAGCTCCAGATCTGGGGCCAGAAGATCTGTGGGAGGCATTTCCCGAGGGAGTGTGGGGAGGTTTCTGGTACCAAACTAGCCTTGGTTCTCAGGTGTTAATGGGCATCAGAGTCTCCTGAAGAGCTTATTAAAATGCAAAGTGCCAGCCCCACCTCCAGGGCTCCTGATCCCATAGGTCTTGGAGTAGAGCTGAAATTTTTGCATTTCTAACAAGTTCCTAGGTGATGCTGGTGCCTGGGGACCACACATTGACAGTTGCTGCCTTAGACAATTCACCCCAAAGTAGGGGAGATATTGGACATGGAAGGCCCCTCAGACTGAGGATGAAATCCAGACGTAGGGTCACTGTGTAATATTACAATCCCAAGGTCTGGCTGGCTAGGTGTATGGATGACTTCCATTGTCATGCTTTTCAGCACATCCCACTCATCTTCAAGCATATGTGTTTAGTTAAGCACAAGACTAAGTAAAGCTCAGTGAAACCTCAGGGGCTCACAGGTTAGGGATTCACTCTGTACAGATGGTTCTTATTTTGAATCTGAATTTTTAAAATTGTAGCAAAGGTTTCACTGCATGACACTAATGTTACAAGCGTGTGATACTCTGGTTTCCTTCATACTGTATGAATCTTTTGCGTTTTACTAATGTTGCAAGTGTGTTATCTTTCAGTTGGTAGACCTATAGGAATGTGAGGCTAGCCAAACTAGCCAGACTGTTTCTAAGATGATAATAGTCACACGTTAGTTTACCATTAGCCAATATTTAGTAATCCCTTCCATGTGTAGGTTATGAAGGAGGAATCACAGTTTTTAAAAGGAGGGATAAGGTGGTTACAATGATTCTCCAAACCAAATTTTGTTTGGAATCTCCCAATGAAATGGATCATCCACGGCCTGTGGATGCACAGGGCATGTGATAGTGGCAATACTTGGTGATTGCCATAATGAAGTGTGGTTATGACTTATCTAGGTAAATGGATAAATGTGGTTTTGTCAATATGTATGTATTTGGATATAACATTCATATATATGTATCAGAACACCCGAATAACTTGGACATTACAATCAAAGTAATCTAATCTTATGTTTTAAAATAATAATTGTAAATGGACAGATGGTATGGGGAGAATTTTAGGGTGCTGATAAAGGGCTGTATTTTTTAACCTTTGATATTTATACAGTGTGGTTTTTTTTCTTTTTTAGACAGGGTCTTGCTTTGTTGCTAGAAGTGCAGTGGCATCATCCTAGCTTACTGCAACCTCAAACTCCCAGGCTCAAGCACTCTTTCTGCCTCAGTCTCCTGAGTAGCTGGGGCTACGTGTGCCACTGCACCCAGCTAAGGTTTTCTATTTTTTATAGAGATAAAGTGTCACTATGTTGCCCAGGCTGGTCTCAAATTCCTGGCCTCAAGTGACCCTCCTGCCTTGGCCTCCCAAAGTGCTGGGATTACAGGTGTGAGCCATCACTCCAGCCCACAGAGCTTTTCTTAATGAACATGTTACAATGAATATATGGCTTTATGCTGGTTTCTGTCTATTTTATGTTTCACTATAAAATGCTTTAAGTATGAATAAGGTTAAAAACAACTACTTAGATTATTTTCTTTCCATATTGCTAACATTTCTTTACAAGAGTTATGCATACTCAACTAAAGTTACTATATTCACGTATGTGCATGTGTGCATATAAAATTTAAAAAGTATGGAGTAAAATACGAGGATGTAGTGTTCTCTTCATAATCACTTTTTATAACTGGTCTTGTATGGGAGAATCTAGTTAAGCTATTAAGTTTTCTGTTTTCTATTTCGAAAGATAAATAGAGACTTATAATCTGAAGTGATGGGAAATTGTTTGCATATTCTTCTAGGATCACTAGCATTTCATTTTAGCCTAACAGAATTCTAGGACTCAGTTTTGAACTCACTGTGTTCATAATAAATGTAATTTCTAGTCGTAATCTTTGTTTTCTCTCTAAAGATTTTGTTTGAGCATATATTAAATATAGTGGAATGAAAGCCAAGAATAGCTTGGGGAGGGGGAAAAAAACTTAGGATCAAGGTTTCAAAATGTTATGAAAAGGAAACAACCCAATGCAATACTTCCCTTTTATGTTGACCTTCTGGTTCTGGGTCCTCACCCTCCACCTTCCCTGAAGTGTTCTAAAGCCTGTGGCCCTGGTGACCTGCCAGGCAGGAGCTTGCAGATGCAGCCGTCTGGTGAACCACTGATGGGATTGGGTGAAAATGGACAAGGCCTAGATAATCTTATCTAATAGTTCTAAAGTGGCTTCACAGGGTGGAAAGAACATTAAACTTTGAAATCGGACAGATCTACAAACTCCCTCCCTCCCACTCCTGGCTAGGTTACAATGAATCCAGTTTTAAATTAACCATAACATCTGGGAGAATGTTTCTTCAGTCTGTGGAGTGGGTAACGTTGCAGGATTTTGAGGATGACAGGAGACAACATCTGAGAAAATAGGAAGCAAGTTATTGATGGTCAGTGAATGCTAATTCCTACGTCATCCTGGCCCAAACTGGTCTTGAAAGCGTAACACCACCAGCTTTCCTGGCCAGCAGCTTGGTGGGTGAAGCAGGCTGTTGGGACAGGTCCACGCTGCCTGCTGCCATCGTGGGAAGGAGTGAAATTACCGTGTGGCTAACCTTGTTTGTTGACCCAGGTCCTGCCTTCTAGACACTCTCTGCATAAAAAGATAGTGTAAGAACATTAAATGAGGAGATATGTAGATGATCGTGAGTATATTTGGTGTCCAGTAGACATGGACATTATAAGGAAACAGGTGTTGAGAGCTCAACTACTGCAGCACATGCTCATTTGGGGGCCAAGGTGAGAAGTGATGACACTTCCACTGGGTCCCTTTACGAGGCCATGCTGGGCTGGGCTACGCAGTGATTGTTTCTGTGCCTTTTTCCCTGAGCCCCTCCCCCACCCCATCATTAGTGTCCAGAACTCGCTTATTCTCAGTGTTTCACCACGTGGCACAGCACCTACTGATGGAATAAATGCATCCCTGAGTTAAGTGAACGATGACCTATGTATTTCCCCCAGCATATGTGTTTTTGTTCTCATGATATTTTAAAAATACTCTCGGAAGGATGATGTTTCTGGAGGCTGAGGACGGTGGAGCTCTTCAGAGGAACAATGTCCCAGGCCCCTCCTACTTTCTTCAGTTTCTTCCCAAGTCACTGAGTTTTGTGTTTGTGGTTTGCATTTCAATTAGAACACAAAGATTCATCAAACGTCATGTCTCTGTTGTAGACAGGCAGCACGTCCATGATGAACCGTGGGGCCGTCTGTCTGAGCACTGACCACAAAGGGATAGTAGTGTGCACTCTGGTGCTTGCTGCGCTCCAGGCAGGCTTCTAAATGCTTCACGTGCATGGACTTTTCTCAGGTGTTAGGGGTAACAAGGGAACCTTGGAATGTGTAAAGCAGAATATCCTCAAATAAATATCCTCTAGTTTTAAAGTGAGACATGTATTATCATGAACTTTTTCTAGGGGGACTCCTAACCATTAGAGTTTATGACTCAGATCCCAAAATGGACAGATAGGCTATTGGATTCTGTGTTAACTTGAGTCACATATAATTGTGTGAAGCAACCAAGTGCTAAAATATTACATCAAAAGCAGCTGGCATTTTTGAGTGCTTGCTGTGTGTCAGATACTGTGATAAGTATTTGACGTGCTTGAAGTCATTTTATACTCACAACAACCCTGTGAGGTGAATATTACTATTTCATGAAATCCTGCAGGTTACACTGTAGGGTAAAGCCCTTGTGGTCGTATGTCTGACTCTACATTTCCTTAATGAAGAAATCAGTGAGCAGAGAGCCAGAGTGAGTTGTCCCAAGTTAGGAGTGCAAACAGTGACGCAGTTAGGGCTGAAACTTGCACGTCCTAACTTGAACTCCAGTGTTCTTTTCATTATACTGCATTGTCCTTAGGATTCTGGTTAGGCTTGTATCTCACTTTATTTAGCTTACTCATTTCTGGGGACCTATTTAGGACAAAACAGAATTTTAATGATGAAGAAAATGAGTGCAATCATAGAAATGCAAATCGAAACCATAATGAGATACTATCCCACACCTGTTAGCGCAGCTAGTATCAAGAAGGTAGGAGACAAGAGTTCACAAGGATGTGGAAAAAGGGGGACTCTTGTATACTGTTGGTGGCAATGTAAATTGGTATAGCCATTATGAAAAACAGTATAGAGGCTCTTCAAAAAGTTAAAAATAAAACTACCATATTATCCAGCAATCCTACTTCTGGGTGTATATCCAAACAAAATGAAATCAGTATCTCACATCCATACTCCTGTGTTCATTACGGCATCATTTGCCATAGTCAAGATACAGAAGGTAAGTTTCTGTTGACACGTGAATGGATAAGAATGTGGTCTGTATGTACACAATGGAATTCTAATCAGCCATGAAAAAGGAAATCCTGCCATTTGTGACAACATGGATGAACCTAGAGGACATTATGCTAAGTGAAATACGAGACAAATACTGTATGATTTCACTTATGTGGGATTTAAGAAAGTCAAACATGTAGAAACAGAATAGTGGTCAGGGCTGAGGCATGGGGAAGATGTTGATCAAAATGTCCAATCTTTCAGTTATAAGATGAACAAGTTCTGTGGATCTAAGGTAAAGCATGAGTGATAATGGAAGTTTTAAAAGAAAAAGAAAAATGAGTATTAGCTACCAATACTTACAACTACTATACACATACTGTGGCAAACTTTCCTAAGTGTTATACTAAAGGTGGTTCTGCCATGAGCACCCCAGCCCCCACCTGTCTAGTCCTATCTTCCACCACTCTTGTGCATTAACCTTCTTCCCTAGCTGAGCCCTGGGCATACTTTGTACAGACCTGAATTTGTTCCTTGGCGCACCCCCTTTCTGTTCCTGAAATGTCATCCGTTTGGCTAATTGACTGATTATTCAAGACCCAGTTCTAATCCCATGTCTTCCAGTAAATCTTCCTTGGCTACTGCCTATTATCAGAAAGCCTGCAGCATTTTTAGGCTTTCCACTACTGTACTGGCTATATACTAACTTGAGTGGCTCCTATTTAATTTATGCTGTGTGTGTTGGGTCCTTGAATGAGTTGCCATTTGAGGGCACCACCTTCTTGTCTTATAGAAAGTTCCTTAAGTATGTAGTAGGTCTTTAATAACTTTCTTTGTTACTGAGGATGAAATTTTTTTTTTTTTTTGCTCTTCTCTCTTGAGTTGGTTTTTCTTTAATAAGCCTGATTTGATAGCCCATGAGATTGTTGGAGAGAGAGAAGAGGGGGGAAAAAAATCTCATGTGGTTGAAAGTAAACATGGTTTTGTTTTTATTTTGAATGTGTCTCTTCTTGTCTTTCACACTCTTCGGGGCATTGATGGAGCAGTACTTCCGGTGTCTGAGTCATTTCTTCTTAATGTTGGGAGTTCATTTTGTTCAGTAATTTCATGGCCAACAAGTTGATTTGGGGGATATCAGATCATTCAGCTCACCCTGTGATCCCTTGTTATGTTGGAAGAACACTGTGTACTCAGATGTGTTTTAGAAGGCAGCCCTCTGTAGAGGACACTCCAACTGGGTTTTCAGTACTTTAACAGTTTTGAACCCCTCAATTCAGAGCTATGACTTAGCTGACTTAGAATGGAAGCATTTTCTCATTTTCATAAGGCATCGTATTAAAATACCGTGTTTAAGAAAACAAATATAGATAATTTTAAAAATAGATCCAGTACTAAGATAATGTCAAAATACTTTGAAAATCTGTTTTCTTCAGTAAACAATAATAGTATCTAGTACTAGATTGATAAGGTATTTTGAGAACTATTTTAGAACAATGGAAAAGTGGTTAAGGAAACTTATTTTTCTTTTCTTAGTATGTATTTATCAGTGTTGTCATTCTTCGTTCTTCTGTTTTATGCCATGAACCATAGTTTGTGCCCCATTTTCCAGAGAATTACAGAACCTATGTTAATTTTTTTAACACCTTTACACGGTCATATTTGAATGTCTTTGCCTTTCTCAAAATGGTTGAGGTCATATAAAATGAAGCAGATCACTGTATCAGTTTGGAGTAGCGAAAGAGCGTATCATTTCCAAGATCCAGTGGCATGTCCTGTAGATTCCACGGAATTGAAAGTGAATGGAATGGAAAGTGAACTTTAGAGTGAGGCTCAAGGTGAGAGAAGGGTATAAAAGTGTCAGTAAAGCTGTGATGTGGCCAACCCGAAATTACACAGGGGTTTGGAGGCAATGCAAACATTAAAAGAATTGTAAACGGCATAGCCTACTTCACAAGTCAGGGGTATAAATCTTACCATCTTTTTTCATTTTTCCAGTTAATCAAGAACCCATAAACCATAATTAACAGAAAGTCCAGGCTGCTGCCACCATCCACCTTGAGTCCCGACTCCTTCTCTCCATGGAACTTTCTTCTTTGGGCTCCTGCTGCCTCTTCCCTGCCGGTGGACCTCACTTAGGCCCAGTCATCTCAGTTTGTCAGATCATAACCACACGGAATCCAAGAAAAGAAAGGGTGGCCGTGATTCTCAAAGTAGAGCAGCATCAGAATCACCTGGAAACTTCTTAGAAATGCAAATTTTTGTCCCTTACTATATATCCACTGACTCAAACTCTAGGATTGGGGCCCAGCACTTGGTTTTAATGAGCCCCCCAGGTGGCCCTGATGCATCCTACTGTTTGAGAACCGCAGGCTGAGCCTCTATATGCTGAAGACAGTATAAATTAGCCTGGAGGGCACAGTTCTTCCCAAAGCTTCCATGTGATTTTAAGCTTTAAAAACTTCAGAAATTTAAATGCTACCAATTTAGAAAACCCACAATTTTAAGATGTTACTTATATACATTTCTTTTAATTTACATAAGAAAGTTGGCAAATGTTTATTACAAAAAAATGCTTTTATTTTTCAAATTTCACAAAACAAAGTGCAAAGTAAATGTAAACAGACTTTGAATAGTTTTTTTTGTAAAGTTTGTAGTCATACGGGCTTGCTGTGGTCAAGAGGACTGTTGTTCCCTTACTCATGGGTAAGGAACTTCAGTTAGTCACAGGAAGGTTCCTTTAAATCACATGAATCTAGAAGTGCACATATTTTGGGGTTTACCACAACATCACATCACCAATGCAGAAGGCCGTCCTGTGCAAACGTGCGACATTGTGCAATGCAGAAAGCCCAGGGGAAGAGACCCAGGATCCAAAACTTTATCCTGGCCCTGCCGTTTGTGTAGCATAGGTGCTTATTTTAGCTTCAGTTTCGTCTCTAAGAAGGGTTTAACACTATCCAGCACTGACCTCCTATTCGTGATTGTCTTCAAAATAAAGTGAAATAAACATACATGCAATCACCATGACAATCAAGTGCTAATTAGTTACGAGATGATTATTAGAGCTTATATTTTTATAACAACCATAGTCGTAGAATGATAGCTGCTATTTATTGGGTATGTGCTGTGAGCCACTGCGTTAAGTACCTTACTGGCATTATCCAATTCATACTTCAGACCTTATGATAGGTACTGTTGCAATTCCCATTATACAGTTGAAGAAATTGAGTATGGAAAGATAAAGTAACTTGTCTAAGACCACCCAGCCAGTAAGTAACAGACCCAGGTTTTGACCCAGAATGTCTTGACTTCAACGACTGTGTCCTTATAGTACACACACATGGCTTTTCTACTGAAGTCATTTGTCCCCCACTGGGCTCTGCCCAAGCAGCGTGTCTAAGCTGGGAATGTGTCTTTTCCCCACCACTGTTTCTGCTCCAAAATGAATCTCAATACGTGCCTCTTCGACTGGCAGTTTTTAAAAGTCAGTAGTCAGTGCTGATGAAGGTGAGGGAGGATGGACACTCTTACATCATGCTGTCGAGAGTAGTCATTGATAGAATTTTCTGGAGAGTAATTTGGCAATCAAGAGCCTTTAAGTCTTATCTGGGAATATATACTAAGGAAATAACTAAGGGTCATGTACACAGTGTCTAGGAAAGGATTATGTGTATTAGCATAGAACTCAAAACCATACAAATACTCAATAAAAGGAGAAAAGTTAAACCATAGTTTATTCCACTGATAGAATATAATGTAGGCACTAAATGTCATGTGTTCCCAAAATATTTAGTAACAAAATCTCAAATAAAGCCAGAAATAGTATAAAGAATAGTCTTAATTTTAATATGTATATACACATGATGCAACAAAATGTAAACAGTACATAAAAGAAGTAGGATTATGGAATGACTCATTTATTCATGCTTTACATTTTCTAAATGTACATAATCATGGTATAGTAGTTTATTATTGAGAGGAGAAAAGCATTTAAATTTTTTTCTCAAAATGTTCACTCCATCCTTGTGAAACAGAATTTATGCTCCTGAAAGTAGAATTTCTCACAACTTTCTTTCTTCAAAGCCTACAGATTTTCCGTAACATTTTCTCCACATTAAAAAAGCAAACAAAAAACAAAACGAAAACAGATCAAGTGGCACGATGTCTTGGTGTGGTTTGGGAGAAAAGGCCAATGGCAATATCTGATTCCTTTTTAAGTCATCTGGTTTTTCACCTGAGCTTAGAACGAGGTAAACACAGAAGACAGAAAATCTGTGGCTGGCAGGAGTGGCCAGAGACGTGTGGGTGGGAAGTAGGAACCGATTCCATAGAAGAGGCCTTGGATCCACTGCTGATTCCAAAGGCCGTGTGTTTTCCCAAAGTCCTCTTGGAATTCCATGCTGACACCCCAGTGTTTTGGGAAGTGCTTCCTGAAAAGAGAATTAAAATAGTCACAAAGGGTGTGTTCCACCCAGACTCATCTGAAGTCCGTATAACTCATGAATACATTTCTTCATTGTCACATGACCAAGAACCAGGGAAGTCTGTATTGGAAACACAGTTGTGTCAAAATCATGAAATAACTCAGTTCTGGTATAGCTCAGTGTCAGAGTTGGGGGATTTTTATATGCGTAACGCTTTTTAGAATTTGGCTCTTGGTTTCCAACTTTGCAAAAATTCTTATTTGCTTAAAATAGTCATTGTGACTGTTGCGAAGCAACATTTGAATTTAAATGCAACGCAGGAGATGACTGGCAGCGAGGGTTAGTGATTCTGCTTAGGACTACAAAGTCTGCACTTCTGGCTGAGGGTTGAGGACAGCTGGATTGAGTAACTGGAGACGTTCAGCATTCAGAGAATATCGTTCCAAAAAAATAGCTTTATGGTTCTTTTGAGACTGATGAAAACCAACAAAACTCTAACTTTAAAAAAAAAAAAAAAATCACTATTTCAACTAAACACCCAGTAAGTACATTGCCGCAGTTAAGAGGCATTGTACCAAGTTGGAGTAATTTATATTTGTATTTAATATGTCAGGATCTTAAGGTTTTGAAAGAACGTGTTTCGGAGAAGGGAATGATGCTCATCTTGGCAATTAGCCAAATTCTGCTGGACTCAATCATCATGAAAATTGGATATACATGTTTCTGATGGATGATACCCTGTTAAGAAACATGAAATCAGACAGTATTCTGAATCTTAGTCAATTTTGTTTCCTTCTGTGGGTTTTGTCAGCTGCTGTGGGTGTGTTTGTGTGTAAAATTGCAACACCTTTACCTCTGTGGCTACCTTGATATTCATTTGAAAAGCTCACGTTGCAAGAAGTCGCTTAGTGAACGTCTTTTACTTTAAAATGGCTCTTGATTAGTTCTCAAGTCAAGCAGGTAAACCTAGCCTATGCTGAATTCCACTTAAAAACACATGTCTGTTGATGGGCCAAAGTTTATACTCAACATGTATTAAGAAATTTTCTTAATGGTGTGAGTCCCACCTAATGTGGAACATGTCTTTGGAAGAATCAAAATCTTCCCTGACAAAGCCATTTCTCCTGGTTATAGTCAGTAAAAGCTATTAATTTTAGGTAAAAATTGATCAAGTTCAGGTGCTGCTACTTTAAACTGAAATGTGGAGAATTAGCTGTTTTTCTAGTTACTTAAACTTTCTGCCATGATATGAAAGGTTTAAAAATATCCAGAAACCTGAATCAAGTAATTGAATCTAAAGAAATCTTTTTTTTTTTTTTTTTTTGAGGAAGAGAGAGGGAGAAAGCTGAATCTAAGGAAACCTTGAAGATGAGGCTATAGATTATGAAAACCTGTTAAATATAGCATAGGACATAGTAATAAAATTTGGTCTAAAGATAGAAAAAGAATTTTTTGCGGCCATCAGAAATTAACAATTTTAAGATAAAATGCATATGCAATGAAATGTAGTGAAAAGCAGCATACTCAGTGGTATATCAGTATGCTCTCAACTATTTTTACAAAAGCAAATGTATATTAAAAAGTGAAAGGATAACTACCAAAAGTTTAATATTGTGTTGTAGAATTATGGGTAAATATTCCCCATCTCTCCTTTTTTTTTTTTTTTGAGACAGAGTCTCACTCTCTGTTGCCAGGGCTAGAGTGAGTGCCGTGGCGTCAGCCTAGCTCACAGCAACCTCAAACACCTGGGCTCAAGTGATCCTCCTGCCTCAGCCTCCCGAGTAGCTGGGACTGCAGGCATGCGCCACCACACCTGACTAATTTTTTCTATATATTTTTAGTTGTCCATATAATTACTTTCTATTTTTAGTAGAGACTGACCAAATACTGTGCCTGCCATGGGGTGGAGGCTAACAAAGTGATGACAAACACTGTTTTGTGCCCAACACACAGTATACTGTCTCCTCCTTTCTCACGACTCTGATCAAAGGCCTGGTATCCGGCGCAAGTTCCCTCCACCCTCAACTTCCCAGAGAAATGCCCTGCTGGGTTCAGAACCACGGACAGTGACGTAGGAGGGGGCACACCCCTGTGCCCAGCAGTCTTGGACATGCTGATACTGTGACAGAGCCCTCTTTTAATCTTTGGGACTCTCCAACCCCCATGACCACGTCTGTCAAATGGTCAGGAAAATGTTCGTGACGTCTTCCAAACCCAAGGAATGTGACTTTCAGAGGCTTTGGCTCTAAACCCCCTGCCAGCCTAACTGCTGATGGCCAGGGGAAACCCTGGGCGCTCTGAGGACTTGCTGCTTTGCATCCTCACTCTTAGCACATCTGGTTTTAAGCGGAGTTTATAAATGTGTCCGGGAAGAAAGGAACAGAACTGATAGGTGGCTTCACCAAATCAATTCATGGACACTCTCAATCTTAAACTGGGACTTCTATGTGACCAGAGGACTTGAGGGCCCAGTGATGCTTGACACATCAAAAATAAGATAGTGGTGTGCATTACAGGGGACATGATGAGCTTTGCTTCGGGGTGTGTAGGTTATTTGTAGTGCCTCTATGGCATGGTATCTTTTATGTTAATAAGTCACTTTTTTACCTGAAACAGCCAAAATAGCCATCAGTGAGGTTTACCTTTGTCAACACACATAAAAACAGGTGGAGAGTCCTTCTCCCTCAATTAAAGGGAACTTTAATCCCAGGGTGTAGCTAACTTGAATATTCCAAGAATGCAAAATGCCCAGGATTTCATACAGATAGCAACAATGTAAAAGAACTAACTTGTTCATGGGTTGGTTAATGAGTAAATCAGCCCACAATAACAAAAGCCAATTTTACACCCTGTTCTTTCAGCTTTGTCTGCTCAAAAGGGTTTAGCAATCTTGTCTTCTCCCATTTTTGCAAAAATGAGAGGAAAGAAGCATAGAAGTTTAACGACTTGTGTAGTAACATGTCCATCTGCACTGACCTGTCCCACCTGCTTTGAGGAAAAAAGTGCATTCTCCGTTTGCTTCTGTCTTGTTTAGTTGAACCTTACAGACCCGAGGCAGAATGCCAGGGAAAACAGTAGCATTCGGGCAATCTGGCTGGCACTAAGAAGCTTAATTAGTACTTGGTGTATTTCAAGGTGATCTGAACCTGAGATACTGTTAGGAAAGAAAGTCACACTGCTTTCTAAGGAAGACCCAAATGAAAGTTGGTTCTGGGCAAAGACTCTACCCTGGCATGTAGTGGTGTGGACGGCCATTGTAAACACTCACCAATGCTTCTCGTCATTTCCTGGGATATTCTGGCCACCTCGTAAGTTATCCTACGCTCCTGCCACATTCCACTGTAGCCCTGCCGAGGAGGGCCGGGGACTGACTGGCTTCCAAAGCATCTGGAGTCTCAGGAACCAGGTCACGACGTGAAAACTGATTACACAGAAATTTGGTTAGCAAGCCAGGAAGGTCCATGGTAATGAGCCAGATCATGCGAGAAGAAAAACAGACCCTGAGCATGAGTCGTAACAGGAGGTAAACAAAGATAAACCGCGGTGACCCCAACTCTCCTTTTCAGCGCAGATCGTTTCACCCCCATCAGAGGAATGTTAATGACTCGCGTCCATCCACGGGGGCACAGTTGCAACAACAAACACTGGCAGCTACTATCGGCCACTTGACATGTTTGCTGGCCCTTCTCATTCTCACTGGCTCTTTCTCATCCCTCAGCCTTATGAAGAGTTGCAGATATTTGCATTCCCAGCAAGAGAAAAAGTAGGGGTTTTTCTGAAGAAGAAAAATCCGTGTCATTGTCCCCTTTCCTTGGCAATGTGGCTTCTATGAATAAGGGCAATTGTGTTCTGTGAAGTTAAATCAGAAAAGAAAGCACAAACGTTTACTGAGCAGGAAGATAGGGCCAGCACCATGCTTAAGCTTTCCTTGTGTTCTCCGCTTCTCTCTCCCCTCCAACCTGTGAAGTATTTGCTCTTGTTCCTATTGTGCAGATGAGAAAACTGAGGCTGGGGAGAGTAACTTGTCTAATTCATACCTGGGAAGTTGCAGAGGTAGGATTTGAACCCTGATAGCCTGACACCTCAGCCTCTCACCTCTACTGTCGCTCTCCGAAGATGATTTTATAAGCGTTAGAGGAGAGCAACATAGAGCCAGCACGATTTTTAAGGTAGTGTTTATTCCCAAAGAATCAGTTTTCTTATGATTTAATTTTCAAAATTCAAGATTAGCTGGTCTCCTAATCGCACATTGTGTCCATGGTAGGCCGTCTCTCAAAAGGACTTGTGTTGACGATCCTGATGAGCTACGTACGGCTCAGTGGTAAAATCAGCACACCGTTTGAGTGTCTCGTCTCAGAAACTTGGAACATAGTAGCTGTGAGAAGACACGGGCAGAGGAGAATCTGAATCACCCAAATTTGGACATGATAGCATTTCTGGGTAAATCACAGCTCAAGGCCATGCTTAAGTAGCCCCCTCATCTATGTAGAGAAAGTGTTTAGCACATAGCAGTCATCTGTTAAGTAGGTGCAACTTTTAAGCCGGGTCATATTTATTCCTGGATAAACTGGTCTTCAAATAAACCATAGCTGTTAATTGCACACTTCGATGCCAGCTAGAACACTTCAGAGGCAACTGTGTGGGCTCATCACAGACAGTGTGTAGGGTGTGACAACTGTATATTTTCTGCTCTGGGTCTCTCTGTGGTTCTGCTTTTTCTTCCTACACTTCTTTTGTACTTTATGAATTACTTTACACGACCTGAAATCATCTTTGGAGATAGCTAAACATGCATAAATTTAAAAAGGAAAATAAATATCAGAGCTTCCTGCTTCTTGGCTTTGCAAACATAAAAGCAGAACCATGTGTGTCTAAATCTGGCCCCCGGGTTATTGTAATTCCAGGCGTCAATTGAGCTAGGATCAAGAGAGTTAGAAATTGAAATTATAGAGACTTATTGATGACCGCAGAAAAACCAAAGAAACTGTGGCCAAAACAACTGAAAACATGTCTGCTAAAACTGGTGCGTTTTCCTTCATGTTTTCGTGATTGAAACCAAAGGGCCTTCTGTGTCATGACAAGGGTGCTCTGGGGCAGAGATTAAGTGTTTGTTCTCTAAAGTCACAGATGCCACTTAGATGAGGGTTATAGCCTTTTTTTTTTTTTTTTTTAAAGAAAAGGAAGAAGAAAAACAGAGGAAAATATGCCTGAATTCCCCAAGGGAAGTCTGTATTCCATAGAAAACACAGCCCTGGCCAGCGGCTACCCTCACACGCACAGGGCTCCAACCTCGGGGTCTGAGCCAGCGGGAAATGTCAGGGTGGCCTTCCAAGCCGGACTGGCCTGTGAGGTTGCTGGTGTTGGCCGCATCGAAGGCTGAGCTGCCCAAAAACAAAGTGCCAGATCAAAGCAGAGTGACAGCCGCTCTCAAGTGACTCACTGGGAGGGCCACGTGTGGATTGAGGCATCCAGGCATAGTAATCAGCACTTATTAAGTGTCGCTGTGAACCATGCTGTCTAGCGTCAGCCTACTGGTGCTGTCAAAGATGGAACCTCAGCACCTTTGAGCCCCCGTTTCCTCGTCTCTAAGACGGGATACATAAATCTGTTGGCAAGAAGGCTTGTAAAGCTAAATGCTGTAAAGGATGCAGCATTGGTCTCTCCCTTGAGGAGCTTATTAAACTAATCTTATAAATTTGGGATAGGCAAGCGGTGCAGCACGTGAAAGTTCACTGGAAAGGATCATGAAGCCGTGGCCTCACGCCAGACAGTGGTGATACCGTTCTTGTTATGGTTACTGCTGTCGCTGCCGGCTGTGCACGTCCCCTGTTCCCCCAGTTGCCAGCATGCCCCAAGCATGGCATGTGGGGGCCTGCCCTCTGCCTGCGTCCTGGGAGACAGTCTGGCCTGACGGAAAGAGCACAGGTTCAGAGCCAGTCGGGCATGGATTCTAGCGCTGACTGTTTCCTTATCTCTGACATGGGGTACAAAGCTCTGCCGGAGATAAGGCTGTCTAACCTCTTGCAGGGACTTTCCCCTTTTTCTCTGAGCATAGCCTTTGCCACCTTGTAGGGTAACCAGGGGCTGTCTTCTGTGTCACCTCCACGTTCACAGGCTTTCTCTGCCACCTGAACTGTCCGCCCAGCAGACCACTCCCCTGTTCCCTTAAGGGAACGCAGAGCTGGCCACCTGTCCCACCACTGATTTTCCAGCTGGCTTCTCGCCTCTCGCAGGCTGTGGCATCCTTGTGCAATGAAAAGCACTCGGTCACTTTGCTTCCCCGTCTTCCCCTTCAGCCATCCCAGTTCCGTTGCTTTGAAAAACATGTTGAGTCTCTTAAATAATTACTTGTTTTCTCACCCAGCTCATTAATAATGACATTTAATAAATCATTCCCATCTAAAATAGTTTTCAGGGGGAAGAGACCATCAGGGTTTAAGCAAGGTTACTAGAGAGCACGCAGGAAATAATCGTCTTCTAATTCCCTCCTGTAAGGACGTGGCTTGTCTCCAGCAGGCACTGAAGTTCTTTGGTGTGGTGTGCCGCTGAATTGTGTCCAGTATCTCATTGTTTCAGTGTGTGTCTATGAGGAATGCTGGTTAAGGGCCAAGTTTTTTTTGTCCCTTTGTATTAATCACATTCAAAACAAAAATGTTAGCATTTTCTTTTCATGTATCTATGAATGCACAGTAAGAATAAATATGCAATTCCCCATGTTTTGCTTTGTGTTAAATGATAGCAATTAACTTATAGATAGTATTCTTAAAATTTTTGATCTCACTAGATTGCTATCCATTTCAGGTACTCATATACATAATTTTTGATTCGTATTTGTGTATTTACGTGGGCCTTTTGTTAGCTTTTGACATTGACTGTTGAACGGTGCCCCAGAGGCAACTATCAGTGTTGATAAATGTGGAAATGATGTGATAGCTACTACCCACCGTGGCCAGTTTCTCAGAGCATCTGCTGGGGACATAGGACAGTTTGGAAACCGCAGGAGCACTGATTTGGGGTTTGGTTGTTGAGAAAAAAACAGTCTGGAAGCTTATTTCTGCTTGTTCTCAGACCCAGCATGGCTGAGCAAAAATGTTGGCTTTAAGGACACGGTGAATGAGAATGGGGACCATATGACATAACCCAGCAGCCAACTGCTCATATCTGGGCCACACTCACTTACTGGCCTGGAGTTAAGTTACAGGACTTTTCCATTCATTTTCATATGATGAAAAGCCTAACTTTATATGTGCACTATGCTAAGCATTTGACATAAATGATCTCTTCTTACCTCTGCAATGACACTGAGACAAGTTTCAAATTGCCATTTAACAGACGAGGAAACTGAGGCGCAGAGAAGGGGTAAATAGCTTTTCTGAGGTCACGCAGGTAACATATGGATCACCTGGAATTCTAACGCAGGTCTGTCTGACCGCAAAGCCTAACCTCTTAGTCACTGTGCTGTATTTTCCTTGCCCCAGAGAAATACCAATGACCATAACACATTGCTTGCAAATCAGTTCTTGAAAATAATGTAGGGAAAGATGGAAAGGTTTACAATCAGGTATGTATTTATTGCTAATCACAAAGGAAGGGTTGACTGCATATCTTGTTGGAAGGTCAGATTTTTGACAAATGCCTTCGGTTATAGTGGGATTCATGGAGGACCCTGGTATCGAGAGTTTAGGAAGCTGCTCTCATCATGCGATAAAGGGATGGACATAAGCGCAGCATGAGGATAGGATAGCAAAGGAGGCAGCTGACCACGGCAAGGTTCTTGTTGATGCATGTTGGAAAAGCAGAATAGAGTGAGAACATGAAGATCCTCGGAGGCCAGGAGAGGGCTATGGATCAGAGGAAGAGGAACATGAGGCGGGCAAGAGGGATCATTAAGGAATTGACCCTGGGCATAGGAGGAAGGCAGTACTGCCCTGGCCCTGGCAGAGCTGGAGGAGCTGGGGACCGGGAGTGTGACCGCCAGCTTAGAGCTTGTTTGCCATCATCCAGGTGTAGACAGATGTAGCCTGCCTGGACAGGGGCAGTGGCAGCTGTAGAAATGGGGAGGAAAGAAGCACATTAAAATCAACAGGCTGAATTGGACGGTTTAAGCCTAGATGGATTAGAGAAATGAGATGAGCAATTTCAAAAGGGATGTTGGTTTTGGAAAGAAGATACGGTTGATTTTTAGATGTTTTATGAGGTATCTCAGTGAAGATTTCCTGGGGTCTTCGGAAGGCGGAAGCTGGGCTGGCGTGACAGTTCGGGCTGCTGGTGTAGACGCGAGAATCGGAGCTGACCGGACGTGCCACGCCGAAGGCTGAGGGTGGAGACGTGGAGGAAGGAGCAGAGGGGCTGGAGAGAGGGGCTTGCGTTCAACAAAGCCTAGCTAAAGAGGGTGGAGGGGAAGAGGACCTGGTAGAGGAGAAAGAGACTGACTAGGTCTTCGACATCTCTTATTTCTGGGGAGAGTAATAGTCACTTTATAGGAAGCCAAGATTTAGGTTGATGCTTTGCAGCTTTATGGCCCCAGAGGTGATGGTTGTCTCTTGTTTGTCCCTCCAGACGTGCACTTTCCACTCTCCCACCTCCTGCGCTCTGCCTGGGAGCCTGGTCTGTGTGCACCGCGGCAGTGGGGCTCCCCCGGCTTCCTCTGGGGTGTAGCCAGTGGGTGACCCCCAGGTGGAGACTGCAGAGAGGGAGGAAAGAGATGGGGACACACGTTCCTCTGGCTGTTTCCTGGCGAGGCTGCTGCAGTTGGCTCTCTCCTTTGATTGAAGGTCATCGTTCCACTGAAAGGTGGTCTGCTCGGCACAGTGTTTTCTTCTCCTGGGCTTGGTTACCTCTACCTCCTTCCTCCCTTTAGGAAGAGGGGTGGTGTCTTAGTTTGGTGCTATGACAAATGGCCACAAAATGGGTGACTTAAAACAACAAAACTTTTTTCTCTTATAGTTCAGGAGACCGGAAGTCTGCAATCCCCATTCATCGGGATTGATTCTTTCAGGAGACTCTGAGGGAGAAACTTTCCCGTGTCTCTCTCTTAAGTTCTGGTGCTCATGGCCACCCTTGGCGCTCCTTGGCGTGTAGATGGAACACTCCAGCTCTGCCTCCACCTTTACATGTCTGCCTTCTGTGTCTCTATGTGTCCTTTTTTATGTCTAATAAAGACATTGTCATTGGATTTAGAGTCCACCGAACCCAATGGGGTTTCATCCCAATCCTTAACCTTATTTACCTCTGAAAGATCCTCTCCCCAAAAAGATCACATTCTGAGGTTCCTGGGTAGATGTGAATTTTCAGGGGACGACATTATTCAACCGACACAGCTCCGCTGTGGGCAGATCTGAGTCCCCACACCTGCCCACCTATTTGTACTTCAGTCCCTTTGCAAACAACCCCTCTTGGATTATTCTGATTTTAGTGCGCCTTCTATTTCTGGTTGGGATTCTGAGTGGTGATCGTTCTTTTATTAATAGGTTTGTACAGGAGGCAAGCTATTTACTATGCGAGGACTAACTTATATCTCCCTTTTTGTGCTCAGCTGCCAGGAAAATTAGCTCTAAAAATAGTTTTGAACTGTAGAAGCTCTTTAGCCTACATTTCTGCTCTACTTATATTTTATACTGAATGACACTTTGGTTCTCATTTTAACATGTCTTTATAAATTATTCTAGAAGATATAAAATTGTTTAACTTAGTAAGAGAACTGCTGAATCTCCAAGTCTCCCCTTTCTCTTGCCAAATTGCCTACAATTTAAAGCTCATCCTTGGAGGAATCAAACTTTAGCATCTGTTTTTTACATTTTGGATGATGTGCAGTGGCTGTTCTAAAGCACTGTGTCTTGAATTCACAATGGTTGATTGAGGGACGTAACATCCAGATACATTGTTTTCAACTCTTAATGGTTTGAATGTGGCTCAAAGTTCTATACTTTTCCACTTCTCTTTCCACTCTATTAGGAAACTTTCAAATATTATCAAGATGTCAAGCATTTTTCATACAATTTTAGAGGTGGAAGGAAGCTTAGAAGCCATCCAACCCAACTAGCCTAACTCCCTCATGTTGCAGTGAGGAAACAAAGGCTCAGAGAGGTGAATCCACCTCCGAGTGCCCTGTGATGCATTCATGGTACAGCAGGGAGGGTGGGCCAGGTTTTTTGCTTTTCGTGGCCATCATCTCCACTGTGATTTGCTTCCTGCAACCTTGACAGGGTCTGGGTGGCACAGAGAGCAAGAGGAGGTCAGTGCCTGCGTGGCTTAGACAGCCAGGGAAGGCGTCAAAGAGGAAGAGGAAATCGTGATAAATTCTGAAGTGTGGGCGAGTGCTTAGATAAGTTGTATTTCACATGGAGAAGGCAGGAGAACATCCCAGACTCCAGCAGGTTAACACTTGAGAGCATTTGTCATGGAGTCGGCCTGTAAAATGCTACTGTCCAGTGCTTCTAAGGCACACCTAATTTAACTTGCCAGTCAACTTAATCCAGGCACAAGCTCTTCATTTAAACAAGTGAGGACAGCAGTGGTCAACCAGAGTCTTCAATTAATCAAGAAAAATGAATCTGGGCTACGAAAGAAAAAGGGAGACATTCTAGGATCAGGTACTACTACTACTAACAATAATAATGGCAAACCTTTACTGAGAAAACACTTTTGAGTGGAATAAATCTAGACTACAATGTCAAGAAAACATGCATATAGTTAGAATGTAATATTCAAAATCTAATTTCTTCGGGGTTATTACAGAGATACATAAAATCTGTAAACTAGAGCATGGGAGTTGTTAAGTTTGATTACACTAAGCCCTCATGCATGTATATTTACTTGTCAAAAACTCAGTGATCTTTGATCATTTTTTTCCTAACTTTGAGATTTTGTTCATTCAATCAGTGAGTGCATGGTGATACAACGTATGTTTAGCACTTACCTTTTTGCCGGATCCTGGGGAAATAACAAAGATGACAAGACAAGACAAGCCTCTCACCTCCTAGGAGCTCACAGTCTGGGTGGAAAGATAAACACGTAAACAAACACATGCTGAGGGAGGAGCCAGAAATGTTTTACAGGGGGGATATTCTGAGTTGAGTAGGTGTAGAGGAAGGTGTGAGGATGAGGGCTGTCCGGAATATGTGGACACTTGCTGTGACTGGATCACGGCGGGAAACGATGGAGAAAGGGCCACTTGTGCTTTGCAAAGGACTTGGACTTGCCTTGGACACAATGGGATTCAAGAAGTGATATTACATAGGGTAATAAAACAGATATCTTGTAAAATATTTGCACTTGATGGAATAGGGAACAAGTTCAGAGGCAGGAAAATGAATTAAGAAGCTAAAAATTGGTGAGGGTGAGCAATTTGAAGGTCTGAACTAAGGTGGATGGTAGCAGGGAGGGAGAAGAGAGGTGGATTAAAGAAACATTTTCGAGTGTCAATCCTGGGACTGAAGAGGTTGTGGAATAGCATGACCCAGGCTTTCAAGTCAGGCAGATCTGGGCAGAAATCTCAACCCTGTCACTTGTGTGACCTGGCAAGTTGCTTAATCTCTCTCAGCCTGTTTCCTGATCTATAAAGTAAGGCTGATGCCTCTCTGTGGTACTGCAGTTCAGGGCACTCAGAAGGATGAAGGGTCTATGGCTGCACCACCCTGAATGCTCCCGATCTTGTCTGATCTTGGAAGCTAAGCAGGGTCAGGCCTGGTTCGTACCAGGATGGGAAAAGGATGGTTGGATACCTAACGTGCACTCAGTAAATAATAGCTGCTGTTACTGCTGTGGTATTACACCAGGTATCCTGACTTCAGCTGCTTTGTCCCCAGAATATTCTTTCCCTGCTGATGACACTTGATGGTGTGTGAGCGTGAACTTGATTCCCTGATGGACAGTTCTCACTGCTCACTCTATGGCCACCAACTGTCCCCATATCACAGCAGACTGTGTCATATGCATATCACAGGCTGGTCCTTCAAGGGAATAGGCACAAACCCATCCCCATACAGAAGAAATAAAGTCTAGAACACTTGACGGACAACAAGCCAGGGAGCCTGTCCTTGCACATGAGAGACAGCCTGTCCTCTATGTCCACAGACTGCTGTGGGGGACCTATTATTCACTGGCGACATAGGATGCATGCGTCCTTTGATGGGAGAGACAGCATAAAGCTGGAAGGAATTCAGTGGCTCTGTCTCCTCGCCAGGGAGTGGGGACTGTTTGATTTGGGCAGCCTAGCAACAGCATCGCCACCAGCCAGCAAGCACGGCGTTCTTACAGCTCCACTCTGGCGTGCCTTTCGTTTCTGAAATGGAATTTATGGCTTTGTATCTGATATGCCCTCCCCGCCACCTTTTTCTTTTCTTTTCTTTTCTTTTTTTTTTTCTTTGAGGAAATTGGATCCACAAAGCCAAGTCATATAAGCTTAAGAATTCCAAGGGCTCAGGGTTGGGCTCAAGTTCACCAGGCGAGTGTTTAGTGCTGCCCTCTGGCTCACCTTTGTTTAGATAAATAATTGAAAGTGTGCCATTTATAAGGCCCGGGCCTTAGAGACACAGAAAGGAATCTGGCTGAAGCCGGCTTAATTGAAAGCAGGAGATAACCAACAACACAGCCTGTTCTTCCCTTGGGATGTTCAATGAGGGAGGAGGGATTATTTTCTTTGGAAGTCATGTTCTTGGGTTGCCCAAAACAGGGGAGGACACGTAGGACTCCTACCTCACATAAAAAGCAAAATATGCTCCCATATGCCACCAGGAGATCATTTAGACTTTAGGGCCAGGGTGCAGTTGCTCTGCAAACATTCGAGCTCTGTCTGTGCAATGCTGGGCTTGGGGCTAAAGGGGGCACCACTCACGGCCGGGCCTTGCCCTCGAGCAGCCCAGCAGGGCGGGAGAAAAGGGCGGCGCGCTCGATTTCCAAGGCATGATAGCCGAGATTCTCAATCTGAGCTAACTATTTACAATGCTGAGTCCTGGTTCCAGTCCCAGAGATTTAATTGTTCTGTGGTTGGGCCTAGGCATAAGTATTTTTTCATTGACTATTCAGGTGTTTCTCTAGTGGATTCTAGTACGCAGCTGGGACTGAGAATCACTGATTTTGTTTTTCCTAAATATCCTGAGACTGGCACAGAGAGTGAAAACGTGGATGTTCAGAGGCAGTGGAGCTCCCTTCTTGGTGGATAGGAGATCGAGGAAGGCTTCCTGGAGGAGGAGGAAGCTGAGCTCAAGCCGGCAGAGTAGGCTGGGTGTGTTTGCAGTCAGGCAGGGGAGGACCATTCCCACTTGAGTTCAACAGGTGAGGACTTGAGGATTTTCCTTTCCACACACAGCTCATCAGGTTTTTATAGCAGTTCACCTCTCATTCTCAGCGTGGTGACTCACTCAGTTTTGTTACTGCCCGTGATCCTGGCCTGTATCTCAGAAAGGATGAACCGGCTTTATCCACTTTTCTTTCCAGGTCAGTAAGCACAGGCCTCCTCTGCAGCTTTGGGGGTGAAAGGAGGTGTGCTGTCCCCAGGGGAGGAGGGAGCCGCCCCAGCACAGGGTCCCTGGAAGCACCGTCACCTTGATGCCCAGCTCAGCAGCCCTGGCGCTTGTGCCGCAGACTCGGGCTGTGCTGAGGATGGCATCACCGTGTCCACACCGGCATTTCTTCTCCTTCAGATCTCTCCACGGAGTGGCTGTCTGAGCCAGACACTGCTTCATACTCCGGGGATTGAAATCCTCGGTCTCGCCCTCCTTCACCATATGACCTTGGGCAAGATTCTTAAACTGTCTGACACTCTGTTTCTTCCCCTGTAAATGGGAGTAATCACAGAACCTGCGTGTTGGTGGTTGCGAGGATTCAGTGAAATTCCATATAAGGTGGCAATTTCTCGTCTGTGACTCAGCTCCGGGAGACCGCCTGTAGCAAATCCCTTCCCCACCTTTTCCACATCTTCAACTGTCACGAGCAAGATGGACCTGCCAGCAGGAGGAACGCCCTCTGTGGAAGAGGAGCAGGCAGGACCTGGGTATGTAATTTCCCCTTGGCTGCTTCCTGCAGACGGGCACGATGGTGCAAGGTCAGGTGCGCAGGAAGGGAGCGGTAAATGCTGCTGCTGCTGCTGTGCTGTTCCCACCACTGCAGCCCTTCCAGGGAAAGGCCCTCCCTGCCTGACATCCAGGCTGTATCAGCTGTGGGTCTGGGCAGAGCCGCCTCATTAGGAAAGTGGGATGGCGACTTCAGGGGATGTCACTGGTGGTTCTGGCTGAAGCCAGCTGTTGTCTCTGGGCCTGCCCTGCTGGGAGGTGTCTCCTAGGAGGACATCCAGGACACGGTGCCCAGCCAGAGTCAGCACCCACTCCAGCAGAAAGATGCCAGCGAGCCCCAGGACCTTGTTCCCATTGCTGTGACAGCCTTCTTCTCGGTGACAGTGTGATTACAGAAAGGGTGGTGGGGGGTTTTGTTGACATTGCTCTCCCAGAGCTGAGTCACAAGGAGGGAGACTAGTCTCCCGGGATCTGTGGGAAGGCATTCTGCTCTGTGTCTGGTGGTCAGCGTATGGCCCATCAGCACAATCTCCGGGGAGGACCATCCTCTGGCCAGCACTGATGGGGTATCTTTGGACCTGCATGTGGTCTCAGTGGTCCTCGGGACAGCCTGGCTACATTCCCTGGGGACTTGGTCTTGACTGAGGCAGCCCTGCTGGAGGGCTGAGCCCTATGTTGTAGAACTGGACCGTTTAGAAGAAGTGGCCCTGATTCCATTATGTATACCCCTGACAGCCTTCTCCATGGTCTCCAAAGTCCCCTGAGCGCCAATCTCTGGGAAGATAGTAGCCCAAGAGGGAAGTTGCTATAGCAACTGTGGCTCCTGTAGAAGGACCTTCTTGCCCACACTTGGACTCCGTCCACCATATGCAAACATGCTCAGGCCCTAGGATGATCCCCCAATCTTCTCAGTCTGCCTGGGGAAGACAGTGCTTACCAGAGGACATTCATTCGACTTCTGAAAGCACCCCCCACCACAGAAGAGTCACTCCCACCACAATATCTGGGATTCCCATCAAGAAATGACTCCTCTTAGTTTAAAGCTATTCTTTTTGTTGTCAATGCCTAAAATAGTGGTATCTTCTTGTCGTGTCCATTCCTCCTTGTGGCCTCTCACTTGACTCTTCCCTAGAATTAAATGAAGAGATTCTTTTGTCACTAGACTTTTCTAGCAGTGCTTAGGATGCATGAGTACACAGTGCTGTGAAATCACTACGGCAAGTTCTCAAGGTTACATACATCATTTAGTCACATGGCACTTATTTGCTCTTTATCTTAAATGCCATAGTTGGGGTAGGGAAGAAAAACTGTTGTCTCCAAATTCCAAGAGCCACTTGGGCTTGGGGTTTATCAGGAGACCAGATTAGAAAGCATTTCAAAGATCTGGAGGAGGTAAGTCAGTTAATAATATAACAGAAAGGAATGGTCAACTGCATGAACAGAAATGCATCTATTTATCAATCTTATCACTTCTCTCTGATGGAACCCACAGAAGGATTTTCTTGGGGCGGGCTGGGAGCAGACCCCAGAAAAAGCCAAATGGAAGACAAAAAAACTACAAGACACTAAGAATGAGTTATGTGCTAAAGTTGCCCAGGACTCTAGAACTTCCATGTTATTTAAGGCAAGCTCATGTTTATGAAAATATTTTCTTAATTTTTTGCTTGCTTTGCTTGCTACAGATGGTTTTTTGTTTAAACTCAAGCTCCAATTCTTTTTTTTTTAAAGCTTACCAGTAAATAATTCACAAATGCCATAAAACACCTAGATATTCAACTGTTACTGATAGAATCCAAGTCTCAATATGATAAGGGCTGTATCTACAGGGTAATAAAAACATTTACATTTGAACCATCTGTGAATGACCTCTGTCCATGAAAAAGAAATTTGAGCTTTTGATAAAACACACAGCCCTGATGGATACCCTACCTGTGATTAACACCCAAATCAAAAGCCCTTTATGCTATTATTTCCAAAAATCCGATCTTTTAAATATTGCTAGGATAACTCGGGGTAGTGGGGGACCCTGGTTGCAAAGAACAGAAATGCCAAGTGAGTCCAGAGTAAAGGGAGTGGCGATTAGGGTGCCTGGGGTTAGAGCTGAGATGCTGTCAGAGAGTGAGGCGGTGCTGGGAGTGGCTGCTGCTCCTCTTCCTCACAGTCTCTTTCCTCTTGGGGACCTCACCAGTGCCAGCATGCAGTTTGCTGCCCTCACTTGGGGCATCAGGTCGTTCTGGTCTTTCCAGACCTTTTCTCAACTGCTGGAGCCCCAGCTTTGCTACTGCCGAGGCTGACTCGCCTATTCTCTTGGCCTTTGGTAGTGTAGAGCCCTGGACAGAGTGTGCGACTGGTCCAGCCATTTGATTTGTCCTGGGGCGTGGCCTCGTGGTGCAAAGTCAGACCTTCCAAGCTACCCAATCACGAGGGACCACAAGCTGGGCAGCTTTCCTTAGAAAGGGCTGGTGGACCATAGGCACAGTGACTAACCTCTCTGGTGCAAGGGATGTCTGGGTAACTAGAGGGTCTAGTTAATAAGGCACTGACTTCCGTCTACCCCGATGTGACAGAAATATCCAGTGGTGCTGTGTCCTTAGGCCAAGGTAACTATCACGTCTTCATTCTTTGCTGTGTGCCCTATCTCTGCCCTGCGTGGCCTTATCCTGTGACATCTAAATCACACTCCAGAAAGAATTCTCTATCCTTTGGCAATTGTTGGTAGACTGGGTGCTTTTTGGTGTCTTGGTTTTTTTGTTATTTTTAAAGGTCGCAGTGTTGTTAAACACTTCTTCTGTCCTGTGTTCTCAGTAATAACAGATGTCCCCAAGGCTTCCATTAGTGTCTTGCCCAGGGTCAGCGTTCAGTTGTCATCTGTTGATTCAGTGTGAGTTAATGCACTGTTTAGTCTTGAGCGCTCCAGTATGTCCCAGCGCTTCATCGTAACTGTTAAAACAGTCACTTAACATATGCTTTATACTGAGGGAAGACAGAAGAATAAACAATAATATCCTATTGTTGCTATTATTACTCCCTGTTATTGGACAGGGACTGTAGAGCATGTATTATACTAGGAACTTTATCTCATTTGATGTTCAGATACCTCTACAAAGTACATACCAATGTTCCATTTTGCAGGAGAAAACACTGTGTGATGTAAGCTTATATATATAATTATTAATAACATGAATTCATTAAACAAGTGGTAGAATCAAGTCCTAAACTCACGTCTGCTTGTCTTTAAAACAGTTACCTGTAACCACAATTCCATGCAGTGTCTCCACATTTTGTATTTGTTAATGGTTTTGATTCAGTCGGGCCTCCTATACATAGAGGCCTATGTCACTGCTTACCAGGGCTACACAATCAATGTCCTAGGATGGCTTCTTAGCCTGGAAGGGTGTCCAAGTTGCCAAGCAGCCCCTGGACTGTGAATCTTGGACGGTTCTCCTGGACTGCCTGAGTTTCCCATTTTAGACAACAGAATGTGTAGTATTTACTCCAAATAAAGTTGGATTTTCTTCAATCCCATGAGGCAGAAAATGGTGAGTGAGGATGGGTGCCCCTTACATGGGGCTTGATACATCTTGCTGGGGCAGGGGCAACTATAGTGGGCTATATATTTCTCTGGCTCCTGAAATCATATTAGTCCTCTTCCCGCTGTGCTGGGAGAACACACTGTACTTCTGCTACGATGCTTTTGTGGCTCTGTCTCATGTTATCCCTAGACGGGCGTATCTGTTTCTCCTACATTGATTGTCTCTGAGGACTGATTGCAAATCTTACTCATCTGTGTCTCCTGTGACCCTCAGTTCAGAGAAGAGGTGGCTTCTGGAGCCCGGCAGCCTGGGCTCACGTCCCAGCTTAGCTACTAATTGGAACAAGTTATTTAAGCACTCTGTACTTCAATCTTCTTATCTGTTAATTCTCACAACCACCTTTTTTTTTTTAAGTAATCTATAGAAAATGCTTATCTTGGCATATGGTAAGCTCTCAGTTAAGTGTTCAATTATGTCAAACTTAATACCTTAAGTTTTTAACTAATGAATGGAAATTTTTCCTGTGATATTAGGTCATTATTTATAAAGTTCAGAATTTAAAACAAATAGAAGATCCCTGCTCTCATCTGTGGATGATTTAGAAGTAGAAATCCTACTTTCCGTGTATGAAGCTTTCCCGCCAGTGAGTAAGGCCTGAATCGATGCCCGTGGTACTTCATTATCCGGAGGATTCTGTGCATGTGAGAAGTGAGGTCTGTCATGATTAATCAACCTAGGAGATGCTACTTTGTATCTTCTCGGTCATCACAGGTGAAACTCTCTAAGACATCCGCATTGAATTCCCAAATGACTGATCTGCGGGCAAAAATTTGAATCAGCAAATTGTATTTACAAATTGTCTAAAATCTCTCTGGAAATGCCTTATTTATAGGGTGAACTGCAGAAAAAACGGGCCGAGTGTCAATGGAACTGCCCGCTGTGTGGTAGAAAGAAGTTCTGTAGCCCGGCCAGAGCAGAGTGTCCTTTAGCTGTGGATAATTTACAAGGAAGATTCTAAACATTTACATGTCCAGGATCAGCATGTTATAAGGCCCAGGGACTCTAGTCACCATTGTTACTGGGGCAAAATAAAGGCTGCACCTTCTCTGGGCCTCTCTTAGTTCGATGACCTCGCATTTCAGTAGCCTTGTGTCCATGGATTTGTGTCCTTCCGTCATCTTGGCTTTGGATGTGTATTAGGCTCCCATAACTACAACCAAAAACAGTAGCTTAACCGAGATGGAAGTTTTCTCTGTTATGCACTGTCAGGGGTCCTTAGCTCAGTGGTGAGTACGGTGACTGGGCAGTGTCATGGTCTTAGGTTCCTTATACGTGGACCCACCTGTCACTGGGTATGGGCCTCACATTGTTGGAGACGGCCGACCACCACCACCTTCACACTCCCACTCCTGGGAAGGTGAAAAGGGAAGGCGTGTCCCTTCCATGTCAGAGTGCCACCTGGAAGTTGCACACATCTCAGCCGCTCACATCCTCTTGGCCAGTCTAACTCACCCGACCCCACCTGGTGGGAGGAGAGGCTGGGAAATGTTGTCTTTATTCTGGGTGTTATGTCCACCGCTGTAATTTGGTTTCTGTTACTATAGAAGAAAAGGGGGGGGGGAAGTAGATACAGGAAAACAGCTGTCTCTGCCACACGAGTGACCTGAAAATGCAGCTGCTCTGGGTAATTTGGGGCATCTACCAGAGGAAAAAAAATTGAAGGCAATATTTAAAAACAAGTTGAGGGGTTACTTGTCTTAGAGCTCTGGCTCCAAGAAGAATGCTTTTCTGTTCTACCTTGGCAGTGAGAAGTTAATTTTTTTCTATTAGTTTTAAAATATAACATTTTCTCATTCCAAAAGTAATAACCTGATAATCACAGAACACTTGGAAAATACAGGCAAGCAAACGAAGGCAATTAAAGTGGCCACATGTTTGCGATTGAGACGTCATGAGCAGAAAGGTGAGAGTTGAAATCCTGAAAATGGATCTGTCCTTTGAAGAGGGGAGAGGAGTGAAGAAACAACGCTGAACTGCAGAGAAAACCCACAAGTGGGAGGACAGGGCCACAGAGGAGCAGCCAAGAAACTCTCAGGAATGCTTGGTGACCATGGGGGATGACTTCTGTTCCATTGGTTGGTTTATCATGTGCAATGCAATGCTTCAAGATATGATTTGCTCAATCAGTGCTATTGTAGCATTACTAATAACCATTGAAGTATTTCCAGAATGCTTAGAGAGTCAAGGACAGAATCAAAATAAATAAATGCCTAGGACCTTGGGCACTCTGTCCAACAGTGTTGCATACAGTGAACCATATTCGCTGCCAGGGAACAGTCTCCATTTCTCCACACGCTGTCTCTGGACAGTGACCCAGAGTAAGAATCACAGCTATTCATGCTTCCGAAAATTAGCAGCTGTGGGAATAAGTGAGCAGAGATTTGTTGGTTTAAACATGATTTACAAATGGGGGAAATTGTCCTATTAAATCCTTATCTGAAGCAAACCTCTATCCAGTTACTTGAGGCGAAAAAAATAAGAATGATGAACATCCTAGTAAATGATACCACAGTTTCCTAAAGCAATTTCTTAATGATTACCATGTATTGGTTCCAGGTGACTTGGTCAAAAGCAGTTTGGTTGAAACCCAGTTGGTCACAATGACGACTTTGTCCAAAATGAAAATCCGCAGTGTCTAGGTTGGCTGAGTGAGTTGTGATGGGTGTGCAGCCATGACGGCGTGCAGTCATGCTTAAACAGCCATGAACATGACTCCTTAACTGTTTTCAAAACCAGAAGTTTTTGAAGCCATTGCCAAGCCTGGCCTTAGAAATGTACCAAAAGCCTGAGAAAAATGATTCTGTTGTTATTTCCTTTTTCTCTCATTACAAAATCAATTCATGCTCATTACAGAAAAATCAGAAAACACACAGGGAACATGAGGAACATCTTTTATCTCACCCACATAAAGAGAACAACTTGTCAACACAGTGGTGAATACTCAACCTAATCTTTTCTTTTTTAAAGTAAAAACAAACATCTCACTACTTAGGTATATATAAGTATACACATAGATACAATTTTACTTTTTATGAAGATAATATCAGACCTAACTTTTTCAATTTGTTTTTTTTCCCCTTACATTTCAGAGCTGATCTTATCTGAAGTAGGGAAAATGGAAAAGGCAGCAAGCAGACAGGGTGTAATGACAGCTGGTGAAGTAGAAAACTCATTGAGGGAGGGAAGGGAAGGAGGTGAATAACGGCTTAGAGGAGAGGTGGTGTGTATAGCAGTGACATAGCTGCAAAGAGGAAGTTAATCAACCCAAGGTTCTTGTTTCCAAAGCCCTTCTGGACTCTGGCCATCTGTCTGCTGAGGACCTTGACCCCGTGAGTCTGAAGCATCGATACACTGGGGAGATAGAGAGGGGACGTCAGAACCAGCACGCGAAGGCGGCCACATGTGTTCTCAGCCTGGCAGCGGGAGCTGGCGTTGGCGTGGCCTCCGAGTTCCTGGGCCTGCTTTCAGTAAACAGTCAGAGGCCCGATCGCGTGCATTTAATCATTGAGATGGATGTCGTGGTGATCATAAGAAGGGGGAATGCTTCAGTAGCCTGAGAGGGTTTCACTTCTACGGCTGGTAAGATCGTCCTTGTGAGCAGGACTGGACGTGGACACACAGATGGTTGAGACACGGGTCCCTGTGTGGTTATCAGTGAGGACCTGACACTCCAGGTTGCTGCTTAAAGTCAGACCTGACAGGAGTCTGGCCGCAGCGGGGGCTGTCTGTCCCCTGACTCCCTGCTCTGCGGCACCAGTGTCCTGGAGGGGGCTTCACGTGGGCACACTGCCCAAAAGCAGATCTCTTAGTGTACTTTCCACTGGACTTCGTGTCTGCCAGCACTTACTGTAGGAAGTTCTCTATGCATTTAACTCTCACCCCAAGCCCATGGGGTGGGTACTGTTACCTTCCCATTCTACATTTGAGGAAACTGAGTTTTAGAGGAGGGACTCGGTGTCAGTTATCTAAAGCCCGCAGCTGGAAAGTAGCAGAGCCTGGATTCAAACCTCGAAGTACATCCCTAAGGGCCAGGGCCCCAGCTTCCAGCCATTCTGTCTTTTGAGTAAGCATATGATAACTGTTTGTTCAATGAAGAAATTATCTCTTACAGCCTTGTTGGAATATGTACCTTCTGGTTATTACCTTAACCCCATCTAAGAATAACCTTCCACACGTACTTTTTAATTTTTTTCCTGTAATCTGAACAGCTAAAACCCAGGTAATACCATGATCAGGGTTTTAATGATTAGAGGAATGACTTCAACTGCATTGCTTCCTCATTTGGTGGTGGTTTCTATGTGTGGAGATTATGTGTGTGTGTGTGTGTGTATCCATTTTAACCACTATTACGTGTACAATTCAGTGGCATTAAGTACATTCACATTGTTCTGCAACAATCACCACCATCTATCTCCAGAACTTTTTCATCTTCCCAAACTGAAACTCTGTACCTGTTACACAATATCTTCCTATTTCCTCCCTCCCTCCCTCTAGTCCCTGACAGCCAGCATTCTACTTTCTGTTTCTGTGACTTCGGCTGCTCTAGATGCAGCATATAAGCGGAATCATACAGTACCTGCCCTTTTGTGTCTGGCTCATTTCACTGAGCATAGTGTCATCAAGGCATAGCCAGGTTGTAGCATGCATCAGAATTCCCTTTTTAAGGCTGAACTGTATATTCCGTTGTACGTATATCCACATTTTGTTTACCCATTTGTCCACTGATGGACATTTGGGTTATTTCTACCTTTTGGCTATTTTGAATAATGCTGCTATGAACACTGGTGTACAAATACCTGTTTGAGTCCTTGCTCTCAATTCTTTTGCATACATATCTAGTAGTGGCGTTACTGGATCATAGGGTAATTCTGTTTAATTTTTCGAGATACTGCTATGCCATTTTCCTCCTTTGATCTCGACCACCAGTAATGTATGAACACTGGCAAGTTACACCTAACGTGTTCCTTATGATTCTCTTCATATTGTCACTGAGATTTGGTCATAACAAGCTTACATGTGAATCAATAACTTATTGGTAGGTTTAGGGGGTTTTGTTTTGTTTTTGGTGTACTCTTAATGGCTGCTGCAGCAAACATGATACTGTTAGGTTAGCCTGGAAGGGGCACTCTTTATGGCTGAAAGGCTGGAACCAAGCACAGCCAGATGGGAGGTGAGTCATTTTATTCAGTTATTCAGTTCTGTTCTCAGGGCATCTATCGTAAAAGGAATTCTAGTAGCTCTCACAAAGTCAGGCAAAGCTCAATAAAGATTTCAGCAAGGGAAGAAGGAAGAGAGGAATGAGTCTCTAAAGAACTTTATGAAGAAATTCAGGACCGCTTTTAAAGCCTCAGCCCTTTAAGTCAGCCCTGAGGGGCCATCATCTTCGGTGTGTTTCCTGGAAACAGTTTCTCACGGACTGCCTTCTCGGGCATGCCTCAGTAGGCTTGGAATGAGGAAAATAAGTTATGCAAGTTGGGTTTTCCAGCTTTTAAGCCTCGTATGTCTTCATTTAGGACTGAGTAGTTGAAGACGTGAGGAAGCCACCGTCTAGTTTGCCTTGAGGAGCTGTCATCAGAAGGGGTTCGCTGTCTGGAATGAAACATTAAATTGAAGGGACCCTTTAAAGACATTTGGAAAATCTATGCACCTGCCTGGGATTGTCTACTGGTGGGCAGGTTCCACTCAGTTCTCTGGCTTGGTGCCCCAGAGTCTTCAACTTCTTGGGTACAGCTTTTCAAAAGAATATAACTCTTCTTTCTTGCATAAGTGGGCAAAGGGTGTGGGCTGCCTGTTTCCCACCAGACTTCCAGATCATCCTGCTGTCTTTGGGCCTCCACTTTCCTCGATAGCTGGAGCCTCCAGTTTCTAAGCCTTGCTGAGGTTCTGTCGGTGGGGGCTGACTTGCTTCTCCCCAGTAACCTCCTCTAGAGGCGCTTAGGGTTGAAGTTACTCCGCTCCTTAGAGACACTCCCCATCCTTCCATCCACTTGCCGTGTTTATATATGGTGGTTCAGGGTCAGAGAAGTCTCCTAAATCCATGGAGTGTGGGGTTTGCATTTTTATTTCTTGTTTTCATTACTTGCAGTTAACCTGTAAAAGAAGAAAGGGATAAAAGTACTTTTCCATCATCTTGAAATCAGAAGTTTCTCCCCCTCCCTTTCCTTCTCCCTGCCATTGTGTTTTTAGAAGAAGAGAGAAGTCTGCCATTGAGTAGGAACTGGAAGAAAGATGAGTTTTCTTGCTATGTTCAGAAAGCTGCAGATAGAACACTATTCCGCCCCTGAACCAGGCCCTGTGCTGGGCACCTTTATTATATTATCTGTAATCCAGGCTATACTTCTTTAAGGCAGGTATTATTTATTCATGTTGTATCCACAAGGAATCTGAAACTCAGCAAGCTGAAGGAGAGTCACAGGTCATATCCCTGGCTCTTTAAATGTCACAGCCAAAATTGTCAACCAGATTTGCTGGGCCCCAAAGCCAGTGCTCCATCCACTACACATAACACCAACAACTCTAAAATATTCTAAAAAATACAATCCTCTTTCATTTAAAAAAAAAAAATCTAATATCATTGGTACATGAATAGGCAGCTATGCAAGGGAAACCCTAAGTAAATCTTAGGAAAATTTGCTCTTGCATTGCAGCAAGTATTTAAATATTTGTCTCCTAATTCATTTGACATTTCAAGATCCTTTCTAGTTCTCTAACTCTGTTGGCAGTTTAAAAAATTTCTTTTCTAGACTCTAATATAACCATCAGCAGACAGTCTGATGCTATCTCTGTTATCTTCATTTTCCTGATGTAGTTTTTTCCTTCCATAAGCTCTCACACACACCTGGCTGGTGGGGTGTGTTTCTGGCTGCACCGTCCCATTTTTATTTATGATTTTTTAAATGTGCTTTGATATTCCAGGGCACCCAAGGGAGGACCTCCACAGGCTTTCTTGATTACCAGATGTCACCCTTTCTAAGTAACAACCATCTAATCACCACTTCCTTTTGCCAAGAAATGAGAAAAGCATTTGTATCTGGAAAAACCAAGCTACGACACGTGAAGTGTATTAAGAATGATGGCCTCCCCAGAACCCACATGGGCTTTTCTCATCTTAGTTTGTTTTTCTTAAAGATAAAAACCACACAGCAGTATTTGTAGTTAGGTCTAACAAGTGCCCGTGCTTGCAGAACAAGAAGATTTCACTTTGGCTGCCTCAACTTCATTGTACATAAATTACATTGTCAGCAATCTTTGAAATGATATAACATGTGCAGCCAGTGTTTGTTTTTTATACTTTGGAGTATTTCATTATTTATTTTAAATGGTGATTTATGATTGATGGGTATTTAACATGCAAAATAATGTATTCCCAGGGACTCTGGGGAAGACAGAACAATGCACTGGAGTCTCAAACTCCTTCTCTTGAGCAGAAAGCTGGGGTCAGTTATACAATTAAGAAAAAACCCAAAGGGGAAATTAATTCTTAGCTAAGCAGGTATTTAAATGAGGCATGCCCATTCTGAAACTCAAATCTTCTCTTGACAGCATTCCATAGCCTTTTGAAAGCATCTCAAATCACTTCATTATCATTTAATTTCATAAAAAGGCAAATAACAGGTTGCTTCTGGCTCTACCGCGTGGCTAGTCCTAAGCCCTTGAAATGTTCAAAAAGGTCAAAGTGCCCAAGTTTAATGTCTTCAACGTGGCAAGAGAGATTGTAACGATCGTATTCATTTGCGTGAACTTTAAAATGCCATTGAACAGCTCAGATTATACCTTAGCTGCAGCATTTAAATAGAAACAAATAAAACCATGTGTTTAAATGCGGTGGTAGACTTGAGTATCAAAAACACATGTTTTCCCCCCTGTATCCGACTTTCTCATGAATCACTTGTTTCAAATCATACAATGTAATGCTCTTCCTCTTATAGCATTCTGTAGGACAGCCTCAAGTAATACAGTAAGTAATAACCACAACATTTTAATTAATACTCTTACTAAGCCAGTTTTCTTGTTGTTAGGAGCTTGGACTTTTTTAAACCATGGAAAACTAGGCAGAGTTTAAGTTTCATGGAATGTAAAGATAAATCCTGTACCTCTGTTAAAAACAGTCATCATCAATTTATATCCCCATGGGCTTTTCTTGGCATCTCAAATTATAATTTAGTTGTAGATGTTGGGAAATTATGTCTAATAAGAAAACTCTGGGCATTGCCACACATCATCTGTTTAGTAAAGTGGATGGATGGATAGATCATTTCCTACTAACATAAAATATGCTGTCAAATTAATCTATATTAGGAGGCCAAGTGCAGGCAGAAAATAATGAGGGAGCGGGAAACCTTAGCTATTTCACTCAAGTCTGTTTCAGGAGCATCACAAATGCCACTGGTTGGTTTGGTTTTTTTTATTTTTATTTATTTATTTATTTATTTATTTTTGTAATGTCCACTTCCTTGCTTTTGCAGTAAGATATCTACTTACAGCTGAGCTGCCCATGATACATGTTGCAGCAGGAGGAATGAAATGGCTTTGCTGTACCCAACAGGGCTTCAGAATTTTCTCTTACCAAATCTGATTTTTATAAATTTTATGAATTTTTAAATAGATTTTACATAAAACTTATGAATTATGGATTTAATAAAGTTTTTATAAATTTTGTTTTGGGAAGTGTTTACTTAAAATTTCTTCTAAGAATGGTAATTCACCTAGCAGACCAGGCACACAAACTGATTTGACCAATATAAATTGAACATCCTAATCCAAAAATCCAAAGCATTTTTAAAGGAAATGCTCATTGGAATATTTCAGATTTTAGGTTTTTGGATTAAGGGATGGTCAACTGGTAAGTATTCTTCACATATTGCAAACTGAAAAAAAAAAGAATCTGAAACACTTCTGGTCCCAAGCATTTTGGGTAAGAGATACTCAACCTGTAATTTATTCAGATTATACTAATTTGAAAGAGTAGAAAATGAGAGTGGTAAGTTATGTTTTATGAAACTGTGATGGAAAATATAAATTTAAGTGCATCAAAATTCTTAGAAGGCCTTATCTAACCTGGTTGAGGGTTCTGACCATTTGATGGTCACAGATAATGCCTAATTTCCCAAATCAGTGGCTTGAGTGCCTTTCTCTGGTACAACATACAAAGGGTGTGTTCCCACGGGTGATGTGACAGGCAGCAGGTGATGTGCAGTTTCCAGCTGGTAGACTGTGTTTAACTGAGTTTCTCTTCTTCCTAGAGAGCATGCCCCAAAACAAAAGAAAAGGATGTTTCAATAGGAATAACCTTGAATCCGATTTTTTTTTCCAAAATATCTTGGGGTATATCCTTGAAATTCTCAGATTCGCTAAACCCTAGTTAATTCTAGGCCTTGCGTGTATGATTTGAAAGTGGTGAAGGGAAGTTCATAGGGAATCCAGCTGGGAGAAAAGGGAAAAGCAATAAACTGAAGCAGGAGACATGGAGAGACAGAAGGAGTGTTACCTCCAGTGGAAATGTCAGTATTGTACTGTTTTACATAACACGTAGAAACTTTGTAACCATGTAAGTCCATTTACCCCTCTGCCATTCTTCCCTACAGTTGTCAGATTTACTGCATCTATGTGCATTGTAAACCTTGCGAGACAATGCTATCATTTTTGCTTTAAAAAAATTAAGAGGAAAAAAAAGTCTTTTGTATGTGACAAGATATTTATCATTCGTTCCTTCCTAAAGATTCATGTTTCCCTCTCGTGTCATTTCCCTTTGACCCTAAGAACTACCTTTAGCATGTTTTGTATAGTACAGGTCTGCTGGAGATGAATTCTTAGTTTTCTTTTATTTGAAATGTTTTTATTTTACCTTCATTCTTGAAGGATGTTTTTGCTGGATATAGGCTTTTGAGTTGAATGAGTTTGCTTTCTTAGCGCTTAAAAGATGTCATACCACTATCTTCTGGTTACTGTAGTCTTTCGATGAGAAGTCCCTGGTCATTAAAATCATCCTTTCCCCGTATATAATGTGTAATTTTTCTCTGCTTACAGGATTTTATCTTTAGTTTTCAACAGTGTGACCATGATGTCTCTAGGCATTTTGTCCATGTGGGCATTTAACCTGTTTGGGGTTTGCTACACTTCTTTAATCAGTAAATTTGTATCTTACACTAAATTGGGGAAGTTTTGAGACACCGTTTCTTCAAATATATTTTTCTACTCCATCCTCTCCTCTCCTTCTGAAACTCCCAATACCCTACCTAGACCTTTGATAATGGCCCACAAGTCCCTGAGTCTTTGTTCATTTTCTCTTTTTTTATCCCTCTTCTTCAGATTGGATAATTTCCACTGATGTATTTTCAAATTCACCAGTTCTTTCCTGCACTCTCCTCATCCTCTCTCCATTCTTCTGTTAGATATGTCCAGCAGGTTTTTAAAATTTTTAGGTATATCTTTTAGTTCTAGAATTTCCATTTTGTTCTTTTAATAATTTCTCCACTGAGATTTCCTGTTTAATTCATTACAGGTGTATTTTCCTTTATGTCATTGAACATAGTTAAGTAGCTACTTTAAAGTCTGAAAATTCCAGCATGTGGGTTATCTTGGAATGTGACCATTGGTTATCTTCTTTCTTGAGAGCAGGTTGCATTTGTGTATGTTATGTTGTGGAGAACCCTGCATCCCGCCGTATTCATTCAGAGTGGGGATGTTTTCTTTCTAACAGGCAGTTAATTTGGTTAGACTAAAAGTGAAAACTCTGCCCTGTGACAGGGGCAGCTCAAGCCCCACTCCAACCCCTTTTGGCCTTAGCTAGGTGCTTTAGGCCTACTCCTCCCTTTCCAGATTTCCCCCTCAATTTCTCATGGTCAGGGTTGCCCAGTCTTTGTCCTCTGCTCAGGCCAAAAAAAATACTGATATTTCTATCACAGTTTTAGCTTCCCCACAACACATGGCTATTGTGATCTGCTTTCTGGCTAAAGCCCTAAGAGCAGAAAACTTACTCTGTATCAGTCCCTTGTTCAAAATTTCAGCTCTTCTCCCAGATCTGCCTGCTTTTAGTCCCTCTCTGGAGCCTTCAAGTAGCTCTTCTCTTCTGTTTTGTCTGGAGTGTATAGTTGATATCTGCAGGAAGCTCAGTCTGTTAGGAGTTAAGACCCTGACACCAGGTGTAATCCCGCCAGTGGAGATTTGAATTTTGAACTGATGGCACCATTTCTCTACCTCAGGTGGAATCTTGAATATTTATGTTAGAAATTGCCTATTTACTGTTTTTTAAATTCAGATCATTTAGGTACCTTTCAATCCCTTATATGATATACGTATTTAAAAAAATCACTCAAATGGGAATCAGAATGCTTGGGTCCCAGTCTTGATAATAGTTGGCTACCTAATTATCATTATAATTAGCAATCATTACATTATAATTAGCCCATTATTATAGTTATATGTATATAGTTATTATATTATAGTTGTTATAATTAATAAGTCATGTCACTTCTTGGCCTATGGATTGAGAGGCCCGGCCAGCCTTAAATGCCCTTGTCTTATTCATATTCTATAGTCCTTTAATTACTTAGTATTTTGAAGTCTCAGAGTTAGTTAATTTGCTTCATAGGATTCAAAGGGATTTCCTATATTATGTGGCAGAAAGGATATCCTGATGTTTGAGGATATATAGTCATGTATTGTTGATAATATTTTTCCTTTTAATCTCAAATTGTCTTAAAAATACTCCACCCCTACTTTGCTTTATGCCTTAGTTTTTCCTAAGCACAAATCATTTCATTCAAAAATAATAACTGAAAAGAATTTTATTTTTAACTTAACACCACATTTAAAATGTTTTTTGTTTGTTTGCCTCTTAGGAAAAAGTGCTGCAAAGGGTATAAATTTGTTCTTGGACAATGTATCCCAGAAGGTATGTAACATAAAAGATGATATCTCACTTTATTCACAAATAATCATTAGACGTCTATAAGGTCTAGATGTACATGGAATGTAGGTGTGTTATCTGTGTGCAGAATTCTATTTTTTGGCATTAAATTCTTATGCCAATTTCATTAAATGTAGCGTGCTCAGTCTAAATCATTACACGATGTGTACACGCACATTGAGTCATTATATAGTATTTCATGCTTTATGATTAATAAGCTGTAACTCCCTAAGTGGCATTTCATATACAATTTAGAACACAACCCTCCTCCTTCACCTCTCTACCTGCTTTCTCCACCTGCTGTTTCTTCATGTGCTGAACTTTCAGCCCCTTTATGTAACCATCAGCAAACACTACCTGAATGCTCAGCCCAGCTCTGAAGGTACAGAGCAAAGGTATAGACATGTACTCAGCCTTCAAAGTGCATACACTCAAATTGAGACAGGATGTGGCTCCTATGGAGTCCAATAGACCTGGATTTTAATTATTTTTCCACATCCTACTAGCTATGACCTTGGAAAAGTTACTTTCTAAACCTTAGTTCTTACAGGCAAGTGTTAGTACATATGGTTGCTTTAAGAATTTTGCTTCATGTCAAGCTCTTGGAACAGAGGCTGGTTCTTATTAAGTACTTGATAAATGGTGGCTGTCGTTATTGCTGCTGCTGTTATTAATAATAACTGCAGTATGTGCAATAGCGACATTCAATGAAGCAGGTGTTCAGAGAGGACACACAGCACAGAGGACCAGGGCAATCAGAGGTGGTCTCAGACATGAGGGAAGACTTGCGTCCAGATTATCAAGAACGGCTGCCCAGGACGCTCACAAGCAGAAACAAGAGTGCCACAGAGGGTTCTGGACAGAGCCCTGACACGGAAAGCACTAAGGACAGTTTGAAGATCATGGCATTGGTGTGCTCAGGGCCATGGTGGGGTGGGGCGAGATGGGTGGGAAATGTGAAATCGTTTTCTTCCCTCTTGTCCAAGAAGCCAAGTCTCTGCAGAGGATCTGGAGCCCAGACAAGCTAATTCTATTGCATTATCTCAAAGAGCACAATTTTTTTATCAGTTAGAAATGAGTCCCTCCTGCTTATTGCTCTGTTTGGTGCAAGGACAGGAGAGTTCATTAAAGCATAGCTGTGACCTTTGAGAAAGCTGCCATAGGAAGGCAGGTTAGAAAATCACTCCACACGTGATGGTTGATGTGACCTTGGGTCTCTCTAAGCCCAATCTCTCTCTGCCAGCCTGTTCCATTGGTCAGTGCATGGTAGAAATAATCACAAATGTCAAAATAATTGCATTCTTTTATAGGCAACTTTTCTCAGTCACCAGCTGTGTCCTTTTTATTGCAGTTTGGCAGACACCAAAGAAAATCAGGTTTAGGTCAATCAGTGTAAGATCTTAACTAAAGACCTTGTCTGACCTAATTAAAAGCACATGACATGGATACCACATACTTAGAGTTTCTTTAAATGTTAGGTATTGTGGTTTCAAGGGTCTAGGCCCAAAACTAGTCTTCCGCACCCTAAGGTGAGACTACAGCACCTGTAATTAACATAACCTAGAACTGAGTATTTTCAGGAAATGTGATCACAAGTGCTGGGCGTTGCTTTGCCGTAACTAACTCTCTGCTCAATTGCCTTTCACTAGAACACTTTTTAAAGTTGATTTGTTTCAATCTGCGGTAAGGAGTCAGTGATTGTTTCTTTCACTAAAGATATCTTTAGTTTTAAAAGGTTCCTGTCACCCAAGAATTCAAAGTACAAATGCAGGATTTTAGAAAAGATTGCATATTAGGGTTCTCCAGAGAAATAGAACCAATAGGGTGGGTAGAGGGAGGGAGAGATTGAGTGGGACTGAGTGAGAGGTTGAGATGTTTTTTAAGGGATTGACTCACCAGATTGTGGCGGTGCAAGGCCAAAATCTTCAGGATAGGCCACAGGCTAGAAACCCAGGGAAGAGTTGCAATTCAAGTCTGCAGGCAGTCTGCAAGCCTTAGAGGGAGATGGATCTTCTTTTTTTTTTTAATTAAGACCTTCACCTGATTAGATGAGGCCCACCCACATTATGGGGGGGTCATCTGCTTTACTCAAAGTCTACTGATTTAGATACTAATCTCATCTTTAAAATACCTTTGTAGAAACATCTAGAATGTTTAACCAAATATCTGGATACTTTAGCCTAGTCAAGTTGTCACATAAAATTAACCATCACAAATCTATACCTTGTTAATCTGGCATCCATATATGTCTCTTTAAATTATACTTAATGTCTAAATAAAGACAATAACCAGGTCATACGTCCACCTGACATGAGGTGACAACTATCGTGGGTAAAAATGCACTAACCCTTTCCCCAAAAGAGGCTACAAAGTCCTTGATATGCTATAATTTAAATACTGTGATGTAAAGCAACAACGCTTAAATACTATGATATAAAGTCAGTATATCTTATGACACATGATAATGGGATAAAAGGGGGAAGAAAACCAAGATTCGCACACACATACAATTATGAATAATCATTAAAAGATAAGGAAGAAATACTCATGACAATTACAGTGCTTTTTTTTCTGTAACTGGTCACATGGTCACAGCTGGTATTTGTAACTAGCACCTTCTGCTATCCTACCTGCATTCCCTTTGCCCTCAGCAAGCATCTCGCCTGGTCGTGGTTGGTTCTTTACCTGCTAAGGTTACCCAAACCTTCATTCCTGAAGGATCTGAGACATTAGTTCTGCCTGAATTGGGTTGTTGCAATTTTCTGTTGGCTTTAATCACAGGGCATAGCGATGCTAAGGGACAACCACTAAGGTGTTTCTTGTAGTCCCGACACACTCTTCCTTACCTCCATTGTTGGAGTCTCAATACAACTTCCCCTTGGAAGTATGGATCAATCCTCCCAGCCAGAACAGGAACTCCCTTTTTCACTGGTAGATGCAGCGATGTGAAGAGCCCAGAGTGTCTCGGTGGCATTTTAACTTTCAGTTCAGTGGGATCACTGTGTCCGTCCTGTTGGAAACATTGTTCCCTTTGGAACTAAGACCTTTAGCCCCCAGAGCATAAAGTCACAGGAACAGGAAGCACAAATCTTGCTGGTGGGTCACTAGAAGTGGCAGTGAGTGGTACCTCTCCCGTTTCTACCCCTTGACTCCTGGACCTGTGAATCCTGGTGATGGGAGAAAACACACCATATATTGGACACTGATTCAGAGCATATACATCTTCCTGGTGAAGCTTGCCCAAGATTACATACCTGGGTACTGTGGCCCAGCCAAGTTGATACATAATATTAACCATCACAGAAGGCAAAAAGAGACGAGAGTTTCTAAACAAATATGTTAACTGCTGAATAGAAGCAGCAGTTTTTTTTAATGTTACTGCCTCATATCCACTGCTTTAAGTCAGGGCTCAGTGAGCTGTGGCCTGTGGGCTGAATCTGCCCCACCGCCTGGTTCTATAAATGAAGTTGTGTTGAAACACAGCTATACCTATTCATTTAAGTATTGTCTCTGGTTTCTTTTGCACTACAGTAGTCGAGCTGGATAGTTGCAATAGAGATCTGCAAAGCCAAAATGTTATCTGGCCCCTTCATAGAAAAATTTGCCAATCTCTGCTGTAAGTGATGTCTTGATTGGCCAGGTGATAGGTTGATCTGACTTGTTCTAGTTCAGCAATTATTGAGCATAAACAGTGGGAAGGGAGGGAGTAGTACTGGTGACTCCAGGGGACACACACAGTCCTTGCCAGGTAGCCAAACAATCAAAAGAACTAGCAAAAGAAGAGCAGGGAAGGCTGTTACTGTGCATTGGGCACTGTACTTGCTGCATCATTCAGCCTAATCTTCACAAAAGCAACATGAAGTGGGTGATATTGTTATCCTTATGTTACCAGCGAGGAAACTGGGGCTTAAAGAACCCAAGAACGCAGACAGCGGCAGAGTTGGGAGGCTTGGCTCCAGAACCTGCACTCTGCACTATAAAGCTACGTACCTCCTAGAATAGGGCCTGGCACAGAATAGGCATTTGATAAATAAGGCAGAGCATGTGAGTAAAAGGGGCATAGAGTCCTGTGAGTGTTGATAAGACAGACAAACTAACTCTGTTGAGATCATGAAAGGCTTCTTGAAGATCACGAATGGCATTTCCATTGGCACTTGAGACACTGCAAAGGATACCAGCATTTATAAAGTCCTGAGGGTAAGGATGGAGGAGTTGGTTGGACATTAGAAGAGGTGAAAACCGAATAAAATCAGAGGTAAGAAGGCACAGATATAATAAAGGATGAAGGAAAAGAGAGTTTACTTTTGCGGCAGTGTAAAGAACTCATAGATGAGTCTTAAGTTTGGAAAAGTCTCAAGGGATATAATGCAGACCTCAAACTCAAGAGTGAACTATTTATATTTAATGTTGATTAGGGTACAGTTTACAGATGACACACAGAACTCTGATTTGGGAAGGTTAGCCTGGCAGTGTTCTGCAGGATGGATTTAAGGAGTAAGAATCTCGGGATGAGGATCCTGTTTACAAGGGAGGTTCTAAAGATCTGAGTTAGAATGGTGCCAAGAGAAGTAGGACAGAGAGGATAGAAAATAAATTGTGAAGATAAAAGCTACATAACTGAAAGCTGATAGGCTCTTGGAAACAAGCACCAAAACTATTGAATAAATTTATTAACCTTGCCTCCTCCAGAAACCACACAAAATAGGGGGAAAAAGAGATTCACAAAAGACATAAAACCCACAAGGACAAAGAACAAGGAAGAGAAGATAATAGCAACAAAATCTGGGAAGCTGGAGGACAGACAGGGGAGGTCATAAAAGTAGCTTAGCAAAATAGGAAAGGTGAACCCTTAGCGTCAGGGAAAACCAGGGAGTAACCTACTTTATGCCAAAACAAATAACAATCAATAAAACTAAACATAAACTAGAAACAGGGGTGAAAGTGATGTCAAAAACAAAAGGATTGACTAAAAGTCTGTTTGAGAAGATGTCAGGCTCCCAGGTCATGTCCTCTACTCCATGCAGACAGAATATTGCCTCTTCCTCAACCAGGCAGAAGACACCAAAGGTGTATTTTCTGAGAGGAAATCAGAGGCTTTTGAGACCGGGGGAGACCAGTCAGAGAAGAAAGTAAGGTCCCAATACTGAAAATGGAGGGATTCTGTAAATGCTACCCATGAAATATTGAAATACCTAGACTTCTGCCTTCACTTAGGTTCCAGAATGACTTTACTCTCAGGCAAGGATTTTGAAATGTCTTCCCTGGACCTTCTCGACAACACAAGAAAAAAAATCTTAAGATGACATTGGAATGCACCACCAAATGATTTCCAGTGAAGCCCAGAGTTTGTCAAATCTACCATATGCAAAGAGCTCTATGCAGCTACTTTTAATATTCCACAAATGAACTAGAGCAGATATCCAAGGATCACTGAACATGAGAGGGAAGCCTTTAAGGAGAAACATACAGGAAAAAGGAATCCTAGCAAAAACACAAACTACACAGAAGAAAACTTCAAAATAATTACCATTTATACCTCAGATTATAAAGATGATACTGTATATATGGAACAAAAACATGGTGTTAATAAAATGGAACATTCAAAGAAGAAATAAAGAATTATTGGAAATTAAAAACATGACAACAAAATGAAGACAGTAAAAGGGTTGGAAGAGGAGATTGAGTAAATTTCCCAAGAACTAGTACAAAAGATCAAAAAATGAAAAATGAGAATATTAGAAGAATAGTCCAGGGGATGTATTAATAGCATCCAAATATTTAAGGGTTCCACACAGAGGAAACAAAGAGGAAGTTGTTAAAGATATAATCCAAGAAAATTCTCCAGAATTGAAGAGTATGAATCCTAGATAAAAAGGACTCACCAAGGATTGACATAGTCCCACATAAAGACATCACTGTGAAATTTTGGTACACTAGGGACAAAAAGTCCTAAAAATTTTCAGAGAGGAAAAATGAGTCATGCAAAAGATCAAGAATTAGAATCTCATAAGACTTATCTATAGCAACATTGAAAGCTAGAAGACAATGGAAGAGGTCTTCAGAAATCAGAGGTAAAATTTTCCAACCTAGAATTATGTATGCAAACTATCAGTAATCATAAGGGTTGACAAAAGACATTTTCAGACATGCATGATCTTAAAACTTTCACCTCTTTTGTGACCCTTCTCAGAAAGCCACTGGAGGGCACACTCCACTAACATGAGGGAGTAAACCAGGGAGAGGGAGGGAGACATGGGATCCAGGAAACAGGGATCTGACACAGGAGAGGAAGTTGGTGGGAATCCCTGGGATGGTGGTGAAGGGGCATTCCAAGAGGCGGCCGTGCAGCAGACCTTACAGAGTCCTGATTAGAGCAAGTGGGAAGTTTCTGGGAGAAACTTACTCGAGATTAGGTTGATAAAATGTCTCATGTGTTTGGGCATTTTAAGAAGAGATTTGCAAAACTGGAGGAGTCTCTGGCGATGAATGATCAGTTTCACCAGACTGCTGGTGTCTCTGAAATGGGACATAATGAGGCTGATTCTGTAAGTATCGGGAAGCTGGATTTTGCTGCCATTATTGAAACAATTTACCGTTAGTGAAATGGAGGAGGGAGGCTGAGATAAGTCTGTCATGCACAGGAAGCAAAATAGAAAAGGGCATCTCCCTTTTTACTCTTCTGTCGTCTGTCTCTGTCTGCCCCCTCCCTGCGCAACCCCCGCCCCACCTGTTGTTAGCAGTACCTAATAGGCTAGCAACTGGCAAAGGAGAAATGTGGTCTCCAGAGTCCAAGTCACAAAGTAGCTCATGGAAGAAAGGGGGTGGTATTTGAAGCTAAGAGACGAAGCTCAATAACTGGCACCCAAAAAATATGGAAGATAATTTCTTTTAATTCCAAGGAAGACAAAAAGCTCTTCAAGAAAGGGTAAGTAATTTGAGTATACTTCTAGGTTCAGTAAAGAGTAGCTTTTGTATTGTCGTTATAGTGCCAATACTAAAGATCATTGAACCAAAATTTCAGTGTAACTATGTGAGCCAGGTGGAGGGAATAGGAAGTGTGGGTATGCTTGGTGGTAGAGGGGCAATGAGAAAGTTACATGCATCTCTTCTGATGCTCCAAGTCAGCAGAGAGTACCTAAAAGGAAGAATCAATGCAAGTTGGCTAGAGATGTGGAGGTAAATATAAAAAGACGCAGCTAGAAGAGTTGGAAGTGGTACCTTGGGGAAGCAGGAATGGTGGGGGGACGGGGAACAGCTGTGTTTTGGAGCAAGCCCTGCTGAGCACCACAATCAGCGCAAGTGCCTTTGACAGCCCCTCTGCCTGTTTCTTCCTCTCCCCAGCTGTGCTCAGTGGTGGCAACTGCTGACAGGGAAGCTCATAGCCAGTCGTTGAGAGATCGTGCTCTTGAGCAATAAAGGAGCACAGAGCATTGGTTGCCTAGAGGTGATGCAACCAGTGTTTCTCAGACAGGTTGAGAAAAACCTATCTAGTGAGAAAACCTATCTAGTTGAGAAAAACCTATCTAGTGAGAAACAGTTTGTAGGTTGGGCAGAACACCAGGCAGGTAAAGCAATCAGGAATCACAGTTGTGGGAAAGAGCATCTAGCAAGAGCGGCAGCTTCCCAGGTCATTGTGAGAATGGCACGATGCTCATCGCACCAACCCAGCCTGCATCAGGGGCTGACAGCCCACCATTCACCTTGCTAGGTGGCGGAGCCGACCCAGATCCCCTCTGTCTGAGGACAGCTTGGCTGTCAGCACCTGGGGAAGATAATGCAGTGATTAATGAGATGCTGGGTCTGGTCTTGGAGTCAGTGTTGAGCCTGAGCCTACTGACTTAGAGCCAAAGTCCCTTCACAGGTTCAATAACTACCAGTTCATAAGAACTGAGAGAAGCAGATGCCCTCATTCTTTGAGTAGTAGAGTGTCCATCCCAGTTTGCACAGGCGGAGGGCTGGAAAGAGCTCTCTAGCCTTTGAACATACCCAAATCCTTCTCGGCATACAGAATCAGGCCCCCAGTGTGCACACTTCAGTATCACACAAGCCCCAGCTCTCTAATAACGCACACATTTCTGTTGCAAATCCTCCTTCGTGTTCTCCGAGCCTGCCTGACTTCCAGCTTTCCCTCCTACATGATGACACCAACACCCAATGCCAGGCTTGGCCTTTCCTTAATGTGCCACCGGAAGGAATTTCCTGTCACTACAACAGTTGGCAAAAAAGGCAAAACAGGCCCCCAGGGAATGCTGCAGAGCCTGGCCAGCTAGAGCATCTTTGCTATCTAGATAGTGACAAAGACCAAAGGACAGTGAGTGACCTGGGATGGGGGAGGGGATCACAAATGATGTTTGCTTTTAACCACTGCGATGCCGCATGTTAACTTACCCATTGCGGTACTCTTAGAAGGAGCCGCACAGCCTGAAAGAGTTAAGGCCCCTCTGAACGTAGCCGTCCATGCTTAGCACTTGCCCTTGAGCTTGAGCGAGCCCAGAAAGCCCGTTCTGGGCCAAGGCCCGGTTACCCGCCGCCTCCCGTGGTTCATACAAGCTCCCACTTTTCTCTTCCAGATTATGATGTGTGCGCCGAGGCTCCCTGCGAACAGCAGTGCACGGACAACTTCGGCCGCGTGCTGTGCACCTGCTACCCGGGATACCGCTACGACCGCGAGCGACACCGGAAGCGGGAGAAGCCCTACTGCCTGGGTGTGTGGGGGACGCGCGGGTCTTCCGGCCCCTGAGGGGCGGTCTTGTCCACGCGGGTCTGCTCTGTCGCTCCTGCTTCATCGGCGGGACGATCGGAGTGTGATTCCTCCCCTTGCGTTCTCATGGTTGTCGGAGTTGTGCTTGTGCTGTCCCAGGGGTCGCTCACTGCCTGTCGTCACGATTGTTAAAACACACTATGCCCAAGGAATTGTGCAGGGCGTTGGTCGCAGTCAGATACTAAGTGGCAGTGACATAAAGAGCGGGAGAAGGGGAACGTCTCCAAGTGTGATCGAGAATCGTGGAGGACAGGATGCAAGGGGCCCAGAGCCTGAGCACGCAGGAAACATGAGACAAGAATGAGCATTGTCACAGAGGACGTGTCCACGTGGCAGACAGGCTGGGAATGAGTCCCCGAGCTGCAGCCAAGCAGAGGTGGCCCCCTCAGTGGCCACCAGCCTGTTCCTTCCTCCTCATGGACCCGGCTTTCCAGCCCTGCACTTTCCAGCCCTGTACTCCCTGAGGTTTTGAGGCAGGTTTATGTCTAAATCTGGAACCACGTGTTTCAAAGTGTGGTCTGCTTGTGGCTAACCTGTCTGAGAAACATCTCGGGGGTCCTTGCTTTAAAAAAAAAAAAATCTTGGCCTCCCCCTCCACAGCTCTTCTAGTGAACCACAGCTCTGAGGGTGGGTCCAGAAATGCATATTTCCTTGAACAAATCGGAGGGTTGCTACGCATGGTGAGGGTGAAGAACCAGCTGGAGGGTGCACTGGGAGACTGGCAGGTAGACCCCAGTGGAAGATAAGCTAGCTGTGACAAGCAGCCCCTCTTTGCCCAGCAGGTGCTCTAGGGGCACCATTTAAGAGAAGTCGTAGGTCCCCTGGCTTCTCCCCATCAGCGTCTGAGAATAGTGCCCCACACTGACGAGAAATGGGATTGCAACACCAGATGAACGGAGCTGAGATCCGTGGTCGCCTCTGCAGAGAGCATGGGCCATTCTGTACCTCCCAGGTCCCAGGCACGGGGCTCTTGTTTCAGTTAGTGGTAGCTACGGGTCCCTGTTCATCTCATCTGGGGGACTTGGGGACCAGAAGAACTTGGAATCTACTAAGGGTTTCATCTCTTTCTCTCTCTCTCCTTCAACCTTGTTCTCTCTCTCTCTCTCTCTCTCTCTCTCTCTCTCTGGGCAGTACAGGCAGGTTTGCACTTAAGTTCAGGGCAGGCAGCCTGGAGGAACTACAGAGGGGGACCCAGCTGTGACAGCCGTTCTGTAGCCGATGTAGTACATACTGCCAGGGGAACATCCAGATGACCACCCTCCTGTTGGCCCCCTCGGGGCCAGCCAGAGCTGGTCATTGGCAGCTTGTCCAGCAAGTGGCTGGGCTGTGTCTGCCCAGCACCTGTACACAGTCTGGGGCTGCATGCCACGGTTCCCCCCACCGCCACCCGGAGTCTTCAGCCAGCAAACAGGAAATGGAGTTGGGCCTCCCTCCCTTGCCAGAGTGGGAAATGTTTTTGTTTCCACCCCACACAGCAGGGAAGAAAATCTGTGATGTGTGTAGTTAACAGAGGCTCCTAGTGGTGACTCGCTCAAGAGTCGCATGGCTCATTTCCACAGCTCCTGGGACGTCTGATGGGGTCACTGATGAGGCAGAAATTTCCTGGGGCAGACTCCCCGTTATACCCATGATGACTATTTTCTTTTATTAGAAGTATCTTTTCCCAGGTACCATCCTGTGTCTTAACTGGGAAGGAGGCATTCCTGAGTGACCCTCGGGTCACCGTCACGCTGTTTGGAACTTACAGCCATGAAGGGAAACTTAAAAACCCGCAGCACACTAGGGTCCCTCTGAAAAATCGCTTCTGTAACGTTTGCTTCTCCAAGTGTGAGTTCACTGGGTGTCTCATTCTCTCTTCTGAGAAGCCTGTGAAGTATCTAGGGCAGCTTTGTCATCGTTTCCTTAGTGGGATCTCTGAAGGTGGCACCAAGCCATGTGACATGGCGGTGGCAGAGCCACAGCCAGGAGCCTCATCACCAGCCAGTCCGTAACCACGGTCACACGGTCCAAAGTGCTGCTTTCGTGGGTAGCCCTCATTTCCAGCTTCCTCATGTGTTCCAGGCTTCTCTGATCAAGCTCTGGCAAAGTGTCCTTTGTAGACATTAACAGAGGGGCCAAGCCCAGTGTTATCTGTTGTGTTGGAAGTGAATTCTCTGAAACTGAGCATTCTCTGCATTTTGTTCAAACCAGATATCGACGAGTGTGCCACCAGCAATGGGACGCTGTGTGCCCATACCTGTGTCAACACCTTGGGCAGCTACCGCTGCGAGTGCCGGGAGGGCTACATCCTGGAGGACGATGGGAGGACGTGCACCAGGGGAGACAAATACCCCAACGACACTGGTAAGTAGGACAAGTGTAATTATCTGCCTAGTTATATATATGTTTATATAATATATATAATCAATTTGGAGGCTTACGTATTATGTGAATATATATCTTTAAGTATATTATGTAAATATATATAATTATATATCTATAATTATGTTATATAAATATGAGTATGTTACGTAAGTATATATGTTATACAAGTGTATGTTATGTAAGTATATATTTATATAAGTATGTTATACAAGTTTATAATGTAGTGTAAATAATCTAATACATGTTATATATCTTAATAGGGTACCCAAGTGCCTATAATGTATAATTGTGTAAATATATAATGCACATGTATAATACGTGTCTTATAGAACACACATATATATAGACACTTGAAAGCCCAACTAGGTTCCTCAGGGAACAGTGGGCAGGAAGGGGCACATATGGTGGATGAGACCTGGGTAAGAGAACATAAGTTCAAACTCCTTCTAAGGAGAGAGAGGAGAATGACGCCCTTTGGCATTAGGGTTGGAAGTGGTGTGTATTGGGGAAAACCCCCCACCAAGTTGAGTTCATGGAGAAATCAGTAGAGCTTAGTCATGTGTTTAGACAAAGTAGGAGCAGAGAAGAGGCCAGAAATGCTGTGTTCACTCAAAATAGGCTGAAATATAAATATGAAACATTTCCATGTAAGGTAACAATTTGCATCTGCGCTACTCAAAGTATGGTCCATGAACAGGCAAGATTCATGATTGGATAAAAACAAATTGAGAGTGTTTAGAAATTTTTTATACCACTTTGACAGAGGAATTTTGTTTAAATCCAGAAGTTTATGATTTTGTTTTATATCTTACTTTTCTAGCAATTCATTTTTTTTATTTTGCATAAGTTTCAGTCCACAATCAATTGGAAAACTTCTAAAAGCTGGAACTTCAGCACAGAGTTGAGAAATTGTTCGCATTATGTCAACTAGATTCAACTGAGGTGTCTGGTCTCTCAGGCAGATGATTGGCCTGAATGTTGAGTTGCTTCGTTATTTGAGTTTGGAGGATAAAAGAATGAGGGGGAGAGAGGTAAAGGGAGGGGGTAAAAGGAAAGAGAGCCCCAAAACTGATGTCGACACTTCAGGGAATGCCTTGACGGGCAATCTATCACCACATGCACTTGTGAAGCAACTCTGCTCTCCCTGCCAAGTTGTACGTGCCAGCCTAGCCATTAAAATTGTGGATTTTAGCTTATATAGACCAATGTCAAGAGCCTTCCAGCCAGGATGACCTTTAGAGTAAGATGGATTCCACCAAAAATAGTTGGCAGGACAAGTTCCCTGGGGAGAAAGCCCTGAGGCTGGCTCCCCCACGACTGTGGGCTCCTGCACCCACCACTTGCAGTGCAGGAAGCTGCCGTCATCTTCCCTGGGGACAGGAAAATGGCTGGAACGCTATTGGGAGAGGTTAGCTGGGCCCCGGGCCATCCCCGGGAGGGAAGGGGGTTCCCAGGCAAATCACATGGACCAAGAAATGCAGGGAAATGAAAAAGCCAGAGCTGTCCGGGCACTCAGGAGGTGGTGATTCTTGGGTGTAGCCACAGGGGTGGAAGGCAGCCACCAGCAGCTGACAGCACACAGCTGGGGACCAGCTGCCTCGCATGGGAAAACTACAAAGCGAAGTTCTGAGGAGCAACCGGGCTGAGCCATGAGGGGGCAAATGCAAAATGCCTATCTGGGGGCAGCTGAGATTTGGGCAGTTTGGGAGCGTTTGAATGAATTAGAGGATGTGGTGACGCTTTTTAAAGCCTGAAATATGTGGAGCCTGCCTGCACAGAGATGTGCATAAAGCAGAGGGTGGTCTTTTTGATTATAAGGGTTGGAGAAAAGTAATGTTTACAGACCACTTTTTTAATTCAAAATTAAAATCACTGCGTTTGGTCCTGTGGTGGAGAAGGTAGGGGGTGGGGGGAGGCACCTGCAACTACTTACATCTTAGAATATGTCCTTTATTGAAAGGAAGAATCTCACTGCCAAATAGGGTGCAGCTTTTTAGCCACTAATCTATTAGGCCTACTTGAGAATTATTAATATTGAGAATTATTAATAGTCACAAGAAAGCAGCTTTCTCATTTTTCGTTTGGGGATCGGATTTCCAGCTGTGCTCTGAGCCAGGTAGCCCATGCACTGTGGGCTGCCCAGCCTGGCAAGTACGGTTGCCTCTTTGCCCCACATTTATATACAGGTGAAATGCCATTTATGTGGGCATAAAAGGCAGCCGTGAGCAACTCGGTCCAGAGCGTAACCATCGGGAACAGCAGCAAGACACTGACTACTGAGGCTCAGGTTGAGATGCAGTGTTAGGGACACAGAACTGACAGGACCTGGCCCCACCCACACGGGGCTCTCGCCCGGTGGGGTAGAGCAGTCTGTGGGAGGCAGGGAAGCTGGGTGGGGTTTGCGGAGACTAGTGTAAGGTTTCAGATGCTGAGTTCACTTGTTCCTTGATCTCAGCCTCCATCTGCTGCAGCAATTCCTGTGTTCTCCACCCACTGTCCTCTTCAGTGTTGAGACGGTTTATTCCTGCCCACAGTGGCTTTCCTGGGAGATGTCCTTCTGTTCAATCGAGAAAGAACCATCTGGTGGTTATACCGCTGAGCTTTGTTGTAATACAAAACTCACTGCAGAGATTAGACTAGGCTGGGGGTCCTCTCTTCTTTCTCGTCCCTCATCCTCCTCCTCTAAATATAGCAATTACAAATAGTTAAAAAAACAAAAAAACCTGATGACACCACTGTCTGCTACAACACTCTCCCAGCAGCGGCCTTCTAAAAGAATTTCTCAGTATTTGTCCGTAATTAGTCTCCACTGAACTCACCGCATATGCACAGAGGATGGTTTTATATTTTATTATGAAAAACATAACACCAGTAACTACAAATATTTGAGGGTAGAGACTGAGAGAAGTAATTCATATATATAATTAAAATTATGTGTGAGAAAGGGCAGGAACATTGTATGTCCTGAATGTTAAAGTCATAACTCAAGTGATTGGACCACTGAGAAGGTGGGGGCTGGATTTGATCCGGGAAAAAAAAAAAAAAAGCCAGTGCCTCCACCCTCCATCAAAGTGGCCAGTGTGGCCCAGCCGGGGCTGGGGGCCTGGAGGGAGTCGTTTCTTTAACAGCTGTGATGCCATGGCCAGTTCCTTGACTTGGCAGTTAGAAGAGCTGGTAACCAGAGCTGGTTCAGCATTAACCTAGCTGAGTGACTTTGGGCAAATCTTTGGGCCTCAGTTTCCCCATCTTTAGACAAGAAGGTTGAACTATATGAGCTTTGAGGACTCTCAAACCTTTTTCAAAATCTGATAGGATTTAGTGTATAAATAACACAAGCCCCACCAGCTCTGGACTCCTGTGCAGGCCTTACTTCTTTGTCCTCCATCTAAGTGAGTAACGAGACTCAAAAACATGCCCAGCCCCAACAGCCTCAGAGCAGAGACCTTCCCTTAGGACACCTAAAATCGGACTCAGCAGTAAGAAATGTCAGGGGCCGAAAGAGCCCTGGATTCTGGAACATCAGAGGCAGCTAAGCAGTGGGGACTAATGAACAAGCCTGATAGATCATCGTGGTCATTATTTTTGATGAGATAACAAGTATTGAGCATAACTGCATATGATCTACAATCATCTCTCCCCCCTCCTCGGTTTCATTTAATTTTTTAACTTTGCATTGTCCAATGTCTGTCATGTTACAGACATTCAAAGTCAAACACAGCCTCCGCTGGTTATTAGGAGTCCAGGGGGAGAGGAGGGGCCGTGGCCTCTGAGGATTGAAAGATTGCAGCCCACAGACTGGTGGAACAGCCCCGTGGCTAACAGGCATGCAGCCACTTGGGCTTTCTCTTTGAAAGTATGTGGCTGGAGCCAGTTTAGTCACCCCAGGGAGTCTGCATAGCACTGGGGAGACAAATGAAGGAAATGCTGGCTCCATAGTAATTAGGTTGCTGGTCTTTATTTTTCAACTTCTGTTTATTTTCTGATAACATGACCATGACCCGGTATCACTTCTTATGGTTCAAAGTGTCAGAAACGGCCAGGTGTTTCATATAACTTTCAAGCTCCACTAATCCATAGATCAGTGGTTCTCAACTTTGGAATCACCTTGGGAGCTTTAAAAAAAATGCTGATACTATTGTCTTGCTCTCCCCAGATGAGTGGGGTGCAACAGAATCCGTAAGATTTTTAAAGCCCCCCAAGGTGATTGTAATGTGCCACCAGTGTTGAGCGTTAACAGCCAGAGCACAACTCTGCACCATCAACTTTTTAAAGCAAACATACTTTGTTCATCTGGGACACTGCCCATATGAAATATGTTGTGAGCATTCTTTGGTTTTTGTAAGTTTATTAGATGTTACTAATATGTCTAAGGCATTGTAATTTCTAATGCTTCTTGCTTAACTTCAGGAACAATTAGAGCTCCATGCCCCCATGTGGCTAATCAATAATATTGCGCCTTTTAAAATCTGAACAAGTTGAAGCAAAAATGTTGAGCGATAACCTTGCCAGATGTTTCTCATAGACATGTGATCACAGCATTAATTGAGAGGACTGAAGAAATGCAGTCAGATGTATCTACCTGGGTTTCTAAATAAACTGGTAATGTAGCACACGTGAGGTTATTGTAGCCACACATTGACATTACTGTAGACAAATTGCAAGGGAGATTAACCCCAATTCATAGTAGATGGTGTGTTCCAGGTCTGTACATGCAAAGAAGGCTTGAGTCTTTAATTACCTTCAAAGAGCTCTATTCAAAGGTCCCTACTCCACATCTCTAATTTTGTAGGGAGCTTAATCATAAACAATGATGCCCATAACAATGAGTACCATGCATGGCTCACTTGCAGTAAACTAGGCACTATTCCGGGAACCTACATGTGTCACTGGCTTTGCTCAGCAGCACCAGGTGATAGGTGTTACCACCATTTAAGGAACAGGTAGTCACAGAAGCTGACTGATCCAACCTAAAAGATATTTGGTGGCAGCGTCAAGATTCTAATTCTGATCATCTGACTCCACCAGACTTCTGCTACCATGCTGTGTGCTCCTGTGCCAGTGGGAGCTTCAAGTCTTCTGGACAACATCACTTTTGATTCTCTGTGTTCTGCTAATTCCACAAAGGAACAGAAAATGGCCCAGGCATCTTCATGTCAGCAGTCACTAGGCAGAGCTGCTTCCCTGGAGCCTGGTTGGCAGATAACTCCCAGGTGTTCTCAACGGAGTTTCCAATAGCAGGTTCGCCGCAGGCCTGCACCCCTCCAAAATGGACAAATGGCCATTTGAGCGTCCGTCTGTGAGATACCAAGAAGGGGGTCTAGTTCTTCGGTGGCAAACAGTCTGGCATGTGCACCAAGAGCCCCTCTCCAGGGAAACCTGGAAGACCCAACCTGTGAGTGGGCCCCATGGTAAACGCTGCCTGGTTTCGGAGGGCTGCAGTGTGTATTTGGATAGAGAGGGCCTCCTGCAGCGTTTGATCTGGGTCCGGTGGGATTTAACAAGTAAAACGGAAGACAGGGCTTTGCAGAAGAGAGGAACACTAGAAGGAAAGTATGTGGGCCAGGAAGCATAGGAGATGGTGACACATTACCTGACTGTCCCTGGTCCACAGTCTCGGTGGTAGTGGTTATGTCACACAAACAGCATGCCAGGCCCAACACCAAAAACCTGAGCAAGGGGAGTTTACACCTTCCCTGGGTGTCAAACTGTCCTATCCCCCCCAACAGAATGCACACCCCCTGCAGCTCCTGGTCCACACTGCTGCCACCTTTGGCACAGACCTTGGCAGTCTGTGCCTGGTCCTCAGTAGCAAGACAACCTCGGTGATGAGTCTCCCCGGCACACGGGCTTGTGCACCCTGTTCCAGTGCTTGAAAGATAAGAACTGGCTGGATTCTTGGCTGCATCATTTACTTCGCCCATTTTTCCTTTAGCAAAAAGCGATATTGCATAAAGCCCGTGGAGTGCCCAACGCTCTTTCTACAAGAGGGCTTTGGGACCAGATGCCTTCCCCATCGCTGTCCTGGCTGGCCCCGGGTGGGGGTGTCCAGAGTGCCGGGCGCGTTTCCCATCCTGGCCTCACATCTCAGTGAGGTCAGCTCCCAGCCCACGACCACGCAACCCCACCTGGCCCGGTGCTCCCCCTGAAGACCCGGATCAGCAGGTGATCAAGACCAGCTTTGGGAGGCCGATGGCTTGAGCTTGGGGGATATTTATGAGGTGTGAACGTTGGCCCTGTGAGGGGAGTATAAGTCATGTTGGATTTATACAGCCTGTCTCCTGGAACGGCACTGATGGAGGGGCTGTGGTGCACGTTTTCACACATGAAAGGGGAAGACCAGAGTCTTCCTGGGATGTCTGAACAGGAACAGCTGAGCCCAAAGTACAGCAGGGCCCTCCTCCCTCTGTTCTCTCTTCCCTGCCCCTGGGGCGTGCTGGCCAGGCCCTGAGAACTGTGAAATCGCCAGCGCCTAGCCCACACACGTCCTGCTGTCGGCTGTACTGTCCCCGGCCCCCCCCCATGGTGTCTCTCTGGGCCTGGCCTTTACCCAGCCTCCCAAATGGAACCGAGCCCGTCTCCTTTCTCAGGGCACGAGGAGAAGTCTGAGGGTGCTGTGAAAGCCGGAACTTGCTGTGCCACGTGCAAGGAGTTCCACCAGATGAAGCAGACGGTGCTGCAGCTGAAGCAAAAGGTATGTGTTGATGGGAGTGGGGGGCACAGTGACATGTGGCAAAAGGGGGCTTGGCTGAGATAAAGTGGAAGAATGTTTAGGAATAATAAGGAAATTATCATCCACGTTGAGCGTTCGTGCAGCTGATGCCAGTGAGGTTTGGACTCAGGATGCTTTGCCCAACCATCCTGAAAGCTGACCATCTAAAGGGCAACAAAATACAACGACAGCAAGGACTGAGGTGGTGGTTAAAATAGGCACCAGGTGAGGGACACGTGGTGAAGCTGTAGGGAGAGTCGGCTGTGACTGTTACGACTACTTAGAAAATGAATGTGCAGACACGTGGTCCTGCGTGATTCTATTTTATCTAATATTTCATGTGTGTGTTACTTATAGAGAACTTCCTGTCTATGAATATCCATAAACTGGTGATGAGTTTCTGCAGCAGCTTTATTTTTCACATTTAAAAATTATAGCCCGTGCCTGTCTGAGCTCCCTGCACCTAGGAAGGCAGCCCATTGGGTACCTTGTGTCACCAAAACTGAGGACTGAGGCACTTCATAAAATGCTCCCTGAGTGCCTGGTGGCACACAGGATCTCCAGTGATGTTGTTATGCTGTGAGTCATACCCCTAGGGTGGATCTGGCGACCTGACTTCTTGAACAATTGTCCTGGACTCAGTATTTATTATATACCTAAGGCCAGTCACTTTGCTAGTTTGTCAGTGACTCAGAAATTGCTCCTATACTGATAAAACATAAACTTAGTGGTTTGTTTATTTGCTCCCACTCAAGGCTCTTAGTACATCAAAGAGGTGTATCTAATCTGTTTAACTTCGGCATCCATCTATTCTGAAGGGCAAAAGGGTAAGCATGAGACAGTGTCTCTTTTCCACATTCAGCAAACATGCAGCCAGCCCCTAATGAAAACCACAGCTACCAGTTAAACAAGCACATCAGCAGGCTGAGAAGAGAAACGACTTTGTAGACCTTTTGTGCATTGAAGACATGATCAACTTTAGCAAGATGTGTATCTCCTTGACATATAATCATGAGTTAAAGCATCGATTTAACCTTAAGTACCTTTGGTCTGGCAGGGAAACCAGGCAGAAAACCTTGCATGTGTATCAGTGTAAACACAGAGATAAAAATAAAACACATCCCACACAGATATCCCCAGGTTGAGCTTAGACTGATGTTAGTATTAATATTTACTGAGCAAACCCAGAGAAGGGTTCGTGGACAAAGTAAGTTTACCTTTCATAGGCTAGAGGATTGGGGATTGGGGCAGGCAGTTGATCAGTGTCTCGAGGCATGTAGCTACCTTCACTTTCCTTCCCTGGAAATCATTACAAGCTGTAGGGAAGTTCTTCCTAGCCAGGGTGATCTTTAGGAACAGTAGAGCTAAATATCACAAGTTGTTCAGAAATTCAGCTGCTCAGTCAATGTGTGGCTTTCCCTTAACCTACCCACAATATTTTTTATAATGCATGAAAAAAGAAATACTCAAAAGCTGAAAAACTTGTGTCACAGTACTAGTCACCCTCAAAGACCCTGCTGTAGAGCCACATAAAAATCTATGAGGTCATCTTAGTACTCCAATAACTCTGATGCAGTTGGGTTGGACTAGAATTGGTCTGTCTTATACCAAAGTCTTTCTAGAAATGTATTATGGCAATTCTGAGCTAATGCTGACATTCAAGGAACATTATACAAGGCAATTCATTTTTTAAAATACTTTCTAGAATGTGTTTCGGTCTGTAGTTTATGAAGCAGTTTTATATCCAGAATATTTATTCATCACCATAACCCTACGAGAAGGATGCTGATGTTTTCAGGTGAAGTAATTGCCCAGGAGGGCAGACCTAAAACCTGTTCTTCTCACCTCCACTCCTGTGCTGGTGTTTGGATCATTTTTTGATGTCATCTTGCTACTGCTAATGCCATCTGTTCATAAAAGGACGTAGGACATCTGCCCAAATAAACATTACCCAAGAAGTAGATACTAGGTGTCCCATATTGTGGCCAACCCCACGTTATAAAATGTGTGCGGGCATGTTGAACTGCCCGATGGATATACAATCAGCAAAATTCCAACTGTAGAAAATGCTACATGTCAAATGCCCTGGGTTCTTCAATGGATAAATTGTTCCCTTTTGCCAGTGAGGAAATGGAGGGTTTTTCGCAGATTCACAGAGTTTACCTGATGTCAAGAAATGCAAAGGTCATTCATTCATGTAGTCCTCTGGCTTCCCCTAGAATGCATGATCCAAGACAGGGCCTCAGTGCCTTTTAGTCCTAGTCTCAGAAGCTACCCACTATCACTTCTGCCCTGTGAGAAGCAAGTCTAGCCCACACTCAGTGGATAGGAAACTAGTCTCCACCTTGAAGGGGAGGAGTGTGCAAGAATTTGTGGACAGGTTTTAAAACCACCGCAGTCACTATTGCCCAGTTGTACTGAAGGTCAGCCCTGAGTGTGTAGGGGGAATTGTCAACCACATCTTGTCAACCATGTCTGATTCCCAAGGCTGAGAGTTCTTTAAGACCATGTCTCGGTCATATTGTATCCATAGAACCAGGCACGGGGCCTGGCACATTGTAGCTATCCAATAAATGTTTGAGATGTAAAGTAGTTAACAAATTGAGAGTATGAAACAGATCCTATTAATTATGGCAATATTAGTTCTGATGTCTAGGCAATCTGGAGCCTATCTAGGTCCCCCCACTAATTGGCTGAGGTTATCTGGGTTCCCCCACTAACTAGCTGAGGTTATCTAGGTTCCCCCACTAACTAGCTGAGTGATCTCATGCCAGCTGTTTTCACTAGGAAGCCTCAAGGTTTAGAAAGAGGCTCTTCACAGTCCCTTTTGGCTCTAAGTAGCTCTAGTGTAAAAAAAAAAAAAAAAAGTGTGTATATGACCGTGTGTGTGTGTATGTGTATATATATCACAGAAAGACTTTGCACCTTCTGCAAACAACGCAAATGCAGAGACTCTCCTTGGGGTGGAGCTGTTGCTTCTGACCAAGGTCTCCTCTTCTCTTTGCAGATTGCCCTGCTCCCCAACAATGCTGCTGACCTGGGCAAGTACATCACTGGTGACAAGGTGCTGGCCTCAAACGCCTACCTTCCAGGACCTCCTGGCCTGCCTGGGGGCCAGGGCCCCCCTGGTGAGTGTGGAGAAAGGCACGGGAGGGTGGTAGTCCCCAGCAAAGGCCTGCCAAAAGCTCGCTTTTAGTGGGGGCTGCACAGTGTTCTCCAGCTTCCATCAAGAAGAACCAAAGCAGGTGCCCAGGGAACCGCCACACGCCTGTGCATGGAGAGAGCCTTGGGAAACTGGGCCCAAAAGCCTCATAACCCATAGCAATTTGGGAGAAAAAGGTCATTGTCCTGGGATTGGATAAAATTCCTAAAGATCATTTTAAGTTAACAGAGAAACACAATGAAAACTCTTTTTTAACTTTATTCTGTAACAAATACAAAACAAATACAAAAATAGAGCAGTATTGTGAACCCCTCTGGGCTCATAACTCAGTTCTAACCACTCAGGTCCAGCCTTATTTCTGCTATTTCCCAATCTTCTTTCTACCTTCCCTTATTATTTGTTAACGTACTTTCATCTATACTTTTATACCTAGCTATGTGTTTTTGGTAAGTCAACCTTATTGAGATACAAATTATATATAATGTACTAATTTAAATTACAGTTGGATGAGTTTTGACAAATGTATTCACCCATGTAACCACGAACCTATATCTATATCAAGAAGATATAGAACATTTCCATCACCCCCAGAAAGGTCCCTTGTGTTCATTTGCAATCAGTCTACTTCCTCACCCCCAGCTCTAGGCAGCTGCTAACCTGCTTTCTTTCACTGCAGTTTTACCTGTTCTAGAGTTGCTTATCAATGCAGTCTTTTAGTATTTATTTTTTTGTCTTGTTTCTTTCACTCAGCATACTGTTTTGAAGATTCATCCTCAATAATTTGAAGAAAATCCCAAATGTCCTATCATTTCATCAGGAAATAAACAATGAGAACTTTAAAAAAAAGTTGTGAGGTGTTTGATATTGAGTCCCCCCATAGATAGATAGATAGATAGATAAATTGGTTGATTTTTTTCACACCAGCAAAGGAAGTGACATTCATGTTAGCAAATGATTCTGAACCAGTGAGTGTCTTAGCCCTGGTTATGGTTGCTTAGCGGTGTGCTAGGTGTTATGAACAACTTCCTGACATTCTAATGGGGAAGATGAGAGACACAGAGCAAAGGCAAATAGAGTAAAACAGTATCCACATGCCACCAAGAGGCTTCCTTCCATTGTGCTACTGGAGGTAAAAATATTTAGTTACACGAGGGATCTGGCTGCCTTCCAGAGAAGGGAGAGATCATGGTAGCCTGCGGCGGTCGGGGGATCTGGGGTTTGGTCTGGAAAGGGAAGACTAGTAGAATTTGTCCAAGCAGGAAGGACGTGGGCAGGTTTTAGTTTGAAAGGTCAGCAAGAACAAAAGCTCAGAGTACTTCCCAAAGGATCTGGGTTCTATTTGCTTCTCGTAAATTCTTCCCACTTACATCTTAATCTCTTGGTTTCCATGAAACACAGGCCTGGCTCTTAGTCTGTACAGAGAATGAGAACTGAGCCAGGGCTTTGGTTCATCATCTTGTTGACTCCTTTGACCTTGAGGTGCTCTGGGTCATGGTGGAGATTCCTCCAGCAGATGCCTCACTTCTAGATAGACTGAGGTCTCTCCTTACAAAGTGATTCTAGCAGTGTTCTCTAACCTTCTCTAAGAGAATATTCGTGCTTTGCTTCCCTGGAGGAAGTCATCTACAGGCTAGTCTGCATATGTCTAGAACAAGGACAGCTGCAGGAACAGGAGAGCCATTGGGTTTTTTTTTTCTTAATACATGGTTTGCCAGAATTCTGCCCTCTGGTTTCTAACATGGTTTGAGCTGTCCAGGGTCCTTGATGGAGCAGTGTGTGATTGAGGATAAGTGAGCATTTACGATGGACCCGACCTTTGCATGGAGAAATTCTGATCTAGAGTTTGTGATACCCTCTATAGACATTTATTGGGGGTGATTCGGAAGAAGGCAAGGGTGAAAAAAGGTACCTGGAGAGGAAGAGGAGAATGAGCTAGTGTACTGTGCTTAGGAGTTTGAACTGTATTCTGTATGCAAAGGGAGCAAGTTTTCTTCTCCCCCTCCTCAGACTTCAATTACACTTACTTTAGACTGTTTGATATTGTCCCACCTCTTTTGGAGGTTCTATTTTGCTTTTTACTTTGTGTTTCATTTGGATAACTATTGGCTTGTCATCTTTAAGTTCTCTGATTCTTTCTTTAGTTGTGACCAGTCTGCCATAAGCCTATCGAAATTTTTTTCCATCTGTAATATTGTGTCTTTTATTTCCATTTGACTTTTTTCCTTTACTTTATGTCTCTCTGCTGAAATGCCCCATCTGTTCAGGCAAGCTGTCTTTTCTACTAGCACCTTTAACATCTTAATAATTGTTATTTTAAAGCCCCTGTCTGATAATTCCAACATCAGGGTCACCTCTGAGTCTGGTTCTGCTGATTGCTCCATCGCTTGACAGTGGTTTTTTGTTTGTTTTGATTTTGCTTTTTTTAATGTGTCTTAAAATTTTGGATTGTATGCCAGAATCCTTTGCAGAGGAACAGTAGAGACCTGAGGTACGTGGTAACTACTCCTGGAGATGGGTACCCTCTTCTTTTGTTGGGCCACTGGCATGGGGCGCTGTATCAATCTAATGAATAATTGAGCTGGGTTTTCTTGTGACTGTATTTACCTTCAGTGTTCCATAATCTTCAGATTTTCAAATTCCTCCAATAGTAGGATTCTGTTACCTTATGCTTAGTGGGGCCTTGGATACCAATGGGTTTTTCTCAGTGTTCGTGCTCCACTCTCTGCTTTGAGTAGCCCCTGCACACCTGTGCCACAGATCTCTCTCCATGCTCTTGCCCTTCCCCCGGGGGTAGATTACTGTTGCTTATTACTCTAGACTAGAGTTGTGGGAGTAGGGGGCTTTTCTGTTCCCTTGCTCCAGCTGCAATCCTAGGCATGATCCATGCATCCAGACCTTGGGGTGAGATCTTACTCTCCGCACCTCCCAGCCTGCCTTGCATCTGTGGCCAGTCTCAGACAGGAGCACATTTCCTGCTGCTCCCCCAGAAGGGGCAGGTATTTGCCTGGGGTCTGTCTGCAAGAGAGAATTTGCTGATCCACCCCAGTGACTTGAGACGTTTGCACCAACGGGTTAAAAGTAGGAAAGTTATGTAGTAAGACTTGTTTTAGATTTATTATTCATATATAAATGTGAAGAGTAGGTGAGGATTGAACAAGAGTGGTAGAGGGGGAAAAGAGACTAGAGATGAAGCAAATATAAGGAAAGCCTCATATTTATTTTAGTACTCACTGTGTGTGAAATATTATACTAAGTGGGGTGTGTGTGTGTCTGAAATCTCATTTAATACAACTGCTCTATAAGGAAGATTTTTATTAACCCAGCTTTACAGTCGAGAAACTAAGGCTCACGTAGCTCAAGCACCTCATGTAAGATTCAAGCCTAAGTCTTTCTGATGCTAAGACCTGTACTCTTGCTGCTGTCCAGCTGTGGTAGCCCCTACCCTGCCGTGGGGTCCACTACTCTGCTGAGATGGAGGGGGTGGCACGGAGCAGGCAGTTACGAGACGTTAAAGAAGTAGAATGCACAGGAACCAGCCACTGGATAAGGAGGCTGTAGAAATAGGAAGACTCTCAAGTTTCTGGCTTGAGTGGATGGGTGACTGTTGGCCCGTGAAAAGAGAGGAAGATGGGGGAAGTCATTTCTGACCATGGTGAAATGTTGGAAAATGCCCATGGGACGTCCCAGTGGAGCTGTCAGAAGGCAGACAGCAGAGTGCAAAGAGAAACGGCTGCAGGGGCCCTGGCCTCTCATCAGCCAGGGCCCTTTGTCCTTCTTACCTACGGGCTGTGAGCTAATGAGGTGTTCTTTGATTACAGGCTCACCAGGACCAAAGGGGAGCCCAGGCTTCCCCGGTATGCCAGGCCCTCCTGGGCAGCCCGGCCCCCGGGGCTCGATGGGACCCATGGGACCATCTCCTGATCTGTCCCACATTAAGCAGGGCCGGAGGGGCCCCGTGGTCAGTATCTTATCGGACATCCACTTACTGTTTTGGGGCAAGTGTGTCTTTGACCCATGCTCTTTGCCTTCTGTTACATCAGACCCTTTTGTCTTGCAGGGTCCGCCAGGTGCGCCCGGAAGAGACGGTTCTAAGGTACGTCTTGTGAGTGGTCCTTGCAAGGCAGTAGCTTCTCACTTTCTACCTGCTGCACGGACATCCAGGAAGCTCAACAAGCACTGTTTACCATCCCCATTTTGTGCGTGGCAAAACTGAGGCACAGATGTACTTTCTTCCCTAAAGCTGGGAACAAAATCTAAACAGCTGTTTTCTTAAAGTATGAAACCAACCACACCAAAACTGCTCCTGGGAAAAACAACCACTATAAATTTTAAATAAGCCTCTGCATTGCGAAAGTCGCATGTGTTTTTCTCTTTGACCAGTGTTACTTTATAGGGTTGTTTTTCGTGTGTTCCCATTTCTGTGAGATGTTCAAGGGCCGGGAAGTTCCATTCTGTGCGAGTGGGTAGTTTCACTTTGAGCACCGCCTGCTATTTGCCTCGTAAAGAAGTCGGTGTGAGTTACTGTAGAGAGTTGTTATTCCACACGCTGCCTGGAAATACAGACATTCCTCTCGTCAGATATGGCTTGAAAATATATGGCTGAGAGACACTTGCCCCAAGCAGTTCTGTTCGAATAAGTGATCCCAGCTTCAATCCTACATGTGTTTTCTATGGAAAATATCTGTTGTTTTGTGCATGGAAATGGTTGTAGTGGGTGCATAAATAGAGACCATGGTGGTTCCATCCATGTGGCCCAGAAAGCTAACCCTGGCCTTTGTGTTTCTAGGGGGAGAGAGGAGCACCTGGGCCCCGGGGGTCTCCAGTAAGTAGCACTGTCTGTCCTGCCTTTCCAGTGGGAATGTTCTCAGGGATGCAGTTCTGATGAGCCTGTAAGTTGGTCTTAGAAGCAAAAGGCTCTTCCAGCCATCACTCAGCCAGCCTGAACTGAACTCTGTGGTTTAGGAAGAGCCACAGAAACTTTAGTAACTGGTTTGGATTTATTTTAAATTTGTTCTCTCTTGTTATTTTTTCCTTTTTTCATGGCTGATCTTTATTTGCAATGTCTTCTCTTAAGGTTCAAAATCCCAATACGCCATGAGTCTCTTTCCAAGTATATCATAAAACACCTGAAAGGACGAGGAAAGAAATCTTTGGCATTAAGTTATAACTCTGAACACTTGAGAATTTAGCTGCCTCTGTGACCCAGCAGGCCAAGTGACCATCACCTTCAATAAGTGCAAACACGTGCAGGGCTGCTTGGGACCTGAGAATAAATTGCATATGTGCATAGATCTGAGAGATTAAAAATGAAAATTAGCATCCAAAAGCACAGAAAATTCAAGCAACTCCACTGCTTCTGAAGAAGTTGGGGTCATTTCTGAAGAAAGACCAAGAGCCCTGGGAGGTGGGAGGTGTGTGTTCCCATCTCAACTCTTCTGCCTGTTAACTTTCTGACCTTGGGCATGTCGCTTAGCGTCTCCGGACATTCATTTCCCCACCTACACAGTGCCAGCAGTGGAGTCCGATCTGCCATGCCTCAAGTGGTTATCATGAAGGTCAAATGATGTCAAAGTACTGTGCCTCTCTATGCACTTTACCATGTAAGCCACTGTTCTAAGGTGGTAGCCTCGACAGCAGTGGTTGTGGTATGAGGATAACGATTTTACTACATGCTTTGATAGGCCCAGAACATGTATGTTTCCATATTTTTTTACCATGCCCAACACAGCACAACATGGAAATTAAGACTTAATAAATATTATATGATGGTAAAGGATGTTTAATACATAGAAAAATTAGGAAGCTTTGGTTTGGACCTTTCTAAGTTAATGAGAAATTGACATCTTTACAACACACTCTCAATTTCATTAAGTTTGCACTTAAAAGTCAGCCATCTGATAAACATCTTAATAATTTGGTTTTTAAAAAACAACAGGACACTTTTGAACATTTATGGTATTTACTCATTTAAATCCTCACTTAGAACCCTGTGAAACTCTATGAAGTATTATTATCCCCATTTTACAGATGGGGAAACTGAAACCCTAAGAAGTTAAGTAACGTGCCTGAGTCCACACAGCTAGGAAGTGGCAGAGATGGGATCCAAACCCCACAGAACCCCAACCTCTTAACCACCACTCTCCTGCCTTCATAAGTATCTTTCAGATTCCTTTGGAAAGTAACCTAGGAGAGTGATTCTCATTTTTTTTGTCTACCAGGTTTGATATAGCCTGGAGGTAGGAGGGAGGAGAGGTGCATATGTCACCAGAACTCGCATGTGTGACAGGGGATTAGAAGACACTGTGGCGGCTCCCCCAGGCCTCTATAGCTCCTTATGTCGACTCCACGGGGGCCCAGAGTTACTAGGACAGTAGTTACCAGCAAGCAGCATGACTAGCAAATCATGGAGCCCAAAAGGCTGTTGCTGTCTGTGCTATCCTAGCTTTGATTCCTCTGTGTGCGCAGGGACCCCCGGGTTCTTTCGACTTCCTGCTGCTTATGCTGGCCGACATCCGCAACGACATCGCAGAGCTGCAGGACAAGGTGTTCGGGCACCGGACTCACTCCTCGGCAGAGGACTTCCCTTTACCTCAGGAACTTTCCAGCTTCCCAGAAACCATGGACTTGGGCTCTGGAGATGACCATCCAAGAAAAGCAGAGGCAAGAGACTTGGGAGCCCCCACAGATTTTTATCCATAGCACAGCCCAGCATCTTCATGCCAAAGAAAGAAAGAGCATTTTCACCTGCAGTTAAATCATCTAAAGAGAAGAAAAACACCACTGGAGACCTAGAAAAGATACATTTCTTTAATCTTTTCCAGACTTTTTCCCTATTCCTCTTTTTCCAAATACTGTATTTTCAGAGTCCCCCACGAGACCTACCGCAGACGTGAGGGGAGTGAATGGCTGATGCATGTGATTCTCACTGAGGGTCAGTTGAGGTGGGCCGCATTGGGACTGTTCTTCTACATCTTATTTTTTCTGGAACTTCTGGATTTGAGTTTAGTGTCTTAAGATTTGGCAGAATACCAAAAAGGGAAAGATGGCAAGGTGAGCTGTAAGAAAACATGAGGCTATTTCTAAAAAAAAAAAAACAATGGATGTGTGTTGAAAATAGACTGTTACTGTTCTAGTATCAAAATTAGGGCTCTTCAACTAAAAAGCAGTGGGGAGGACAATCGTGTAGCTTTACCTTGGTGGATAATTCTTTTTTCTGTCCATCTAGTAGATTTTAAATATTCTGTCCTTTTATCCAACCTTGTTTCCCAAATTTGGTTTTAAAAAAGGAGAAAATTAAGGAGTGGAGATGAGAGAAGATGGAGAAGAATTAGCTATATATTTACTGCCATTTGGGTTACCACATCTTAAAATTCAAATACAGTGATTAAGGGTTCGTGCCATGCTTATCCATAAGTATCCTATTAGGAGAAGAATAAATCCTCTTTTTGAAAATCAGTAAAGGGATGAAATGCCCTGATTCCCATTAGAACAACAGGCTCCAGTTTTGCCAGGACATTTTAAAGCTATTTGATCTAAAGAGTGGGACCTCTCCATAAACCACAGATGATGTGTTAAATAAGGGTGTCTGTCCCTTAGGGAGAGGAGCAGAAGTCCTGGTTCTGACCACGTGCCCAGAAGGTCCCGTTAGGCCGTGATCCAGGCTGGGTCAACGTATGGTGGGACTTGAGGCTGCAAAGTGGTTGCTGGCTTGGGTTGTTGGCAAATGGGAAGGGGGACCTTGGTCAGGGACTCCCCTGAAGCCAGATTGGCAGCAGCAGGTAAATGTGCCCCCCTTGAGTGTGACAAGTCCTTGTCTGGGGCCAGCCAATCCTGCCACCATATTGAGAATAATGCACTATGGAAAGTTATCTTGGATGGGGTGGGGGAAAAAAGCCAGTGGTTTTCCTTGTTTGGAAGAAAATTCCTTCCTGCGATTCCCACTTTTCCTTAATTTTCTGTAATTAGTCCAAGTTCCAGTTCTTCTAGGCCTCTTCCTTGGTTTCCTTTTCTCAGCAGTGTGAGAAGCAATTGCGAAAAGGGTATGTTTCTTGCATGGAGTCAGAGCATTTTCTGAGAGCACCTCTGGGTCCCAGAGGGAAGAGTGTTCCTGGCAGGGCTTTCTCTGGATTCAGAGGCACCAGGAGCGAGAGACCTGCAGGACAATCTGCTCCTTTGTAATATCGGGGGAGAGGGCTGGGTGCCTCTCAGTTTCAACAGGCAGCTTACATGTTTCTTAAGCTCTGCCTTCTCACCGGACACACGAAATGGCTTTTTATCTACCTTTTCAGGAGAACTTCGCTCTTACATTGAGCTTTGTGTTGGCTCATGTTGGAGTTTCCCATTTTTCCATCCTGCGATGTCCCTTTATATTTCTGAGAAGTCTTTGGCTTTTTTTCCATCTTGTTTTAATCTCCATCATGTAACTCCCCTACTGTGAAAGCTTAAGGAAAGTCATTCTTGTTGTGTTTGATGTCACTCTTCAGTTTTTTTTAAAGAGTGGCAGGAAGGAGCTCTGATTGCAGGTGTCACCTGGCAGTAGCCTTCCTTCTCCTTCCTGTCACATCAGGAACGCGGGACTCGGGTCAGTCAGCGGGCGGCTGTGTCTTTTACACACACTTTGCTCCACTATTTCTTACTTATGCAAAATCCCCAGTGACTGTCCCCTGACGTTTTAAAAGTGAAAGCAAACACGTTCTCAATGCTCTTTTTCTAGCATCGTTTCCTCCCCATCAGTTTCTCCAGAATTCGACATTCATAGCAGAGGGCCCTGCCAACCACGAGTTTATGAAGAAATGAGCTGAACAGCTATTGATTCTCATCTGGAATGTCTTGAATGTTTGCCTGCAGGTAGAGCACAGTATTTAAAGGGTGAGGATGGATGAATGCTTAAAAAAAAGAAAAAAAACACTAAGCACAGGCTCTATGAAAGATGATTAAGTCCGTCTTTGATTTTATTTTAAAAAATGAGGAATTGTATTACCTTTTCTTTTTCTTGATAGTGAACTGTATCTAGAAATATGATCTTATTGTCAAATGCTCACAGAATTCAACCGAACTGCGTGTTTGGTCATAGGCTAGGATAATATGTTAAAAGAAAGAAAGTAGTAATATCTGGATTTCATGAGACTATTCTAAATGATAATCTCTAGCAAAATCACACAACACCCTGTATTTTATGTCAGTTTGCTGGAGCAGGTCAATTTGGAAAGCAATTATTAATTCTCAGATTTTCAAAACATGGACTACTACAAGACTAATATGTGCTCTGTATGCCCAAATTCATTTTTCAAAGGTAAGATATCATAAGGCATTTTTATTTCTAATGTATCTTTTAGCTGTGGATAGAAAACCTAAGCTTCACTGTCTAAACAGGACTTCTGCTTAAAACCTAACGGGAAAGCCGTTTTTTGGGTAAAATTTCCTGCAGTTTGACTAAGTCCCTTCGTGTTTCTGTTCCTCAACCCATTAGTAGAAATGTTGACTTCAGTTTTGTGCACCCTCCTGGCTAGGACTTAGAGTAGGACTTCATAAGTTGCCTCTGTTTTAGGCTGCTCCCTTTTCTCGCCTTCTGAGTTAATTCCCAATACCTGGCACAGGATTAATTGGCCAAAGTCATTTCTACTGTATAAACTCAGACAGGTGTGTCTGTAGGCTGACAGGTAACTAAGAAATGCTCATTGGTGTCGGGGGAAGGACGGGATTATTACCCCACCAAATACCAGGTGAAGAGAACCTTGGTTCTGGTCATGCTCCCTCTCCAAGGCTCCTAACTACTGTGGGCCCTGGGAGCACTGTTCCCAGACAATGCAGGAGGGCTTCTCCAGGCCAGGAATCACCTTGGGCTTTCAGGCAACAACTCCCCCATCATATTTTGGGTGTCACCCCCCTCCCTCTCTCTCACATCTCTGTCCCACAGACAGCCGTGGCAGCCTCATTCTGCAAACTTAACATCTTTCAGATAACCTTCCTGAAAAGGAAAATTATTTGCAGGATCCAGGCCAAACAACTAGTAGAATAGAGCCATCTAAAGTTATTAATAATGAATTCAGGGAAATAGATGAAATTTTTCCTGGCACAGTCAGCATGTATGTTTCACAACAAGTCAAAAAATAATTTTCCATTTGGAAAAAAAAACATACACAATGACCATAATTGTTAAACCATAAAATCTTGGACTTTACGTGCTCCTTCCACAAATGTTACTTTTTTAGGGAAATCATAGAAAAGGACCCTTCTACTCCCCAGGGGATCTCAGCATCCTTTGTTAGATTCTTAAAGCGAGTGCCCTGAGGAATTTCATGTGTGCCATGAGTTTGTGTTTATTTCACAGTGACTAGTCATATATCACAGTAGCTCTGTTGTTCATTATTTATACCAGCTCCATTTAACAGTCAAACTGGTATTAATATTCCAGCAGTTACGGATGTGATGCTATGAAGTGCTTTGGATATGATTGTATATGCTTTAATAACAAAGTTATTTTTCTTATGTGGCTCTACTGTGTTTTGTCCTGACGGTTCTGTGCAAACCAGTCATCTTTTTACCAGATGATTGTAAGGAGATACAGAGGCACATTTCTCTTAGCTGGCTGTACATTCTGGGTCGGCCACATCCTGAGGTCTGGGTGTGGTCTGAGCATTTGAGGCTAAATCAAGGTTTGAAGACCCAAGTACCACTCAGTCTGGGTCTCAGAGGCCCAATTCCCAGCTGAGACGCCCAGCGTGGGACTTCAAGAACTCTTGGGGGCTTGTTGGAGGTGCCTTAAGAGCTCACAAAGGAGAGGCCTGAGGATTCTCTGTGCCCTCCACCCCCAACACTGCACCCAGAGTGCCTCGGTTTTCAATGGGTTTTCTGTTTTAGATTAGAATTTCACATAAAATTCCTTTGTTGGGGGGGGCGGGGCATGCAATGGTGCACACCTGTAGCCTCAGCTACTCAGGAGGCTGAGGTAGGAGCATCACTTGAGCTCTGGAGTTCAAAGCCAGCCTCGGCAACATAGCAAGACCCTGTTTCTAAAAATACTTTTTTTTAAATGTGGTGCTTTCCCCAAAAAGGACAGAAGCCCCAGAGGCCAGTTTGCCTCTCCTTGAATAAAGCAGGTTTAAAAAAAAAAAAAAATGTCCTTTGAGGGTGATGAAGGGAAATTGACTACCTTAAAAAAAAAAAAAAGTTAACTAGGACTGGGGGAAGGAAGCCCCAGGAGTTGGGAGCTGAAGTCCTCTCTGTAAGGAGAAGAAAAAGAGAAGTCTCATCACTCAGACCCTAAGGGAAGATGGAGTTATGTAATAAAAAGGGACATGGTTACTTCTAAGGGGCTTTAGCAGTTCTTAGCAGGATGCTTTTTGTGTCTTGAAGTTAACGCATATCTGTACATTTCACTTTCATTTAGTCAATGTTTAAGCGCCTGCTGTAAGCCAGGCGCGGTGCTATGCATCGGGAGCAAAAACATCATGATCCCCACCCTCCTGGGGATTTTTGGCAAAACAGATAAGAATCCTCCCAGACAAAATAATCACACAAATATGCAGTTACAAACTGCAATAAGCTCCATGAAGGAAAAGCGTTGGGTGCTCCAAGAGCCATGAGGCTCGTGCCAGCAGGACCCGCCCTTGGCTCCCCCGTGCACCCACCACCCCACCACCCCCCATCACACAGAGCAGCCACAGCAGCTGCACACGACCCCAGGGCCCTGAACAGAGACCGGCTTCGCAAGTGCTCTGGGTGAAGCGGTGGATGATGGAGACAGGGGAGACTGATTCATATGTCATGTTTCCTGTCCTCTTCACGTGCTGAAAGCTGGGTGAACACCTGCCCTCACGGCCTCGTCACTGTGCAGTTGCTTGGTAACATCATGTGCTCTGTTCTTATTCCCAGCAAAATTTGAGGCTTGTTTCTTCCCAACCAGGACACTGAAGTTTAGAAAAAGCTTGCTGTGCTTTTGAAACACCCCAGCTCAGCTGCGTGTCCAGATGTTCCCAGCCTCACTTACTTCTGGATGCAAGGTCACAGGGTGGCCAAGGGGGAAGCAGCCCCCAGCCATGGGGCTGTCTACAAGGACAAGGGAACTCTGCAAGGATATGCGGCTGGCTGCAGACGGATTGTAAGATCTGGGGAACTGGTCAAGGGGTGTATTCATTTCGTAGTTGCCGTAACAAAGCGCCACAAACTGGGTGGCTTGAAACAACAGAAGTTTATTCCCCTCACGGTTCTAGAGGCTAGAAGTTTGAAATCAATATGCTGACAGGGTGGAGCCTTCTAGGGCCTCTTAGGGAGAAACCTTCTCATGCCTCTCGCCAGCTTTTGATGGCTGACCACACTCTTGGCATTCCCTGCCTCCCACATCACGTGGTGCTCTGTCCTCCCTGGTCTCTGTGTCTATGGCTTCACATGGTGGTCTCCAGTGTTCTCCAAGTCTTCCATGTCTCTACTTGCTCTTCTTATAATGACATTAGTTATTGGATTCGGGGCCACCCTACTTCAGTATGGCCTCATCTCAATTTAATCTGCAAAGACTCTGTTTCCACATAAGGTCATGTTCTGAGGCTCCAGTAGACATGAATTTGGGGGAAACACTATTCACGGTACAAAAAGGAATTTTATCACCCTGCTTATTTCCTTTAATAGTATTTTTTTCCCAACCTGAAGTTCTTATTTTGTTCACTTCAATCAACGCAAATTTATTGAGGATCAAGGACAGAGTAGTAAATGGTACAAAGTCCCTCCTCTTGTGGAGCATAACTTCTGGTCAGGAGGAGAGACAGAAATATATGTATCTACCAGGGTTCCCCCCACCATCTGCCCAACACCCAATTAATGTTATTCCTATATGTGCTCTTAGGCGTTGATCAGTGAGGGCATGTTTTAATTCAGGTGTCTTTGCACAGGCGTTAAGTTAATGAGCTGCAAGTATTGATGTGATGGATGACCTTGATTAAAGGATAGAGTATAGACTGCCTTGATAAGTAAGTAACCAGCCATATCATACGATCTGCAGTTTTCAAATGTTTTTGACAATGACCCACTGGGAAAATACATTTTACACAATGACCCATCACTCACACATATGTATATATAACTGAAACAGAAATTTCACAATACTTACCTTTACTACGTAGAATGTACTCTCATATTTTCTGTATGCATTTTGTTTTTCTTTTTTTAAATCCTGGTCACAACCACTAACTTCATGATTGACTTACTAATGGGTAGCAGCCCACAGTTTGAAAACCACTTGCCTGGATCAGTACTTCTCAAAGTTTTTAGTGCATGTGAATCATTTGAGGATTTTCTGACAATGAAGATTCTGATTTCGGAGGGTCTGAGGTTTGCCTTCTGGCAAGCTCCCAGGTGATGTCCACACTGCTGTTCCGGGAACCACACTGTGAGTAGCAAAGACTCTCATCCCTCCTGCAAAAGTACCTGCTCTGGATTTTAGACAGGAGCAGGAGAAAATTAGATTAATTGAGAGCTCTGACAAGAGTCAGGAATTCACATATGGCTGTTATACCTCAGTTATTCAATCGTTTACGCCTGCCACTATTTAAAAGTATAGTTTCCCTGGAAAATGGCACATCTTAAATACCACCAAATAAAACTTGCCCCTCCGTTAGCATTTTAGCAGGAATCAAGTTGATAGCCGGCTGAAGGGAACATGGGAGGGTGAGACACAAGCCTCGCCTATTGCAAGCTCCTGGCCCAGCCTGAGCCCTGGCCTTGCCATGAGTTGCTGTAATAATACTTGAAGGCCAGTTCCCAGGGATGGGAGGGCAGAAAGGAAGTCCATGCAGCCTGCTGACCCAGCCAAGCTCGATTCACCAGCTGTTCTGCACGATGTCGCTGTCACCGGCATCCCCTCCCTGGCGACTTAGGGACTCCTGATTCTTGTCCATTCCAGCGAGGTGACAACTTATGTTCTGAATTCCCACTTCTCTCCAGTCTGTTTTCTGTGGCTTTTTATCCTCTTCCATCTCTAGCATCACTGCCAACCACACTGGGAATGGGAGCTGGGTGGGAAAATGATTAAACCAGAGGGAAAGTCGTATCTATGGAGTCGTATTTTGCTTTATAAATAGTTTTTGTGATATATGAGGATGGAACGGTTTTCCAAGTCAAGTTTTGTTTGTTTTGTTTTTAAACTGTAACGCGTGGGCGTTCTTGGCTCTGTCTCCCTCGCTGTAACACAGCAATGTGCTGGACCTGCCCCGACTCTCCTTGGACGTGGCTGTGGACCTTCTCCCCCTCGTGCTCCGGAGAGAATGCACAGCATCTCGCTAGACTGCCACCATGCCGTGTCACTGAAGGACCATGCAACGTGGAAGGAATACTTCTCCCGTGGACTCATGGGGTCATTTATTTATAATTCAGTAAAAATCTCAGCCAGAACCAGCGGAACACATATATGGCTACAGAGAGCCATATGTGGGTAATTTGCCGTGTGTGGGGGGGGGAGGGAACCTGGAAAAGAGAAAGGTGCTACAAATTGAATTAGGCTCAGATTATTCAGAAAGGAAATAACAGCTGGAAAACATTTCAAAAAGAGGTCCCTTCAAAAGCGCTTTCCGAGAACAGCAGCCAAATACATTTTCTTCCAGGGCTTATTCTATGGTGCTGTTGGCTGCTGAGACCCAATGCCACCAGCCAGACCGACACATGCTTTGTGTGTAAATATTCACATGAGGTGGGATGAAAGTCTTTGGGTTGATAAGATTGGATTTGGGTGTTCCAAATAAGTGAAAATAGTCCCCAAGATACTGGCTTTCCCAGCTACACAGATGCCTTTATACCAAGGATAAAATCTGTGATCTGTGTGGAGGGAACTGCTTTCTCTTACTGAGTCTTTCTTGAGTAATCAACCACGTGCCTAAGTCTTCCTCTGTGTGTCCCCTGATTACTGGACTCGAAGTCCCACGTCAGTGTCTCATCCATGGTCAGATGGGACTGGGGGCTCCTGTGCTGCCCCCCACACTCCTATTTTGCAGAGAGGTGCCCAGGCATCCCTCCCGCAGGCAACAGTTTGTCTTTTGCTTGATTTTATGAAAGGAGCCAAAAAGAGGGGGATTCAACTAAAGTTAAAAACCATTTTCTATCGCCAACTGATTTAGACTTTTCAGTAAGTCAGTGAGAGAGGGGATATATTTTTTAACTAGTACTTTCAAGTCCACCTCATAGTAACTTGGGGTTTTACTTTATTTTTATTTATGCATTGTCTTTTTTTAATCTTTCAAGTCTGCATGGGTTCAGTTCAAATGCCCAAGAAGCTGTGGATCTGAAATTTTAAGCAAATTCCTTTGTCTTTTTAAGACACAGCATCGTATCCCCGTTAGCACCATTCGTCAGAACTCTGCGCCGGGTTTTCAGAAGAAACATCTCTGCTGCAACCATTCTGGTATTTCACAGCTGATGTTGCCTCCAGGAATGCATGTGAGGAAGTCCAGACATAGGCAAAGATTTCCTTCAAATGCCAGGGGAAAGTGAAAAATGAAAAATGTGCGTGGCAAACCAAATATTGGGGTCATTTGGTTTTTAAATGGGAGGGAGAAATACATACATGTGTGGATTGGTCTACAAAGATTCACAATTCTTTGATGTCGGGCCAGTAATCAAATTATGCTGTTGGCATAGATGTCCAAATATCTCCATAATTATTCTTGATTGAGGTGACTCATTTGGGGGCAGGTGGATAAAGGGATGGAAAGGAAAAAAACAAAATGATTTTTTTGGCCGTTTTTATCTAATTCTGATGTGTGAGTTCGTGGAGGTCAGTCTGTGACACCATTGAAACATTTTGTATGTATTTTATGATTTTTAGAATCTTTTAAAAATCAATATTTAAAATATGATGATGATTGAGTGCAGTGGCTCATGCCTGTAATCCTAGCACTTTGGGAGGCCGAGGTGGGAGGATTACCTGACTGAGGCCAGAAGTTCGAGACCAGACCTAGCAAGAGTGAGACCCTGTCTCTACAAAAAGTAGGAAAATTAGCCAGGTGTAGTGGCATGCATCTGTAGTCCTGGTTACTCAGGAGGCTGAGGCAGGAGGATCCCGGATTGAGCCCAGGAGTTTGAGGTGGCAGTGAGCTATGATGATGCCACTGCACTGTAGCTGGGGCAACAGAGCAAGACTTTCTCAAAGAAAAGTATGATGTCTATCATGTGACATCATTAAAATAGTCCTATGGGGTAGGGGAAATGGGTGGGAATATAGATAATATTGTATATGTGCTGATAATTGTGAAAGCTGGGTGGTGGGTACATGGATGGATGTTATTGCTGTGGTATGGACGTGTGTGTCCCCCCCAAAAAAACTCACATGTTTAAATTCTAACTCCCATGATTGTGTTAGGAGGTGGGGCCTCTGGCTAATGAGATTAATACCCTTATAAGAGAGACTCCAGAGAGCCGCCATGCCCTTTAGCCATGTGAGGACACAATGAGAAAACATCTGCCTATGAACCACAACGTGGGTCCTCACCAGACACTGAATCTGCTGCCACCTTGATCTTGGACTTCCCATCCTCTAAAACTGTGAAAAATAAATTTCTGTTGTTTATAAGCCACATGGTTTGAGCACCTGGAACACGCCAAAGACAGACTTATCCCAACGATTTTCAGTTATGTGAGCCATTGACGTCCCTTGCTGCCTAAAATAGTTTCAGTTGGATTTTTGTGGGAGTTGTGACTGCAGCATAATTTAAGCTGTATATTCATACTTCCTGGTTGTTCTCACGCTCACATTTCTGAGTGATCATTAACAGTGGAACGCATCGCTGAGCTGTTAGAACATCTAGTATGGGCTACCTGCCATCAGAAATGGAGAAATGTGTGAGACATAATATTTGTGAGATATAATCATCCAGGAAAAAAGTAGTGGTTAGAATATACCCCACAAACATTTTAAGAAGGGATCTGCTCAGGGACCGTGTGATGCTGTGACACTACATGGAAGTTTACAGGGCCTCACACTGAGTTGTTTTTGAACTTAAGGCATACACGATAGGAGCTTTTCAGTAGGACTGCTTCAGTTCCCTAGAACACACTTGATGTTGACTGGAATCCATGCCCAATTCCTGGGACATATCTATGACCCACAAAGAGTGCTTTTGTGTTCTATCCAAAAGACATGACAATGTGCTCTCTTTCAGAGAATCACCTGCAGTCTCAGAAGTCTTCAAAGTGGGTTGCATGGAATAATGTAAAGAATTATTAAGCAATTCTAAACGTGCTCACTACACAAATGAGCCACAAGATTTATCGTAGCTGTTGAATATTATTAGAAGTGAGAAAAAAAGAGAGGTAAATCTCTCTAAAGAACTGGCCCACAAAACTCAGGCAAAAGACTCAGGTAGACCTGGGAAACCAGAAATAATGTAGGTGTGACCTATAGCCCTTAAAATTGGGTCGTAGTGGAGAATGCTAATTGTCCCTAACTCTCTCCCGTAGTAATAAAATTCCTGGTCTGTAGCTGAGCTCATGGCCATCCAAAATAAAGACTTCATTTCTCAGCCTCCCGTGCAACTAGAGATGGTCATGTGACTAGGTACCAGTCAAGGAATGTAAGCAAAATGTTATATTTAACTTCCAGAACCTGTCCTTAAAGAAAGCTCTTCCTCCTCCCTTCTGGTGGGAATTTGGATGTGATGTTTAGAGCATAAGCAACTATTTTATGCCATGAATTGGCCCATTAAGAATGGCAAAGCAGAAAGAAAATAGAGCCAGAGTCCCTGATAATCATGGAGAGATTACACCAATCATTGGCTGCCTACCTCTGGCCCTGTATGTAAGAGAAAAAGGAACTTCCATGTCTTTTAACCACTGGAATTCCTGGCACTCTGAGTTTTCTGTAACATGCAGTCAAACCTAATCCAATCTGATAAAACTTTCAGCAGACAAATGCTCTGCAAGGGAAGGTTAGCAAAGTTCTTGGACCCAATTAGGAAGCCTTCCAAAACACAGCCTGAGTTCTGGGATAGGATGCAAACATTCTATCATACGTCTCAATGGAAATGAGACCGTCAATCATCCTCTCACCCTTTGCCACTCAACAGATTCCAGGGTTGGTGAGATAAATTCTGAAAAGATAAGGACTAGAGATATATGACTTTCTTTGGGGCATTGAGTGGGTTAGATGGCTGCTGGCTCTCAGACTTGCTTTTCTTCCCATCCAACAACTCTAATCTTGCAGGAGGAGGCAGTTAAATGCTAAAATTTACATGCTTGCATGCTTTCCCTTTGGGAATATGCTTTCTCCAGTGCCAGCATTTGTAAGAAGAGACATGATGCTTGTCAACACCTCCAGGGGAATCTAGGAGGAGCTGCGCACCCGCCTAGTAAGAGAAGCAAAGTGGAAGAGGGAGACATTAGCCCCATGGTCCTCAAACTTGAGTGTGCCTGTCAGGGTCACCTGGAGAGATTGCCACACTCCATCCCCACAGTCTGAGATTTGGTAGGTCTGGGATAGAGCTGGAACATTTGCATCTCAAACAAGTTCTATACTCCTTTTACAAAGTAGTGAGAATGGGAGGAAACCAATCCTTTCAGGGAGGGACAGGGGCAGTCCTGGTGAGTGCAAGGCATGAGGCTGGGAGGGGAAGGAGGAGTTTGGGGGAAGAGGCTAAGATTTTACTATGCTGTTGTAAAAGTGGGTGGAAACAAGTAAAATCAATTTTTTAAAAATGGCGTGGTTCAATGACTCTCCTTCCTAGTGTTTGAGAACTGAGTTATTGTGAAGCTATGTTTTGGCAGAAGCAAACAAAAATCTTCTCTGTAAAATGTACCACTGGAAAAATTAGCACATGCATCAAGACTTTATGAGCATCAAACTACTTAAGTAAACCAAACTACTAAGGAAAATGTGTTATTATGGTCAGATCTGATGTGTGGGCAAATAGTCCTCATTCTGGAGCCCTGCAGTTTACTTGGTAGGAAAAAGGGTTATTAGAGCATTATTTCAAACTTTTTTAATATTTCCAAGTTTATATTAGCATCTCACCAGTTCAGGCAATATGCACAGTACTGTTAAATATTTTCTTTTTCTAAACACAGAGTTCCTGCCAGGATTATATTTTGTTTAGTTTTCATCGCCTTCATAGCTCGTGCTATTTTAAAATGAGGAATATTTGACAGATTTACTCAAAAATGTTGGTTACAGTAAACCAATAATTTGAAATTCTTATTTGTTTCCAAGGAGAAGTCATGTAGGGCTTCTGCATTCATTTTACATCAAAAAGGGTTCCCATTTCCAAGTATATTTTGGACTAAATATTCCAAAAACTCACTCTTCTTATGAACCTTAACACAATGGATAAAATTTTTTAAAACATTTTTTTAGATGCATGGTTGACCTGATGGGAAACAAAGGGGATTATTTGAAGGTGAAAAATGCCAAATCCAGAGAGGCAAGTAGGAATTTGAGCTGGCATTTATCCCTGGGTGTCTGCTAGTCCCTTGTCACTTGGAACCTCCATTTTAATAGACCGTGTGCACGTGTGGCCTGGAAACAAAGCCTGAGACAAAACAGGGGTATTATGCATTAAATTGTGTCCCCCCAAAATTAATATGTTGAAGTTCTAGCCCTAAGGACATGAGAATATGACCTTATTTGGATATGCAGTTACTGAAGTTGTAATCAGCTAATTTAAGATGAGGACATTAAGGTGGGCCCTAATCCAATATGACTGTTGTCCTTATGAAAAGGGAGAAATTTGGACACACACACACATTAACAGGGAGAACGAAATGTGAAGATGAAGGCAGAGATCGGGGTGATGCTTCCACATACCAAGGAACACCACAGATAGCCAGCAAACCTCCAGAAGCTGGGAGAGAGGCATGGAACATCGCTCAGAGGGAATAAACCCCAACAGCACCTTGATTTTGGACTTCTGGCCTCCAGAACTGTGAGATGATAAATTTCTGCTCTTCAAGCTGCCCAAGTGGTACTCTGTTACAGTAACCCTAGGAACCACTGGGAGGGAGGAAATTGGATCGGGCCCTAATCCAAAGTCTGGACACCCAAAGTACAACATGCTGAGCAGGTGAGTGGACAAAGGCAATTGGATAGGTAGATGTTGGTGGTAAGTGCACTTTGGAAGTGCAATTTGGTTGGCTCTATGTTTTCATATTTTTAAGGCACATGCCCTAATACCTGGCAATTTCCTGTCATGGTATCTATCTTCAAGAACCTTACACATGTGCACTGAGAGGCATGCACGAAGATGTTCTACACAGTATTGTTTATCATAGCAAAAACAAAACACCTAGAAACAAACCAAATGCCATTAATAGGGAATCAATTATGTAAACTATGATACATCCATTCTATGAAATACTTTCAAAAATAGTGAGGCTGATCTTTCTGCTCTGCATTGGAAAGCACTTTAAATCAATATTGTCAAATGTGGGGGGCAATGGGGGAGAAAGCAATTAGAAGACTTTGCATTGTTTATGTAAAGATACCCTTAATACAATCACTTATATTTTCAAGATAGAAAAGCAAACACATAGAAAAAGATCGAGACAGATACACACCATTTACATCTGGAGAGTGCTGAGAAAGTAGGTCAAATGGCTTTATTCTTATCTGTAATTTTTTTATTTGTATAAAGAAAACGAATGTGAAAATTGTCTTTTTAATTGCAAGTAAAGTATGAAAGCCCATCTTTTACCAAAAAAAGGTAAATTAAAGATTTATTCTTTTCTGCAACAACTCAATTCCCAATAGACTCTATATCAATCATGAGTCCTCTAGGTTCTTTACAGTGTCCAGTTTGCCCAGATTCTACTTACATACGTGTTTTCTCAGCTATGTGTGCTGTGTAAAGCAGAGTATGTCTGCTCGTTGGAAAGTGGTAAGAGTGGCAGTAAATCCAAAACTATTAAATAATATAAGGCTGTGGTCCTTATTTCTAAGTATGATACTATCTGTCTGTCTCTGTCCACCCTCAACTCTCCATTTGTGAGGGCCAAGCTTTGGAACCAGAGAGGACTCTGCCATTTAGTGACTTTGGGACCTCAAATAAGTTAGCCAATGTCTCTAAGTTTCAGGTTCCGCATTTCTAAAACGCCGGATGGCACCTACCTCAAGGGCTTGGTGTACTAAATGAGACATTAAACGTGAAATTATTTAACATAGTCTCTGATCAACATCATTCACTTCCCCTACCGTAGTTAGTGGAAGGCCTTGCAAAGTCAAGCATGCCGCTTAACAGGTGTGTGAACTTGAGCAAAGTGATTCAGCCTCTGCGAGTCTCAGTTTTCTTGTCTGTGAAATGGGAATAGTATTTTCTTTATACAGGTTGCTCTGAGTCATAAATGTAATTAACAACAAGCTCAATATGTGGACCGTAATAGTTGTCTTGTCATGGCAATCTTTGTTTCCCTTCCTTTTTCCCTCTTCCCTTCTCGGGCATCGTCTGCATTTCCCAGCCGCCTCGGCAGATGGAGCAGTTGAATCGCACAGTGAGCTTCGGCCCGGCTGACCCGAGTCACACCCGCTGCAGGCAGCTGCCCCACGCGGCTTTCGCTTTCGTTTGGGCCAAACCTACGTTCCTCCTTGAATGCGAGGCAGGTGAGACGGAGCCTGCAGGGGGCGGCAGCAGCGGTGTTGCAGCGCGGACCGAAGTTTCGCATAAACACTCCCTTGCCTGGAGGTGACTTATGCCACGTGTCTGTTGCTTTCCTGTAGGCACTTCTTTAGAGGCCAAGTTCTTATCAAATTAATATTCTGTCTGTAAGGAAGACTTTATTACCGAGATCTAATAATGACTGTTTAGCTTTTGGAATCAAGGGGAATGTGTCGGTTCTCCATTGTTTGGTCTGTTTGCAGGGAAGAAAGTTGATGTCCTAGGTTGTACACAAGACTGGAATAGGATATTCAGAGGCAGCTTCTTAGAGAGGACCACCTTTCCAACACCACAATTGTATGAGCTCAGAATCATATGAGCTTTAGTTCAGCACCGGACAGTCCAGGATTCGACAAGCATCACCTGGTCTGCTCTGCTTCAAGAAGCTGGGTTAGTGCTGGACCAAACATGAAGGATTAGGTCAGGACAGCTGTGTTACCACAGCGGAACGTCCAGCCCTTGAGCAGTCACTACAGCATGCCAGGCCAGAGCCCATAGCAGAAATATTCCAGAATACAATGATTCTGCATGTTATTCCCGTATAGCAGAATTGCTGGGGGCTGCAAGTTCAATGTGAACAGCACTTCTCAACCCTATCAGATCTAATGCCCCCTTTCATCGAAAATATTATGTAACTTTCCCCTCTAGTATCCTAAAATGAAATGCACAGATACAAAAACTTATCTACACACATAATATTTTAATCACTCTAACGTCCCAACAGTAAACAATAAATGAAAGCTAAGTCATTACAATAAATGAATATGTATTTCAGTATGTACTCAGACACAATTACACTAGGAGGCATAAGTAGTAGTCTGATGCTTGTGCCTGTTCATAGAATCACCTTAAATATGACAGCCACACAAAGTGTTGCTGACTCAGGTACACACACTGCATTGAATAACTCTCAGTAAAGTTCCAACCAAATGTAAGTATGGTCTTTCCTTACTTTACCCACAATTATTGCAGTTCAAGCCATAAAAGTTGTACAACCCCCGGGGGCAGCATGGCGAGGACCACTGTGTGGAGTGTCAGGGAAGGCCACGGAGCAGGAGAGGGCCGTTAGCTGCCTTGCAGAATTCTTAAAAGAATCAGGTTCTCCAGGTGGTTACTGAGAGAAAGGGGGTTTTCTGCTTTCCCCGATATTCTCTATAAAAACTCTGCTGGGGAATATTCAGGTATCACTACATTACATTGCAGCTCTCTGCTGTAGGTCCTTGTTTTACATGTGATTCATCCAGCCTACCTCTAACCCCAGGTTATTTCTTTTGACTTATCATGCATGCAGGGGGAACAATGAGAAGTTTGCCTGACACCCTGAACTAAACTTTATGGGCACACCCTAGTGACTCTTCCTCCATGGGGGTGGGAGAGATGTTATCACCCTTTTTTAACTCCCAGCTGGAGCTTAAATGATCAGCCATTGTAATATCTGATCATAATTCTCTTTCCTCATTTGAGACAGGAAACAAGCATATTTCTGGACAAGATTTCTCACAGGGATTTGGCAAACATGCTGTCAGTTTCCCCCTAGTGTGGTGGAATAATGTGTCTTCGGCATATGTGTCCCCTGGACTGTGAGCTCCATGAGGACAAGCTGGTCCTCTTTGGACTCCAGCACTAGGACAGCACCTGGCACGGTAAGTACTGTGAATGGGTGGATCAGCTGAATCAGTGCACTGCTTTTGTCCAAGAGAACAAAAACACACTCATCACCATGCAGAATAGATTCAAAATATAAAGCATCATCCCATCCTTATCTATATCCATGGCTTATATGTGCGCTATGGTATCTCACGCCACATAGCGAGGCTGGAGAATGTCCAGACAAGCAGGGTGCTGTGCACGGCAGTAATGAAAGAGAGACTGCCAAGGCTTAAAGGTTAAGGCTTTGCAATTTGGAAAGACAAAGCCCAGGACAAGGAGAGGCTCATAAATATAAAAAGAACGTTATCCCTATAGTAAGCATGAACTTACCCTACAAATCTCAAGATTAGGGAGCCCCTCCTGAAGCTTCAGAAAGGCAAATTAGGACTGCCCAGGGTCTAGAAAACTCATGAAATGCATTGCTTGAAGGCAGACAGTGGTTCTCTGATGTTAATAAATGTCAGAATCACTTGTAGCTTTTTTTGTTTGTTTTTAAAACAGACGTAGCCAGGCATGGTGGTGCATACCTCTGGCCTTAGCTACTAGGGAGGCTTAGGAGGGAGGATCACTTGAGGCTAGGAGTTCAAGGCAGCAATGAACTATGATCGCACCTGTCCATAGCCACAGCACTCCAGCCTGGGCAACATAGTGAGACCCCATCTGTATTTAAAAAGTAATAATAATAAATAGACTCTTGAGCCCTTCCCATAGATTCCAGTGCTAGGAGGCTGGAAAGCTGCCTTTTTTTTTTTTGACAAGCTCCCAGGTGTTGCTGGTGGTGGTCACAGAAACATATTTTGAGAACACTTTCCTAAGAGATGGTATTAATAAAAGCTGAAAAGCAAGTTTCTTCCAAGATTTTAGATTAATAAATAAATGATAAAACCATAGCTGGATTCTTTTTAAAATATATATCATGAACATTGATTGTCAAGAATGCACAAAAGTAGAAAGACTGGTATAAAATACCCACAAAGTATGCATCACCCAGCTTCAAAAATACTGTTTTACCAATCTTGTTTCATATATTTCCCCATAATCTTTTTTTTTCTTTTCCTGAAATATTTTAAAGCCTACTCCAGACATATCATTTAATCTGTACATATTTAAGTATTTATTTCTAACAGATTAAGCGCTCTTCTTAAATTTATTTACCTATTGAAGGAAGCTAGGAGGTTTTAGATAAATTTCTTCATAAGGCTGTGAGAGCCAAGGAAATCTGGGTGAATGGATCCCAGGATCTGAGTGCTGTGATGTTATTTTGGCTTCTGTTCATTTCAGCGGTGACCACTCTCCATGTCTAGACCTGGGTTTGGCCTGTGTCCCCCCACCTGTCCCCACGCATACTTGTTTCCCATTCCCACCCATCTCCTCATTTGCAAATACTGCTCACCCTCCAAGACATGTCCTTTCCCATGGGACTGTCCTCCCGTAGTAAGTCACTTGTCTCTCTGCCATATATTCCAGCCTTATATCTCTTATGACAGTGATACAAAACTTTCTGCCTTCTGTTGCCCGGGGGACTGTCCCCAAGGGACTGTACATTCCCTGAGGATGGGTATTGTGAACAAGTTCAGAACAGCCCACGATCCTCTCTTCTCTGACGGACATTGCAGTCCTCAAGGTGGGAGGCTGGAGGCAGAATCTTCATTTCCAAGGAGTGAACCCTGCATGCCAAAGGATCATTCACAACCTCCAAGTCCAGCCAAACTCTGAGTGCTGGAGGCACAAGCTGCTGCCGCGTCTCACTGATGGCTGCCACCCGCGATTCCAAGGGCAGGAGCAAGCCTGGGAAAACTGGGGACAGCAGAGGGGTTTTTGCCCAATCACTGCTCACTGAGGGTTTTCAGAGAAGACCTTGGTGGCATTGGCAGGACTGCAGAGGAGTCTGAGGGTGATGGAAATGGAAATGCTAAGAAAGCTCAATATTCTGATTAAGTCAGAGATTTGGATTTCTGACCCTTTTAGGAGGAAGAGGATGTGGCTGAGTGTGGCACTAGGGCACATTAATGCCCACATGCAGAGTAGATGCTTGAGAATTAAACCACCCATAAAGCAAGGCATTATAAATGGGCTGTGAGTGTGGCAAACATTTACTTTGGGCAACAGAGGTCTGGGTTTGCTGAGCCTCACGGGTGAGTGAATGATGTGGGGGGGAGGCCAGGAGGTTACCAGGGAATTCTCTGTGCTCTCAAGTTGTTTTCAAGTCAACAAAACCAACCTTGGTGAAAACGCATGCCTGAAAAGGACAACATTAAACACACACACACACACACACACACACACACACACACACACACACAAGAGACTTTAGCCTAATTCTCTTTTTCAACAAAGTTGGGTGGCAGGGCAGAGGAGTTCCTATTAGAAAGTTTCATGGTATGTTTGCAGTAAATTATGAATTCTACTTTAGAAGCAAACAAAACAGTGTGAACAGACTGCTTTCTGCAGCTGGGATAACAGGCTGTCAGCCGGGTTTTTCCTACCTCCCCAGCCCAGCCACCTACCTTCTCCTTGTGGAGGAGACAAATCACCCCCTGTGGTCTTGCTGCCCTGCCTCCCCCCTTGAGAACCTCCCTTTTTTCCTTTCCTCCTTTCTTTCTTTTATGTACATTTAGTTCCCACAGGCTTCCTTTATCAATATTTCAATTGGTTGCTGCTGACCTATACTTGAATCCAAATATTTGCCCTATTCAGTGTGAATTGTTCATTCAGCCAAATGCTTGATTACGTCTGTGCTCCTTTGAGCAAATTGAATGAGCTACTTGACTATGTAATGCCGATATAGCCTGGTCATTAGTGGTGTTTTTTGGATTTGACCAGATGCAGCAAGGAAGGAAAGGGAGAGAAGAAGGAGGTTTGTGTTCAATTTTCCTTCCCGTTGCAACCATGGTGAAGAAAGTGAAATTGTGTACTTTCCAGGGCACAATTACACACTGCACGTTCTTCAAAATGGGGCCTTACTCTAATATGAATCAAATGGGTCAGGAATCAAAGGGGATGGTTACCCCTGAAGGCTCACAGCTTTGTTTATTCTTTGGGAAACTATTCTCTGTTAAATGAATATGGTTTTTTGAAATGATGGCTGGCATTCCCATTTTTGCCGTTTAGACCTGGACCCAAGAAGTACAATAAAGCTGTGAGCACACTTGCCCTTGGTTAATATCACCCCCTACCCTGATTGTATGGCATTTCTTTCCATATACCAACTGGCCTTTGTGAAAATTGACTGTACAATTTTCAACTATCATATGCTAAACTGCGATTCATACTGCAAAGAAGGAAAAACTTTCTCCTTTCTTATGTTCAGTGACTGGCATTCTGCAAATTTAAATTTAAAATGACAAAAGGCAGATTAACAGGAGAAAAGACAAGTCTGTGCATGCAGTGCACATACATGCTGGAGGACTCAGTGATGCATAACTTAAAGAGGTAGTTAAAACATGGGAGTTATATACTGTCTTAACAAAGGATTGGAAAGTGTGGAGAAGAGGCTCGAAAAAGGAAAGAGGACATGGGGTTTGGGGAGAATGGTAAACTAAGGAAAGGTGACAAATAGTGTATGATAAGTAAGGGTCATTTAGTAAGGTTTGCTATGCAGATCTCAGGAGATGAGAGTTGTCTCAGAGCAGTTTTCTTCCTGTTGTGGAAGAGTGAGACACCTGTCCAATTGATTACCTTTACAAAGAGAAATTGATGCCCTGCTTTTTGACAGAAATGGGAAGGGCAAAAAGCAAGTTGCCATAAATTCAGAACAGTCATTACACCAAAGTGGCATATTTGGGGTTAGCATATTCTGATCCTCTTTAATGCAACAATTCTTTATTGACCTCCTACAACAGACCTAGTACTGAGTTATCTTGTGGAAATCTGTCATGCAGAATAAGAGTTAAAATTCTTGGCCCTGACCCAAGGAAGAAAACCAGCACAGGTCCAGGAGGATTTGGCCAAAAACAAGAGTGGCTTTGAAATGTAGATTAATTTTTCCAGCACCGGAGAGCAGGAAGTGGTGATAAGATTGTACCTGTGTGTTTGTACTTGCCCTTGAGAAGTTCATATCTTATTGGCAAAGGCAGACGTGTAAACAGTGTAGAAAAGATAGGAATGAGAATACTGGGGGCAGGATACCAAGTGAGATAATTATGAGCCAAAAAGAAAAAACAAACTATTGATAGAAGGGGTGCCTGCCCTCTGAGAGCTTATAGCCCATTAAGATGAGATAATTTGTGGACACAAATAAGTAGTATCCAAGGCACACTGGGCTTAAAGGAACAACAAGGTGACATGGGTATTCATAGCTAGAAGAGGTCACATCCAAGAGCACTGGGAATGTCCAACCTATGTTTCTTGAAGCCTTATATGAAGGTCATTGCTCTCACACTCGTGCCAGCTGACATTGTGTATTTCAAACTTGTCTGAAGAACTTACAGAATTCTTTAAACATCTCCCACATAGCTCTTTGAGTACAACCTGTCTGCTTCCATGCTTCTATTACACTGATTACAAGGTCCCTTTCTATAAAGGGGAGAAGGGATGCAAGGGAATGGATATTTCTTTTTTTCTGCTTTTTTGTTTGTTTAATTATTTTAAAATATTATGGGGGTACAAATGTTTTTGGTTACATGGATCACTTTTGTTATGCTTGAGTCAGGGTTGTAAGTGTGCCCATTACCCAGATAGCATTCATTGCACCCATCAGCCAGGTTTTCACCCATCCCATTCTCCACCCCCCCCCATCCCTCCTGCTTGATTTCCATGGAGTTTCACTTCCCTCCGTGTACATCGGTTCCAATTTAATATCGAGTACATGTGGAGTTTGTTTTACCATTCTTTAGATACTTCACTTAGGATAATTGTCTCCAGTTCCATCCAAATTATTGCACAAGGCCTTAATTCATCCTTCTTCATGACTGAGTAGTATTCCATAGTATACATATACCACATTTTTTTTTTTTTTTGAGACAGAGTCTTGCTCTGTTGTCTGGGCTAGAGTGCCGTGGCATCAGCCTAGCTTACAGCAACCTCAAATTCCCAGGCTCAACCAATCCTCCTGCCTCGGCCTCCCTAGTAGCTGGGACTACAGGAGCTTGCCACCATGCCTGGCTAATTTTTTCTATTTTTAGTAGAGACGCAGTCTTGCTTTTGCTCAGGCTATTCTCAAAATCCTGACCTCAAGCAATCCTCCCTCCCCAGCCTCCCAGAGTGCTAGAAATACAGGCGTGAGCCACCATGCCAGGCCAACATATGCCACATTTTGTTAATTCACTCACAAATTGATGGGCACTTGGGTGGATTCCACATCTCTGCAACTGTGAATTGTGCTGCAATAAACATTTGAGTACAACTGTCTTTTTGATAAAACAACCTTTTTTCCTTTAAATTCCCAGGAGTGGGATTACTGGATCGAATGGTAGGTCTACTTTTATTTCTTTGAGGAATCTCCATACTGTTTTCTGTAGAGGTTGTACTCTCACAGTCCTGGAGGCTAGAAGTCCAAAATCAGGGTGTTGGCAGGGCCATGCTTTCTCAGAAGATGCTAGAGAAGGATCCGTTCTAAGCCTCTCTCCTAGCTCCGGTGGCTGGCCAGCAATCTTTGGTGTGCCTTGGCTTACAGCTGCACCCCGCCAATTCTCCCCATGTGTCTGCACGTCGTCTTCCCTTCATGCATGTCTGTCCCTCTGTCCAAATGTTCCCTTTCTTCCAAATTTTCCCTTTTTGTAAGGACACCATTATATTGGATTAAGGCTCCACCTTATTCCATTATAACCTAATTTTAACTACTGTAATTACATCTGCAATGACCCTATTTCCAAAAAGGTCACATTCTAAGGCACTGAGGTTTGGATTTCAACATATATTTTGGGGGGAATACAAATCAACTCATAACAGCACCTATTTTCCAATGCCCTTCAATTTGAAATCATATATAGAATACATTGTCAATATAATATAATATGTTTCTATTTCTGAGACTAAATCATCCTGGTGTAATAGTGAATTGATATTAGTGATGCAACAGCAGAAAATTCTAAATTAAGAGGAAGTACATAACTAGATTCTGCACAAATTCCTCTCTTTTAGTATCAAAAGCCCAAGGCCCTATCTAAAAACTGTGCCATTGGAGTAAAGGAAGGGAGAGAGGGGCTTGCAGTAATGAGCTTGTTGCATATAATACTGCATTTAATGGGGTGTGTTGTCCACATGCAATGTTTGTCATGTCAGGAAGACAGGAAGGCTCACAAACCAAGCCTTTTTCAGTAACACACACACACGCACAGTCTCTCTCTCTCTCTCTCTCTCTCTCTAAAACTATAAATAGGGAAGAAGCAGGTCACTCTGCTGACTGAGGTAAAGGAATTCAGCAGCCAACACAAAAGAAACTTTCCCTGAGAAGATAAAGGTCTAGTGTTTCCTGGCTATTCACAACCAGAATGTGTTTTCATGTTTTTAAGTCAAGAAAATAAAACTCTTGATCAATAACATACATAGGGCCATTTCAACAATGACCAAGCCCAGTGAATTTCAACCAAAGGCCAGAAAAATATTGATTCTAGTGTTGGCGTGATGGATTATTTGCTAAAACAACTAAGACTATATTAATTAACAGAGATATTTTGCCTTGAAGAAAAAAAATTGCAAATAATATGCTTCACTTTGACAGTGATGAAGAGGTTAAATATCTGATAAAGTTGCAATGACTTATAGAAAAATACATTTGTTTCCCATTGCTGATATTTTTTTTTTTTTTAATTTTTTTTTTTTTTTTTTTGAGACAGAGTCTCACTTTGTTGCCCGGGCTAGAGTGAGTGCCGTGGCGTCAGCCTAGCTCACAGCAACCTCAGACCCCTGGGCTTAAGCGATCCTACTGCCTCAGCCTCCCGAGTAGCTGGGACTACAGGCATGAGCCACCATGCCCGGCTAATTTTTTTGTATATATGTTTTTAGTTGGCCAGATAATTTCTTTCTATTTTTAGTAGAGACGGGGTCTCACTCTTGCTCAGGCTGGTCTCGAACTCCTGACCTCGAGCGATCCACCCGCCTCGGCCTCCCAGAGCTAGGATTACAGGCGTGAGCCACCGCGCCCGGCCCATTGCTGATATTTTTAACAAGGTTAGAGCTACTTGTATTTGATGTTTGAGGCCCAAATATGATAATCTTTGCTCAGAAATGCATACAGTATTTTATGCTCAGAGACATATAGAATATTCTAATACCATTCTTAATATCTGAATAAATGGTTGATAATACCTCCTTTCCTTACTCTCTAAAACTTGCAAGGCATGATTTACATGTTTGCTCTGTACATGTGGTATCTCATTTCATCCTCATGTATGGGTTTTACTGTCCCCATTGAACAAAAGAGGAAACTGAGGCTGAGAATATTGAGGTAACCTGATCATGGCAGAGGTGGAATTTTTAAAGCAGATCTAACTCCAAGTCTACACTCTTTCCATTGAGCCTCCACACTGCCTGGATGGTTGTTTCTGGTTTTGAAAGAATAAATAATATGGTTTTATTTGACTTTTACTGTATTTACCCTGTCACTGGAAATCGTATTTTGCCTGAACCAGCCTGAGGTTTAGAAATAGACACACTTCTGTCAGTCTTTTATATAAGGTGCTCTCTTCCTCTCCCTCTCTCTCTCCCTCTCTGTCTCCCTCCCTCTCCTTGTGCTCAATGATTGGACACCATTTTGGATCCAGAAAGACCCATTCCATTCCTTCGTGATTCACTGACACGCCATGACCCATGTGCTGTATCATTTTACATCTACTATAGTTATTGCAGCTGGGATAGCATTACCTGCGGATGTAGACTGTCTTCTTGATGCACAAACTAAGATTGAGCCAATGCAAACCCACTTGCCTGTCTGAATGTTGCAGAAAAGCAGCTCTGCCCTCAAAACTCAAAGTATTGTGCTTTACCCAGGCTTACACTAGTGGTTTCTGGTCCTGTGTTTGCCACTAATCGTGAGTTTGAGTCCCTGGGCCTCTGCTTTTTCACCAGGCACATAATATCTAAGTCTTATTTCATAGGATTGTTGTCTCAAATGAGAAAATGTTAAGAAAAGTATTTTTTTGTTTTTTTTTAAAGGCTACATCCCCAGAGCACTGTAACTTTAACAACGATTGTGAATCCTGTTAGAGCTCCTCTCTCAGGGGCTACCATGACCGAGGTGTTAGGTCAACCACCCACTTGCTCAATCTGTGCACTTAAGGTTTTATTTTTCCCTAGAAACCATGACATGCATGGCGCCCTTCAAAACTCATATTAGAAAGCATGGATAATAAATTATTAAGGGAACAAAGCCTGAGCTCATTGAAAAGCTATTGCTCTGTGGGTAAATAGAACCCCACTGTGTATTAAACAAAAATTAAACCCCATTTTCTTTTTTATAGTTAAGTTGCCATCAATTCAAACACGGAGAACAAGGCGCTGGACACAGTTAATAGTCCGCAGCCTGGCCCGCCCGGGCTTTGAACGCATGTAAGCTTTCCTGAAGTGCTGCTTGTGTCCAATTATAACTCACTACTTACCATCTTCATAATTTAAATCTGTCCGCCCCTTAGGGGGGAAAATTTTTGCTAATCAAAGCCATGAATGCACCTTTTTCCTTTTGACAGCATTAAATTAAAGCTAAATGGTCGGTTTTGAATGAGTTACTGTGAAGAATAAAGGCATTAATGAGGTAATTTCATTATGGAGACTCATCCAGGCCTATGTGAAAATGAGGGAAGTAAGTGGAGGGGAAAACTGCTGAGGAAATTAGGGTTCCTTCCACCCTAATTAATGTTTGGGGGCATTTAGTACAGGCACCAAATTAACTGCTCCAAAGAACTCTCATTGAAAAAAATACATTGTTGCCCTCCCTTGTAATTAGAAGACAGTATAAGGAGAACACTCTGTGAGTATAAAGCCAGCCTTTAACTTACTCGGCCGGCCACAGAAACACACCATTAGGGAGCCGGGGTTGAAGGAGGCACCGGGCGTACAATATAGGATTGTTTAGGTCCTTGGACTCTGTGAGCTGTAAACAGGTAGCCCCTGAATGAGGAATTATGAGACTCCTGGGAGGCCTGGCTTCCCAGCAAAACAGTCTTAAATGCATCCAAAAGGAAGAAAGAAAGGTGAATAGGCCCAGCGTGGTTCGCAAAGAGAATGCTCAATGCTTGTCTTAAGTGATTACATGATGTTGTGCCCGCCCCTCTCATTGAGTTATCTTTACACTGCTTTTGTCTCCTCTAATTGGAGCTGATGAGGTGCTAATTGGAGGCCTTTTTAAAAAGCCCACTACTTTAATCATTGAAAAACCCAGGGAGGCTGAGGGAGTGGAGTTAATGAGACAGGGAGGAAAAAAGAGAAAACTTACGTAGTGTAGCTGGACACAAATGAAGCTGTGATTTGTGTGTCTCTGGAAGGGGTGAAAGGGAAGGTTGCCTGGGAGAGAAAACTGAGCTCAAGGTAGTTTTATTTAAAAATCTTTCCAGTATGCCTATAAGGTCAGCTAGAGTAGGAAGCATCTGGTTAGTCCAGTAGTTTCTGCCCTTCGGTTCTCATCTCGCCCGAGTTGAAGCTAAAGCCTTTTTGTTCCCTCTGGCTCCCCTCCAAAGTTGTAGGAAGAAATTGTGTGCGGACAGGCATGCTCCTGCTAACCTTTGTCGCTCTTCTCAGAATGACAGTTTTTCTCGAGCCTTTTAGATGTGATTTGCTGCTGAGAGGATTCCTGATCTCAGACCTTTCTCTGGGCCATGGGCATGGAGTGAAACACGGTGCCGGCAATGTCTTCCAGGGATATGCCTGCAGGAAAAGAAGACAGAATTGACTCGCAACAGTGACTCTGAGAGTTGGGTGTGTTCTGATCTGGAAGGGGTTTTTGGCTTCTCCTTGATGCTGTTTTCCAGTCTCTCGAATGAGCTTGGATAACTTTTATCATCAAAAAAATAAAACTTCAGTATCTTCATCCAAGGTAGCTTTAATTGTTTTTAAGTAGTAAAGAAACCAGAATGGAGTGTGGGGCAGGAAGGAGAGGTGTGCTGTGGAAGAGTGGGAGTCCAGAAACATCTTCGCAAGGGCACCACACCTGGCTTGTCTGCTCTTACCGAGTAACAGAACCCACGGAGCGTGGAGCATCCGGACAACATGGAAATTCAGAGATAAGCTTCAAGCATGGGGCTTACACAGGCTCCCATTCAGCTCCCCATTCCCTGACTTCTGGTAGGATTTATAAAGTATCCTGGAGATTTACAAAATATGCCAAGGGATTTAGTACTTTATATATTATCTCACATTGTGGTCAAACACTTCTTGAAAGTTAATTTCCCGACACGCTATAACCTACTTTAGGGCAGTGACCCTGCAATTTGTCTTCCATTCCCACCTAAGTAGCCAAATGCTTAAATTACCTTTTTCTTGCTGCCTAATGTAAAATCTAACCACCCTAGATTTATCAATCAGCCAAAGAAATATGTAATGGACATGATACAATCAGCCTGTAAATACGAGCACGTGACGTGCAAAACCTAGTGGATCGCATTTTATCCTTGGGAAATGAGTTGACACCTGTCAAGTGCTTGGAACAGTGCCTGGCACACAGTTAGGGGTCAGTAATTTAAAGCTCACACAAGGTGACTGAGAGTGAGAGAGAGAAACCTGAGAAGCAGAGAGCGTCCTAAAATGATTGTGCTAGGCAAGAGAGCAACATTTGGTTTTGAAAATTGTAAATCTAAGGAAAAGTTTTGTTTGGGGGAGATACTTAGAACGAACGTGGGTTATGCCACTCATAGGCTGAGAAGACAGTCTGCTAGCACCCGGGCTCTAGGTCAGTGAGACAACACAGCTCACGGACAGAACCTTAAGGTCTCAGTATCAGAAAGAGCCTTATAGGAGTGCTGGCCCCGGACCACCAAGTGATGGATTCAAAGTCACCCAGATCACCCAGAGTGGCCAAGTCTACACCAGATTCTAAATCTTCAACCTACCAGGTCAGTGCTGTTCTTCCTCATAGGATGCAGACTCACAGGATGAGGAACTTGCCAGCTGCCTCCTCCGCTGAAGTTTCTGAGTATGTTAGACTAGAACAGGACAGCCCTGTTGTATATATTTGCATACATCTACATATGTTTACACACATCCACTGACACCCAGACCTACATGTCAGCCCAAATTAAGGGGGGAGTCTTTCTTTAATCTTACATGGGCAATTTGTACATCAAGAGGAAAATCTCTGTGTGTTTGGGTCGCTCGGTCACTCTGCACTGATGCACCCAGCATCCAGCAAACATTGGGGTGCCTACAAAGTACTGTACCCTGAACCGAGTGCCAGGGATTTGAAGGTGAGCAAACTCTGACACGGCCTGCCCTGGGAGAGCTCATTGTCCAGTGCACGAAGCAGATGTTACACAGAGATGTACACAGGGAATATGTTGATTCCTGAGCACAGTGTGCAATGCCAGGGTAGACGAACACTTCTATTTACCAAAGACTCCAGGTGACACAGAAGCAGGTGCTTCAAAAAGCCTGAGCTACAGTCAGCAGGCAGCAGAACCTCCCCCAGCTGCTATGAAAGCAGCTTCTAATGAGTTAATGAGCAGCCCCAGGATGGAGGGTGACTGGGGGTGGGCGTGGAGGGGACACAGTAATCTGCGGAGCATTAGCAGATGCTTCAGCAGGAGCCTGGGGAAGCTATTTGCCAGTTGGCTGCAGCTTCTGAAAGAGCAAGCAGAAGGGTCAATGCATGTGGCCTTCATCAGTTCAGTGGCCATATTTTAAAATAATAATAACAAAGAACATGTAATCTAACAATATTTTTGCCTTACAAATTAATCTGATAAAATAACTCACACAGGCAAAAATTAAATTGAACTTAGTTATACAATAATTCAATTGGCTCTATTGAAAAAATACATTTATATGAGGTCTGGGGCGTGTATGAGCCAGAAATTAAGATCTTAGCATTTTAGCTTGACAGTGGGATTTAAAGATTGTAGAGCCACCCATCCCCCAATTTAATAAGGAAAGGAAGATGCAGAAAGATAAGAGACTTTGTTCTAGGTCATGCCAATGGCAAGATGAGAGTATAATTCGGTGCATGCATGAATACAGCATGCTACCTAGCTTGACCCATGCACTGCTCAGCTGCAAACTTGTGATACACCCAGTCAAATATATGAAAAGCTCCTGCACATTACTAATAAAAGAAATACAATTTAATATCCAATATATCAATCCTCACCCATCATATTGGAAAAGTTCAAGAAAGCAAATAAAGTACCAAGATTGCTGGGATTGTGTTAACAGGACTCAGGAGGCAACTTAAAGAGGCTTCTGCTGGAATGAGTTGAGCATTATCAAGGATGATCATTGAAGTAGACTAAAACACATCAAATACGTTAAAATCCATGAGTTCAAAATGATACCAAACAAACAGGAAAAACAATGATGGCCAACAACAAAAACATAAAAGTTGCTTTTGCAAGATGCCTAGAAACCAACTCTGTAGTTTAAAACTGTTTTTTTTTTTAAAAAAGGAAAGCAGCATTTTCCTGTCTTTAGAAACTATAGATCAAAGTAAATAAATAATCAATGAGAGGAAATTTCTTTTTATAGAAGCATCCCACTATAAATGAAGAGGAAATGATGGAATTAGAATGTCACCATTTTATCAAACCTGATGAAATAATGGATCTAGAGAATGACGATCAGTAGCTGCTCACAACCAGACTTGATGCACCTCCTCATGGAAGTACAACACATTCCCTCCTGCCTGTGAACTGTTCTTGCCAAAAATTCCAGCTAGGCTGGCCAGTGCTTCTGGTGGCTCAGCGTTCTCATAGACACAGCCTTTGTCCAAGCCTCAACTGTTCTCACTTGCTCTTTTGCGATAAACTCCTAACTGAACCTCCACCATCTCACGGCCCTGCAGGTTCCTCACCTCAAACCATCAGAGGATCTATGTAAAATGTATTATTAATATGTCTGGCCGCAACTCTCCCCTTCTCTAACTGGTCAGGCCCTATTGTGGGTTGAATTGTGTTTTCCCCAGAAGATATGTTCAAGTCCTAAGCCGCAGTACCTATAAATGTGACCTCATTTGGAATAGGGCTTTTGCAGATATAATCAAGTTGAGTCATACTGGATTAGGGTAGACCTTATAAAAGGAAATTTAGACAAGAAACACAGAGGGAAGATGGCCATGTGAAGACAGAGGCAGACATTGGAGTGATGAATCCACAAGCCAAGACATGCCAGGGATTGCTGGCGGTCACCAGACGCTAGGGGAGTCTGCCTTTCCAGCCATCTGCAAGGGATCCCTCCCTCACACCCTGTGTCAGCAAAACCAAACCAATCAGTTACTCCAGGGAGCCAGGCTCTTGCATACTTTTGATCTTTGTACATATTTTGTTCCCTTTGCCTACAATCATTGTCATCCCTCTCCTGCTACTCAGTTGCCCCCTGGTCTTTGAAACCTTAGCTTTCCTCCTGGGTAGAATTAAAGTCCTTCTGGGACCTTCCTGGGCCCATCTCTTCCTTTGGGTTTTCTAGGCAGCATTGCAGTGGATCCCCCACCAGACGTGAACTCTGCCGTAACAGGAAGAACATCTTTCTCTTTCCACAATCCCAGTGTCCAACAGAGTAATAATAATCATAATATTGATTAACATTAATAATAAGCAGCTAATGGAATTGAGTAATTCCTAAATTCCAAGCTATGTATTGACTCAGTTAATTTTCACAATTCTGAATTCTTATCTCCATTCTACAGATGAGAAAACAGAGGCACACAAGGCTAAGTGACACACCCTGTGTCACAATAAATGGTAGAGGCATGATTCAGGGCCACTCTAGACCCAGAGCTTGTGCTCTTGATCACTCTTCTCCACTGCCTCTGTGGACACAGAGCAGAGAAGGTGACCAGGAGATTGGATGGGGTTGGAACATAGGAAGTGGTGGGGAAAACAAATCAATAAGCAGTAACTTCTCTTCATAGGGGTTAATATGTAATCTAACCAATCTATGGTTCTCCTTGTTTTCCAAGTTACCAGGCACAAATCCCAGAGTTGGAAGCACAATTTGAGAATGTGTCTGAACGACATTGAATGGAACAGCAAAGGAACCCAGTGGTTTCTATGTGATCTGTGATTCACTAGCATATGAATATATTTACTAAAATTGACTTTTCATCTGCAGTGCTCTCTTCTGGATCCACACTGACTGTGCTCCTGACTCCTCAGTTTTTATCTCTGCACCTTTTTTCACTTTCCTGCCCTTGGCAACTGTCCAGTTCCTGCACCTGACCTTGCTGACCTGCATTCCACTCAACTCTGACCTCACTCAGCCATGTCCATTTTCGTTTTAGCTTTCAGCAAGGTGCAGACTTTGTTTATTAGCTTGGGGTTTTCTCAGAGCACTATATGTGCATTTTAAAGCTTTAGTAACCAGATCATTACTGAAATGTTACAAAATTAAAATGCGATTAGCAACCACCCCACAAAAACAGCCCTTGGGGAGGTACCATTTGGTGTCTTTTGCCCTTTCTCTTTACAGTGTTTTTTTTTTTAATTATAGTACAATACACATAACACAAAATTTACCATTAGTAACATTTAGTACATTGACAATGTAGTGTGGCCATCACCACTATGTAGTTCCAGAACATTTCCATCATCCCAAAAAGAAACTCTGTAGCCATTAAGCAGTCACTCTCTGTTCTCTCCTCCCCACTTCCTGGGCAACCATCTGCTTTCTGTCTCTATGGATTTGCCTATTTTGAATATTTCATATAAATGGAAGCATACAACATGTGACCTAATGTGTCTTGCTTTGTTCACTTAGCATGTTTTCAAGGTTCACCCGTGTTGTAGCATGTATCAGTACTTCACTCCTTTTATGTCTGAGTAATATTCCACTGTATGGATATACCACATTTTTATCCCTTCATCAGTAAATGGACATGTGGGTTGCTTCTACCTTTCGTTTATTGTGAATAGTGCTGCTATGAATATCCATGTGCAAGTTCTTCTTTGAACATCTGTTTTCAATTCTTTTGGGTATGTTCCCAGAAGTGGAATTGCTCTAAATGCATAACTCTATGTTTACATTATTGAAGAACAGCCAAAGTCTTTCCACAGTGGCTGCAGCACTTTACATTCCCACCAGCAATGTGAGAAGGTTCCAGTTTCTCCACATCCTCACCGACACATGTTATTTTCCCTTTTTTTAAAAAAAAGTATAACCATCCTAGTGGGTGTAATTTAGAGTCTTTTTAAAGCACAAATATGATTCTAGCAGTGCTTCTCTAAGTTTCAAGTACACATGCATCATTTGAGGATCTTATTAAAATATAGATTCTGATGCAGTCCGTGGGTGGGATCTGAGATCCTGCATCTCTAACAAGCTGCCAGCGAATGCTGGTGCTTCTGGCCTGCTAGATAGTCACTTGCTTGAAACCCTCTGGTCTGCCCACCGCGATTAGAATACAACCCACACTCCTTACCGTGTTTAGAAGGCTGACCCTTCCAGCCTCCTCCTGGCCATTCTCCCCCTTCTAACCACATTCCGGTCATTCTGGGCTTCTCTTTTGCTCCTTGAACATGCCATGGCTTTCCCGCCATGGGACTTTGTATTTGCTGTCCCCTCTGCCTGGGACTCTCTGCCCCCTGATCTTCACGTGGCTGCCTCTCTGTCCCTCAATCCTCAGCTCAAATGTCTCCCCACGGAGAGGCCCTCCCAGAGCCCGCTCCCTAAGTACCCAGTTCTCCCCTCACGCAACCCCACTGGTCATGCTCTATCTCATCTCGCTGCTTTTTGTTTGTTTTTACAGCACTTATTCATATCACCATTTGAAACTTTCTTTTCAAAAATTAATTGATAGTTTTATTGTCTACCTCTCCCCGCTGGCATGTAATGCACTATGACACCAAGACCTCTTCTTTCTCATTCATTATTCTATCCCTCAGGCTTAGAGCAGAGCTGGGTATTGTTCATATGGTGCACAATAAATGCTTATTTAATGAATTAGTTGATTGCAGTTTCAGGCCTTGCCTCTGGCACATCTCCCCGGTTTTCAGATGTGGCCGTGCACATCTAAAATTTAATCCAGAGAAGATTTATAAATTACTCTCATAATTTTAGACAGGGAGCACCTTCCCACAGACTTCTAGGCCATCTAAGCAGTCCTCAGATAAACTCCTGCAGTTTATGTCAACCCTGGACTTGCCTTATTCATTGTTTCTGCTCCCACATCCCCTTTTCCCATCAGTGCTTTTATATCTGTTTACAGATAAAGGAAAATACAATGTTCCCTTTCCCTCTGCCGGTTCCCTTTCCCTCTGCCGGTTCCATTTCCCTTTGTAAACACAGCTCTGTGAATATTGCAAATGCGTGTCACTGGCACATTTTTCTGTCTTGTCATGTTTTCCCTATGCCAGGAGGTGCTTTCCATTTCCCTGGATAAAGTTGGCATCTTGTTTTCTTTTTTTACTGTCGGGCCTGAAGACTCTGAATTTCTCTGGACCTTCTTTGGGGCTCTGCCTGCTTCTCATTTCGGTCGTCTTATTTGGGTTTCAGCTCCCTGGAGCACTTTGAGCTTTATTCTATCAAATAGGTTTCCTTGTGTCCTTTACACTTTTTGTCAACATTGGGTGTTCATTCTTTTATCATTAAAATAATTTCCTAAATAATCACTCAACTTTTGTAGATCCCTTCAGCCTTTATACCTCTGTCTTGGAGAATTTTAAGACTAGTGCCCTAAGACTGTGAAAGCTGTCATTTTCTAGTTTAGTTTCATGTTTAAAGTGAATGGTCTCTTTTCATTTCCTGTAATTTAAACCTGAGCAGTTCTGGCTCACTTTCCTTCCTACACCCTCAAATCTGCCCTAATGGGAGAATTAGCTCATAAAGGTGTGCACTTGTCGGATGCTGAAAACACACCATGCTGGTCTTATTTCCCTGGGTAGGAGTTTATAGCAAATCTTTGCCAAAATGCCTTATTTGCGCTTATCCTTTTCTGCCTTAACCCAGAAGCTCCCCACCCTCTGTTTTTCATCTGTTTCTTGATTGGGTGATTATGGGCTAAAAATCTTCACTGCTGATGTTTCCTAAACACCTCTCTTCTAGTCCTGTGTTTTAGTCAAGCACACATTGGCCTTGGTGATAAATCGTAATTTCTGCTTCTCTTTCTTACTGAATAGCCAAGAATGTATTGTAGCAAATGTATGTCCAGCTGCTCTTAAATATCCTGTGGAGCTTCTTGCACTTTTCTACTCTGTTGTCTGCCTCCTCCCTCAGTCTGTGTGCTCCCGCGGGCAGACAACATATTTATTGATCTTTCTATCTCCAGCATCCAGCACAGCACCCACCTCGGGATGCATTCTTAGTAAACGTTTAGAGAGCACTGAATGAATATACAATGTACCACCTTTAATCATCTATTGTGTATACAGTTTTGTTGAACTACAGTTGTCTCAGTAGAAATTAGCAGAGAAGTCCTTCCAAGCCAAGAGACATAAAACCCAGGCATGCGAGACTGTTAAATAACATGGAAAGAGAACATATAGTTAAGTGTGCAATGTGGTTCAGTAAGTGCTCAAAGACAGGAAATGCTCATAGAGTTGTAGAAAGCTTTATGGAGAATGTAAGACCTAAATTTGGCCATTAGGAAGAGAGAGGAGCTTTGAGGAAGTAGTGAGGGCACTTGAATTTTCCACACTTGTCCATCTCAAGTTTCCTCGTGGGGATGCCTTTGTTTTTCTTTTCATCCTATCATAGCATCTCCCTGGTTAGGTGGCCTGTACTCTTCTCTTCCGCCTCTACCAACCTGTTTGAAATCCTCTTAAAGTGCTTATCTGTACACGCTTATCTTAGTTTTTAGTCCAGCATGGGGTATCAAAGACTCTGATGGACAATACTTCTTTTGTCTCTTCTTCCAAATGTCCCTTGGGCCACTCCCTGGGCCTAGTGTGGTAACTGAGGCTGCCTCCTAGAAAAAACCAGGTTGTGGGGTAATTAGGTCATAGGCAACACTGAAACCAGCGGATTCAGCTGGAAACTAGGCTAAAATTCATAAAGATTGTCCTGGCTTGAACTCACGATAGGCTAATTTTAAATCTGTAGGTTTGGTCTGGCAGAGCAGTGACAATTATATCCTTTCTCTAAATGTCTTGCCTCCACTGGCTTTTTGAAGCATTTATTTTCTATCACTGAATCATTCAATAGCAATATAATTGTTATGTCCATTTCCCTGGCTCTAACAGGTTTGGGAGCCAGTTACCTTTCCCAGTTCATTAACCGACTGGCCTTTGCATTAACAGCCCCTCCATCAGGGGTTGCCTTGGAGACAAAGCTTCCTGTGGGTAATCCAAGATTATCTAGCTCTTTGTCCTACATGTGACCCTTAATTACTTGCTAAATTAGAATGGTTTTCTGAAAATCACAAGCGGAGGTTAATATGTTCTTCCAGAGCTGGTCAAGCTAAGATGACACTGAATTCACAGGGAATTCAAGTTTCATGATCCCTGAAGGCGTCTCTTTGAGTAAGAAGATGAACTCTCCCCCGGGAGGCACGGCCCCCCCATAAAGCCCCTGTCACTCACTGTCCCTCTGCCTGCTTTTCTAGTTGTGGTTTAATCTTCTCAGGACAATTCACTATGTCAATATTGAGCAGATTCATTCTGGTGCAGGAGCCTGCACCCGTTTGTCTTTGATAACGAACTGCTTTAAATTTAAGCACATATTTGTATCATAATTGCAGGTTTTTACTCTGCATTTATGCAATTAGAAGGTTTCATGTACTAGTGTGGGACAAGCAAGGGGACTGAAGAAACTATTAAAAAACAGAAAGTAAACACTTTGTGTAGAAAAGTTTGGGCACTAGAATGTCCTCCCTAGAATGTTTTATAGGCGTCAAAGAGAGATTAGCAGAAAAGAGGGACTCTTAGAATGCACCTAATGAGATGCCTCTTCAAATGCCTTTTGGAAGTAAGTACCATGTAAGTAATGCAGGTATTGAATGAGAATTATCATTAGAGGTCATAAATTTAGCATCATTAGATGTTTAGTCATCTAGAATATAATGAAGCAACTGAGTAGCATTCCAGGAGTAAAAAACAACAAAAAAAACTATCTTAAAATTTAAAATATTATAAAGAGTTACCAACATTAAAGCATCCTTCCAAAAAGTGTTTAGGAAACTGACCTGACTAACTCTTGTTAGAAATAAATATCATTTATGATTTGACACCTCAAATCATTCATTCAGATTTCGGAAGAGGGTGTTGGCAGATTGCTATAAACTATTCAGTCAGGATGCTTGACTGATTACATGTCAATTTTTGCATATTTGTGTATAGGTATAGCCCTCAACTGTGTACCACTTTTAATCATCTACTGCGTATACAGTTTTGTTGAACTACAGTCATCTCAGTAGAAATTAGCAGAGAAGCCCTTTGAAAATCACTTTCTTACATTTGCTCACATCTTAATTACGTATGTGAAGCACCAGAAAAGTGACTTTGGCTCTGACATACTTAGATTAGCATTAGAGTGAATTTCTTTTAGAGGGAAGTTTGGTAAATCTTGGAGTGGTTACCAAGGAAGACTGAGATTGTCTTTGACAGTGTTTTAGTGTAGTTTCATTCAGCATTTTTCTGAAGTACATTCCACAAGACAGAAGTCCTTCAGCATATTATTATAAGAAGTGTTATGCAGAAAGAATTCTGTGACCAAATAACCTTGGAAAATGTTGTGTTAAAATAAAGTTAATTAAAAAAATGTAGTTAGGCTTTACCACTATACAACTTTCATGAGATTTTAACTCTTAAATGTGCATTATGAAAATTGAAGTCTCCTAAACTTATTTACTTATAGAATTCCTGTTTCCATAGTGTAATGCCTCATAGCATCTCTTGGAACTAGCAAGTTCTAAGGAACACACTTTGGGAAACACCTTTTCTTTTTCTTAGCCTGCTTTGGCTAATTGGTGCAGATACAACTGATTTAAAAAAATCAATGAATCAAACATCCCATTATTACACCCTTAAAACCTAACATTAAAGATTATTGAACTCCTCGTTCAATTTTTGATAGTTTACATCTTTCCTTTTTTTTTTTTTTTTTGAGACCTAATCTCACTGTACCACCATAACCAGTACACCTCAAGCTCCTGGGCTCAAGATTCTCCTGCCTCAGCCTCCCAGGTAGCTGGGACTACAGACATGTGCCACCACTCCTGGCTAAATTTTTCTATTTTAGTAGAGACAGGGTCTTGCTCTTGCTCAGGCTGGTCTCGCACTCCTGAGCTCAAGTGATCCTCCTGCTTTGGCCTCCAGGGGTGCTAGGCTTACAGGTGTGAGCCACCACACCTGGCCACACCTCTCCTTTCATTCAGTGATTTCTCCTAACTCCTACCTGTGGGACATTGTATTATTATTCCACCTATTTGCTTTCCTCCCTGTGACAGAATTATATGTCGCTGCCCCACTGGTGTCATGTGACATCTTTTGGCCAAAAGACTTCCAGTAAAAGTGACGTGTGCAGCGCAGTCAACAGCTACTGTGTGGCTCTGCCATTTTCTCCTCCCTTCTGCCTGAGCAGCTCTTCTACTTCATTTGGGTCCTACTTTACTTGAGTCCCAGGAGGAAGATGTGGCACAGAGCCTGGCTGGCTTGCAATCCACATGTCACATGTATGACAAGTACATCCTTGTGTTCGTAAGCACCCAGATTTCGATATATCTCTTCCTGCTGCTCCAGCTCATTCTCAGGAACAAGGGAGAGAGTGATGTTCCTTCCAAGAAATAGATGATGCTCTTTCTGCCTCACTACCTTTGCTCACACTGTTTCCCTTTCTAGATGGCTCCGCCTGACCATGTCTGTCTTTAGAATCCAACCTCATCTTTTTAAAGCCCAATTCAAATATCAAATTCATGATAAAACCATTCTTGATATCCACCCCTGCCAAGGAAGCATTGATCATTCCCTCCCTTTTCTGCCCTCACTGTACCCTATGCCAGTAGTCAAATTTCAGTGTGCAGAGATTCATCTGGGAGCTTGTTATGAGATCCCTGAACACCTTTTCCCACCCCAAGATGACTTAGTGGGTCTGGGGTTGGGAGCCAGGATCCAGGGTTTGAAGTAAGCACTCTCATGTGATCTGAATCAATCTGATCCAAGAACTATTTTGAGAAGCACTGTCATCAGAGCACCAACAGCCCCTTAGGCACATTTTGGTTTGTGTATTTGTCTGTCTCTACGAGATTGTGTCTTTCTTGAAAGCTGAAATCAAGTCTTGTTTAACTTGGCAGCCAAAGCACCTAAATTGGCTCATGGTAAAAGGCTCATTAAAAGTTAAGAGAAATTTATGCCACAATTTGTCATGTGGGAAATTTTCATGCTATAAAAGATCAACATGAATACTGCTTTCTAAGAATTACTCTATTTTTTCCATGTGTCAATAGATTATCATTGTCAACATGCTCTTCTATTTTTTACTTGTCCCTGGAGAAGCAGAGTCTATAACCGCCCTTAGTGTAACCCATACCAATATTTTGCCACTCTTCCTTAATAGAAAATGTTTTATTTACCTGAACTTAATTTGGAAGTTTTAAAATATTGAACTCATTCAGTGCCTATGTAGGAAAGATAGGAAATGATTTTTAAAACATGGAATGTTTCTGTAAGCCATCAATATTTTTATTGTGAAAGAACTAGACTGAGATTTTGTCACTGCAGTGGCCATTTGTAGACCTCCCTAGCATCCAGCCCCATCATCCTCCCGGAGCTAGGCCAGCCACAGAGAGTGTGCTAGTTAGAGATGGGAGAGAATGAAAACTTGCACTTTACTATCAGTCCAACAGACAGGTCGTGCAAAGAATACACAAGAGACAGGAGAATGCAAATGCATGGGTGCAGCTCCCCAGTTCCCCCAGAGTTCCTCATCCGTGTACCTGAACATCAGCAATCTATGCAGCCTTTTGACAATGAAGATGGCACTAGCCAGAAGGTCTCACAGGGGCAGATTCCCAGAGCTGGGGAGGGACCACTCCAGCTCTCAAGGATTTACGTACTAACATAAAAAGCCAGTCCTACTACACTTTAGTTTCCCTCTTTGGTGTTGTTTCTTATGGCATTACTGGGCCTAATGCAGGCCTATCTCACCCTCCTTCCCAGTAGTCCCCTAGTTTGTGTTTGGAGATCCATGAAGTTAACAAAGTCTAAAACTAACCTTAAACAAGGGAAGGAATGAGTAACTTCGGCCAAGTCAGTCATCACATTCCATTACCCTGCCTCCGTGGTTATTTTAGGGAAAGGCACATGATCTAAGCAGTCCATGAAGCATGAAGCTTAGAACTTTTCAGGGAATGCTAAGACAATGCTGCTCCCTCTTCGTCTATATGGTGTAATGTAGAGATATCAAGTCTGGAAGTGCTATAGTCATTTTGCTATTAACAGAGAGTGAGCCTGAAGATGAAGCTGACACATAGAGGAAAGGAGGCTAAAGCCTTGATCCAACTGTGCTTGAAGCCTGACCTCCCTCTAGTCTTTTTTACTTATATGAGCTCAAGCCAATTTGATTTGGGTTCTCTATATTGGCCACTAATATCACCCACATCGGTTATAGGCCTTAATCACTCCCATTGGAACTTCATTTAAAACATGAGGGCCAGGTGCGGTGGCTCACGCCTGTAATCCTAGCCCTCTGGGAGGCCGAGGCAGGTGGATTGCTCGAGGTCAGGAGTTCGAGACCAGCCTGAGCGAGACCCCGTCTCTACTAAAAATAGAAATAAATTATCTGGACAACTAAATATATATATATATAGAAAAAATTAGCCGGGCATGGTGGCGCATGCCTGTAGTCCCAGCTACTCGGGAGGCTGAGGCAAGTAGGATTGCTTCAGCCCAGGAGTTTGAGGTTGCTGTGAGCTAGGCTGACGCCACGGCACTCACTCTAGCCCGGGCAACAAAGTGAGACTCTGTCTCAAAAAAAAAAAAAAAAAAACCAGATGAGGATGCTGTCAGATGAGCTCTTTAAAGTAAGAAATCTTGCATAAACCTCAGGGATGCTTGGATCCTAGCTCTATGAATGAAATCCTGTAATAGATATGAACTCAAAATTGCAGAGGAGAAAAAAATATTACGTCATTAACAGCTCAACATGGAGTAGGTTTCTGGCCTTTTATGCAGCGAGGAAGGATGATTTAGGGTCCTGGGTGCCTAGAGCAGATAATAAAAAACTAACTGACTTTATCAACAATTCCCAATTACTTTACCATGTTACATGTGATAAATATTTACAGTGTGAGATTATACACTTTGTGGTCTGGTTTTTTTTTTTTTTTGAGATGAGAATCTCACCTGTCACTCAGACTAGAGTGCAGTGGCATCATGATAGCTCATTGTACCCTCAAACTCCTGGGCTCAAGGGATCCTCCTGCCTCAGTCTCCAGAGTAGCTGGGACTACAGGCATGAGCCACCACTCTTAGCTAATGTTTTGCGTTTTTTTAGAGATGAGGTCTTGCTATGTTGCCCAGGCTGGTCTCAAATTCCTGGGCTCCAGCGATCCTCCCACCTCAGCCTCGTAAATTGGTGGGATTACAAGTATGAGTCACCACACAGGGCTGTTTGTAGCCATTTTTAAATTGAACCTGCCAATGGGCTTCAACAGGGTCTGACATTTTAATATCTTTATTTTTAAATATCTGAAGCAAATATGGAAAGTTGCTAAGACTTTTAAAACAGACAGGATTGTCTAGAATAAAACTATGCTGATCTTTGACAAGCGTATAGGAATTCAGTTTGCCAGGCCCAATTTCTCAATTTCAACACTCGTGAAAATGATATTTAAGTCAAACTGAAAAGTTCTCAGTGCTGAAGGAAAAATGCTATAAAAATTCAAAGTAATGGTTCATGAAACTGGAGATGGAAAACTGGGAGGTCAATGAAAACTTAGTTAAAATACAAATATTTAGTCCTTAAGGCTAGTAGGGTGTCCATAGCCCACATGACAGACCTAAGGAAATAAAGAGCTACGTGTAAAAACAATAGAAATCATACTGCTGTTTCTTGGATTTTTAAAATTTGTCATAAGACACAATGAAAAACAAAATTCTGGATGACCATGACTATGTCGACAATTTTTTTCTAAGAAAGGGCAGGAAGATTTTCCTTTAAAATGCAAAATTTATTCGTTGACTCAAAGACCAATCCTACCTCAAAGTGTTCAGGTTCTATTGACGCCTTGCTCCAGGGCACATGATTCCTCTCTCCAAAACCACCAAAACTCAGTTTCATTTGAATGCACTATTGCCAAAGTTTCAAAATGTAGAACACTCTCGGAATTACATTTTGGGAAGTGAAGGTTGACTAACAGATTCATAGAACCCCCTTCTTCAACACCAACTAAATGATCCTAAGGCTCTATGACCCCGTGGATCGCTGGTTCCCAGTTTGAACCTGTAGCACGAGTGGGTGGAGCCCCGTGGGCTGGGACCATAAGTATTCTTGATTGTGCCTTGTTCTGGAAAGTTCACCTTATGAAAACCAGCCACTGAACAACTGGTGTCACATCAAAAAGAATGCCTTTCTTCTAATACTCCAAACGTTTATTATGGCCCGGCTCCACAGGTCTTAGGACTCGCCAGTCCGCCTCTCGGGTATTTTAACAGGCAGGAGAAAGCCTGCTGCAGGAAGACCCCACTCCGCAGCTCCCGCACTCCATGGGAAGGGAAACTTGGAGCCCCCTCCCACCGTAGGGAGAGGATGGGCGGGGCAAGTTGGAAGCCCCGCCTCCAGACCCGCCCCCTCCGCGTGGCCCCGCTCCCAGATGCTCTGGGCCTGGCGGGCTCCTGGATACCGGAGGCTGGGGGGCGGGGTTCACCCCTTGCCCTTGGGGTCCCCCGGGCTCCGCCAATCAGCGAGCGCCCTGTTGGCCGTCCGCAGCCTGCTGCGCCCCTCCCTCTCCCGCCGGCCTCCGCGTCCCAAAATCCAAGATGGCGGGATCCAGGCGTAGGGGTCCCCAGGCCAGAGCGCGGCCGTTTTTCTGCGCCCTGCTGCTGTCGCTCAGTCGCCTCATCGGGGGCGACGGCGTGGGAGGAGACCCCGGCGCCGTGGGCACCCCGGCCGCGCAGCCACATCGCCGTTTCGAGTACAAATACAGCTTCAAGGGGCCGCACCTGGTGCAGAGCGACGGGACCGTGCCCTTCTGGGCCCACGCGGGGAGTAAGCCGGGGCAGAGGGCTGGGGGCCCGGGTCCCTCCTCCCCTTCGGTCTCCTCTTCACCTTCTATGCGCCGAAACCCCGGAGTGCTGAGGGTCCCGTTCCGGCTGCTGCATAACTATATGCACTGTGAAGGGGACCCTCTCGGCAGTCCCCTCCTCCAGGTCCCCACTGGCCCGCCAGGTTCCCTCCACCTGGCCCCGAGTCTTCCCCCCACCCACTGTCACCCCGCCCCTGTCTTCTCTTCTTTGATCTCGTCGGTACTTTCCGTTTGATCTGGAGGTATTTTGTTACTTCCTACACTTGCAAGCACTCAACTCTTTTCCAGGCATCACGTTTCACCCTAACGCCACGTCTCTAAGGGAAATGTCCCCCACCCCCAGCCATCCCAACCTGAGACCTGTTCCAGCAGCCTCCCTGCTTCCTTTCCGGCTCCCCACAACTCCCGCCTTCTTTCGTCTGGTGTTAACTATGGTTAATGCTGCGGTTTGTGCCTGATGGCTCCAGAGATGGTAGATACTGGTCTTAGAGTAATTTTTACGCCTTTTTATGTCAGAAGACATTCCTAAACTGTTGGAACTCCGCCTTAAATTTGCCTCTCGGTGACGTGGTGTGGTCTTTGATCTTTTCTCCTGTATTAACACATTATGTAACTCTTGAGGAGAAGGGGTATATTTTTTGGTATTGATTGTTTCTGTACCTGAGACTAGAACATCTTAAGCCCTTAAAAAAGTTTTTTTAATTGAAATAACCTCGGATTCATGTTTTATTCACTCTCTGTGAATGCAGATTCATGTTTTATTAACTCTCCGTGTTGGGCACTCTTACAGATAAGAGAGCATTCGCTAGAGCATATGTGAAAGGAAACTTATCTGCATTTTTTAGTGCTGATGTGTCACTGCTGACTAAGGAATCAGCTGTAGCACTTGGCATGTCATAAACTGTTCAGTGACCATCAGATAGATAGTTTTTGAAACAAGTGGCAAATGGCTTTATCTGAGATGAGAGCTCTGGGAATTTGAATTCTATCTTTATGTGTAATTAATCATTTATATAAAGCTTGTATACATCATTTTAGATTGTGTAGTGCTTCAAACAAATGTTTCATTTCTAGAAAGTAATAACTGAATAGAAAGCACACTTTTAGGAAGGGCCATTTCCTTCAAATTAATTTGTAATTAAAGGTATAAATTTCAATTTGACATAATGACCAGTTATCAAGTATTTGAAGTACAGTGCAATTACTTTGTTACTCAGCAGTTATTTATAATGTGCCCATACAGCAAGTGTATATTGCTGGGCATTTGTTATCAAGGTGACATTGTTCTTAATAAACAAAAGTGATGTAAATAATACAACCACAAGTTTTTGGATTTTTTTGTTTTTTGGATGATGATCAATTTTTCATTAGTGGTGTTGGATTTATTCATACTTTTTCACTTCTGCACCTCTCCATTGCCTGCCTGTTCTTTCTCTTTTTCTCACACTGACATACACCACAACAGCAAATTAGGAATATTAATCAACTACTCAAATTAGTTACCTTGACTTTCTTTAGAGAGCCATAACCAGTTAATCTAGTCTGCTGCAGAAATGTCAGATAATGTACTTTAGTGAATTAAAGTTGTGTGGCTAGACTGAATTTGAAATAATGGGATTAGTATTTTAGCCATGACTTACCTCGCTACTGACTCTGGAATCACTGCTGTGGATATCCCTTGCTTTCATTGTCACTGTAATTTTTACAGTCTCACTGTTCTCTTAACTCCATTGATCACTTTTCCCCTTTTCATTCCCCTGTGATCCATTATGTAAAATAATTTTGAAACCAAGAAATTTAAGACCTAGTTTAAACACAGCCACTTACCTTCACCCACAAATTAAGACCAAATGTATGGTGTTTTTCTTTATTAACTTTAATGTCCTTTTGTACTTTGAGTACACATCCTTAGGTCCATAAGGGCAAAACATGATGTTTGTAACCCTTTGTAGCTCTCTTTTCAGTTCATTCTCTGATTTGATCCTTAGTAGGTAAGGCAGGTGTTATCTGTTTTATAGGTGAGAGAACTGATATTCAGAAAGGTTAAGGTTTCTGGAAAAGGTTATGTAGTAAATGTCAATAAAATTGAACCCAAATCTAGTTCTTCTGATTCTTTGTCTAGTATTCTTCCCAGGATGCCCCCTCCCCCTTTTGAGTGTTTGAAAGTGGTGGAGACAGTGACTGATCCTACTAAAATATCTCAACCTTTATTTTTGTCAAGTTTTTTCTACCTGTAAAGTGTTATTACAGTTACAGTTGTTTTATTTCCCAGCTTGGATGTCAGAACTGGTTAATATCCGAGAGAGTGTGCTACAATTGTTCAAATTTTAGGCTTCATAGGAGCTGTAATAATTATCTAGTGTTAGTCCAATAATAGGCGGAATAGCTAACATTTATTGAAACATTTATATGCACTTGTATACCTGTGAACGTGTTGGAGAAATGCAGTACTTGCCTAAAATCAAACAGCTAGTAAATAGGGGAGCAGGAACTTGAAACTAGCCTGGACGTGCAAACCACCATTTTTGATTTACTATTTTCTCTGAGAATCTGCTGAAGCTGAAGAATTGCTTATTGAATTGAAATTCAGCTGACCCTCTCCCTAGAAGAATATATATATGCACAATATTTTGCATATAACTTGTGGGGTATTTATGGAAGTGATCAAGCACAGCCCCTTCATTTTACAGGTGAACATATGGTGAACCCAAGAGAGTAAGAGAATTATTTGTTCAAAGTCACACAGCTGAACTGAGACTAGGAATAAGTGTCTTGATTCCTAGTGGTATGTTCTTTTCACACTGCTTGAGCTTTCTAACATTTGCAAATTGGTAAAAATACATTTTTACCAAAATACTGTTTTTAAAAATACAAGTTTTTGAGATATTTAAAAAAGAATATTATCATAGTCAAATAGTAAGTTTGTCTTTTAAGTCACAATTCTCTCCCTCCTGCCCCTTGTCCCTGGAGTTTTTAGTGTATGGTTGCAGCTTGATTGATTGCAGAGATATTTCACGGTTCAAAAGATAAGGAAGGTATTAGCCCTAAACTTTTAAAGTTGAAACTGTCAACATGGAACTTTTTCCTGACAGTTATTGTGTAGGTTATTAAGTTAAAATTTGACCTGTGTAGTTATGTGTAGCAATTTGGAGATGATTTGTTGAGTTTTACCTAATCATAACTTAAAGCTTTTCTTTCCTGATTTCTGTTCTAGATGCTATTCCAAGTTCAGATCAAATTCGAGTAGCACCGTCTTTAAAAAGCCAAAGAGGGTCAGTGTGGACAAAGGCAAAGGCGGCCTTTGAGAACTGGGAAGTTGAGGTGACATTTCGAGTGACTGGAAGAGGTCGAATTGGAGCTGATGGCCTGGTATGATCATTTCTTTAACTTAGAAAATGTATATAAATGCATATACTACTGGCCTCTAACTGTTCCCTGTTATGTATTTTCAGGCAATTTGGTATACAGAAAATCAAGGCTTGGAGGGCCCTGTGTTTGGATCAGCTGATATGTGGAATGGTGTTGGAATATTTTTTGATTCTTTTGACAATGATGGAAAGGTATATTTATTGTCAGGACTGTTACCCACTTTCATATATTTGCCAGCAGAGTTAGGCTCTGAGAAATACAGCTTATTTAACATTTTCATTAGTTTAATAGTAGAAAACTCCCCAAGCTAGATGGTACATATGGTAATGAGTTTTATATAGCTGGGAGTTTATCAGTTTAAAGTTACATGTACGCGATTTTTCATACACCAAGGTCATAATGGAGCGCTGACTCTGAGAACTTAACAGTGACCCCACTACCACCTTATATGCCTTTAATAATTTTGATGGATAAGCATGAGTCTTTAGATGTAGATGGTGAAACCAATAGTGTTTAAAAGACTGTAACAGTTTGCTGTCATGAGAACATCTGAGTGCACGACTATTGCTAACTCACATGTTTATATCTTTTCACACGTTAATCATTGGTTTTGATCAGGCCAATTTTTCTGATTATCTCTTCTAAGACAGTTAAGAACAAAATGTACTTACATATTGGAAACATTAACTTGGGGTTTAGCAGCTGTAAGATTGAAGATCTTGCCTCCAGCTGATTGTTTCTCTGCTGATCCAGAGGTTATTATCAGCAGTTTAAAGGAGAACTTTAATAACTCCTTGAATGCCAAGGCCATGTTACTTTAAGATTTTGAGTCCTGGAATCTTAGATATATAAGAGCCCTTGTAGCACATCAAGAATGATCTAGAATTATTTGATTAAGGGCATTAAAACAAATACATTTTCTTTATTTTTAGAAAAATAATCCTGCTATAGTAATTATAGGCAACAATGGACAAATCCATTATGACCATCAAAAGTAAGTGTTTTTTACATTATTCCTGATTTCAGCTTCTCTTTGGAAACCTTATGAAATATAATGAGATATATTAAAATAGATCAGATCTGAACACTTTGCAACTGAAATGAGATTATTATTTTTCTTGAGTTGTATTTTATAACTTGGTGGAAAGGTTTTATTTTATTTGGTTCCTTTTTAAAGTTCTTTCTGTTGACCACTTCAGATTTCAAACACAAAATGTATTTTTATTTAACATAAAAGTATATAATAGTTTTGAAAGTTTATAGACTGTTATCGGCTTTCAATGATGCCCCTAGTCATGCATTTTCATCTTTATTAAAAGGGATCTTTGGAAAATAAAGTTGAACCTTGACCAGACTGATGAGCAAGCAATTTATGCCACCTCATCCAAGCTTAATATTGCTTTATTTAAAGACTCTCAGTGGTTTACAAAGCTTCTCAGTGTTTACAACAGCCAGTTCTATTTGTGAGTTCCACTTCCATGGATTCAACCAACCATGGGTTGAAAGTATTTGGGGAAAAAACCAATAACAGTAGTAATGAAAAAAATCTGTACAGTGTAACAACTATTTACATAGCATTTACATTATATTAGGTGTTATACATTTAAATCTAGCGATGATTTAAAGTATATGGGCAGATGTGCATAGGTTATATGCAAATACTACACCATTTTATATAAGGGACTTCAGCATCCGAGGATTTTGGTATCCGCAGGGGTCCTGGAACCAATGCCTTACAGATACTGAGGGACGACTGTATAATATATATGAATTAGGTATGTACAGTTTTGATTTTCACGTGCTCGTTGTGGAGGAGTTACTTTTTAACCAATCAGTGAACTGTACGAAAAATGACTTATCCATGTTCCTGTTTACTACTTCCTGCCATTTAGTTTATCACAACTCCCTGTGGAGTTTACTTAAAATACAAGTGCCTAGGCCCCCTCTTGTTTCTGCTTCTGTTGATTTGGGGTGGAATCTACACTTTAAAAGCTCAGTGAGTGATTCTGATCCTGCCCTAGGGTAGAGATCCACTGCCCTAGTCTCAGGTAAAATAGTATAACTTTCCCCTGCCATCAGTGGGTGGTTAACTTTGTTTTCTAGTGTTACCCAGAGTTCTGACAGAAGAAACTTTGTGTCTTCTGAATAAATGACTTGCAATATCTCAAGACTTTGTCAGAGCTGATATTATTGTAATCTTCCTGAACTTTTAAATATTGAAAAGCTTTCTAAGTGTCTTGTTTTCCTTTCTCTCATACAATAGTGATGGTGCTAATCAGGCTTTAGCGAGTTGCCAGAGGGACTTTCGTAATAAACCCTATCCTGTCCGGGCAAAGATTATCTATTACCAGAAAACATTGACAGTAAGTAACGTGCACTTACAGCTAATCAGATAAACAATATTCTAATGGGGCGTTTCGTTTTGAATTCTTCATAGAAATTAAATGCATTTAAATTTGCATATTGTTCATGTACTGATCAGTATTACTCTAAGAGAACAGAAGTGGCTTCAGAGTTACTTTGTAAGTGGTCATCTGTTGTAAAACTTTGCCAGTAGGTTTCCATTTAGTCAGTGAATGTTTAAGCACTCTCCTGTATAGCACGTTACATACATTTCCAAGCCTTCAGGACACAAATATGAGTAAAACAAAGATTACTTTCCCCAGAGAGCTTATAGTCTATTGGAGGAGACTTACTTCTAGCATTACTATCCTGTGTGGTAAATGCTATAACACCCACATTAGGTACTCAAATGTTTATTGAATTAATGTTTGCACCCTCAGCTTGTCCTGGTTGTTTCCATGTTAGAGGGAGAAACGATGTAAGGGGAAATTGGAAGCAACAGGTGCTGTTAGTGGAGGAGACATAGTCAAAACAAGAGGTTTCAAACACAATTGTAGCATTTAACAATGGGTTGGAACTGTAAGGTGAATAAGGAAAATTATTGATGACCCCATAAAGATGTGTTACTGGCATTAATCAGTGGACATTTTGTACCCAGGCCTTGCAGTCCTATCATTCGTCTTAACTCATAGCACAATGACTATGTTTTGACCTTTTTAAAAAATAAATTAGAAATAGACAGTAAAGTCACCTGATGGATTTTTAATTTGTTAGAATTCAAGGAAAAAAATACCAAACACCTGAAAGTGTTAGAATTAGAATGTGATTAACTTACCTTCTTTTTGAGACTCAAAGGGAAATGTCTTACTGATTGTTGATTCTAATTTGAAAGACTCTGTAGAGGACCAGTTGTAAATGATATAAACTGAAATAGGAATATTACTAATTAGAGGAAATAAACTAAATGATAGATGATCTTATTAATTGTTTCAAACTAATTTTTCACGTTTTTGTCCTATACTATATAGAGATTAACTCTTCATATTGACAGTTATTTTATTCTCTTGCTGAAAATTTGGACAGAGTACTCTAACATTTCACCTGTGTGACCTCACTGTCCAAAACTTTCACTCTGAAAGTAGTGATAAAAATGCTCTTGCTCTGGAGCCATGGGCCTACTCCTTTTGCATCCACTGTTTATCTCAGTGACTCTTATTTAGGGTGGGGTTAGTGATTGGGTTGTTAGAAGTGAAATGTATTGAAGAGGCTAAGCTACTGCTTGACTGGGAATAATAATGAGAAGAGTATTCACGTGTCAGGTGGATTCCTGTGCTTTCTTAGAGTGCCAAGATTCTGTTAAGAAATGAGGGTCATAACTTCACGTATGCGTTCTGCAGAGTAGACACTTATGTGTCTTTTTAGTTTTTCCATTTTCTGCCTTTTTTGTCAGTAGGACTTCTGCCATTTTGGCTCTCTGCTAACCTATGAGTGTCCAGTTACCCCATTAATTTAATAAAGAGGTACTCACTACTTATTAAGGCAATCTATTTCATTCTCAGCCAGCTGTAGATAAAATTGTACATTTAACCTCTTGGTTTTAGCTCTTGTCAATGGAGTTTCAGAGCAAGTCTGATCCCTTTTCTGTATGAACCATTCAAAAACATTAATCATGGACCCCTAAATTTTCTTGAGAGAAGGTGAGCCATAGTCTATTTTCATGGAAAGTTATCAAAATTTTCTCTTTTTAAGCCTTTGACACAGAGGGGCAAAAAACATTTTCTTAAGTAAAATATTTTGTGTAATGACAGTAAGGTTATTTAAAATTTTTATAATAATGAAGCAAGAATGAATAGTATTGGTCATAAAATTGAATAACTGAAATTCACATTAGCAATGTTTTTTATAAAAGTTATGGCTATGGTATGTCTTTGTAGGTAATGATCAATAATGGCTTTACACCAGACAAAAATGATTATGAATTGTGCACCAAAGTGGAAAACATGATTATCCCTGCACAAGGACATTTTGGAATATCTGCTGCAACTGGAGGTCTTGCAGGTATATCTTTTAATATTAAAAGTTCATGAATTGAGTTTTATTGGGAATGGTATATTTTAGGAATATGTAAACTTGTTTACTTTTAACCTTTTAAGACTAGTTGGAACCTTATACTCATCTGCTTTGCCCATCTTTTGTTCTGTTGAGACTGCTAATCTTCTATTTACATTGTTCTGCAGGTTTACAATTAGCTGGGGCTACATACAAGTATGTAATTAGAGCATCAGTTTGGGTGCTATTTAGTGAAGGAGACATATTTAAAGTCGAGGCTATAAAAGGTTAATTGCCAAGTGTTTTAGGCTCCCAAGAGTTGTCACATCATATATATCAATGAATTTGGCAAGCTGAGGAAATGTTATTTGGGGACTAAACTTTAAACAAAAATACACTGATCTTTACCATTTTTTTCCACATTTGGTGATAAATGAAGTTGTCATTCACCATTAATACCATTTTGTGTTTATATGGTACATTGTAGTTTTAAGTATTTTCAAATACATGGATTGTTCTTTACAATCCTGGGAGGGAAGGAGGAGAGATCGTGTTTTCCATATTTTTAGATGAGTTTGTCAAATCCTCCATGAAAAGAGTTTCTCAAGATCACATGGCCAGTAATGTTAGCCCACAGGTTTACCTCAAGTTACCTAATCTACACTGTATTATTATAATTTTCTTTTTTTAACCTGTCTCCAACTCTAGATCTCCATAAGAATGGCAGAAAGCATAAAGATTGCTGTATACTTCAAAATAATTGCTCTTGCATTGTAGATGTGACTAGCCAGGATTGGTATCTTAGTTCAGAGTTAGGAGGTTTGATGTGCTGAGTCCCTGCTTTCAGCTTAAACAGCTTGCAATTAATTTGATTTTTATATGATTTTAGGTAAAATTATTAATATCTTCCATATGAGAGGACGAATATGAAAGTAAGCCAAAAAGTGGTATGTGCTATAAGAAAAGTTCAGAGACAGATAGGCACAGGAAATGCATGGAGAGCAGGATTTTGTCTCATTTGTCTGGGACATGTATGTGAAGGAGATTTGTGGGAAAATGTGGGAGGATCTTGGCAGCAGGATTAGGAGTTTGGACTTGTTTTGACCCTTCATTTGTTTGTTCATTACTCATCAGACACTTACTAAACATCTATTAAATGTTAAAGACTGCTAACTGTTCTGATTTAGGGTTTAGGAAAGTGAATTTTAGATTCTTTGTAATGTAAATCTTTCTGATGAATTGTTTCTAAGCTCACAAAGCACAATTGCCTTTACCAAATTAGAGCTAATTTTTGCTATTTCCATTATTAATTATTGTTTTTTTAAAGCAGTAACTATAAAGTACGCTTACAACTATAAAAATAATCTTTTGTGGAACTTTTTCAGACTTTTTTTTTTAATTTGTAGATGACCATGATGTCCTTTCTTTTCTGACTTTCCAGTTGACTGAACCTGGAAAAGAGCCGGTAAGTAGACACATTTTTTTCAAAAAGTTTATCAGTTTAATGGTTTTGCCCTGTGGCCAGAAATTTGAAAGGTTAACTTAGGTTTGGATCTTGTTTCTACCAGTTGCTTCTGTATGACCGTGTACAAGTTAAAAGAAGAAATTAGCAAGAGTAAATTGGTTATGCTATCAATTAAGGAATAACATTTTTTTGTTAACCTTTCAGCTAGTGGTAGAATAGTTATAATGAGAAAAAGAACATATTTGGGGTATCTTACTGGTTTGCTTATCTTTTTTGTGATCTATTCACAAACTCCAAAAAAAAGCCTACACCAGATAAAGAAATTTCGGAAAAAGAAAAAGAAAAGTATCAGGAGGAATTTGAGCACTTTCAACAAGAATTGGACAGAAAAAAAGAGGAATTCCAGAAGGGCCACCCTGACCTCCAAGGGCAACCTGGTGAGTTGTGGCGAAGCCAGTTGCAGTGCGGCAGCAGCAGGGGTCGTGGCTCATGGATGATTGTGTCTGTGTGTTGCCCAGCTCTGCCGTCCCCAGTCCCCGGGCCAAGGCCCAGTACCAGTCCGTGGCCTGTCAGGAAATGGGCCACATATCACTTCCTGAGCTCCACCCCGCCTCTCCCCCATCCACAACACCACCCCGCCTTGGTTTGTGGAAAAATTGTCCTCCGTGAAACCAGTCCCTGATACCAAAAAGTTTGGGGACCGCTGAGCTTATCCCTGCTGGAGATTGGCATTTTTACCAGTAAGAGTGTGGCTTAGTGATGTGTGAAGTAAAGAGTACCATGGTTATGTGGGTGAACAGGGAAACCACTAGAGTGGAAGATCTGTGAGAACAGAGATCTTATTTCCTGTATTCACTGCTGTGCCCCCTAAACCTAAACAAAACAAAACCAAAACCAGTGCTAACCTAGTACTGAAGCTCAGTAATTGTTTGGTGAGTGAAATCATTGAAGGTTTTTCTGCTTTTAGTGGCACACAGTTACCTTACAACGTAGGGGTAATACTTGAAAACTATCAAAACTATTGTGAGAGTAATGTGAAGTGCTGTCTGTTTCTTCTCCCCTTACTACTCAATAGAATCTTGGACTGTAAAGGTTGAAAATTATAAAATACTAGGCTAAGCCAATGTAATTAAGAACTTAAGAGTGCTAATGTCATAAATAAAACATACTAAGGCCAAGTAGAGGGACTTTATATTATATACCAGCTTTTTTACCTGGATCATTCCCCATCAGCATAAATGATCAAAGCTGTACTTAATAAAGCCTGGGTCTAGCATTTGAACACTGAGTGTAGTTTGCAGTTCTCTTAATGATCAACAGTATTATTCAGACTTAATGAAGTTAAAAATGAAATGTAAATGTCATTCTTGTTTCTAATTTGTTTTAGACATCATCACATGTGATTTGTGAGTATGTCCTGAAGCTGACTGTATTAAGTGTTAAAAAGTATAGTTTGCTGAATTTTGACAAATGTTTATACCCGTTTAACCATCACTGATCTGTGTAACCAGATTAGTATACAGAACACTTCTATCATCCCAGAAAGTTCCTTCAGGCCTCCTTCAAGTCAATCCCCTGCTCCACAGAGCCATTACTATTTTGATTTCTATCACCATAGATTGGTTCCGCATATTCATATACATATATCACATAGTATATATGAAAGAGAAAAATTATTTTTAAATGAAAATAATCAGACCTAATTTATAACAAGTGGTTCAACCACCAGAAATGGCAAAAACAAATAGTAATTGAATTGTGATTGAATTAATTATCTGCATGTTTACTGTTTGGGAGATAATACCACTATGATGATAATGTTCTAATTTTGGTATATATTGGCACTTTGGCCACTTATGGTATTTCGAAAACTACATATTTATAGGTGATCCTAATAATTTTAATTTGTAATTTCCTCTTCAGCGGATGAAATATTTGAGAGTATAGGAGATCGTGAGCTAAGACAAGTCTTTGAAGGACAGAATCGTATTCATCTTGAAATCAAGCAGCTGAACCGGCAGTTAGATATGATTCTTGACGAACAGAGAAGATATGTCTCTTCCTTGACAGAGGAGATCTCTAAGAGAGGAGCAGGAACCCCCGGGCAGCATGGGCAGGTGAGCTTCCCAAATATGCAGGTATGCCTTAGCTAGCCTTGGATGGAGGGGAGCAGAAAAGAAAGGCTGCTGTGCTGTGTGCTCATAGGATGTGGGTTACTGAGCTTGCTGGTCGTCATGTTTTCCTCCAGATCACTCAGCAAGAACTGGACACTGTTGTGAAAACTCAGCATGAGATTCTGAGACAAGTAAATGAAATGAAGTAAGTATATAACAGTAGTGTCTGAGTGTTATGTGATATCTTTATCCTAAATTTGTGACTTCTTTAGGTGTGCAAGCACTGTATTGTTGTAAGCTTCCTGCATGCTTTCTAGATTCTTTTCACAAATAGGGGAATATAAATACAGCAACCTTTAATACTTAGAAACTACAAACATGTCTAAATTTTTAAACTGTTTGAAGCTGGAAAAGGAAAAATGCTTTTAGCATCTTTAAAAAGAATAAGAGGTTTGTGTAGTTATTTGACAGAGTCAAGTGTGGTCTTAGATTAATGAAATGCAAAAAGGATATGGAGTAATATATAACAATTGCATGAAAAATACGAGGGAAATAAGCATGTGTAGTGTTGTGGGACTATAATACAGGCAGACTTGATGGAGGAAATTTTTTTGATAGAATGAAACCATTTTGAAGGAAATATGTATAACTATCTCTTTTTCATTTCCATCTTGTACTTTAAGAGAGCTGGACAAGGAGCAGAGAGGAGATACTGTGTCCTTGGAATGCTGAGTGATAAATTTCTAATGAGAATGATTCACTTAAACAGATAATTAACAGCTTTCAATGCCTGGAGCAGAGAAAACAAGCCCAAGTGTCACATGTGTATGATAAGCATAACTTAAGAGCACTATCCCAATTGATGTAACCCTTGACAAGAATGTCAAAGTGAGCTCTTTAGAATTAGAAAATTAAACAGGGTTGAATTAAACAGAAGATAATAATAACTGACATCTAGAGATTAAAGGCACTTAACTTGTAACTGCAAATTTGTATTTCTTCAATTTAACTCTTCAGCATTTTAAAAAATCTTCAAATTGTGAACTCATGATTGAAATATTTATGATGCTAAGTAAGTAGAATCCTGGATCATGTAACATAACATTTTAAAAAATCTTTTTATTTTGATCCAGTTTTAGACTTCAAAGCTGGAAAAATAGTACAGAAAGTTTCTGTATATCCCTCACCCATCTTCCTCTCATGTTAACATCTTACATAACCATAGTGAAATTAATATTGATATAGTTTGACCAACTTAAACTAATCATCCTTTCAAATTTCACCAGTTTTTCCATCAAGGCCTTTTTTCTGTTGCAGAATCCTATCCATGATCACACATTGCATTTAGTTATTATTTCTCTTTAGACTTCTGCCATCTGACAGAGTTCATCTTTCCTTATCTTTCATGACCTTAACACTTAGCATGAGCACTAATCACTTGTTTGGTCAGATGCCTTTTGATTTGGATTTGTCTGGCATTTACTCATGATTGAATAGAGGGTTCTGCCTTTTGACAAGACTACAGCAGTGCATCGCGTTCATGGTGTCAGTATATCTTATTACTAGTGATACATAGAAGTGGAGAGAATAGCTATGAACTCATGCATACCCATGAGCTGGCTGCTGAATGTGAACATTTTACCAGTACAATCTTACTTTACCTCCTTCACCAACAAATCCCCAGACTTGAAGATAATTCATAATATAAATGTTAATACATAAACTATTTACCATTTACAGAGCTTTTTAAGTACTCCTAGGTAGAATAACTTGGTATTTTCAGGTAAGTTGAAATTCATATTTATTATTTTATTTATTAATAAATAGGCCTGTTATATTTTTGCCATTGTTAAAAAAATTTATAGTCTCTTACTACCATGCTTACAGAGTCATCCAAAGGGCATACTCATGATAGAGCTCTATCTTACATCTGGATATTAATAGTAAAATCACATGTTGTATGGAGATTACATTCTAAAGTCAGTGTATAAGGTAAAATGTTATGTAAGGTCAGAACTATCCTTCAAAAAGATACCACATTGGAGATTATCGCGCTAACCCTCAATATACCAAACAACCAGTTTTTCCTTCATGTTTGAAACAAATAGGTGCTGCTTTGGTTAGGTTCCAGTTGAAGCACCAGGTTTGTATGTAGAAGCTTTTTGAGAGAACTGCAAGGAGAACAGAATTACATTTGTGTTTGGGGTCGTCAAGACCCCTTAGGTTCTATGGTTTGCTAGAAGTACTCATAGAACTCAGAAAAGCTGTTAAACTCAAGGGTTATGGTTTATTACAATGAAAGATAGATGTAGAATAAAATTAGCAAAGAAGAGAGTTGCTTAGGGTGGAGTGCAGGAGACACCAGGAGCAAGCCTCCAGCTATCCTCTCCCAGTGAAGTCTCAGAGACCGTACTTTATTCTCCCAAAAGCAACGTGTCACAACACTGTGCAAAGTGCTACAAACCAGAGCAGCTCACCCAGGCCTTGGTGTCCAAGAGTTCTGTTGGAAGTCAGTCACATAGTTATGGAGCATCCATGTGACTGACCTTAAATAAAAACTCAATTTCCATTCCCCATAGAGGTCTAGCTGATACAGTGAAAGCCTAAGACCCTGGGCAAACAAAAACAGACATTCACATAAATCACATCGTTTGCATAAAATTGCCGACAAGGACCCATGGCCCCAGGCATACAGAGATACTCTCGTCAGGCAGGATATTCCAAGGGCTCACAGGTCGTCCTCCAGGGGCTGGTCAAGGCAAGTCCTGAAAACCTTTGGACCGTGCAGGGTTTGGACATCCCAGGCCTGATGAGTTAATCCTTTACTGTACAACATTGAACACCCAGAAAGATTTCTTAATAACTTCATTAAGAGTGTCATTTATTGTTACTCAGTATCCGCTTGTAGTTTTATAAATTATTTTCAAATTTTGAAGACAATTTAATTTTTTAAATACTTATTTTCTTGACCTGCTTTTTTTAATGATCTAATGTATTGAGTTTGAAAAAGTGTAACCATTTGAAATCTATAACTGAAAAAATCATTTTTATAGTGATTTCATTGGATAAAGGGATTTCCTTGTTTCAGGAATTCCATGAGTGAAACTGTCCGACTGGTCAGTGGAATACAGCATCCTGGCGCTGCCGGGGGCTATGAGACAACGCAGCACTTCATTGACATCAAAGAGCACCTGCACATAGTAAAGAGGGACATAGATAACTTCATGCAGCGAAATATGGTAACTTGGCTTCCTTCTCCTTTTATAATTACCAGAAAGGAAGAACTCATATTCTACATTATTCTACTGAAAATGTTTTAACCTTTTAGTAAATGCTAATGCTCATTTTTAATGAGTTGCTTCTCCTATCCCGTTATTTTTGTATACATAGTAACTATATTACTGTTCAATGAGAATATTTCCAGCCAGGCACAGTGGCTCAGACCTGTAATCCCAGCTACCGGGGAGGCTGAGGCAGGCGGATTGCTTGAGGCTAGGAGTTTGAGACCAGCCTGGGCAATGTAGCGAAACCCCTATCTCAAAAAAAAAAAAAAGAAAGAAAGAAAAATATTATCTGATTTCCTTTTAATATTTTCTCTGATCCATGCGTTGTTTAAAGTGTATTTCCTTGGCCTATTTTTTCCCCCAAGGTTCTGATTTGATAATTTCTTGCTATCTTGTTAGTTTCATTTGCCTTCAGACAGGTTTTGTGTATTTGGATTAGATTGGATTGGATTTGTTTCTAGCTCTGCTACTTGTCTTCTGCAAGATCTATTTAGAATATGGCTGGTCCATATTTCCTACTCTACCTTACCAAAAGCAGAAATCTCAATCTCTTATATTTCCTATCAGTTTTGACATTTTTAAAAGCTTTTTAAAACAGCTGATGTCCTTTAGGAAATATGTCGAATTAATATGTTAATAATAACGTTAAGTTAAAATTGACTTTCCCAAGGTCATTAGCTAGTAAGTTACAGTAGAGAGGAAAAACTTAAGTCTTCAATTTCTAGTCTTATCTCCTTTATATTTTTAGACACTGCCTTTCTTAACTACATTTCTATGTAAAGGCCTTGAATGTACATTTTTTTCAAACATGGCTTAATAGTTTTCTTATTGACCATGACCTCTCATCCAAAGCATTATTATCTATTCCTTTAGTTCTGTTTGAGGTTATTTTGCCCCAACTTTAGCCTTTGTTGCTATGACCAAGTTGATGTTGTAGTAGTTAGTGTATGTGTACTGAAGGCCTTTACCCCGTAGAGGTAACCATGTTGAGCACAACTAATCTTAGAAGCAATTCTGTCTGGATCCCTCGATTAAATCTTTATTCCTGGTATTTAATTACCTCCTTAAAATAAAAGGAATACTCACATAAATAAGAAAAGAAACATTTTTCAGAACATTAATGAGCACTGTTGAAGGCTATGAGATTGGAAAGAATGAGGACTGAGAAAAAGCCATTGTATTTGTCAGGTAGTTCGTTGATAGGGTAACCATGAAAATGTCTGACCTGGAACACTTTTGAGAGTGAAGCAGGTCCTGTTAGCACAGCAAGTGTGAACTGGGAGTGTCCGGGGGAATTGTGGTCTGTGGTGACCCTAGTCTCAGTGTCCTCAAGGACACTAAAATCATCATTACAGTCATGAAGAGAGGAGCCAGATGGCATGAGTGACTGGCTGGTGAAGAGTTGGAGGCCTTCCAATGTCAACTGCTCTTTCAAAAAAATTGGCAGTAAAAGTTAAAGGGATAGAAGATATTTGTGGGGATAAATAAATGAAAACACTTGTTCATATAGTAAACCATCTAAATTTTATAAAGATTTCCTATTTATTTCTTTTTCCAAACCTCTAATCTAATTGTAATAGGAAGTTCTTTCCCTTGTAGCCATCAAATGAAAAACCAAAATGCCCAGAACTACCGCCATTTCCATCCTGTTTATCTACGATCCACTTTGTTATATTCGTAGTGGTACAATCGGTGTTGTTCATTGGTTATATCATGTATAGGTAAGTGTCTTGATAAACTTTAACCCAACATTTTTCTGCATCTGTTTAATTTGAAATACTCGGCAGAGTTCTTTGTGTTTCTAAGTTATGTATATAACTTTACCTATAAAATTAGGTTTATACAGAGCAAATGTGATTTCTAGTCTATGTCAGTTGACATAGGAGTGCATGTATAGAATATGTGCTTATCTTAGTGTATTTTATACTTCAAAAGGCATTGATATTTTAATTTTAAGCAATCCTGTTTCTTTCTAAAGTTAAGTGTGTAGAACTTTCAGTGTTTTTTATTTTTCTTAGGACTCAGCAAGAAGCAGCTGCCAAAAAATTCTTTTGACCACCATTTGCACGAGTGTGCACCATGTATGTATGTACAGCATGTTGTCTTTTCGAGGGAATTTAAGTATTTAAATTGTTTCAAAGTCTAAATTATTAAACTTTATATAAAATAACTGTTTAAACATTTGATTTGCAGTAAGAATAAACCTTAAAGCAAAAGCAACCACATTTAAATTTGTTCATAGTCCATAAATCTGTTTAAATTTCTGTGGCCTTCTGGGCAGTAGAATGCAGCCACTGAACAGAATATTGACCAGTGAGAGGGTAAATAATAGAAAGTGGGGGCAAACCCTGGATATGAGTGTTACCCCCAAGTCTCCAGTATTGGAGGTTTCTCTATATTTAATGTAAACACACTTGCCTTCCTGCCTCCCAAAATAGGAGGTCTAAGTAAGAGCTCCCATCATGTTTATTTTGTAACTGAAATCTTTTGCAGAGGTCAGAATTTCCTAATCTAAGACCCAGGTTTGGCTGGGCGTGGTGGCTCACGCCTGTAATCCTAGCACTCTGGGAGGCCGAGGCGGGTGGATCGCTCGAGGTCAGGAGTTCGAGATCAGCCTGAGCAAGAGCGAGACCCCGTCTCTACTAAAAATAGAAAGAAATTATCTGGCCAACTAAAATATATATAGAAAAAATTAGCCGGGCATGGTGGCGCATGCCTGTAGTCCCAGCTACTCGGGAGGCTGAGGCAGTAGGATTGCTTAAGTCCAGGAGTTTGAGGTTGCTATGAGCTAGGCTGACGCCACGGCACTCACTCTCACGGCACTCACTCTAGCCAGGGCAACAAAGCGACACTCTGTCTCAAAAAAAAAAAAAAGACCCAGGTTTGCAGTCTTTTAATCTTAGTAGAGTTCCCTTTGAAATCAAAGAATATTTTGTCTGAGAGCTTTAGAATCTGGATAATAGGCTTCAAAATGGTAATTGAAGTGTTTTTTCCCTCTGATAATCCATAGTATATTTCACTTTTAAAGGAAGTTTTAGAGAAAATTAAGAGCTGCTTTTTTGCTAAAAAAAAACATTTAGGTAAAAAACATTCTTCTGATAATGATGTTTATGGGTATTTTGCCCGGTGATGTATTTATTTCATGATTGCCTATATTCTTGAATGTCTTCATTCCAACGGTGTCAGGCCAATATTATGAAAATTCCCATTTTGTACAGCATGTAACTTCAGCTCAAATGGCATGATCTGAGGATATTTTAAGCTGACGAAACCTACCACTGCATTCTGGTTTACGTTACTCCATGCAACCTGGGGTTTCCTGACTATTTACATAGTCTTTAAATCAAGGAGGTTGTAGCAGAAGCTGTTTTAAGGTTTTTGAAGCCAAAACTTCTGATTTCCTTCTTTTAATGCCATAACTGAGAATACTGTGAAGAACTTGTTAGTAAACTTAACTTGAAATGTCAAACTGGAAGGGGTTTTTATATGTAGGCCTTGTGCATAGTTCTAGGTATTATAGAAACAGTCTATAAATGACATTTTAAAATATAGATTTAATTTTGTTTTCATGACTGATGTAGACTGACTTTTACTGTCTTCAGAATACTCCCTTACCTCTTGTAGCTGAAGTGGTTATCTTTCATTTGTCATAGAATCCAAAACAATACTGTTTTATAAAATAATACTATTAAATTCTTCCAAGCCTTCTTAAGTTTGCTCTCAAATGTCATTTATAGATTGGGCTAGTGACCTAAAAATCTGTACAAAGACCTTATGAAGAACTCTGCTTCATAGCAATACTGAACTCTAGTACTGTGTGTGCAAACAGTCTTGCATTGCTTTTTATCTTGGCATTGATCCTAGAACGCTGAAAGAGAATATGCTAATTTGACTTGCTCTATCCACTTCAGTCATTTCAACATAGAAAATGCTTCTCCGCTGTTTTTCCTTTGTAGTGTTAACTTTTTGAAATTCATATTTCAGAGACATCGTCATCACAGAATTTACTCTTATTCCATGAAAAAAAATTTATACCTTCAGAAGAATGTTTAAATTGTAGACCATGAAACTTGGGAAATCCTCTTGAGATAAAAGGCTGCCAAATCCAGTGTTATAAAGTCCATGGTCACTTGTGCCTGAACATTAAAGGAACACCAGATCTATGCAGGATACATTTTTCAGGCTAAAATTCAAGGGGAATCATTCTGACCATTCCTAATACAAGTGGAGACGGCTATTATAAAAGAGCATGAGCATGAATCTTTTTCTTTTTTACTTAGGAATTTAATTTGCTTGAAAATTGCCCAGTAAAGCAGTTCACACAGAATGTTTATTGTATTATTTGAAGTTTGGTTTGTTTTCCTCAATATCATTGACTTTTCAGTAGCTCATTTCTGAACAAAAATGTTTGTTCTGTGGAAAAAATCAGTCACTGCCAGGATTCCTTCATTTCTCTACTGTTTTGTATAATTGGATCTGTTCACTTCTTTCACACCAGCAAGTATTTTACAGGTGCCTTGGATTCAAACAAAATTGATTTTAAAATTTTAATGTAAGTCAATGTGTTTATGATGCCACTTTCAAAAAGAAAATGCAATTACATAATGGCTAATACCCTTATTTAATGTGCCTATTTGTGTTCTGATTGTTTGAATGTGTTTTTCAGCTTGAAACTTTACCATGAAGTCGATAACAATAAACAATGTTTTGTTGTGTATTAAAGAGATATCAGTGTTTCTCAAAGTATGGTCCATGCACCATCTGCATCATGGAATGCCTGTTAAGAATACAGATTCCAGGGCCTCATTTCAGACCACCTGCATCAAAACTTAATGGTGGGGCTTTGGGATATCATTGTTCCAAAGGCACCTCAGGTGATTCTGTGCACACTAATGTTTGAGAACCACTAAAATGAGGAGTGGGAAAAAAAATAGGTGTTTGTTTTGTTGGTTTAAAGTTGAGCTGAGAACATAATATAATATTTTTATTGTCAATGACATTAGCAAATGTGCACTGATTCTTACATACCTACAGTTTACTTAATGTTCCTTTTGCCGAAAAACTCTTGGTTTGTTAGCAGCTGCAAACTAAATCCAGATTACTGCCTGTAGCTCTTGGTACTTTGGTGATGGCTTTTAAACTTACAAAATCATCTTCAGTTTATGGTCAAGCCATGAAAACTCTCATCTTGAAGCCTGTCATGTTTTTGCTTTCCTGATTATGATTATAGTGACATTGTATCTCAGACAGTTGTACTTTTTGATAACCTGGGGAAAACAAATGACTTGAACTAGGGATTGGCTATCCTGCTGCATCGCAGAGATAGAATTTTTGTAAAGAACATAAATAACAGTTGTAAATATTACGATATGGGCTGGGCGTGATGGCTCATGCCTATAATCCCAGCACTTTGGGAGGCCAAGAGGGGAGGATTGATTGAGGCTGAGTTCAAGACCAGCCTAGGTGAGAACCCATCTCTACAAAAAATAAGAAAAATTAGCCAGGTGTGGTGGTGTGCACCTGTGGTCCCAACTACTCAGGAGGCTGAGGCAAGAGGATCACTTGAGCCTAGGAGTTGGAGGTCACAGTTGAGCTATGATCATGCCACTGTACTCCAGCCTGGGCAACAGAGTGAGACCCTGTCTCAAAAATAAATAAGTAAATAAAAAAGATGTGACTATCTTTCTCTATGTGGTTATCAAAAGGAGATAGTGAAAAAAACTATTGAGGATTTTTTTATTTATGAGATCTAGTGTAAATCCACACTTGGAATTTTTTAGATCTATATGTTGCCTGTTTAATATATTTCTTTTGTGATATTAAAGTTTAAAAGGGTTTTCTATCCACTGTCAATTTCAATTGGATAACATTTTGTCAAGTTTTTTTTCTGATTGTTATTTGATGCTAGCTGGAATTCAAGAAATGACATTGACCTTATTCAAATAAAGAAATATTTTAGTAAATTTGCTTTTTCCTTCATTGATCTTAGGTAATAAGTAGCTATTTTCCAAGTAGGCCCTGATCTGTGATAGTATTTCATTTCTCAGATTTCATGCTCTCTGCCCTAGGTGGCTGCCTGCTGCAGTCTGTACATGGAAGCATAACAAGAGAACATAGAAATGATATATTATTGGATACATGTTTACCATTGCTGGTAATGAAAAGTACAAATTAATTAAAATAATGTATTTAATGTTTTCACCTTTAATAACCAAATGCTGGCAAAAGGGTCGTTAAGCTGGAACTCTTAGTCGTTACTAATTACTGGCAGTTTAAAAAATCTTTTAATTGTTTTGGCAAGTACCATTTAACCAAATAATTCCAATTCTAAAAGTTAATGTGATATAAAAAGAAAAGACTAGGGATTTGGAGTAAGACAAATCTGGATTTGAATCTTGGCTCTGCCACTTAGTAGAGGTGACCTGCAGTTTCCTCATAATACTTATCTCATGTGGTTGTTAGCATCATAAAAGAGAGTCCTTTAAAGAGGTTTTGAAAAACAGTAGATTAAGTTGGTAGACACAGAAATACTGGACAAAATAAAAGAGTTAAATACACAGGTAGTTTGAAAGGAAACAATGTGAAACCTGAACAGGGAGTCTGCTGGTGGCAAGGCATGGCGGAAACTAGACTATATATAGGCCCTGCCTAGACACTATTGTTGGCAGTTACCATCTTCATTTGGGGCAATAAGGACATGGCTTTGGGCCTGGAAAACCCAGAGTGCTTGAACTGAGACACTTGGAAAAAGCAAGGACCCTGGAAGAGCGCTGCTTCTTCAGTGGAAATAGGCTAAAAGGGCCTCTTGCCCATACCCCACCAAATCAAAAGAAGGTGTGGGAAGCTTCTCCCTGGGGCTCTGGGCAGGGGGACACATTTCCTATAAGAAATTGAAGCCCCAGGCTTATGCTTTACCTGAATGGTGTGGAATTCTCCAAGCCAAAAACAATAAATTGGTACTGGTCTGGTAAAACCCAGAAGAAAGGCAAAACAAAAATTGTCATTAGCAATAATTCCACAACAAAAGCACATTAGACAGCCCCAGAACAGCCAGTCCTAACTGAAATGAGCTCTAAAAGTTACAAACCAAACCAGAAAACTATGAAAGTGACAATAGGCACAATAAAATAAGAAACTTGGCACCTCCAATAATCTGAGATAATGGAACAGTCTGGAAAAGATAACAAATACGTACACTTAAAATGACCGAAGAGTTTATAAAAGACTAGAAAGGATGAGGAAGGAATGGAATACTGAAACATCAAAGAGTTGAAGTTCCAAAGAACCACTCCAGACAACAGATACGCGGGGAAGGATTAAATTTGGATACCAGATTGGACATGGCTGAAAAAATTATTGAATTAGAAGATAGATCTAAGAGTATTACCAAAAACGCAGCACAGAGATTAAAATGGTGGAAAATGCAATAAATTGGCAGTGAGAAAGTTCAATGTATTAATACTTGTAGCAGGAATTCTAGAAGGAATAAGGAGCATCATGAACTGTTCAAGGGTCTAACATGAGAATTTTTTAGAATTGATGCACAGATACTTATATTTGAGGAATCCTGAGTTTAAGGGGTGGGGGATGTGGGGAATTGGAGGAGTCATCTGAACTATATGCTGACTGTGTGTGGGCATTGATTAGCATGCAAATAAGAGGGACTGGAAGAGAATTTATTCCAGACAGATGAAATAACATCAACAAAAGCTCGGAGTTGAGAAATGGCGTAGTTTAGGTGAGAACCTGTAAGCAGTTCCATTTATTCTCCAGCACAATGGAACTGCTTACAGCAGGTTGTTCTTTTCTTTGGGAAATAAAGGTGTTTTTTAATGTCATGAAACACCTGTCCAGTATTTTCTAAAGGAGAATTTCTGTTGTTCAACTGGAAAACAAAGAAACAGCAGAAACATAAGGCTCTGGCTTTTATTTTATGGTCCGAAATTAGTATTAATTAGTAACACTCCTCAATGGAGATGAGATATAGTTTATTATAAACGGTAATTTAGAGATAATGGTTTGAATGTGTTAAGTTCCAAGCAACCCATTGAAAAACGAAAGTGGAGCTAAGTATTAATGGACATTGTCAGCACTAAGTTTACATTTCACCCCAAATTATCTGCTAGTCTTTTGTATTGAGACTACTTTAGCAGCATTTTAGAATAGGTTAGTGAAAGGGAAGACCTTAAAATATACAAGGCAGACCTTAAAATATATAAAGTAAGCATTTTGGGCAAAAATCCAGATTATGTAATTCTATACAGTGTGAGGACAATCACCTATGTCCTGAGAGGGCCCCACCTTCTGATAAAATAACAAGCATCAGTTACAACTGGGTTACAGCTCTTCCCTCCTGCCCCACCCCCTCCTGGAGTGCTTTAATTAGAAAGATACTAGCATAGATTAAAGTCTTACCCATACTCAATTCTTCCCTTGACCTGAGGAAAACCACAGCGGTAGAGAATCTTCTGCATTAGAAAACATTGTCAGTTTCATCCACAGATACCAGTGAATGCAAATACAGCACCCAGGAGTGGGGCTGTACCTAAGAGGAAAAAGTAACCTGTTACATATTGATGATTTGACCCGCATAGGGTCTTCCCTTCTGGATCAGAGCCTCGGAAGTATCAAGCACATCATTTCCATGCAGACGAGTAACATTTCCATGCAGGAGAAGGCTAAGATAATCTTCCAGACATAAATGAAGGACCCACCAGCTCGCCCCTGGGACTTGCCTTTTGGTTGTGTATTTACGTGTGAGACGCAGTAACCGTTGAAGCAATATGAAATTCAAGCAAACCAAAAAGCAAATCCTTACATAGTACTTAGACTCCAATGAGACAAAATGGTGGATCAAAAGGATTATTTTTGCTTAATGAAGCATTCTGGGTTTTAAGTGTCATTGGACTCAGTTTTTCAACAGGATGTTGTACTCAAGGGCTGGAATTTGGAAATTCCACAACAGCTATATAATCAGTCAGCTCTGATTAATTTAATTGAAACAGGACTCTTGAAGCCCTGCTGTGCTTATAATTACAAATTTAGAAATGGGTAGGGAGAAAGGGATAGATGATGTGAGGGGGTTTTTTCCCCCTCTGTGAAATTAGCTGAGTATATTAATTCAGAAGGTAGTCAGTTGCCTCTGATTGTATGCTTTAGTAATCTGAACCATCTGCCTCTAGATACTAAGGAGTTCACCACTTTAATCCAGCTTAGGGCCGACAAACCCCTCTTGTCTATGATTATGCCCTTGAGTGGATGAGGCTGTGCAAAGTCCTTTGCTCTTAAACGTGTTGCTGCTGTTGAGAATATTTGGAGGTTTTTCTCCTGGGTTTGCTTTGTTTTTTGAGGTTTTATTTGAGTTTTGGTTTTATTTTCCTGGGGCAGAGACAATGGCTTTCTTTATGAAAAGTATGATAAGTAGCCAGATAAAGAATTTAGGACTTGGTGGTGGGTCTGAAGAAAAGAAAGAAGAAGGAGGTACATCTGATCCTGCCGCAGCTCAAGGGATGACTAGAGAGGAGTATGAGGAATATCAAAAGCAAATGATTGAGGAGAAGTGAGTACATGCTACTTCATTTCCCTTTAAAAGCAAAAGAAATTCACTCTGGCCATGCCTTCTTCAGTTCCCTGATTTATTTCTCTTTGCTTTTCAAGACACCTGTCCTTTTACTGTTTACCTGTATCCTGAGAAAAGGCTGTTTTACTCAAGTGAACGCTCCTCTAGCATCAGTGGCCTCTCTGTTCTATGTGCTACATGTATGGATGGAAACGAAAAGCGATTAATGAATCTATACGTCCTTCTTAAAGCGGTTTAACACTTTCTGGTCTAGGCACATTTTAATCGACCTCAATTTAATTGTTCAAATGAAAACTGGTGCGTCTAACTAGCTTTATGACCTTTCTGAAATTTACCCTCCTAGCAAGTAGAAAGTCCTCAAATTGTAAGAATTCAGACTTTATACCTAGAAGGGGGCCCTAAAGAACATACAGTGTATTCTCCTTGATGTTATGTGTGCAAAAAGACCAGCAAGCACAACCTGACAACTATGTCATAACATTTGGCTTATCAAAGAGTATGAATAGATTTGTGGACTGTTTATTATGAAAATTCTAAACATACAGAAAAGTAGAATAGTATGACAAATACCCATATATATGTATGACATAAAGTCAACAGTTAACATTTTACCATATTTGCTGATATACTAAATAGACGATAGCTAATAATTTTCAAAGTAAATTACAGTTGTCATGATACTTCACCCCTAAATACTTTAGCCATCTACCTCCAAAAAATAAGGGCATTCTCCTGGCTACATAAAATATAACAAGAATATATAAGATATTAGCAATATTTTAGTTGAGTATAGTAGAATGTGAATATCACCAACAATTTTTCACTACTTGCAGACTGATTCTTAAATAAGTGTGATCTATTTCTAATTTTTAAAAGTTTAAGGTAGAATGAACTTGAGTCTTTTAATAATCAACTAAGAATTGAAACATCAATCCAGAGGTTAAATGTTCATCATATGTCTCAAAAGAAAAGTGTTTCTTTTTTGCCACCACGGCTATTTTGCTAATGATCAATTACATAATAGTTGCCTAAGTCCTATTGCTAAGACGATTATAGGTGAAAAGGTTAACAACCTGAAGGAAACTAAGAAAGTACAAAGCCTATGTTTATTGGAAACCTTGTCTATTGTATTTTTCTGAAAGAAAGTGTGGCTTATAAACTACCTAGAATGTATTATGCTCGGCTCTGCAGTAAAGTCACTTAAAAAAAAAAGTAAATGCCGCTACGAAAATGATGTTGGTGCTAAGACTTGGGCAAAAGAAGCAGCATTCCTTGAATATTGGCTGGCTTTGCCTGTGGCATGTAAAAGAAAAAGAGCTGTAAAAGAGAAATAAGTACCGTATAGTGAATAACTAGAAGTAGAATAATAACACCAAACATTCTCAGCTCACGCAGACTAGTGAAAATGGTCAGAAATGTAGACTATATACATAATCCTGCAAAATACCACTTAATATGTCCAAGCAATACATCTGATCACAGATATGGCATCTGATTAATATCCTAATTTTTAAAAATTTTATATCTAGACAGATCAAAGCTCAAAATGGTTAAATGGTATGGTCAATCAGTAGATTGCATTGCCAACTACTCAACTTTGTGTGTGTGTGTGTAAGAATATTATAAATTATGTCATCACCCAATTTAAGAACTAAAAACAGGACAATGGGGCAGCCTGCTTCCCTACGGCAAAGGGGGATGACTTCCAGTCCATTGCTTGAGTTTTTAAGAGCTTCATCACCTAGAATGCAACATGAAGGAGGCATCAAAAATGGTTCATCACAAATTAAATGCAGAGAGAGTTACAGATAGATAGTATAGTATATATAGTAATTAAAATGAATATTAGCAAATAAAAGCCTCCTAAACCTGTCCTCATCATTTTAGAAAAGTAAGGGATTTGACTCTACTAATTATACACAAAAAGCTACTTAACGATGTACTCTACCGCACATTCATTTTTATTTTCCTTCTGTGTTCAAAATTTTTTTTTTACTACTTGTACCATGAGCACTGAAAGAAGTCTATACCTAAATAGAATATTTGGAAAGGAAATAAAATGATAGTCTGTTTATCCCTCCATTTTTCCTTATTATAACACCCCTTTGCCTTAGTTATGGTTCAGTAACTGCTGCGGTACCATTTGTAACTTGACTCTGATCTTTGCTTTATTCAATAATTGTTTGGACCCCCACTATGTGCCTGGCATTGCAAGGAATGTACTGAAATGGAAAACATGGGTTTTCTTCTGCAGGAATTTACCCTTTGCTTTGGGGAGATGAGCTACATGTGATTATAAACAGAGAAACCAGTTTTTCTGAGAGATTTGTAGACTGACTCTGGAGGACTGGAAGCTGAGTCTGCGTGGCATTAGGATCACCAAGTGGATCAATGGAGTTTATACAGTTATTTGATTTTTCACAGAGGTGCCAAAATAATCAGGGAAAAGAAAGTCTTTTCAACAAATGATGCTGAAACAACTAAAAAAATTGAACTTTGACCCCTACCTCTATACACAAAAATTAATTTGATATGCATCATACACCTAAACATAAAAGCTAAAATTATAAAGCTTTTAGAAAAAAACATAGAATATCTTTGCAACTTGGAAATAGGTAAAGGTTTCTTTATCATGACCAAGAAAACAATCATCATAAAATTTTTAAATGATAAATTAGACTCTAAATTAAAAACTTTTGTATGTTAAAAGACACCATTAAGAAAATGCATAGGCAAGCCACAGAAAATATTTGTAAAACATATATCTGACAAAGGACTGGGATCTAGTATATATGAAGAACTACTATTCAATAATAAAAGAAAAAAATGGGCAAAAGATTTGAACAAATACTTTGGAAAGATATATACATAGCCAATTAGTACATGAAAAAGCTGCTTAATGTCATTGTCTTGGAAAGGGAAAAAATTAAAATCACAGTAAGTTACCACTACATACACACCAGGATAGCCAAAATTAAAAAGACCAGAAATATCAAATGTTGGCCAAAATGTGAAACCCCTAGAACTCTTGTTCCAGGTGTTCAGATATAAGATACTATAGCCACTTTGGAAAAAGATCTGCCCATTTCTTACAAAACTAAACATACTCAACTAAGTTACCCTAGAACTCAGCAATTCTATGTCTAGATATTTACCTAGAAGAAATGAAAATCTATGTCCACAGAAAGAAACTAGTGCAACAATATTCATAGCAACTTCATTCACCATATCCCAAAGCAGGAAATAGTTCAGGGATCCATCAACAGGAGAATGACTAGGAAAACTGTGATATATTTGTACACACAATAGAATACTACCCAGCAATAAAAAGGAACAAACTGCTGATAAAACAACATGGATGAATCTCAAAGTTTTTATGCTGAGTGAAAGGGCTTGCACAAAAGAAGATAAAGTGTATGGTTTTATATTTATGAATGTCTAGCAATGGTAAACCAAACTATGGTAGAAAAAGAATGCTGGTTGCTTCTAGGACTGGCTAGGACTGTGGGGGCAGGCATTGATTGGGAATGAGGACGAGGGAATTTCCCCAGGTGAGAGTAATGTTTTTAGCTTGGTAAGGGTTTGGGTCTGTGCATTTGGGGGATCGCCAAATGGTATGCTTAAGGTTTGTGCATTGAATTGCATGCAAATTTTGGTTCACAAGAAAAAAATAACTGTAAACAAACATGTTGCACTAGTTAATGATAGACATGTTAAAGTGTTTGGGGGAAAGTACTAATTTCTGCAACTTTGAAATGCATCAAAAATAAAAATGGATAAATGAATGGATAGAAGGAGAAATATGTGATGAAACGTATAGTGAGATGCAAATTGTAGGATCTGGATGGTGGGTATATGGATTTCACTGCAAAATTCTTTCAACTTTTCTGTATGTTTGAAAGTTTTCATAGTAAAATTTGGGGAGATAAAGATCAGCTTCCTGCTCATGCCGCAGGTTGTTAATCTCATAGACAGATCGCTTTATTCTACTTCTCTCAAACTAGAAGGTTGAACCCGATGCTCCCACACGCCTATTCCAGACCTGACATTCTGTGAATGGAAATGAGTTCAGAGAACACCTGAGCCCAGGAGCCCAAGACCGGTAGTTTAATCTGATGCTTTGTTTCGGCCCCAGCTCTTCCTTATTCTCAGCCTTTTGTGTAATGGTTAAGATTATTTCGAAGTTTGTAGTCAAGAAATAGAAATCGCCGGGCCTGGTGGCTCATGCCTGTAATCACAGCACTTTAGGATGGACGAGGCAGGAGGATTGCTTGCAGCCAGGAGTTCGAGACCAGCCTGGGCATCACAGCAAGACCCCACTCATCTCTATGAAAAACTTTTTAAAATTAGCTAGGAGTGGTGGTGTGCACCTGTAGTCCCACCTATTCAGGAGGCTGAGGCAGGAGGATCACCTGAGCCCAGGAAGCAGAGGCTGCAGTGAGCTATGATGGAGCCACTGCACTCCAGCCCGGGTGACAGAGTGAGACCCTGTCTCAAAATAAAAAAAAAAGAAGAAATCAGTTGTTACCTGAAAATGATAAAAGGGGATTTTATTTTAATGCAAATAATGTTTTCTGCGAAGATGCTTCACTAAATCTATGAGCAGAAATCCCACCAGGCCTTACACAGGCCTAAACTATTATAGGAAGGAGAAGGCTGCTGAGAAGCCCTGAGTGCTCTTCTCTATCTCTTGCTGGAGCTGCTTTGTTCCTTCTCGGCAGCCAGCTTGCTCTCTCTGTTACTCAGACCACAGAGCTGGTGGAAAACGACAGCCAATGGCCTCCAAGTTCATCTGTCACAGTTCCAGCCACACTGCAAGTGTCTGTCTTTCTCAGTCCTAATCCTAAATTCCCAAAGAAGCGACTTCGTTTACCCAGCATGGTCCAACCTATTATAGCCAGAGGGCAGGGCCATGTGTATACATTTAGGCACCAGTGAAGCAGTTCTGTGGTAGCAGGGAAGGAAGGTGGTTCTTGTAAGTTTTGCGGACATCCCCAAAGGTGTCTGCTTTTGTCTGGATCGAGCAAGGAAGTCCATTTCAAACCAGCATCATCATGAATCCCATCAGGTCACCCACAGAGCAGGACCCCAGTCTGGCATTATGGGAATCTACCCTACCTTGTTTGGGGATAGCTCCTTCCAACTGGGGGAGGAGTCCTGTGTCTAAACTGGGGTGTGGAGCGGGGGACAATGAAGGGAGACAGCTTTATAGAATATTCCCAAATAGCATGGGCCTCCAAAGCACCTCCTGGTCCTGGGAACTATGGCCCTATTTCAGCTTGCATAAGAATCACTCAGGGAGCTTGTTAAAAACGTAGATTTTCCTCACCTGCATGCGGGATTCTAATGCAGCAAGACTGGGATCAGGCCCAGGGAGCACCCAGGTGACACTGAGGCAATGGGCCTCGCCCATACAGGCCACGGGCAGCTCTACTTTAGGAATAATCACCCTGCCCCTCTCCTGGTTTGCATCCTAAAGAGGTTCCCAGAACCAAGTTGTCTTTGGAATTTAGGGGTCTGTACTGAGTTATGACGTTGGATATAGACAGAGAGGCAGGCGTTTGGGGAAAATCCCATACTTGCTAGGTGTCTGTCTGCTGGCAGTGGGAACTCAGAAGGTATATCCCAGTGTCCGTCCCCTCTGAGCAAGCAGTGGTTGGAACGTCCTTAGCTGTCTACGTCCTTCTGATCCTTGATTTTACCCTTTAACTTTTAGGATGGAAAGAGATGCCGCATTTACACAAAAAAAAGCCGAGAGGGCGTGCCTTAGAGTTCATCTGAGAGAAAAGTACAGACTCCCAAAGGTAAGATTGTTACTGAACACAGTAAACATCTAATCGTTTCTTATTTAATACAAGACAGAACATGTTTATCAGCAAAGAATCATGCTTATAGATATATGTGTGTGTGTGTGTGTGTGTGTGTGTGTGTATTAATCTTAATTGAGGTGTTTGGTATAGCAAAAAGAACATTGAACCTGGAGTGCATAAAAATTTGATTCCAGTTTTTAACTTAATCTCTATAAACTTCTATTTTTGCTCAGAAATGGAGATAATACCTATAGATGAAATTTTTATGTAAATTTATCTAATGAATATGGAACTTCTCTACATAAATTCACAGTGGGGATAATAATCACAGCTGGCGAGTTTGTCGAGCTCCTTCCAGGTGCCAAGCAACGTGCTTTGCACGCAGTTCATTTAGGTTCCGTCATCACCTCCGTGTTACTGTAGAGGAAGCAGGCATAAAGAAAGTAAGCACGCCAGAGGCAGCCAGCCAGGAAAGTCACAGCCCAGGGTCTTAAATTCTGGAATATTCTGCCTCTATTTGAAAGGAGTGATTGATTGCTGAGTTTGGGAGATGATGTCACCAAGCATCACCTTGTCCATCTGAGTGATGGCTGAAAGGAGGACTGTCTGTAGGCTCTGGTCGAGGGGGTAGGTGGTTTGCTAGTGGGAGGAGGATGCGTTGACATGTCATGGCATGTGGCTCGGATGTGCTGTTCCAGGGCTTGTATGCAGTGGTGACAGAGGGCCCAGCACTTTGCTACTCTGGCTCATTTCTTCTGTCCCCATTACCCACTACCACCCGGGGGACTGCAAGATCCTCTACCCGACTCCAGCTTCCCCTTCTGGGTTGGCTGGTCAACTTCATATGCTAAAGATGCACCATGCCTTAGAGAACATCTTCCATCTGGAGACACCAAAGAAAAGATCCCTCCAAAGCGCATGATCCTCTCCCGAGTATGAGAGCCACCTCCAAGTCTGGGTGGTCTAGAAAGTGCCGCTAAACCAATTCGTTCAATGAGTCCTCTGCAGATTGCAAAAAAAAGCTGATTTCAGAAACTAGAAGCACTGACCAAGGGAGAGACCACTGGCCATGCAAAGTCACTGCTGAAATCATCAAAGAGTTAAACATCCCTGACCTGTGGGAGAGGTTGATCCCTAAGACTCCCATGGACCCCAGTTCTGCTCTCAGTGAGGAGAGGGCAGACTCACTTTCATTTGCAAACAATGAATTTGGAAAAGAATGCCTTGCTTTTCCTACTCTACCCCCCTTTCAGGTTTAATACTTTTTCCCACTGTGCTTGCATTTTGGAAGAGTGAAGCACTTCTAAACACTATCCTTTCTACTTTCATTGTCTGGTGAATTTCCTGAAACACCCTGGCTCTCTTTAGCAATGTGGCCTCCCCCTAGGCAGGAAGCCTGAGTCAGATTCGTGTGGCTGGACTGAAGCCCCTTTCCCCCCACCCTCATGGCTCCATCTGATTAAAGCACCACAGATCTTGTTTCAGATGAAGCAGAAATTTAATATGCGCACACACACACACACACACACACACACACACACACACACACTACACACATACATGATTTGCTGGGCATGCATCTTCCATAAAGGTTGGGCTTTTTAAGGATTTATTTTTGACAACTCTTATTTTTTATAGGGATCTAAGAAGAATTGGGTTTCAATTATGACTCTGTCTTTGTAACATGGTGTAACTTCAGAGGGCTTTCAGAAATACCTGAGCCTCAGTTTCCTCTCTATAAAAGGAGGGCAACAGTACCTAACTTCATGGGGTCTTTGTCTGAGATAATACAATGTAAAGGACCTAGTATAATGCCTGATGAATGATGAGAGCTCAACAGATGACAGCTCTTGTTATTGCTGTTATGATCTCTGTGCACAAACGTCTTATTTCTTACTAATAACAACTAGAGGTCTTGGGGACCATAAACACACGTGTGTAATCAGCGCAACAACTTGAGGTCCCTGAACCTGAAGACTGAGCTTTTATTTTTTAAAGATTTGTGGCGCTTTTCTCATGATGAGTGGGTGGTCTTGCTCATTTCCAGATCCTCAGGGGCGAACACTTTTAGGCTTATGAGCAAGGTTTAGATGCTCTTCAGAGAAAAAATAATTCCCAAATCTCTGTGCCAAGCCATCCTTTGGGGCAAGAGCCTTTCCGACAGAAACTATGGACAGAGGAAAGAATTATAGCCATGAAATGTGCAAATTCACATCCTCCCTGGAGAATGATAGTGACTATATCTGCTTAGGCTACTGCTCCCTAAGCCAGCTGGGGGGATGGGGAGACACAGAGAAAGTCGATAAATTAACAGTAGAGCCCAGTATCTTTCATTGCATGGCTCCTCGATGCTCACGTACCCCCCTTTTCTGTAGCTGTTTCAAATGCACATAATACCTTTGAGAATCTCACCTGATTTTTTTTCATGGACACTGAAAGAGACCTTGGAGTTCATCTAATGATCTCATTCTACCACTGCCTCACTTTAGACCCGAGGAAACTGTAGCCCGGGAGGGCTAGTAGCTTTGCAATAACCCACACCTACTGAGCGACAGAACCAAGATTGCAACTCAGGCCTCCCAACCATGAAAAAGAGCCACTTAACTCACAAAAGGATTTGAACACAGTTCTCTCTCTCCTCAAGGGGCCTGCTCTTTCTACTGCTAATAGTTGAGCTGTCCCAAAAGACTTTAGGGCAGTTTTGAACTCTGCATGGCTTGAAACTGCCCCAAGACGTTTTGGACAAACTGCACTGCCTCACTCTTTCAGGGAGGTGTCCCTGAGGCCCACCCCCAGCAGCCGGGGGAGCACCTTCTTCCTTCTATGTTGTCTGATGGTTGGACCCGACACCTGTGAGCAGCTGCCTAAATTCCAAATACAATTCAAATAGATAGATGAGAATTTCATTTGAAAGCATTCCACACTTCATTGTTCATTTCAAAGTTTACTTTCAAATGGGGACTCCCCCGCCCCAGGCATTTTTATATTTGGCTGCATTTTGTAAATAAAAATTGATTCTACCCACAATGTTTCAAGAATTTGCCTATGATGTGAAAAATACCAAAATTACGAATAATAAATACAATTGCTTGCTTTTTGTAAAGCACATGGAAATTCTAATCCGGTGTAGCTCTCCATAAAAACACCAGGTAACAGAGACTATGCAATAAAAAAACAGCCAGATCATAATCCACTTAGTCCAGATGTGGCTAACCTCCCATCGCTGCACACTCCGTGCGCTTGCAGTCCGGCCGCACCTTCGTGGCCTCCTCAGCCCCCTCCGCTGTCATCTGTCATCTGTCATGTGTTACTTTCCGCCCCCCCCATCCCCACCCACCAAGGAGTCTCTGGGTGCAGCGGGCCTTTGACAGTCCACGTGACGAGAAAGAGGCTGTGGGGGACAGACAGGTTTCCGGCAGCGACAGGCTCCTCCCTCGGTGCAGAGCAGCCCGCCTGCCCCAGCCAGAGCGGCGTGAGCGCCCAGGGCGCAGCGGCCACCGCCTGCGCTGTCCCCGGGTCCCCGACGCCGGGCGCCCCCTCGCGTTCCCCGGCGCAGCGGCCACCCGCGTCCCGGCGGATCGGGCAGAACCCGCGCTGTGAGCTGCAGTAGGAGCAGAGCGGGGCAGAAATAAGGTTCTGGAAGTGACCTAAAGAAAAAAAAAAAGTCCATTATTTTGCTATTAAAGACCAGATTGTGCATTTCGGACCTCCCATGGTGTACTGAGAGAGAGAGCTAGCAAACGACCCGGTATTAGCTGTCGCCACAATAACCAGGCTGGTGAGAGATTTTGAAAGGACAGCAATTGAGGACGAGTTGAAGGAATTGGAATATTCAGGCTTGAGAGGAGATGACTGGCGACAGGCAGCATATGGGGCATAATCATTTCCCAGGCCTTGGATGCCACGCTGTCATTGTGCTACTGAATTCTGCCGACTTACCCGGCGTGGCTGGCGCTGCTGGTCATTGCTGACCTGCGGGCAGCTCTGAGGTCTTTCTTGGATCATGCAGAGGAAGCCTTCACAGCGGAACTGTTAGAATCCCACCACGCCACAGTGGGAATCTGAGTTGTAGGCTTCTGACTCCTGGGTTCCTAAGTCATTACATGGGTTCCCTCCATGGGGCTTGGAATCTGGGGTCATCTGAGGAACATGCCAACCATCGCTCCCCTCCCCTCCTCTAAGTTCTCTCCCTAGGACAGGTCTGGGGTCCTGGATGACTGCTAGACTCCAGTGTCTGAATGGTGTTTCTCTTTTACTAGACGTATTTGCTACATTCAGAAAAGCACACACCATAGCTGTGCACCCAACACATAATGGTAAGGTAACATATGTAAATTCAGGGAGGGCCAAAGGTCATAAAGCTTACTGTGACAGATGGGGGCTTGAGCTTCCTTATTCTCATCCAGTAGTTTTTTGTGCCCCATTCTCCCCATAGCCCCTCTAAACTGTGCCTTGTTCATGAAGGTAGACTTGAAATCTGCACATACCGTCTTAACAAAGAAAATGGCACTGGGCAGAAAGCAAGGGTCACCAGGCTTTAGTGAGCTCCTAATAACTCTCCCCTCCCTGGGAGGTTTGCCAGCTACCTAGCCCTGTGCCATCCTATAAAAGCCAGATTGGGTAAGCAGTTGTAGTAAGAGTATTAACAGTCCATGGAGAACAGGAAGAATTTAACACGTCCTCCAGCTAACAAGGGATGACCCCCTGGGCACCCCATTCACAATTCCCCAGGGTCCCCACCACAGCGGTTACATAACAGCAGGATTCCGTTGTGGACCCTTCCCTTCCCCAGGGCCCAACGGAGAGCAGATTTGAGAACATGTCTTCCCGGGAGCTGTCAGGTCTAATGAGGATAACTGTGTCACATTTTGGAATTAGAACACTATTTTCTGAAGAAATTATTTGGCTGGTGTTTCCTATAAAAAAGAGTTTCACTCTATTGCTGCCTGGGAAAGCAAATCTGGACCCTGAAAAGGAACAACGTAGGCCTTAACCCCCTAGACAAACAGAGGTCTCGGGTCCCAACTTCATTGTTAATTGTTAATGACAATACTATTTGTTGTACTGAGGCCTTTTGATAACCGTTGTTACTTAAGTAATCAGATAAAGTGCAGTAATCAAATTGCAGTCATCTGCAGTGGATATGTGTGTATCTATACCAGTCATTATAATGTTCATGGACCCATATTAGCCTATGGGTTGATTTCCTCTTGTTCTCAAATTATAGTTCATTAGAGGACTTAACGTGCCCAAGGTAATCCACGGTGCTCACATTAGATTTGGATCACACTCCACTAATTATTCCCAATCCCATATCTTCAATTTCTCCTGCCCTACTAGCCTCCCTTTATAAAGGAAGTCAAATCTCCCAACTATCAAATGGCAGTATCTGAGTGGACATGCCTTTCTAGGTATCTTCCCTTAAATGGCTCTGGTTCCCACAGCTCTGCTGACACCTTCCTTCAGACCGTCGGTATCTGTCTATAAACGCAGTAGAGAGCTGTGTCATTTTCATTTAACACGGGTGGTTGCTTCCTCTTTGAAGCGCTCTTTCTCCTTAGCTTCTGGACATCACCATTCTGTTGTTCTCCTTGAACTGTTTCTTCTTCATCTTTTCATGAGTTACTCTTCCCCTGTCTGCCCCTAAATTGTGGGATATTCCAGGGTGCTCCCTTGCTCAACTCTTTTTCTCACTCAAGTCTGTGCATTCTTCCTGGATGGCTGGTCTTGCTGTTGCTTTCTGTCACTACCTACTTTTTGATGACTCTCACACCTGTACCTGCAGTGCACACCTTCTCCCGAAAGTTCTCAACTGCAGCTACCCTTACTCAGACACCTCACCGGTAGAACATGCTCATATCCAAAGCCCATTCACTCCTTATCCCCCTGAACCTGCCCCTCCTGCAGGCTTCCCCTCCACAGGTGGCTTCCCTGGCCAGCCTGTCCCCCAGATGGGCAGCCAGAATTCACCGTTGACCCTTCCCTCCCCATTCCAACCTCAAACCCAGGAAATCACCAGGCCACTCTGATTCACCTCCTGAATAATTCTCAACTCATCCCCAAGGCAAATCTCATCATCTCTCCCCACTGTTCCTGCAACAGCTCTTGCATAGCTTTTCGACTTCCCCTCAAAACTGAGGTGTCCAAAGTACAAATCTGATCCTGTTCCTTCCCTGTTTCAAAAAAAAATTGTCTTTCTATGACTTTTTAGAATAAATTCCAAACTCCTTGACCTGAACACCTGGCTCCTATCTTTTCACTTTTCCATGGCCTCACCTTTGCCACTCCCTGCCTAGACTGGACCTTCCTCCCACTCTGTCCCCTGCACCCTGCTCCTGGTGGCCCTTTCCTTTCTGTAAGACTTTGGTCTAGAACCCTCTATGACCTCCCTCTCCTGACTAATTCTGGATTAGGTCACCCTCTTCCACATTCCCATAACACCTTGAGTGCATGTCCCCTACATCATCTTTTAACCCTGAATATTGGCACCTACTACGTGCTCTTTAACAAAAGGGGCTGACTTTTTAATCTTTGTCCTCAATGTGTAGTGTGGTGCCTGACATACAAAAGTTGCATACACACAAAACACACACACACACACACACACACACACACACACACACAATGTTTGCTGAATGAATGAATGTTATTGGGAAAAAGGAAACAAACAAACAAAAAAAACCCAAACATGCCCAAAGAATAAAAGTATGAAAAACAGCAGAAAGAATTTATCTGCCATATGTAATATTAGAATAAATTTTCATAAAAAGAACAAGTCTGGATTTGACATTATAATTTTGTATAAAACACAAAGGTTTCTTTGTATTACAATTAAAATGTCACATATCTTCAAATAGAGGAAGTAATACGTTTTAAATAAAGCCACAAGATTCTTTCTAGAACCAAATGTGCCCCTCTCCCTAGCCAATTTAAAATGTATATGTAAGTCAAGCCAAATTAATAAAACAGTTCCACAATGAACCCTAATCCTATTAACAGAATTGTCAATCTAGGTTAGTCATTGAAAAATAATGTCGTGCCCCCTGCTGAGCTATATGATTTAGGTACACCTGGTGTTTGTCTGCTGTATTAGGGACATCATTCATTTTTTTAAAAGATGAATATAGAAAAAAACCCTATCAAGAGAGTTGTCTTTAAACATATCACATGGAATGCTCTATTAGAATTGAATTTAAAATTTGCCTCTTAAAAAACAATAAAGATGATTCTGTGAACCTCTTTGCCAGCCTCCTTCAGATTAGGAGCTCCTGGGACTGCCCAGCAGGGTCCGAGACACCAAAACCTCCTGCTTCTGAGCAGCTGTGTCTGGTGGCTGGGCGGCAGGGAGGCCATCAGAGGCCCCAGAAGCCACCATATCTTCCTTCCCTCCCACCCTGCCCCAGTTCTGGCTGCTCCTCCCACTCACGTTCTTGAAAGAGCAGTGGACTGAGTGTCCGCAGGGAAGTGAGGATGGGAAGAAAGTCGCTGGACACTGGTGAAGCAGGACTTCAATACTTGGCCACTCCAGTTTTCTCACCCAATCCTCACAACTGCCCAGAAGGTAGGTGGATATCACTTCCCCTTCGCAGATGAGAACACTGGCTCAGAGAGGGAAAGCAACTTCCCAAGGCCACACAGCCAGTAGATGGCAGAGCAAGATTCGACTCCAAGCAGATCTGACCCCAGGGGCCATGTTTTCCTACTAGACCCTCTGGCAGCTTTGCTGGGTTCTCGTCCCCTAATAAGCAGAAAGACATTGTTGCAAGTATCTTCGCCTCTCAGGGCCTCGGTTTCCTCATCTGTAAATGAGAGGCTTGGATAAGTGACCTTTAGGAGCTTCTTGAATCTCTGTGGAATGTCTTCATAAAGGAAAGAAGTGTGCACAGCTGGTATCTAGACATTCTGGTTCCACGTAGAGCCCAATGCATGCACACTCTCCGTCAACATTAGAAACTGACGCCTGTTACTTGAGAAGATAAATCCATACCATCTGTCCTACTCCGGGTGTGCTGAGGGCTCTTTAAGTAGCTAAAGAGTGAAGAACAGCAGCAGAAGGTAGCATGAAAAGCCACACCAGGATCTTCACACCAGCCACACAGTAGAGTCACCTCGGAAGCTTTTTAGGGCAGCAGCCTTGCTCATAAGCAGAAGTGCCTGACTTCTAAAAGTCCATGACCCTCACAAATGCATCGACATCGCATGTTAGGACAACTCGTCAAAGTGAAAGAAGTCCATTCGTCTAGCCGTCTGGAATCCTGTGGACAAAAAAATAAATAAACCAAAACTAGAATCAAATCTACCTAGTACTAGTCACCCTGGCATTTGTTCATACACCAAGCTTGATTGACTAGATTCTAACAAGTGGTGAACACTCAGCTTTTTGAAGGTAAAACCGTCTGAGATCATTTATCATTGCATCTCAAGTTTGGTAAAAGATGAAGCCCAGTTTCTCAAGGTTTAGGGAGTAGCAAGTCTGAAATCCAGGGTCATGCCTGCCCTCTGGTGAGAGGTCAGGCATCAGTCACAGGGAATGGCAAAGGCAGGATATGGGGCTATTTAAATAATGGGGCCTTCAGCTCTGGCAATGAAGATAGTAAGTCTGGTTAAAAACAAGAGATTAAAATAGATTCTGGTCAGCCGGCATAAAAATAATTAGCTCTTAACTGCATTAAACAATATCCCAAATTGATAAGATTTCTAGAAATGAGACCTCTGAAACGGAACCTCTAAGAACAAAGTGTAGCCTATAAGTACCCTAATTAGGTGCTGGCTCCGTCTGCTCACTCATTCATTCATTCTCGCCACTGTTCTCAGCCCAGAGCCTCCCCTCCCCTCCCCAGCTGCTTCCGGCTGTGCTAATGCTGATTCACATTGGCTGGAGCTGCGCTTGTACTTGGGGGTTGTAATGAGGCATTACTGCCTTTCCTTGAAGTGTGAACTGTGTCCAAATATTCCTGGTCTCCCCAATCTAAGATTTGTCAATGGGCAGCAGAAAGTCTGGACAAGATGTTCATTGTTTGAATTGTAGACAAGGTTCTGTCAGCAGGGCGGTTCATTAGCAAAGGAGGAAACAAGGCTGCCCAGTGTCCACTGTATAAATCCCATTTATGCTCCTTAATTGCCTGCTCTGTCCCGGGTCTTTCTCTTAAGGGCAGACACTCTCCCACTGTCTGTTTCACTGTCCGTGCTTTCTTTATCCCCGGGATCCTTGCAGCAGCGATCTTGACACTGAGCCGCCCTTTTCCTCTAAAATATTAATAACCACTGCCACCATTTGTCCACGGCTGAGAAGCTTACGAGGCTGTTTCACAACATGTCTCATTCAATCTGCTCAGTAATCCTCTGAGCGGCCCTCCCACTGGGCCTCGGAAACATAAGGTGACTTGCCCAAGGTCATGCATTGGGTGAATGACAGATCTGGGCCTTGACTTGAACCCAGGTCTCCCAACTCTAAATCCTACAGTCTTCTCGCTGTCATAGGCTCCCTCTGCAGGCTAACAGTCCGGGAAGGCTACAACTTCTTACAAATGAGACGCTTGAACACTTGGCCAGTTCTAGGTCTGGGGTAGTGCCGTTAGTTGGGACCCAGTGTGAACGAGGCCAAAGGCCCAGGTTTGGTTCCAGAGGGCTTCATCTTGCGCTTTAGCCACCTAGTGGCCCTGTCTGGTTGTCCTACCCTTGGTTGTGAGGTGTCCCCGGCACAGGCTGCAGCCCAGGGCAATTGATTCCAGGACTAGAATCCGCCTGAAGCAACCGTGCTGCTGACAGAGGCTCAGTAGCATTGACCTTCTAGAACAACGATGAGTGTAGGACTTTCTGACCACAGCCATCGGCCACACCCAATGCTGCCTTTAGACCTGGACAGCTGAGGCCACCTTCCCTGGGCCCCACGCCTAAGAGGGCTCTTGTTATCCCTCCTCCAGCCACAGTCTCCCATGGGGGCAGGAATCTGCAGGGCCAAGGGACATGTCTACCCGGAGCCCACACCCCTCTCTTAGGCCATGCTGTGGCTGCTCAGGCCCCCAAATCCCCTGCCTAAAGCATCCGGAGCTGCCCGGGCCTTCCGTGCAGGCCTGTGCTCCCGAGAGGGGCTGAGCTGCTGGCCAGGCAGGGAGGCCTGAGGAGTGGGGGATGGGCCGCACAGGTCTAAGGCCCCTACCAGTGAGGGCTGGAGCCAGGGACTGGGAAACAAGAGGGCCAGGCCATGAGTGAGCCGGGGACCTCTGTCGGTACTCATCCTCTGCCACCCACAGATATCAGGGGCGCCTGACCAGAGGTGAGGGCAGCTTGGGCCGGCCAGGTAGATTTCTCCCAGAACTGAGGGCCTAGTGCCAAGAGGGAATGACTAAGCCCGGCGTATTAGGAAAACCGGGCCCGTGGAGGAATCATTGCTAGGTCAGAGGTGAGGTGCAAAGCGAGCAAAACCTCTGGACGGGGCTGAGCCCCACGTGCAGGGTTGCCCAGAGCCAATTCCTCCGCCCACCTTTGAAGGTTATTATTTCTGCGAATAGCTACCACGGGGTGAGGGGGGCGTGCCTAATAGATTCTAAATAATTCAGTTATCACCTAATTAATCTGCCACAGCTCTAACTGAAAATAATCCAATTCCCAATGTATGGATAAGGAACTAAAGCGCAGAGAAGTTGTGGAAGGCGCCCAGGCCACAGGTCGGGTAGGTGGTGGAGCTCACGCTGTCCCTTGGCAATTTGACTCAAACCAATGCCCTTCACGGCTAGGCTGTGCCGCCCAACAGGAGTGTAGCGAGAAGTCGGTAGCTATGAAAAAGGAGCTCTTTACAACAAAGAGGACTTACAAATTTAAGTGTTAATAAGGCTGTTACAGTCCCTGAAAATAGGCTCCTTGAATCATTCAATAAATATTTATTCCTTGCATCCACATCCCAGAAGCCCTGCTGGGCTCTGAGACATGAGTAAGTTACAGAGCCTGCGTTCAAGAAACGTTTAACAGTGGTTCTCGAGCGTTAGCAAGCACCGGAATCACCAGGAGGGCTGGTTGGAGCACAGATTGCTGGGCCCACCCCTGAGTTTCTGGATGGGTAGGTCTGAGTAGGGCCTGAGAATGTGCATTTCCAGTGAGGTCCCGGGAGATGCTGCTGCCGTTAGCCCAGAGAACCTACTGTGAGAACTGCTTTGGTAGAAGTCAGACCGACCAAGATCCCCTCTCTGATGCGAAGTGGAATCGCACTGCTTTCCTTTCCCTGGGCAAGTGGCATGAGGATAAAGTGAACACCCAAGTCACCCTGAAGGAGGAAATTATTCCAAAGCTTCTTCAAAGGTGGCAGGGCCATAGAGGGTGGCCTTGCTGAAGTTTTCCTGCAAACAGGTGGCAGGAGAGCACCACCCCGGAGCCCTTGTGAGTGGGTCGGGTCTTTCTTAGCACCGGCTAGCTGGCTCACTGCCCTGTGGCCCCTCTAGCTGCCTGTCTCTCCAAACCCACAGCGGTGACTCTGTCCAGGTTTGAGCCTGGTGACATATGCAGGGATCTTACTACCAACCAAAGGGGAGGTGCTGGAATACCCAGGAACGTCTGTTCAAATCATTTACATATGATTTCAGGGTGCATAAGAGAGGGCAGACGCCCTGCATTTTCGGGAATCGAGAATGGGCTGGCTGGAGTTGTGCAAATGCACAGTTGGCTGGGAGCCCCCGGGGATTAACTAACTAATTAATCCCACAACAGTTTGACGAGGAACTAATTAATCCATTAAGTACTTGAAGGGTCCAAGGCCCTGGCCAAATGCAGGGAGAGCCGCTGAGAGTGGCTCTCCTCCCTGCGGTCTCCAGGAAGGGCCCAGGAGAGGACTGTCCCTCCCAAAGGCACTGATCTCCTTTGCCTCAGAAATCTGTCACTCTGTCTGGGGAACGGAATCAAAGACGAGAGTTCTGGGGAAAGACAGGTGGGCTCCAGTCTCTCGAAGGATGGGGGCCAAGAGCATTAGTATTAGAAAGACCTCACCCATCCGATCCCTCCAACCCACTTTACAGACGGAGAATAAAGTTTACATGTTACCCTGGAACCCAGAGACAACTGTTTCTTTCTGATCGTTTCTACCCAGCGAGGGGAATTCAGGTCTTCCTTTAGGTGTGTTGTCTTTGACGTCACCTGTGAAGTCAGCGTGTGCACAAATCTTTCTTAAATCAAGGTGGTCTGATGAAAACTAAGGTGATCATTTTATCCTTCTGTGATTTTTCATGAGCTTTGGTAACAAATTCAAGGCTGGTCCCAACAGATTCAGGTGGCCCTAACAGATTGTTTCCAACATCAGCCTTTCTGACCCTCTTTTTAGTCTTCTGTACCCCGGAAACCCAGTTCACCTCATGTGACAATCTGAACTCCGGAAATTATCTGATAGCAGCCCTCTGGGAATGTGAGCTACTGTTAACCTTTCCTGGAGAACGTTTTTCTTTAGAATCTTCTCCCTCCTTATGAAACAAAAGGCTCTATGCCTAGTGGTAAAGGAATCTGAGAGACCAGGTAGCATGCATTAAGAAATCCTGGGACAGCCATGCCTGGAATCACAAAATAAAACGTGTAAGCCAGCCTGTGGTGACAGCATCAGCAACACAGAAGGCTGGGCTGTCAGTGCGCCAAGTAGGGGCCGTGTTGTCGGTGACTCCCTTAATAAACATGCATCATGTGCCAGACTCCACTGCAGGTGCTAAGGGTGGAAGTTTGAATTTGACATAGTTCTGTGCCTACACGGGGCTCCCCGTCTAGCGGAAGGGAGAAGAAAAGCAATGGCCAAGCAGAAGTTGCCACTAAAGTGTGATGAGTGACTGTCTAGTCACTGCAACCCAAACACCACCCTCCAGGGTGGGGCTGGCCCGGCCACTGGGTCTTGACACAGAGCTGAGAGACTCTGCAAAACTTGCAGAGCTGCTCTGAGGCGGAGCTGGGGTGCGGTGCTCCAGCTTTCTCGTGCATCAGCGTCACAGGGAGTACGTCTTAAAACCCAGATGGCTGGGCCCAGCCCTGGAGTTTAATTCAGTAGGTATGGGGTGGGGCCGGAGAATCTGTATTTCTGACAGGCTCCTAGATGATGCTAATGCTGCTTGTCCAGGGGCCACGCCTGGAGGACCACTGCGCTAGAAGGTTCTGATCCACCCAAAGGGCAAAGAAGGAGGGGCCTCCCAACAGGAGCTCTGGCCTCTTCGACGGCCACCAGACCAACCAAGCATGCCACGCACGTCATTCCTTCTTGACAGACCTTTGTTTCCCTGCTGCTTTTAAGATTTTATTTATTGATCTAGTTGGCTGGCTGGTTCATTTCGGAGTTATTGTCTATCTCTGTGCTTGTTTTTCACATAGAGTGAAATGGACGAGACTCAAATCCAGCTGGGTGGAGATGATGTGGACGTGCCGGAGGATCTCAGGAAAATGGTAGATGAAGACCAAGAAGAGGAGGAAGACAAGGATTCTATTCTGGGGCAGTTACAGAATCTCCAGAATATGGACTTGGATACCATAAAAGAAAAGGCCCAGGCCACCTTCACGGAAATCAAGCAGACGGCGGAGCAGAAGTGTTCTGTGATGTGAGGGGCACAGAGGGCGAGAGAGGGAACCAGGCCATGGGCAGAAGAGGCCACTCTCCCGTGGAGCATTTCGAGCCTTGTATATTGTAACGTAGTGAACACAGCTAGGAAAACCACGGTGATAAAGCTCTCTGCAAACACATAGACAACAATTTGATGTTCTAAATGTTTCTGGCAGAGCATTTAGCTAGCACCTTGCAGTTATACTTTCCTTTTAGTTATAAGTATGACTATGAAATTTCAGCTATAAATAATGACGCCGAACTCATACCTGCTTAAGGATCTTGAGGACAGCCGAGAAGAAGCAAAAGCAAAATGGCGTTTGCTCTCCAGTTTTCTTCCTTAGAGGGCAGGTCTCACCCTGCCCAGCCATTACTGTGATGTCGGGTCCCTTCAGAGAAAGATGTGGAGAGTCAGGGTGCCCGCCGGGGCCAAGGCTGCAGGCTCCAGGGCAACAAAGGTCACTCCACCTGTCACCCCCCGCGCCTTGACCTCGTCCATGCTTCTCATCAAGTTTGGCACTTGGACACTTCTTAGCCAAGTGGCAGCAGCAGGGATTTGGTAAAGGATGAGAAATGGAGGCAGAGAATAGACTTCAGCAGCCCTTTGCGTTGGAGATCATGGGGCCACGTGAAGAGTGGACTTGGAGGAGGCAAAATTAGAGGCAGAGGGACAATGAGGGAGGCTATTATTATTTGCGAGTTGAGCTTAACTCCCCTTGTTTGAACTTGGTAACAGCAGCAGGAACAAAGCAGGTAGACAAATAGCATTAAGAAGTTAAATCAGTCTCTCTCTGTCTTGGACTACCTTCTAATAAATCACACTGTCATTCGGTGCCACAAGCTTCCAGGATAGACACTGATTTCTTTTTCCAAATGTCTGCTCTTGCAAAGGGACTTATTCAGAAGACTTAGAACATTTACCTCTATTTAGCCAGGGTCAACCAAACCAAGACAAAATACTGGCTTTTTAATGAGTCTGTTCATAGAATGAATAATGCTTAAAGGCAAATTTTGTCCAGAAGGACTGCTCTATCAGAGGAAAAAGGAATTTAGACCAAAAAGTTAGGGGCTAACGTGTTCTATATCCAGAGCTCCCAAATGTGTTGTACAAGAAGTTTCATGTTATGAAAATGTGCAAATAAATTATTAGAGGTCCAGAATCTATGGTTCTTGGCAAAGTTTAGCTCTTCTTGAAAGTTCCTGGGAGAATATTGGTGCAATGTTTGAAGTTAATTAGCCTGATGACTTGTTCCTAAGTCATTTTAGAAGGCAAGTATAACCCTGACACCAAAACCTGACAAAAATCATAAAAAAAGGAATTGCCGGTCAGTATCCCTGTTGGATATAGATAAAGCATCATTAACAATTAACAGGAAATAAAATTTAGCAATACAGAAAAAGGATAAATAACATGAACAAGTGAGGTTTAGCTCATAAATTCAAGGTTGGTTTAGCATTCGAAACTCATATATAAAATTCACCATTTTAACACAATAAAAGAGAAACCCCATATGCTCATTTATTTCAACAGAGAAGACATTTGTCAAAATCCAACATCCTATACTTAAGCATAAAGCTAAAATTGTAAAGCTTCTAGAAAGAAACACAGGAGAAAATTCTTATAATCTTGGAAGAAGCAAAGCTTTCTTAAAGCACAGAAAAATTTAAAAATTGATAAATTAGGCTTTATCAAAATTTAAAACTCCTGCTTATCAAAAGGCACCATTAAGAAAATAGCCAAGCCACATACAAACTACAGACTGGGAGAAAATATTTGCAAATGTGTATCTGTCAAAGGACTGGGATCTCATACGTATTTTTAAAAAAACTCTTACAACTTAGTAATAAAATTTTACAAGACAAGTTTTAAAAAGAAGGGAAAAAAATTTAAGCAAACATTTAACAAATGAAGATATGCAAATGGCCAAGAATATGAAAAAGTGTTCAATGTAATCGTCAGGAAATGAAAATTAAAACCAACCACAGAATGACATATCACCACAGACCCACTAGAATGGTTAAAATTTAGAAGCCTGACAACACCAAGTGTTGGTGAGGATACAGAACAATTGAAATTCTTGTACATTGTTGGGAAAAGTTCTGGCAGTTTCATATAAAACTTACATACTAAGCTAGAATGCTTTAAAAATATTGAACTCTAGCTAATGATATGCATTTGGAGGTGAAAAGCACTGAAGTCTGCAACTTATTTTAAAAAGCACAAAAAAATACAATAGGTCAATGAATAGAGAGATGGATTGATGAATAAGTAGATGTGATCAAACAATATAGAAAAATATTCATTTTAGAATCTGGGGGGGGAGTCCATGGTGTTTATAATCCTTTCAACTCTACTACATGTTTTCAATTTTTCTCAATTAGTGTTTTATATTTTTTAATTAAATGATGAGAGTGAAATGAACTGTCAGCAGCTCTGGTGAAAAAGGTATGATCAAAGGGGAGGCTGAAACAAAAGGATGGAATGAAGTATCAGATTATCTATGCATTTTAAGCTTTCATTTTCTCCTCTGCCCAATAGTTCAGATAATGGATAGATATGTTTCATATTTTAATGTTCATGTTTAGAAGTTTGAAGCATTGAACTATATATAAATATCATTCCCACAAAAATGCAAATTTCTATAAGAATTTCATATTTCTTAATGCAAGTAAAAATATGAAAGTTAAAATGAGATAAGTATACTGTCTAACCAAAGGAATTCTGGAGAGAGAATTTATATCCTGTTATCCTTGTAGTGTTTTAAAAGATTAGTGCTCCCAAGTGTTCAAGTCAAGAAGAGTGCTTTGTGTGGACTTTCAGATGCAGTGCATGCTAAACCCAGATGCTCCACTGGCATGGAGATGGGGCTACTGGAGGCTCCTGTGTTCCTCCTATTCACGTCCATGGCCAATCCATGCTTTGATCAGAATCACTATCACCAGGTGTTACATCCAAATGTCTCCGTGAAGATGTTAGAGATATAAAATGTATTCCCATACAATCACAACATAAATCCCCAGAAAACCACAACAAGAAATTCCTTCCCCAAGGCCATAATGTAACAAAAAAAAAAGAGGGAGGAAGAGAGAAAGGAAGGAAAGGAGGAAGGGCATGGTGGCTCAAGCCTGTAATCCTAGCACTCTGGGAGGCAGAGGTGGGAGGATCGCTTGAGCTCAGGAGTTTGAGACCAGCCTGAACAAAAGCAAGATCCTGTCTCTACTAAAAATAGAAAAATTAGCTGGTGTCGTGGTGTGTACTATAGTCCTAGCTACTCGGGAGGCTGAGGCAGTAGGATTGCTTCAGCCCAGGAGTTTGAGGTTGCTGTGAGCTAGGCTGATGCCACGGCACTCTACACAGGGCAACAGAGTAAGACTCTGTCTAAAAAAAAAAAAAGAAGAAGAAGAAGAAAAAAAAGAAAAAGAATGTAAACAGACGTTGAAGACTCACTGCAGTGGAACTCAGACTCTCCCTAGGTTTTTCGGTTTTTCTAATTTTTGCCTTTTAAGAAGTTCTGTTACTATTTTTTAATTGTGGCAAAATATACACAACATAAAATCCACCATTTTAACCATCTGTTTTAAGTGTACGCTTCAGTGGCATTAAGTATAGTCACATTGTTGTGCAACCATCATCATCGTCCATCTCAAGAACTTTTTTGTTTTCCCAAACTGAAACTCTGTTACCCATTAAACTGTCCACTACTCCTTCACCCTCAGTCCCTGGCAGCTACCATCATACTTTCTGCCTCTATGAATTTGACTACTCTAAAAGTACCTCATATGAATGGAATCATACAGTATTTGTCCTTTTGTACCTGGCTTATTTCACTTACCATAATGTCTCCAAAGTTTATCTGTGTTGTAGCATGTGTCAGAATTTCCTTCCTTATTAAGGCCAAATAATACTCTATGTACATGGCATGTTTTGCTTATCCATTGTCCATTGATAGACACTTGGTTTGCTTGTGGCTATCGAGAACAATGCCGCTATGAACACAGATGTACCAATATCTGCTCAAGTCCTTGCTTTCAATTATTTTGGGTCTATACCCAGAAAGTGCAGAAAGTAGAATTACTAAACCATTCTTAGGATTTTTTCTACATTAGGAAGAGCAGTTTTGAGAGCCACAAAACTTACGCTTGGAGAATGCAATAATAAAATTTGAAATCATACAAATTAAATTCAAATTTAGAAATCTTGTATTTTTGTGCCTTTTAAAAAAGTTTTTATTATGGAAAAATTTCAAACCTAACCAAAAGTAGAAAGACCAGTATAATAAATTTACATGTTCCGAAGTTTAGCTTCTTTACCCAACTCTAAAGTGCTGCTATTCTTGGAAAACTATTACATATATTTTCACAGTTTCATCTGTAAACTAAAGACATCATTCTTAGATGGTGTCTCATTTCTGGAACTATAGAAAGATAACATATGTACAAAATGATGTTTGCATATTTTCTTAACTCATTTCAGAAACCCTTAAAGATCTTCAAGTTGTATTCCTTTAAAGCTCATTCATTGAACTTAACAATGCACACACCCTGCAGTAAGCATGGTAAGCTCCTGACCTGTGAATGAAGATAGTTCTGGGGAGCATCTTGAAAACCCTATTGAAGGTATCTGGTGGCTAAAAGAGACTAATTCAATTTGTCAGGACTTACAGGGTCAGCATTTTTAGAGCTTAAGGAGTCAGAAGAAAAAGCACAATAAAAATCAACAAACAAATGTTCATAAAATCACAGTAAACCGTAAAAGTATACCGAAGCTAATCGTCCACAGTAGAGTTGCAGGAGCCACTTTGGAAAAAGAAGGACATTCCCTAAGATGGTGTGAGCTCTGCGCAAGACAACGGGCTGCATGGGAACCCCTGCCTCCTTGTGTAATGAACGCGCACTTCAAAGGCAGTGGAGGAAGCCCCAGCCAACGCTGATGCTAACAAGACTGGAGTGGACTGAAATCCCTTTTGAAAGTGATCAAATGATTTCTGCGGACTACTTGGGAAGGGAAGCAAAGCAGTTTGACATTTCTGACATTTTCCAAACACATGGGAAATAATTAATATTTTAGAAAAACTCCAGATGTCTGAGTATAAGAATATGAAAAAATGTATCCTCGTGCCAATTAATGGCTGTGTGAAATTGGACAAGTTACTTAGCTGTTTCCTCATGTGAAAAATAAGAGTTCCTTGTAGTTATTCATTAAATCAACCACCACTCTGTGTAACACATGTTCTCAGTGCTGAGGATCCAGCAGATAAGGTCCCCATTCTCATGTAGCTTAGATTCTAATGAGGGAGACAGGCAGTAAACAAATGACTAACAAAGAAGGTAGGTTTGGAGAGTAGTAGGTGTCAAATACAATGACAAGAAAGGTCATGTGAATATGTGAGGGAGGGCATTTCAGGCAGAGAGAATAGTAAGTGCAAAGGTCCTGGGGCAGGAAGGAGCTTGGAGGATTTCAAGAGGAGAAAAAAAGCCAATGTGGCTGCAGCTCAGTGAGCAAGTTGGGGAGGATGGGAGAGTGGTCAGGGGTGTTAAAAGAGGAGGTTTAGGAAGTGGGAAAGGGGTAAGTCTTCTAGAACAGTTAATATTCCCCTTTGAATCAAATCTCTTTTCTAAATGAAATGTATGTGACTTTTAGGATAAAAGGAAAACCAGTATGTCCTGATGAGATGGTAATTCTAAACCTGAATATGATGGACACAAAACAATCTTCTTTCAACTCTAGCAGGTTATTGTTGCAGGCTGATGGCTGAGTCTGAGCCTCACTCTTGTTAAAAAAGGATGTTTAGTAAAGCGTTAGAAACTGACCATTAACAGAATGGCTTTCTCTTTTACTTAACAAAGGATTGAAAGAGAAGTTGTCATAGATCAGACTCCTCAGGAAACAAATTTTGATTCTCAGCTTCTGTGGAGGAGGCTTATTATGCGGGAGAGAAGGAAGCGGGGTTGAGTAGAGGAAGCTGAGCTATGATGCAGTCACAACAGAGGCCTCAGCCCATCTCAAGGAGCTCTGGAGCTGGAATAGCCCTCCAGAGCCCCAAATCAAGGGAATATAGCCAGGCCCTATCCTTCTGCAATGACCAGTCATTGGATATGGGCCACCACAGGAGAAGAGGTGACCATGGATGGGACAACTCTTTCAACTCAGGGCAATTCCTGGAAGGGACTCTGCAGAGAGCAGTCAGCCACCAACACTCTTGGCCACTAGGGGAATGAGAGCCCTTCTGTTCTGGCTTATATGCATGGAACAAAACAAAAAATGAAATAGACAAAATCCCTGCTCTTATGGAGCTTACAATCTAGTGGAGTATAAGACAATAAACAACAAATCCAAGAAATGAATAAATAGTATAGCATATTAGAAAGTGATAAGAACTATTTTTTTTTTAAAGGCAGAGAGTAAAGAAAAGAGATCTGGACTCTGAGCAGGTGGAGCCGGGTGCAGTTGTTAATAGGGTTATCAGGGTAGACCTCACTGAGAGTTGTGGGGCTCAGAAAATAGTCCCCCAAAATGAAGGCCTCAGGAGCAAAAGTTCTTCTCTGAATTCTCCTGTCTTCCTGCCTCTCAGTCCCATTCTCCCCTGAGGCTAGTCACAGAAACTGGAATCCCTCTTCCCCAAGGCAGGTCATAAAAGTCAGAACCCCCTTTTCCCCGAAAGCCAGTCATAAAACCTAAAATTATTCTATGTAAAAACTGGCCATAAAGAAATTATCTGACCTACCTTGTCTGACTGTAAGTCATAAGACCCCCATTCCAGCGAGGGTCCTGCCCCACACCCAGAAGGAAGGAATGCATGCTCACGGAGGCCAAGAAGAATCTAGACAGACAGGCCTAGCTGTTGAACCTAAGCATAAAAATGGGCACATTCCTCTGTATGTTTGGGTCTTCATTCTGAAGGCTCTCGTGTATACACGTTAAATAAATTTGTATGCCTTTTCTTTTATTAATCAATCTGCCTTATGTCAGTGATTTTCAGTGAAACTTTAGGAGGCCAAGGGCCTTGGTCCCTATGAAGTCAACACTTGAACAAAGGCTTAAAAGGAGGTGAGGTGGTTAGCCACGCAGAAACCTGGGAGAAGTGCATTCCAGGCAGAAAAAACAGCCAGCGCATAGCCCCTGAGGTATGTTCCAGGAGCAACAAGAAGGGCCTTGTGGCGTGAACTGATCAAGCAAGAAAGAGAGCAGGATGAGGCGAGGTCCGGGGTAACCAGATCTTGAAGGGCCTTGAGAGCAACCGAAAGGACTTCAGGGAAACAGGGGCCACGGCAAAGGCTTGGGCGAGGAGGGTTATCACGATGGTTAACATGGTCTAATGTGTTTCAAATGAGAAGAGACCAAAGGGAAACAAGTCACCCTGTGGAGATATAATGGTGGCTGGGGTGGTGAAAAGTCATCAGAACCTGTTTATATTTGGAGGCTGGAGCCAACTAGATTTTCCGACAGGCTGGATGAGAGAAAGAGAAATGTATGGGTTTTTGGCCTGAGAAACACAAGGGATGAAATAGCTGTTTATAGATATGAGGAAAATGAAGGTGGAACAGGTTCAGGAGGGAAATTCTCTCCAGAAGTTCTGTTCCCAGCTTGTCAAATTGGAGGCGTTCATGCAAGCGGAGACATCTTAATCATGTGAGGCAGAAGAGGTGTCAAGGCAGTGGGCACAGACGGGGAGCAGGACCAGGGCTGGGTAGGGGCAGTCCAGCTTTGAAAGGTCAAGGACACAAGGGCGGATACTGAGAAGGAACAGTCAGTGAGCTAGAAAGAAAACCAGAGGTTGTGGACAACTGGAAGCCAAAAGATTTTTAGTAGAATAGAACACTGACTTGCTGTGTGCATGCAGGTGATCAATATATGCTTGTAAATGGAATAGACTTCCTAATAACTCTCCTTTCAAGAAGAGGAGAAGAATACTGGAGCTCACTAAACGCCAGTGGGGGTTGGGCTGAGGCTGCTGCAAATGGTCCTCCCGGGCTTTGCGTTCTTAGTTCTTAGCGCTCTAAGAGGATTGGTGAGCTTCAAGACCATCATCCCCTCAAGATAAATGTCTTTAGTGCTTCCCCCAGACACTCTGAATTCAATTAGTTTAATTAGAAAACAAGTAAAGAGGAATTATCTTAATATAGCTTTGCTCCTAACAACTCAAAAAAGAATTCATTTCTTTGGTAGTAATCCAAGTTTCCCTCTTTTATTTACATATTCTGAGACGATGATGTAAATTTCTATTTTTTAGCAAAAAAGTGGACTTACCTTACTCCATAGATCATGTTTTTCTTTAGACTTTTTTTTTTTGAGATAGGTATTGTTCTGTCACCCTCGCTAGAATGCAGTGACACCATCATAGCTCACTGTAACCTGAAGCTCATGGGCTCAAGTCATCCTCCTGCCTCAGCCTCCCGAGTAGCTCGAACTACAGGCATGCTCCACCATGCCCAACTAATTTTTCTGTTTTTTGTAGAGACAGGGTCTTGCTCTTTCTCAAGCTGGTCTCAAATTCCTGACCTCAAGCAATCCTCCTGCCTTGGCCTCCCAAAGTGCTGGGATTACAGGTGTGAGCCACCATGCCCAGCTTAATTTTAATAATAATAATAATAATAATAATAAATAATCACCTTCAGATGTGTTCATTCTTTAATGAGGTAGGAGCAGTGGTGTGCTAGTAAATGTTTAGAAACAATTAGTGGAGAGGGAGATGCCCTGAATTTTAGTATTTGCTAATTTCTCTTGTGAAAGTACTCCCACCATGACTGATTTCAAGCTGCTGATGTGAAATACTGAACTCAGCGCTGGGAACAGATGCTAACCAATGGCTCTCACAAGCCAATGGGAGCTGCTTCTATTAATAGTACACCAACGGATAGGAATATCCGTCATTTGCCAAAACTCCCCAAAAATCTATTGCCCAGGGAATTTTTTCTCTTACATAGAAGCTACTTGGACTTTTATCAGTTGTAAAAGCAAACTCAGGACTCAGATAATTGGGTTGGTAAATGATGGGGGACTAACTCCACTGTGTTTATACAACAAATACATTCCTCCAGAATTCAGGCACACTCGCTCTAACTACAAGCATGGTACATCTGAGTGTATGAGCCTGAGAGCTCAGCATGGTGGTGGTAAAGCCAGAATGGCCCAGTGGACAGCCTGGGAGTCCGGGCCTGGCCTCGAGTCCAAGCCCTAATACAAACACTCTGTCTCCCCTTGGACAAATCACTTACTTTCCCTGGGCCCACACATTTTCACATCTAACAAGTAAAAGTGGGGGCTAGAAATGGGAGAATAGAACAGATAATCACCAAGGTTCCCCTTCTAAATCTTCAACATATGACCCTCTGAAATAACAGGAGACTAAATGGGAGATGAGTGTGAAGTGTTATTGTTTCCAAAAATATCGTAATTGGGAACCAACGAGACTGCCAAAGGAGGACAGACTTCTTGCTAATTGCTGAATGGTGGGCAGAGAGCTGTGGTCTCTATTCTTACATAAAAGGAAGCCTTTCAAACAGGATATTATTGCTGGGAAACAACAGCTCCCAACTGCCCTTCGTTTCATCTCATGATGAGATGCAATGTTTACTTCCAATGTGCTCATCTGAGCGAGCTCTCAACTGAGCCAGAAATGCCTATATGAAGCCCATCTCTTCATTGGTTTATGGTATTTTAGTCACAATTATGAGATGGGGTTATTATTCATTATAGTATCCTTATATTAACATTTGTTTCAATTTAGGCTGAAAATACTAGAGAATACTCAGATTGTCATACTGAGTAGTCAACTGATGTATAGGAAGTGCATTTATCCTCCATGCCAAGGTCATATATTTATGAAAGTGGCCAAAGATAGTCATTATTAGTTGCCTACTTGTAAAAATGGGGTTTCTTATAAACATCTGATATACCTTCCATGGTGCTTCAAGTAGGAAAGTATTTCATAAATTAGGAAAATTGATAGGGAGAGATGAACAAGCATTTTATCTCTGGACAACACACTACAGTATTAAAGAGAGAGCTTAGCTACTGATTTTTTTTTTTTGCAACTATTGTCAGCAACTTGCTCATGACATGTAATACATAATGGAATATAGGGGAGAATTCATAGCATCATAGGTGGACACTTAAACACGTATTTTAGATGTTTAAAAATATATCGTTCATGAACTACTGAGAGTGATTTGGAACTCTGGGAACAGAAAGAATTCCCTAAACTTTATGAGACAGCCTTGGAAAGTTGAATGGTGTACTTAATTTATTTTGTAAGTAGATTGGTCATCATTTTAACTGAGTTAATAAATTATAAGCTATCCATCATAACTTTCCCACTGCCACATCACTCTGAACTATATTGTTCCTGTTATCTTTGACTCCTAAATTTTCTTGCTTTAATTTATCTGCTAGTTCTCTTATAGCCTCTGGAGAATCAACAGTGCATATGTGTATACACACACCATAATGGAACACACGTGGTGGTTAGATGGATGCATTCCTGAATAAAACATCTGGTTTCAAATCCTGGCTCCACCTGAAATCAGCTGTGTGACCTTGGACAAGTGGCTTAACCTCTCTGTGTCTCAGTTTCCTCATTTGTAAAGTGGGGATAATAATAATGTCTACCTCATATGGTTATTGTATGAACTAAATTACATAATTCATGTAAAGTACTCAAAAGACTATGGCATATACCTGCTGGCATTTAGGTAGTATTCAATAAATAATAGCTCTTATCATGTATATCCTTAACTCTTGAGAGTTTAATTTGAATGTCCCTGTGTGTGTATTTGTGTGTGTGTATATGTGTAATGATTATATAAGTTGTGTTTTGTTCTGGCTAAAACTAAAGATAAATCGCCTTCCTTGCACATGTATCAGCTAGTGGGAGGACGTGGTCCTCAAGTATGGTATGCCACAGGTGGAGTTGTTCCAGGATTAAAATATATCTGCTAAGGAGATAACCTACATGCCAACAATCAAGTTGATTTTATACACTTTATGAAGTGATTTCCTATAGGCGCTTCAATAGACATTTTTCACCCAAACATAAATCACTGCAGAGAGGTGAAATTACTAGAGGCTGTGGCCAAATGGCCTTAAGTCACTGGGATCCCCTCCTTTCCCCAGCTAATGCACAGGGACCCACTCTATAGCTGTCCATTTCTCCTGAGAGTGTTGGAAGTGAAACAGTCCACCTAGAACGCTTCCAGCAATGGGACCTTCTGCATGCATCCAAGATAAAGGAGCTGCACAACTTCCTCACTTCTGGAAATGTGTTTCTCTGAACCATTCCAAGTTTAGTGGGGCTTTCCTGAGTCTAAGGTCAGCCTGCGGGTGGGGGATGGGAGGAGGGAGTTTTCTTTGATCCATCCAATGAATCAATGAATTAAACAGAGGTGGAGTTCAGAAGCCAGGCTCCTTGCTATTGCTGAAGCAGGGCTGTTATGTGCGGGCCATAACTGCTGGAAAAATGCAGTTTCTTGCTAGAAGAATTAGGGACATGGCCGAGTCCATTCATCTTCCCTAATCGAGTTCTTGGGAAATACACATGTAGATTAGCCCCTAACAATGACCCCCAGCTGATTGCTTGGAGTACCCTCCTCCGTGCCCACAATAGTCCTGACTAGCTCTTTATGTCCCACACAAAGGAAGCCCCAGCCTCCCCTTGTCCTGCTTTGCCCTGTTTCCCCGGGGCCCTCACCAGTGGCTGTTGAAGTCTTTTCTGCTTTTCTCCCGAGACTCTGAAATAAACAGTAAATAAAAGCTAACCTCACCTGGACCTATTAGGAGGACTCTGGGCAGTCCCAGAGGGAATTAACTTTGGAAAACAAGGCCATAAACCCCTTAACAGCGTGTGGGCAGGAGCTTAAGAAAAATGCTGCCAATCCTTGTTCGGCGGTGATTATAGAGATCAATTTAATATTAGGGAAGTTAACATAAAAAGCATTCTCAGTCAGAGGGGAAACAACAAATACCAATTAATTATCCGTACAGCTGCCCTCTGGTCACCAACACCTCTGCACCTCAGCCACATGGTGTGTGCAATTGGCCCAACAGGACTTGTCGGGGTACTGCCAGGCTGCTTTTTGGGGGCAGTGCCTTTGGCAGCCTAGAAAGCCAGAGGAGGGGCTGGAAGCGGCTTTGCCTGGTCTGTCGGGAACCACCTGAGGGCTTCAGTCACCCTGGACGCCAAGGCCCCCTCTGCAGGCTCTGACTTCATTTCTTCAGGGAGCTAAACTGCCTGGACCTCAGCCCCTTAGATGCACGACTCAGTCTCGGGGAAGGATTACAGCCAGACTGCGAGCTAAGATGTGCTTTGATTCTTTTCAAAAAGATCACACTCCACAATAAAATTACCAATGAGCTGCAGGCAGAAAACACTGGGCAACTTGTCAGCTGATCTGAGTTCTAGCTCTGACCCCTTCACTCAATAGCTGTACCACTCTGAGCCTCAGTTTCCTCTTCTGCAAAATGGGGACCAATAGATCTGTGCTGATCACCTCACAGGGTTGTTAGAATCAGACGATATGAAGAATGGGAAGGGATTCTGAAAACTGTGAAGTGCTATTACTTTTCATTAATTTAGCTTTTCCTTAAAATAAAAAATAATTTCTGACTTGAATCAGTTCAATCTCTATTGCAAACGCACGTGCTTACTATTTCAGTTTATCTTTTCATAATTTTATTAAAAGTGTAATGAACCCCTCCATCACGGAGAATTAACCATATAACCACCCTTAATGTGTTCACTTGTCCTTTGTAAATGTCACTCCAGCACCAATTTAAAGGTGGAAAATCCAAGAATGTGTGTTTTCCCTTGTTTATTCCCTCGACTTGTCTCCCAGACTGGACGTTAAGCTCCCTTTGTTGTCTGACGCCCACGACGTCGCCCTCAACCGCGCTGGGCCCTCGGAGGGGACGCAGCGAACGCCCGTTTGAATGCGAACGCAAGAAACGAAAGGTGGAGGTAAAGACGCCGCTGCCTTGGAGATCAGAGCGCCACTGAAATTTTAGGAATGTGGTCCTCTAGGTCCTCAGGCTCTTAGGAAAGCGTTTTAATTCATGTTCCTGGCTAACAGTTCAGCGAGGGCTGGGCATCCGCCGGGGTCTTGGCTCGGATTTGAGGGGTGCAGTGTTCACAGGCCCCGTGTCATCAGCACTGCGGGACGTGAAACACACTCACCCTCACAAATCATCTTTCCACAAGCCTGTAAGTCGCTCTGGGCCACGGAAGCCTCCGGGGGCCCCAAAGGGAAAGAAACGCAGGCGGATTACTCTCCGGGAAGCGCGAGGCCTCCTCCCCGGGCGAAGGTCAGTCCCCAGTCGTCAGCTGTGGGTCTTCGCCGCCGCCCGGAGAAGTTCGGGGGTGGGGAGCGAGGCGCCGCCGCGCATCAGTAAAGGACCCTGTCCTTCCCGGGACAGTGACACGGAGACAGGAACTCCAGGCGGGTCTCCTGCGGGGCTTGAGCAGCGGGTCCGACTCGGGGCATCCCAGCCTCCTGCAGTGCGATCGGGCACCGGAGGTCACCGGACCTGCGGGCACAAATGTCTCCTCGCCTTCAGGGGCGGGCACAGGAGTGAGGGAGGCTGGCCTCAAGTCGGAGGGGACAAGAGTAGTCGTTAAAACAGGTATATACCGACAAACTGAACGCGACGTCTGGAACCTCAGACCACAGAGGCGAGAGCGGAGTGCCGGGCGGCTGGAAGAGAGGGGAAAATTCAAACTGGGAGGAGCGAGGACTGACTTCCAACGCGCTAGAGCTGGGGAGCCTTCCGGGGGACCTGGGCGCCTCCAGGGGCGCCAGGCCAGGGGGCAGCCCGGCGGGGAGGTGAGCCGAGGGCGGGCGGGGGTGTGTGTGCGGGCCGTGGGGAAAGAGCCGGTGGCCGGAGGCGAGCGCCAGGAGGCAGGCGAGTCCGAGTTAGGGGGAACCGCTAGGGGGGCAGGCAAGCCCACGGGGAGAGGTGAGCCCTAAAGCGTCGACCCCAGTGAGGCAGCACTGGGGGGAGGGGGCGCCGATCGAGGCCCCGGGTCCCTAAAGCGTGCTGGTAGTGGTTAAAACGGATCCAGAAGTGGGAGGAGAATGTTCCGAGTGCCGCCCTGGGGTGGCAGGGCGAGGACCCCTAGGCTGGCCGGAGAAAGACCCCGCCCCTCTGCGGGAGGAGGGGCTCGGAGCAGGGCTGGGTCCTCCGCGAGAGGGGAGGAGCCGGGGGCGAGCGGGCTCCCCGCCTTTAGGGCCCCGAGCCCCAGCCACCCGAGTCCGAACCGCCGACTCCTCCAGGGACCCGGACGGCCGCGAGCGCGAGCGGAGCGCTTGCCCACCTTCAGCGTGCGCAGCCCGGTCAGGCGTCGCCTGCGAGCTTGACCTAGGGTCGGGCCCCGTCGGGTGCGCGGCCGCACTCGGAAAGAGCCCGCTTTGAGCCCCTTCTCTCGGTCTCCAAAGCGTCCTCCCGCCTCCCGGCGCTCCCCATGCACCTGCCGGGCTGCGCGCCCGCCATGGCCGACGGGAGCTTCTCGCTCGCCGGCCACATGCTCCGCAGCCCGGGCGGGAGCACCTCGCGGCTGCACAGCATCGAAGCCATCCTGGGGTTCACCAAGGACGACGGGATCCTAGGTACCTTTCCGGCGGAGCCGGGCGCCCGGGGCGCGAAGGAGCGAGATAGGAGGCTGGGCGCGCGGCCCGCCTGCCCCAAGGCGCCCGGTGGAGGGGCCGAGCCCTCCCCGCCGCCGGCCCCGGCGCCCGCCCCGGAGTACGAAGGTGAGTGCGCGCTGGGCTGCCGCCCGCCCTTCTGGACGCCCAAGTTTAGGAGCTCTGCAAGAGAGCGCCCCTTGCTTAACTTTTCTTAAGGCACCTGGGCGTGGGTTTGGGGGCCGTCTATGGCGGGAGCTTCCAACTTGCATTTAGAAAAAACTTAGGGACCCATCGCAGCCCTCACCCCAGCCCCGCCTCTTCCCCGCCCCGGGCCCCCTCGGAGCACGCTGGCCAGCGCCCACGCGAAGGCGGATTAGGCCGGAGGATGCTGCGGGGAGTGTCTCTGACCCTCCCGGGCCTTGTCGCCACAGCCCCTCGCCCCTACTGCTCCAAGGAGCCCGGGGAAGCACGGCCGAGCCCAGGGCTGCCGGTTGGGCCAGCCACCGGGGACGCGAAGCTGTCGGAGGAGGAGCAGCCCAAGAAAAAACACCGGCGGAACCGCACGACTTTCACCACGTACCAGCTGCACGAGCTGGAGCGCGCGTTCGAGAAGTCCCACTACCCCGACGTGTACAGCCGCGAGGAGCTGGCGGGCAAGGTCAACCTACCGGAGGTCCGGGTCCAGGTAAAGCGCCCAGCTGAGGGACGGGGAACCGGGAGGGCCTGAGGCCCAAACTGCAGCCAATGCTCCCCTGAATTCCTGGGCGTCCACGCATTTATTATGGTACTTCCTCCACTTGGCACGCTCAGAGCCGCACAGGAGCGTGTCACAGATCTTCGATGTCCCCCATGCACCACCCCTCAGGCAGTTTGTTCCAGTGTGCAGTATTATCTGCCCTTTGGGGGTCTCCCTCTTCTAAACTAAAACGCGGAATTGGGAATGGCAAGATGAACAGGGTGACAGTTCCTAAGATGGGGCCAGGATGGGGCTTGGGGGAGGGTGCTGAGTGGAAAGGGGACGTAGGCAGCGGCTGGGGGGTAACAGGATTGGGGCCGCCCCAAATGCCACCCTCGCCACTAGCTGCACACACTGCGTTCAAGAGGAAAACCCTGTCTCCTTGTGAGGGGCCTGGGTACCTCGCAGTTGAAACTTTCGGGGGATTTGTTTAAGAGACTGACTTTTCCTTCTCTGGGGCACATCCAACCAAACTTCGCGCTGCAAAGGCCTTTTCTTTTTATCGTAAAGGGGTTTTCGCTTTAATTAAAGCTGAATTATCTTTAATCCCTGATCATTAAAATATTTGAAAGCCTTAAATATTTGCTAGTCATCTGTGAAAAATCTGGGAGGATTTCCAAATTGGGAGAGTTTACAGAGGCCTGAAAGAGAGACATTGGGAACAAATTTCACTGCATGTGAAAGGCAGTGGAACTAAGATGGGATTTTTGTGTGTGTGTGATAGATTAGATTTCCAGAAAATGAGGATACTCAGGTGTTTGGGGGCTTCTAGGCATGTCTTAAAAGTAAAAGGGGACAAGCTCCTGCCTTTTATCTTTTCTGTCTAGTTTCGGCGTTGAAAGTAACGAGTAAGAGTTATGATTTTGAAAAACAGTTGCCTAATTTGACTCAGGAACTAGCAAGGTCAGTTCAATTTCTCCTAATTTGGGGCAATAAAGCTGCAATGATTTCATTGAAGGTGTGGAAATTTTAGCACCTGCATTCAAGGGAGGAAAGGTGCAGTAGGGAGAGGGAAAGAATACAAGAGAAAGATAAAGAAAGAGGAGAGGCAAAGCCTCCCAGTGCCCTACAGAATCCAGCCAAAGCAAACACCCTTCTTACCGAACCCACCCTCTTTATTTGTTAAGGGGCTTTGGCTTCTCCTCTAAGTTGTGAGGTTCTTGAAAACAGTGTCTGTGACTTCTCTGTGACCACAGGGCCAGCACAGCACCCAGCATATGGCTGTTTTTAATGCATGACTATGATGTAATCAGATGATGGGGGGTGTGAGGCAGGGCCTCCTCCCATGTTGAGGGCAGCAGTAGAGCCCTGTAATAGCAGAGTGTCCCAATCCTTGGGTCTGTGACACTGGATACTAGATCTGAAGGCTATAGCTGATGGGGAGAGGGAGCACACAGTTGGAGTACGACGGCAGGGAAGCCAAGGAGGCAGTAGGACCAGAGCCCTTCCCACGCCAGTGTTGCTCTTTTCTCTATTGTTGGCAAATATCTAATATTTATGGGAGACCCAGGGCCTTTGATATGCAGATGAACGTATCATGTGAAGGGACAGGGGTGCTTACATTTTCGTTGTTTCTCTTTTTCTCCCAAATTCTGGCCCCTCACACACTTGCCCTGGTCTGCTCAGGTGCTAGGATGCTGTTTTCCCTAGGAGCCCTCCCCCTGCCCCGCCTCCATTATTGACTCAAACTGCTTTCTCCCCTCTGAGTTTGCAACTGTTTTCCCCACTTCCCTTCATAATATAGCACTGATGCCACCAGTGTCGCCAAAGTTCTTTTGTATTCTCCACCAAACAAAATTGGTTCTCTCTGTTCTGCTTGTGAGGGTGGCACTTAGTGGTGAAACATTAATCACACCCTTTCTGGTGCTTTTATCAAATCAATAATGAGGGTTCATTGGAAGAGATCAGACTTAACTCTTGGCAAGGACTTTCTATATGTAAAGAAGAAGAAGAAAAAAACTTGTCATTGAGCTAACATCCTAGGGTAATGTCAAAACTAACTCTGTAAAGTAAAAGTAGATCCAATAAACTTGAACAATTGTAATCTTTGAAAGTCATTTATAAGAAATATTGGAAATACTAAACAGATACCAACTAAATAAAAATCTTATTAAAGGAGCAATCAAATAAGCTTGGGGTAAAATAAACCCACTTGCTCTACCTAGCTATCATAACCAGTAATCCGTGTAAATAGCTGTATTTTAACATCCAAGTCTGCAAGTTACTCTACTTAATAGTATTTATTTATACCTGTGCTTATAATAGAGATAAAGGCTAGGTAAAGCACATAAAGTCTGAGACCCAAAGCAGCCATCACGAGCTGTACCAGGCAGACAGGAAGCAAAGTCTAAACAGTGTCAGAAGGGCTGCCAACTAGCAGGTCACAGAAATTTGGTGAGATCTGGTTGCGAAGTCCAGCAGTCCGATTGCAGAGTTAAATTCACTTTTTTTCTGAGCACCTGCTCTGTACCAGGAGTTGGAAACAGATACAACCACAGCCAAGGGTGAGATAAACAGAGAAAAGGGTGAGAACGCCACGGAGGACTAGGATGGGACAAAGAGATTCAGGGGAGGCAAGAAAAAAGGACGGAAGAGACAAAAAGGAAAAACAGGATGGAAAAGAATTTAGGGGTGGAACATTGGCAGCCCCTCCTCGGTAGGTGCAGGATAGTCGAGCCTTAGTTTTTATTTGTGGGTAGGGGTGTCAAGCTGCAATTTTATTTGGGGGTGGGGGACTCAAGCTAGGCGTGCTGCACTGAAGCAGGGACGGTGACGTTGCCCAAGCCTCCCGCTGCTGCCCGACGGCCGTTCTGCTCCCTCCTGCAGGTTTGGTTCCAGAACCGACGGGCCAAGTGGCGGCGGCAGGAGAAGCTGGAAGTGTCCTCCATGAAGCTACAGGACTCGCCCCTCCTTTCCTTCAGCTGCTCCCCACCCTCGACGACTCTGGCGCCCCTCGGGGCTGGCCCGGGCAGTGGCGGCGGGCCGGCGGGGGGTGCGCTGCCGCTGGAGTCGTGGCTCGGGCCGCCGCTGCCGGGCGGGGGCGCCACCGCGCTGCAGAGCCTGCCGGGCTTCGGGCCGCCGGCGCAGGGCCTGCCCGCCAGCTACACGCCGCCGCCGCCGCCCTTCCTCAACTCCCCGCCGCTGGGCCCCGGCCTGCAGCCTCTCGGGCCGCCGCCGCCCGCCTACCCGTGCGGGCCCGGCTTCGGGGACAAGTTCCCGCTGGACGAGGCGGACCCGCGCAATAGCAGCATCGCGGCGCTGCGCCTGAAAGCCAAGGAGCACATCCAGGCCATCGGGAAGCCGTGGCAGGCCCTCTAGGGGCGCTGGGGAGCATCTTGGGAGGCGACCGAGCCGCGCGCGCCGTACCCTCACCCGCTCTCCCGGGGCCCCCCACGCAGCCACTGTTCTCCCGTCCCGCCTGCAAGCCACGGCCAGGCTTCCGTCAGGGACGTGCACCTGTTCCTGTCGCACGAGGGGGAAGGCCAACCCTCAGGCCTGCGGAGGCCCCTGGCCACCCCACGCTCTTCTTGGCCCCCAGCCCCGCAGCGGGCGGGGAGGCGGCTTCCGGGCCCCGCGGGCCGCGCCGCTCCCATCCCCGCGGGCGCTGGGGCCGAAGGGGCCAAAGCTCCTGAACTTGACCATTCCCAGGCGGCTTGGAGACCCCAGCTAACAATAACAAGGCGGAAGGAGAGGCAGAAAAATAGAATTTGAGAAACTTTTGTATAAGTAGTTTCAAAGTATTTGAAAGGAGAATTAAAGATTTGTTTGTTTTTGACCCTGTTTAAGCGGCGTCTAGGACGGGGAGCGGGAAGTGAATGTGGGGGCGCGTGGGGCGCGGGAGGAGGGTGCGGTGATAGACTGGGTGGCTCAGGAAAAGCGGAGGACTGAGCAAACTCGGGGCTCCCTCGTGCAAATTCTGGGGACACTTTGCTGCGGCAGAGAATCGTCCCCATGCCGGACGCTGCAGCCCCCGGACCAGAGGCGCCCTTCCCTGGCGCGGGCGGGCGCGGGCGGGGGATCCGGGATGTGCGGGGCCTAAGGCTCCACTGCTGGCGCCTTCCCAGTTCCGGTGCCCTGATAGTCCAGTGGGGGGTGATATTTTGAAGTATTGACCCCAGTGGGAAGCATCCACACCACCTTCCACAGGGTGAGAGTGGAGTGTCCCCGCTCCCCTCTTTCCAGCCCGCGGCGGCCCAAGGACTCGGTGCCAGTCCCTGCCGCCCAGGGCTGATGACATTAGTCCTACAACAACCGAGACAGACTCTTTTCTTTAGCTTCAACGCTCTCTCTCTCCCCCCCTCTCGCGCGCCTCCCCAATTCACTCCGCACTCCCCAACCCAGAGTTTGTTCAGCGTGCGTCGGGTTAGCGGCCCCGCTCGGGGACAGTGTCCTGGAGGGCTGTGCGCGGCCCATCCTCACCCGCGCGTCGTGGACAGTATTGTCAGTTCTTTGATGCCGCTTCTAGGGCGAGGAAAGAATCCCGAAGCCTCTGACGGCTTCAGAAGCTCGCGGGGTCTCGCGGAGTCCCGGGTGAAGGAGAATCCAGGACCCCCGCCCGAGCGGCCGCGGTGCTCACCGCTGACCCTGGGAGCTGAGCCACCCCAAGCACAACCTGGATTCCCGCCGCACAGGTCCTGGGGGTGGGAGGGGCTTCCTACGCGCCCAGAGCCTTAGCGTCAGCCAGCTACTGTCTGTCGGTCCTTAGCATATTAGTGAAGCTCCTCAGTCCCCTTTCCTCATCGAAATGAACCCTACTTTGCTCGACGGTGGGAAAAATGGAGTAAGACAATCTGTAAAGGCTTTCTGTAAGCTATCAACGACCTGGCGTGAGGCAATACGCATTGTAATCACAGTTCCTCTGTGAAACATTGCCGGGCTGCTCTCCGGAAACTTACTTGGGTAAAGCACGACTTATCCAGGGCTCAGGGTACAGGAAGTCATGGCAGGACCCAGTCCTGGCCCCGCGGGTCCTGAGGCCATGGCTTCAACCAGGGCTGTGTACCTCTAGTCCTCCATCCGGTTCCTTGCACACAGTAGACTTGTCAGTAAGAATTTAGTAAGTAGGTTATTTTCCCCAAGAAGTAGGGAGTAACATCTGCACCTTCCCTCACGAGGATGTCTCCGTTGAGAAATGGATGGAGTAGCCCAAGTGATATCACCTCCTGGCCAGACAAAAATAAGCAAACACTGGACCAATGTTTATGTACATTTCTTTCCATTTGGCCTACTTTCCATTTCATCCTTTAAAGCCCTTGTTTTAATAGGGATGATTTATTCGGGGAACTCCCAACTTCACTGACCTGGAGTGAGTACCACTCTTGCTGTGCCCTCCTGCTTGTCACCATCCTTCACCATCAGAATCTTCTTCACTTCCCTTAGATCATTGCCACGATTATTCATTTTCTCTCCTCTCTATTGTTTTTCTATTCTTCTTTCCTTATGCAGTTTTCCTGCCACTCTCCCTTCCTCTTCTACTATTTAGTTTAGTCTGAGAATGGGTGTTCTTCTAAACCATCTCTCTAGGCATCAACAGAGTGAGTCACACCCAAGTTTCAAAAACAAGTCCTTGGAAAATGATCATAAAAATACTAATAGCCTATGATCATTGACGGCTTGCTACGTACCAGCACTCTTCTAAGGTTTTACATCTACTGACTCAGTTAAGCCTGACAACAACTCCACCAAGAAGATACAATTAGCCCCATTTTATAAATGCAAAAACAGGAAAGAGAGGTTACCCCAGTTTATACTTATTCTAAGTGTTGGAGCTGAAATAACCAGAAATGCCAGTCAGTTTCACCGTAATAGTGCATGTTCAGGGAACCTTGCTGAGTAAGTGCTCCTTATTTCAACCCCAAAGAACAGCTCATTAGGCTATATTGGTAACTGAGATCCTGAAGGGTGGGTGCAGCTGCCCTGGGCCTCTTGGGGAGGTCTGGACCCAGCCCCAGCCCCAGAGATCCCCTCCCCCTCCCCCACAGGCAGCTGTAAGGGAGTAGGGGCGCAGGTGGGGCTGGGATCCAGGACTTAACTCAGGCTGGAGGTGAAAGCATCTTGTGATAAAGATCATTAAGTCTCGGAAGACCCTGAAACACCTGGGGCCGCTGCTCAAGCTCGTGGCTACAGAAAACCCTCTGCAGAGGCGCAAGCCAAGGTGGGGGCACGGGCTCCGGAAAACTAGACTGCTGGCTCGGTTTAAGGCGTGTTTGAGGCTTTCAGGGACCCCGAGGAAAAGGTAAGCCTGCATCACTTTCCCAAGAATCACTTTCAGTCGTTCTTGAATCTTCCATAATGAGGCTGAGGTTTGGTTCAGGCAACGCCAGCAATGTCCACCAAAGGGAAACAGGAAACCACTTGGCTCTTACGAGGTTCGGGAAGGAAAGGGACCGTGCTGTTCCAAACAGAGAGGCCTAGATCGAGGCAGGCCTTGATTCCGGCCGACTTAGCTCCAGTCAATCTAAGAGGGAGGCCTAGGAGACCCTTCCTCCCTGCCCCCACCCCCCAGGTGACGTCCGCTCTGGCCAGCTCTCGGAGCCAAGCAGGCGGATCTGTAGATCTGATCCCCTCCGGCTCTCGGGACCCGGGTTAGGCGGGGCCTGGGCGGGGCTCTCCGATCGCGTGGGCGGGGCGGGAAAGGACGCGTCGGTGCGGACCGCGCCGAGAGGAGGGCGGAGTCCGGCCGGCGCGGGCGCGGGGGTGCTGGGGCGCTGCCTGCCGGGTGCGCAGCCCGCACACTCCGCTGACCCAGAGCGCCGGAGCCCACGCGGAGCGCACCTCCCCTGCTACCCTGGCCGCCATCAGCCCCCTCTACCGTAGTTGGGGTGGTTTAAGTTTTTCGTTTTTTCTCTTTCTGGAAGAATCTCTTTCCGCGCGCGAGGGCAGCGTGTCCACACTGCGGGCCTCGGCTCCCAGCTTCTGTCGGCGATACCCGCTGCCCAGTTTCCCTCCCGCGAGGATGCCGGGGACCGCGGGCCTGGGCTCTCCCTGTGCCTGTCTGCAGAGCCGCAGGGTCCAGACAGCTGCGGCGGCACCGCGGAGGCCCCCTCGCTGCGTGTCCCGGGTTCCGCGCCGCGGCCCCGGGCCGGTCCATCCCTCGTGGGTTTCCCTCTTTCTGAACCCAGTTCTGTCCCCCGCGAGTCCGAGCTCCCACCTGCGGTGCCCAGGAGGGTGATTGGGGCTGGTGTGGGTGGGACAGAATGAGGGGACTGGGAGAGACCCCTCGGGAGGGGCAGGCTTCGACCGGTGATCAGCAACTGCACTGGGACCACTCTGCGGTATTTATTTGTCTTGAACATGTATTGAATGTTTGGGGCGGTGGGAAATGTCAAACTTGGGAAGACAATCCCTGCGGGTGCCCCACCAGTTAATCGGGAGTGTGGCAAGCGGGCAGAGGGAGTGCCAATCCCTCCCTCTGTCGGTCAAATTCATGGGTAAATCGAAAGTCTCTACGGAGACCGACCGAGCCTACCGTGCAGGAGGCGGGGGTCGGGGGACAGCCCGGGACCCGCGACTGAGCTTCCCTCGAGCCCTCGTTCTTCCAGCGGGCAGCGTACAGTGACGACATCCGAGGTGCAGACCGGGAGCCCTGGCGGCTTTAACATTTGATGTGATGCTCTCCCCATCCACCCCCGCCTCAGCGCCCCCTCCCACCACAGACCCCTGACCCCACTCCCTGCCTCTCAGTCCGCTTCTCCAGCTCTCTTCTAAGGGCTCTTTTTCACCAATCGATTTTATAGATTTTTATTTTATTTTATTTGTTGAGACAGAGTCTCGCTGTGTTGCCTGGGTTAGAGCGCACTGATGTGACCATAGCTCACTGCAGCCCCCAACGCTTGGACTCCGGCGATCCTGCCCCCCTCGGCCTCCCAAAGTGCTGGGATTACAGGCGTGAGCCACCACGCCCGGCTTCACCAACAGAATCTTATTATATTATGAGAAATCCAAGCCTCCAAGAGGCGGGCAGGGACTTTCAAGGAAGATAATAGTACGTAATTAAAAGCCAGCATTTCCTGCTGCTCAGGTGGGTTCTAACCCGCCCGGGAAAGGTGAGGCCCCGCAGCGCTAGGCAGGCGCCCCGGACCCTTGCGCAGGCCGACTGTGCGCTCTGTGGCCATGGCGTCCCTTTTGTTGAGGACCAGCTCTAATAATCTGGTCTCAGCTTGTTAACTGAACCATAGTGGGCAGAGTTAATGACTCATTAGTGATTAATTCCTTTACCGCGCCTTAATTACTCACTGTAAACCCCCTTTCGTAAAACTGGATTAAATCGTGTAGATCCTTGGCGGCAACTCACACAGCCGGGGAGGACGTGGAGACTACCCGGTTCCCACAACCCCTTGAGCAGGCCGGCTGCTTAATGGGACATGCAGAGGTGGCTCCTCAGCCTGGGAGTTGGGAGAGCTGTGGTCCAGCCCTGGCTCTGGCATTGCCTGGTGGTGTGACCTTAAGCAGGGCACCTTCAACAAACCTCACTGGAGCGATAAACCTCTAGATCTCCTCTCTTCCCTCATCACCTCGCCCTGGACACCTAAAATATAATAGCTCACTTTAGCACCACTTTCCTCTGCTCTGTACTTGATATGTGTATTTATTAATATGTTAGTGGGTTCTGAGTGAGTTGTATAAAGGATGCCTTCCTGTCCAAAATTGTCTGTGAAATGCTTTTTCCAATCTGAACAGTGGCTGGGTGCTATAGCCTTCCCTTTGGTATTTTTTTAAAAATTGGTCTCTAAGTTTCCCCCCAACCGTAATTTCCCCTTCTGTATTTATCCAATCTGGAGACCTTTACAAAACATGATGGGCCTGAAATGATAAATAAAGGACAGTCTCCACACTCAAGGAGCATGGCCTAAGGAGGGGAAGGACCCAACTGTACATATATTTCCAAATGCCTACGGGTGTCCTCCACATCAGCATCCTGTAGGGTACCCCAGAATGCATGTGTTTACATCAAATCTTATTATTCTTTACTCTGTGGCCTCCTGAAAGCTCCTTAAACCCTCCTCCCTCTTTCTGCATTCATATCCACCCAACAGATATGATGAGAGCCATTCCTCTCTCTCTCTCTCTCTCTTTCTTTTTTCTTTCTTTCTTCTTCTTCTTCTTTTTTTTTTTTTTGAGAATTCTTGACCCCATAGAGGTGAGTTATATCCCGGTTTCCTTTCTACCTTATTTCTTAGCCATACATCTACCAAATTTTATTTTTTTCCTCCAGAGATGGGGTCTTGCTATGTTGCCCAGTCTGGACTCAAGTGATCCTCCAGCCTCAGCCTTCTGAGTAGCTGGGATTAGAGGCATGTGCCACTGTGCCAGCTCTTCCAAATTTTAGCTGATCAGTTGGATGCCCAGAACAAACACATCTCCCAGCCTTCCTTTCCAGTAGATGTGATTAAATAATGACCAAGGTTATGTAAGGGAAAACCCTTCTCTTGCCCCTCTCCTGCAGTCTGTTGAATATGACGCAGGTGTGACACAGGCACTGGAGCAGCCATCTTGGGCCATATCACAAAGCCATGTGTTGAGGATGTCGAGAAGCAGAATAGAAGGAACCTAGGTCCCTGACATACTAGCTCTGGACGGCTACCTAGAATATTTTAGGTCTAATATTAGAAGTCACTGTCAGCCAAACCTAAGCCTAATTTACTCATTCCTTTCCCTTCAACCCCTGTATGTAATTAAGTGCATAGCCCCATTGATTTTACTTCAGAGTGTCCCTTAAATTTGCATGCCCTGTCTTTCCTCTCCCTGCCAGTTTCCTAGTTCATCTCTTACTCATGCCAGTGGCCTCCCATGGTATGCAGTGCTTCTGTTATGGTCTTTGTTATGTATGGGCCCATTTTATGGTTATTTCTTCAATGATTCATTTACAAACATTCATTGACTTCTCTCTCTCTCTCTTTCTCTTTTTGCTAAGCTCTATAAAGACACAACCTCCATGTTAGTATCCTTGTCCCTCAATCTTTTCCATCTATCTTTCACACTATAGCCAGAATTAGATGTCCCAAGCAATTCCTATGCTTAAAAACAATTCCTTATGGCCTCTGAGGCAAAAGCCAAGCCACTGAGTATAGCATCTGAGGTTCTTCTGAATCTGATGCCACTCATCTTTCCAGGCTTATGTCTGGTGTCCCTCTCTCCACCCTCTTTCCCTCTTCACTCTTTGTTCAAGTGACACCAGTGCACTCTTCATTTTTCTGTACTGCCATGTGCTTTTTCATTTCAAGGCTTTGAACTTTAGACTAATAAATGAGTCCAGCAAGGCTGCAGGATATAAGACCGATATGCACAAATCAACTGTATTTCTATATATTTGTAATGAACAATCCAAAAATGAAATTAGGGAACAATTCTATCCCCAGCACCACCAAAAAGAATAAAATACTTAGCAGTAAAGTTTTTGAAAGTGTGAAACTTATACTCTGAAAACTATAAACATTGTTGAAAGAAATGAAAGATCTAAATAAATAGACCAACATCCCATGTGCACAGATTAGAAGACTTGACATTGTTAAGAGAGCAATAGTTCCCAACTGATCTACAGATTCCACATGATCCCTATCGGGATCCTGCTGACTTCCTTGTACAAATTAACAACCTGATTCTAAAATCCATATGGAATTTCAAGGCACCTAGAACAGCCAAAAACAATGTTGAAAAAGAATAAAGAGGACTTACACTGCCTGATTTCAGAACTTACTACAAAGCAACAGTAATCAAAATAGTGTAGTGCTGGTATAAGACATATAGATCGATTGAATAGGACAGAGTCTAGAAATAAGTCCATACATCTGTGGTCCACTGATTTTCAAAAAGGGCGCCAAGATCATTCAATGGGGAAAGAATAAATAGTCCTTTCAACCAGTGGTGCCAGAACAACTGGATTTACACACGCAAAAGAAGGAAGCTGGACCCTTACCTCGTACCACGTACAAAAATTAAAATAGATCAACTTGCCTAAATGTAAGAGGAAAAACTGTAAAACTCTTAGAAAAAGACATAGGTGTAAATCTTCATGACCACGGATTTGGCAAAAGCATCTTAGATAGGATACCAAATGAATAAGCAACGAAACCATTGATAAATGGGACTTCATCAAAATTTCATACTTGTGTGCTTCAAAGGACACCATCAGGAAAGTAAAGGACAATGCATGGGATGGAAGAAAATATTTGCAAATCATATATCAGCTAAGGCTGCACCCTCAACCCCTGGGCTGCAGACTGTACCAGTCCGTGGCCTGTTAGGGACCAGGCTGCACAGCAGGAGGTGAGCAGCAGGCAAGCCAGCCACCAAGCAGCAAAGCTTCGTCTGTATTTACAGCCACCCTCCATCTTTCACATCACTGCCCGAGCTCCGCCTCCTGTCAGATCTGTGGCGGCATTAGATTCTCATAGGAGCAGGAACCCGACTATAAACATGCGAGGGATCTAGGCTGCCCAGAGGGCCAGCCCTGCTGAAGTGATGAGCTAGTTTTTGCATCTTCCTATTCCTCAATCAAAGCTCTCCTCCTCTCGGGGTCTCCGTTTGGTTTTCCCCACCCCTGCTCCACCCCATCCCTCTTCCACCCCCAACTCTGCTCTTTTTTAGAGCAAATGGCCCATGGTAAATGTGACTGCCTGATAGTTGACCAAAAATCTGCTCAAGGCTCAAGTTTTAGCCTGGAAGACTTTGTACTCTCAAACAGCCGTTTGAGTACTCAATGGCAACTCTTTTCGTGTTTTCTATGCCTTATTTTGTTTCTTTTTTGGGTGAGGGGACACTTCTTTCAGATTGCTATCATAGAGATTTCATAGAATTTCATGTCAGGAGATTGCAGGAATCCAAGTTCTGCTACTAACTTGATATGTGGCTTTCGGCAAGACTTTAGACTTCACTCTGGCTGAAATTCCTCGGCTGTGAAATAGAAGGGCTAGACTACAGGACCTCTAATATCCTCCCAGCTGCAAAGTTCTCATCCTGCAAACAAATTTACTTCAGTAAATTGACCAACAGTGCCATCTGATGGCTACTTTGAGAACTTCACCTGCTGATTATGCATTAGAGGTTTCTAACAGCATGCCAGCCTCCGGGAATCACCAGTAAAGAAAAGGGCCATTCCCCGGCCAAATAACGACCTTCCCGTCTGAGTTCCCCCCAAATTCTTGAACTTCATGGCTTCCCTTAGATGGAAAGCCCCTCCTTTTCCATTCAGATTCCCACCCAGGCGAAGTCAACCCGACCACAAGGATTTTTAGATCATTAAGGCCACCCTCAGAGAAATGCAGGGGCCAAGTTGGCTGATACTTTCATGTTTTCACACCGCTCCGTGATTCTTGTTAGGAAGAAATTGGTTCTAAGTTAATTTCTTCAAAGTGTGATTAACTTAACCTCTTAAACTTCTCATGAGAAAATATCTACTTTTCTAAATAAAATGAGCCCTCGAGTAGGGCAATTCTGAATTCAAATCTAATCAATTAAAAAAAATTCTACTCAAGGTAGAATCTGAGATGCTTGTGCAGTAGAAAAATAATTAATGCATCGTGTCCTCTTTCTGGCATCTTCAAATCACAACAAATAGGTAATATGTCTAGACCTGCCATTAGACGTTGTATAGGATTTCCACCCAGGATAGTCTCTAAAATCTGGCATTTAATACTAAGGTATTAATGATGTAAGTATCCTAATATTTCACTCATCTACAAATATTTACATTTTAAGAATAACTTTCTGGGGGTACAATGACCAACTTAAGAGAATAACTTTTTAATAGTAGAATTTTAGGTGTGTAAGAAATCTGGTGGCGAGACGCCTTACAGTTGGGTGACTTTGTTTGACCTCCCTCCAATTAGCACACATGTGACTGAGGTGCTAGTGATACTTAAAGGTCACAGGGAAGTCGAAGCTGTCAGTATCTTGACTGTGGCGGTGGATGCATGAGCCTACGCAGATGGTAAAAACATATAGAGCTTTACACACACCCAAGTACAGGTATAACTGGGGAAATCTGAATACAAGTAGTGTGTTGTATCAATGTCAACATCCTGGTTGGTATACTATAGTATAATTTTGCAAAATGTTACCATTGGAGGAGACTGGGCAAGGTGTAAAAGAGATCTCTCTGTATCATTTCTTATGACTGCATGTGAATCTACAATTATCTCAAAATTTTCAATTAAAAAAGAGAGAGCTTAACTTATTTGGGGGAAAGGTAGTGATAAAACAGAAGCTTCTTTGAAGAAGTGACATAATAAGCCAAGATGTGAAGGCAGAGGGGGCAGCGGAATGTGCCAAGGCCCAAAGTAGCAGGTAGCGTGATGAGTCCATTTCACTAAACGGAGTCTGATGAGAGTGGAGTCTTGTAAGCGAAGCAGAGAGTGGTGTCAGGTGAGGCCGGAGGCAGCAGCCAGGTCAGGCAGGACAATGGGCCGTTGTAAAGATTTTCCCTTTTGCCTGTGAATAAAGGGAGGATGCAGAAGGTTGAAGCTGGAGAATTATATGATCTGTGGACTTTGGGCATATGGGAAATGGGCTGGAAGGCTGCAAGAAGGTACACAGAGAGGCCTTTTAGGCTCTGTGGCAGTGTGGTGGAAGTATTTCAACATCCTGCTAGAAAGAGATTCAGGTGATTGAGGTTCATTTTGGACTCAGAGGCACAAGCAAAACAATATTATATCTCAGGGTTGGACTTACCAATCAATCAATAAAGGACTTGTTTTGAGTGTCAGCCTTTGGCTCAGCAGAAACTGGGAAAACAGTTGAAAATCCTGGTTGAGGTCTACAAGAAACGAAATCAATGTCACCTCACCACCTGGGTAACCACCTTGGGTTTCCTTTCTTTGGGTTATACTCTGGAAACCACGTGCTTATCCAGCACTGCCAACCATGGCGGAGAGGCCTCGGGGTTATTCTGACAATCCGTGAGAGCCACAGCGGGAATCTTATTGTCACCTGACTTGCTAGTACGCCAGTAACAAATGTCCTTTTAGTTTGAAGTAATACGTGGCTTCTTGTTTAGGTGGCAGCTGGTTGGGATTGCATGTTTTGCTTTTAGCCAAATTTAAGTGAAGAAAGTCAGTCCACGTGGCCTGGAAGACAGGAAATAAATCAACCATGAAGCTCAGGACCCAGCCCCTCAGCAAGTAAACCAGAGTTAGGAGAGGTGGAGGAAAGCCCCGGGCCCCCGGCCCTACCAGGACCAAGATTGGACACAGACATTTATTGATATCTTCAAAACTTGACAAAGAGATTCTCACTTTATGTGACTCTTTTTTTTTTAACATTTCACCTATTAAAATCATATAGAACCATAGTCCCAGCTACTGGGGAGGCAGAGGCAGGAAGACAGGAGGATCACTTGAGCACAGGAGTTTGAGGTTGCACCACACTGTTATGGCAACTGTGAATAGTTAATGCACTCCAGCCTGGGCAACATAGCGAGACCCCATCTCTCAAAAAAACAAAACAAAACAAAAAAACAACATATAGAATTTCTTGAAGTCTGCCTGCAAGTTCAGTCTCTCTCTTAATCTGATTATCCAGAGAATCACTATTCTTCACAAATTTCTATTTGTGAAGTTAAAATCTCTACGTAACGATTGTTTGTTCTATGAGAACTATGCCTTCAGTTATCTTGCAAACTCGTAAAATGCCACAAAATTAAGTGAAACAGAGCAGAGAGAGATCAAACCGGGGTTTGGGCCATGCAGACTCGGGAGCTCAGTGAGATTCTGTGTAAGGCTTACTTTTTGGTTTGTTTCAAGATACAGTGAGAACTCTCAGCAAATGGAACTCTGGAAACAGATGGTCTGATCCCAAACACTCCAGTAGGTTCTATCCAGGCTCTGTTCGCTTATTGAGAATGGCTCACCAGTACCACTTCAGAGTGAATTGCATTGCCTAGCAATCTGGCCTCTTTTTTTTAACAGGCTTCCTGCCTTATTCTGGTGACCAGCCTGAGAAGGAATGAATCTTCAGAATCAGCCAGTGGAGCAAATATCACGTGGGCAAACCACCTTCTGAAGTGTTGCACACAACTAGAGAATCATAAGCACAAACAGGAGTTGAAACACTATTATTGAACAAACCATGGAGCAGTCTTCTTACCCCCTACATAGATAACATTAAGCTATGATCATAAATTCGAATGCCTAGAATGGGCAGGCAGGTGATATAAGCAAATGAAGCAGGCAGGGATATGCACTTGGGTGTGGTGGGGAGTGTGGCAAAGTGGAGAATGTGTTCCTCATACCTAGGCACAGTACCAGCACTGATTGTCTTCTGAGAAAGCAGGCACAGTAGCAGGTCTTCCAATTGCTTGCAACTTGGATTTTTTTTTTTTTTTTTTTTTTAAGAGACAGGATCTTGCTCTGTTCACCCAGGCTGGAGTACAGTGTCCTCATCGTAGCTCACTGCAGCCTCGAACTCCTGGGCTCAAGTGATCCTCCCTCCTCAGCCTCCCAAGTAGCTGGGACTACAGGTACACACCACACCCAGCTAATTGTTTAAATAATTTTGTAGAGAGGGTCTCACTATGTTGCCCTGGCTGGTCATGAATTCCTGGCCTCAACCAATCCTCCCACCTCAAGCTTCCAAAGTGCTGGGATTATAGGCTCGAGCCACCATACCCAGCTTCAACCTGTATTTTTGTATGAAATCCTTTGGTATTTAAGTGTTTGTGACTAATTCTAATTTCTAAGACACCGTCCAGGCAAACAGCACATCTACAGACAGCATCTGATCAGCAGGCTGCCTGTCCCTGTCTACAAAGTTAAATTGTGTTTTGGTTTTCATTTTTTAATTCAAGTTGAACCCTCAGCCTGTCCATTTAGGCTGTCTCTAGTCGAGGCATCTTGGGAAACTGCCAGGTGGAGAAGGCAATTTGAAGCTCTCCATTTCCTTTTCATTGCTGTTTATGTCAGCCGTGGAGTCAGAACAGCAATTATGTTGTTCAGTAACGGCCTCTTCTGCTGCAAGGCAAAGAAAGGAGTAGAAAGAGAGAGGCCCTGACGAAGGAGAGGACGAGCCTGTCAACTGTAATCACCAGGTTAGTGCTTTGAGCAAGGGAAATGGACTAGTTCTTGCTCCTGAAGACTCATAGCTTTCAAACTATCCAGAGAACTTTACATGAACATCTGCGAATGCAACAAAACCTAGAATGTTTCCACTTAATGGCAGTGACTAATTTTTGAAATTGTTCTACTGATGGAACCAGAATTGTGTAAGGTCACAAGCAATGAATTCCATACCTGTATTACAGCAGATGCTGTTGGGTGCCCATCCCAAACCAATGCCACCCTCCTTTCTTACTGAGAGAGTCTTGATTTTGTTTGGGTACTTGCCCCTCCTTCCAGTTGGTAAATCCTAACTGGGTGAGGCCAGTCATAGTGGTCCTTTCTTTTGGGCGATGATACATTCTTGAGCTTTGCACACCCTTCATTAGCGCTGGGTTCAGGGCAAACATGTAACCCAGCTGTTTACAGAGATGTAAGGGACATAGAGGCATCTGGGAAAGGATGTATCACTATTGATTAGGTGAAGCATAAAAAGAGATGGTCTGTCTTCTTCCTCTGACTGTTGTCCTGGCTGGATGTGACACCTGGAACTCCAGCAGCCGTCTTGTGACCGTGAGAGAAGTCAGTGTAAGGACAAATCTGACATGCTAGTGGCAGAGGAGGAAGACAGAAAGGCTGTCATCCCTGAAGATATATTTGAGTCACTGAGTTATTAATAAATGCAACTAAACAAACCTGAGTTTCTCCCTCCTCTGGAGTTCTTGTATGTGAGATAATAAATCTTTTTATCTTTAATGCCAATTCAAGTTGAGGGCTTTCTGTTACTAATAGCCAAAGGTATCCCAACTGATGTACAATGTTCATTCCTAAAGGTCTACAGAAATAATCTCTTTCCATCTAGAGTCCTGTGGAATCATTCATTCACCATCTGTTGATTAGTTTAATTGGTGTCCAAGCACAGAGAAACCAAAAACAGTGCCATAGGTTCCCTTCTGCCAGAGTCCAGAGTGCTTACCTGGGTCCAGTTTGCTTGCCAAAACCGCTTGTGCCATAATTTGGTTTCTCTGAACCCTCAAAATTTCATGTTGAAATGTGATCCCCAATGTTGGAGGTGGGGGCCTAATGAGAGGTGTTTGGGTTATGGGGGTGGATCCCTCATGGATAGATTAATGCCCTTCCTGGGGATGGGGGTGGGGGAGTTCTTGTTCTATTAGTTCCCTTGAAAGCTAGTTGTTTAAAAAAAAACAACCTGGCACCTCCTCCCTCCCTCCCTCCCCTCCCTCTCTCTCTCTCTTTTTCTCTTTCTCTCTCCCTCTCTCTTCCTCTCTTGCCATGTGATCTCTGCACGCACCAGCTCTGCTTTGCTTTTTGCCATGAATGGAGGCAGCCTAAAGCCCTCCCCAGAAGCAGATGTTGGCACCATGCTTCTTGTACAGCCTGCAGAACTGTGAGCCAAATAAACCTCTTTTCTTTATAAATTACGCAGCCTCAGGTATTCCCTTATAGCAATACAAATGGACTAAGACACCTTATTTCTGATGGAGGAGTGCAAATACATCTCCCATATGTACATATACATAAACACACGCATAAACATAGGTGTGATATACCATGGAGTGGGTTTTTTCTGTGTAAGTAGATACTTGGAAAATATCATACCTTGAGTTTAATTTTAGAAATTAAAGATGACATCCAGTCTACAAAACATGATCTCTATCGCAGCCTCTTGTTTTCAGAGATGGAGAATGGAAGAGGCCATGAAGAAGGCATACTGTCTGTAAACCGTGGTTTTCTGGCACTCAGCATTCAGAATGAGACATGGGGCAGGACAATTTCATATTAAACGTGGAGACCTATTGTCTAGGAGTCTTTCAGTTGTGTCAGGCCTAAGAGCCACCAGTTCCAGCTTGGTTCTTTCCTAGGATTTAAACTTGTAATAGCCGACATGGCAAACACTGCTAGTTGCCTGTCCAACATCCATGCTCTTCTTTTTCTTATTAAGAGAAACATGTTTTGTTGTTTTGGTTTTTTTGTAGGGAAGGAGTGATGGGGTAGCAGCTTCCCCAGCTGAAAAATGACATTTCTCAGGTTTTTTTGCTGCTAGAAGTGGTCATGTGACACAGTTCTGACCAAAACACAAAGGCTAAAGATTTCTGAGAAAACTGCTTCCTTGATATAGAGCCCACCCTTTTCTCTTCCCTCTCTGTTTTCTGAATGAAGCCGGGATGTGTTGGCTGGGGCTGCAGCAGCCATCTTATGATTGATGATCAAGGGAAATTTAAGAAAACCACAAAGATCTTAGCTATGAATCCTTGGATCACTGCACTGGCCTGCACTGCTGTCCCCTAAACTTATTATGAAATGAGAGGAAATTAAACTTCTATCTTCTTTAAGCCATGGATATTTGGTTTGGTTTGGTTTTGTAACATGTATCCAAAGGCAATTTCTAATCAATATAAATACAACTGACAGCCAAAGTGCCACATGCTCCTAAAGGAGATGGCTCTAGGTTGTCAATTATCAGTATAAGTCAGTAGGGGAAATCCCTTATTTGGAAATAATAAACTAAAATAATTAATATCAGAGTAGATTTTTATATTTTATATTAGTTTAAAATAAAAAGCTCTCAGAGCTAAATAAATTAGGAGGCGAAAGAGAATTTTTTAAAATATGAGTAATCATGTTTTTATCATTCCCAAAGTATACTTTTAATATTAAAATACCTCTTCCAAGATGAGCTAAAGAATCCAGATGATACTCTTGGACAGATAGGGTATAATTACAGTGTCAGAGAGTAGAAGGACTAAAAATACTCTCATCCTCTTCCTTGGGGCTATTAGAGTTGGCTTGGGTTTTTGATACGTCCTCAAGCATTGATCAGGTGGCCCTGTCAGTTCACCATGGTCATGATCTATCTCCTCTGTCCATCAGGCCTTATGTTATGTAACATATGTGGACCAAGTAGAGTGGAAGAAAGAGGGGGATGGAAGTTTCTCTGACTTATCTGGGTCTCATTTAAAGTGATTAATTGGAAGACACAAAGCCCTGAGAGGTGAGGCTGGGAGTCTTTTCAGTGCACACGATGAACACCATTCTTTTGCTTTGGAAATGTTGTGCGTCTCCCTTGAAGAGTTATTTCACATTGTCTGAACAAAGCAGACAATTTCCTCGCAGCCCTGGCGAGGAAATGAATAATGCAATTCCCACATTCTGCATGAATTATTCCTCACACATCTAAGCTCAGTTAGAATGCTCTGTGATGCTCCCCAGTAGGAACTGAAAAGTGGGCATTTTGAGGCTAGAAATTGTACTGTGCTGCTTGAAACGCCTGTTTAGTGTATTACCAAACCTCTCATCGTAAGTAAAGATTGCTAAATTACCCAGAGCAATCCACCTTCTAGCACTTAAAAAAAAAAAAAAAAAGACTGTTTTGAAAAGAACAAATTTTAAGGCTACTATGGCTCTCTTCCCTTTTGGATTCTCGCTTCTGATTATACTTTACTGCAAAGATTTCTAAATATTGCCCCTCTTAAAAGCAATCTTCTCATCTTGCTGTACTCTGTACACAGCTAGCCTGCATGCTGTGGAGAACAGCCCCCCGGTTCCTGCTCTCCCAGAGTCCCAGGCTGGAGACTAACTGTCCCATGGAGTAGGAATGGGCAGGTATCAAAGGGGAAATTCTTTGGGGGGAAGGGAAGGAGATATCTGTTATTTGTGGTTGATCACATCTTTGAACACCCTCTCTCCATTTTGATAGGGTCCCACTATTTTAGTCCCATGTTCCCAAAGTAGAATCCTAAAAACTACATTTCCTAGCTGCAAGGGCTAGGCGTGCGGTCTAGATTCCAACCAGTCAGACATACTCATTCAAGACTCTGATTTGGGAGCGAGCCCCTGGTGGAAGAGGCTTTTGGGCACCGCGCCATGGGCACAGGCTGTGGCAGAGGAAGTAGAAGAAAATGCAGACTCGGGCAGTTCTGCAGAGTGTTTCTAGGGGAGCCCTCTCATCAACCCCATCAGTGGCATGGCTTTGGGCACTGAACCTGTAAGTTTAGGCTTGAGCCCATTTCTCTGGTCTTCTCTTTCTAATACCCACTCATAAATTTCTCCTTTTCTACTTCAACTATCCAAGGTGGATCCTTTTATCTTCAGCTAAAAATTATCTGACCCAATAGGCACACACGGATATGTGACATAACCCACTTGCAAATAAGTTCTAGAAAGCTCTGCTTGTAAGGAAGGCTATATCTCTCAAATAAAAAGAGTCTAATCTTGACCTGGGCTTGGTGTGGAGGAGGCCTGCAAAGGTCAGGAGGTTTGAGTGAGCTGTTCTTACCTCTCAGCCAGAACTCAGGAAAAAAGTGATTCCTCCCAGGTTCATTGCAGCATTAAAAAAAAAAAATTGCTGCTAAAACACAGGATCATGTACATTTACTTTTGTGAGACAATCAAACAAGTAATAGTCTAGATGGAGTTATTCTAGGAGCATTGCCTCATGTCCAGGAACCTTCTCTCTGCGTGAAGTTCCACAATTAGAGAGCTTCCCCTGGGTCTGGCATATTTTCTTCATCACAATGAGTGTCCTATTGGAAGGCAAATCCTTCTAAGAGGGCTTACACCTTCATCATGAGCTGCGTGGGGGCTTTAGTTAACAGAGCACTAAGTTCTTAAGAAAGAGGCCCAAGAAGGCCCCATGATAGAACACAGGGTTCCTGAAGAGGAATCTAGTATTCCTGAAATTGCACAGATTTCCCCAGGTCTGGCTCTGTTGTGAATCAACATGGTTTTAAAAGGCATTAGAAAGAACACATCACCTCTTGTGGGGTTCATACATAATCAAAACAAGAGCAAGATAAATACATCTCTTTAAGGTTTCAAATGTGATTTTCCTAAATGAAGAAAATCTAAACATATGGCAAGAAGCTTTAAAATCTGTTAATGTGCAAATGTCATGATAAAAATGGAACTGGTGAGTGTTAACGAACTGCCAGGCCACGTTCTCTGAAAATGGAAGGAAATCTCTTGAATTCCTCTTATCCTTTCGCTGTGGAGCTAACTAAATCTGGCACTGGGGACTACTTCTCCCAGACTGGCAGTGAAATTTTTAAGAAAAAGTGCTACTTGCTAGGTTTAAATATACTGAAAGGGAGGTTTAAAATGAGGTAATGCTGGAAATCTGGTGCCCGTGATGTTTGGATCCCAGTTCCGTCTACTATGTGACTTTGAGCAAGTCACCTGACCACTCTAATTCTCTGTTTCCTCATCTACTCAATGGGAATGATAATTCTCAGCTTAAAGGATTAGTATGAGGAGTATATCAATAATATCAGCAAAATACCTGGTCATGGTAGGGGCTGAAGATAAAGGAATTCTTAAGTGATGGACGGGCCAGCCTCCATCGTCAACCTGGCCCATCTGACAGTCACCATAAAGTGAGTATAAGCTCCCAGCGGTAGCCTCAAGTAAGTCACAACAAGGATTCAGTAAGTGGCCTTCAGAAAGGAGAGCTAAAAATTCATCCTGACTTAATCAGTGAGCACATAAGTACATTATCAAGCTGTGTGTTGATCTCTGCCACACTGTCCTCTCATCTGCCATTGAAATAAAACAACAGCCTGCCCTTTGGACAATGTGTTTAAGCTTTTATTGTGAATGGTAACAGCTTGGGGCCTTCAATCTAATCAACAAATAGCCTAGATGTAAAAAGCATTAATTGGAAGACTCTTTTTGAACAATTGTTCACAGCAAACAAGTTCAAACCAGAAGATGCTGCTTGAAGATCATGAATTTAGTCAAGGTTGAAAGATACAAGAATAGTTAAGTATTTTGCACAGAGGAAATCTTGATGGTCCAGTAGAATTGATGTTTGCAGAATGCAATCTCTTAAGGGCTTTGCTTTCTCCTTTCAGAGAGATGGTCATTGCCATTGTTCATTCAGCTGGGGGTTCCTTCCTTCTTGTTGAGAACCTGGAGCAGAGAATCTACCAACTTAAAAAATATTAGAAAGAGTTAAGCAAACATAGGGATGCTGAAGTCTAATACCAGAAGTAAATCCATTCCCAAAACACCATCAGGGCCATTTCGGAAGTTACAAAGGCAAATTCTTTGGTCAACCCCAGACCTACTGAATCAGAAACTCTGGGGGTGGAGCCCAGCGATTTGCGTTCACAAACCCTACAGGTGATTCTGAACATGGAGAATTTGAGAACCACAATTGTGCCAAGAGGGAGAAATTATCTTCCACTTTTCTTTTTTTTAGCTACTGCATTTTGGGGTCTTTTGGTTATGCCAGCCTAGCTTAAACCCTGATTACTCAGGTATATTTTAACCAGTGTCAGAAATTAAATGTGTTATCCATAGGAATTTATTTCTCAAGTAGAGCTGAGAAAGGGGACTCAGAGAATGTGAATTTGAATTTTGAATTTGCTTACATTGACAATGCCTCATGACACCAATCAAAGCCAGTCTGTGAATTACACAATTACTCATTACAAACCTACAACTGTAAATAGTAGTGGTGTGGGCAACTTGGGAAAAGGAGTTAATTTGGGTTTCTGCCAATGCTAAATTTATTGTGGTTTGCTTGTTGTGGCTTCTGCTCAAATTAACTAAGACTGAAGAGAGAAAGAGTAGTTATGATTTTAAAACACTTCTTTGCTCCCATATAATACCCTTTATTCCCCTAGAGGAGGAAACACTTTGAAACCAGACTAGAACTTATTACTCTTCTTACAATTCTCTAGCAATTCGGATTCCCCAACTTCCAGACCAGCCATTTCTTTCTCATAAGGGAAGTACTGATATTCTCAAGAAAATTGTCTGCTCTGTTTTGACCTCGCGCTCAACTGTTTTGACCAAGTGCTAATGAGCCCAGGACCTGGGGTTCCACTCCCACACATGCCAGTTAGCTTTGCTTTCCTCCCGAGCCCAGGCTGCACTGTTAAGGGTGGCCAGCCTGCCTGAAGATGCCACCACCTGTCTTGCCTTATGAACCACTGGTCATACAAGGGGCCAGCTGACATGTGGGAAAACATCCACAGAAGTTCCCCCATTGGCTCAAAATATTGAACATGAGAGGTTCAGCTCAAGGGAATGGAAGTAAAGCTAAAAGGAAAAGGAGAGCCATGGAGCCTAGGAAGACCAAGGACCTGGGAGGCGAAGGGTCCCTGTGCAAGGTATGGGAAGGAACTGTACGTGAGGTGGGGGCCGGGTTAACTCTGCCCCTTCCCAGAAACTGTCGGGCTAATCAGAGCGTTATTAGTCATTCTTGATTGTATGTTGCTTCCTCTATATTTGGAGCTTCCTTTGGAGCATTTCAAATATTAATAAACAAAACCTGCCTATTTCCTGTACTTATTGGATGGGACCCTGAGAGCAGTCCCTTAAAAAGGAGGACCAACTGACACATTTACTTCCTTTCCATAACAGCCTCTGGAGCTCATTTCCAGCTTCCATCTTCATGTCCACAAAATAAAAGGAAAAACCTAAGGCTGCAGGGAACAGTGGACTGGGTCCAAATTACAAAGGGAACCCAAAGGCCAACTGACACCTCCACTGAAACTCAGAACAATGTACAGCCATATCCAGGATTACGGGTGAGGCCCCAGAGCTAACCTGAACACTGTTTCATGTCACAGAAACCGTGGGGTAAAACCTCCATTAGTTGCAGAATAGAATTAAATCATTTGTGAGAAGGGCACAGTTCAAAGACAGGTTAAGGTTCACCTTGAATGTGATTGGCCATAATTGCCATGCAAGTTCTGGAGCCTACTTGCCATGGGATAGTAGTCTAGACTGCATGTTACACAAATATTTTATGAATTAAGTAAATATCTTTGTCATAAAAACATAAGAAAGGCTCTGAGTTTCTAACTACAGCTCTGGGAGAGTTGGCAACAGAACTTGGTGTTTTATTACTAAAATAAGAGAGGAGAACATATGTGGATAGTTTTTAATTTTAAGAGAAGTCCTGCAGCCTCTGAAAACTCCTGCTGCTAATTCTGGCAGTGCTCAGCGAGGTCATTAAGCTTCTCTCTAACACTGGGAGATACATGGGTTTCTAACAGAACTATTCTCTTGGCACTCCCTCTTTTTGAATAAGATAATTATAAGATATTTTCAATTTTCATAATGACATACTTTGATTGAGGTGGAATTTCCAGTGCAAGAGGAGTGATAAAATGTTTTGGTCTCTGCAAAAAGACTAAACTAACTGTGGAATTTGTTTTTCACATTACTGGGAAATATATCCAAACGAATAGTACCAATGTGTGCAGTAGCTAATGATTCAACTTCAGGTGGAATGAAATGGGATGGGCTTTCTAAACTTGCACAAATAAAAACAATGAATAGAAAGAGTAGAAAAGCAAGACCTGATTATAAAAAGATGACCTTTTCCAGCTCACATGGGATAAGTATTGTTCCCTGTAAGCAGTTAGTCTTCATGGCTGCCCACACAATCCATCCTGTAATCCTGCCATTCAGAGACCTTTTTAAAGCTATGTTTTTGTAATTGCCTTTGAAGCTCACAGAATATTCTTCTGAATATAGTGGGACATATTTGATCCTTAAGGAAGAAGTTGAATTTTTCAAAAGATTCCAAAGATATGCAGAATCAGGTTTAGGAAACAAAGCAATTCAAACCAAACATTGCTGTTTGGTTCAAAAATGAGGCATTATAGGTTAATAATATGATTGTGAGTGTTGGTGAGGGGGGGAGTATTTTATGAATAAGCTATGAGGGCTGTAAAAGTTATTTTTGAGGGTTTTGTGGTGGTGATTTTTGTTACTCTTCAGACAAATGAGAAGGGTACTGCTGTTGGTTATCCATCCCCTGGAACTCCAGCAAAGCACTTGACCAAGAAAAGGCATGGTCAGGCCAGGCTCGGTGGTTCACACCTGTAATCCTAGTACTCTGGGAGGCAGGGGCAGGTGGATCTTTGAGCTCAGGAGTTCGAGACCAGCCTGAGCAAGAGCGAGACCCTGTCTCTACTAAAAAGAGAAAGAAATTATATGGGCAACTAAAAATATGTACAGAAAAAATTAGCTGGGCATGGTGGCGCATGCCTATAGTCCCAGCTACTTGAGAGGCTGAGGCAGGAGGATCGCTTGAGCCCAGGAGTTTGAGGTTGCTGTGAGCTAGGCTGACACCACGGCACTCACTCTAGCCCGGGCAACAGAGTGAGACTCTGTCTCAAAAATAAATAAATAAATAAATAAATAAACAAACAAATAAATAAATAAATAATAAAAAGGAAAAAAATGAAAAGCCATGGTCAGCTAGGAGCTGAGAAGGCAAACACAAGTTCACAGGGCCCACAGAGGCTGATCACGTAACACCCATAACACAGGTGTGGACTAGAGAACCTCTCAGGTCTTTGCACAGGGTTGGTACTTATTTCTATATTGATTGATTTAATCCAGATTTTTCTTTCTGAGTAAAAGCTACTAAAGACTTCTCTCTGGGTGCTTAGTGCAGCAGATGAACTTTTAGTTTGCATTTAGCATAGAAAATCCATGGTAAACCCAAAGGGCAGTGAAACACCAGCCCTCCTCCAGAGAAGCCAGCTGAGGCTTGGCAATGGTCGTCCCTGAGCCTTTGTAAACGGGCCATCAATCAAAAAAACTAATCACCGTGGAATACTGAAGGAGGGAGTTCTCCAGGCTCTGTGAGTAAAAAGCAGTATTATTTATTGTCAGAAACACGAGAAATAAGGCCTGCTATTACATCCTGCATCCTCCATATTTAAGATCAATGAGGACCATTCCCTGGAAGGTGTCTCGCAAGGTACAGGCTGTACAAGACAGACTGAGCACGGGCTCTTGTCCTGCTTTCATCAATGAAAACTTATGTGACCAGTTTCAGTTTCCTCACCTCCAAAATGGACAGAATAATAGAATCTTCCTTCTAAGACTGCTGTGAGCATAAACTGAGAAAAATCGAGGTAAATTGCTTTAGCTTAATACTTGGATTATAGTAAATATTCAATAAAATTAGCCATTATTATTGTTATTGGAATTATTATTTTTGTCTTTTATTATATACCATGAAAACCTTATAAAAGTTAGTGATAATCACCCCATTTTCAGTTGCCTTGCTTTCTTCTTATAAATTTTCTTCTCTCCTTTATCCTGTTCACTGTCTTTGTATCTAAACATTGCCAATGTGGTGTCATTATTTTTCCCTCCCCTCTCTAAAATCATATACATGATGAATCAGTTGACCTCGGATAGGTTTACCAAAGTTTTGAAATATTAGGATGAAACCTGAACTAGGTAATCTTAGAACAAATATGAAGAAGTATTACTTTGCATATAAAGTAGCCAACAAGAATGCTCTCTTCTAAAAATGTCCATGCATTGGCTCTTCCACTAGTGTTCATCAAAAATAAGCAAGTCTGTAAGCCCAGAAAGATTTACACAAATAGTCTATGAACTCACTATCAAAACATTCTGGTAGGACATAGGCAGTTTAAAAAAAATGCCATCAATGCACAATTAGGAATAAAACTAAACACGATTGCTAATAAAATTCCTAAATTGGAGTTTCAAATCAATACCCTCTCCATGGACTCACAGGAAAAATAAACTATGATGTCAAAGAGAAAAGGTAGCATGGAAATTGTCTGCTGATTTGCTTAGCATGTATTGGTGTTGGCCTAATATAGTGGCTGTAAAGGCTTAAAGCCATTTTCTTCTTCCCTGATTAAACTTTCTTTCCTTGCATTCCCTCCAAATACCTCCCACCCCACTTCTCTAGTGTGTTTGTTTACCTTTGCATCTTGAACCTACATCTTTGAAGCTGCTGAATCCCAAGTAGGCTGGCCATTGCCCAGGGGCTCCCGGGGAGGTGGCTGGAGGCGTCTGTTCTCCTTTTCTTCTAGGAGACCCAGCAAATTCCTTGCAGCATCTTCCCACCGAATGTACTCTCTCAGCCGCTGCTTCAGGCTCCCTCCCTCAGAAATAGGTGGTGACTCTCCTGTGCTCTTTTTTCCCATTAAGTGCCCTGTAAAAACCAGAACAAAAAGAAAACCCAGAATGCCACAAATTGTACCAAAGGAAATGAATGAAAGAGAAATTTAAAGGACACCAATTATGTTCATGTGGCTTCCTCCTATGTGCAGAAGAAATAGCATTTTATTATTGGGAGTTAGTTTATAAGTGACAGATTTTGCTCTCTGTTCAAAATGTGCAATGAGCTGGATAGAATTAAGAACTGCAACCCAAGAGCCCTGGGTTTGGTTCCAGCACCTCTACTAACTAGTTAGTTGACCTCTGCCAAGTCATTTAGCATGCCCAGTCTTCAATTTTCTCAACTATAAACTGAACAGCGTGGACTAGATTAATCTAAGGAAGCTTCCATTTCTAAAATTCTATCATCAATTCTGTGTACACTGAATTCTATTCCCAACTGGAAGATGGAGTTTAAATGCCTTCCCCAGTCAATTTTGAATTGCTGCTGACAATAAAAGTCTTGCTGCTTTTCTTTGTGTTGACAAAAAAAAATGTTGCTCTCCTTTTGTCTGTAATACAAAAGTACCAAAGGAATTTTTCATTTAAACTTTTGCAGAATTTTAGCTGATATTGAATCTAGGAAATTTTACCTAGAAATTACAGTTTGTTAAGCATGTCATAAAAAACAAGTTGAAAACAAGTTCTGAGTAACACTTCCTAGCCACATAAATCAGAATTTACTCTTGGGTATCTGAAATGGTCACTGAAAGTCTATCAGTGGCTCCAGGAATGTGTGTCTGCCATGTAAATAAATAAAAACATGTTCATGCATGCAAGAGAAGATAACATAGACTCAGAGGTGAGCAGAGAATTCAAGGTCTGCATACTTAACATTTTAGCTCCTTGCTTAAATATACTCGTGTTATCTACTTTCTTCGTTGGCTTTCCCCATCTCTCTGTGATTGGGCTTTATAGCATTTTGGAATTTCCGACAGCAATAAAACTATGGTGCTTTTGATTTAAAGCACACAAGGAAAAAGGTCTTCATGGTTCCAATGTTGACTGGCATTAGAAGTATTTATGGCAAACGTCCTAGGAAGAATATTTGAAAGATCTGTGGTCTCTTAAAATTGAAAGAGGCCCCTTCCCAGCAGCTGTATCCACCAACAGGGAAGCCCTCACCCTAACTTCATTGCTCTCACGTGCACTGCAATGTACAGTTTATAGGATGTTTAAATGCATTATTTCATTTGATCCATACTGTGATAGGTTTGGTGAGAATGAGACTTGCCAGAGATCATACGGATGTAAGCAAAGGTTCTAGGATTAAAATCAGCTCACAGTCCAGACTGTATTGTACTGCCTCGTAGTGTCCTTTAACTTCCTAAGAATATAAGGTAGCTAAAAATCATTCTGGGGTCTGGAAATAAGGATAAGGTCTACAAAAGGCTTTCTAATGTTACAGAAAGGAATAGAGACTATATATTGGTATATCATCACTCATTATGTGACTCAGAAAATTAATTCAGTGACTATTGGGGAGCCTTAAAATGAAGTTTTACTGCATTGCAGTGTGAGCACTTGCCAAATTGCCTGTAACATGGCACTTCATACAATTTTAAAACCTTACTGGGGATACTGTCCCAAGTGAAGGTTTGGAATCCTGAACCATTGGCTTCTCACTTATCTGCTTGGTCAATGTGGTGCCCAGAGATCCACTCAATAACCTTGCATTCAGCCATAGCAGTGATTATGCTGTACAACTTCCCAGGAAGTAGTGATGCCTTTGGCTTTATTTACATGGAGAAAATTGGATCATGATGATTGGAAGGCAGGATTAGAACCCTGATGCTCCCAGTAATGACCTCGGTCACTCTTGCCTTCCTAATTGCCTGTCATCTAGTTAGGAGGCTGGAAATGAGAAAAGCGTTATTGCCAATGAAGTAGAGGGATAATGGAGATATTTTTACAAATAAGAATTTCATTTTTGTCATGCCTGAAAAATTTAGTGGACTTTTCTAACATGGGAGGAGAAAGTCACCCTCCAATCTGTGATTGTACTGAATTTCAATACTTGCATATATGGTGAATGTGTTCAGTTTCCCACCCTAGTTCACAGACTGTCGGTTAAGGAAAACACACCATCTAAAACATCCCAGGGAAGCACACATTCCCTGGGTCCTATTTTACTTTTGAACTGGCTACTGTCAACCATATCATTGTCTCCATAGCAACAGGGATGATATGCCCACTTCTGCCTCTTCTCACAGCATTATTTGTCATGGGTCCATATCATAATAATGGAGGTCTCAGCATAGACAAAAGACAGGCACTTGAAAAAATAAAAATAAAACCTTGCTCAAAGGAAAAAAATCCTTTTGTCCTTTTTAATCACTTAAAGATACCACTAAAGGGCAGGTTTGAAACATAAATGAATAAGTCATAGGTTAAAGTGCTGAGTACTTCTAAGAACTTGTCTTTCTGGAGCCACACTTAAACTCCCAGTTTCTGAGACTGCACTACATACAATGACAAGCCATTCTGCAGCTGAATACTGGTGTTTCCGACTTTAACTTTCTGGGATACACCTTACATCAAAGTTAGATCCACAATTAGGAGCATTTCATGGAAGGACAGGGAATGGTCACCAGTGTTAGTGTTGACATATATTTTTATCGCACAAACAAAACATTTCCATGAACGTCAAGCCAGACAAAAATTTGTTAAGTTTTTAAGCGGTCAACCTGTTTTCCATTGCTGCACCATGCTTCTCTCAGCTGGAAGAAGCAAGTCACTTAACAAGCTTGCAAATGTGTGCTGACGGCTTCCTTGTGGACAGCATTATGTAGCTTTAGTTTTACATAATTAAAACTAAACTACGTGTTTTTGGTGACTATGGAGGATAGGCATTTTCTTGGGATAATTGAAAACTAAATTTAAATTTTAACACTATCATTCATCCTTGTCAGTGCTCATATTCCAACAGAAGGCATGTCTACCCAAAGCAAACTTTTTCTCAACCACAATGTAATTTTAGGCTGAAATGTGATTTCCTACTTCACCTCCCTCATTCCCAAGCTCTTCCTATACTCTGCACAGCCATCAAAGGGAGAAAAAAGGGGGAAAAAAGAGTGTATTTGAGAATAAATAAGAAATGGTATTTGAGGTTGCCACTGGTTGGCATAACTATGGGTTAGGAATGCCCAAGGACCACTGTGCAGGGTGATTAAATGCCAGACACCCTAAATACCTGAGGGCAGATGGGCTCCGGGACTACAGAAAAGTGGGGTTGGCTTGGCTTCCAGTAGAAATAAATGTTGCTGGCTTCCCAGGTAACCCCCTAGTCCTCCTTTGGGCCTGCAAGGATTACTTAATAATCATTTTTAGTACAAAATAGGGACAAGCAAAAAAGGTTGGAAATCTGCATGTTTCATTCCACCTTTCCAGGCTGGTGGCTGGGCCAGACAAAGGCCACTTGATCTAAGCTCCCAGAAACCCTTTTTAAGAAGTGTCAGTTCTAAGTTTGGATTCTTCAGCACCTTCTAAATATCCTTCATTCCTGAAACACAGGGTTTCTCAGCATCCCCCACCCAACCTCTCCTCTCCACACCAGACTCCTGGGTTTCTCCTGTTCCTCAGGATCACAAACCCTCTCATCCCGAGACTGTCAAGACTTGGCAAATGATTCTTTTAGCAACAGCAAAAACTGCTCTGTTGCAACCCCAGCGCTCTTGATTTCTCTGACTAAAGCACAAGCAGCCCAGAGGAGCTGAGGACAAGGAGACAGTTCCCCTTCCCCAAAATTCTTCCTTGTCTTCGCACCGAGATCTGTGAATCAATTGATATTTGCATTATCAAATACCTTTCCCACACCCGGACCTGGCTCCTAAGTCGATGACTAAGGAAATACACACACAGACACACACGCGCCTTAAATCTCTTTAGGGATCCACCAGCTTCCTAGGGAATGTTGGGGTTGTCCCAGTTGTCTATATAAGGGGAGACAGTTGTGAGAAAGTCGGACACTTTGTATTCGCCAGAGGCTCTGCTTGGCGAGGCTGAGAGCCCGGGGTGAGCCAGCCCGAGGCCGCGGCCGCTACCTCCCTCCCAGTCGCGCGAAGGCTGGAGCGGCGCTGGGGGACCCCGGACCCCGCAGGCGCCCTCCGCACCCGCCCGCGGCCGTCCTTTCCGCCGGGGGTTCCGGGACTGGGGAGAGGGACGGCGGGGACGAGGGAACATCCGAGCCAAGCCGGTGCGTGGAGAGCAGGACCTGTTGGCAGAGGGAGAGGGAAAGGAGCTGGGGAAAGGGCGAAGTCGCGGGTCTAGAGAGGCAGAGAGACCGCGGTGAGCAGGGAAAGCAGGCGCGACCCCCGAGGCGCCGAGCCTGCCGGCTGGAAGGAAGACGGGTTGGGCCAAAGGGCCGGGAAAAGAATATCGCTGCAAAGGGAAGAGAAAGACGGAGAAAACTCAAGAGAGCCACGAACAGAGGCGGGATTCAGGCACTGCTCGCTGAACAGACTTGAAACCCAGGGCAGGAGCGCTGCGCCCCAGATGCCCACACCTGTGGCTTTGCGGGGCGCAAAGGCGCAGCCTGGATTCCAGCCCACGCCGGTCGGAGTCGAGGCCACCGAGCTGGACCACGGCTCGGAGATGAACTTAGGGGTCCCTCTGCCCAAAGTTGTCCAAGGAGAGTACCGGGCCAGACAGGGTTGAGATTAGGCGGACAAAAGGAGGTGTTGGGTAGGTGCGGAGCGAAGGTGATCTGCGCATTGGATGGGTTTTTGGAGAGCTGAGCGCTGGCTCGGGCGCCGGGGTAGAGGGGGAGACACATGGGCTGGAAGCGAGAGGGAAAGGATCAAGGGACCAGCCTGTGGCCAGTAAGCGACTGATGGGCTCCCCAGGATAGGGAATGGTAGGGTGGAGTTTTAGGAGAACGGGGAAGGTATTTCAGTAGAAAGGTCGGAACAAACCCAGCCCCCAAAGCCGGGCCCGGGAAACGCTGAGATGCGGAGACAGGTCCCCTCTGGGTGGCACATCCCGCTGAGGACACTCACCCACCGCCCAGTGGTTGCCGCGCGGGTACATCTTGGCCAGCATGGTCCCTCCTCCCACCGGCACGGGGACCGCTGGCCCCCGGGGCGCCTGGCAGAGGACCAGCGCCAGCAGAATGAGCGGGAGCTCGCGGCCGCGCATGGTCCCGGCGGGAAGCCCTGGGAGCGCCGCGGCGAGGCTGGGCAAGGAGTGCGCTCCCCCCACGGAGGGGCGACGGGAGGATCGGGACCTCGGAGGAGCTCCGCCGCCGCCGCCGCCGCCGCCGGTGCCACTGCTGCAGCCTCCGCCCGGGCCCCGACTTTATACGGAAGCCCGGGCGGGGGGGGCGGGGGGGTCTTCCACCGCGGACGGGAGCGCTCTGACGTCTCCCTATGGCGAGCCGGGGCGCTGGGACGCCCGGCCTGGAAAACCGTCCATCTCCCCGCCTAGAGATGAAAAGGCTGAGCGAGCGTACGCTGCCCCTCTCCCTTCCCCTCGCAGTCCCGTCGGCCTTCCCCACATCAGATGAATTCCTTCCCTCCTCGACGCCTTCGCTCCAACACAATTCGGGGAAGTCCTCCCTCTCCAAGCCTCACCAGGGACCTCCGGCGTCAGCTGCCTTCCCCTTCCGCCAGGGGCAGCGGCGCCCGGGCCGCCGGATCTCGGCGGGTGGAGAGGGGCGAGCTCTGAGCTCCGAGGGTGGATGCTTTGGGGCTGGGCTATGCTGGGGGGCAGTGGGGGGGGGTGCAAACGAGATTGCAAAGGACTTCTGATCTCCAGACCTTGTCCCCTCCATGGACCAGCTCCTCGTTGTCCCAGCCCATAGACTTCCAGACCTTGCCTTCTTGCGGGGCGCCCTCTCTCTTTCTCCCCCCTCCCCACCTCTCTCTCTCCCCCACAGCAGCAGTATCCTCGCCTCCACCCCGTTCTCCGCACCCCTGTCCTCTGCGCACTTGCATGGTGAGATGGAGGATGAAACAGAAGGCACTTGGCCCCTTGCACAAGCATACAGCTTCCATGTCACCAAGGAAGAAACTGCTCTTGTGCTGATTTCCCTGGGCTGCACCTACTAGAAAGCTCAAACTGTCCCTAAACTGCCACACACACACACACACACACACACACACACACACACACACACACACACACACACACCTGTCTAGAGTTGCTCAATGTTCCTCTGCTCTTTCTGTTCTCAGATCTGAAGAATGGTCACCAGCCCAATTTCCGAGGTTCTAGGTGTCATGGATACAAAGGAGATGGGCACCATAGCTATGCCACAATAAATACAAGCTGGTGGGATGCTGGTGCCCATGATCTGGCTGCCAGATCTGGTCGTGTGGTTGTGTTTGGAACAGGTGAGGTTGATTCCTCACCAAGCAATTGTGACTTGGTGGGTCCTTAGTGTACCATGTCCACGTGGTGTTGATATTGATGAAGTTGAAAATGTACACTGCTGTCTGAATATCTGGTGATTCAATACATTTGTGCCATTCCTAGGTGGTTACACACACAGGTTGCATAACTGAGTATTCTTGGGCTTGAAGAGTATTTTCATGCATGTGTCTGACTCTACAGAAAAATATGCTAATTTTAAGATCATTAATACTAGCCAAGGAAGTACAATAATACTATCCTGAGGGAGTAATCCAAGTGAAAACCAAATGGAAAAGGTCTATCATTGGCCTGGACTCCATCCCTCCTGGGTTCCCAGCCTCTGCATTCCATCGGTAAGCAGGTGTTCCACTGACAGGTAACTGATCATCCCTAGGCTTGCCACCTCCCTCTCAGCTTGCTTCAACGCAGGGACTTGCTCTTGTTCCTCTGTGCGCCTGCAGAGCGCCTGGATCATAGTGGTGCCCTATAAGTATTTGATGAATGAGCAGATAACCTAAGAAGTGCTCAGTTCTAAACGCCTTCTACAACCCCAGGTCTTTGGAGGAGCATTAGACCCTTATCTCTCCAGATTAAGTTATAGAAAAATGTCCTTTCCCCTTAGTTTAATCAAGACTATTTTAGAATCTTTTAAATAAAATTCCCCAGCCCCGTGAAACTAAAAGAAAACCACTATAGGTTGGGCGCGGTGGCTCATGCCTATAATCCTAGCACTCTGGGAGGCCGAGGTGGGTGGATCGCTCGAGGTCAGGAGTTCGAGATCAGCCTGAGCAAGACCCCGTCTCTACTAAAAATAGAAAGAAATTATCTGGCCAACTAAAAAATATATATAGAAAAAAAAATTAGCCGGGCATGGTGGTGCATGCCTGTAGTCCCAGCTTCTCGGGAGGCTGAGGCAGTAGGATTGCTTAAGCCCAGGAGTTTGAGGATGCTGTGAGCTAGGCTAACGCCACAGCACTCATTCTAGCCCAGGCAACAAAGTGAGACTCTGTCTCAAAAAACAAAAAAAGAAAAAAAGAAAACCACTATAAAGACTTTCAGGTGTAGGAACAGTTCTACAGAAAGCACCACTCTTCTGCTAATTCAGGCCAGGAGATATCCAGGCCCCCCCGCCAGCCACCCATTCACCACAGCTCTTGCTCTAAGTACCCCAGCCTACAGGGTTTCTGTCCCCAGACTAGGGCTGGGCCATGTGACTTTGGCATTCAGCAAGGTCAGCACCTGTGTCAGCCTTGTTCTGGGCTATATCCACACTGCCTGGCACAGTCTCAGGCACAGAGAAGGGACTTAATAGATGTGAATGGGTGCATTGTTCTACAGGTATAGGAAGCCGAGTCCAGTCCCCTCACCAGAAAGACAATGGATTGTTACCAGTTAGAGAATGGAACCAGCGCATGTTTGAGTCAGCTGATGTGAATGAGCTCCAATATATCCTGGCTGGGGGTCCTTCCCAGTGCCTTTTACAGTCCTCTCCAGGTAGAGATAGTTCACCACACTGACTTAAGGGAAAGCTAAACTGCTGTAAGGAGATATCTAAATGCAATAACTCATTTAAAAGAGAAGTTTGTTTCTCTCTCTTTTTTTTTTTTTTTTTGGCCAGGGCAGGTGTTCCAAGTTGGCAGGCAGCTCTGTTCCACACAGATATTCAGGAACCTGGGTTCATACCCTTTTGTGCCTCTATCATTCCCTAGTGCAGCACTATGCAAAGGGCTGAGGCCCGCAAGGAGATAAGGAGCTTGTGTCAGAATGTGAACCAATGCACTGGTGCCTTCGTTGAGAACATCTTGCTATAGAAAAAATGTCAGCTGAATGAAACAACGTGTTTAGTGATGTCATTGATTCTGGCACAAGGTCTTTATCCCATTGTGGGTGCATAACAGTTTGGGAGTGAGCAGCTGATCTATGGCCCACACGTGATTAGCACTGTCCTAAAGCCCTGTTCCTGTCTGCATGGCTTGGGTTGCAGCTGGTGGGTAGGGAAAGTGCAGAGGCATGCCCGCTGTCTTAAAATCCCAGCCCGAATGTAGCACTTATCTCTTCTGTTTGTGTTTCATTAGGAAAGAGTCAGGCACATGGTCCCAGACAACTGCAAGAGAGGTTGGGGGTTACTGTCTTGCAGTCAGTTATGCCTGGCTCTGATTGCTTTGCTGTGGAAAAAGGAGCCAAAGGAGTTTGGTGGACAGTTGGGAAACTCTGCCAGAACTGACCCTAGTGTGTCTCAGGCACTTGGAGAATCTTGCAAATTGCATTTGATTAAATAAAACTAGACTCTACAAGGTTGGTCAGGAGAAGCATCTCCTCGTGAGGAGGAGCAACTGGAATTCCCAACTCCTCCACCCCAAAGTTCTGTGTCTCTTAGGGGATCTCTCGTTACTACCATGACCAGCACCCCTTGGACTCAGTGGGGTGTTGTATCCTCATCACTGTGACTCAAACTGGGACGGCCCATTATTGAATTCCCCATTCAGGAGCACTTAATCTAATCTTTCTAAAAGAACCTTATCATTTAGCTACTTCCATGGAAGTGCTGTGTAACATACTGCCACAATTCAGTGGCATGCAACAATTAGATTTACTTTTCACGTGCGTGCGGTGGGGCTGGAGCCGCTCTGCTGATCTCCTGTGGGCTCTGCTGGCCTTGGCTCCAGGCTGGGGTTCGCTTTAGGTTTAGGTCATTGCGCATGTCTCTCTCCCTGCTCGGACCCGTGGGCTGGCAAGAGCATGCTCCCCTCATGGCGGGGCAGAGAGACAACAGGCAGTACACGGAACTCACACGCTGTCATTTCTCCCTCGTGCGGTTGGGAGTCAGATGCAAGTCACACGGGCAAGCCCACAGTCTAGGGGCAGGGCAGCATTCGTTGCCCATGATGTGACTGTGATGAGAATGTGGCTGCAGGGAGGGGTAAAGAGGGGACTACCACTTCAATCCATCACCGTGCGGAGAGAGTAGACAGGAAATAGACAGGAAGAATGATCTGGCCAACAGGGCGGTGTTATTCATTGGCCTGGCATCCATGTAGAGAATGTCTAGGGCCATACTCCTGTGTGCCCTTCTCCCACTCCCAGGAGGCATTTTCCAGGAAATTCTCCAGCTATTTCCCTCAATGAGCTCTCTACTCCACAAGGCATGAAATATGTCTTTTTAGATTTATAAAGATTTTGGGTCAGTTTGTATCTTGGAATTTTTCTCTTCCACAGAGCACCACGTGACTCCAAGGGGGTCACCCCAGAGACTTGGATGGTCTAATTAGGCCCGTTTGTGTGCTGGAAAGGGAGACCTTGCTCAAGCTAGCTCAAGCAAAGGGGGAATATCAAGAAACTCAAAGACAGGAACTGTGGGGTTGAGCTGGGTCTCAGGGCAATGAGGACTGGACCCAAGGCCCCCGAAGTCCATTCTCCTTTCTGTGGACTGACTTCCTTGCCCACCCATGGGTTTCCATTTCTGCATAACTTCAGCCTGCTATGTGGCCCATTGGCTGCATCCACCCCAGCACGCTCTATCAGGGACATCTTTTCACACGGCCTCCTGGCTGGGAAAGACAGCCTCTGCTGGAAACTGCCTCTGTTTCTCTGCGTCCTAATTCCAGATTTCCAAGAGAAACATGAGTTGCCCAGCTAATAATTTTGACCCAGATGCACAGGTTATAGGTTACTCCACAGCTTATAGATGAGTGAGTCCTATACGTCCAATCAGCTCTTGTCAGGGTCTAGGAACATGTGGTGGCAGATGTGGCTCTGAGCAGGACTGTGTTCCCCAAACAGAATTCTTTGCCTGATATTCCATGATTTATGCTGTGTCCTGTTAGCTCAGTGACCCCCAGACATTTCATCACCAAGGCCATTTGTAAAACTATTTTCTCCCATGGATTGCAGGTTTTAACCAGCTTTTTACTGTGTAACAAGCCATATTTATTTAGATTTCCTATATTCATTCATTAAAGACATAAGGAACTATCCACCAGTCTCTAATCAGGTTGAAATAACCAGCCTTACCAAAGACAGTCTATGTAATTCCAACCCAAGTCAATGAAATGTTTCATTTTAGTCTTTTCAGCTGCATCAGGGGTCAATGTATGTTTTTAGGGTAGATTTTTGAAGTATGGGAAATAGCTTGTATTAATAGATCTCTGCCATTGCTCTTAGGGGATTCCAAATTGGGAGTCTCTGCTAAGGTTTAAGGGGTACTTTTGCTAAATGAAAATAGCTCAGTGGGGGAAACACCTTAAGCTGTAAGCTGGAGCCAGGGAAGGCTTTCAGGGCAGGTCTTGCTCAGTGAGATGACCCACGATCCCCAGGTCCAGGCTGGAGCAAAGGAAGCAGGCTGAGAAGGAGGATGACAGGGAGCAGGGGGGCTGGCCTGGGTTCCAATTCTGCCTCTGCCATGTCTGAGCTACGATGTGACCTCAGGCCACTCACTTAGAATGGGCATCTCAGTTTCTTCATCTGTAAATTGTGTCACCTCCCTTCCTGGGGTGTTAGGAGGATTAAATGAGATCATGTGCATCTATTGACTGACAGCTACTTATTTTTTAAATTAAAAATAATGGAAAAGTGTAATTAGGGCAAACTAATCTCTGGGTTAGATTGCGAGTTTCAAGATGGCATAATTTTCTTGTTCAGTGCCTAACCCAACACCGTGTGCTATTTAAGTCTCCGGAGGAGGTGATCATACAGACGATGGCTGCCACTTGGTGAGTAGCTATTATGCACCAGTATCTATTACGTGGGCTGTGTGTGGTTGCTATGCGCATTTGCTTGTGTCATCCTCACAGCTGTCCTATGAAGTGGGTGTTATTTATCCCATTTCATAAATGAGGAAACCGATGCTCAGAAAGGTTAGATCCCAGTGCCCAGAGAGTAACTGGCAGAGCCGAGAGTCGACCTCAGATCCATCAGATTCTGAAGCTTGGAGTCTAGTAAATCTGGTAAGAATGAATTTCTGCGTAGTTCCAGGAATATTCTGGGATTTGACAAATTTCACCACCCAAAAGGCATTAAAAAGTGGCATTAAAAGATAACTTTAGAAGGGATGCCGGGCATGGTGGCATGCACCTGAAGTCCTAGCTACTTAGGAGGCTGAGGCAGGACGATCACTTGAGCCCAGGAATTCAAGGCCAGCCTGGACAATATAGTGAGAGTCCATCTCTTAAAAAAAAAAAAAAAATTTAAAACTAAAAAAAATTTAAAAGATATAATCAGGGATAATTTTTAGAGGCCTCTAGGTAAAATCTACCTGCAGTCTCCTCTGTTTGCTTGTTTGCATCTGTTTTCCACCCCCAGCCCACCCTAGCTCTAGAGTTGTGCACATTGCCTTCCAATTTGTACGTGGAAGTAGGCGGGAGTGGTGGGAACATAAAATTTGCTTTGTGGAGAATAACAGACTCATCAAATGGCCAGAATCCCAAAATATAGCCCACAATGTCTGAGACAGAAAATATATTTCTGAGATTCATCTATGTGAAAATCTTACTGCACAATCCTCCTTGAAATCCAGGTACTCTTTGCATGTCATTGATTACGTTCCATGGCCTTCTACGCTACCAGACAGATTGGAGGACGACTACCCTCGACTGCGTCTTCGCAGTTTATCTAATTCAGGGCTTCTCAACCGCACACCACCCATATTTGGGGCCAGATAATCCTTTGTTGTGAGGGGGACCGGCCTGTGCATCATAGGATGTTGAGCAGTACTGCTGGCCCCTACCCATTAGATACCTCGCACCTCTCAGCTGTGACAACCAAAGGGCCTCCAGATATTACCAAATGTCCCTTTCAGTGGGTAGGAGTGGAGTGGCCCCCAGCTGAGACCCGCATCTAATCTAACTGCCCATCTCCCTAACTACACAGACACTCCCACGGCCGCCCTCTGAGTCTGCTCTGCTTTGCACATTCCCTCTGCCGCCAACAGCTCCTCGCTGGGACCAGTGCTTCTCCCTCCCGTCCTGGCTGAGCTGTTTTGAGCACCCTGCAGGGTGACTGTTTCCCCTTTAAAGTTGAGAAGGTGAGAGACAGGGGTGCTGAGTGTGACCACAAAGGAGTCACTTCCTCAGATCACCCTGGAGGGAACTGGGCACTGGTTAAGGGATCTGCTGAGGAAGGGGCATTATTTTCCAGAATTTTCCACAGGTATATTTTTAGACCTCTTGCCCAAAGGACCCAGGTCTCGGAAAATGAAAGCCACTGTGTACTCCAGGTCAACTTTGCCTGGAAGGCTAGGAGACTTCACATATTTTACCCAATCCTCAGATAATGTAGCGTAAGGACTAAGGCAGGAGGTGGGCCAGAGAGAGCAGGTGGCAAAGGGTGGGCTGGCACAGGTCTGGGGCTGAGTGACTCTCGGCTCCTTCTTTCTTCTGAGGACCCATGAGCAGAGGCTGTGCTCCTCAGCCTGGCTTTCTTTCTATCTTAGCCAGAATAAAAATAAAAAAGACTATAAATAGGAAACAACTTCATAGATTCAGAGTAAAGAGCTGAGTGCACAAATGTAAGGTACGACTATGTCCAGGTCATCAGCCGTCACCCCCCACCCCCAACCCCAGATGGCGGCTTCTCCTAAACACCATCTCTCAACATCAGCCAGGCAAAGTTGCAACCAAGTTCAGTAGCAAGTTCCTAAGGAAAAAATTATTCAGAAAAATCTCTGAAATGCCATTAGTTTAATGTGATTTGACTTATCAAATCGAGACACGTCTATCCATCTCTCTCGTTCTCCCTCTTCATGGCGCCTCTCACTGTGGCACCCAAGTATTCAGACCAGTATATTGCATTATAGCCGAAACGGTGTCTGGGAGGACCAAGTACACTCGGGGCCATGGCCCCTGGGGCACTCAGGAAGGGATGGGTAAAGCAGTGTCGTGAGGCATGAGTGGCATTTCTACATAGCACCACATATTGCAATAGTATAACAATCCTTCCCACCAAAATCAGAATTTTAATTCAAGTCTAAACTAGTGCTGGCCCTCTTAAGGGTCAAAGCAGTGTGGTCTACTTCAGTTGCCGAAATGAGATACCATCGCTAGTATCTGTCTACGGCTGTCTTCTTGTTACATGTGACAGATACGCCCCCATTTGTTTATGCCACTGTTAAGGTTTAGGTTACAGCCAAATAAATTCCTAGCCAATAAGGGGAGGAACATATTTAAGGTAAATGTCATGTTTCTTTGCCTAGGGCCAATCTTGTTTACAAATGGAATTCACCACTTCTCACATCTGCTAGGAATCTCTAGGTTTTCTTTCAGGTTCCCTGCACTGCAGTTTGTTTCCCAAAGAATACGGGTTGATAATTCCTTCTCTGCCATTGATTGTGTGACCTCAGGCAAAACACTTAACCTCTCTGTGCCTCAGCTTCCTCATCTGTAAAATGTGGATAATAGTACCTGGGTTGCAAGGATTTTTTTTTTAAGCTAAATAAAGTGCTTAGAACACAGTCTGGTATATCTGTAGGAATTCAGTAGGCGGTGATGATGATGATGATGATGACAGAACAATGGTGTGCATTCCTATTGCAAACCTTTATACCTATGAACTAGGATTGCAGGAGCAGCAGATTTGCATCTGCCACTTCCTGCTTCTCCTGCTGCAAAATCTCCTTAAAACACAATCTTCTAAGGTCTTAAGTCAATCTCCCAAGGTGTGTGGAGGAATACCAAGTACCTACCACCACCCAGACCTCTCCCCTGTGTGTGCTGATTACTCAGACCTTCATGGGTAACCAAACTTAACCATATGATATTTGCCTTTTTCACATTAAGTTTCATCTTATTGAGTACTGACCAAGGTTCTCATATATCCAGGTCCTTTGGTAATTTTAACTTTAATTTATCTTTTGTATTTGCCATTTCTCACTCATTTTGCATTATCTGCAAATTTAATCTAAGTCAAATTTACTTTCTCCTCCAGGTTGTTAATGAGCACTGCATATTGGATAATACAGTTTCCGGTGCTGAGACCCATGGGATCTTTCTGGATCCTTATTCACATTCGGATCTAATTTCAGATGCTACCAATTACTTGCACCGACCATTTGTCAACAAAACCCAAAACTATGTTACCGTCGACTCTTCCAGGCCCTACCTCTGTAATTGCTCCATGAATTGCTTGGGTCAGAGGTTTCACATCAAATAAATGTTTAAATGATTTCCACTGAATTCCCCTGTGGGGTTTCAAGTTCATAATTGTTTTCAAAAATGGTTGTGCCTATATTAGAGAGAATAATTGGAGGCTTTTGAATCAGCCTGGCCTGTTGCTCATTAGATTCTCTTTCCCCATGTGTGTAGAGATCAATTTTCTTATTAAATTTCTTAACTTTTTACCTGGAATGGCAGGCAGACCATGAGAACATTCATTTCCTGAGTCATCATGCTGATGAATAGTCCTCTGCCTCTGGAGTTTGGAATCGTGCCAGACCCAGAGATCCCTGTTGTCGCTGCGGTTTGCGCCATGGCTTTGAACACTCTGAAAGCCAGAAATGTCCCCCACTTCTGAGTGCTGAATTTTAAATACTCTTTAGTTAGTGGCCAGCAACTACATTACCTTCTAATCCAGAGTTTCTCAACCTTGGCCAATTTTGTCCACACATCTGGCCCCCACCCCGCCCTGGGACATTTGTCAATGCCTAGAGACATTAAAGTTCATCACAACTTGAATGAAGAAGGCAATGCTACCGGTGTCGAGGGGGTGGAGGCCAGGGATGTTGCTAATCTTAAAATGCACAGCACAGCACCCCACAACAAAGGATTTTCTGTCCCCAAATGTCAGTAATGCTGAAGTTGTGAAACCCTGTAAAATCTAAGCTGTTCTCAAAGCTTTCCTCCCCCATCACCACCACCAGGAAGGAATCATTAACCTGGCTGAGAAACAGGTGTAGAAATAGAAATAGACTGGCTGGTGACTTTACCTCTCTGGCCACAGCTCCCTTATCATTAAGTCTAGGCAGGGGTGAAGCTTGAACTAGAGATAGTACTTTTCTAAATCCCATTTAAGTTCTCTTCCTTCCTTTCCTCCCTTCCTCTTTCCCTCCCTTTCTCCCTTCCTTCTTTCTTTTTTCAACAAATACTTATTGGATTCCAACCATGGGCCAGTCACTTTCATAGACACCATAGATGCAGCAGTTAGCGAAACAGACGAAATCCCTACCTGTAGGGAGCTCTCTTCTAGCTGGGGAGAGACGATATGCAAAGGAAGCATTTTAGAGACCAGCAAGCGCCATGAAGAGAAGAAGGCAGGGTTCAGTGATCTGTGCTATGACCACTCATTTCGGGGTCCTGAAACCCCCTTTGGGGAGAAATAAAGCTGTTTTACTACAGAGATGGTGGTGGTGGTATTGTTTTAGTAATGCCATCACTAATGACATATACTCAGATGTAGCTACTTTCCATGGAGAGAAAACTTCCCCCAACATAAACAACAACCTTCAGCTGTACTTCATTTGCACAGCTACAAGACTCTTTATCTGGGCTGTGCAAAAGCTTCTGGAGACAGAGACCCTAAAGTTTGACTCCTGGGTTTGCTACTTATGTGCCGTGTGACCTTGAGCAAGTTTCTTCATCTTTCTGAGGTTTGGATTCCAAGAAAATAATGACACCTACCTCATTAAGTTGCTCTAAAGATTAAATGAGATGCTGTATATTAATGTAGTAGCACATTTCCTGGTACTTTGCAAAGTACTGAAAAAAGAAGCTTTCATCATGTTCATGGGGGAAAACCCTCTTGCACGTTTTGGTTGTCTTTTGCCTAGTGAACACTTCTGCCCTCTGGTGTTTCCAGGGAGGCAAAGGATTAGAAAATACCACTCAGGTGGACGTCAAGTTCTCCTCCACGCCCCCCTCCACACTCGTGGCTCTCCTGTTGACCACGTCCTCCTGCACCAGTGGATTCAAAGAGAAACAGAGCCCAGCAGCTGCTAACGGCAGCAGGGTTGATTTTATTCCGACTACTGCAGCAGGGGAGAGAGACTTCAGTACAGAACTCCACTCCACTCCACTGAAACAACAGGTAGGAGCCTTTTTAAACATTGGGCTGTGCTCAAGGAAAAGCACTGAAGGATGTAAAATGTGGGGATGCCGGTGGTCAGCGTGTCTTTATGAAAAGACACGTGTCTTTATGAAAAGAGGTGGTTTCGCAAATTGGAGCAAGGCACCCGCTCCCACAGAGACTGGGGAGAAAGTCAGCTATCTCCCTAGAGATTTGCATTTCAAAGAGATGGCTCCCAGGCCCTTGAGGAAGCATTTCTGGGTAGGAGAAGCTTTAGATCTCAAAGAGGCAGAGAAAATATTTATAATTGTGAGTTTTCTAAAGTAACTGCTATAAGAAAAGGCTGGTCAGGGGCCTATAGTCAGTTTTAGCTGGAACAAACAGTAAATTCCTTTGGTAGTTTTCAAGCTTTCCCGAGCAGGCATTTTAAAGGGAGCTGGGCTTATCCTGGGAACACAGTCTCGTGCCCATAGAAACCCTGATTGCTGGAGTTTGCTCAAGTCTCTTAGTGCAGGAGGTTGGATGGAGTCATTTGTGCTGAGAGTGTTGCGGTCGTAGGTGGACATGGCTTTGTTTGGAGTAAGTCCTCCTCTTCCCGGTCATGGCTTCCTGTGGACCAAGGCCTCCCTCTCCTGGAAGGAAAGTTATTAGGGTATCTTGCGGGCCTGATTGAATCGATATTAATAAATATCTTCAGCCTTCATTAATCCTCAGCCTACTGAGGGTGTGCCGAGAATTATCATCTGTTAATGGACGGCTTCTAGTTCAGAGAGAACATCTCTTTAAAAACCTGTTTAAACATTATTGTAAAATATATAAAATAGACTGGAAGTGACTATGGTAAAAATTACAGTCTCCCTTTCCTTCGTGCCCAGCTTCCCAGAGCCGATCACTAAGGATTTGTCTGATACTTCCTGAAAGCTTGTCATATGCCTAGGAGGCAGGTACTAGCATAATTTCCATTTTAAGAAGAGGAAAACAAGGCCCCTTTCACATTCCATAGTGACTGACTCCTGAGTGGTGCAGCCAGGACCCCAGCCCGGGCATCTGACCACAGAGCACCAGCTCTTATCCGCAACGGCATACGTGGAGGCTTTTCTGTTTTTCCTGTTTTTATTACGATCACATTCTATTCTGAAGCTTGCTCTGCTCACTACACAACATGCTAAGGATGTTTTCCCATCACTACGCATAAATCTACCTTATTCTTTTGAAGGAATAGTACTGCTTTGTATGAAGGTACGGTCATTTATTCAACCTGTTTCCTGTTGAAGGTTATTTAAGTTATTGTCCACTTCTTGCTACTGCAAATCATGTTGCCACGAACATCCTTATACATGAGGTTTGTACACATTTGTGAGTATCTCTGCATGGTATAATCCTAAAAATGGAATTGCTTTATCTAAATATGTGCATATTTAAAATTTTGCTGGTCACGTCGAAATTGCCCAGGGGATACCTTTAAAAGTAGTGCTGTGTGGTTGGACCTGGTTTGAGTCTCACCCATTTCATTTTTGCCTCAAATATTTGGCCTCTCACCCACCACATGCTGACTTCTTGGGTGAAATAGCTGGCTAATGACCCTTAGGAAATGAGTGTGGTGGGTCCAGTGTAGCCAGGGAGGCTCTCTGGAGTACCTGCGTGTATTGATAGTTTTTAATTAAAGTTAACTCTTAATCCTTATAAATGGAGTAGGGGTGATAAACCGGGTTTCAACTCAGCTAGAGGGGATCCCAGTCATTTTCCATAATCGATGAATACAAGCATGAATTGAAGCACAACCCAGACTCTACTTCTCACATTGTAATGAGCTTTTATTCTTTATCTAAGGCTTAACTATCCTAACAAAACAGCTTGAATAAAGTTGGTTGTGAGGAAATTCTTTAATTTGAGCCCTTCAAAAATCCCCTTTTAACTCTCTTTTATTCTAAAGAAACCAGATAGACCAATTTTAATCACTTTTAAAAATATGAATACCAAGGACTATCCCCTTAGTTTGTAGGAAGATGCCTTACTGATTTGGTTTGTTTTGTTTTTCAACCTCAGGCCAAATGATCCAGGAATGAGCTTGGGGACAGGAAAACATTAATGCCAGTAATCTCATTGTTTTGCCATTAAAGTAGTATGTATGGAAATGACAAGAACAAAAGATGAAAACTGCCACATATTTGTCATCATTCAGCTTATAACAAGGTAGCTACAGTGACTTCCAAGGACACGGCTGATAAGACCTGAATATACTAGAATCTGACGCTAAGGGACATGGCTGTCTACACATGCTTGATGCAATGGACGTGAATCCAGAAAATGGAGTCAAAAAACAAACCAGCATGAAATCCTTTTTTCCTTTCTTTTTCCTTCTGCATGTGTAGACTTATTGCTTCATTTCCCAACAGTCTGTACTCTTTATGGAGACTTAGATTAATTTATATTTTTATTAATAATAGAATTTGTTATCCTTTTAAACCAGAAATGGGCAAGCAGGAAAACTCCCACCCCACTTGGTGCCTCCCCAAGTTCACCTCCCCTAATCCACGCGCCACTGTCACCTGTCTGGACCCTTGCCACAGCCCCTCACACCCAGCAGGTCCTGTTTTCCTTCCATGTTCTGAGACAGTCCCCTCTGCTTGGACACCTTACTTTGACCTTCCTGCCCTTCTGTGCCATCAATTTCTGCCCCACCCTCAGGAAATCAATATAGCTCCCTGGGACCCTGGCCCTGTGTGAGCTGCACACATCAGACCATAGCTAGGTGTGGCCACATTTGGGACTAACCTCCTTCCTGCCACCTTTGGCCACAAGCCCTTCATTCTAGGTAAGCCCTTTTATGCTTGCAGTTCTGACCACCAGGATTGCCCTTCCACTGGCTCTGGTTATGCACACCCTATTCTTCCAGGCTCAGCACAATGTACCCCTCCTCCAGGTGGTCTCCAGCCGTCCCAGCCCCAGGCCTTGCTTCCAGTGCTCATGCAAGCACCTTCCAAGTTCTGCCAGTCACCATCTTCTGGTTGCTTTGCTGGTACTTAATCGCCTCACCCGGACCATATATGGCTTGAGGGCAGAGATCAAGTCTCAACCTGGAGGATATTTAATTAGCAAGTGAGCTGGCAATGAGGTTCCTTTGCCCAAGTCAAATATTCACAGGGGTGGTTTGAAGCTGAGCTCCTCGCCTCAGTAACTGGAGCACGACAATCCCTCACTGAGCGTGGTCGGCATCTCCCACCTGCTCACGGGAACCAAAGGCTGGTCTGGCCACGATCGCCAACCTGTGCAGTCCCTTTAGCTTCTGGCCCTGGTTGTCTTTGCTCCTTTCCTTTCCTTCCCCTTCCTCTTTGTCCCTCTTTAAGCCCCTCGGTATCCTCTGAGTTCTCTTCACTTGTTCTCTTCCATAAATGGAAATTCTCCAATTTATGTGTTATCAATGAACCTTTCCCACCCTGAAAAGAAGGTGTAAATTTTAGTCCCCGATTTACACACTGAGAAGATGAGGGTCAGGAGCGATGGAACCCACCTGAGATGCAAACGGTGGCAGCGCTGGGACGGATCTCAGGTCCCACCTCATCCAAGCTACGCTCCTCACCTGCTTGTGGTGGTGTCTCCCTCAGGTGGACCTGCTGCACTTTAGGTCTCATCTCGTTATGGTCTTATCAGTATACTATGTGTAAAATTCTGTAATTCTGGTATAATTATGGTTTTAAAATATTTCCCTTTGCCACACACATTTTAGGCATTGGCCAAAAAAGAAATTATCTTTTTATGGGAAAGGAAAGATGGCACAGAGAGGTCCCTAAAATCGGTCGTAGCTAAGGTTTGGGGCGGCCTCAAAATCCCATGCATTGCTGGACCCTCCTACAGACAGGTCCCTGCCCCACGAGGAAGCCTGTCTGTAACCAGTAGAGCCAGCCTTTTGGGATTGTGGGGGAGTCTGTGTTCTTTTTTATGATCTCTCTTGGTGCCTGGGACCCCCTGCCACCCTACACTCCCTACCCACTGTTGAATCCCTCCATCAGAATGCCCCTGGCAACTGGTTCCAAAATTAGGTCCCTCTCACCTTCAACCCAAACCTCCCTTCCATCCACTCCCGAGATTCCTGGGTATCAAGTGTGTGTGTGTGTGTGTGTGTGTGTGTGTGTGTATGTGTGTGTGTGTTATTTCATTCACATTTAGTGATTATTCCTGTAGTTCCCAATATACAAACACAACAAACACTCTCTCCCCTTCGTTCCCTCTCTGCCTCCCGACCTATTTTGAAATAGCTCTGCCTAGGACGTGGCTAAAAGGGCATAGTGCCCTGGCAGGGCAGCCTGCTCATCAGCTGAAGAGCCTTGGCACTCCTCTGGGGTCTCCCACAGCAACAAGCGGGGAGTGGAGAATGAGAACGGAGCAGGAGCTCAGTAATACTGCCAGCAGTGCGTGCTGAGCCCCAGCTCGGGGAAAGCAGGTCTCTGCTGCAGGCTGCGTGAACATAAAGCTCGCACACAGCCCTGGAAGTCCAAAGGGAAGCATCATAAAGCCACCAGGCCGCACGTATTTATCCCATTTAACTAGCTCCAGGCACTAGGTTGTCGTCCTGCCCTTGGACACAGCCCCGGCTAGGCTGCCGGGTCTCTGCTCAGAGCTATTTTCGTGGCTGCATCCATGACAGCCCCACTCTGGCTGGCGTCGTCAGAGGGGAGGTTTCTGGGTATTGATTACCAGCCTTGCAGCTGAATTACTTCCATTTCTTGTCTATAAACACCATCTGTTTGGGAGAAAACGGTAACAGGAAAAGGAGAGGGTGCTAAGCAACTAGAGGCAAGCTCTGTGTGTGTGTGTGTACGTAGTGGAGGGGGGAGATTGTTACTTCAGTTGAGAGGAAGCTCCAAAGTGAAGAAGCTGGGAGGGGTTTTTCCAAGCAACTTGAATTTCACCAGTGAGGCAGAGATGGGAAAAAACAATGGCATGGAATAACCTTCTCTGTGACTTTGAGCATGGTCTGTAATGAACTAGGATGACTTTATGTCAGCAGGACGGGGGAGATGTCTCCATGTGTGTCTCATTCCTTCCAAGTCCATCAGCCTCCCGCTGCTGTCTGGAGGGAATGTACCTCTGCAGGAGCTGACACTCCACACACCCACAGTTGTCACAGTTAAGATGCAGTGGCGGCATCTGAACAGACGTTGGCTTCCCTGCTCTGCAGTCGTATTTCTTCAGGAAACTCTACTTGGAATCCACACTCTAGGGCTCAATCCTCACAGCGTTGTGCTTTCCAGCAATGTGATCAACAAGTCCATGGTGAGAGCAAACATGGGCACATCAAAGGTGCAAGTGGCCCCGTTCTAACAGGAGTAGATGCCACATTGGATGACACAGCAGTAGTTCAAAATACCCTCTCTGGCTGGAGCTGTGGGACTGGGCACATTGGAAGGAAGGTGGAAGGAAGGAAAGAGGGAGTTTTACAGGATCAGTGCAACTCAATTGCACAAGAAGAGACGATGACATCACAGGAGTTTTTATAAAACAAAAAGAGAGATTTGAGGTGGGGAGTATTACTCACAGAATCTAGACTAGGCAATAGTGTCATCTGGCTGCCAAAGAAGCTAAGACCATTTCAGACTGGGTTAATTGGTATTTGTTGATAAATCCATATTAATTAGGGTGTGACTAGTTCTTAATGCTGGTGAGATTCTGGATTATGGCGAGGTGTCTTGGTGCAATGGAAAGGGCAGATGTTGAATGTGAAGATCTGGGTTTGCATCCCAATTCTTCCCCTGAAGGGTCGGTTGGTTTCTTTAGATGATCCATCACACCGAGCCTCAATTTCCTAATCTGTAAAATGTGACTTCTAATGCCTTTCCTGCATATCTCAAATGGTTGGAAGAACATCATATAAGCTAAACTACAGCAAAGGTCTGTTACAAACCATTATGTCATGTCCATTTTTCAGCAACACATCTTAGGAGGTGCGTGGCAGAGCATGTGGGGATCGGACAGGCACAGAGGGTTTTGGTATCCTACAAAGTAGCAGAAAACCCATGAGCTTAGTCACTCGTAGTTAACTAGCTTTGCTGCTTTTCTAGCCTTGAAACCTTAGGCCAAGTTACTTAAGTTCCCTGAGCCTCAGTTTCCCTCTCTGCGATGTGGATAATCAAAGCAAATTTGAGGACTACACAAAACCCACATAAGCACCAGGCATATAGAACAGGTATTCAAGTATCATTAGAGTCTTTCGTTTCTGAAGGAATCGAGGGTGTTTTACCAGGAGGAGGGAAGCCTTTCGAAGGACCAGATTGTTGTTTTCAAACACTTGACGGGCTGTCATGTAAAAGTGAGTAAACTTTTAATGTGTTGCTTTAGAAGCTAAAAGCAGTGGGTGAGAGTCACAGGGACTTCTGTTTGATAGTCGAGCACTTTCCGTGCCATTCCATAGAACACACTGCTCCGTGGAGGAGCGAGCGCCTGTCACTGACAGGTGTTAAAGCAGGGCTCGATTCCCCACCTGTCAGGGACATTGTAAAAGACATCCCTGCTGTGGGAGACAGGCTGGACAGGAGTTCCCTTTCCACTTTAAAATTCTATGACCTATAACATGATGTTCCCTTAATTCCCTCATATATGTTTTCACTAACAAAAATAAAACCTATAAAAGCAATCCCTTAAAGGATTATAAACAGCTTCCAGTGTACATGTGGCTTTAGAAAATAAACTCCCACAGCTCTGCTTCTAGGAGGGTTGCCAGAGCAATTTGGGGACATTCTTCTGCCACATTCTCTAGAGCAAGAATAGAAACCTGGAGGTCTCAGTTGAAAAGCTAAAGCCCTCACAGGTTAAGGAAAGTGTCAATGGCCAAAATTGGACCCTGCCATTGAGAACTTGGGGTAAGCTTAACCTTAGGCAAAATTGCCATCTAGACAAAAGCAGATTTCAGTCCCCTCACTGCTACTATTTTAATTTGCTTTCTAAACATACAGAAAGGTGCAGAATGATGTAATATATACTTCCTGTGTATGCCAGGAAGATTTAACAAATCTTAGTTTGTATCATATTTGCTTTAGTTCTTTCCTTTTTTTAAATAAAATATCGCTGGTTCCTCTGACACCTCTGAAGCTTACTTTGAACTCCTTCCCAATCCCATGTCCCTTTTATATCTCTAGAAGTAACAACTGTCCTGAGAAAGAAACATCCAAGTATGTTTTTCTCTATTCTTATTACACATGTATACATCCGTAAGTAATGAATATATATCAGTTATCTATTGCTGTGTAACAAATCATCCCAAAACCTAGTGGCTTAAAATCATCAGAGCTTATGTTCCCTCCTGGTTTCTGTGGGTTGAGAGTTCAAGAGCATCTTGACTGCTCGACCCTGGCTTGAGGTCCCTCTCTGAACTTGTACTCAGATGTTGCCAGGGGCTGCAGTCACTGGAAGGCTGGAGGATTCACTTCCCAGGGGGCTCATATACAGGGCTGGACAGTTGCTGATAGCTGTTAACAGAAAGTTTCAGTTTCTCTTTACATGGCTGTCTCCACAGGGCTATTTGTGGCATGGCAGCTGGCCTCTGCCAGAGCAGGCAGTAGGGGGGAGAAAGAGAGAGAGAGAGACAGCACATTACTTCCACTGTACTCCATTGGTCAAGATAGTTCCAAGTCCCCACCCAGATTCAAGAGAGGAAATATAGACCCCAGCTGTTGATGGGATGAGTGTCTGTCACATTGTATTTTGATGGGAATGTTGGACTGGATTTATCATGTGCAAATGTGCACCCTACCCACCCCCATCTACCTTGCACAAAAAGGCCCAGAAGACCCTCCCTTAGATAAGGCTCTGAGAAATACAGAAGTGAGGGGAGAACCTGAATCCTTGAAAAGTTTTGTGGTTGCTCTTCTTTGTAGAATAGTTGTGACGGTAATGGAAACCACCGTTGAGATGGGGTCTATGATTTCAAGGGGGATAATGTTACCCTAGAGTAGCAGAAGACAAGTGGCTGTATTTAACCTCCAAAGTCAAGGTGGGCACATCTACTGCAAAGAGAAGCAGGGGTGTTCTGATAATAAGAATTCCTTGACCTTCAAAGATCTTTAGTGGTGGGTAATTGATCATGGTGTCCACAGGAAGAAAATAGATAGATTAGAGTGTTGCTTGGTTTATGTAACAGGAAAACTTTTAGATCTGATAGCCCAAAACCTGACTTGAGTCTCCACAGTGGAGAGTCATGACCATTCACTGAATTTCCAGACATAAATTAACAGACCTATAATCCTTTAATTGGAAGGAACTTGGATCTCCTTGAGAATCTCCATCTACATATGTGCAAATGTATTTAAATTACATATTATAAATGTACAAATTCTTGATGTACATATTGTAAATTTTCCTCAGAGTTTTTCCCAAAGAAACCTGAGACCATTTATTAGATGAACAGTGCATTGGGGAAAGGGAAATACCTAGACCTTTTAAGAAGTAATAGACTCTGGCTCTGAATAGACTCTAATTTTTAGGGACACAAAATGCCACTGTGTCCCACAAATAAAAGTGAAGGCCTTTGGTAGCCAGGTGATAGATGGGATCTTGGCTTAAGTTCAATTTATAGTGGGTCCAGTTAGTCCACAGACCACCCGGTGGTTATTTCCCCAAGTGTTGAATGTAAAATTAGAATAGACATCCTTGGAAACTGGGAGAATTCAGTGGGAGAACCCACTTTGGCTCTCCGACATATGGAATGAGGGCCAAAATGTTAGGCAAGACTAATTGGAAACCCTTGGAACTTCCCTTCCTGACATAGTAAACCAGAAATGTCTCTGGGAAAATTACAAAATTACATCATCAAAGACTTAAAAGATGCTGAGGTAATGATACCCATCACATCCCCATTCAATTCACCAATTTGGCCTGTGCAGACATTGAATAGATCTTGGAAAATGACTGTGGACTATCGTAAACTTGATCAGGTGGCTGCCTGATCAAATTGTACCTGCTGTCCCAGATATAATACCTTTACTTGAGAAAATTAACACATATTGGCTTGTATAGAGACTGAACACTTTACCATTGTTAAGCCTGAGCTTCCTGTAATGAATTATATATTGTCTGATCCATCTAGTCTTAAGGTTGGACATGTGCAACAGCAAACTGTCATCTAGTAGGAATGGCTTATGAGGGACCAAGCACAGGCAGGTGTGCAAAGTGCAAGTTTCATGAGGTGGCACCTCAGATTCCTTCAACACTTACTTCTATTGTATTTCCTCCTCTCCCTCAACCTGTACCTGTTACCTCCTGAGAAGCTCCATACGATGAATTGACCAAAGGAAAAAAACCTCAAACCTGGTTTACAGATGGGTCTGCACGATACGCTGATACTATCCAACAGTGGACAGCTTAGGCACTGCAGGCTCACTCAGGGGCAACTGCAAAGGGTAGCAGTAGGGAAAATCCTCCCAGAGGAAAAACTGTTTGCAGTAGTACATTTGGTTGCCCTGTAGATCTGGAATGAGAGATGGCCAGACATATACTAACACATGGGAAGTTGATAATAGTTTGGCTGAACAGCCAGATTTTCTGTTTCTGAATTATTTCACTTAGGATAATGGCCTCCAGTTCCATCCATCCATGTTGCTGCAAAAGACACGATTTCATTCTTTTTCTGACTGAGTAGTATTCCATGGTATATATACATCACATTTTCTTTATGCAGTCATCTGTTGATGAACACTTAGGTTGATTCCATGACTTAGCTATCGTAAATAGTGCTGTGATACACATACAAGTGCAGGTGATTGTTTTATGTAACGATTTCTTTTCCTTTGAGTAGATACCCAGTAGTGAGATTTCTGGATCGAATGGTAGGTCTACTTTTAGTTCTTTAAGGAATCTCCACACTGTTTTTCATAAAGGTTGTGCTAATTTACATTCCCACCAACAGTGTATAAGCCTTCCCTTTCATCAGCATTCTTGCCAACATGTGTTGTCCCTTGACTTTTTAATAATTGCCATTCTGACTGGTGTAAGATGGTATCTCATTGTGATTTTAATTTGCATTTTTCTGATGATTAGTGATGTTTGGCATTTTTCACATATTTTTTGACCACTTGTATGTCTTCTTTTGAAAAATGTTAGGATTGTTTTGGCTATTCAGGCTTTTTTTCTGTTCCATATGAATTTTAGGATTTTTTTCCAATTCTGAGAAAAATTACACTGATAATTTGACATTAATTGTGTTGAATATGTGATTACCTTGGGCAGTATGGACATTTTAATGATATTGATTCTTTCAAACCATGAGCATGGGATGTTTTTCCATTTGTTTGTGTCATCTACAGTTTCTTTCATCAGTGTTTTGTAGTTCCTCTTGCAGAGATCTTACACCTCCTTGGCTAAATGTATTCCTAGGTACCTTATTATTATTATTTTTTTGTAGCTATTACAAATGGGATTGAGTTTTTGATTTGTTTCTCAACTTGTTCATTATGGGTGGTGATTTAATTTTTAAAGTGATTTTTTTTTCACACTCTAAGCCATTTATTTGAAAACTGTATAGGATATATCCTGAAGTATAGCCTATACACCTCAGACTGCTTTTGACCCTGGACTAGGCCCTCATTGCTCCAGGCATGGGGGCTGTGCAGCCTGATAGAGCTACCCAGGGCCCAGCAGCCTGTGACCACAATGTCAATGGCTAGAACCGCTTCATCTGTCGCCGCTCCTGTTGGCACTGACGTTTCTCGTTGTGCTCTGGTGCTGGGGTGCTACTGTCTGCTGTGAACCAGGGGCCCAGCACATTCACCCACAGGAGGTAAAGGGCCCGGCCTGGAGCCAGAAGCCAGAGAACCAGATGTAGGGGCAGAAGCAGCTGAGCACCTGCACAATGGCTGTCGGTAGGATCACATCCTTTAGGTGCTCTGCCATGCCCTGCTCCATGTTGAGGTCCCTGCCAGGTCCATCAAGGCCCCATCCTCAGAGAAGGCTGCCTGTGCCATTGACCTCACAGAATGGTAGCTGGCCCCATATACTGCCAGACTAAAGCCCAGGGCTATCCAGGCCCAAAATGAGGCAGAAGAGTAAAAGAGGACCAGGGTCACAAGGCAGTAAATGGCATTGGCCCCAGTATGATCTGCAGGTATCTTCAGGGTCTCTCTGTTCTCTTCAAATATCTGCTGCTTCCCTCTCCCTTGGGCACCATGGCGCGACACAAATACTCAGCAGGGGAAACAAGCTGAAATGATTTTTTGTTGTTTACTTAGGCTTTCTATTTATCTTTAAGTCAATTTTGGTAATTTGTATATTACTAGGATATTATAATTCTTCTATACATATTAAATTTTTTGCATAGAATTATCCATGGTATTTATTAATGATTTTTTAAAAATATGTACTGTGTTTTCATTCCTTATATTGTTTAGTTTTATCTCAATCTTGTATTTTATTATTTTGTTCAATCTCACCAGAGATTTTTGGTTTTGTCTCTTTAAAGAGCCACTTTTGATTTTTGTTGACCTTCTCTATTGTTTCTTTGTTTTCTGTTTTATTAATTTTTCTCTTGATTTTATTATTAAGTTTCTTCTATGTTCTTTGAGTTTTCTCTGCTGTCTTTTCCTAGATTCTCAAATTTAACAATTCATTTGTTTTTCATCATCTTTATTTTCTTAATGTAAGTATAAGGCTATAAATTCACCTCTAAATTTCACCGGTATATATTACAAGTTTCGGTTCACAATATGTGGTTCCGTTACTGACATCAGTTCTAATTATCTTGTCATTTCCATCATGGAATAATCTTTAACTTATGAGTTCTTTAGGAGTGCATGCTTCAGTTTCCGAATATGTTGACAGTTTTACTTGATTTTTCAGTTAATTGCTTTTAATAATAGTGACTTAATAATAGAAACTTGTTAGAAAATTCTGTCTTGATTTGTGATCCTTTTCTTAATGTTCCAAGTGTTCTTTAAAAGAGTACATATTATCTATTTTTGTTGGAGACAGACCTCTATATCTCTCATGTCAAATTTTTTATTATGTTGAACAAGTCTTCCATAGATTTTCTAATGATTGTTGACTTGATCTGGCAATTTCTGATAGAGATGTGTTAAAATCTTCCATTCTGGTTTTCTTAAATTTTAATTCTTTTAGTTTTTACTTGGTATGTTTCAGAGTTGTGTGTTAGGTGCACATAAGATTATCCTAGTGGTGTGCATTGTTTTGTAGCATGATGCAGTGTCTTTCTTTATCCCTAGTAACCTTTTTTGATTAAATTCTATTTCATTATTAATATTATAAAAGCTTCCTTTGATTAATATATGCCTTGAATATCATTTCCCAAACTTTTTAACCTTTCACTGGTAACTTTGTATTAGAAATTTTCTGGATATGGTTTGTTATTGTTGTTCATCTGTTTTAATGCAATTTGATGGTCTCTGTCCTTTAATAGGTAGGTTGATTCAATTTCTATCTATTGTGATTACTGCTACATTTGAATTTATTTCTACCATCTGGTTTCTCTTTACCAGCATTTTATTTTTCTTCTCTTTCTTCTTCTCTGCTTTCTGTTGGGCTAATAAACTTTTTAAAATGTTCTCTTTGTTTTTCTCTCCTGTTTCAGAAGCTCTTGACAGTATTATTATTCTTGTAAAATTAACCTTAACCTTATTTTTTCCTAACAATATGCCAAGCTCATCTAGTCTCTGCCAGAACAAGGCAAAAACTTGGGTATACTGACCCATTAAATCGCTGGTGCTACCCTACCTCATTCCATTTACTCATTCAACAAATACTTTTTGGTTTTTTGTTTGTTTCTGAGACAGGGTCTTGCTCCATTGCCCAAGATGGAGAGGCAGTGGTGCAATCATAGCTCACTGCAGCCTCAAACTCCTGGGCTCAAGTTATCCTACATGCACACACCACCATACCAGCTGATTTTTAAAATTATTTTTGTAGAGACAGGGTCTTGCTATGTTGCCCAGGCTGATTAAACTTCTGGCCTCAAGGAATCCTCCCACCTGGGCCGCTCAAAGCACTGGTACCATAAGTGCGAGACGCCTTGCCAGCCAACAAATACTTTTTGAATACTTCCTATATTCAAGGACTATAGGAAGGACATTCACTGCCCCAAGGGTTGAAAGATTTTGCTAGCAGAGAGCAAAGCAAAATCCTGTGTCGTAGGGAGCTTATATTCAATGGGAAATGGACATACTTATGCACATTTCATCTTGTTATTGTCCAGAGCTTCATTTTTTAAAAGATAAAATGTACAAAAAATGTGCTCATGTGCTTTGCTTCTTTGTAGTAATCAATAACTAATTAAATTTACCAATTCCTTTTTTATTTCTGTGTTTGCTGTTGTTTCTTGATTCCATTTGTTTGTCTGGATTCATTGTTCTCCTTGCTTAGTGGCTGTTCTGTGAGGCTCTCTGGGTAGTAAACTCCCTTAATCTTTGTATGTCTACAAAGGTCATCCGTGTGTCCCTACTCTTAGGTTGATAGTAAAGCTGGGTACAATTCCAGGTTAACAGATATTTTTCCAGCACTTTGAAGATTTTACTCCATTAACTTCTAGAATAGACTGTTGCTGATGAGAAGTTGGCTTTCAATCTAAATGTTCCTTGGTAGGCATAACAATAAGTCAGTTTTCTATGATAACTCCAAAGGTTTTTCAATTTTCATAGATGTTTTTCAGTTTCACAGTTATGTCTACATACATATTTAATTTTATTTATTTTTCTCAGTACATACAGAATAGTTTTACTATGAGGGTTTGTGGCTTTATTCACTTCTAGAATATTCTTACCTATAACATCTTCAAATAATGCTTCTTTGGAATTTTCTCTTTTGTACTGTCTTGAATCTTTACTGGTGCGTGCAGTCTCAATCTAGCTGTCATGTGTGTCTGCCTCTTTTTCTTCTCTCCAAGTCTCTTCACTTCTCTGGCCCGCATTCAGGTACATTACATAGGGTTCCCTTTAAGTTACTATAATAGCTATCTCTTTGCCTGTATCTAGTCTAAAATTTGTCCTATCCACTGAGTTTTTAATTATAATTACTATATATTTTTTATTTTCTTGATTTCTAATTGCTTATTTCTCATACACTCCTGCTCTTCATTCATTTGTGCCTGGTTATTGTTTCATCATATTTTGTTGATATTTATAGATTATTTTCCTTTAATGATCTTCAGCATAATTACTTAAAATCCTTTTTATTTTGTTGTATTACTTTAATTTCAAAGAGAGTCAATTTAATTTAATTGATCTTGCTGATACTGATTTTCTACCTTCCTTCCTGAGCATGCAGCTCTGAAAAAACTAGAACTCTAATCAACTGTTGCTGCAGCTTTTTCCAGCTCTTTTTTTCACTGGGGGAAGCCCCACTCCTGCTCTGCTTTTAGGCAGAGACCCTGGCTCCATTTCCCACCTCATACCATTCTTAATCCCTGTGGTTCCCCAGGAATTGCACCCCAGACCAGCTCTGCCTACAATGGCCAAGGGCCCCGCAGGCCAGCATCTGCCCATGTTTGGTGCAGAGCTGGTGCTAATAAGGAGGACTGTCTTCAAAGTGTGAACTATCAGTGCCACCCACATCCAGCCATCTCCCCACTTTGGCAGACATTCAGGATGGTATTTCAACAGCTCCTAGTAGCATTTCATACCAGGTCTTCCCAGCACTCCATCAAAATATACCCTTCCTGTGGATATTCCTCTGTTCAAAAGTTCATTGACTTCCCTAATTCTACCCACATTACAGCTAGGAAATATTATACTTAAGGGAAGGAATAGTCACAAGTGAGATTTTATGTTTGTAATTGTTCTAAGATGGTGGAACCCATTCTGAAGGCCCAACTCCAATATCAATGGGAGAAAGAATTGCTGATGGCTTCAGTGTAGTGCACCACAGATATCTGAGCTTCCATTTTATTTTCTTGTAGAGTTTAATTATATATTTGATTACAGCTACTTAAATATGTCATGGCTGAAGACATTAGCCTTTATCTAAGCCTGGGCGATTAAAAGATTATTCATCAATTACTGTCTTATTTAGACATTTTGGTAAGGATATTCGTTGGTCTTAAACAAGAAGTTTGGTGTATATGAAAGTCATTGCTACCTTCTCAGCAGGTGATAATCTATTTAAATTCCCATGCAGAGGTTTCACTTTCACATATTGCCGGGACCAGGATAGGGTCCCCTTGAGTGCTGAGCCTTAATCAATTCACAAGCTCACAGGAAAACCATCAAAATGTACTTTGTACTGAACAATAGAAATAGGACATGATGGATGGATTTATTTTTTAATTTAAACTAATATTTATTATTAATAATATGTATATATTAATATGTTAAATATTAATATATAAATTACTATTGTCATGCTCATGAGTGCTCTTTAACTCCAACAAATTAATAACACGTGAGCGTGTCACAGGCATCACCCAGCAGTGGGGAGAGGGGAAGGTTTGGATCCACCACAGAGAACCTAAAAGCGTCAGGTTTACTAGCAATAGACAACCTCAGTATTCTTTGCCATCCACATTTTTTCCACTAGAATTTTTAATAAATAAGTACCAAATATATTGAGAGTTTCATCTTCCTTCATTTTTCTTCTTTCGCATACATTAGCCAGAAGCAGGTGGTAGGAAAATTCAAATGTCTGGACCATTTGCAAACTGGGTAATCAATCACTAAATATCTTATTTACCTGTCTTTTTAAAGAATTTGCAAATGGAGATGGAGTCAGTGTTTCTGAAGAACAATAATATAAGGAAATTAGGAGTGTCGTATGTTAAGCTATCATAATCAAAGAATTCTGAAACAGCCAATTGAAACCTAACACACTTCTGCAAATTCCAAGGGGCAAAGGCAGCTGACTTTCATGCTGACTTTAAATATATATCCATAATGTGCAATTTACTGCTACACTCTGCTAAAACTTTTTATTAATGTGCCATTTTTCTTCTGGTACAGGAACTCCACTGTGTCATTCTTAATATTTCTGCTTTACTTTGGGCTGTCAGTAGTAATTTCCTTGTGGTTACAGATGCAAATAGCCTCAGCCTTCCTGGGAGGGTGGCCAAGGCCCTGCCTTATCCGTTTTTCAGGGGAAGAGGCTTCATGCAGACAACGTGGGAAGACGACGACAATGACGATGACGAGAGACTGAGAACTTAGCTAAGGAAGGCAGTTTTGGGGGAAGAGATGACATTAAAGAATGCCTTCAGTGGTAGCTGTCAGGGAGTGTTTGCAACAGGGTGCCCTGCTTAATATTTCCTGCTAAATGACGCCACTGCGTCCTCATGCGGGTGCTGTGGAAATATGGAGCGCAGACTCCAGAGAATTATTTTATTCACACAAATGTAATTATTGAGCACACACCCTCAGCTCCAGACTTACAGAGATGCTTTCCTGAAGGTCCAAGGAACAGGGCAAGAACTGGCATGTGGAGGAAGGAGAGATTATAGCAGGTGATACCAGTATAGTCAGGTCAGTGTAAGTGCAGTGGGTAGGCTTCACTGGGCAGTCACAGAAGGGCTTGAGCAGGAGAGAAACAGTCCTTGCATGTTGCCTGGAGGTCATGGTTGATATTCTGTGGATGAGCCTCATGCTCTGTTACCTGGCCAGGAGAAGAAACACTTTCCACCTGGGCTTCTGTCTTAATGCAGCCCCATCTGCGCCAAATCAATAAAGCCACATCCTACCCCAAGCTAGGACCCCAGGTTTCTCTCATTCCAGTACCCTCACCTATGAAGCCATCTAACCCAGTAGGTTCAAATTCAGACCCCAAAAACTCCAGGGGAAGGGGTGAAGGGTAAGAGCATCCTAGGGCCTTGCTGTTCCAAGTGCATCAGCAATCACCTGGGACCTTGTTAGAAATGCGGAATGTCAGGCCCCACCCTAGACCTCCTGAACCAGAATCTGCACTTGAACAAGATCCCCAGGTGACGTTTGGGAAGCACCGACTTAGGGGCTTTTATATGTGTGGAACCAAAGTGCTAACCTCCCTACCTGCTATAGACTGAATGTCTGTGTCCCCCCAGATGCATGTGTTGAACTCCAATCCCCAGCGTGATGGTATTAGGAGGTGGGGTCTTTGGGAGTTGATTAGGTCAGGAGGGCTGAGCCCTCACAAATAGGACTAGTGGTGTTATAAAAGGGATCCCAGAGAGCCCCTGGCCCCTCCCAGCACGGATACAGGGATATGAGAGCCATCTACAAACTAAGAAGCAGGCCCTCACCAGACACAGAATCTGCTGGTGCCTTGAGCTTGGACTTCCCGGTCTCCAGAACGGTAAGAAACCAATTTCTGTGTGTTCTAAGCCACCTATGCTATGGTCTTGTCATAGCGGCCAACGTGGACTAAGATGCTACCTCCTCCAGCTTGGTACACACCCTACCCAGGTGCCCCTCTCAGGTGTGTATTGCTGTGGGGAGAGAGGGATTTGTGGAGAACCTCCAAGGAGGGGGTGAGTGAAGAATGTGGCTTTCAGGGAGGGGCTGCCTCTGGGGGGGACATGTGCCTCAGGGCAAAGGTGAGGGGGTAGAACAAGCTCTAGAATCCTGGCAGTTGAGAGGGCTGGGGATGCAGGGATCGCTTTTCCTAGTCCCGTCCTCTGGAAGAGGAATTCCTGACCTGCTTAACAGAGACGCTCCCTCCCCCTGGGGATAAGAAAGCTGCTCTTATGTCGTGATACGCAACCCTGGCAGCCTGTGAGACTAACCTGGGAGCTTTAGAAAAATGCAAAGTCTGGTCCCTCCAGCAAAGACTGTCTTTCAAAGGAGCTGGGCTGGGGCCAGAAACCCTGATTATTCAAAGTACCCAAATGATTTTCAGGGGCAGCCAGGACTGCAAACCAGGGATGATAGGAAATGCATAGAAAAAGAAGCAGCTGTTAGAAAATCCTGGGGCTTGTGGGGCTTAGGAAAAACTTCCCCTTTCCCCCGAAAGTTTGCTGAAAGATCAACTCACAATTAAAGCAGATTAATAAGGGAAGGAGATTTATTTACTGTGCACATAGGGAGAATCACAGAGTGATTACTCAATATCCCAGTGAGGTCCATAAATTTTTATACCCTCCTTGTAGAGGGGAGGGAGCGATGAGGAGTACAGGTAATTCTGTTTAGGAGCAATAAATGGTTGCTAGGGAGGACGATTGGATGGGGGAAACAGATTGACTTGTAAAGGATTATCTTTGCAAATTAAATTAACCTGCGAGTTGCAGGTATTATTTTAATGGTTTGGACCAGGTCTGGTTGTATTCTTGATCTCTCCTGCAATATATTGAGATAACAGGGAGGGGAAGGGAAGTCAATTGTCCTGTTCATGGGTCATCTGGTCATGCAGGGAGACAGAAAGTCCCTTCCAAGGGCTGTTGTTCTCTAAGGGTCTTTAATTCAAAATACTGTTTATGTCAAGGAGTCATATTTTGCGGTGAAATTTCCTAAGTTCCTTCAGCCTACTCTGGTTGCTTTCTTTCCACTTCTGGCCTCTTTTCCCTTCTCTCCTGGACTCCCCACATGGCAAAAGCTGGAAATAGGAACAGACAGAGGTGGGGTGGCTCCAAGCACAAAGGCACCTCCAAGAGTTCAGGTCAGCAGCTGTCTACCGAGGCTGCAGGACACGGCTGCAGGTGAGAGGCATTTCTGATGGGAAAACCCTTCACAGCTCCCAAGGAGACCCCAAGGGCTCATCTCTGCCAGTGCTGGGCCCGGGGTTGCTCAGTTTGTAGCCAGGGAGAATTACAGGAACTGCCTAAAGTTCCACTCCCAGACAATTTATTATTTATCTTTTTGTCTTTGACTATTTGTTTTTTAAATTTCCTCTTAAACCCCTTAATCTCCATGTTACATCTTACTTGTCATGGTCCCTGCAGTGATTTCTCATCCTGTAAGTTTCTGTCATTTGCCTGCATGATACAAATTTATTATTTTTATTTTTTTATTTAACCAATATGGATCAAAATTTTCAACTAACCAATGTATCCAAACCCACTTACATGCTCCTATGTGGGGCGAGTGTGTGCCTGCACAGTGACAGGGTGGGTGGAAGGCCAGGCATTGTGCATAAAGTCACTTTCCAGTGGGTATAGGAAGCCAGTTTGTCAGTGTGGCCAGTGTGTAGGGCACTGTCTAGACTCAGTTAACCAGACACAATCTCTATTTAATGAAGGCAAATGTGTGACTCCATAGACTTGGAGAATTCACATTCCCCACACCTCAAATTTCCCGACCAAGGCTATCAAGGCAGCAGCAGTGACCCCACTGTGTTACTCCCATGGAGATTGAAGGCCTCTTTCTTTGCTTTACAAATTCACCACAAAAACATAAATATTCCTGAGAAGTAGACATTAAGTGCCTGTCAGTGACTACCTTTCTGCCTATTAGTTCAGGAGCGATGCCCTCAAGGCGTGAGACCCAGAAGAGGCAACCTGGGGAAGCCCCAAGGCACCGAGAGGGCCCAAAGTATTGAGGGGGTAGGTAGAGAGGAGGGATTTTTTTTTTCCAATTTGGCTTTTTTAGGGCTGGCCCTGGATAAATCCCCATAGTCCTGGCAGAACTTGAGAACGTAGAGAACAAGCGAATGAATGGTCAGAAATAAATGGACAATTGCACACAGGACAGACATGGAGCAGAGTTACAGCTGCTGAAGGCTCCGGCTCACATTCCCACCTCCTCAGTGGCTCTGGCCCCCAGCTTGCGGGTGCAAACACTGTGGCAAGGTTCCCTGGACTGACCTACCTCTTCCACTTCTGGCCTATCCTGAAGGCCTGTGGAGGCTGCACGGGGTGGGACTGAGACCCTGTGCCCACATCGCTTAATTCCCAGGGCTGAGAACCGGGCCTCCGTGTCAGTGAGGCTTAACTGCTTCCAGAAATGCTTCTGCGAAGAGAAGGGGCAAAGGCAGGTCTGAGCTCCAGGACATTATCTTTCAGGCCTCTTGCTACTTACTCAAAACAACAGGAGGAACCTGTTTTCTTAAGAACCAGGGCTGCCTTGCTTTCTTGGGAAGCAGAGCAAGAGGCTGCTGACACGTTCTGGGAACTCAATCTCTAGTTCACTCAGTTCTAGCCACACTGGTCTCCTCACTGCTCCTCCGGCTTTCCAGGGCCTTTGCACTTGCTGTTCCCTCTGCCTGAAATCTTTGCCCCAGATACCTGCCTATCTTGCCTCCCCACCTCCAGCTCTTTGCTCAAATGCTACCTTGTCAGAAAGGTTTTCCCTGCCCGTGGATTTTAATAGTAAAACTCCCTACAGCACTTTCTGTCCTCCTCTCCTGCTTTATTTTTCTCCAGAATATTTAACACCCTCTGACAGTCTACATAGTTTGCTTAATTTTCTGTCCCCACCTTAAATTTTCTTTCTCTCCCTACTAGGATCTAAGTTCATGAAGGCAGAATGTTTCTCTCTTTTGTTCATGGCTATATTTCCAGTGCATAGAATAAGGACTGGCACCCAGCAAATGCTTAGTAAATATTTTTTGAATGAAGAAATAGAACATCAGAACTGGAAAGGACTTTAGAGATAATGCCATTTAGCCTCTGCCAGTCCCTAGCTTACAACAAAGAGAAATGAGCATGTGTGAAGACCATTTCTTTCACTGCAATAATTTTTTTAAATTTCAGAATATTATGTGGGTACAAATGTTTTGGTTACATGTTTTGCTTTTGTATAGTTTGAGTCAATGTTGTAAGCATGCCCATCACCCAGACAGTGTGCATTGTACCTGTTAGGTATGAATTTACCCAACTATTCTTCCTCCCTTCACCTGGTTGATTTCCGTTGAGTTTTACTTCTATATGTGCATATAAGTGTCGATCAATTAGTTCCAGTTTAATAGTGAGTATGTGTAGTGTTTGTTTTTCCATTCCTACAATACTTCATTTAGAAGAGTGGTCTCCAGTTCCATCCAGGTTGTTACAAAAGGTATTAGTTTCCCATTTTTTTTTTTATAACTGAGTAGTACTCCATGGTATACACATACCACATTTTACTAATCCACTCAAGCATTGATGGGTACTTGGGTTGATTCCACATCTTTGCAATTGCAAATTGTGCTGCAATAAACATTCTAGTGCAACAGTCTTTTTTAAAAAATGACTTTTTTCCTTTGGGTAAATGCCCAGTAGTGGGATTGCTGGATCAAATGGTAGATCTACTTTCAGTTCTTTGAGGAATCTCTGTACTGTTTTCCATAGAGGTTGTACTAGTTTGCAGTCCCACCAACAGGGTATAAGTGTTCACTTCTCTCTGCATCCACGCCAGCATCTGTTGTTTTGGGACTTTGTTGATAAAAGCCATTCTCGCTGGAATTGGGTGATATCTCACCGTGGTTTTGATTTGCATTTTCCTGATGATTAGAGATGTTGAGCATTTTTTCATATGTTTATTGGTCATTAGTCTACCTTTTTTTGAAAAGCTTGTGTTCATGTCTTTTGTCCACTTTTTAGTGGGGTTGTTTGATTTTTTTTCTTACTGTTTTGCTTGAGCTCTCTGTAGATTCTAGTTGTTAGCCCTTTATCGGATGTATGGCATGCAAATATTTCCTCCCATTCTGTAGGTTGTCTGTTTGCTCTATTGATTGTTTCTTTGGCTTTGCAGCAGCTTTTTATTATAATTTGATCAGGTCCCATTTATTTATTTTTCTTGTTGCTGTGATTGCCTTTTCTATTCTGCATGAGTAGCTCTGGATCTTCCACCTTGTCCAACTCTGGGAATTAGGACTAGGAATCTGCATCTTTTCCTTTTCTGGTGTTAGTTATGCTCATTAAGGTTTGAGAGCCCTTGTTATTTGCTCCCTGAGAGAACACACAGCAGAAACACACCTGTGAAAAGTTACCTGAAGGAGAGAACCTCAGCCAGTGACTAGATGGAATATTCTTGGGTCAGTTGTGATGGCTGTTACCATGGCAGGACTCTTGAGAACTCCACAGTGGGAGGATCCAGCCCTTTAGTCTGCTCCTCAATCCCTGCATACACAACAGTGTAACCAAGGGATTAACATCAATCCTCCAAGTGCACCGACAGTTTGTGAATACATTTAGTAAGATAAACACATCATCAGGTATCTCTGATTTATTAAAATAAAACAAAGAGAAAAGGACTGGAATGAGTATATGGAAGGTAATGACCAGGGCTGGCGGGGCTGCTGCCTGGCTTTGATGCCTTGCATGTAATGCTCAATACAGTGTTAACATTGACCAGCCTCTGGCATCATTCCCTCTTCACCCCACTGAAATCTGACTTCTGCCCCTCTATTAGACCAACTCTCACCCTGGTCACTGGTGAGAATCTAGCAGATGCTTTTTCTGTTTCATACAACCTCACAGCAACATGTGACTACATGGATCTCTCCCTCCCTGGGCTTCCATGTCACCCCATCCCAGATTCTTCCTGCATGCCAGCCACTTCTTATCATGCTCCTTCCTGGACTTCTCTACACACCCTTTCAATGTTATGCATTGAACCTTTCAAAGTTCTGTCTTTTTTACTACTGGGAAATGGGAAGTTATTATGGATCACCCCAGCTCATTCTCTGGTCAAATACTTTGAGAAGTGTTCTAGGGGGTTTTGTTAACTGAACCTAACAGCTCACCTCTTCAAAATGCATTTGGAAGGTGAGAAGGCAGAAAAAACACCAGGCATCCACAACTCCCTAGAAGTTCCATCACTTCTTTGGGCCTTATAAAGACTCTCTTGTCTAAATTTTCCACTTCTAGGTTCTTAATCAGTCTGGGAGAAAGTCTAAAAAGTCTAGAAATGTGTATTCTGCTTCTCATGAGCAGAATATGGTCAGAGAGGTCATCTTGGAAATAACAGACTCAAGAGGTTCTTTGAACATAGAATTTAAAAACACAGAGGAGAACATTTTCCGAGGGAACTGTTACTGCATTTAGTTTCTTATAGTCAAGATCACTCTTGATGCCTTTTAATGCAGCAGCCTGCCTTGCTCCTGATGGCCAGAGAACAAACAGTAAGCAAGTACTTCGTAAACCATAAGTTTCTACATACATGGAAAGAGGTTTTATGGGCCATTGTTCAGTTTAAAAATATTTCACAGCATTTTATTCATTTAGCCATTATAGATGAGAGGGTAGAAAACAACATTTCAGGTATAAAAAAAAGGGAAAATGATCTTTTAGTGCTGTTTTTCATTTTTGTTTCCCATGTTGATCAAAAAGGCATTTGGCCTATGTACAATGCATGAAGTGGGACCATGAGACATGAGGGACTAAAATATACCGTCTTAAGGACAGTTAGTTAAATTTGAGAATGAATCACTGAGCTCTCCTTGGGTCTTTAATCCACTGTTGACTCCCGTTGACTGTTCCCGGTGCTACCAGCTAGGAGCTCTAAATGGCAAGCTGATTCTGTTATGATCTGTTTCTTCCTTTATGAGAAGTCAAAGTCAATCTATCAGCCTCTAAATCCACTGATCTAATCAAGGGGGCTTGAGACTGACAACCGAGAGAGAGGAATGTATACCCAGCCACAACAGATTAACTGGATGCCATGGAGGCTATCGGGCATGCCACAGTGAAACAGAAAAATAACAGAGGAAGCTCCCAATAACTCTCAGGGGAGGAAGAACTCAGATGTTTCTACACCAATGCACAAAGCCAGGAAGATAGATAAAAATCAACTTTTTGAGACTTTAAAGAAGAAAAGAATTCTCCCTCACAGATGGGCTTGAGAAATTAAATTTACAAAGGAATATAGCAATGGAAGGTTGCATGTTTTCCTCAAACATAAATACTTAATAAAAATGCTACCAAATAAGTATTGGCAAATGGATTCCAAAATGTATATGGAGAGGCAAAAGACCCAGAATAGCCAACTCAATATTGAAGCAAAAGAATAAAGTTGGGGTAATGATACTACCTGACTTCAAGACTTACTATTATATAAGCTATAGTAACTAAGACAGGGTGGTATTAGTAAAAGAATAGACCAGAAATAGACCCATACAAATATAATCAATTGATCTTTGACAAAGGAGCAAAGGCAATGCAACAGAGAAAAGATAGTATTTTCAACAAATGGTGCTGGAACTAGACATCCACACATAAAAGTTAATCTAGACACAGACCTTACACCTTCTACAAAAATTAACTCAAAATGGAACACAGACCTAAATGTAAAATCCAAAACTATTAAAATTCCAGGAAGATAACACAGAAACTCTAGCTGACTTTGGAGATGGTGATGATTTTTTAGATATAACACTAAAGAAAGGTATGATCCATGAAAGAAATAAGTAATAGGTTGGGGTCCATCAAAATTAAAAACTTCTCTCTCAGAAAGGCAATGTCAAGAGAAGGTGACTAGTCACAGAGTAGGGGAAAATACTTGCAAAGGATATATTTGATAAAAGACTTATTCCCAATATACAAAGAACTCTTAAGACTCAATAGTAAGGGCTGGGTGCAGTGGCTCACACCTGTAATCCTAGCACTCTGGGAGGCTGAGGCAGGAGGATCACTGAGCCCAGGAGTTTGAGATTGCAGTGAGCTATGATGATGCCACTGCATTCTACCCAGGGCAACTCTATCTCAAAAACCAACCAACCAAACAAACAAAACAAACAAAAAACTCAACAGTAAGAAAACAACTCAGTTTTTTAAATGGGCAAAAGACTGGAACAAACACCTCACCAAAGAATACATACAGATGGCAAATAAATATGAAAAAATGCTCAACATCATATGTCATTAGGAAATTGCAAATTAGGAAATTGCAAATTAAAACAACGAGATACCACTACACACCTATCACAATGGCCAAAATCCAAACAGCTGACCACACCAGCTGGTGAGAATGTGGAAGAACAGGAACTCTCATTCATTGCTGGTGGAAATGCAAAATGGTACAGCCACTTTGGAGGATACTTTGGCAATTTCTTACAAAACTAAACATACTCTTACCATATGATTCAGTAATCATGTTTCTTGGTATTTACCCAAATGAGCTGAAAACTTATGGCCACACAAAAACCTACACATGGTTGTTTATAGCAGCTTTACTCATAATTGCCAAAATTTGAAAGCAACCAAGATGTCTTTCAGTGGGTGAATGGGTAAACTGTGGTACATCCAGATAATGGAATATTATTCAGTGCTAAAAAGAAATGAACTATCAAAATGTGAAAATACATGGAGGAACCTTAAATGCTTATTAATAAGTAAAAGGAGCTAATCTGAAAAGGCTACATATTGTGTGATTCCAGCTATATGACATACTGGAAAAGGCAAAACTATGGAGACAGTAAAATGATCACTGGTTGCCTGGGATTGGGGATAGAGAGAGATGAACAGGTGGTGCACAGGGTATTTTTTAGGGCAGTGAATCTGTTCTGTGGAATTCAGAGAAAATATAGGTAAATTTAGGTAGAAGTTTGTGGCCAAAGACGATAAGGAAGAATGTTTAAGAGGACTGGGAGGCTTTAATTATTAATAATTAATTCTAAGTACTCAAATGCAAGTGATCTCAAGGAAGAAATAGTAAAGCTCTATTTGTTTAAATCCAGGCATCCAATAAACTCTTGACCTGCCTGGATGCTAATTCTGGAGATGAGGAAACCGAGTCTGAGTGAGTTACAGACTCCGTATGTAGCAGGTGGAGACAGGGCTTAACCACAGTGTGACTCCAAATCCCTCTTGCTATCCAGCCCCGCCCCATGCCCCTCATTTGAAATGGGGGGAACCTGCTGAACCCAGAGAGTGGTGATGGATGGATCTCCACCCAGAATTTCAGGATGAGACTAAACTGAGTGTCCAGGGCCCCGGGGGAAAGGCTACTTCGTAAGATGAGATACTGGAATAGAAACCAAATGACCATTAATAGAGAGGTTAGCATCAGTTTGGTGTGGGCAATGGTGAGAGGATGACACATAAATACAGTACATTTCTGGTTTTTTTCCTATAATGCAATCTGAAAATGACTTCATCATGAGAAGGAAGATATGAATAACCAAGCATCCTAATCACATTTATTCCCAACTAACTCGTGCAGACGTCTATTTCTCAGGGGTTCTCAATTCTGACTGCACATTAGTCACCCACGGAGTTTTTTAAAAGTGCAGGTACCCAGGCTTGCTTCCCCTAATTTCAATATTTTCCTACCTTGCTTACTTGGAAAGGTTAGACTTCCTCCTCTTCCCAACAGGGCTTCACTGACCTGCTTTGCTGGGCCAATGGGGGGTCCAAAATTTTAATAGAACAGTTTGGTGTCTGCAGTCTGGTTGTTGGAGTGTTTGTGTGTGTGTGCATGTGCCCATGCACACACTTGAAGCTGCGTTTTTCTAGTACTTGCACAAAATTAACACATTGTCAAAGGGGAGAAGACTGAAGAGCTGGGCTAAGGCCTGTGAGTTAGGAAATTGGAGGTTTTACCAGTAACCTCTTGAAAAAATTGAAGCTTATCCCACAGTAGAAACTTTCCAGTTTTGATGGAAACCTAAATTGATCTTCAACACAGTATGACATTTAACTTCTTCCTAAGTGTCCTCTTATAACTCAGTGGGGCCTTTGCAGGCTGTCCCTATACCAGGTGGTGTCCTGAAATGCTCGCATCTGTTTTTTATGCTTTGTCTTCTCCATTCTCAATGGGTATTAACTTTTTTGGCCGGTCCTACCAGACACCTTCTACTTTGATGCTTCTCAGCTGTTGTAAACTGGGAAAGCAGTTGCCTAACCATATGACAAATGTGTGTCCCATGAACATGGAAAAGCTCCTAGTAAGAGGTTCTACCTGATGAATAAACTGCAAGCAACTTGGATATCGCAGCGCTGATTTTGTCTGCTAGATCCAGTCCCGATTCTTGTTGGTATGTTCCAGACGCTGAGGCCGCAGCTGAAACCCCCGGATAAAAGAACTTCGATCCGGCATCCAGCGCTGGCTGAGCCACGTCAGGGCTCTGAGGTGTCTTTGTAAAGTTCACTTCAGAATGTTAAGCATGTTCAAAGAATCACTAAGAAGCTTAGCCACATGAAGAGCTTTTTAAAAGTGTATATTAACCTACTACAGAACCCCAGGAAGATGATAAAATAATAAAACTTGACCCAACATTTAAAAATTCCATTTTTAGTTAAGGGAAGAAAAATCCATTTTTTTCTTAAGAAAACAGTTTATTAAAGGGCACGAGGGAATAGTTTTTAGAAAGTATTCTAGAAGCCTTTTTTCCCCTTTCACGTTGCTGATTTCAACAGGAGGAGGTCCATTATTGTTGCAATAGCCTGTTTCAGTGGAGACGGAGGATTGAAGGGCAGGCTGCCCCCAGTGGATTCATGCTGGTCCCTCCCAAACCAGGAGCTCACTCAGGACAGGTACCCGTCCAGGTGTGCAATGTGGCGCAGGTCTACGCCGAAAAGGAAAACACACGTGACAAAGGGGAACACTGACTGAGCGGCACTGCGTACATGCCGAGGACCATGCTACTTATTGCTCATGACAGCCCAGCGTGGTAAGTGCAGTTCTTATCCTCCATTTGAGGTGGAGGGAAGTAACTTGCTCAGGGCCACACGGTGGGAAAGTAACTTTCAGAGATTCTCTATTCTTACATTACAACTGAACAAACCTAAGAGAATGAGATGGATGTGTAAGTTCTGACAGGATGCCGATGTCGTATCGTTCAGTGGAAAGAGAACATTTTTGTAAAACTGGAGTATATTTTAAAACATCATTGGCCTCCTTTTTATTCCTCTAGCACTTGGCTACGCAAAATGTGGTCTGGGTACCAGCAGCAGCAGCCCCTGAGAGCGGTTGGAAATGCAGAATCTCAGGCCCCGCCCCAACCTTCCTGAGTCAGACACTGAACTGAACAACAGCCAGGTGACCTGTGGACTCCCTGAAGCTTGAGAGGAACCGTGCTAATGTGCCTACGGCATGCCCTTCTCAGGGCTTCTGCACTGGCTGTTCCCACTTCTAGAACACGCTTCTCCAGGACTGACATGCCTCACTCTCATTTCTTTTAACTCTGCTTAATGTCGCCTCCTCTAGAGGTCTCCCCTGACTTCCACATGCAAAGCAGTGTCCTCTGTCACCTTTTATGCACTCACCCTGCTTCACCTTTCTTCACGGCAATGATCACTACCTGAAATCACAGACTGGTGTATCATCTGTTCCTCCCGCTCCAGGGCAAGCTCCGTCAGGGCTGGGCCTTTGTGCCTCTGGTACCTCAGACAGTGGCTGGGGTGAAAGTGCTTGATAAATATCTGCACAAGAGACTTTTATATGCAGGATTAGATCTAGTGCAAAGGTCTAACTTAATGGGGGAGATCCCTGGGAAATGGAAAGGGGAAACTGAGCAAAGGGGCCTTTGGTAGTTTGTGCAATGTTCATCCTTCACCCTTATGTAGTTTTTGCAATTTTTCAGAGGAATATGTACTGTTTTTATAATTTATTAAACACTTTTCAAGTAATTTAACAAACCATCTCAAGATATGCCACAAAAACAAAACAGATTGCATCCCTTCTAAAAGGTGTTAGGCTTTATTAATTTATCTGATTACATTTTAATAAGAAACCATTTCCCTTTAAGGGCCTGTTTGTTCTCCCCCAAAATGCCATTATATTAAGAATTTTACTTTTGAAACACAGACGTTACAACTCCACAAGTGGACTGCGCATTGTCCCAGCAGCAGGCCCGGCCCATGAAGGCCTGCCTGGTTCCTGGAGCGGCACAGACCCTCATACTCAGAGTCTGCCACAGTTGGCAGAGAGATCGGGCAGATTCAAATCAGAGTCCACAAAAGAAAACCATCTTTACTTGATGAATCATTTATTTGGACAAGACAGAAACATCTCCACACTGTTTTCCTTTATACATAAAGTGGAACATTTCAAATATATTAGTTTTTCTCTTTTTCAACAGAATTCATTTCAGTCTGGTTTCAGGGACTGCTTCTCATTTTAGGATTCACGTTTTAATAACACATATGCACCCATTACAGCCAAAAGAGCATACTGTAAAGAGAACACAATGGAAAATTACTGTGAGGCCTACAAATAAATTGGTCTATAAATGTATTCAGATGAAGTCTGTTCAACACTGAGCTGAGAACAGAATCAAGAGATGACCTCTTCCCCCATGGCTTGTTCTCTAAATTAGCTGTTCAACGCCACATATGGTTAAAAATCCAAAAATACAACAATGGACTAAGGATCAAACACCTGACAAACACAGCTAATGATGTGCTTATTCCTGAGTAGGTTTCCTATTGTTTTGCAAGTGATTTAAAAAAATATATAGATACCATTTTTGTTGAAGTTGAGAGATTACTGAGTTTCTTATACTACTTTTCTACATGTTTGAAACTTTCCATAATAAAAAGTAACAACTATATAAATGCCATTTTAGAATACATTATAAACACAAAAGGTGAAAGCAGCCACTTTAAATAATTAATTTAAATGCTGATAAGTTAAACAATTATGTTAATTTGTAGTTAACTACAAATATTCTTCAGAAAAATTAATGGTAAAACATTTTAAGAAGATTGCATCTTTACAACTGCACAAGTAAAAGCTTCAATATTTAAAAAAATAAATACAGACACACATATAAATTCCTACCTTGAATTTTGGATAGTCATTCATTATTATGGTGACCATACCAACATATGGTAAAAACCTAAATTGTGGGAGTAAAAAGAAAGAAATATAAAAATTGTTTACAGTGATGGCACATTTTAAAACACTATAAATCAACCTTAGGAAACAGATCTTACATGGGAATACCACTGACGGCCTGTGAGGACAACATTCACCCCCATCTCTAACAGCTTTATTAGCAAAGAGCACCAGAGCTAACAGGACAATTTTTTAAGCACGCACATGATTTGAGATAGTGGTGCTACTTGTCTTCACTTGCTGCAATTAAAATAATTAGTTGATCTACTGAACAAACAGAATAGGCAACTTTCACAAATCTAGTTCTTATTTTTTTAGAAGTAAGAATCAGCCTATATAAAAACTGCTATTAGATAAAGCTTTTAAAGCACGTGAATAATTAGTTTGTATAAAGAGTCATCACTTTCATCTTACAGTGCTTTTCAGATGTAACCAACCAGTTTTTTGGCAATGAATACAAATGTGAATACCATAACTTATACTCAAATATGGTTATGATCCCAGAGAGAGAAGGTTCAGTGCATAAACCAGCCAATGATTATGCTGACAAAAGTAATAGCAGTGTGTAATCAGATTGACCCAAGTCTCAATCATCTCTGCTAATGGGAAGCAAGGTAACACACCCATAGTACCCTCTAGTTTTATATAAATCTGTAGCTCTAACCTCTCTCTTATCCAAAGTTTTTCACCTGTGTCTAGAAAGAATTAACTAGCTTAGAAGTCTCCTGGTCTCCCTGCAGATATCTAAGTGGAAATGTAATGCAGAAAAATGGTTTAAGGGGTAGAAAGAGGCTTTAAGCCACAATCTAATAAATAAAGCTAAATCTTAGAAAATGGTAGGCAGTTTCTCCAGCCTTAAGTAGGTGGTGAGATTTAGATGAGATAAAACATTTCTAATAATTGTTAAACATAAAATGGGTCAACAAGAGAGGAAAAGAATCTCCTTTTCTGTTTTTTTTAACAAGAGGATACATTCTCTACTGTGTGGATTAGAAGCAGAACTTATTACTGGAACAATTATACAAAGATGAATATTAAAAGATTTATCACAGAACTGTTTTCAGTCATGAAAAATAGGAAATAACCTAAATGTCCATCCAAAGAGGATTGGTTAAATAAGCTATGATTCTCAATAGAATAGCATGGAGCCATTTAAAAAGATATAAATGTAGATTTGATACCAAAAAGCTATTTCCAACTTCCTGTTGAGTGGAAAAAAATCAAATTCTTCTAGGTAAAATTATGTCTCATGTATGCATTCACACACATCTGTAAAGGCACAGATAGTATCTAGAGCATTTATTGAAATGTGAAATAGTGGTTATCTCTGGGAGGATTTCTTGTAATTGTTATTTAAAATCCACAGATGACTAATCTCTAGGTGAGAATTTATTTTTAAATAGAATTAAACACATGACAGAGATAAGTGGATTTAGTTTTAGATTTTAGAACTTTAGGAAGGTCTATGTTTTATTTATCTTCACAGTATAAACTAGAACTGCTTAGATCTCTCCTGACATATCTGTAATGAATGATTCTATGAATATTATCCTATAAATTTAGTTTCTTTGTTTCTGAATGGTTTTCTGGTTTCTGAACCTTCTACATAACTTAAAAGTGAATTCTCACCCTCTTGCTCTTCCCACCACGTCTTTCTTTTCAAGCCAGTTTTGGCCTTCTTTGTATAAGCCTCTGTCATCAACTTCATTATTATCTCCTTTGGTCAGAAATTTGATGTCTCCATTATCTCTGGAAGGCAAAATAGTGTCCTCTCAAAAATTATTTTCAGCACAGCAACATTAAAACAAATATTAGTTTACCCAAGACTTTACCATCAGACCATTTAGAAAAGCAGTCAAAGATAACTTGACCTTCCTTTGGTCTAAGATGATTGTTTACAGACAACCATTCAGCTGAAGCACAAATCTAATGACAATTTTATAGACTTAAATTCTAAAACACTCAAGTGACCTTGACAACCAAAGAGCATGGCCAAGCACAAGGGCAATGATTCACTTTCAACACAGCACACAGTAAAAAATGAATGAAGAAAAAGCTAGTCCCTAACTTATGTTTTAATCTGAAAATAAGAGTATTAGTGTCATTCATCAGTGAGCAAAATCATGTGAATAACCACTGTATAATCCTTTCAAGCCCACATTCAGAATACCCCAAAATGTTGCTGACAATGAGCTTTTCCAGGTTGACTCCAGTCGTTCACCTCAAGTCAGAACAGGTCAGAAGTCAGGACATGAGGCTGGTTTAACAAGCTGTGTTGGACTTGAACTGTTTTCTTTCTTTCTTAGTCCTCATGGACCAATTTGTTAACATGGATTATATTCCTCTTCACTCTAGACATAAACTTGGTCCCAGATCACAGATTTGAGCACAGCGTAATTTAAATGCAAGTGTGCTCTTAGCTGTCCTCAAACTAATTTTCCTTGCCAAATGCACAACGTGTTTAATACAGTATTTCCTTCACCACTGAGCATAGTGGTATAAAGTCCAGTTTGCAAGGAAACAAGAATCACAAATGGCATAAAACCAGCGTGTTAAAGAGACATGTGGGATTAATTTTAAGAATTCTAAACGGGTGCTCACATAGCCTTGACACTAGAAACATAATATTGTAGCATTATGGAGCTGTAAAAAGGGTCATCTTTCAATAAGATGAATGAAAAAATGCACTATTAAAATGAGATAAAATACTAAAAGCCCAAGCTGATTTGCAGTCATGGTTATAAAGGAAATCAAGAGGATAAAAATCTTGGCAGACTCTCACAATTCATGCAAATCACAGCAAAAAAATCATTATTTCCTCAGCTTTGAACAATTTATCTTTTTTTTTTTTTTTTTTTTTGAGACAGAGTCTCACTCTCTTGCCTGGGCTAGAGTGCCATGGCATCAGCCTAGCTCACAGCAACCTCAAACTCCTGGGCTCAAGTGATCCTCCTGCCTCAGCCTCCTGGGTAGCTGGGACTACAGGCACACGCCACCATGCCCAACTAATTTTTTCTATTTTTAGTTGTTTGGTTAATTTCTTTCTCTTTTTAGTAGACACGAGGTCTCGCTCTTGCTCAGGCTGGTCTCAAACTCCTGACCTCAAGCGATCCTCCCACCTCGGCCTCCCAGAGTGCTAGGATTACAGGCATGAGCCACCGCACCTGGCCACAATTTATCATCTTTAGAAATTATTTTTAAATCAGGTGACAGTACTGTCACATTATGACCAAGCATGCTTCTTCCTCAGTAAGTAGACATCAAGTAACCACAGTACCAATGTACCAACACAAACTGAAACTGGATTCTCTAATGTTACAGTGATATGGAGTGAATATTTTAAGTATCAGTATCTTTGGGGAACACTTTTGGGGAAACACTGAATGCGATGGGAACCTAATACCAGACGTGTACAAATTGTTACCTGTCACATATGCATACATGCCACACACAGGGTGAGAAATGCTCCATTATTTAAAAACATACATATGTATACTTCTAAATTGAATTCTGTAACTCATACAGGTAAAAATCTACACTAAGCTGCATAAAGGTAAATGAATAACCAAGTATATGAAATGTAACATTTTTGCTAATCTCGTGAAGTACTCTCTTATGGGAACTTTCTATATTTGAGCTAGAAATAAATGTTTCTGGTTCCAAAAAAGGAGTCTTAATAAGTAAGTCACCGTTGGCATTTAAGGGAAAAGCAAGGCTGTCAGGGGGCAGGCGGAGAGGAGAATTAATGCAGGATATTCAATGACCAAAGCATAAGATGAGCTGGGGGAAGGAATTTTTATCCACCAGCACGAACATTACTGCTGAGAATGCCACTTTGATCAAAGTGACACACAGAAACAGTTAGCTTTTCTGCATTTCAGAAAATAATTTTCATGTCAATATAATCCTTTGTTATTATAATATGATTTTTCTTTGAGCTCCATCAAATAACTAACATGTTATAATATATTCCACCTTACATTTATGTAGCAATTTAAGTTTTTAAAGTGCTTTAGTAAACATTTGTTCATTTAATTCTCGTAATCATCCTGTGAGTTGTGGGTAAAATATTACCACTCCTGTCCTACAGAATGAGTCAAGCAGCTGGTCCAAAGACACCCAGTTAGCAAATGGCAGAACTAGGAACATAATCCAGTGTGTTTAATACTTTCTAACTAACCATTAAAACTATCTACCAAAAATTCACAACCCTCCCCCCAAAAACAAACAAACAAACAAACAAAAAGAAGTAAAGCTTCTTTACTTTTCATGAACTTTGATTACTCTGTGAACTATTGGAATGTCTCGTCCTTCAACTTTAAAAACAACTATTTCACCAGCTCTAATGGGGTCTTCCCGGAAATTTGTGAGGAACAGAAGGTCTCCCCTGTGAAACGCCGGCTCCATACTGCCACTAGAAAGAAGCACAAAGTCAACATCAGCGTTACCCTGTGTCCAAAAGGTGACAAGAATAAACATAGCAGTTAGAGCTGAAAATCTAATCAATAACAAAGTCAGTCTTCAGAGCTATAAAACAAGCTGAGTGGTTTCCTTCTGACCACCCAAGGTAATAACAATATGGGAGAAAGGAAATGATTTCTACTCAGAATTAAGTATGGAACAGGCACCAGCAGGCCCCTCTGCAGTTAGTATTAGGTAGAAAAATAACCAAGAATAATGTGGACTCTGAAGTAAACGCTGCCAATCTTTAGCTTTAAAAAAAGTTCTCCTCCTACAAATACATTACTATTTTCATTGAGAACTTCAGACTCTTACAGCTGGTTAATACTCTAGGGCGATTCTTTTGTTTTATAGCATATCCCCAGCAGTTAGGATACTCCAGTATTTGTTCAAGGAATGAGAAACAAACAAGTGAATATACTTAGGGAGGATGACCTGTCCCAAAGCCAAGCAGAGGGTTGGGACAAAATTTGAACCCAGGTCTTTTACACCTACTGCAGCAGCCTCCTTTCTATCGCATTCTATGAAACGCCGATTCTAACGAATATTGACTGATTTTGATGTGGAGGTCAATAAATAATCCCACATGATAGCAATTTAAACCCATGCCAAAAATCTTTGGTGGATTCAAAGGAAATCGTAATCTACTGGAAGCTGAAATTTAATAAATAGAATTCATTGTATAATTCTCATGCTCTGCTTTAATGTAGGAGAAAATAATAAGTCCTAGGAATACGGCTCTATGGGGGCTGTGCACCAGGATGAGTAATGGTAACAGTAATGAGTAACAGAAAGAAAGGGAGAGAAAGAACCAGGCTACTGAACATGCAGAGCTTTAAAGGAAACCGTGGCCCTCCTTCCCCTCCAGCCTTGGCACGCCTCAAACATCTCAGCAGACGCTCAAGTTTAAGTCAGCAGATGCTTACTGCAGCCTGTCACTAAGTGCCTACCGATAGGTTTATATTTAAGGGAAACCAGTGTCACTAACTCTGGTAATGGATCCAGGATTCAAAAATAAGAGATCTGAATAGAAAGGAAGAAAGTGCTAGAAATAGAACTAAGAGGGAAAGAGAGAAAACATCTGAGTAAAAACAAATTTGGGGTTTTTCTGTCCCCTGACATAGAATTTTATTTTGTCATCTTCTGAAACTAAAACGTATTTGCTTCAGGGTTTTGTTTTCTTTTAAAGATAAAAGCTAAAATGCTTAAAATAATTACTTCTGCATCTATGGCTTCATCTTTACTCCTCCAATAAAATTCCTAAAGACACACAACGGGAAAATGTTGATAGAAAACTGTCTCAGTCGGCAGTAACAGTTAAGGGACCGCAGTGAGGACCAGACTCTCTGCACAGGCCACAGAGGCGAGAAGAGGCTGCTGGAGTTTGGCATCAAGGGTCATGATCACACCCCATCAGGAAAACAGTTCTTTTCAGTGTTTCTAATATCAACTTCCAGTTGCTTTCCTCATGGGCCAAGGGTTCCCCCGAGGCCAAACATCCCTCAGGGATGTAAATGGTCTATGCTGACAAACCAAATTGCTTTAGCACTAAAAAGGATGCTTTTTAAAAAAGCCCCTAAAGTGCAGCAATTTCACAATAACTTCTGTGTCAAGTGTGCCTGTGTGATTTGGGAAGGGGAGCCAGCACATCTCAGATCTAGTGCTGGCTCTGCCAACAGTAATCAAGAGATGCTTGTGACTTGGCCTCGCTGGGCCTCAGGTTCCTTATCTGTTAAGTGAGAGAGCCCATCTAAATTTGGTTTTAAATGCCTTCTTCTTTCTTAAAAGCCTTAAAATCCTTCCTTCAAGTGAGATCTTGCCAGGAAGCATAACCATATAAAATACACAAAAATGGAGCTGTCATCACTGAAGCAAAGCTGAGGCATCTAGAATCCATGGACGTCATTCCCTTCTCCCTCCTAATCTATCCAGCCGGACCCCAGGGGACTCCCGAAGCACAGAGTGAACACCAGTGAATCAGAGGTCCCCTCAGCTCTGCTTGTGAGCTATGCTATCCTCGGGCTTCTAAATTCATGAAAACTCTAGAAGTATGCCCCTTGGCCAGTCACACAAGGGCACCCTAGTGAAGTGGGGATCGTGGCTGTGTTCCTGTAACATGGTGGCATGGCCAGCAGAGGGAAAGGGCAATGGTTTGGCAGCCAAGTGCCCTGTGTCTGGCCTCAGCTCCTGTACTGGCCGGCTGTAGCTCTGCGCAAGTTACTGCTACAGCCCACCGCCCCACCTGCAAAACAAAGTGACACTGTCCCCACCAACAGTCAGATTCAGTGATCTAAGGCACACAGGACAGAGAGCATCTTGAAGCACCTACTGGCTCCCAAACCTGGTCATGTGATTTCAAATTGACTGTTAAGTGTTTCTACTTGGGTGACTTTATGGCTGCATGAAGTTAACTCTAGTATTAACTTTTCTAATATAAACATGCTGTACTTATTATAAGCAGAATAGTCTCAAGAAGACAGTAGCCGTTTACACCAGTATGATTAGTGATGAAGCTTGAAAAAATACTGTGCACGCTGCTAGGTGCTGGGAATACACACTCCCTGCCTATCTGGTACAAAGAAAACCAATAAACATGTTTAAATTAGTTATGGTTAAATCAATTTGGTCACAAATAATGCATTAATGCCATATTATTAAATTGTCATTTAAGTGGATGAAATGCACTAGCATCAACATGACTACAGCTCTAAAATGTCTATTAAAAAAGATAAGATTTTTCAAGAACAGACAAAAAAATTAGACCTTCTCATAACAGATATCAGTAAAGAAGACTCTAATAGTTTATCCAATTAAAATTTTGAATGTTGGCTCTCACTCTGGCGACCCTGCTCCTCCGGCCAGGGCAGCCGCGTGAAGGAGGATGCGGGCGGCCCCTGGGACCCACCTCAGCACCACCACGATCGGGCTCTCGCTGCCAGTGAGCACAATCAGGCCTTTCCAAATCATGAGTGCAGAAGACACGATCATGGCAAAGTTTAACACCTGGTAATAGAGCTGGAACGAAAAAGGCAAACCACAGTGAAAAACAATGGCAAAATATTCACAACCCCAACCAGGAGATGCACTTATAAAATTTTCAAAAATACGTGATTTTAGGACATGAAACTAATTCATACAGGGTACAAAATTATGTGGTAGTTCAACTTTTGTCCATGGAAAGAGCCTTGTAAATATCGTCTCTCCTTAAGTGAGAGAAAGTGGAGGAAAAAACAGCAATCTGGGGGACCTGCCTTGCTACAGCCCCAGGGAGGCTCTACTTACCTGTCCGGGATGTCCCAGCACCTTAAAACTGAACGGGCTCTGCCACTCTAGTTCTACCAGCAGAGCCTGCTGCTGTGGGCTAGTCATGGGCACAGTCCAGAGTAGAGCGAGAGGGTCTAACCTTGATCCACACAATGTAGATTCATCTAGAACTCCCTTTAGCCCTATAGCCAAAGACAGCCTCAATGGAAGCTTCAGGGTACCAGAGTACTTAGCAACGAGGCCATTCTGCATCTGAAAATTACATTTTAAAAGTGAACAAAAACTTTAAACACCCGGATGTTTAAATTTTCCATAAGTGTTTTAAAAGGTGAACAACATATATTTGGTTAAGAGCACAGGCAGGAGGGTCACACAGGCGGTTACATGGTCAATCGCTGGTTACGTTAGCTCTGAGGAAGAGGTTTAAGCTGATCCACTCCACCTCTGGCCCTGTGTGAAGACCCACAGGGCTTCCCTCGCTCCCTCCTGCATGGCACGTGCTGAAGCACCGGCTCTTCCTTGCTCACAGCTGCCTGCCACACCTGCCAACCCCTGGGGACCAAAGGCGAAAGCAACTTCTGCCCACGTCCCAACACGCTGTTGGTGGGGAGCTGAACTGTCAGCCCCAACGTCTGCCATCCTCCCAGAGGCTACAGTGGTCAGTGGTTAGTATCCAATACTACGCAAACTCCAGGGAGGCGCTGCATTTTGGTACCTGCCTCAATCTTCTCACAACCCCTGCGGTTGTCCAGGTGATTTGAAGAGCCACCTACATGGCCCATGCAACACTCTGCTGTCTCAATTCCTGGACCTCCACACCTCCAGCGACCTTCTTCCTCCACCTGGACCATGTGCTCTCAGCAACACACTCTGGAACTGAAACGGCTCTATACCCACATCTCTAGTTCAATGACCCCCCCCCACCTGGCTGCACGTGCCTGTTCTTCTGGCATCTGTGCTCACTTACAAATCAGGACCTCCGCCCCTCACTTCTGCTACATAAAGTCACTCACAGGCGGGGATCCACATCCTTCACCCGGCCTGGCAGCTCTTACTCCAGAGACCACCTGTTTACCTCTTCAGGGAATAAACTTCCAGACCCCTGCCTGGGAGGAGAAGACCTGTGAGTGGAAGAGGCAGGAGAGCAGGGATCTAATTTATCTTAGCCCTCCCTCCCCTTCACCTCCAGTTCTGGAGACACCCAGTACTGCTGATTCTTGAGTCTTTGAGGATTCTGCAGCACAAACAGTGAAGAGTTGTTCCTCGGCGTCCCCCACTGCCACTTGGATTTTGGCTTTCTCAGGCTCATGTTATGCCAGTCACCATTCTCCCATCTGTTTTCTGGCTCCTAGTATTTGGCAGATCTTGTTTCCTCTCTGGACTTATCTTGCAGTAAATGATGACTTTTAAAATCTCCTTACTATAGTTTTAGTGTTTCAGAGGAAGTGACATCAGACAGGTTAGATCCCATCTTAGCTACCTAGCAGCTCACCCTACCAGTTTTCCAGAACATCCTTGTGAAATGAGTTTGGAGCTAGGACCCAGATCATGTGGCTCTGCACAAAGTCATTTTCCTTAAACATCCAAATTTACTTTTAACCGAGACAGAATGTAGGGGTGTGGACTCCTTTAGAGTATTGAATACAGTTTAAAATGCAGTTTTAAACAGTTTAAAATACACAGGCCTGGAGAAGTGGGGCTGAAGATACTCAGGAAGTCCAAACAGGGACATGCCCGGGTGGCTCTGTAGGGTGTACAGACCGTTCTTTCCAGCAGCGGTTCTCAAACATCAGCATGCACCAGAATCAGCTGGTGATGCCTGAGAACTGCATTTCAGACACGTTCCTAGGTGACACTGAAGCTGCTGGTGTGGGGGACACAGTTTGAGAGCCTGCTCTGCACCACTGGTTCTCAACTGTGGCTGCGCATTAGAATCATCGGCATATCAGGCGTCATATGTGTGGTCTGTCATTGACCAAAACGTCATTATGTGATGCACGACTGTACTTGTTTTCAAATGCCCATCTCGTCATATCTATGTCCTGCTTAAAGACCTTTGATTGCGTCCCACTACTCCAAGGATAAAACCTACCATGGCCTCTAAAGCCCTGATATATCCCCCAACCCCAGCATCAGCTGGTGAAACTCACTACACCCGAGTTGCACTGGTGGTATCTGTCAGCACTTCAAACAGCACATGCTACTTCCCACACCAGGGCCTTCACCTGGTTGTTCCCTCTGTCCAGAAAGCTCCCTCCCTGGACCCATTAATATACCAAACACTCACTCACCTTTAAATCCAACTTTAAATGTCAGTGCCCAAGGGAAGGCTGCCCTGGCCAAACTTCTGTATAGAGGGCCAGACAGTAAATATTTTAGGTTTACAGGATATATAGTTTCTGTTGAAACCACTCAGCTCTGCCAGTGTAACAGGAAAGCAGCCATAGACAATATGTGAAAGAATAAGCACGGCTTTGTTCCAATAAAACTTTATTTATAAAAACAGGTGGTGCACTGGAGTTTGCCAACCTCTACTGTAGGCCAGCCTAGGTCTTCCTGTTCTGTTGCATATTCTCACTGCATCCTATACTACTTTAAAGCATCCATCACCATCATAATTATGCATATAATTATTTAATGTGTTTTTCATACTAGACTGTAAGTTCCACAAAAGAGATCATTTCAGCCTTGCGTATAGCTATGTCCCCAATATTCAACACAGGTCTGGCAAAAAGTACTCAATTTGTTGAATAAATACTGATGAAATAAACACCTTTAATATATGATAAATGCAAACAAACCAGCAGTAAGAAAAACCCTAAAATACCAACCAAAAAAGGTAAAAGCTTAAAACTAATTTTCCAAAGAGAAAAAACAAGTGGCAAATAAACATTTAAAATGTTCAAACCAATAATCCTGCCTCTACCCTCCCCGTCATCCTTTCCCTTTCTTTCTTTTTTTTTTTTAATGCTAATACTCAGTGCTGGCAAGAGTATACTATGGTGGGGATGCATGTTGATATAACCATTCTGAAAGCAATTTGGCATTATTTCAAGAGGTTACTCTTGGCCCAGTAATCCTACTTCTAGAAATTCAGTCTAAAATAAAGGCAGACAGGGAATTATCGCCCAAAGATATTTATTACAGTCTTAATTCTAATAATGTGGAGAAGGACATAAATGAGCAACAGTAGAAGAATGACTGGGTAGAAAATGGCAGATTACTCTGCTATTTAAAACAATGCATAAGAACTTTAATGATATGACCAAACACTTAAAATATGTTGAGTGAAAAATCTAAGCTGCAGTAGGATCTCAACAAACTATAAAACAGGTTATAAAACAAACACAAGGAGATGCCCCAAGACACGGAGAGGCTATCTTAGGATGGTAGAATTATGACAGTTATTGAATTTTCTTCTTTAAATTATTCTCTGTTCTGTAAAATTCCTATGACGAACAAGGACTGATTCCAAATTCTAGGAGGGAAAACTGTTTAAAGGAACTGCAATTTGACAGAGTATTATATAGCCATTAAAATAATTTTGAAGAGTCTAACAAAACATGGAAACATATTCTGGTATGATGTAAGGTAGGAAAAGCACAGCTTAAAGCTGTCTCTTGCTAATATTATAACCATGTGAAATACATAATTTGAGGCAATTATGAAGGATACAACGGAAAGTGAGGAGATAAAAAGTGAATCAAAATAACTGTTAGGGTATTTTGGTGCAGTAAATGAAAAAAGGAAAATAAATATAATTCAATATTAAAGTTACACACCATTTTTTGACTACTTGACTACTGTGTCAACAGCAAATTATGAAACTATCATTATATTCCCAGGAGAGCAAAAAGGGAAACTGGAGTAGTAAGCAGACGTTGTTAAAGTGTTGGGCTATAAACTGTTAAATGGTTGCTTCTAAAGTAAAATCAGCTTTGCAAGTCACATCAGTCTAAAGCGGAAGTTGTTCACTGGAGTTACATGCAAAAACTTCTCCACCTGTTCCGCCTGACTTAAAAGATTTGATAAACAACCCTTGTTTCAATATGAATTACAGATCTGATTTGGAAAGCCCCAAACCATGATTTTAAACAAAAATTGCTGTTTTAGAAAAGTTTTCAAACCATCAGACTCCACCCTGATAAAAGCAAATTATAAAACCTTGCCATTTACCTAATGAAGACCTCATGCTAAGAATATATTTTCTTATGCTTGATTTTCTATGCTTGAAAAATTCATCGTGGGAAAGTAAAATTAATTCCTCTAAAACAATTCCTTTGATCCAGACATCTATCTGCTAATAAAATAGCCAAATATATATATAAAAAAAACCTAACAATCATACAAACTGAGAAATCACAGAGCATACATACACTTCCAACACCTTACCTTTAAGGCATCTACTGAATCTGAGTTGAGGTTTAAAATCCTGGAATCTAGAAACAATTTTTATTGAACTACTGACAAACTGAATGGGATCTAAAAAACAGACTACCATGTTTCACTGGTACCATTTGTTGCTGGTCATCTTTGCCTACCAACTTTGTATGCTTTGCACTTAATAGCTGCAAAAGAGTTTAGAAGTAAGCCCATATTCAGTCATTGTCAATGAAGGAGGAAATAGCCAATGTCTAAGAGTTTTAAGCAAACATTTCAACCCAGATATTCTGGCTGACAAAGCAGCAGCAATACCAGTGGCTGTATTTCTTCCTCTCTTCCTCACTGTGGAAACAAAGAGCCCTTGTCTTGCATGTGGCTTCTGACTTAATTAATAGTAAGCAGGAGCAACAGAGAAAGGAAGTCCTGCTTCCAAGACCGGTGGAGCATGCAGGCCTGAGAAGGTGCCATAGGATGCTATTTTGGAGGGAAGAAGAAAAACAAGCAAAAGGACAAAGCTCAAAAAAGAAAAAGTAATAGGGTGCAATAGACGTGAGCTTCTGAATTTCAATTAGAAGACTAGCAAAACAGGCAATAAAACCAGCTACTGGTTTTATTGTCTACCAAGCTGGTTTTATTGCCTGCCAGCCTCATCACTGACAATAGAAACACACAGATCTTTTAAAGGGCAAACTGGTATAGGGATTGATACATTCATCAGAAGGCCTTCTCTGATAGTTTGCTCATTGTAATCATCAGTAATCAGTACCAGTTTTAAAGACATTTTAAAAACCAACTAATTATAAGTCTCAATTTTTAAGTAAAGCTCTATCTCCTAGAAGATTTTCTTGTGAACAACATCAATGCTCAGCTCTTGGTTTTTCAAGCTAGCAATATTTTCTATTGCAACTCATCTTAATCACAGACACTCACAGGAGTTCGTCAATTATGCACATCTAGACACAACCAGATCCTAAACATAGTTCATCAAATCCAAGTCACCAAACTATCCCATACTCCTGAACTAGTCTGAAGTGCTACTTGGAGACACACACACACACACACACCCCACAACCACGCATGCAAAGGAGTAAGTTGTGCCCTGCCATGGCCACCACCCTACATCTCAATATAATGGAACAAATGAAACTGGATGCCATTAAAATCATGAGAATTAAAACTGCCTGATAGGAAGGTCAGATTTTTCATAGTACAATTTATTAGCATAGTAATAGTAGTATTAATATTCATCATGATACTTAGGTTCTATAGGTCTTAGGTTCTATAACTCTACCTAGAAGCTTAAGCAATCACATTTTTCCTGACTGAGAGGGCTGCTTTTCCAGTCCCTACTCACTCATGCTTTACATTGAGGAGATAAAGACCCAAAGACAGTGATGATGGCCAATAACTGGCCAAGGAGAGAGCAAGAGGGAAGTTTTCCTCTGAGGTCCTCCCAGAGAGGAGTGAGAAATCTACCTCAGCTGCCCAAAGACCCTAACTGCCTCCTATATTCATGGTGCAGCCAAAATGATGGAATCTGAGAAAGAAGTTAGCTAAGACTTCTGGAATCCCTTTTGGAACACTGGTTCAGTCCACGCTGATTGAACATACTTGTGAGCTCTCTAGGTGCAAGGAACATTACTTAGTCCCGACGAATGGTTAAGGGAAATCTGCTTTGGGAAGCATCGCTGGACAGCTCCCATTGTCAGAAAGTTCCCTTTCGCCTGCCTTTCTGCCACTTCCACCCGCGGACAGTCAGGCCTCTGGAGTCTCACAGAGATATCTGTTCCCTCTTCACCCGGTGGCCCTTCAAATACGTGCAGACAGCTGTCACTCACGCTCGAGTCATCTCTCCCACAAATCGGCTGTGGTTTTCTCAACCACATTTGACATCCAATGCTCAGGGTTTCTTCTGTTCTCTTCTCTTCCTGGCCACCCTCCCCTACTTGTGATCTTGTCAGTGCAAGAGAGCGCGCACTCACGTGGGTCTGGGAGGATTTGAACCCAGGGCCTCTAAGAGCCCAGCGCGGGAGCCTCGGGTCGCTACCGGGCCGCAGTCACCAGGAGCTGCCCTTGCCAGAGCCCTACCCGGGAAGCCCCGACTCCCCACAAGCACAGCCGATGCCGGCCCCCGGGAGCGCTCCCCACCGGTCTCGGTTACCTGGCGCTTGTTCATCTTCCTCAGATCCCCGAAGATGTCCAAGCCAGACGCTGGGAGATGCGTCCCCACGGCGCCCGCGCGTACCATGGCGGGGTCTCTGGGGACCCAGGTGGCCCGCCGGCTCCGGGTGTTACAGACAGCTGCGGAGCACCGGCCGGGGCCCCGCCCACCAGCCCCGCGTCCTTGCGAGCCACGTGACCGTGATTCGCTTGAGCTTCTGGGAATCGTAGTCCCGCGAGTCTTGGCCACCAGTCAGCCAGGGAGGAGCCTGGGGAAAGAAAACTACCACTCCCAGAATGCCGCGGGCCGAGAGCCTCGGCCAGTGAAGACCCAGGGCTCTCAGGGAGAGCAGCGACCGGGCTCAGGGTCCTCATCCGACCCTTCGGAGTGAACTTGGGGCTGCGGGTGATCCTGCATGTCTCGGGGACAACTTGGGTAAGTGACTACTCAAGAGGAACTGAATTTCCCGACTGTGGTCAGGCGCCATTAGGACACCTAAAGCCCCCTCGCAATCACCTAACCGTGTATCTTGGCCATTGGATGACTGCGAAGGGAAGGCGGTGCTCCTGCACTATGGGCGGGTCAAGCAGAGTTGGGGCGGGGCCTAAAGATGGGCGGGGCCTAAAGATGGGCAGGGCGGGTGGGCGGGGCTTGGAAGAGGCGGGACTTTTGACGCTGCTCTGAAGAGTTGTAGCACTTGAATGCAGGGAAACATCTTGAATGAATAAATAACCACCTAATTTCATATACGGGGAATCAGAGGCCCGGAAAGGTTCATTAGCATGGCCAAGATTAAGTGGCAGAGTCTGGAATAGAACTCAAATTTTGAAATGTCCAGGTCGTGGATTAACACAGTCCTAATCCTAGATTATGTTTGGTTCATTCACTCACTAATTTATGCATTCTTTATTTCATTCATTTATCCACAAATCTTTATGGAGCACCTACTATGCAATTGGTCTTGTTCTAGGCACTTGAAAAACACCAGTGAACAAGTGTCAACCTAAACATCACACAAGCTATAAATTCAGAAAAGAGAACTTTATTTCTTCTAAAGGTTTACAGCCTGGTGGGAAGTGTAGCCTCTGGCAAAAACGAGAAACAAGCACTTCTAAGGAGGAGGGGATGGAGGCAGGGATTTATGCTAAACAGGCTGATCAGCTATACATATTCAACAGGTCATTGGGAGGATCTATGAATATTCATGAAGATGGTCCTGGCACCTGTGTATTGAACAAACATGCATGTAATATACGACCCATGTTCACCTTGGGGTGGAGACTTAACATTTAAATGTATTACAGTTAGGCCTTATATGTCAAAAGGTCTTTTCAGAAACACAAAGGCTCTCAAGTGCTCAGCCGCTGTAAAACTGTCCAGAACCAGTCTGTAGTTGGTGGTCTTCTTATAAGGCAAAAGTTACTGAAATCAGTTTCTTGTCCAATCAAAGCTGTAGTTATGGCTTGTGGAACCGGGGGTCAGTTAGTCAGCATCTGGCAGTGCATGAGCTGCGTTTGTTTTAATATTGATTATCTCAAGGCCAGTGCTTGTTTAGCTGCTTGAGAAAAAGAAAATCTTGTGGCAATGAGAACACAGTTTATTCTTTAAGTGCAGGGGTGTCTGACTAAAACCTTGCCTGGCATTGCCTTAGGTCTTGTTTATAATTTGATATTTTATTTCCACAAAGAGTCGGTACTGTCAGTCTTATGATCTCTGTTTTAACATTAATGCTGGTCAGTTTTATCTAAACCCTCAAAGGGAGGGGGGTATAGTGAGGTGTGTCTGACCTCCCAACCCATCATGGCCAGGATCTCAGTTTTTCAGGTTTTATTGGGGTCTCCTTGGCCAAGTGGGGGTCCATCAGTCAGTGAGGGACTTAGGATTTCATTTTTAGTTTACACAAAGATCCTTATGTTCTTGAAGCTTATATTCTACCAAGGACAGACATAATAGATAAGTAAATTAAACAGTACCTAGAGAGTGGTGGTGCTATGGAAATAAGAAAGCAGATAAGTTGGATGGGGAGCTCTGAGGCAAGGGAGCAGAGTGAGAGTTCAAAAGTCTATGATTGACAAACCTAGGACCCAGCTTTTACCACTCTGATATCCTCAGGTCAGTCCTTTGAAGTTAGCTTTTAGGGCCTGCTTAGGTTGAGCATTGGGTGAGGAGAGTATAGAGAGAAAGGTAGAACCTTGGTAGAAATCCCCACATGCTGTCAAATCGTAGACTAGTCAATTAACCCCCATGAACCCTTTTCCTCATCCACTAAATCAAAACTGTATTTGTTACAGCCACTTTGGAAGACAGCTTGGCAATTTCTTACAAAACTAAGCATAATGTCAACATATGATGTGGCAATTGTGCTCCTTGATATTTACCCAAATAAGCTGAAAACTTATGTCCACACAAAAGCCCATATACACAGATGTTTATAGCATCTTTATTCATAATTGTCAACACTCAGAAGCAAAAGATGTCCTTTAGTGGATGAATGGATAGATAAACTATGGTCCATCCAAACAATGGAATATTATTCAGTGCTAAAAGGAAATGAGCTATCAAGTCATAAAAAGACATGGAGGAAACTTAAATGCATATTACTAAGTGAAAGAAGTCACTCTGAAAATGCTACATACTGTATGATCCCAACTGTACGACATTGGAAAAGGCAAAACTATAGAGACAGTAAAATGCTTAGTGGTTGCCAGGGCTGGAAGTAGAGAGAGATGGACAGGTGGAGCACAGAGGATTTTCAGAGCAGTGAAACTAGTCTGTATGATACTGTAATGCTGGATATATGTCTTTATACATTTGTCAAAACCACAGAATGTACAACATCTAAGCTAGAAATCCGAGAGTCATTCCTGACTTCTGCAAACCCCTGTAACTCTCACCCCACATCCAGTCATTAACCAGAAAGCCTGTCAATTCTACTTCTAAATATCTCTGTTATCTTTTCCTTTCCATGCTCTGCCACTTCCCTGGTTCAAGCCCTTTTCTTCTTTTTCTTTGGCTATACCCATTTTTCCACCTCCGGTCTCACATCCCTCAGTCTCACCACTACACTGCTACGGAATGTTCCTTTTAACTTGCAAATCTGATCATGTTGAACAAGTCACTGTTCAAAATTTTTTAGTGGTCCCTACAGGTTAAAATCAAGACTACTTAACATGGCATATAAAACCCTAATTATGTGGCCTTTGCATGCTTTTCTGATATGTAAGGAGCAACATTGTCTGGAAATGAGACTGAGATTGCACCATGAGTTGCCGGAACAAGGAGCTAGCTGAGACCCAGGGCTCCCCATTCTCCTCGCAAGAGGGTAGCATCCAGGCCTAGCTTCCTAACTGACCAGAGGCTTCCTCCTTCTGGGAGAAGATCTTTAACATCCTACCACTCCAAATTTCCCAGGGTGCAGGGCAGCTGGCTTTCCTGGAAAATTCTTGTAACCATCTGGCACCACAAATCCAGCCTGGTGCCAAGCAGCCTGCATACACTCCTACTGACAAGAACATTTTCTCCCACTTGATCCTTAAAAGCCCATATAGGCTAAGGCTCCATCCACTGGTGTAGAACCATACCATGTTCATCACACACCCTAATGCACTTGTCCATGGGGAAACATGGAAGTCTGGGGAACTACATGCACCACTGCTTGCAGACCTTAGCTTTGTGAGTTTCCCTTCCCCAACAGAGCCTGTGTCTTACCCCATGCTGTATGACTTTGTGGAATTTATTCAACCCCCTTGCGTGGTCAAGGACAGCCCTAAACACACATACACATAGAAGGATACCAGCCTCATCTGTAATCTTTCTTGTTCTTAAAATTTGTACTGTAGCATCATTGAATTACTCATGGTGCTCTGAATACCCCATAGGTATTGCCTATGCCTGCCTGCCTGCCTTTTTATCTGCTGGATTCCCTGTTGGTAATGCCCTCCCTATGTCCCTATTCTCTGTCTAGAAGACTCCTATACACAAAGGCCCATTTGATGAAGGCAAAAAAGCAGAAGCAGTGACACCCATCCATCCTTCCTACCCACCCATCCTTCCAGCCTCACAGCCCTGCACACAGGAGAAGGTGCACTCAGCACCCACCCCACCCCACAGCGTGGATGTGAACAGATGTGATCTTACTGGCCTCTCTTGGACCAATTCTTGATGCTGCAGGGCCCCCTGTTTGTTTCCTTGGCTTATTCTTACAAAGAAAGTCAGTCAATAAAGTCAAGCGAGGTCTCAAAGCATCATCAAGCACCCAAAAGTTCCCACCCCCACCCTTTGCTGGGCTCAGCTCTCTCTGTCTCTTGTCTTCTAATTGGCCTATTTCCTGCAAAGACCCATGAAAAGGAGAACAGTTGAATTACTGTTGGCTCTACTGCCAATATCTGGGGAGATCTAGTTTAACTAGTGTTATAAATGAAGCATTCCTCTCTCTGCTTACGTCCTCATCGTCATAGGGTTTTTTTCGATTTATTATAAGATGTGTTTTAAACCAAAGCATAGTATCGCTTTATTCCTCCCTTTCCCATGGAAAAATAAACATACTAATTTTCCTTATGAAATCCCATAAACACAGGCTGACACCACACATCCTTTCTTTAGAATTCCCAGATGCCCGCACTCCCTTCAGGTGAGATCATCAGAAATAGTACTTTAAGAAGTCTCTCACACAACAAATTGACTCACTTCCTTATTTATTAAATTATTTGCTCCAACGGATACCAGGAATCCAGAGGCGAATAAGACATGGTTCTTAGATCCAGCAGAAGCTGTAAGTGTGCAGTGTGACACCTGTCACGATGTAACAGGTAAATTAGGTAGGCCATAAGCAAAGGTATGCACTCTAGTCTAGAAACCCCTTTGCATACCAGGGTGGCCCTTGTGAGTAGGGTACATAATTGCTACAGAGAAACTGCCAGCTGATATTTTTTGCATATTTATTTTGCATTAGTTAAGTGCATCTTGTATTTATTACAAATTTCATTCTTACAAGAAAACCTGTGTTACAGAAAATGGGAAATAATTCTCAAAGATGATAAGCAATGTGCCTAATGTCACAGGGCTAAGAGATGACAGAGCCACAACTTGAGTCGAGGTCTGCCAAATCCAAACTCACTGTCAACTGCTACACCACGCAGCCTCTCCTCAGTTCTTTCCTGCCCTTTGAAACCACCAGAACTGCGGAAGCAGACACAGGCTCAGGTGGGAGTTGCAACTTCTGGTTTGTAAGTTCAGGCTGAGGGTGGTGGACAGCAACAGCAGCTCCAGGTCACAAACTCTGCAGAGTCTGGGCGATCCTGGTCTGCTTGTGCATGTTGGAGAGAGGTTGGACTCATTCTTAAGTGTAGCACAAACAGGATGACATCTGATGAATGACTTGGAACTTGTCTAGCAAAAATGCCGGACACTGTCTGGGTAGGAATGAGGCGCGTCATCTCAAATCTGAGTCAGAGGCACCTGGTTAATGGTGCCAGACACCAGGCTTCTGAGTCACTCTCTGCCTTTTGCGTCTGTAGAAGGATACGCCTCAGGAGAAACACACTGTCACCCAGCAATGTCACAAGCAGAGGGTGGACATTTGGGCTGCCCCTCCCTCCTCCTCAATCCATCTCCCACTCTGCTGCCTAAGTGCTCTTGTCAAAACAAGCCATTTCTCACACTACTACCCTCTAACACCCCGGCTGTCTGTGACTGCTCTGATGACCTCCCTTTGCCTTGTAGTGGCTACAACCAGCCGTGAGGAACTTTATGCTAAGAAAAGTGTCAGGAATAAGGAGAGAGAGAGGTGTAGAAAGGAAGATGACATTCATTAGCAAAAATATGCTCATTTCGATTCAATTTTATGTCCCATGCTACTTGACAGGAAACAGTTAAGACCTTTTGAAATTTGGCTCCTAAGTCTAACTGAATACTCTATTTTTAAAAATGCTAGGGAGACGTTTTCTTATGCTCGATACATCAGTGAGACTCGATACTTTCTGCAGGAGTTTGGTAGACGTAGGAAGGCAACACCCCGTGACTCTGAGCACCCTAGAACAAGACCCAGAAGATCGGGCTGTTGTCCTGGCTGTGCCAACACAGCAGTGTCACCTTGAGCCACCATCTTACTCCTTGGACCTCAGTTTCCTCACCTGTAGCAACAAAGTTGTGGCCTCTAGTGTTCTGTGGCAAGTGTAAATTTCATAATCATGGCCTCTGGGGAGCAAAAATGTAACTTTATTTTCCTATAATTTAGAAAAGTTATGTTATAGCCCTCTTCTGCCTGGTTTGCAGCAAATGAATATAATCATTTTCAGTTTTAAAACTGGGTCAATTTGAGATTATTTTCAAACTCTCTCCTAGCCCCACCCTCTTCTCCCCAGATGGCAAGTGAATTTAAGGGAGACGTATGGTGACTGCAGGGGCAGCTCTTTGGATCTGTTTCTCCCTCTTGCTCTGTCATTCCTGTTCTAGCATCCTTCGAAGTGTAACCTGTCTTAAAGTGTGACCTCTCTTCCACAGCAACACCCTCCGAGTCATTGGCTTCTGTCCTCACTGCCCCGCTGAAATGCCTGAGGTTCTGTCATGGCCACTGGTCCTCAGACCCACATGCATCTTCATTGGTCAGACCCGAAGCCCCAGGCGTCTTTGAGACTGCCAGTCCACTCTCTTTTGGGTGTCTCTTGGCTAACTTTGTGAGCCCATCTCTATTATCCTACACCATTGTGGCTCAGGGGACACTGTCAAGGCTGTTGACACTCAGAGATACAGATGACTCACTTTGACTCTGGAATTATCAATCTTAAAATGGACAAGTATCTTTATACCTCACTATTGGGAGACTGGGAAGGAAATGGGGGAATGGGAAAGCTACGCTAGCGTCAATGACAGAAGGAAGTGATGGACTGTCACACTCTTCCCTTCTCACCTCCCTGACCCCGTCTCTCCGCAGAGGCTCTCTGGAGCCCAGGGTAAGAAGCATCCAGGGTAGATGACTGAGAACATGCTCGAGTGCCAATTTACTTAGAGTCACGGAACAGATGCTACACAGAATGTTACTTAATTTCATTAGCAATTTTGCATTTGCCAAAAAATGTTTTTGCCAGAAGTGCCAGCACATCAGGATTGTGTGTTTGTTAAAATTGAACAAGATCCCAGGGAGCCCTGGAGAGGATCACAGGCCTCCTGGCAGATTGTCACCCGATTTCCCACAGCAGGGGGAGAACACAGTGGACCCCATAAAGCTGAGTTTCCCTGGGAGCCTCCGATCCCCATCCGCATCCCCCAGAACTGGGCTGGGATCTGCCGCAGGGATGGCCTTTTGCTGATGAACCACTCAGCCCAGGAGACACGATGAGAGTCTTCCTAGCATCCACACCTTTCCAGACCTCATGCTGCCCACTCCCCACACCCCACCCAAAAGGGAGAGTCACCAGTGCATTTTTGTCTGCAGTGTGTAGTCAGCGCTCAATAATAAGACTGGCGTTTCTTCTCTTCTTAGTTAATTTCAACGCTGTTTAATGCAACCACTCCCTCCCCGCACACATGTTCCATGAAATTTAGTTGACTGCTCTAGTTAATAGTGATCCTTCTTTTCCTTGAAGCAAGCAAAGTTTCTTCCTTATTAGACCTTCTTGATTAGAATCAAATAATAATGGGTTCGAATTTGTCAAGAGAAGCTTTCCAGCCGCACACACCTTGCATTTGCAGCAGGACTGCAGTCTCCACCTACAGCTTCACATGAGAATTGAGGTCCTAACAAGTTCAAGGATCTTCATAAGACATCCTCCGGCCTCACCCTCTATAGCAAACATGCTCACTGGGGCTATTTTGGACCACTTCCAGTTCCATGTTTGTGGATTTTCGGACACTAGAACTATTAATACATGTTCCAGGTCAAGTGTCTCTGTATGTGCCTTGTCCCTGAGTGCAGGATCATTTAACAATAATAATTTTGTCATGCATTTGCATACTACTTGTAGCTTAACAAATATGCATAATCTTTAGTCTAGAAATTATCCTTATATCAGGAGTCGTCAGAATTCTTTGGGTTGCAAGTGACAGAAAACTGACTCAAAAATTGATTAGGCCCAAAGGGTCATTTCTACGGCTTTCTACAGCCTATTTGGGGGAAGGCAGGGTGGTCAAGCCCCAGGACTTAGGATTCTCTTCTCTTTCTCTCTCTCCCTCTCTCTCTCTATTCATCTTGTAGATACATTAGTTTCATTCTCTCAGACTGGCTTTTTCCATAGGGCCAAAATCTAGCAGCCAGCAATTCAAGGGGCCATTACCTTTCCAGCTTCACCCCCAGAGAAAAAAGAAATCACTTAATTTCATGGGGAAAATTCTGGAGGATTCCAACTGGTTTGGGATATATGTCACCTCTGTGGTCGGGGGTAACAGACCTTATGACTGAAGCCCCCTCTAGAACCCCATAATTGGAGGGCCACAGTGGGAGAGGGGCTGTTTCCCCAGATGAGTATGTTGTTCCCATAAGACGGAGAGGGTTCCTGGCAGAACCAAACAACAGATATCCACATTGTAGGTGTCTCTGTATTTTACAGAAGAGGAAGCAGAGGCTCAAAGGGTGGGCAACTTGTCTGTGCTTATTCAACCAGTAAATAGCACATTCTAGACTAGAAAGAACTGAGATCTTCTGGGTACAGTTATAGAGTTTCCAATCCAAAAGTGAAGACAATGTTCTGACAACTAGTCTGACACTGGGGCAGAATATTTGAAATCAGGACTGTATTGGAAACTCTGAAATCTTTTCTTAAGAACTGTATACTCCCAAAACAGCACTTCAGCTATGCTAGATGCTCCGACATGTGGAATTTCACAACCTGACAGTGTTTTATTATTTTTTCTTTATTCTTAATCTTTCATCCTCTCCTTGCTAGAGTTTCCAATGCCATACAAGAGGGAAATGAAAGGCTCAGAGCTTTAACTCAATCCTAAAGCTTGTCACTATCTCCCAGCCTGCTTGTCACATTTGGCTCCCCTAATCCTAAGGGCAAGCGGGACTCGGAGAGAGTGTGGGTGAATGCCATGCAAAGCCAGCTGTTATGGAGAAAGCAAGCAGGGGAGTGCCCTCCAGCTCGGGCGCAGCAGAGGAATTCATCAGCCTGAGAGTTCGGGAGGCAGCAGATGTGCTGCAGATGCTGTTCTGTGTGATCCTCCTTTGTCGCCTTGCATAGTTCCAGTCACGCTGCAGTTCCAGAGGAAGACTTTGGACATGCCTATGAAGCACCTTACCCTCCTGCAACTCTGCACACCTTTCGTTGTCCCTTCCCTCCCTCCAGTGCCTTAGACATCCAGAGCTGTCATACTGCCCTGTGCCTGTCCAGACCCTCCCTTTGTGCTAGCTCCAGGCTCAGAATGAACTCATCCGTTTCCTACCCCAGCCTTCCTCCCGTCCTTTATGGCCCTGAGATAAACTGGAAGTTGGGGTGAGAGGAAACCGATAGGGGCATTTTCCTTGCCCAGGAAGGCCCTGGTTAGCAAACTACAATGAACATCTAACTCTTAAAAATTCAACTAGAAGGACTTCTGTGTTATCAGTATGGCAGACTAGATATTCAGAGAGATCCTTTTCGATACGGCACACTGAACTTTTTTTTTTAATTTAATGCACAGTTGAACCATCAGGAAAGTAAAGGAATTCTTCAGTAAAGCTTGAACACAGGGGGCAAATACCAGTATTTGCTGGTCCCCGGTGGCCTAGAGCCTGGATTTTAACGGGGCACATACATAGGGGACAAGAATATCCAAGCATACTTTTCAAAATGTTTAAAAAACACAATTGTCATACAAATACACAGTGAGCACATGTCAAAGTTTTGTTTAAACATTAATAAGAGAACCAGCAGAATGACAAAGCTAGTTCAGGGGAAGATACAATAAATGTGTGTGTGTGTGTATAAATATATATATATAATGTTGGATTATGATTTCTGAACCATTTTTTAAATGGCTTAATGTCCTATAGAGCAAAAAAAAAAAGCCAAAGCTTTTGGAATTCTCTCTTTTACCAGACAAAAGTTGTTTGCATCTCATCAACAATTGTTTTCTATAAACTAACATCTAACATTCTAGAGTTGTAAGGTTTCTGGGCCCTAATCAATAGAAAATAGTAAAAGAAGAAAAATTGCATTCGCCTACCTAGAGAGTCAGATGACTTTTAGGGCATTAAATAATGCCCTAAAATGACAATGTAGGTCAGACAGTTATCTTTTTGCCTTATTTCCAAATTTCAGATACCTTTTCTTAATACTCCCAATTACGTTTCTAAGTATCCAAAGATTATTTACAATCTCATGCATACAAAAAAAACAAAAAGGCTAGTATCATTGTGTTTCTGTTATCTGGCCTGGTTCACACATATGGGAAGAGCAGCAAGTGGTGTTAACACATATAAACCTCCTTATGGTGTGGTCGGCAAACCACGGCCATAAAAAGCTAAGCGTCTACTAAGAATTCTTCTGGTAAGTTCTTAAGGAATCCAAGGTTGCCATCTCAATAGCTTCTATCATTACATAGATTTTAAAAATCACTCTACTTCTTCATTTTCTCCAAGGCTACAAAAACAAAATTCATCTCCACTAGATTTCATTTGTAGTAAGCTATAAATCAATGTTTTTTTCCTTGATGGCCCCCAAATTTTCTAAGTTTCTTTTGTCAAGAAGTGATTTCCTCTTACCAGATAATTTTCCTGGGAGAGTTTTGTAAACATTGGCTCTACATATGAAGTTAAGCCTATTTACTGGTAGGCTTGTCATATTAAATAAAATGAGATTGATTCCCAAATACCACACTCCATATTTGCCCTTGGTTGTACAATCTATTTGTCTAATTATATTCTGGTTTAAAAATAAAAATGAGGACAGCGTTTTATTGAACTTGTGCAAATAATTACATTGCCATGAAATGCAAAAGGACTCAGTAAAATAATTGATTCTGAATTTTGATATGTCAGGGAGAATAAGATACCATTTTTAAAATGTTTCAGTTTGCCTAGTAAATTAAGTATTAGGAATAGAACAAGAAACAAAAGTGAGTTTTTATATGCCCATCAAAAAACAGAATATAAAAACAATGCCAACAATATTTGAAACAACTACGTTTTATTTCCCTCATTGTTTAATTCAGATATATTTCATCAAATATGCCTGAATTAAATATTTCTTTATTTACTGGATCTTGGATCAGCAGTTTGCTTTTGTGAATTCATATCCTTCTAGACTGAAAAGCTTACTGGGAAGTCTAGCTCAGTCCCGTAGTATATATAGTCTTTGCATTGTCAACTTGTAGGGGTGGCACTCCATAAGTTTATTCCTTGTGGTAACAATTGATATTATCACCTGGCACAGTGTTTTCACTGAGGCTCTAAGGCTGTAGTTCATTGTGAAGACCCAATTTCTGGTCCACAGCTTACAGCAAAGCCTTACTTTCAAGCTTAGGAAATTGTTCTTACCATAGAAAAAACTGGGAACATGAGCAAGGTTAGTGGTACATCTGAAGACCTATACATACAGCCAGGATTCCTTGTTTTTTTCCTCTGGAATTCCAATGGGTATAATAGAAAAAATGTTCACCATACAGGGACATAATAGGTATATAAGTATATCTTGGTCCTAGCATTGGATGGAGCAGAAAAAGGAAAAAAAAAATAAGAGCCTTCCCTGGGAATTCCTAATCACTACCACACATGCACAAGTTTTGGAAGCCAAGATTTATTATAAAAGGGCCCAGAAAACCTCAAGCCAAAACTATGGCTAATCCAGATCTGAGCAGCCTCCAGGGCCTGGTACCAGTAAACACAAATGGAACAGTACACTTTAAATCTAGCTTTAAAGTAATTCCCACACATGATGTTTCAAGGACAATTAGTTCGTGATAAAAATGAATAACTAAGCAAGCACACAGAGAAACAGGCCACCAGGAGTGAAATATAAAAGAAGCAACAAACTTAAGAAACAGAACTGCAAGGATTAGAGATGTCAGAATTATCATATAGAAAATACAAAACCAGAATGCTTAACATATTTCAAGAAAAAAGATATTGAAAGAAATCAAAGGGAAAAGAGACTATCCAACATGGCTAGGAAGATTTACAAAAGAATGAAATAACTTCCACAAATAAAATGTATCAAAATTATCATTGGAAACTCAATGAATGAGTTCAGTACCTGCTTAGATGCAGATAAGGAGAAAATCATGGATGAGAAGATAGAGCTGAAAAAATATGCTTAGATTATTCTCACAGAGAGACAATATGTTGGAATGTATAACAGAAGATTTCAGATGCCCATCTGGAGTTCTACAAGGAAATAGTAAAGAAAATAGGAGAGAAGGAATAGTAGAATAGATAGTGGTTAAAATGATTCCAGAATTAGCATGAGACATTGCAATGGGCTGAATATTTATGTCTTCCAAAACTCATATGTTGAAATCCTAATCCGCAAGGTGATGGTATTGGGAGGTGGGGTCTTTGGGAGGTGATTAGATCATGAAGGCAGAGCCCTCGTGAATGGGATTAGTGCCCTTATTAAAGAGGCCCTAGAGAGATCACTCTCCATTTTGGACGTGTGAGATTACAGTGAGAAGACAACTGTCTATGGGAAAGCCAGCCCTCACCAGACACCAAACCTCCCAGCCTCTCAAACCATAGGAAATACATTTCTGTTGTTCATAAGCCACCCAGTTTATGGTATTTTTATAGCAGCCTGAATGAACTAAGATAGACACTAATCCTCAATTTCAGGAATTCCAATGAATCCTAAGCAGAGTATGTAAAATTAAACCCTCATCTAGACAAATATTGATAAAGCTGCAGAGCATCAAGGCAAAGAGAGGATCTTAAAAGCAATCAGAAAAAAAAGGGACAGATTATATACTAAAGAGTGACTTTTAGATTGACATTCTCGACTGCAGCAATGGAAGCCAGAAAATAGTGAAACCATTTCTTCAGAGTGCTGAGAGAAAATAACTAAGAACCTAGAATTCTGTAAGTAGCAAAACTATCTTTTAAGAAAAGTAAAAGAAAAATAAAGACATTTTAGACAAAAAACTGAGAGTATTACCAACAGTCCCTTCCAGGGACTTCTTCAGAATGTTCTCTGGGTGAGAGGGAAATGATTGATCCCAGAAAGAAGAAATTAGATAGAAGAATGATAAATGTTGAAATCTCACAAACACTAACTAAATAAAACAATGAAAATAATGTTTAATGTATAGGTTTTAAAACATCAAAGTGGACCTAAAATTCAGTACAATCATAGCTTATAAATTAGAAGGGAAGTGATTGGGCTTAACATGTTCTAAGATCCTAATATTATTCAAGAGCATAAAAATTGATGAATTTTAGACTTTTCAGAATAAATGAGGCCCAGAAATTTCTCAGGTTACCACTAAAAGAATACTTATAAAAAGTTTAATTTTCAAATAATAGAGCAAATATGAAATGTAATACTTCTAGAGAAAAATCAGTCCAAAAGAAAGTGAGAAAGGAGAAAAAAAGAACCAAGAAAATAGAGCCAACACAAAGTACAAAATAAGCTAGTAGACATGAATCTAAATATGTAATTAAAATAAATGTAAATAAAGTATCCCATTAGAAGATAAATATTGTCAGCTTTGATTTTTTAAATTTCAGCTATATGCTATTTTTAACAGTCACATCTGAAACATAAGGTCATGAAAATGTTGAAAGTAAAAGAAAAAGATATACTAGGCAAGTACTAATCAAAAGAGAATTTGAGTCACTATATTAACTTCAGACAAAATAGACATCAAGCTAAAAGGCATCATTAGAGATAAAAGAGAAGGTCACTACATATTATTGAAATGTTCAATTCACCATGAAGAAATAATGGATCAAAATATGTGTGCACCTAATAAAAGAGCTTCACATTTAAATAAAGCAAAATGATGGAACTGAAAGGAGAAATTAAAAAATCTATCACCATACTGGGAGATTTTAACACTCTTTCAAAAACTGATAGATCAAGCAGTTAACAATATCAGTATTATTAGAAAACTAAAATCCACAATCCTGATTTAATAGAGCTATATGTGGGATAATATACCAAGCAAGTGAAGAATATGCATCTTTTCAAGCATATGTAAAACTTTTAAACAAACTGGTTATATTCATGGTTATAAAATAAGTGTCAAAAAATTTCAAAATGTATTATCATACAGGCCATATTCTTTGACTGTAATATTGAGTTATGAATTAATAATAAAAACAATTTAAAAAGAGATCTACATGGAAAATTAAGATACATTTCTAAATAAAATATAATTTTAAAATTGTTTAGTAACAAAATGTGTATTATTTTACAAATAAATCTAACACATAAAATAGATGATCTTTGTGCCAAAAATCAGAAAGTTTTCTTTAAAGACATTAACAAAGACCTAAATAAATGAAGACATGTGTCACAGTTCTGGATAAAGACTCATTATTGAAAAGACATCAGTTCTCCTTAAATTCATCTATATGCTCTATGAAATTCAAGTCAGAATTCCAGCAAGTTTGGTTTCTAAAATTTAAATAGAAGCCTACAGGGACAAGAATAGCAAAGACACTCCTGAAGAAAAACGAGGTAAGGGAATTTATAAAGCAGTAGAAATTAAGACAGTGTGATATTGCCAGGCATAAACAGACAAATGAAATAGAACAGAGGACCAGAAAGAGACTCATACAAATATGGAAATCAAACAGAGCTGGCATCCACTGTCAGTGGGAAAAAAATGGATTGTTTAACAAATGGTGCCAGGCTAGTTTATTTCCCACATGGAATTTTTTTTTTAAAAAAAGAAAAAGATTACCTAACTGATATTTCACATAAAAATTAATTCCCAATGGATCAAAGACTTAAATGTGTAAAGGGGAAGCTTTAAGGCCTTTATAAGAAAATATAGAGGCAGGGCGCAGTGGCTCATGCCTGTAATCCTAGCACTCTGGGAGGCTGAGGCGGGAGGATCGCTCAAGGTCAGGAGTTCGAGACCAGCCTGAGCAAGAGCAAGACCTTGTCTCTACTAAAAAAATAGAAAGAAATTATCTGGCCAACTAAAATATATATAGCAAAAATTAGCCGGGCATGGTGGCACATGCCTGTAGTCCCAGCTACCCAGGAGGCTGAGGCAGGAGGATCGCTGAAGCCCAGGAATTTGAGGTTGCTGTGAGCTAGGCTGACGCCACGGCACTCACTCTAGCCCGGGCAACAAAGCGAGACTCTGTCTCAAAAAAGAAAAGAAAAGAAAATATAGAAGAATATTTTTATAACCATGAAGGTGGGGAAAGGCTTAGGAACACATTAAGAACAAAAAATCAAAGAAAATATTAAAAACTTTAATTCCATTAATATTAAGAACTTTTTATCAAAAGATATCATTGAAAGAGAGAGAGAAAACACACCACAAACTGGGAGAAGATGCTTAGGCTACATAAACCAAGAAAGGACTAGTTTCCAGAATAAATCTCTAAGAAAAAGCCATTTTAAAAAATGGCATTTCACATCAATAACATGAATACCTAATAAACATACGAGATAATGTTTAACCTCATTAGTAATCATAGATGAAATACAATCAAAACCCATAATGGGATTTCACACTGCCCAGATTGAACCAAATTTAAAACGCTTATGGGGACAAGTGTGGATGAAGATTCTGGGTAACAGACACTCTCATTCACTGCTGGCGAGAGAGTAAATTGGTAGAACCATGTTGGAAGAAAATTGGCATTATTAAGTACAGTTGAAGATGCACACATTTGTGAAGCCATAATTCTGCCCCTAGGTATATATTCTAGAGAAACTCTTGCACATATACATCTGAAGACATGCACAAGAATGTTCATAGTAGCATGATTCTAATAACAAAACTGAAAACAACCAAAATGTCCATCCACATAGAATGGATAAATAATGATGCACTCAAGCAATGGAATCTTATATATAAAAAATAAATTATTCCCATATGTATCAATAGGGATATACTTCAAAAACATAATATTAGGTCAAAAGCAAGTCACAGTATGATTAAGTTTACATAAGTTTAAAGAACAGGCAAATCTAAATAATGCATTGCTCAGGGATACATACATTTGTGGTAAAACTCTAAAGCGCAGCAAGGGAATGAGTAATAGGTCATTCAGGACAGTGGTTACCCCTGCAGAAAGTGAACAGAGAATAGGGGAGTAGGGCTTCTAGAGAGATTCAAGGGGATTAGAATATGTTATTTCTTTTTCATTTTTTATTTCAATAGGTTTAGGGGTACAAATGGTTTTTTGGTACCTGGATGAATTGTACAGTGGTGAAGTCGGGGCTTTTAGTGCACCCGTCACCCGAATAGTGTACATTGCACCTGATGGGTAACTTTGGATCCCTCCCCCTCTTCCCACCCTCCCCTCTTCTAAGTCTCCAAAGTCCTTTATACCACTCTGCATGACCATGCACATCCATTGTTCAGCTCCCACTTATAAACAAATACACAAGGTATTTGTTTTTCCATTCCTGAGATACTTCACTTGGGATAATGGCCTCCAATTCTATCCAAGTTGCTGAGAAAGACATTTCTATTCTTTTTTACATTGTGTGTGTATATAGTGTCTATGTACACACATATGTACATATACATGTGTGTATATATACATTGTGTGTATGTATGTATATGTACATATACATATACATACATGTGTGTATATATACATATACATAGTGTGTATATATGTCTCTGTGTATATATATACACACACACACATTTTCCTTAGCACTCACAAGGTTTTGTTTTTACTAAATGAGCTACATAAGAAAACAACCATCTGCATTTTAAATTGTGTGTCCTGCTCTCTGTCATTGGCAGGAATAAGCTATAATTTGTTAGAAAATACTTCTCTTCTATTCTAACCTTGCTCTTAGACTCTTCCCTAGCTTGGGGTGTCTTCCTTTGAATGATTAAAGATTATCTGTCCTTGGAGCAAGGATCTAAATCCACACACGCCCTCAGTGTTTGATGAGTAGATCTTCCTCCGTGTCTCCAATCAGTTGAACTTTATTCTAAGTTTCAAAATAATGTATTTTCCATCACTTTATTTGCCTTGCCAGTCAGAAGCCTTTATACTAATACAGCCTTTCAGCGATTTATCTGGCAAATAAAACAACAATATTCTAGGTCTGTTTGTCCCCATGTAGCCTGCGGAAGTGCTGTTAGCCAGAGCAGTGCACCTGCCTGTAAGCACGGAGGTTAATAGGCACCAGCCTTTGCAAACGCAAACACAGTCCAGCTGGGGGAAGGCAGGGGCGAGATCGCGTTTGCAATTACCTGTTTGTCCAGAAACCACACAGAGAGCATCTGGGGAGCCCTTTGTTTAGAAGACACTCCCCACGGGCCTGCTGCACTTCTTGGCAACTGTCATCAAACTTGGCAGTAACTTTTCCCTGCCTTTCTCACCGCCCGTGCCAGGAAAACAGAAGGTATGCAAAACGAAGTCTTGGGGGTCAATTAACCTAACATTGCTTCTCCTCATTCTCAGTAGTTCTTCTAAAATGCTCAGAAACGTTTTGTCAATGTGCTGTGTGGGACTCTGTCTTTCCTGCCTGGCATGCTCATGGCACACCATGGCCTTGCCTTCTGAAGAGGGGACACTGGAGCCCAGCCTGGATTTGCCCCCGGCTCCATGTGCCAGGTGTACTGGTTTGCTAGGGCTACCATAGCAGTAAACCGCAAACTGGGCAGCTTAAACAGCAGAAAGGGATTTCTTCCAGTTCTGGAGGCTGGAGGACTGAGGACTGAGGCTGGATGAAGGTTTGGCTGGGTGGATTCCTGCTGAGGGCTGTGAGGGAGACTCTGTTCCATGCCTCATGCCGAGTTCTGGTCATTTGCTGGCAATCTTTGGTGTTCCATGGCTTGTGCTGTATCAGCCTAATCTCTGCCTTCCCCTTCGCATGCTGTTCTCTCTGTGTGCATATCTGTCTCTGTGTCCAAATTTCTCTTCCTTATAAGGACCTCAGTCACGTTGGAATAAGGGCCCACCCTACTCCAGTATGACCTCATCTTCACTAACTACATCTGCAGTGACCCTGTTTCTAAATATGGTCAAATCCTGAGGTATCAGGGGTTAGGACTTCAACATTTGAACTTTGGGGAGACACAATTCAACTGGAAACAACAGGTGAGTGGTCTGGACAGGTTTCCCAATGTCTTAGATCCTTGGCTTCTTTGAAATTAGGAGACTGTGCCTACCTTGTGGGCAACTGCAAGAGGGAATCTGCGAGTTTTGCACAGCACCTGACGCATAAAAGACTCAGTATCTCTTCAAACAATCAAAGATTCCAAGATTCTCACCCTATTGTAGTTAGGTCAGTTTGGTCCTTGACGGTGTTATTTACTGGGTTCTACTTCTGTTTAGAGAAAAAGTTCTGCTGCTTAAAAACAAACTAACGGGAAGGAGGGGATGAGGTGGGGATGGTTAATGGGTGCAAAAATGTAGTTAGATAGAATGAACAATACCTGATAGCACAACAAAGTGACTCTAATCGACAATGAGTTAGGGTACACTTTAACCAAAAGAATGGAATTGGCATGCGCCCAACACAAAGAAATGATAAATGCCTGAGGTGATGGATAGATACCCCCCAATTACCCTGATTTGATTAATTCACATTATATGCCTGTATCAAAATATCACATTACCCTATAAAGATATAGGGTATATATAGTTGCATATATACAATTATATATAGTTGTATATAAAGTTATACTACTATTATGTACCCATAATAATTAAAAATAAAAAATTTAAACAAATAGACCACCAAGCTAAGAAATACTGACCTAGGAAAAGCAGCACGTATCACTGCCAAGAGTCCGACCCAAGATCAGAAGAGCAGGATCCAGTCTCAGCCTGCTCAGGTGCTAAGCAGCAGCGTGACCTTGAGCGCCAGGGCCCTCCTACGTGGGACGGGATAACTCCCCCAGCCCTCTCTGCTCTGTGGAGCAGCAAGCAAAGGAAGGCACGTGAACGCCCTCTGCCAAGCGTAGCATGTGGACAAGAATGCAATGCCCTGTCTCGCCAGACTCTGTGATCAGAAACACGAGAGGGATTCGCTCCCCATCCGTGCCAGTTCTCTTCTGTTTGTCACATCTATGTCGTATTGATCCCAACAGCCGCTGTCCCTGTTGTTTCACACTGATTTACAGGCTGGGGAGGGCCTGCCATGCCTCTGTCATTCGTTATAGCTCACGCCACCGCAGAATCAATACAAATGTGTCAGGAAAAATCAAAAGCCTTCAGAGTCTGCACCACACCCATAAACTAAGCAAAGTTTTGGGATTTGTCATTTAATTCAGCCATCAGTATGGGGGACGGGGCGGAAGAGAGAGCAGGAAATTGAACGGAAGAGAGGGAACAAAGTCAGGGTCCAAAATACAAGGCTTTGGGATTCGGCAGTGGGCACGGGGCTCGGTGGACTGCTCCATTTGTGACCCCAGTGAGTCACACCTCCTGATTCACACCCTTGCTCAGTTCCCTCCACTTCAGCCTGGGCTGGGCCAGTGACGGTGCCTGTGGGATGTGGCAGAAATGGTGCCGAGCAGCTCTGGGCCTGAAGCTTAGAAGACATGGCAGGCTCCCCTTCTGCATACTTGGAAGCCCTGAACTACCATGTAACAATCTGATACCCTGCTAGCGAGGCCACATGCAGAAGAACCAAGTGACTCGGCCAACAGGAAAAACTGAGATCCCAGAGTGATGACACCGAGGGAGCCATTCCAGGCCCCTCCTCCCAGCCATTTGAGCCATCTTCGCTGAGGCAGCGGACATGGGGTGAAGAAGCCACCCTGGGCCTTCCTGCCCCAGCAGACACCACATACAACAAGAGCAGCACAGAGGCCCACTGAGTCACGCAGCAGTGGCTCACAGAAGGAAGACTGAAGGAACAGGACAGCGGGCCCAGCTGTGCTCTGCCTCTGACAGCTCCTGGTTGGCACTGAGAACAAGTATGGGAAACTGAAACCCTCAAGGGGCAGGAGCGTTAAGCAGCAAAAGGGGGAATTTAAAGATGCTCCGGGTAAGCATAGAAGGAGGAAAGCTGAGGAGAGGAACTTTGGAGGAAAGAACTGAGATGTTCTAATGGGGAATTTGATTAATTTCTTTTCCTTTATCTCAGGAAACTATCAGTAAAGGTATCATTTCTTCGTAATGCATCGTAAAGGTGGATGTTTGTGAGACGCACCCAAGAGCTGGGTAATACACTCAGGTAATGAATGCCTGAGCCTAGAAAGTTATGTGCAGAAGCCCCAGGGAACTAAGTTTTCCTCTTTGATTGGCCAAAGTATGCTAATAAACTTTCAGAATTCAAAGATTTTCCTGCCCAAGCATCTACATAACCCCAAAGTCACTCCAGGAAGGGGAATCTCAGTTCTCACACAATTTAACAAAATTATTTTGCACGGACAAGACCAACTCCAGATTATATATATAAATCTGATGCCTTTTTCAATGATGACCAAGGTAAGGCAGGTCCCAAGGGAGCCTTGGGAAGAGAGAGCCGAAGCAGATGCAGTCTTCAGGAATTAGAGGCACATTATCGTAGGAGAGGTTGGCATGGCAGCAGATGCCACCTTGGGCCCTCAGAATGTCCACCAACTTTAGCCAGATTCAACACACCTGGTTTCTTACAGCCACAGCAGCCGCACTGGCTCCAGTCTTGGGTTTTTTCTCAGACTCAAGGTTTTGCCATTTTGGAAAGTGCTCAGCCAGGCCACGTGAGTGGTATTGGAAGCAGCCTTGTGTGCCCAAGAGAACGTCCAGCCTTTCCCTGAATGGGGCCTCTCTGTCAAGCATGGGACCCCAGCCTCTTCCTCCAGGGCTTTTTGATTGGATTTTTACAAAGGGGACATTGTGGGAAAATGTCAGTGACAAGAATGGAAAGTTCATAGTCCCCATGATATGATGGGCAGGACAAGCAAAAGGAAGTGTCACCACTCCAAAAGACGAGCCACGCACTGACCTTTCCAATTAAAAACACAAAAGGAGTGACAGCTTGTCCATTGCCCATGGTCCTACTCACCTTGCAGTGTGGCTGAGTGGAGTCCCATTTGGCCTTTGCTGTTGGGCTGCCCACAAAGGCTGCCCCTCTGTAGCCCTCCAGATATTCCACACCCCAGGCCTGGCCAGCGCCATATAGTGCCACACACTATGTTTTAGAGGACCATGCGGTCAGCAGACTATATCAGAAATCTGAATATGACAGGGGAGAGGTTATGGGACCAAATAAGAATTCCTCCCTTCGGCCGGCCCTGCTGCAAGCTGCCCCTTAGACTCTCCAAGTTTTCTGAACTGAGAATGTGCTTCTTTTATAATTAGGAAAAAAGTCATTTTTAACAGATGCTTGAGATTGGTCTTCTGGGATGGAGACAATTGGATTTACATTGTCTTCTCTTTCTATGAATCCAAGTGAGGAGAGCCCCAGCACTTATAAGACTGCAGAGGAGTCCCAAGTAGAGAAGATTCTAGAACCTTCCAGGTGGCTGGAAGGTGAAGATGCAAAAGAAAGAAGTGTGTGAAGAGGCAGAGGGAGGACGAGGCTGGGGGAAAGCTGTATCCATGAGGACTGTGCAGGCTGCTATAGCAAAGAGACTCAACAAAAGAGTGATTTAAAGAACAGAGAAGTTTCTTCTCTCTTACATGACTGGTTGCTGGAGGGCTCCCTTCTGTCTCCTCTGTATATGGTCAAGGATGGGTCCCTGCCGTGCTGGGGTTCCAGGCTGCAGGAAAGAGGTCGTCCCAGGCCATGGCGCACACCACCTCTCATCTTCCATTGGTGGGGACCTGGTCACATGGCTGTGCCTGCAAAGGAGGCTGGGAAATGGCGCTCAGCCGGGCAACCCTGTGCCTGGCCACAAGTCTGTCGCTGTGGAAGGAGAAGATGGATGTTGGGGACATATAGCAGTCCCTCTCACAAAGAGAGAAAAAGAAGATAGAGGAAGGAATTAGAGAGTGAGAAAGAAATGAGAATGGAGAAGAGGAGAGAATTATAAGTAGAAGAAAAAGCTCCGTTTGCTGAGGGAAAGCCTTGGGGTTAGATTCCCATCAGTCCTTGCAGCATCATAGCATGTCACGAGGTTGCTACTCTGGGGTTCGAGGGGGGGGGTGTCTGCATCTGCAGCCGGGAAGGAGGGCCTGTTCGGTCTCCTGGGCTCATCTTGCGGCTTCTGTTTGTAAATTTGTGCTTTAGACTTTTAAAATTCTTCTTCCTTTTGTTCCCTCTTAGTGGACCCCTTTGATCAGTTTGACCAGGCAGCTTAAACAGAAGCTGTGACTGAACAGGGAGAGTGGAAAGTGGGGTTCCCCTACCAGCTCGAAAAATATAACACACTTCCTTTCCTTTATACGGTGGTTTAGCTTTCTCAAAAGGTTCTTGCAGATGTTGTCTCATTTCCTTCTTGTAACAAAACCGCAAGGTAGAAAGAGCCACTATTAAGTAGGCTCTGGGGTCAGACTGCCTGATTGGATCCCCAGCTCTGCCATTTATTAGCTGTGTGATCTTGGGGAACTCACTCAACCCCTCTGAGCCTCATTTCACTCAACTATCAAATGGGGATATTAATGCTGTCTACCTGAAAAGATTGTTTGGGATCTGTGAGTCACTGTGAGGATTAAAGAAAACGATTCTGTCTGGTACCTGACAAGCACTTTACAGATGGGGAAACTGAGGTTCAACTCCAGTAGTTTACCTAAAGATTCAAAATCTGGTTTTCTGACTTTCTCTGCTCCGTCTCAAAGCATAGATCTGTGGAGTTCAAACAAGGCAAGTGGCTTTCTGGATGAAATGGAAGTTAATTTAAGATTAAGAAACAGCACAAAATAATCATATGGATCAGGAAAAAGAAACCCAAGGGCTGGAGATGGCTGTAACACAGGAGAGAGCCAGGGGGGTAATAAGAGAAGGGAAAAGGAACAGAGCTAGGCAGAGGGGAATAATGGCTGTCAGAGGCACTAGGGCCCTGAAGTTGTCATTTCCAGAAAAGGAAACTGAGGCAAGAGGCAGTCACATGTAACTGCAGCAGTTAGAGCTGCAGAAATCTGGAAGGAATCCCATCCACAAGAGAACACCAGGGGATTGTCTCATCCTGGTGAGAGCTGCCAGTCAGCCACCTGCATCAGTTTCAGCCTCCCGAGTTCCTGGGGACATTTTCTGGAAGAACTTTGGGATCTTCCCCCGGCTGCCCATATCTGCAGTCAGACGAGCCCAGCCAGTTGAGTGAGGAAGCACACATCACAATATGTTCTCCTTTCTTTTGTTTTATTTTAATCCCTCTAGGAACAGAAGACAGATAACCTTTCAATAATCTGAAATTCCAATAAAAAGAAACTCTCTCTGAAAAGTACACAGTGTTTGGGAAGGCTTTAGTATTTAGTAGACTTTAAAGATTTTCATCAGCCCTCCAATTTCACTGTGTGCTTTGGAGGCGTTGAGGGGAGTAATATTAGCTGAATAAAAGGTCACTACCACAGAGTTTCTTTTAGCTAAATAAATTTGACAGCAGTGTCGAAAGCTCTAGATAGATATTTAGTTGCTGATAATACTCCCAAAGCAGGTGCAACTATCATTTCTCACACCCAGGCAGGGGTAAGGGAAGCTCATTCACCCTACGCTTGCTTGTGAATTTTTTTCTTCTCTATTTTTACTCTTTTTCTATATTCTTGCTCTCATTTCCTCTATAATTTACTTCAAGCTTCACCTGGCTTTGCAACCATAAACAATTCCATTAAATACTGCAATTACTGGTTCTTAAACTTGAGCATGCACCAGAATTATCTGGAGGGCCTTTGGAAACACTGATTCCTGGGTCCCCACCCCCAGAGTTTCTGATGGAAGAGGTCTAGGGTGGGAGCTGAGAACTTGCACTTCTAATGGGCTCCCAGGTGGTACTGCTGCTGGTGCCGGGGGGACCACACTAGGGAGAATGACTTGCTTAGAAAACCCCCGTTAAATGGCTCCCTGGACTTTGTCCCAGCCAGGGTCAGCAAATCACTCTGCACTTTTGTCTTACTGTGGTTCCAAGGAGACATTGTCAATGTTGCAGCCCTCCATTCAGGAACCAAAGATGCACCAGTGAAGCTTCCAGAAGAGGCTATGGCAGTCAGCCTGAGCGCTGAGCGATGCCGTGGGGCACTAAGTCGAGCATCTAGTCCCAAAGCTGTCCCAGAAGGCACTCTGACTTTTTGTCACTCCCGAAGCAGATGCAGGTTCCAGGTTTGCCCTGAGGTTCGTGATATCTCTGGGCTGGCCCGGGCGGGGGGATGGGGGGTGGCTTGATCAGAGGTCCTGGAGCATGGCACTGAGTATCTCTCCAAGCCGTCCTCTGACCCAGGAGTGCCAGAGACTGCCAGAGGGATCTCTGTCACCCAGGAGCCAGCGCTGCCCCTTAGCCAAGGGCAGGGTAGAGAGTGGGGAGGGCCCGGCGGGGCATTGTCTGATGCACAGACTGTTAAAGATCCTGGAAGTTTGAGGTCATGTCTGACAGGAAGTGCTTATCTTAAAAATAAAAGAATAAATTAAGGTTAATTTCAAGTTCCTCAGAAGGAAGGCAGTGGAAATCACCAAAAAGATACAAATTGTTTTCTGTTGAAAGTACTAGATATATCAGATTAGAAATATTCATAATAGGTATACTTCCTAAGGGATTAAGTGAAAACCTTATTTGGGCATTTAAGTTTCCTAGTAGGCAGGCCATTCACAAGGAAACCATAAATGCGCTTTGACTCTTCTGATTCAGTTGAACAAGTCTACAGTTTTCCCTAGGAAGCTTCTGGTGTGTTCAAGAAGGCCCTACGCTGGTCTCTCTGGTGCTGCCCTCTTGTGGCCGCCTGAACACACGCAGCTAAAGCTCTCTTCTGGATTCTGCTCACCTCTTTGCAGAGCCCGGGACTTGGCTTCTGCCAAAGAAAGGAGCGACAATGATGCCAGTCGGCCACTACACAGCTGTCCTAACACGCCGGACACTATTGCTATGGCCAGTGCTTCATCAATGTCTGGAGTTGAGAAGAGGTAAGAGAAATCAGTGTGGCAGGTGATATTGATTTTCTAGACTCTGTTAAGAGGAAGTTTGGAAAGTAAGAAAGAAAACAGGTTTATGTACATAAATGTGTGTGTGTGTGTGTGTGTGTGTGTGTGTGTGTGTGTTGTATCCATCTGAGTACAGAATGCAGAGAGAGAGAGAGAGAGGGCTTTGTTTCGCTCCACTGTCCTCCCCACATGGGCAGCAGGAAGAGCAGGTGAGCCAACTTGGACAGGTTACAACTCAGTTGCTGCACCTAAAACAATGTCGTTGAATAAATAACCTCTAAAATCCCTTCCCGTTCCAAATTCTGATTCTACTTAAAACAAAACAAAATAGCAAAACCCCCTTTCTTCTGCTCATCGCACAGGCCTGAGCTGGTGTTCCTTGCCCCTCTCTTGCCTGCCTGCCTTCTTGCTTCTATTTCCATGTTTTCTGGCAAAGAACTCCTTACGCGGCCACTTTGGCTTATCCGCAGGCTACCTTCTTTCTGCACCCATGGGATTGTCCATATTATATAGTGAGAGTTTCATTTTTCTTTTTGAGTCTTAGTCAAAGTTATTCCAATTGTCTTATCTCTGTTTTTCCTTTTTTTTTTTCATACTCCCCTAAACTTTCATGTGTGTCTTACACATCCTTCATTGCTGTGAAAGATTAAGTTTCTGCCCGAAAGCGGTTGGTGTCAATCTTGATCTCAGAGCTCCTCTTTTAGGTAGAACATAAACCAGAGCATTCATTACATTAATTAATTGGCATATCGGCTTAGAGCAGTGATTCTCACAATGTGGTCTGAGCACCACGCCCGCAGAAGTCCCTCAGAGCCTTCCAGACAATACTCAGGATCAACCCTATTTTCATAATAAAACTAAGACACGTACTTTTCCCCCTCTCATTCCCTCATGAGTGTACCCTGGAGTTTTCCAGAAGCTACACGATGTGTGGCATTACAACAGACAGACAGCAATAGCGGTTGTAAGATTAGATATGTCTTCTATTAAGCCAGCCACTAAAGAGGTTTGCAAAACTGTAACATAGTGACGGTCTTCTTGCTAATATTTTCTAGCCTTCTGCAGATACTCAGGCAGACACTGCTGCTGGTGTCCCCACCTGCCCTGGCCCCTCTGTCACCACCGTGCGTCCTACCCCTCAGTGCAGTCCTGCTGATGTTTGCTTAGGCCTCGAGACACTCAACCTCTTTATTCTCTTCATACTCGATACAACTTGCTTACTTGCTTTGAACCAAAGAGCAACTGAAAAATCAGATTTCTGTAGCTGGGACTGCTTAGCTTTACCAGCCAAGTGTCCACACGTCAGGTCACAGGGAGCACAACATTTTGAATTTTTAAAATTTAATTAACAGCTAGAAAGTATTTCTCCAAAACGCCCAACAGTGAGCACTGGAGGGTAGACTATCCAGCCCCCTAACGGATGCCTGCTGCCCCTCACAGGGGTTTCTGAAAGAAGAGGTATGATTCCCTTCCAGCCCAGCGAGGGGAGTAGTGAGTCTATTCAGAGTTAAAGAAAATCCCTCATAGGCCTTGGGTTCTGTTGCTCGTGGACATTGATTTGCTGTGTGACTTGAAGCACATTTGTCTCTGGTTCATTCTCTGTAAAATAAGACACTTCCCAGGAAGGGGTTCCTACACGTCTCAGGATTTATGAGGCTGCAAGGAAGACGTCACCAGCTCAGTGTTCACCAGTCCATCCCACTGGTGCCATCTCCTCAAAGTTCCTCTGTGGCTTCTGGCCCAGACTCCTGAAGCCCCTCAGCAGGTTTGCAGAATCTGGGGGGAGCAAGGGAAGCCCCCAGGGAGATATAGGGAGACCCGGTGATGCTGGGAAGAAAGCACATTTGGAAAAGCCCTGGGTCCCCGAGGTCTGGTTATGAGGCCTCCCTTAAATTTCCTTGGTCGTCATTTTCCTTCAAGTATTGAGGAAACAAAAATTCCTCACAGAATCCTCATGGAGTATGAACGTGCTATGTCTTTCCCATCTTCAAACCCACATCCCACTTCGACTTCCCGCTGTCTCTCGCCTCCCTTTCACAGTCCAACTTCTGGGAAGACGAATTTTTCATAAACTCCCTGCCTGGTTAACACCACTCATCCTGAAAGCCACCAGGACACAGTGGCTCAGAGCTCTGGCATAAAACTGCTCGGGTTTACATCCCGGCGCCCCCACCTGGCCACGCGGCCTTGAGCAAGTGACTTATCTCTGTACCTCAGTTTCTTGTGTAAACAGGGATGACCATAGCACTTACCTCAGAGGGCTGTGTTAGGGTTAAATGCCTTGGTTTCTGCAAAGTGCTGAGAACAGCACCTGGCACGCAATGAGCCTTCAATAAATATTGGCTCTGATTGTCTTTCAAATCTCAATTCAAGTCTAGTTTCTCAGAAATTCCATCTCTGGCCTCCCAGTTGGGTTCATTCAGGCTTTCATAGTTCTCACCTGAGTTGGAAATAGGCATTTTTGGTCTGATTATCATTAGCCTCACCCACGGCAGTATAAGGTCAAAGAGAGCAGAAATTGCATCTGTGTTTCTCAACATTGTATTCCCACTGCATAGCACAGTACCTGGTGCACAGCACGAACAAATATTTGTTGAACATACAAAGGAATAAGTGAGTGAATGAGTGAGCACTGGGCTGTGTCCATCTGTCCATCGGTGAATGGAAGCTGCTCTCAGAAAGCAAGTGCCCCAAATTCCTGCATGAACCTGCTATGGAAGATACCTTTGGCCAAAGGATACCTGGTGCCTTCAAAAACTAACTATGGCTCCCAAAGTGAGCCTCTTAGGGTCCCCCTTTGGGCGTTAGAAAGCTCACTTTGGGCCAAAGACTGTGCATATCTTGGAGAAATTACTATTTGCACATGAATGCCATCAATTCAGATTCCGTGATGTAGAACAAATCCCATCACTCATTGAGTCCAGTGGCTCAGAAACACAGTTACTCATTAGAATCCTTTGGGAAGCTCTGGAAAAAGTACAGATTCCTAAGTCCCACTCCACCCTGGAAATCTCCAGGAGTATATTCTGAGGACCTGGATTTTTTAAAAGCTCTTCAGGTGCTGTTGCAGCCAGCCTGCATAGACCGGCATTCTCTAATCTGGTCAAATTCTGTCCTTTTACAGAAGAAGAAACAGAGGCACACTTACTCTATATCAGTAAAGATAACATGAAGTTTTTAATGAGCAAAGTTAACTGATAATTTGCTTGGGACCAGAAAATATGGTGTGCCTTTGGAAACAGCACATAATACAAAGCCTTCATGGTAGGGTTCATTAGCATGGAGGTGTAGCCTGATTTAAAGCCCTGCTCCTTTTCCTCCTCCTCCTCCTGCTATTGTGATTAAAGCAAATATTAGACTGTTTGGCAGACTCAGTCAAGTTTCCTCCAATAGACTCGTCACACTTGGCCGAGGTATGTTTGCCAAGTTCAACACAGTATGGCCCAGTGTTGCTTGTCTAAGTGCTGACAGCCCAGGCACAATGCTAAATCCTTCTCATCTGGGGGCTTTGCACTCGAATATCCCTGGCTTGTGTGGACTTAGCAATCATTACCATCATTCACTCCAGGGTTCTCAACCTGGGCACTATTGACATTTTTTATTGGGTAATTCTTTGGGGGAAGGGGTTTCGCTATCCTGTGCACTGTGGGATGTTTAGCAGCATCCGTGAACTATGGCCTCTATCCACTAAAGAACAATAAAAAATGTTTTTTAGATGTTGCCAAATCTCCCCTGGGGAGGAAAAAACCTCCCCTCTCCCTCTTCCCCATCAAGAACTGCTCTAACCTCACAAATTCACCCTGCAAAGAACTCAAAGGACCACAGCATGAGATCAGGAATTTTCACTGGAGCCTTTTTCCCCCATAGAAAAAATATAAAAGAATATTTCTACAGATTTCACAAACAAGACCCAAAAAAGGACAAACCAAAAAGAAAGGATCAATAATTTGGCCTACATTAAAATGTAAAACTTTTAAATGAAAAACATCATATCAAGTTGCCATAGACTAGAAGAAAGTATTTACAACACAAATAATCGAAAAAGGATTTGTTTTTAGCATACATAAGAGATATCCGAGAATCAATAATTAAAAGACAAACATCCAATAGAACAATGGGCAAAGGATACAGCAGTCTGTGAAGAGAAAACTCCGAATGGCTAATACACACGTGTAACTGCTCAACCTCATTGGCAGATGGGGAAATGTAAATTGAAATGGTCACATACTACCTTAACTCATCAGGGGAGGCAGTAAATTAACAGGTTGATAGTACCAAGTGTTGGAGAAGCACTGAAGCAATAGTATCTACTCCCACATACCACCAGTGGAGGTATAAATTGGCAAAATCATTTTGGCAAACTGTCTAGCATTATCACATAAGGTTGATTCTGCCATTGCTGTTCTGAGTATATACCCTGGAAAACTGCTACGTCTTTACAAAGAAACATGCACAAGGAGTTTGTTACAGTTATATTTGTGATAGTGAAAAACTGGAAACAAACCAAATGTCTGTCTACCCACTAGTGAATGGATAAGCATTTAAGATACACATGCATACAATAGAATACCATTAGCATTAAAAATTAATGGACTAGCTATATAAACTACATTTAATGAGGAAATCATATTTTGAAAGGATGGTGCAGTATGGATCCAATTATAGAAAACCTAAAAACAAAGAGTAGTACATACCATTTATATAGGCACATGCATATTGTTAAAAAAAAAATGGGTGAACTTCACAAGAGAAATCCCCCAAATACCAAGAAATCCAGAGGAATTTAAGGGTGAGGCGTTGGAGTTCCTTTCAATCTGCTATGGTGATTATTATTGATGTGACCTATTTTTACCCACAGATTTATATGTGGGGATAAAACATGGATTTCAGAATTTAGAAAAATTAGAGGAGACACCCATCAATTGCTACTTACTCTACTCTGAAAATGTTGTTTCCATACATTTTTCTCTTTATTACTATATGAATTTCAAACATATACAAAATAGAGAAAATAGTATAATGAAGTCCCATGTACTCATCACCCAGGTTCAAAAATTAACCACATGGTCAATCTGGTTTCAACAATATTAAGGCCACTCCCTTCCAATAATATTTTGAGGCAAATACCAGATTTTATATCATTTCATCCATAAATATTATATTATGCCTCTAAAAAATAAGGGCTCTTTATAAATAAATATATATATCATTGCAATACCATTATCCCATAAAAATGTATGCAGTCTTCAATATCATCAAACACCTCATGAGTGTTCAAATTTCCAGTCTTCTAAATGTCACAACACTTTTTTACAATTTGTTTCAGGATGCAAAGAAGGTCCACCCATTCTATAACTTCCAGGTAATTCTGGGTTGAAACAAAACCCAGAATAAAATTGGATTTCTCTAACCCCACCTTACGTTTCATGAAATTGCAATAGCAGAAAGGTTTTTTTTTTTTTAAATAAAAATATCTTTCCAAGGCTCTGTTAATCATTGAAAAGCTATTTCCACGGGTCCCAGATTTCTAGACCCATAATTGGAAGCATTTGGCAATTTGACCGCAGAACAATGTTGGCAGGTGAGTCATTTCCCACCGGAGTCCAGCCACATTGCAGTGTGACCCTGAAAACGCCACTCATCCTCGATACTCCTCTGAGGCCTAATTAAGTTAGGGGGTTCAGCTGCCGAAACAGCCACCAGGGGGCTCCCGAGGAACTCGATGAACTTGAGCGTCACTAAAAAGCCAACTAGGCTGCTTTATGCAGGAGAGACTGAATGTACCAGGTGAGACTGGGAGCCTCCCTCCCTCAGGTCAGCTTCTGCCTGCAGAGAGAGCAGACTTCAGGAAGATAGGGCTTGTTCCCCACGGCTGGCTGGCAAAGGCCAAGGTTACCTGCCAATTGCCATCAGAGGATTTGAAGTTTTCAGCCCTCCCCACCCCACAGTGGTCACCCCTTCAGATCCATGGGACAGCAAAGCACATATGTAAGCGTGGCACACTCCATGCTAATCAGCACCTCGTAGCCCATGACTGTTGATAAATACTTCAATGATCAAGTAAACAAAGAGCCTTATGATAGGTGACGGCAGACATCCGTAAGTGTGGATGGTTAATGTGAAGTTATATACCTAGAAAAAAACACAAGCCTGACATCCTGGAGACCAGATTCTCCACTTGGCCTTTCAAGTCCCTTCTCACCTCTAAGCCTCATTGCTGAGAATTGAGAGGTTGGGACTGGGGTAGAAGCCGCTAGCTAAGGTCTCCTCCTTCTCTGTTAGGAGTTTTTGCTGGGGCACTGTACTAATTCCCTAGGGCTGCTGTACCACAAACTGGGTGGCTTAAAACAACAGAAATGTATTTTCTCACACTTCTGGAAGCTAGAAGTCCAAAATCAAGGTGTCCAGCAGGGCTGTGCTGTCTTGGATGGCTCTAGGAGAGATTCCGCCCTTGATTCTTCCAGCTTCTGGTGTTTGCCAACAATCCTTGATGTCCTTGGCTTGTAGATGACTGTCTTCTCCCTGCCTGTCTTCACATCAGCGTCTCTGTGTGCGTGTCTGTCTCTGGGTCCTAATTTCCCCTTTTTAGAAGGAAATTCATGATATTGGATTAGGGTCTCCATCCCCAATGACCTCATTTTAATTTAATTACCTCTCTAAAGACTCTACCTCCAAAAAAACCCATATCCGAAGCACTGGAGGTTAGGACTTTAACATAATTTTTTGAAAGGATACAGTTCAACCCAAAAAAGGGACCATGTTGTAGAAAAGAAAAGATAATGTTTGAAAGGCCCATAATGACAGACCCACGAATTGAGGTTCTAGGATAAAGTTACAAGTCTACAAAGATTCCATTAAAAACAGAAACAATTATTTTGTAGGAAACTACATACTGTGATTTTACAGGAAAAAGTGAACATTATAACCCAAGTGATCTCCATAACCTAAATTACATTAAATTCACTACATTTGATTATTTCCTGTGATCATTGATATAGAAAATTAAATACAGGTCAAGACCAGATTTTTTTTTTTTTTTGGTCTTGACCTGTATTTGATTTTCTATATCAATGATTTCTTTTTGCTAAAAAGGTACAACAGAAGTTGATTATTGTGCTGCTAAAAACATTATCATAGAACTCTTTTATATAGTAAACATTCAGAACTCTTTTATGTAATATATTAAATACAAAGAACTTGTATATATTAAACTTTCACAAAACCAGATTCATACAAGCATTCGTTACATAAACAAGGCCACCACCCACAAAGGGCTGTCCATTCTTTTGGGTTTTAACCAGAACACTCGTGGTCTAGCAGGCGCCGCTTCAGTCCCTGACACGGCTTCTCAATGAACAGTGTCAGGGCCAGCCCCGTGATGAACGTCAGCAAACAGTGTCCGGAGAAGAGATAGAACTGGAGAGAAAGAAGGGCAAGTGAACACGGTGTTACTCCAGAATTGCTGTTGTGTTCAGATCCTACGGTGCACCATCCTGGCCACAGGAAATGCATCTGTAGGACAATCTGTGCTAAACACTAAAAATAAAATAAATAAAGATGTTATTCTGTGCTGCAGCCCTCCTTCTTTCTCCCACAAATAAAACAAAGAAAAACAAGGCTCTAACAAAAAAAAAAAAGGAAAGAAGGAAAGTCTTGCAAAGAAGCAAACAGGCTGCTTTGTTGCTCAAGAAGAGAACAAGCTGTGGTGCTGGCAGAGCTGGCTGCGTGCTGGCTCACCATGTTGGTGTCGGTGTAGTGAATAAGTGTTTCCTGGAGCCCGTTGTAGAGGATGATCAGAATCGGATGCACCAGGTAGCAAGCGTAACTAATGCTGGCCAGGAAACTCCAGATGTCCCAAGAAAGCATCCGGTTCACCAGACCTGGAAGGAGCAGACATTGATTCAGGAAGCCTCGAGCCCCTCTCTCTGGGCCGTTGAAGACACCCTGTCGTCACTGCTCTCTTTGGATTCTGCACCTAAGTCTGGGAACTTTTCCTAAGAAAGTCTTTATGCAATAAAATTTTTAAGAGAATGTACCAAAAAATAAAGCCTTCTTGTTGCAAGAATATGAAAGTACTAATATGATAGGGATGCTAATCTTGAGTTTATAGTGAGGCTCACTTCCTTAGCATGGTTTCACCCGCGAGCACAAAATATTTCGCATATAAAACAAGGTATAAAATCCTTGCACAGGGCTGGGTGTTGGTTCAGGATGTGGCCTCGGGAGCCGCTGGGGTTGGGGATGAGGCATTTGACATTGCCGGGCCTCAGACTTTTCATCTGTCTGTGAGACACTTGCATTTGATCACCTTCTAGGTCCCTTCAGGACAAATATTCTGTGACTTGGTATATGTCCTAGAACTGTGCTGTCCCAGACAATAGCAACTAGTCATTCGTGGCTATCTAAATCGATTAAAATTAAATACAATGAAAAACTCCTCTCTGAATAGCATTTAGCGCTCTCTCTAGTGGGTTGCATAGTGGTCCTCTAAAAGGTACGTCCACGCAGAACCTCAGAATGTGACCTTAATTGGACTAAGGGTCTTTGCAGATGTAATGAAGGGAGAGATCTAGAGATGAGACCATCCTGGAGTAGGGTGGGCCCTAAACCCAATGATGAGTGTCCTCGGAGAAAAGGAGACAGACACAGAGGAGGGACACAGGGAAGAAGGCCACATGATGACAGAGGCAGAGACTGGAGTGACAAAGCCACCAGCCAAGGAAAACCAAGGCTTGCCAGCAGCTACTGGAGGTTTGGAGAGAGGATGGGACAGATTCTCCCTTAGAACATCCAGAAGGAACCAACCCTAATAACACCTTGATTTTGGACTTCTTGCCTCCAGAACTGTGACAGAATACATTTCTGTTGTTTTAAGCCACATAAAAAAGAAAACTTCTATTTCGCCTTTGTACAAGCCTCATTTCAAGTGCTCAGTGGTGCATGATGGTTTGCTCAGTTGCTCAGGACAAGATCTTTGCAGCCATTCCAGACTCCTTTCTTTCCCTCGCACACTGGACAGTGCTGTCAGTCTGTCTTAGAAACATGCCTCAAATCGGACCATCGCTCACTCCCTCCACTAACACCCTCATGATCTTCCCTCATCTCCTCCGGGAAACCCTGCGGTAGATGTAGTGGTCTCCCAGCGGATCTAGTGGCCTCTGCTCTCGTTCTTGCCCCCTACAGTCCCCACACAGCACCCAGAGTTATCTCTTAACATCACAAATCGGGGACGGATGGGGAGAGGGGCGATGTTGATCCAACCTAAGTCATCGTTACGTGAGTCAGTTATTCTTGATAACCCCAGCCCTTCTCACGTTAGACGGGAATACTGCGATGTTTGCCACAACATTATAGATTGCCTTTCCTGGGCCAGGGGAGTAGTCGTTTATGAGGCTCTATGACAGTTCAGGGACATTGTCACAGGATGGCAAGAGGGCATTAGGGTTGTGGTCATGTGACCCAGACTTTCCTGTCAATGCAAATCCATCAGTCAGAGGGAATGCAGCCTGTTTCCTCTTTAACTTCACTTTTCCATGTAAGGGAAAGCTTTCCAAATTAAAATATTAAGGAACAAATGCCTCATCGTTATATTAAAATACTGATAAAATTTGAGAACGATTTTAATCAACATCTGGGAGCGGGCCTGGCCTCAGAAATGCAGAGCACGGGCGTCAGACCTCACGCTTGTTCCCGGGTTCCTTTTCCAGCTCGGCCCCTCGCCAGCCGTGCCGCCTCGTCTCCAGGCGCGGCTGGTCTCATTAAGAAACAGAGCCGATGATATTATGGTTCTGCCTCACACGGGGCTCAGTGTTGCCTGGATCCTGTGGGTGAAGTTTTCCACAGGCCTGGTATACAGCACGCACTCAATAAGCAGGAATTATTAATCACTTAATTACTTTTCTCTTTAAACTATGATTTCCAACTACTTTGCTGAGGCCAGCTGGTTTTGGTCCACAGGCTGAATTTCATTAGTCTGATTAATTCCCTGGAGTCTAAAGCTGTCCGGTCTCCACCTGGGTCCATTTCTCCTGCTTCGGGCTTCCGGGGAGCTTGGGGCCAGGACCTTTTCCGGATGCTCCCTGCCAGCCCTTGTCCTGCCACTTGCTGGCACCCGAGCACCCAGTTCCCACCTCAAATAGAGGGAAAGGGAAGAAAGCGTCAGGCGACTTGAATGCACATTTCTAATCCGGAGAAGATCCTTTCTCTCCGTTCAAGCTCTGGATCTGCTGAGCTCCCTGTGTGCTGGAAGCTGACTCAACAGAAACAGTTTCCCCAGTGTTGGAAGGGGATCTTGGCAACTGTTGAGTCTGATACCTTCTGATGGGGAAACTGAGGCCCAAGGTGGTGTGACCAGATGTCTTGCCCCCCAGCACTGGTATGTGTGTTTGTTTGTTTTCTCATGACATTACATTGCCTGAGTCCTCTTCCAGCTTCTAAACTAGCTTCACTGGAGAGGCTGCAACTGTTTCTTTCACCACCTGCATTTGCACATAAATTCATGTAAAAATCTACAACAGACTATGTGGGATGTTTTCCCCAACATATAAACCAATCAGTGTTTTGAGTCACTATAGGTCACTCATCTGCCACTCCAGCAAATAGAAGCCCCTCCAGTATACTCGTGTGTTATGTCACCTTTGCAGGAACTGCCTGCGATCCCAAGGGCAAAGCCTGGAGGGACATCATACCTCCGTAGCCTCCCCAGCAGGCAAAAAGGACCCAGCCCATGGCCGCCGCCCACAGGGTCCGGTGGAGGGCCTGGTAGAGGGCCGCGGCCACGGGGGAGGAAGCAGAGGCGTCGTCCACCGCGTACGCCAGAGCGACCACGGCAAACAGAGTGGACAGGGAGCAAGTCCACCCCAGCACGGCCTGCACCTGCGGGGAAAAGAGAGGTGAGTCCCGCCCAGCCCACCAGAGCCATTGTGTGATTTCCTCCTTTTCAGTGTCATTACTGTCACTTCAGGTCTTCATTTGTAAACCTCAGTCACTGCTCAGATTTGACGAAAATAGAAGGTTGTAACTAGAAAGGGGTGGCAAGAGGGAGATCTTTGTGGTGACAGTTGTGTACCTTGATTGTGGTGGTTACGCAAATCTGCACACGTGACAAAATTGTACAGAACCACATACACACACGCACACACACGTACACGCATGCACAAAGGAGTGCATGTAAAACCGGCGGATTCAAGGGCTGTGGATTGTGCCAATGGCACTTTCCTGGTTGTGATCATGTACCGTAGTTATGTCACATGTTACCAGTGGCAGAGCTGGGGAAAGGGTTTTGCAACTTCCCCTGACTCTATAATTTTTTCAAAATGACAGTTAAAATAAAATCAATAAATAAAGTAATGCTCTAACCCACTCCTGCCACTCCTAATCTCCCATCCTGTCCCCTAACCAAATAAGACTCCTTGATGAATTTTACGCCTCCATCCCCAAATGTGAGTGCCTACAGCACACACGCCCTGCCCGGCAGCACCCTACTCACCAGGGACATGGAACAGGGGAAGGAATGGGAGAAAGGAGAAGTTTTCAATTCAAAGAATAGCTCCATGAGTTAAATCCTAATATTTAGCTCAGTTCAAGGTCTTAGATCTTATATCACCTTACTTGAGCTTTTTAGAGCCAGACCTATCCTCCAAGGAGCTCTCTTGCTTCTCTGTGCTCTGGTGCTCAAGCTGGTGTGGTGCTGTCTACACTGCACTGAACCAACATCGGGTCAGTCCACCATCTTGGCTCTGAGACCCCTGGCCGAGTTTCTCGCTGCAGAGGAGGAAAGGTTACCTTCAGGGGATCTCCTCTCTTTCAGCCTAGGATCCTTCTCACCCCTTCGCTAAGTCCTTGGCCTAAATGGGCCTGCAGTCTCTCAAGATGCATCCCGGGCATTGTGTGAGAAAAAATGAAAACCCAAGATGAAGAGGGAGCATTTGGGGACCACTTCAAGGGCCAGGGTCAGGACCAGGAAGAGCGGAGCTGGAGAAACAGTGTAGAAGGGTTGGGTAGACCAAACTCAGAGCTTTAGAAGCTAGAAAATAACACAGCATCTAAGCTGGAGGAAGCGGGGTCTGCACTGTGGGCTAGGAGTGAAACAAGTAGGGTGCACCACGAGGAAAGACAGGCAGGCAAGGACACCGTGTGTCCTGATTTGCAGGTGGAACCATCAAATTTGACCAGGAATCTTGTCTATAGAAACCACGGAACGTGTGCTGTTAAAATCCAACCCAACTCACTATCTTCTTCCAGAAGAGGGTCTTGCCATTGTAATCTCACTAGGCATATTTTCCCACACCGGTAGTTTCTTTGGGTTTGTACCAAGGTTCCTATGGGTGGACCCCATTGGGTTCCAAACCTGTAGCTCCACCAGGGGAGCTGAGTGAAGAAAGCAGAGAATTAAGCTCTGTCAAGAGAGAAAGTCCTTCTTGTTCTTTGGTATGAAGAGCCATGAGGAACACACTGCAGCTCAACACCCAGCTATCTGACTCCTCCGTCCAGATGGGCCACGCCAGTCCCAATCATACAGTAAGGCTTGGGGAAACCATACCTTGGTTTTCAGAATGTTTTCCTGGTTGTTTTGGTGCATGAAAATGCTTAGAAACACACCCACAAGGAACGGCCCGAATCGGCAGTAGGGCTTGGTGTAATACTCCAAGAAATACAATGCAGCCGCGTTTTCACTGAAAAACACAAGAAAATAAGGAAAAAGTTTATGTTTGATCTGGATATGGAAAAGAGAATCCCCAAAATGTCCACAGGGGTAATCAGCAAATCCAGAGGTAGATTTGGTGCACATTTGTTCATTTCCTCAGTAACGATCTGCAAACAATGACCTCATGATCCTGCCTTAGGTGGCAGCTGGCTTCTTCAAGTTCCAAATGCCCTGGGGCCCCTCCCTCCTGGATCCTGAGGAAATATGATGACTGTGTTCATTATAAATATGAAATTGTTTCTAATGGCTGCTATGTCAGGATAGCTCTAAAAATGTAGCGCCCAGAGTAAGTCCAAGGCTCCCAAGGACAAAGGTTGATCCTGGAGCCGTGTTAGGATGCTCTTACAGAAGTCAGTTGCCTGGGCCCCACCCCTAAAGATTCGGGTCCAAGGAGGGGCTGGAAGTATCAGTGGGATCTGGAAGCTTCCCAGGTGACTCTAGCATGCAGCCAGGGTTGAAAACCGCCTGGCAAGACACGCTGACCTTCCTCCTGATCACCCGGGCATGCACACATAGGCAGCTGGCATGACGTGGGGAGGGCATGGCGCTCTCCTGGTTGGGAGGCATAGGGTGTAGTCACTGATGCTTCCATTTATTCACACCTTCCACCCACTCACAAACTCATATTGAGCACTTCTGTGCCAGGCACTGTTCCGGGCTATTGTATTTCAAGAGGTCAGCAAAGGCTGTTCTGAGAAGGTGACATTTCACAGATACCTGAAAGCCACAAAGATTCTAACAGAAAGGCTGCTCCTCTCGGCTGAGGGACTAGCAAGTGCCAAGGCCCTGAGGGGGGAGCACGCTTGGCGTGTTGGTCCAGTGTGGCCGGTCCAGAGTCAGCAAGTAGGAGGCGATGGGGGAGGCCAGCCAGCCACTGGAGGAATTTGGGCAGATGAATGACATGGGCTGACTTTCATTTGTGTCACTCTGACTGTTGGACTGAGAACAGCCATCCATACCTCACTGGGGAGGCCAAATAGCATGTGGGTAAGGTCCCAGGTTCAGTCACTCCTATGCCACCTACCAGCGGTGTGACCTTGAGAGGTAGCCCCGACTTCCTTAAGTTTCAGTTTCTCCACCCAGAAATGGAGCTTCCAGGCAGTGATTTGCCACCGAAGGAGAAATGATGTAGCCACGCGGGGGCGCTCCTTTCCTCTGGGAAGCATTGCTATGGGCAGCGTGAGCTCAGAGGCGACCCACCACCACCACCACCAGTGGAAAGTGGAAAGGTCCGGAAGTTTGGAAGAAAAAATGCAATCAACTTTCCCATCTAGACCGAAAATTTCCCACCTAGCTTTTCCACGAGTTGATGGGCACAGGACGAACGGCCTGGCATTCAGCAGCCCTCCTGGGAGGTCCTGGCCAGGGAGGGGTCAGGCCGGGGAGCCCGACTTACCTGGCTTCTGTCGGAGCCACCACAGGAAGTTTATGAGCCAGCGTGAGCAGAGCAGTGGCGGTGAAAGATGCCAAGAACAGCACGGCCCCGAGGAGGATGAGGATGTGTTTATTTCTGCAAATAAAAGAGGACATGGAGAGGAGCATCCTTCAGTGTCTTTCATGCAATATTTATGGACACAAATGGCTGGAAATCGTGACAATCAGAGGAGCTTTCCACTGCCCTGCTTTGGGGAGGCTGATGGAGAGCAGAGAGCTGGGCTGGGGCTGAGACCCGAGGTAGCCTTTGGTCTTGTTTCTTGACCATTTACTAGCTGTGCGACCAGGGCAGGGCCTTGAACTTGAGTTTCCACATCTATACAAGAACAGCAATAGCATCTTTGCCTGCTCCACCCTGAAGCTTACTGTGTAGTTCAAAAGGAGACCATGCTTGAGATGTCCCTTGGTCCCTTGCCACCTGTGAAACACAATATGGACACAAGTGGTGGTTGATTTAGGAAAGAGGACTGTCAAAGCAGGGTAGGACACAGGGTGAACACGGCACCCACTCTAAGCACAGGGCAGGGTGGACACAGTAGGAGGGGTGTCCAAGTGTTCCCCACCCCACCCCCAAATCTGGAAGCTGGTAGTTCATGTGTGAGTAGGAATGAGAGATCCAGTAAGGATGTGCCATCAAGGTAGCCAATGCTCAATTCTTCCAGAATGTTCTACAGAGCCCTATGAAATGAACCTCAAAATTGTCCTGGGAGATGAAAGAAGGAAGCCTTTTCCCACTGTCTTCTGTCCCCCATGGGTCAAGGGTGACCCTACACAAATTAATTCCTCCACACTTTGGGATCGTGCATGTGTGAGACCAGGAAGGGCCTGCAGAGGTTCTGGGGCAGAAGGGATTTGAGAATACAGGCTCAGAGCGAGGCACTATCTGGTTGGACCTGCTCAGAATCGTGAGGGTTGGGACTAAGAGGATTTGCAGTGGTGTAGAAGAAATGTCAAACATAGGCATAAGACCATCCGGCCACAACCCTGCCCAGATGTCTTTGACAGTCCTATTCCACTGCTTGAAGTTGCCATGGTTCTTCATGAGGAAGGGATGAGATAGATCCTATTCAGTTATCACCACACTGATATAGGGAGAAAGTGATTTTCATCCAGTGTGCTAATTTTAGTTTAATGCTTGGAAACGAGGATGAATACTAGCTCCATGGTGCTGTGATTGACTGGTAGTGTCTGCTATGAGTGTGGGCAGGGGAGGAAGGTATGATAAGAATACTGTATATTTACTGTGACTTTTGCCAAATCCTCTAGCTCTGTTCTCCTTGAATTACTGAGCTCTAAAAAGACCTGATTCCATTGGCATTCTATTCAAGTATATTCTCTGAAGGAAAAAAGCCCTACCTTTTATACCTCCCTCCATTTAGAAGCTAAATATAGTTGCATAGTCACAAGCTTGGACAGTGTTGGCTTTCAGCTGAGGGATTGAAATCTACCTCCCATAACAGCCTCTAGGAAAGATGCTGATGTAGGGGCCAGGCTCCTCAGTCACAAGGACACTCCGTTGGGTTCCCAGCCAGGTCTGGAGTGGGGAGGTACTAAGAACTCATTGTCCCAGGTGGGTGGTAAGCCACCCAGTTGGACCATCCAACAAAAACTCACATCCACCCAAGTAAATATGTGATTAACTCCCCAGGGGACTTGAGCCCAATCCCTGGCACCTACTTTTGGGATTTAGTAGTCTCCACCACAGACTCCATGAGTCTCCACTAGCTAACCACCATTTCAGCTAAACTAATAACACTTCCTGACATAGAATGTTATGAGCTGAATTGTGTTCCCATCAAAGTCATATGTTGATGTCTAACCTCCAGTACCTATGAATGTGACTAGATTTGGAGATAGGGTCTTTAAAGAGATAATTAAGGTTAAATGAGGTCATTGGGCTGGGCCCTAATCCAATATGGCTGGAGGGCTTATAAGAAGAGGAAATTTGAACACAGAAGGAAGAATATGTGAAGACTTAGGCTGGATGTGGTGGCTCATGCCTATAATCCTAGCACTCTGGGAGGCCGAGGCAGGAGGATTGCTTGAGTTCAGGAGTTTGAGACCAGCCTGAGCAAGAGCAAGACCCTGTCTCTACAAAAAATAGAAAAATTAGCCAGGCGTGGTGGTGCGCACGTATAGTCCCAGCTACTTGAGAGGCTGAGGCAGGAGATCGCTTGAGCCTGGAGTTGGAGGTTGGCAGTGAGCTATGATGACACCACTGCACTCTAGCCTTGGTGACAGAGGGAGACCCTGTCTCAAAAAAAAAAAAAAGGGCTCAGGGAGAAGATGGCCATCTGCAAGCCAAGGAGAGAGGCCTCATAAGAAATCAACCCTGCCAACAAATTGATTTTGGACTTCTAGTTTCCAGAACTGTAAGGAAATAAATTGCTGTTGGTTAAGCCACCCAGTCCGATGGTGGCACTAGCATATTCGTATGTCAAGTTACTAAAACAACCAGACAGGGAGAGGGAATGTCAAAGAAGACACAGGCCCCGCCTTCCCTCCTGTTAGTACTGTGTCCTTCCGAGTCCCCAGGTCACTAATCAGGACATCTGGCCACAGCACACAGTCCGCTTAGCCACCTCGGGTCAGTGGTTGTATTTTCTGGCTCCCAGGAAAACAGGTTGGAGGAAGGACCAGAGCTTTAAGCACTAACCACCACGCTGTCCTCTCAGGACTGCTTGTCTCTCGGAAAGGCCGGTTCAGGAGCTTAGCCCGAGAGGAGGAAGGGATAGCAGAGTCTCCGTCTGGTCCGAAAGACCCCAGGCTGCCTCTGAGGCCTCTGTCAGCCCCCAGCATCCTGCCCAGGACTCCCCACCGCATTTCTCTTGCCCTTTCCTCACTAAATACCCACACCAGCAGTCAGAGCATCGGCTCCAAGTGCCACCTCTGCAGGAACCTGCAGAGCCCGCCCTTTCTCCTCTGGCAGGACCACAGGCTGGTACCTGCAGGCACTGGCCATGGTCCAGTCCCAGCCGCTCTTCCTCCCCCAAGGGAGCCCTTAGGGTGTGGTGCCTCACGGGGAGAGGGAATCCACCCCAAGTGAGCCCCAGTGGGTGTGAGCATCTCAGCTCTTCCTTGGAGAACCCCTCCCCTGGCAACAGGACCTGGGGTGGGCAGGGTCACCAGCCTGCCCTCGCTAGGGGCTCCGCAGGGGGGACGCTTGCTCAGCATCCCTAAGGCACCTTTTTCTACTGCCGACCCTCCTTGCCTGACGCCCTGTTGGGGTGAGGGGGAGCACACTAATTCCTGATTCCCACCACGCTCCACGGTTTCATCCTGGGGAGACGTGGTTGTACATAAAGTAGACACGGGGTGGTAGGTCTGTCTAAGAGCTGATGTTCTAAGTTTTGTTTTTTTAAATCTTGCTTCCCCAAATAAAGGGAACCGTGATTATGAAATTTTATACTCTGCATAGTCCATCTCATACGCTTTTATCAGTTAGTTCTATTTTGCTATAAATTACATTCCTCCCCCTACTAAACTAGGACAGTAGATTAGGATGCTGTTGTTGTGGGGGATGTAGGGGGAACATAGGCCTCCCCCCACCCACAGCATTGTACATACAGGTACCCACCTGCCATCCCAGGACCTGGGCACTGGTTCCCAGTCTCCATGTCACCCCGCCCCTCGGCAGAGGTGGAATTCAGAAGCAGAGAAGGCGGGTGCGTGAGAGGGAACGGCGCTGAGCAGAAGCAAAACCCCTGCCATCCAGGCAGCCGTCATCAACATCCACCCCACATCAGTACCTTCTGGAAAGGGGGGATAGAGAGGAAATGAAGGAAAGAGGACCAGCTGTACACATGAGGGACTCTGGGGAGCAGGGACCGCACAGAGATGATGCGAGCTGGCCGGTCCCTGAACTGGCCTAGCTGAGCGGAAGCTCACAGCGGGTTACCCAGCCCCCCTTCCCGCATCCCTGCAGAGGCTGGAGGGGCAAGGGGCCCCCACTGCTTGTGGATGGTGGCTGGGGACCAAGGCAATTACGTTGGAATCGCAAAGGACAGGAAACCAAGTTGGCACGTGGGTTACTCATTACTGAGAAGCAAGCACTGTGCTAGTTGCCATAAGTAGAATCTCATTTATCCTCCAAGCTGATGCAAGATGTTATTATCCCCATTTTGTAGACATGGAAAACAAAGATGAGAGTCCAGCAACTCACCCTGGGGCCCCTAGTAATTTACCAGTCATGATTTGAACCCATGTCTTCTGATTCAAACTTCACTATACCAGGAAACCACCTCTGTGTTTAGCGGAAGGGGAAGTTAGGGAACAATTTTTTTTAATAGTCCAAAAATATTTTACAGTTGAATTGAGAAAGCTTTGTGTGTTTGAGATATAGATACAAAAAAGCAGATTTGCCTTTTAAAAAATGTTCAATTCTTGGATTACATTAAAATTAGGATGTTTTTCCTTTGCTCCAGACACTTGAATGTTTGCACAAGGCTGGAATGAACAACATCAATGGGTCAGACTGAGATTTAACTGTCTGCCCTCCAAAGGGCACGAACAAGTAGCTATGAAAAGAGACAAAGCTGGTCAACGTACATTTGGAATGCAGCTCTGCAGGCTTCTAAGTGAAATGTGAAAAATGAAAAAAATTTTATATATCTGAATAACAAAGTTTGCATTTTATTATTAATATTCTCTACTGGCAACAGTTAAATTAGATGGCTTGAGGACTGAATATTGATACACTCTTTAAGTAAAGTAATTTATCATTATGATTCAAGAGCCCAAAAGACATTCATGCCCTTTGACCTAGTAATTTCTCTCAAGGATATGAACTCTAAAGAAATATTGAAGTTGGAGACAAATGGTTACCATGAAAATATTTATCAGACCATGAGTTATAAAAGCTTAAAATTGGAAATAATCCAAGTATGTAACAATAGAAGAAAGTGTAAGTAAATTACAGTTCATTCATGGAACGGCATGTTATGCAAACATCAAAATTATGTTTACCTTAAAAATAATATAGGGAAATGCATGTGTCATAAAACTATTAAAAGAAAATTACTTAAGTGCATTTGCAGAATGTTTTCATGTATAAAAAGCTGGACAGAAAATATATCAGAAGGATAAGCACCAAAATATTAGCAATGAATTCACCTCGCCCTGAGTGACAACATGGGGCTGGGTGATTATTTTCTCTTCACTGAAACCTAATGTTTTCCAATATTTCCTAAATTGAACATACATTTTAGCAGAAAAGAATAATAAATCTCTTAAAATATGGCATGATTAATCTACAAACTATAAGTCTTTCCAGGAACTATTGAAGCCTTAAAGTGTTTCAAAAACTAACAGAAATTAAGGTGATAAATATCCAATGTAGGAGAGCAGGTACACTGATATATTGCTGAGGCCGCTATAAATCACGTTGCTCCTTCCGCAGAGCAATCTCACACTATGTAACAAGCACCACAAAATCATTCCTACCCTTTGACCTAGGAATTCCACTCGGCAATCTGCCCCCAAGGAAATAACTGAGAAAAAGTAGTGTGTTCGAAGACATTCATTGCAAAGTCATTTATAATCATGAAAAATTGGATACAATCTAGATGCCCAACCATAAAAATGGGATATAAATCCTAAAACTGACAGGTATGCGGGTTATGTCAATATGTGGAAATGTTTATAAAAGCAGTGAAGTAGAAAAAGCTGGACATTAGATATTACATGTACACACTGTTGATAATTCTGCAAAACACATCCTGACTTACACGCATGACCAACGCTAGAAGAGAATTTGGAAGAAGGTGGACAGTAGAGCATTTGGTGTTTCCTTTTCTGAAAAGTTAATTTCATAAAATTTTGAAAACCTGTTCTGCACAGAACTGGGGCCCTTAGGCCACATGAGGAGAAGAACTTGTCCTAGTTGGACTCACTTTCCGTGGACGAAGATGATCACCGGTGTTGTGAGATGGAACTGGAAGTCATTGGCAAGGTACCACGTCCAGCCGTTGCACTGAAAGAAAGAAGCAGAGGTTACTTCTTCCTTCATTTACTATGTCTGCTCCGCACTGCCTGCCTGGACTAGGAGGAAGGATTTAGCAGGTGGGTGGGGAGTATTTCCATGGGAAGACAAAGGAAATTTGAGTTGGACATATTGCACACCCCTCATCTCTTCAGTCCTTGTAACCACCTGGATGGCAGGTTTGTTATCGCCATTTTTAAAAATGTAGATTCAAGGTGGTGGCTCACACCTGTAATCCTAGCACTTTGGGAGGCCCAGATGGGAGGATTGCTTGAGGCCAGGAGTTCGAGATCAGCCTCAGCAAAAGCAAGACCCTGTCTCTACTAAGAATAGAAAAAATTATCCAGGCATGGTAGCACAGGCCTGTAGTCCCAGCTACGCGGGAGGCTGAGGCAGGAGGATCGCTTGAGGCCAGGAGTTTGAGGTTGCAGTGAGCTATGATGACAACATTGCATACTAGCCCTGGAGTGACAGAGATCCTGTCTCAAAAAATAAAAAATTTAAAAAATGGAGATTCAGACAAGTTTTCGCTTTTGTTTCAAAAAAAAGAAAAAACAGTCACAGCTAATATCCAGACAACTATGGAAAGTGAACTCTGCCATGTTACAGGAATATAAGAGGGCATTATTGTTAGGATGCCATTGGAACTCACAGGGTCAATGTTCTCTTTTCCTTTCCTTGCCCCTTCCCTAACTCTAGGTGGAAGGAGTGTGTTTGTTTAGAACCAAGGCCTGGCTTCAGACGGGCTTGGTGGGGAACCCAAGAGTCCCCAGGAATGATTGACATGGGATTGTCCTGCCAAAGCCATAGACTGTCCATGCTTGTGCATGATGAGGCGGTTACTTGTACTTTTTCTTCATTGTGAAGAAGTTCCTGGGGACAATTCTCCCCAGGGCTTGAGGGTCCTGGCACCTCTGCTTTCAAGAATGTAAGGTGAGCTGGTGACAAGTGGCCCAAGCCAGTGTGCATCTGGGAAAACAACCCAGACTATCCGCATGGAGCCCTGTCACAGACAGGCCCTCAGAGAGGTGGCCCCACCTGTAGGTGACGCAAGCCTGAGGACGCATTTGCTACCTGAAGGCCACTGTCTAGTTGGTGAGTGATTATATCCAATAATTAGGGCCCCGCGAAGCTTTAGCGATTCTCTTTTCAGCCTCGATTTTAAGGCATGTAGAATCAGTGACATGATTTAATTAAAGCTATTTCATTTGCTCCAAGTCCATTAGGAGGAAATTGGGGCTTTGGGGGAAGCCACAGCACATACATATTTTGGATCTTGTTGCTCCAAACCAACTCTGCCAGGTCTGGCTTGAAATTGAGTAGAGTTCAACATGGTGAGGGTGCGGCTCAACGCCCCATCCCAGGACAGGCTCCCCGTGCGCAGGTGAAGAAAGCGTCCTCTCCCCGTGGGGCGATTCGGGATGGCCCAGGAACCATGACGGAGCAGGCTCCGCTCCCCAGGGACACACACCAGGATGGCTGGCCCCTCGCGGCCATTGCCACTTTCCACGGTCTGCTGCTCATAGGAGCTGCCCCGTGCGTAGACTGGTGTGAGAATGTGCCAGAAGAAAGGGGACCGGACTCAGGCTGGCCCTTGGAAAGTTCACCGGTGAGACGCCTGGTTTACACCGTCTGCCCTTTCACAGCCGCCCACGCGGGACTCACCGCGTTCCGAACCGACACAAAGTTATTCAGCAGCAGCAGATTCGTCCACCAGGCTTGCCGGCAGTTATCCCGGTGGAATTTGGGCACTTCCCAGACAGGTCCCCAGGGAACGAGAGAGAACAGTCCCACCAGCAGGCACACGGAATACATGTGCAGGGGCTGCAGCCTGGCGGGAAAGAGTGGGGGAGAGAAGGTGACTCTCCACCAGGGTCCCCTTCAGTGGGCACTTGGCGGGCAGGGGGATGAGAAGCCCTAAAGGAGATTGCACTTTGGTTCTCCCTGAGCGGACCCTTCTTCCCGCACAGCATTTTCTTTGCTTGGAACATTCCTTTACTCCCTCCAAGGTCCTGGGGAAAAGTCACCTTCCCTGACTACCCTTCCCCAGGAAGCCCCCGCCTCACTTCCTTCCCCAAATTATCCCTTTGCGACACTCATCCACACTGGCCTAGCATATGTTTATCTGAATGCTGCGACTTCAGGTTGCATATTTATTTGTTTATTGTCTGCCTCTCTTCACTAGAATGGAACCTGCAGAAAGGAAAGCACTTTTGCATGGCTTTGGCTCACTAAGACGCTGAGTCCTCAGGGCTTAGGACAGTGCCTGGCACCTAGTGGGCCTCCGATGGATGCAGAACAAGCGAGTGAACAAGTGGTCGGTCCTACTCCCAGTCCTCTTGCAGGTGAGCAGGCAAGTGATAACTCATAGCCAAGTGGTTATGCCAGCACGCGTGAGAAGTCAAAACGCCAGCAGCATGACTCCCTTTTCACTGGGGTTGCCTTAGAGAGGGTGAGTTGAAGCTGTGGGTTGGTGTCACTTCCCTCCATTTTCAACAAAGTTTTGTCCCGGATTGGACGCATTCTCTTCCGAGCTCCCGCTCCAACCTGCCACTCTCCCAGCGTCCCCCAGTTCAAGAATGCCAACACCATCAGCCACGTTGCTCAAGCCAGAAAATTCCAGAGTCCTTGCTTTCTCTCTGTTCCAACAGCTAATTGCCAGCCCAAACCTGCCATCCTGCCCAGAGACTGCAGTAATTTACTCACTAGGATCCTTGCCCCGCAAGGCCTCCCAGCACCCCACTCACACCCCATGCTCCTCTGCCCCCACCACTGCTCCATCTGCCCTGAAAGACACGCCTCACTCTTCGGTCCCCAGCCCCAGATGTTCACTCTGAAGCAGGTTTCCCAAGCAGAACCCGCCATGCCGTTAGATCCCCTGCCCCAGCCCCTAACTAGCCCATCTTAGCACCGATCACCATGAACCTGGGCCTGTATGCCACTCCCTGTCCTCCAGAAACCCTCAGCACAGGACAGCTGCTCGACCCAGTGCCACACACCCAAACTATACTAAAAGAATGAGCATTCAGCCCTTCCCAGGAGGAAGGCTAAATTTGGTAAAGCTTGGAGAAAACCACAAAGACCACGGCGAAAAGAAATGAACAAAAGTCTATTCCCTAGCTCATCCTCATTCTTAACCTGTTTGAAGGAAAAGTTAAAAGGTATAAGTGACAACAGTAACCATGACAGCTTCTGCTGATTGAGGGCTTACTGTGTGTAAAGCATTTTTCTGAGTTCTTTACATACATTTATCTCGTTTAATCCTCACAAGAGTCTTACGAAGTAAGTGCCATCATTCTCCCTATTTGAGAGATGAGAAAACTCAGGCACAGAAAGGTTGAGACACTTACTCAAGGTCACACAGCTGGGAAATGGGTGAGACAGAATGCAGGCGCAGCAGTCCAACCACAGAGTCTGCTTGCCACTCCATTTCACTCGCCCCGAAGGCGGTTTCTACACACTTCCTTCCTAGTTTGCAACAGTGCGGTGTTACAAGATAGGTTGGGACCGGAGAAGTAACGAGGGCTGGCTTCCAGCTCAGCAAACACCCGTGATTTAGAAAATGTATAAACAAAAGGGTTGGATGACATGAGCTGAAGTGCCTCTTCTCCTTTGACTTCGGCGGTCACTACCGCTCTCACTGATTCCGTGTTCCGCCCCAGTGTTGGGATCCCTCTGCTTCAGCCACGCACACATTCCTAATGGAGACCATCATCCTTCCTCCCTTGCTCTAGCAGAACGACCACTGGCCCAAGCTTCAACCACGCTCCTCTCCTGGTCATGTCTTCTTTAATTTTTATCATTAATATTAGTGCTCTGATTTACAGGATCCAATTATTACTCATTTGCATGCGAACAAATTCTCCTGTTGAATATAGATTTCATGAAAATCTGACAGTGTGTTTATTAAGATCTGCTGCCCATCAGCTGAGGAATAAGGATGTTTTTGCCAGTGGAAGGCACCAGTTTTCATGGGATTTGTCCTAATAGAATTTGAACCATATTAAACCAGCAAAAATCAACTGCATAAGGAAGAAAACTATTTCTTTTAGTTTATTTTTCTTTTGGAAATTCTTTCAAAAGGGGGTTAAAGACCAAAGATAATAAATCATTACATAGCAATCAGGAACATTAAGAAGTTATATAAATAAACCTACCTTATCAGGCGACTGAAAAAGTATCTGAGTATGACCTTGGGGGTTATTCCTTTGTCTGAATTCTGATGCATCTTTAAAAATGTCCTTGCACTTAACCAGCCGCTAAGAGAAAAAGAATAGTCACAGGAATTACGTATCAGTCGTACAGTTCATTGGTTGATTAATTCGGTTTCAATCAAAGTGGAATAAATTCTGCTGCAGCAAGAAAGCACCTCCAAGTCTTAAAATGATAGATTTGCTCTGGGTCATGCTACACACCCAGGGCCAGGTACCTTGGGCTCAGAATCGTCTGTGGGACCCAGGCTGATGGAGCTGCCACCATCTGAAAGTTCACTAGGGAGGGACCATGGAAGAGGACAACAGAGTTCTAGAGGGCCTAAAACCAGCAATTAAATGCTCTAATCTAAAAGTGACATATTTAAAGCTCTTAGCATAAGAGTTTAAAGCACTTAGCATAATGGCAATACCAGGTACAACTTGGTCAGATCTACTGATTGGCCCATTCGACCACAGTGGGGCCAGGAAGTGGAAAGTTGCCAAGTGCCTGGAAGGTAGAGAGACAGAAATATTTGGTGAAGAATACTAATAACTACCACATTGGTCTTTTAAAATTATAATGTCAAGGTCTTCCATTTCTGTCGTAGCACATCATTTTCAAAGTACTTTTGCTAATGAGATTGCTTTTGCTTCTCCAGCCATACTAAACTTCTTTGCAATAAACGTTTGTTGAGGAAATGATTGAATAGATGAATAAACAGCCCTACTAGGTAAAAGGGAAAATATTTTCATTCCTGCTTCCCTAACAGGGAAAGTAAGACTCAAAGATTATTGAGTTGCCCAAGATCACAGAATTCTTAGCCAACATATCCTGAGGACAAATTCATTACCCAGAATGTTCTGCTAAAGAAACTGCGGATATGCCTTGTAGTTCTAACTCAATGGTGAGCATGTTTGTGAGTGAGTTTCCCAACCTTGTGACATTTATCCCAGTGATCCTTGTGGGTGTTTCCCTAAGGAGTAGATGTATTTCCTATTGCAAAACAAAGCTGTGTGTGCTGGGTAGGACTTGGAAGGGATCAGGGAGGGTTGGAGAATGTCTATTCTCTGCCTGCCAGATTTTCCTTTGAAAAGCAGCAATTTGGACTCATTATAATAGGAACAAAATTTATAGAGACATCTAAAAGAGAGTGCTAAGGAGTGGAAGTAGGGCAGCCAATTCTGATTCCGGCCTCCTCTTAATTTCAGGAAAGAAGGAATCAGGGCAGTCTTTTCTTTTCGGAGTGACCTACTCCCCCTCTGCCAGTGTGGTTGCTGAGCCAAGCCGGGGTCTGGCTGTGTGTGCCGGCATGTACCGCCCAGCCTTCAAGTTCGTAAAGAGAAGATAACCAGGACTGGCAGGAAAACATACCCAGTTACAAGTGGCTGAGATCCGGAGTCCTGAACAGGCTGCGGCAGACACGATCACGCACTAGAGATGGATGAAGCCAGCTCAAGAGGTGGGGAAGGATTGCAAAACAGTCACCAACTAGTCATTCTTCTTCTTTTTTTTTTTTTTTTGAGACAGGGTGGTGTCTTTTTTGCCCTGTTCTTGCTAGTCCCCTCTGCAGGGAACAGAGTTCTGGTCTTTGACCGCCGCCCCTGGGCAGACCTCCCCAGCCTCCAGGGCTCCTGTGGCTGCACCCAGCCGTGCCCTCTTGGGAAGTCTGACATCCAGTGGTTCCCATGTCGCTGCTGGGTTTGCTGCAGACTGGGGACTCTGACTCATGCCTGTCTGGGCTACACTCTGTTGTCACCTTGGTCACTTCCTAGCATGAGCTGTTGCTCTCATTGATGGGTCTCAGCTCCTTCTCCCAATTTCCTCTGCATTACAAGAAACTATCACATCAGAGTCTTGAGATAAAACAATTAAGAAGTCATTTCTCTCAACAACGGTTTACTGAGCAGTACTATAGAGCTATCAGGGCTTTAGGCTCCGGTGACAATAACAGTATATAAAACAGGAAACAAAATTCCTGCCTTACATTCCAGGGGAGGGATAATCAATCAGTCAATCAATCAAAAGTGGCTTCTAGGCCAAGCGGTGGCTCACGCCTGAAATCCTAGCACTCCGGGAGGCTGAGGCAGGAGGATTACTTGAGGTCAGTAGTTCGAGACCAGTTTGAGCAACAACGAGACCCTGTCTCCACTAAAAGTAGAAAAAAATTAGCCAGGCGTGGTGGTGCACACCTGTAATCCCAGCTACTCACGAGGCTGAGGCAGGAGGATCGCTTGAACCCAGTGGTTCATACACTTTTGAATATCATGGAATTGTAAAATGTGTTATAAAATGGGCATACTTATTAAAACATTGCTCTGTTGCCATTGTTATTGTTTAGTCAAAAACAGCATCTCCAGCATCCATCAATTTGTCCCTTTCTCTTCAGCCGTTCCCAACACGCTATTGATATGTCTTGAATCCCTTCTCTTCAGACGACCTCCCTCTATCCCCCATAACCACACAGCCCCACTCCATTTCTTTTCTCCCTTAAACTGCAGAAGGTCTTAGGAGAGCTGTGCACAGTCAGCATCTCTGTGTCCTGCCATCCTCACCCCACTCCTTCAGGCTTCAGTTTCCACCACTCCACTGACCCCGTTCCTGCCAGTGTCACCAAAAGCCCCCTGGTTCCCAAATCCAACGATCATCACTTCTTTGCATAGTCAACTCCCAGAGCATTGGGCCACACTGACCACACTCTTCCTCCTTGAGGGACTTTCTTCTCTTGGCTTCCTGGTCCCCACAGTGTCTTAGTTGAGCCTCCATGTCACTGGTCACTCACTCTCAGACCCCTCTGTGGGCTCCTCGTCTTCCCAGCTTCTAAGGTTGAAATGCTGGAGGTCCTAGTATTCAGTCCCCATCTGTCATTCCGTCTCCTCCCAAAGTGATCAGATCCAGTGCTGTGGCTTTAAATGCCTCCTATATCCCAAGGACTCTCAAACTTACGACCCCTGACTTGATGTTTCCGCTGATCTCCCAACTTGCACAGCCAGCTGCTCATCTGACCTCTCCATGCGGATGTCTAAAAGGCCCCTTCCTCTTAACTTGTCTAAAACAGAAAGCTCGATTGTCCCTGCGGACCCTGCTTCTCCTGCAGTCTTTTCCATCTCAGCGATGCCACTGCCATCTACACAGTTACTGAAACCAAAACCCAGAGTCCGTCCTCAACTCCTCTCTTCTCACACTTCACTTATTAGCACAACAGCAGAGAAACGTAGCTTGACCTTATTACCTGATCAGGAAAAATGTATCAACCCCGAGATAGAATGGGCCGCTCCGAGAAGAAAGGTACAGCGGGTTTTTAAGCACTCTGGTTTTCCATTCAAGTACATTATCTGCAACAAATGTTAAAAAAAAAAAAAAGGTGTCTTTTTGTTTAATGGAAGAAAATCATGTGATGTCTCTTTTCAGAAAAAGCAAGAGGAACACTTTCAATTTTCAGGTGTGTTGGAAGAGCTTTAAGAATCACTGTAATTCACTTAAAAGGAGAACTTAGACTGGGAACAAAAGATGGTGCCCAAGGGCTCTGTCATTCAAAGGCTTTGAGCTCGTCTGTGCTCCCACAGTGGCTGCAGCCCCTTGGACTATTCGTGGACTGGTGCAGATCACCTGGCAGGATTCTTCCAATGGCCCTGGACTGGCCCTTCCCCTCAATTCTGATACCTGTGTGTGGACCCCTGTTTGGAGGGTACCGCTGTTACTGATGAGAGTGCTTCAGGAGGGTAGCAATAGGGGCAAGGTCTCTTGACACTGATTTGATACTAGGGTACCATGTGTATTTCTGCTTGCCTATATTTCAAGAGGAAAAAATATGTTCATTCCTAGTTTCACTAATCACGACAGGAGGGAAAACCCAGCCCTTTGGGTGATAAAAATACAATACCAGGTATCCATCTGGCAGCCAGGTGCCTGATTTATACCTAGGAGGAGTTAAAGGAGCCACCGGACACTGACCTAGAAATCTCACTTATGGGTGGCCACATGCCGTGTCTCCAAAGCAGAAGGAAGGCTGCTTGTGGGCGAGGCTGCCAGTGGGAAGGCTGCCAGCCTCCCGGCCTCCTGCCCAACATGATCCCAGCACACCAGAGAGTCTCTCTTCCCTGGCTGCTCCTACAGTAAAGGTTCATCAGCCTTCCTCACCCAAAGAGAGCCATGCGGTCATCTGACTGGTGTGTCCCGAGATGATCCAGAGGAGACTCAAGACACGGATGCCATTCAGTGCAGGGCAGGTGCCGCCAGGTGTCTGTGTGGTCCAGATGGCCGGCACATTCTTCTGCCAAGAAAAGCACTGCAGAGCGTGAGCCACGGCTCCTAGAAACCCTAGGCAAGAGCAGAGGTGTTACCGTTCACCCCGACAGCCAGACCTATCCATGCACTACCCCACAGCAAGAGCCAGAGAGGTCTTGGCAGAACCCCAGAAGCTCTCTGGCTCTGACCCTGGGACTGCTCAGCTAGGGGCTCCACGGTTGCGTCTTGGTCTATCTGTGGACTTTCATGCTTGGTCTCACTTCCCTTTGAACCTTACTCTCCCTTAGAGACCTGACCACAGGTCTTGCACAGAATGCACTGCCCAAGCTCAGGCCCAAGGGACGCCAACCCCTGAGCCAGGTCCTGTTTGACAAAGAGTTGAGGAGAAGGAGAACATAGATGTCAGTGGGAAACTACGTGATCCGTAGAGCCAGCATGTCACTTGGAATGGCATCTTTGGTGCACTTCCAAGGACAAGCCACTCATGAATAACGACCCAAATGTAGGCCAACATACAGGCACAAAAATGGAGGGGCAGGTGGCACAGCAGCTAAGGGTAGGGGGCAGGCCTAAGAGACACTCCTGCTTCTGAATCTGGCTGTCATTTATTAGCTCTGTGACTTCTGGCAAGTGAATTAACTCCTCTGTGTCTAAGTTTCCCCATCCACAAAATGGAAATCAAAGGAGATCGTATCATCAAAGGACTATCATGTAGAACAAATGAGATAATGCTTACATTAATAAATCACTTCGAGTAGAGGCCAACCCACAGTACACGCTCATGAGAATGCAGCTACTGCTTCCACTATTTTAAGCCCTATCGCTTTAAGAATGGTTAATACCATCTACTGAATTTATTCCCTTTATTGTTTTTTAAATTGAATTTGACCTATCCTGAGAGCCAGTGAAGTGGCTGGAATTGTGAAGGAGCAGCTCCAAAGCTCAAGCTGTCCCTAAGAGATTCCTGTTTTCCCCTGGACAGAGCTCAGTGCCTTAAACACCGTGTGCACCAACAGGTCCTTGAATTAGAACTTACAACCAAGCTCTGGCAGTTTGAACCAATCTCTTCAATTGAAGAACTTAATTACCTAACATTTTGAAGCTCCAGCCATAAATAGGAGTTTCTTGCATGTAAGTCACTCATTGTGCTTGTGTCTCTGCCTGAAGCCACAACACTCACCCGCTTCATTCAGAAAGATTTTCACTCACCAGGAGCTGGCAGTGAGCGCAGCACAGCCAGTGGGTTCCTACACCTGATGCCACCTGGCTACCTCCCCCCGCCCCTGTCCCTGGTTTCCTGAGAAGGCACAGGCTGCGACAGAGGGATGCAGGACTGGGCTCTGCCAGGGTTGGCCAAGTTCTTTAACCTCGCTGAGCTTCGGTTTTCTTACTTTTAGAATAGGCACGATTTTTGGCAGGGCTGTTGTGAGGATTCTAGAACAATGTCAAATGTCTGGCCCGATGTCCACCATGGCAAGCAAGCTACTCAATACATTTTGTTATTTTTTTCCATCTATAGTCTCCTCAAAAGTGAACTTATCCATCAGTGGTTTGTAAGTCCTTAGAAAATAACTGGTCTGTAGGAAGACATTTGTAAATGGAAAGTACTATGAACCATAGAGGCATGGCGGGATTGGATGAAATAACGCATGTGGTCACTGGTTCTCAAAGTGGGGGTCCCTGGGCCAGCAGATTCAGCATCACCTGGGAGCTTGTTAGAAATGCACATTCCCAGGCCCCACTGCAGCCCTATAGAATCGGAATCTTTGGGTTAGGGCCCAGCAATTTATGCTATAACCTGCCCTGCAGGTGGTCCCGATGCATGCCCACGTGGGAGCCCCGCTGGCTGTGACAACGCTTTAGAAGAACTTGCAGCCCCTGTGGCGTTTCTCAGTCCTTAGCACTGCAAGGCCACCTGAGGCAATGGACCACGAGGTAGGAGCCCTGATGTCCGGGGGCTGAAATCCACAGCTACGTATTTACTTCATGGAAACATCCTCACACATTCGCTCGTATTTTTCCCATCCAAATAGCAAAGGACGGGCTCGTGTAACAGGAAACCAGCCTAACCTAACACACCCAGAGTGTCTCGCTCATAGTGGGGCTCGCTTGGGGTGAGGAAGCTAAAGTTTCAGCTCCTGACACCCTACCAGGTGTGTCTGCCCTAAATCCTGTGATCTAGCCCTAAAGTGCCGGGCTCTGTGCACCTGCCACAGATGAACGCAATGGTGAATTTCGAGGCCGTATGCGTTAGGAGCCCGTGGCGCGTTCGCAGCTCCAGCTGATGGCTGCTTTCTCGGGAAGCCAGCAGGGCCCGAGCAGGAGGAGTTGGCAAGATAAAGCCCTGGCCCTTTCTCCCTGTCCCGGCTTAACTGAAGAGAACGCGAAAAAGAGGAGTGAATCCAGGGTGAGGTAAGTACACGTCATCTCATTTAAGTCCTCCAGTAAATCCCATCATGTGGCCTGTTTTACACATGTGGAAACTGAGGTTCATAAAGGCCAGTCTGACCAGGGTCAGAGTTAGCCACCGCGCCAGGTGTGATGGGGGGGTGGGGGGTGGGGATCGCTGAGCACGTGCTCGCTCTGCCATGTGGACTGCGGAACTGTCCTCAGCGCCGCCAGGGGACAGAGAGGGCTCCAGACCCACATCGCGTGAGAAGTAGTTGAGGGATGCTGAGACTTGGCGAGGCCATCGTGACTGTCCCTAATATCACAGATGGAACTGTCATAGAAACAGGAGAGCAGTTGTATTTTCTGGGGCCTTAGACGGCAAAAGCAGGTCCCCCCCCCCCGCCCCGCCCAGGGCGGAAATGACAGGGCGGCAGGGGCGACTCCCGCTAGGGAGCTGCCAGTCAGCACTTCCCAGCGCAGATGGGCTCTCAGGGAGCCCCGGGCGGGCAGAGCTGCTTCTGACTTGGGGAAGGAGGTTGCACCACGACCTCTGGGCCTTCTCGGCCCCTCCTTAGATTACATCTACGTTTACACAAACGCTGTTTATGTTTCAGCTGTTGTTGGGGCTTTTTGTTGGTGTCGCGCGGCTGTTTTTGTTTTGCCTCAAGACCCGGGTGGGATCTGAGAACATCAGGGCTGTGCCTTTCACGCTGGGCGTCTCCCACACTGGCCACGTTGTCATATATTCAGAGTCTGCTGGTCCGTTCACTGAAATTTGGTTTTATTTTTATCCCCCTACTTGGAGTAAGGAAGGACATTTGTGTGGGCCTAACGGGCATCTGCCAAAACTTATCCTGCATGTTCTAAAGGCATTCGCATGACCAGGCTGTATTTGTGAAAGAGAGAGCGACTCTATTAATATTTGCTGGGCCAAACAGGCAGGCAGAAACGAAGGTCACTCTCTTCATTTTTTACTGAACACGACACAGGGTGACTCACTGAAACGCAGCCTCTCGCTGCCCTGTGCCGGGTTGTCTATTTCTGGCTCAGATACACTCCGCTGTGTGAATGAGCTTGTGTTGCACACTGGCTCCCCTGGCTCCAATCTATACGTAAATCATTTACCTTGGTGATGACACAAATCTTCTGTGGGTCATGTGTGCAAATATGACATTGAAAATAGATGTTGTGATCCTGGAATTGTCCCTTAGAGAATGACGACAGTGAACCCCCAAGTTCTGTTCTAACCTAGTCCTTGATTAGCACAATCACACACTGGATAATTGTACCCAGGAAAGAAAGCAGCATTTTTAGTGACCTTGCCTGGCCCGAGCGCACTGATGGGAAACAAAGACTGAATTGTAAAGAGGAGAGATCCGGCCTCCACGCTGACATTTAGAAGTCGCTGGGCATTCACTAGAATCCAGCACTGCAAGAATGATGTTCCAACTGCACACGCTAAGTCACCTCTCTTGGGTGGTCTTAGTGTCATTAAAATGCCTACTTTTTCCTCCGCTCGGGGCTTCCGACAGTGAGAGATGGGCCGGGCAGTGTGTCCAGCGGCCGCTGTTTCTTTGTTCCCGGCTCCTCGCCTCTCTCAAAGGCAGACTCCCGTAACTGGCCGAAGGAGCCCCATGTTCCGGCAACATCCTGCTGTCTGACCCCTGGCCTCTGGCTGCCACGTACACAGTCCCAGCCAGAGGCAGGGAGAGACCCAGCAAGGTGATGAACCTGCGGGGAGAGGACACCCACAGCCAAGCCTTATCTCACACGACACCAAAACAAGATGCAGAGCAAACAGCCCTGTGCAAAACAAAACCGCTTACTATTTATGCAGGTTAAATACTTGCCAATTTTAAGGGTGGAGAATGACATTCTAAGAATAAAAATAATGAAAAAACTACAAAGGAAAATATTAATGGATTTCATTTAACTCCTTACTATAATTATTTTAAAAATTGCAAACAAACAAAAAGTAACCAAAATACTGAGGAAGATGACATGACTTTGCAGTTGATATGACTATGATATTATATATAACATCCTTTATATACATCATAAACTTTAAAAATCAATAAGAAACCAACTAACACCCACATGGAAAAGGGGGTGAGGAGTATGAATTTACAAAAGAAAAATACAAGTGGCAGATAAACTCAGGAAAGAAAAACCTCTTGCTACCAGTTTTTTAAAGATGTAAATTAAACCAATTTATTCCCCTATCAAATTGGTTCCAGTTTTAATAAAGCTAGTGGCTTTATGATGCTGGTGAGAGGGTCAGGAAACAGACATGGACATTTCATTTCCTACTAAGGGGCAGGATAAATGAATTGTTCAATGATACAAGAGTTATGACTCAGCAATTCTATTCCTATTTAATTTATCCTAAAGGATGATCCAAGATGTAAACAAGAAGCAATGAGCAAGATGCTGTAGTATCTGTAGGAGAGGCAATGCCTCAAATAAAAGAAACTAGTTTCCAGTGGTCACATGACAGCTAGGAATAAGAATATTTTGGGACAGGACCCAATTCTCAGTGGTCTCGAAACCCAATCATGTTTGGGTGTGGCCGGCTTTCCCCTTGAACACTTTCACATTTTCTTGTTTGGCTGCTATAACAAAATACTGTAGCCTGGGCAGCTTATAAACAACAGAAATTTATTTCTCACAGTTCCAGAGGCTGGGAAGTCCTGATTCAAGGCGCTGGCAGATTCAGTGTCTGGTGAGGGCCCACTTCCTGGTTCACAGTCGGTGGCTTCTGGCTGTGTCCTCACATGGTAGAAAGAACTAGGAAGCTCTCTGGGGCCCTTTATAAAGGGACACTAATTCCATCCATGAGGGCTCCACCTTCATGATCTAATCACCTTTTGAAGTCCCCACCTCCTAATATTATCACATTGGGGGTATATATTTCAACATGAATTTTGGGGGGACACAAACATTCATAGTACCCTGCGAACAGGCAACACTGGCCAGACACCATTCAATGAATGAAATTATATGTTTAAATGCAGCTGGTGAGGGGAAGTCAATAAAACAGGACCAACAGATAGCGTCCCAGCCAGGTCCCTCCGATGCCCATACTCACAGACACACGGCAGCAAACGTGTCCAGGGGGAACATTCCAGCAGCACATGTGGCCACACTCCCACCCGACGAGGAGGAAGAATTTATTGTGAAGAGAGAGAGGGAAGGGGCCAAAAATGAAGTATTTCTGAATCTTAAAATATCTACCAGGAAAGAAAAGGAGATTACAATACTTTAGTTTGCAATATAATGCTTTACATTTTCCCAAATACTTTCATAACTATGATTTCAAAACGAAATTTCGACAGTAAAAAGAGCAGCCGGGCTTTGAATATATCTGATTTACAGAAGAGGAGAAATTGGGCACAAAGATACTGAAACTCATAGAACTAGGAACTCTTAGCCTGGCTGGGAGTGGACCCAGGTCTCCAGAATTCTCAGCCTGCTCTCAAATCCTTTCCCAGCACACAGCGCTAGGAATGACAAGCTTAAAAATGTGCCATTCCTGGCTCAAATCATTTGTGAGCAAGTCCCCGCAAAAGAGAGATGTGCAATATAAGTTGGAAAAATATGATGGAAGCCCACAGCCTGGGGGAAGGTGCCATCTGAAATTGAAGCTAAGAAGCATCAGCTTAGGGCATAGCTGATGAGGCACTGGGAGAAATTGTTTGTAAAGATCTTTCTGGTAAGACTAGGGCAGTTGTCTCAAACTCTCAAGCCTCAGAGTTACCTGGAGGGCCTGTTAAGTGGATTACTCTCTGCCTCCCCTACCTATAAGCTTCTGCTCCAGGAGATTGGGGTGGGACCTAAGACTCTGCACTTCTGACAAATCCTCAGGTGCTTCTGCTGCTAATATGGGAGCAATCTATGAGAACCAGGACCAGGGGACTTCCAAAACCTCAGCAAACTATGGGGACACAGTTTCCCCCTTGGTAAAATGGGGATAATAATAGTACCGACATCATAGGGTTGTTGCGAGAACTGAATGACACAATAATTGGAAAGCACTGGGAACAGTGTCTGGCATGCAGTAAGAGTTTAATAGATGTTAGGTGCTCCTCGTGCTGCCTCATCTCACCACACCACATTGCCTGACTTGGATTCAGAGGCTCGGGTTTGAGCTAGCTTGCTGTGTGACCCTGGGCAAGTCACTTCACCTCTCTGAGTCTCATTTCCTCATCTGTGTAACAAGGAAGGATGGGTTGGACACAACATATTCTAATGTCCCTTCCACCTCCAATATTCATGGTTCCCATGAATCAGTGACCTGAAGGTTTCTGAAATGTCCAGAAAGGCAGCTGAAAGATGAACAATATGTGATTAATTGTGATTCTGAATTGTAACATGTGAAGGGTGGAAATCAAGAAGGAGGAGTCATTCATGCACCCCTATCCCTGGCCAAGAATGGGGATGCATGATCTAGGTTACCAGCAGGTCCCCACAGGGCACCTGGCAGCAGAGTTCCTTGTAAGCCAATTTCATTTGCCCTGAACTGATGTTCCTCAGAGCTACTTCCCGCTAGGATTTGATTTGAATCTTCCAAATAAACACTTCCGCTGAAAAAGAATGTACTGACCAGCCAACACATGTCTGCTCCCCTTGGAAGTTCTATTTCTAATTTTAAAGGAATTAACTATTTTATGTGTGTGTGTGTGTGTGTGTGTGTGTGTGTGTACCACATCCTGGCTCTAAATCCTGCCATAGTAAGTCAGTCCAATTGGCAGCCCAAACACATTCAATCGGCCCTAAGTGTCTACACTGTGCCAGATTCCAGCTCTACGTGGGGAAAACGAAACTTTTATTGGAAACCTCTGTTGGATCAGTTTTCCACCCACTTCTCACCCCACTAACACAAGGCCAGCTCGGGCCCTCTCTATAAACTCCCCCTTCTCCTCCCTCCCCCACTCTCCATAGCGCCTCCGGTTTGTTCCACATGCCCATGCCTGGCGCTCGAAGTGAGCCTGAATATGTCTTTCCTGACGCCATTTCCTAAGAGCAGGCACACGTCCTCTGCTTGCTGACTGAACTGTAGGTCTCCTGAAATGAGTGACTCCCAGTTGTTTGAACCCCCCGCCCCCAGCACATATATGTGATGTCTCATACAAAAGCCAGAGATGAAGTTGCTCAATACATATTTTCTGAATTGAATTGAGAACAGAAAATGTTATTCCATGAAATGGTTTGGATTCCTTTGGAATCTTTAGCCAGAAAGGCAATTCTGTGGGTAATTCAAGGAGTTGCCAGTGAAAGAGCCCAGTTGTCTGGATCAGCACTTGGGGAACCCGTAAGAGAGAGCTGTGGGGGGGTCTTTCTTCGCAGAGCCGGCACCTCTGTCCTACTGCACAGGCCTAGCAATGCCGACAGGCAAAGCAAGGTGAAATTAGCCTAAGACAGCATAGGAAAGAGACAGTTTACAGCTTATTGTAACACTGATTCTAAGCAGCTCAGAACTCATTGCTTTTGGCCACTGCAAACCGGGACAGTGTGATCTTCATAAAATACTATGAAGTTTCTGATGGGACAGACTTCGAGTGAGTCCCTGAGAATGGAAATATGTCACCCTTCAGTGTTGTGTCTGAATAAAATTTGCCAACTCAGTTTTAATCAGACCCTTAAAACAAGCCCGTTCTGTTTCAGCTCTTGGTGCAGTTCCTTTTATCAGGTGGGTCACTTGCCTCACAATCAAACTTCAGTGGGATTTGCCTAACGTTAGTCAAGCACACTCTGAGTCCTGGGCTAGGTGGCTGGGAGTCACCATCCTCTCAACTCTTTGTTGTGTTTAAGGGAACTCAGATAATCTAGCCAGACTAGAAGGCAGGCATTAGGTGGTGTTCTGGGTTGAATGTGTCCCCCCAAAAAGGTTCAAGTCCTAACCTGTGGTACCTGTAAATGTGAACTTATTTGGCAACTGGGTTTTTGTAGGTATAAGCAATTTAAGATGAGGTTATATGAGGTTGGGGTGGGCCCTAAATACAGTTTGACTGGTGTCCTTATAAGAGGGAAATTTGACCACAGAGAGACATAGGGAAGAACTCCACATGTCAGCGGAGGTAGAGATTGGAATGATGTGTCTGTGAGCCAAAGAGTGCCGAGAACTTCTGCAACCACCGCCACCTAGGAGAGAGGCATGGGACAGACTCTTCCCTCAGGGCCTCCGGAAGGAACCGGTCTCATCAACACCTTCACTTCAGACTTTTAGTTTTCAGAACTGTGACAGAATAAATTTCTGTTGTTTCAAGTCACCCAGGCTGTGGTCATTTGTTACAGCAGCCCTGGGAAATGAATGTATTAATAAGTGACACCAAAATGCATGGATCTGGGCCTTTAGGGAAATAGCCTATAACTGGGTTTCATAAACATCACACCCAAGTTCCATCTCGACTCTGAACATTCTAGTGTTACAATTTTTATTCTCAGGAATTTGTGTAAAGTCTGTTACAATATTCTATGGCAACAACTGTGCAGTACTTTGCCCTTTGGCCAAAAGCAATACGTTCCGACCTGCCCGGGCCTCTCCCTCCCCTGCAATACTGGGGTCATTTTCCTCGGCCTATCTGCTGCAGGGTCTCCCTGCTCCCCTGCTCGGGATGAGTATAGTCTGTGCAAACAGCTTCCACCTGGCATCGCTGAGCTGGCTGTTCCCACATCCGCATTGGATATGTTGGCAATTCCATCAAAAAGTTTTAAGGAATAGCTGACGAATCCTTTCCAGATGGGGACCTCTTCCCCCTGGGCAAAGACCTACGATTTCTATCCGCTGCCTCTGCACTGAAGCTGGAGAAACGACTTGGCAGCGAAGAGGAAATTCCACTAAGACATCCACCCACATCAGCTCAGCTCACCCCAACCAGGCTTCCGCTTCCTCAGAGAGAACCTGCACCTTGTTCTTTTCCAAAGCCTTCTTTCACAAAGCATCTTTTTATCCGTAATTATTTCTAATGTTCCATTTTATCCTAATGCCAACTCTTGCTGGTAAGCTTAGCGTGGGTCTGAAAACTAGGCTAATTGATCAATCTCTTAAATAATAAGGACCATTAATTATAACTCATTAGACTTAGGAAGTCACCTACTCTCTTAAAATGCTAATTTAATAATAACTGCAAATTTATCTTTGTTTCTAGGATATTTATGGTGTGTCCAACAAGAATTGAAATTTGAATTTATAACAATTTGTTGGGGTTTTTTTGCAATACATGAAATACTTGGCTAGCTAGATAATATACTCTAAGCTGTAAGATCATCACAAATTCAGAGGACAGTTTAAGGTTATTGAAACTAGCTGCAATATCAACACTTTAAAGGAGAACTCTTAATAATGTGTCATGTTCGTTCTCATTTGGATGCCCAGAATAAAAGGACACTGATGGCCAAAAGTTTAGGCTTTAAAGTTCTTGCTTGGAAAATTTTGAAAGACTCAGAGGAAGTCAAACCAGTTTCCATGGAGACTAAAATGTATTCCTTCTGCATATGTAAGGACAGAAGGACTGTAAGTCCAGGCCACAGAGGTTCGAGCCAGGCTGGGCCCACCCTTCAGTGGACGGAGGAGGAGACTGAAGCTTGGGGTGATTAAGTGATTGGCCCAGGATCACACAGCTGGGAGGTGTCAACCAGGATCAAATGCTGGGCTCTTAACGCTAATCCCTCACAACACACTGACCTCACACAATCCTAGCTCAGAATGGCCTTGCGGGCTTGGCAGGTGACAGATTGCCACATGTGGGCCAGAGCACAGAACACTCACGCTATGGAAACCAGATACCACCCCCATCCTTCCTGCAGGCCTAACCAGGCAGCTGTGAGTGTGAGAAGATTGTTAAACTTTCAACTTTTATTCCATAAAATTCAGCTCCTACCTCCTCCTCATTATCTTTCTCTTCCTTCCTGCCTACTGCATTACGATTCCAGCACGTCCCAAGCTCCCCCGAACTCCCCTATCCTCAGTTTATTGGTTTGATCAAGATGAAAGGTGGGTTCAACCCTGAAGGAATTGCCTTTCTTGGTTCTAAGGAACTGGGGTTTTTCAAACTTTGTGTGGAGATGATAGTTCCAGCAGGTGTTCTGTCTGTACCTACCCAGCTGAGACATCACAGTCACGTCCTCTTCAGCACAAGAATCGGGGACACACACGCCCACACTGTAGTCGGCTCCATCCTGGGAAACACAATGCCACAGTGTCCTTTCATTTTGGCTTTCACAGCGTGTGGCATGATCATTTCTAGGTAAGGCCGCTAGTAATTAAGCAGACTCAGAGAGGGAAGAGCAGAGTGTTGCAAGAAGAAACACTTTCTAACTTCTCAAGAGATGGCTTTTCCATTACCGAGGGGCTCAAGTGAATTGCCAGGTGCATCAGATGCACCCACATTTAATTTAAAATATACCCAAGGCTTAATGTAGCTGATTATTTAAAAAGCAGCCACCGGTTTTGGATAATCTGCCCAGTGCCCCTCTCTTCCATATCAGACATCATTAACAGTTGACTCTCCTACAATTTTCAATACAATTTCCAAGTTGCCATTTCGTGGTAGCAAGGCACAATGAATCAAGTAAAGATTTCATTAATAAATCAGGCCAATAATTAGAATGCCTGTCCCAATAAAGACAACATCAAATTATAAATGAAATTTTCTGGGATGGTTCTTCTAAACACATTAACTTGCAGAATTGTGTAGGCCTGACCTTTTGCTTTGATATCAAAACCGTTAATCTGCTTTGAAAATGACGTTTGTACACACTGATTAAACCCTCAAACAATCACTACCCCATCGCTCAGCAGGACAAATGGAGCTAGGCGATAATCTCCCCGTCTCCATGGTTAACCACGGTAAGATCACTCAGAGCATTCGTATCAGAGAGCTGGGGTTTCTTCTTGTTATTTTATACAATTGTTATTAGCCAACTAGTAATATCTTTTTCTTTTAGTATTGTGTGACACACATAAACTCTATCTTTGTGTTTAATAAGAAGCTGGGCCATTCCTAGTTGTTTTTTTTTCCTCCCTGAGCAGTAAAAGGATTAACATGCTTTGAAGATAGTGATCCCTGCAACCTTGGTCATCTGATTTAGTAATGTTTTCATAAAAGTCACGGCCCATCTGCTAGGATTACCTCAAATTTGTGTTTAGAACTCTGTTTCTGGAAAAGGGGTTAAGGATAGTGTGTGGACTTCCTCCCTCTGGTATTCCAAAAACTGATGGTGTCTTCCTTTTTTCCCCAAGTGAAAAAAAAAAAAAAATACTGATGGTGATAGTGTTCAGGAACTGCGTTTTAAGCTCCTTGGTGTGACCCACATTCTGCCGTACAATGATGTGGGTCCTCGACAGTAAGGATGCAGAGTCAGGATTTAGTCCGGGAGAACGGTGAGAGCCCTAGAAACCCCAGGGACAGGAGCATCCTACTGGACTCCAGCAGCACTTGAGCCTGACGAGGACAGAAGAGAGCTACCGGTGAACTCAGAAAGCATGTGTAGGATTTGCTATTGAAGTTGCTGGCCAGGGGTTGACCTTGGATTCCCCAAGAAGGTCACCCAGGAGTCCTGCCCCACACAATGTGGTAGGAGGAATAGCTCAAGGCCTAGGCAGTTTGTGCACAAGTGCCTCATATAATGCCCCACACTTGGAAGATGCTGAGCAGGTTTCTGCCAGCTATTTTAGTTTTAACTTTTCACAAAACATTGTTATAGTTTTTGGGTTTTTTAATCAAGAAAAGCCATCCATGGAGTTGTATATTGTTCCATATCATGCCATCCATTTATCCTTCAAGGGCAAGCCCGCGGGTCCCCCACGCTCACCTGCAGTACATGAAGCTTGCAGTATTGCCCTCGGAAGGCCCCCTCGGGCGCGCGGGCGGAGAGGCACTCGCTGTAAGATCCCAGCCTGTCTACGTTTCCGTTAAGAACATTGCTCCCGAGCTTCCCCGCAGAGTCATACACTGAATTTCAAAGCAAAAGAAGTTTGCAAAATTAACTGCCTTGTGTCACTTTTAAATGAATTCATAGGTATTTGGCTCCACCTTCTTAACCTATGAAACTTATATGACTGGAAAAGGAAGAGACAGATCTAGTTATGTGCCACTCCTTGAGCCTGAATCTTGCACACACAGCCCCTGTCATGGTGGCAGGGGGAACAATGATGTGCTATGCCTTCTTGTGCTATTACATGGTCTGTCAACTTGCTGAAAAAGATGGAGAGTTTGGTTTCTTTAAAACAAAAAAAAAACCACGCCAGTCTGAGCAAGATCGAGACCCCATCTTTACTAAAAATAGAAAAATTATCCAGGCGTGGTGGCGAGTGTCTGTAGTCCCAGCTACTCAGGAGGCTGAGGCAGTAGGATCGCTTAAGCCCAGGAGTTTGAGGTTGCTGTGAGCTAGGCTGACGCCACCGCACTCTAGCCCTCTAGCCTGGGTGACAGAGCCAGATTCTATCTCAAAAAACACACAAACAAACAAAAAAAAACCCCAATGCTTTGTGAAGAGTGAAAAAAGGTAATAAAATTTGGTAGCTTTTCTTTTCTCCCCTCCTCCGCCCCGCATCCCCATGCACATCCAGGAGAAAATACTCGTGTCTTGTGAAAAATTGTATCTGGTTTTGTGGGACCTTACTTTGGAGAGAGTTAATTTTTTTGTAACCTTAGAACAGAAAGGTGGCATGATGAAGTTGACGGCACTCTCAGCTCTGCTCCTGCAAAGCCCCTCCATCGTTTGTGCTTATCTATGTCCTTTCTCGTTCACTTTCAAAATTCATTTCCTTTCATCTCCATTCATCTCTCCCTTTCCCTTTCCCAAATTCCTCCCCAATACGTTTGTGTGTGTCCTCTCATTTGTGGGTGTTTTTGTCTTGTATGTGTGTATTTGTCATTTGTATGAATGGTTTGTGCTTCTGATACCCTGTTTCTACATATGTCACTCAATGCGACATTTTTACTTATTTTATGACCATAAGGTGCACACCTAGTCCAGGGCTTCTCACCACAGTATAATAACCCATCACCACCTTTGATTTAGCTCTTCCCCGGGTGACGGACACATAGACGACTCCAACCTACACAAACGTACTGTGATCAACCCCTCATACATGTCCCTGTACAGAGCAATGTGACAGTTGAGCTCAGATATGTACCTGGGAGGGAAATTACTGGAGCATAAAGCACACAAATGCTTCATCTGCATAAACCCAACCAGATCACTCGCCAGAGTGACAGCCTCAGTCTATGTTCCCCCAGGATGCTGGTTCCTATGCCTCCTTCGTACTGTCCAGCTTGCTAATTTGGCTCCTTCGTACTAACCAGCTTGCTAGTTCATGGATATAAAATGGTATATAATTGTTGATTTAATTTCCATTTCTCTAATTTACAAATGAGCCAGAATATTTTAGTTTGTTAGTCATCCCCTTAAGTTTTCTCTTCTGAAACTGTTTGTGCCCTTTGCCCATTTTTCATGGATTTTTCTCTTTTTGATTTGCAAGAGCTCTTTATTATTCTATATACATATTGATCCTGTCTGTCTGAGTCACTGAAAATATCACTCTCAGTTAGCTGTCAGTTCAGCTACGGTGTCCTTCAATGAACAGAAATCCATACTTTTGGTGTAATCAGATCCATCAATATTTTATTTATTGATTGTGTTTTGGTGTTTTCCTCATTTATAGGTCACAGAGATTTTCTAACATTACCTATTACAATCTTTATAGTTTTACCTTTCATATTTAGATCTTTAATTCATCTGAGTCATGAGTCATTCATCTGAGTGTTTTTCCTCCAAAAAGTGGGCCAAATATCCCAAAACTATCTCTAAATAGCTCCACCTTTCATCATGGCTTTGTGGAGCAAGTTTTTTTTTATATCAAGGTCTTGTATATACATAGATCTGCCTCTAAGTTCTCTATTTTGTTTTGTTTGTTCTAGACGAGACTAGCTACATAACCTGAAGGGCCAGTGCGAAATGAAAATGCAGATCCCCTTGTTTAAAAACTCTTAAGAATTTTAAGATGATGACAGCAAATCACACTTCAACCAAGCATGAAGCTCCTTTAAGAGCAGAGCCCTGTGTGACTACACTGGTGGCCATGCAGCCGGCCCTGGTTCTAGCCCCAGAACCATCTGGTTTTTATTATTATGGATTTGTTGTATATCAAGTATGCTGCCTTTAGTCTTTTATTTTTCAAAGTCGAGCTAGTTATTTGTCACCTATTAATCATGTACACAAATTTCAGAAAAAGCTTATTGAGTTCCCCAAAACATCCACTTAGACCATTGACAAAAATTGCTTTGGATTTCTAGATTATATGGGGTGTGGGGCCTGAAGTCATTTTTATACTAAGCTATCATTGGATAACATGCAATTTATGCAAATCTTTTTGTTTGTTTCCTTATAATTTTACATTTTTTTCCCTTGGTAAACTTAAAGCAGATACTTAAGAAAATTCCTAAATAGTGTATAGTTGTCTATTTTCCATGGTATTTTATTTTCAATTATATTTTCTAATTGATTGCTGCTGGTGTGGAAAAATGCTATTGATTTTTATAATTTGTTCTGGTATCTGGCAAATTTGCTGAACTTGCTGGGCTCATTCTTATTAGTTCCACAGTTTTATTCCTTCTGCTCTCATCTTTGTACTACCTTTTTTTTCCCTTTTCTGGTTTTAGGATTAAAGTTATAATCAAATTTACAAAGTAAATTGGGCAGCTTTCATACTTTTTTATTTCCTGGAACAGGTATAATTATTGCTGGTTGCCAGGGCTGAGTGATGGTGGGGGAAGAGGGTTGTGTATGGCTGTAGAGAAGGAACACGGGGGAGATCTTTGTGGTCATGGACTAGTTCTGTATCTCGCTTGGAGTGTGCTTTGTACAATTCTACACATGCACTATAATGACAGAACTGTACACACATTGTATTATATAAATATCAGTTTCCTTTTTAAAAAACATTGCGCTACAATTATGTGAGATGTATTATAATTGAGACAAGGTTCAAAGCCAAGCTTGGGCTCCACCAATTCCCAGGGACCAGGTCTTCAGCCTTCCTCTCCATCCTGTGAGCTGCCCTGTAGTCTGCCAATAATTCCCCTTAATGCTGGAGTTTGCCAGTTAGTGTCTGTGGTTTAACCAAAGACTCCTTCCCAACTGATATGCCCAGGGACCCAGCAAGTCTATGTCTCAGAAACTGCCCCAGGAAAACACACAGGAGCACACGCTGCCAGAAGGTCATAGCAGTCATGGTTACAATGGCAAAAAAATTGGACATAGACTATAAGGTTGAACCATTTGAAAATGCCATCTTATAGGAAAAAGCAGTATAATATTGCAATTTCAAATAGTTCAGCCTCTCTCAGGAAATAGCTAAATGAGCAATGGGGCTTTCATATTTCATAATGCTATCCAAAAACTAAAAAGAGATAGACATATATATTTGTTACTGTAGAAAATGGTCTAAAACATATTATAATGTGGGAAAAAGCAAGTTTAAGAACAATAAGTATATATTTTTAATTTACAGAACAAAAGAATATCTTTCTAGTAGATGCATATACAAAAAAAGCAAGAAGAAAGTTCCAGAAAAATACATATCCCATTGTTAACAGTTATTATCCAGGAAAAGGACTGATATTTGAATAAGGGACTAAAAAGGCCTTGAGCCGGGCACGGTGGCTCACGTCTATAATCTGGGAAGCCGAGGCAGGAGGATTGAGCCCAGGAGTTTGAGGTTAATGTGAGCTCTGATTACACCACGGCACTCCAGCTGGGGCAACAGAGCGAGACTCTGTCTCAAAAAAATAAATAAATAATTAAAAAAAATAAAAAGGCCTTGAGCTTTGTCTTATTGTTTAGATTTCTTTACAATGTAGATGGATTCATATATCATTTATGTAATCACATATAAACAGAACAAAAAGTTTAAATCATTCCTTAAATTCCTCAATGGCATCCCATCATCTAGGGTAGGCTCTGCCTATCTTTTAAGAAAAGTTTTGTTGGAATACAGTCAGGCTTATTCGTTTACATATCGTCAGTGTTGCTTTCGCACAAAACAGCAGAGTTGAGTAGTTGCAAGAGAGGCCATTGGCCCACAAAGCTGAAAATACTCACTGTCTGGCCCTTTTGAGAAACACTTTGCAGATCTCTTTTTTAGAGCTATGATTCTCAACCCTGGTGGGCATTCGAATCACCTGAGACCTGTTTTTAAAAATACTGAAGCCCTGGTTTTACCCTTACAAGGGATTACTTAATTGGTCAGGGCTGGGGCTTGGGCAGGAATTGCTTTTCATAATTTCCCAGGTGATTCTCAGGTCTAGCCAGGCTTGACTGCTCTGACCTTTAGGATTAATTCCAGACTCCTGAGCATGGTTTAAAAGGCCCTCCACGAGGGGACTTGCCCCTCTGGCCTCACCCTCCCAGCCTGCACTTGTTTTCTCTGCTCCATTATACAGAACGCACCAGGCCGGGCCAGCGTTCGCCTGTCTTTCTGTCTAGAAAATGCTCCTTCTCAAGCCTGGAGAATCCTGAATCATCCTCGAAGTCTAGGCTGAAGGATGGTCTCCCCCAGGAATCGTTCCAGACTCTTGCTTAGTGTATCACACCAAAAGGTATGTCCTTGTGTACCTGTCTCCCATGTTGGGGCGGGGGAAACGTGCCGTGTCTTAATTCATTAATGTCTATCTCAGAGAAAGAGCTCAATGAATATTTGCTGAATTGAATTAAACTTTGAAAAACTTAAGTTCAGATGCCCAAAATCCAGCTCCAAAAAGATATTCTGAGGTCCTCTGTGTCAGAAAAACCAGTAATAATTTTAAAAACTGGATGCATTTATTATAAATAGACCAAATGATTTTCAAATTCCCTTCTTCATCACTGACTGGGTATCCCAAACTCTGTAGCCTAAAGTTTAAAGGTCTGGAAGTGTAAGCATGGAAGGAGACAGAAACAAGAGAGATGTCAGTACTGATACTGTCTATCCCTTAGGTGAAAGCCTGAAGGGCACATGTAGAAGGATACCTGATTCTTCATTTGAGAAGATTAAATTCTAGTTTTTTTTCCAATTGGCATTTTGCTTTATAAACTGATTGCATTTGTGGTTGTCTAGCTGGGCATATTTTGTGTACTACATTAATTTTTAAATTGCATTTGCTTCCTTGCTGTTTATGAACTCAAATGGACAGTTGCCCTTTTCCAACCTCACCCTTAATGAATTTCTGTCAAAATCCTGGGAGATGCTGGGACATGGGCACCGTCCAAATCAAGATACATTGTGATTGTCCTGGGAGGGGGAAAGTAGAATAAACCAGAGATTAATCACACCTGCCACTTCAGATCACACAGTGGTTGTTCCAGGTTTTCATGTTCAAGAGATTAAAAACAGCTCATCTCAATTCTGTGCTAATTGGCAGACGAATTTTCTTTCTCACATAGTGACAATGAAATGTGCATATTAAAATGTACAGTTGGTTAATTTCTGGGTTGGAATAAAAGAAAAAAGACCTTGGTCTATGGTTTTAAATTTTAAAATATGATGCATTTACACCATGAAGTTGAAGGCAACAGAAGCTTCTGGAATGCGGGGCCAGAAACAAATCCTGAAATGATCATCAGTATTAACAGCAAATATTTATTAAGCACCTACCAGATTGCTGTGTTACACTGGAGATTTTTAAAAACTAGAATAGTCCTCGCTGTATAGTTGAAGACACAGAGCACACCCGTCACAAGCTAACCATCTGGTGCCAGAGATTTCCGTGTGGTAGGAAAAAGATGAATGTGCTGCCGATTTCATATCCCAATTCCTGAGCAGGCTCACTGAGAACGCCTCCTGGCAGTCCCCCTTGTGTCTGGTCAACTGTTAATCTTAGACTTAAAGAACAAGAATAGCATGTGTATTCCTTTCTCGTGATACTGTAACAGATCACCACGAATTTGGTGGCTTAAAACACAGAAATTTATTTTCTCTCTGTGCTGGAGGCCAGAAGTCCAAAATCAGTATCACCTGGCTGAAGTCCAGGTGTGGGCAGTGCTGTGCGCCTTCTGGGGGCTGTAGGGAGAGTCTGTCTTGTGGCTCTTCCAGCCTCTTGGTGTCTGCGGCTCCCCTCGGTTTGTGGCCCCATCACCTTGTGTGTGCAGGTGCATCACATCTGCGTCTGTCTGCCGGGTCTAAGGATGCATGTGGTGCATATAGGGCCCGCTCAGATAATCCAGGATACTCTCCACAGGTTAAGAGTCTAACTTAATCACGTCTGCAAAGACCCTGTTTCCATTTAAGGTAACATTCACAGGTTCCAGGAATTGCGGTATAGATATCTGGGGGGGGGGGGGGGCGTGTTTTAATCTACTACAACACGGATATTTTATAACCAGTGAATGCAGAATGTCACCAGACCCCACTGTATCACCCTTTCTCTATTAACAAAATGTCCGTAGTGTCAGCATCTTTGCTGTCCCTAGCTCTAGCACCAGTAGCAGGTCTGGCCTTGAGTAAAATGTCCTCCAGACCCACAGGTGGGAAAAGAGGCAACCTTCAGAGACTGAAAATCCAGTGATGACCAGTCCCCCACTGGCAACAGAAAACAAAGGCTCAGCCAGGGGCCAGCGACTGGTGCTAGTCCGCTGAGTGTCTGCCTCCGGCCGGAGCCTCAGCCTGGCCCGGCTTCCAGGAGGGAAGATGAGGCACACAGACAGGAGACAGGAGACAATAAAGCCAAAGGGAGCAGGAAGCTCAGCATCTGGGCCACCAGGGTAGCTGGGGGACTTGGTGTAGGAACCAGGGAGAAAGGGCTCGAAGGGTTAAGAACATTTGAGAGCAAAAGTAGCTCCTCCAGGGAAGATTTCAAAGATGTGATGAGAATAGAGTAAACAGGAAATGAAAAGCCCTGCAGGCTGCTGGGGAACCAGGGACCTCCTCTCCTTCCCCACATGCTGTCCCAGAGGGACAAAGTAGCTTCCGCCACCGGCCACTGCTGCACACGGCCCTGCGCTGGGCGGCTCTGCTACCTCTCACGGCAGGCGAGTCCCAGGACCTAAGGCAGATTGGCTTTTCTTTTCCATTCCAGACGATAAATGTATGCTTTTGGTTTTAGTGAATGTGTTAGAGAGGCCATTGCTCTTTGTTCTAGTTTCCTAGTGCTGTCTGAAATTTCCCCAAACCGGGTGGCTTAAAACAACAGAAATTTATTCTCTCTCAGTTCTGGAGACTAGAAGTTCAAAACCAAGGGGTTGGCAGAGTCGGTTCCTTCCGGAGGCTCTGTGGACATCTGTTCCGTGCCTCTCCCCTGGCTTCTGAGGGTGCCAGCGATCCTTGGCATTCCTTGGCCAGGAAACACATCACTCCAGTCTCCCTGGTGTGTCTCTGTGTCCAGATTTCCCTCTTAGAAGGACACCAGTCATTGGATTGGGGGCCACCCCAATCTAGTATCACCTTATTTTAATTTAACTATTAATATCTGCAGAGACCCTATTTCCACATAAGGTCACATCCACAGAAAACAGGGGATTATGGTTTCAGTATATATTTTTTGAGAACCGCAGTTCAACCCACAACACTCTCCACGTGGGTACTGTTATAAATCATGATTTAAAGACCATGCGGCACGCTGTGTTCACTTGCTAGGCTGCATAACGGAGTAGCAGATTGGGTACTTACACCGCAGGAATTCGTTTTCTCACGGTTCTGGGGGCTCTGTCTGAAATCAAGGTGCTACCAGGCTTGGTTTCTTCTGAGGCCTCTGTTCTAGATGCCTCCTGGCTTTGTTCTCACGTGGTCTTCCCTCTGTGCACGTCTGTGTCCTCATCTCTTCTTGTAAGAACCCCAGTATCAGTTTAGGGCCCTCCTTACTCATCTCATTTTAGCTTAATTATCTCTTTGAAGACCCTGTCTCCAAATACAATCACATTCTGAGATACTAAAATTGGGACTTCAACACATAAATTTGAGGGGAACACAGTTCAGCCCATAATATACACAAATTTACCAAAAATAATGAAATGTACAGTAGTCCTTAGTATCAATTCCACATGCGCCCAGCTGATTCTCACAGGATGCTGTCATTCATTGGTTCCAAACTCCTGTACCTGTAGCCAATTTGTGATTTCAGTTGACCAACAAGTATAGTCCTGACATGAATGTTGAATTTTCTTTTTTGTTGTCCGCCTTAATGGTAATACAGATGTGAAACAAAGATGTATGTCGGAACTGCACTCATTGGTCCATGATGTGTGCAGCGTTGTTGCCAAATCAGATGGCAGTTTGAATACCGAAGAACAAATCCTCCTCATTTTGTGCTATTCATAATGTAGTACTTATAGACATTATATACTTTTAAGTTTAATTTGTACTCTTTATGTTTTGTCCATCAATTTCTTAAGTCTAGACTAGGTAGTTGAAAGTCTAAAGCCCTAACTGTTAGCAACTGCTGACCTCCCTGGGGAAGATGTTCCCACGTGGCTGACTTCTAGGGCCTAGGAATCAGAATTCTTTAAAGCTGCTGTAGGTTTTCAGAATTTGAGCCATTTCACAGTTGAGGAAACTTGTTGGGCAAGGTGACGTGGCTCAGGTGAGGCCACACTGCTGGTTATTGGCCTAACCAGCAGGAGACCCCAGGCCTTAGGATTGCCAGCCTAGAATAACGTCCATGTCCTGGCTCTAAAACTTGATTCGTTTACAAGAAAAGGACGATGAGAAAAGGGACAAAGTGCATGGGGGAAGGTCCAGGGGATCAGGTAAGCAGAAGGGAGACCAACCATCGACATGAAAGGACATCCCAGACAGGACCATTCTTGAACTGGATATAGAGGAGGGTTAAGAAAGAGGAAGGCAGCTAATCCCATAGTACTCAAAGAGAAAGAAAGTTGAGAAAAAAAATGATGAATCAGGCGGCAGGATGCCAGTGATCTTGTAGGATACAGTTTTTGTACGTGATTGAATGTCGGTTTCTGTGAATTATGAAGCTTAAAACAACAAAACCAGGTGCACAGAGACCAGTAGACTCACCTGAGGACTTCAGCAGTGCAAAGGGGCATAAAATAAGACCCGAGAACCCAAGAGGGTGGCAAAATCAAAGCACACAAAAGTGTCTGGTGGATTTTGTTCCCATTAAGATGCTGGGCGTGGGACTGTTAGAAAGCAAAGGGGAAGGATGGCAGAAAGAGAGGAACGGAGCCTCGTTTTAGACGTAGATCACTGTAGTCTTTCCTGTGATGTCTGCCCCCTTTAATCCATCCTACCCCCTGCCAGACTGAGTCTGAATCGCTCGTGTTCTGCAACAGCCACAGCTCCTATTCCCTTCTTCAAGACCAAACATCTGGGCACGAATTTCAAGGACCCTCTCTCCACCTTACTCCCTGTCCCCCGCCCACTCTCCTAGCTCCTCCTGTACAGCCCACGCCTGTTACCATCTCTGTGCTTGGGATCGGGGCTGGCGTGTAAAAATGTTATTATGCAATAGTTCATATGTTAAAAAGCATAAAGAATAAAACAAATGCCCATGTTCTCATCACCAGCTTAAAAAATAAAACTTGACCCCTCACTGGGAATCTAGTGTGTCCCCAATTGCATCCCTCACCACCCCCTCCAAGGCAATCCAGGAGTGAACACAGTTTTCATTATCATGTGCTCTTTAGCATTTGTACGACATGCATGGAGCCGTATAGAGCGATGTGGAGCCTTAATTTGCATTGGTGTAAACTCATGCGCTGTAGAAGCTATCTCTGTATGATTCCTCCACATTGGTACATGTAGCTGTGCTTCATTCCTTTCTGCGGCTGGGTTCTGCTTTTGTTTTTTCTTGTTGCTCTTGTTGCCTATTTTAGGCCATGACTGAAAGTGCAGACTCGGGAATCAGATGACATGGGCTCAAATCCTATTTCTACCACACACTTCAGGCGAGATACTTTGCATGGCTGTGGTTTGGTTTCCTCATTAATAAAACAGAAATGATAATGACACTCCTCTCCCCTCATAGGGTGGTAGCTAGGATTAAATGGGGCAGCTCCTGCCCAGGCCTCAGAAGGGCGCCTGTCTCATAAAAGTGCTCACTAACCACGGACTCTCATTATTTTCCCATCTGCACGGCTGCCAGGAAAACCACGCTGAGAACTAAGGTCAGAACCACATGCTGTGCTCAAAAATCTCAGGGAAAATGTCAAAGCAACAATGCCAAGTATTTTCTGGTACATTAGAATGAAAATCAGTTAAAACTATTACAATAAATTAACAGTCATCTGTCCCATTTATGTAAACCATTCGATTTTTTTCTTGAACCATTATCTTGGGAAATTTTTTTTTTTAACTAAAAAAGATTTTCAATTTTTAAGCTCCTACAGATGGAGCATGGTTGGTGTATGACTAGAGCAACTTGTAAGACAAATACAGCGTTAACATGGCTGTGACTAATGATGACAATATGTGCCACCAGCTCACCACCAGAAATCTGAGCCAGCCATTGCACCTTCTGGAGTTTCTTGGCCAGTGCATTTGGCTTGGTTTTGTCAGAATGTTCCCTATCAATATCACCAAGTGTTGTAGCAAAACATAATCGGTTTCAAAATGGGACTTGAAGAAGATGGCTATTGAATTAAGTGGATTTATGTTTTCCCACCATTTCTTTCAATACCAGGACGCTAATCCAGTGTAGAATGGCAACTGGTTCAGCTCGTATGCTATTTCGAATTACAAAATATTAGATCAAAGCTTTTGTTCATCATTATGATGTATATTATGCTACTAAGTGTTTTCCAATACAAAGTAGATTAGTCATGCATTCAAAATGTAAGTGGAAATTGCTATGTTAGCTTATCTAGCTCTGGAAATAGTGAGTTTTTACATTTTTCCTTGTTGGTGGTTTCCATCAACATCAACAATGAGTCATTCTCTTGAAGGGGAGAGGTTACCCCAGGGAAAACAATCTGATTTACTGCCCCTTGCCGACAGGAAGGTATGTGTCCCTTTACAGGTGAGAATAATTTTGGGGAAACTCAAAGAAAGCAAATTACAGCCATCTGAAGTCCATACATATCTCATGCAAAGAGGCTTGGTTACAATCTCACTTCTTCCAGCTTGACCTGATACATTTATCAACACACTCCTTAGACTTTACTATCAAACCCATAATAGGCAAGACTTTTTCCCTGAATAAGGAAACGACACATTATCAAATGCAGACTAAATGTCTAGAAAAAGAAACAAGCCAAGCTATCTCCTACAACAGTGAAATGTTATCAACATCAATAATGGTAAAACGGCACCATGCAATGTATAAACAATTCCCATCAAGGGGTTGGTCTTCTTGCTATTTCTGCTGGCTAGATGGGAGACAGAGCCTTCTGCAATAAAAACTCTTCCTCCCTCCTTGATTCCTGGCGCAACTTGCAAATTAAGGCTCATCTTCTCTATTTGGTTCTGTTTTTAATTCTCAAGAGTTTGTCTAGAATGCTCCCAGCACCAACCTCAGACTGCCCTGTGTTCACCCGCCCAGTGGGCCAGGGAAAAACCTACTTACTTCTTAGAGCGTATTCTTTGGGCTTCACTGAATTCAGATCGGAAAGGAATTCATCAGTATCTTGCATGCACTTGACAGAAATGTTTCTTGCAGGAAAAACAAAAGGTAGTTGGACAGAGAGCAGGCAAAATACTAAAGTCAGGCCCATCACTGTCTCTTAACCTGCCAGGATATACCTCCTTTCTTGACAAGGAGCCATGTATTTATGAAATACTAGTGTATAACATGTTGGGGGTGAATGTAACATCGCTCACTTCTTAACAGGCAGGGAGACAAGCTGCATCTCCTCTGCCACCTGCAAGGCGGCCGAGATGAACAAACCATGGAAACCAATTAATATACAACTTGTTATTGTTGAGTAAAATGTCAGTGTGGATGTGGGGGCCGCTGACCACCTGGCTTCCTTTAGTTATGCAGATTAACATTTCCAGCTAGATACAGCTAGATGTTCTCTGGTTAGATTGTCTGCTGTATATCGCTGGGTTTAAAGAACAAGCAGCAATATTTGGTTTTTGCCCAAGAGTGATGATGAATCCAAGTTATAAAACATTTGGATGAATGATAAGCAAAGATGATCGTCTGGGTAGGTTATGCATCTGTTAGTGCATTTGCTGGACTTGGAAAGTGGTCTCCGTGCGGGGGTGCTGAACTCTTCCATGGAAGGAAGTTATTGCGGTAGGACAAGTATGCACACACATCCACGCGGGGATTAAATGCACATCCTGACAAGGAAATGATGTGACAAAGGACCGTGGTAACGGTGCTAACCTACTTTAAGAAAACATAAAATGTGTCAATATGAATTTCTCACGGTGTAAATATTCTTCTTCCAGAAAGGCTTTTTTTAAAAATAGTAACCTTCATGTTTCTATTTAAAATGTGATGCAATGTGTGCAAACCTTGTTTACGCTGCCAGAACACATCTGCACCCGGGGGTGGCGGGGACTCGGTTATACTTCCTGCTGCCAGTTTGCTTCAGAGCATCTTCTAGCATCCCAGACTGCTACTCTTTTCCTTGCACACTCCGCTGCCTCTCATCTCTGTTCCTTTGGCCACACCCTGCCCTTTGTCCAGCGTGCCCTTCTCCCAGCCCACCTCCTCCTAATATTACTCATCTCCTACTGATTCTTCCAAGTGGGTGTTGGCTCTGTTCTTGGGTGGGAACAGCCTGCCCTCTGTGCTGCCCGATCGCTTTGCATCCTCCTTTACCTCACCGTGAGGATGTGTATTTCTGCCTCCCTTGCTGCTGCCGGCTGGAAGCCCCAGGAGGGCAAGCACTATGCTCTTTTATCTCCCTGGGATTTTCTGAGAGGCAGTTTGTGCAGTGGTTAAGTGGTTACCAGTCAAAGCTGTCAGTTACTAGCTGTGTGACCTGGAGCAACTGTGCTGCCTCACTGGCTTCAGCCGGAAAATGAGGATAATAATGGTTCCTACCTCTTAGAGTTGTGAAATTTAAATATGTTTATAGTACTACAAGAGAATCTGGCCCATTGTAAATACTCAAAAAATATTAGCTATTATCTTTGTTTCTAAATGCCCCTTACACATCTGGCAGGTAACATACACCAGACATCCAGATGATGTATATACAAGGAGATATTACAGTATCTGACCTGTGGGAGACCCTTAATAAACAGTAGCTATTGTGGTGATTTATTATTTTTTGTTATTGCCTTAAAGAAAACATTTAGGCATACAAGCTGAAATAGTTAAGGTATTGTTGAGTAAACAGCTTCTAGAAAAAAACACATCATTAGATCCAAGTTACAAAGGGTACAGTTTTGGAATAGTAAAGAACTTTCTAGCACCCCAACTACTCAAAAATGAACTCTTTGAAATGATATGGTCTCCAGCCTTGGAGATACTCAAATGTTGATTAACACAGATGAGGGTGTTAAAGAAGAGATGCAAGCCCCACATCGTCCTTGTACAAATTACCTTTAAGGTCTCCTCTAAATTTGAGATCCTCCAAGTCTACCTTGACAAGTATTTTCTACTCTTCATGCATTAGTGGTTATTTACACCCCTGTGAGGATGTTGTCTAACTGAAGTAGAGATTGAGATTTCAATGCAACAACAACAAAATGAAAGATAGCATCCAACCTGGAACTACACAGAGCAAGCAACAACTTGTAGTAAAAAGAAAACCTAATTGGGCGCCAGAAAGCAGGGTTTAAGTCCTGGCTATCTCTGAAGCAGGGTCAATTTTCCCCACCTGTGAAATCATAAACTCAGCCAAGCTCATGCAGTTGTTTGCAGTCCGAACTTAGAGCTCATTATACTAAAATATAGACTCTTGAGTTATGAACAAATGTTTGTGTGAGCATTAGAGCTCTCAATGACAAGTGTATTTCTCTTAACTTGCTGCATTAAAAAAAAGTGGGGGGGGTTGAAAAAACTAGAGGTAGCCAGGTGTGGTGGTGGGTTACCTGTAGTCCCAGCTACTCAGGAGCCTGAGGCTGGAGGACAGCTTCACTGGGCTGCAGTGAGCTATATTGTGCCACTACACTCCAGCCTGGGTGACAGAGCAAGACTCCATCTCTTAGGGAAAAAACAATAGAGGTTTAGGTAATTTAAATAGAGTCAGCCCTCTGTATCTGCTGATCTTTGCATCTGTGGATTCAACCAATGATGGCTAGGAAGTATGTGGGGAAAAAACAATAAAAAGATAATAAAAAGTACAGTATGACAACTATTTACGTAGTATTTGCATTGTATTAGGTATTATAAGTAATCGAGAGATGATTTAACACATTGACTGCCACACTAGAAAAAAATTGTTTGCTTGGGGCCATGGTGTTTTATTACAAAAATAGAATAAAAACTTTGAAAACAAAATGCCCTTTTTAATTTAATAAAAAATTTATTTTCTATTGTTTTCTATGTGTGTGTTATATGCAACTTGAAAAATAGTTCTCACGGCTCTCAAGATGAAGAGACATATGAGTTACATATGCTTCACCAAGCCCCGGGCTCAAAACTAGTGTGAGTTAAATACAACTCACATGGCAGTTAATTTGTTAATGTATACAAGAGGATGTGCATAGGTTATATGCAAATACTACACCGTTTTGTACTGGGTACTTTAGCATCTGTGGATTTTGTATCCTCGGGGAATCCTGGAACCAATCGCCCTTGGATACCGAGGGAAGACTGTATTTATGAATGATAAACAGAAAAATCTGATTCCCAAGTCAGTCACTGATGTTACACAGTCACTGAAAATAAGAATGATACTGCTTTTAGAATTCTGTGTTAAATATTCCATCTTTTGTCAAACAGGGAAAAAATATAAGCAGAACCCATATCCCTCATTTTAATCATTAGTAATAAAAATCACTTAAGATCATTTTAAAACACCACCTGGGCCCAGGCATGGTGGCTCACGCCTGTAATCCTAGCATTTTGGGAAGCCAAAGCACGAGGAGCACTTTTGAGGCCAGGAGTTTGAGACCAACCTGGGCAATATAGTGAGACCCCATCTCTACAAAAAGTAGAAAAATTAGCTGGGCATAATGGCACATGCTTGTAGTCCCTGCTACTCAGGAGGCTGAGGCAGGAGGATGCTTGAGCCCAGGAGTTTAAGGTTGCAGTGAGCCCTGATGATGCCATAGCACTCTACCCCAGGAGACAGAGCAAGACCCTATCTCAAAACAAAAAACAAAAACACCAACTAAATAAAAAGGGAAAATAAATCTTTCTTTTGGGTAATTAATAGCTCAAGACCCTTCTAATGTTTGTCCCAACCCTTAAGAAATAAAATTATGACTAATCAAGTTTCAAGGAAACTCAGTCATTTTACAAAGATATTTGAGGCACCTGTTTTATGCAAGGCAGATTTGCTGGGCCTAAAAACAGGACATGAGAATAAATCATGCCTGCCTTTCCTGAAAGCACAGCCATCAGCTGGCTGGGGCTGCTATTTATGACATTTTATTCAGGAAAGTAGCTATTGGAAAGGAAAGGACGTTAGGCCTCTCATAATCTGGCAATGGGTTTGGGAGGAGAACGATCAGTCTTTGCTGACAATAAGGACCAACCTGAGGGGGAACGTAACTCATACCTGCAGTTGTTGGGCTGCAAAAGGAAGAATGTCTCTTGCAGTGAGAGGAAACGGCAACTGCAGATTCGAAAGCAAGCAGAGTTCATGGAAGAGCTTAGAACATTCATCCAGGGCATGGCGGACGGCCAGCAAACGAGCGTGTCACGTCAGACAGTGATAAGCACTAGGGAGGGAAAAAATGGGGTGTGCAGAGTGGGGCGGCCGAGAAGGCGTGTGCTATGGGGGGACGGCACAGGTCAGCAAGGGAACGGGGACAGGCGCTCTGGCCAGGGAGCCTCGCAGCTGACTGGAGAGAAGTGGAGAGGCCCTCATAGGAACGACTGAGGGAAGAACATTCCAGAAGAGGGAGCTGCGAGCACCAAGATGCTGTGATGGGATGGGAACATGAATAGTGGATAGGAACAAAAAGGAAGGAGTGAGGTGGGAGTGGCAAGAAATGGTAGGAGATGAGGCCTGGTGAGGTGACAGGACATGGGGAGGGCAGGTCTTCTGGGGCTGGTCTCATGGCTACTGAAAGGCACACGCTTCCATGAATCTCGGTGCATCTTTTCTAAGATGATTGATGTCAGCGTGCTGTTTGGATGGTGTCTTGTTCAGAGGGAAGCAAGAGTCTAAACGTTACTGAGTCTCCCCGAGACATCGGCGCTCCTTGGGTCCAAGACGGCTCAGTGATTCCTTAAAAGCAGACAGACCCCCCTCACCCTGACCAAAGATCCCAGGTCACTGTGACCATTGCCACCATGCCGCCACCAGACGAATGCATTCCGCTGTCCCTGCTCCTTTGTGTCACCTACTGGACAGTCAAAGCGGGAACATGGTTGTGGTCAGGCACCGGCCACACCGTGGCTGCAGTGAGGCTGCTGGGGTCAGGGTGAGTGGCCTTCTGGCCTCTGTGGTAGGAGGCAAGACCCGTCTCTTGCCAAGATTCATACGATGGCAGATCCCTCCCAGCACTGGAGGGGGAAGTTCAGATACTGAAGTGGCAAAATAAACATCCATTATCACCCCTGCTTACCTTGGAAAGGTGGAAGAGGTAGCTCTGCTCTCTGTCAACTCTTGTCAACATCACACCACCCTCTCCCATCAGATCTAGGCCTACCTGGTTCTTTTTCATAAAACAAATGAAATAGCCAGTCTAATTAAGCCTGACTTGACCTGAAGGTCAGGAAATGACTCTTGGGCTCAATCCACTTTCTGGAACTGAGAGGGAGGTGTGCTGGGGCGCACTCTAAGTATGAGCGCCCCTGGGTGGAAACATGGTCTTGCAAAGCAGGGTGTTTAGGAACAGATCCGCCCTGGTAGGGTGATGTGCAGTTAGAACTATAAGGAAAGGTTGGGGATGCGCAGCTTGCAATAAAACAGCAAAGCAAATTGAATAATCAGTTCCCTAAATACTGTGAAACATTATAAATAGTGCTGCACGATGAGTCAGAACTATCCAAATAAATTGAATTTAGAAACTGGTAAAGAATATTTTCTGGGAAAACACTTCTGTTTCCTTGAGTAAAAATAGCCACCGTGGAAAGGGTATAACTCCAGGATAAACCTGGCAAGGTAATTAGAAAAGGTAAATGTAGACTCCGAAGTCCCCTGTTCCATCTGACAGCCTGCCTGCAGGGGGTGAAATGCATGTTGAGCATAAAGCAGGTGTAGGACGTGCACCTGTGAAAGCTAGCCTAGAAGCTTCTAGTAGCAGGAAGAGAGGCTTTTTGCAGAGATAAAGGCATTTATTGCTGTAAATTTCTGTCTCAGAACAGTTTTTGCTGCATCCTATAGATTTTTATGTCGTTTCCATTTGCATTTATCACAAGGTATTTTTTATTTCCTTTTTGATTTCTTCTTTGATATGTTGGTCGTTCAGTAGCATGTGGTTCAATTTTCACATATTTGTGAATTTTCCAAGATTTCTCCTGTTACTGATTTCTAGTTTTGTACCATTGTGTGCAGAAAGATGCCTGATATGATTTCAGTCCTCTTAAATTTGTTCAGATTTGTTTTGTGGCCTAACGTTTGATCTATCCTGGAGCAAGTTCTGTGTGCACCTGAAGAATGTATATTCTGTTGCTGTTGGATGGGACATTCTGTGTATGTCTGTGAGGTCTATTTGGTCTAAAATATAGATCAAGTCCAATGTTTCCTTAATAATTTTCTGTCTGAATGATCTAGCCATTGTTACAGTTGGGGTACTAAAGTCCCCTACTATTATTGTATAAACATTTGCTTTATATATTTAGGTGCTTCAATGTTGGGTGCATATATTATTTACCATTTTTATGTCCTCTTAATGAATTGAATCCTTTATCATTAGATAATAACCATTTTGGTCTCTTTTACGGGTTGAGTTTTGTTGTTTTTGGTAGAGATAGGGTTTTGCTATGTTGCCCAGGCTGGTCTCAAACTCCTGGCCTCAAGCAATCCTCCCACCTTGGCCTCCCAAAGTGCTAGGATTACAGGCATGAGCCATTGTGCCTCATTTTTTTACAGTTTTTTACTTAAAGTTGATTTTTGTCTGATATAGGTATTACTACCCCGTTCTCTTTTGCATGGAGTTTGCATGGAATATCTTTTCCCATCCCTTCACTTTGAATATCCTTAAAGAGAGGTGAATCTCCTGCAGGTAGCATATAGCTTAGCTGGGTCTTGTTTTTTTTTTTTTTTTAAATACATTCAGCCACTCTGTCTTTTTATTGGAGAATTTAATCCATTTACATTCAAAGTGACTATTGCTAGGTAAGAGGTTACTACTGCCATTTTATAATTTGTTTTCTGGTTGTTTGGGATATACTTGGTTTCTTCCAGCCTTGCTATTTTCCTTTGTGATTTGATGGTTTTCTGTGGCGGTATGCTTTGAATCCTTTCTGTATATGTTTTGTGCATCTACTACAGATTGTTTGTGATTACCATGATCTTTGCAAAGAAATCAGTTCACATTGTCATATCCCCAAAACTTGCAATTGACTAGTAAGGATGTGAGGTTCATAACTGAAAAAACAAAAACAAAGATTTTCAAAGAAATCAAAAAGTTTCAAGGATACAGTTAAGCAAAGAATGAATTATGCGTGAGTAGAAGCCAAATTTTTAAGGTAACTAAGTATAGGTTCCTTATTTAGAAGATGCTAAAGTGCTACAATCTGGAATCTTCACAGCAACTGAGATTTGCCAAGCATGTGTATGTGTAATTTAAACGGCATAAACAGCATCCACATTTGGCAAACCCCTCTCTATTTTCAGGCTATCCTTTGGGATAGATGAAGGTTTCCTCTAAGTCATATTTTATAAAGTTTTTCAAGCACAATTTCCTTTTTTCTCCTTCCAACTAGGCATTTAAAAAAAAAACAGTGCTCATAGTATGATGGATATATTCATATGAATAATATTTTATATTACTCTTGGCTGCCTGAAGCTTTCAAGAGGAAATTTCACTGTTGGTCCAAGATCCTGGGATGGGAACTCACCAGCCCACTGACACTGGTGAGGCACGCCCACCAGAGCATTAGGGTGGAACAGTTGTTCTTTGGACTATTTACTGTGGTAGGAGTTAGGAATTTGCAGAAAATGTGTTTGGGAGGAGGAAGAGGTCTATGCCATGTAGTCTAAGCGTATGCTTTCCTCTTTCTCATTTTGTAAGTATTGTTTTGCTAGCATTCTTCCTTATGCATTTCTGATAGTTATTTTTTAAAGAGATGAAATCTCCCGTGTTACTCAGGCTAGTCTTGAACTCCTAGACTCAAGCAATCCTCCTGCCTCAGCCTCCCAAGTATCTGGGACTACAGGTATATGCCACCATGCCTGGCTGATTTTTTTTCTATATATATATATATATATATTAGCTGTCCAGATAATTGCTTTCTATTTTTAGTAGAGCTGGGGTCTTGCTCTTGCTCAGGCTGCTCTCGAACTCCTGACCTCGAGTGATCCTCCTGCCTCGGCCTCCCAGAGTGCTAGGATTACAGGCTGAAAACATATCTTGTATGTATATATGTCTAAAACTCAAGATCTTCCCCATAGCCAGCTCTTAATTTTTACTTCCATATTTTTATTTATCTAAACCTTGAGAACACTTTAAGAAGTCACCTAAGCTTGAATGTTCACAGATCAGACTCCTCTGTATACTGCATTACGGAACCCTCTTGATACAACCTCTGAAATGCTGCTCACAACTGAAACCTCTGTTCAAGCCTGTACTCCTACGACCCTAGGCCACGTCTTCACACTGTTAGCACCATAGCTACATTAATTTAAACTTTATTCCCGTGATGGTTGTTGATGCTGTTCAAGTATTTTCAGCTTTCTGGGCACGTAGGAGGACTGTATTTCCTGCCCTCCTTGTGACAGGAGGGGATCATGTGACTGGTTTTGGCCAGTAAGTTGGGAGGTGTGACATGGGTCACTTCTGGGCCAGAGCATTTCATTGCACTTTCCCTCTGCCCCCAATAACTGGCAACGTTTAGGCTAGTGGGGTAATGGGACCAGGCGATATGGACACCATGGACACCGAGTGTGAGCAAGACACGTCTTGTGACACGCCATTTAGATTTAGGGTTGTAACCAGGGCATAACCTGACCTCTCCTGATATACTTTCCCACCGTCCATGCTAAACACTGCACCTGGTCACAGCACTACCCTGTCCAAACAACTCCTCTCTAAGTACCAAAGTACAAATCCTTTAGGCTGTCATTCAAGGCTTTTGATAACTTGGCCTGAGTCTCCTCTTCCAGCCTCAGCCCCCACTTCGCCACTAAACAGAGTTAAACGAGCTTCCTAGGAATTCACTAAGCATGCCCCCAGTATGAAGCATCTGTAACTATAGAGTCAGCATCCGTAGCTAACGAAGAAGGGGCAGAACTTAGGTCCCAGTGTAGATTTTTGCTCAGCATTCATGTCTTTCACTAATGGCTAAGAACTTTCTGCACGGGCCTTTCCCAATTCTAGTCCCTCTTTCTGGAACTCCTATTAAACTGAAGTTGGATCTTCTCATTTGAGCTTCTTGACTTCTAACCTCTCTTTCCTGCATTCCATGCCCTTATCTCTGTGCTGTATTCCAGGTTAATGTTCTCAAGATCTATGTTCTGGTTCACCAATTCCCTCTTCAGCGGGGCCACCTAGGTTTCTCCCCAGGGCCACAGCACTGTGCAGTGGTTTTCTACTCTGCATTTCAGTTTCTTCATTCTTGGATCTCTGAGCGTTTTTTAAACTTTTTATATTGTGTTATCCTTGCACAGGGGCCATGCTAATCTCTGTATCCTTCCAACTTTAGTATACGTGCTGCTGAAGCGAGCACTGGGCATTTTTTAAAACCTTCTTTTGCACTCAACTAAGCATTTAACAGGTGTTAACTTACTATATGAAGCACTTCTATGCAGTAAAGAATGAAAAGACTTTCAGGTTATCTTATAAAAGCCATAGTGTGCCGAAAACAAAAATTCTGTATCATGTTTTGCACATACTTTTTATTTGTTGAATAAATGAATATTTATCAATATGTACATAACCACATAGAGCGAGCACTATATTTAGAGCAAAATATTTGGGTTCTAATATGCGAAGCCACTTACCAGCGATGAGGGCTTAGGCAAAGAACTTAATCTGAGCTTAGCTTCCTCAACTGTAAAACTAGGCTACTCAGACCTGCGTGGCCGACCACACAGGTTTATTGCAAGGTTCAGATGCAGAAACAATGAAAGTGCGATGAATACAACTTAGAGCAATACAAATATAACAAGTAACAGCAATTGAATTTCAAGTTGAAGAATAATCACACCCTCGGATGGTACCGATGGAGTCAACGAGAAAGTGACAATAGCTGATTACTAATGAGAATGAATATGCCATTCTTCTGAGTGGGAAGAATTCTGCAAAATCCTGTAGCCTGTCCCTATGACTAATCACTTCCTAAACTTCATGAAGATGTCAGAGACCCACCATCAATAACTCTCTCACAGAAGCACAGGGCCAAATGTCCCACGTTTATTTACATATGAAATGTGTTTAATACAGTTATGATGATGTAGTGCATAACACCTGACAGCAGCAAGACCTTTCGAGGAACCGAACGTTGACTACAGTATATCATGCAAGTATCTATATATACACAAAAGAATTTTTCTTAAAAAAAAAAAAAAAAGTACAAAACATGATCAGGGATAAATACAAGATATAAAATGCAAAAGAAAACACAGAACAAAAACCAAACAATAGAACTCTCCCAGAGAACTATAAACGAAAGGGACAGAAGAGTACCTCTGCTGCACTTAATATAGCAGAACTACTGACATGAAATATACTTATTGAAATGACGGAACTAAACCCAGGTGGCTCAGTGCTTAATCTAAATGGCCAATTGCAACACTCAGGCTGCTGCGTTGCAAGTCGGTGGTTGAAGTTGTGCATCCCAACTCTAAGTACCAGAACATTTGGCAGTAGCACCCAGAACAGGAAACACCAACTCTTTTGACAGCAAAGGGTTAAGTCAACTGTGATTATTTTCTTCCTGTCAAGAGCCAGAGAAATACTTGATATTCTTAGCTGTGTTTCTGTAACAGTTAATAAATTACATGACAAAAAAACCTGACTATATAAATCTATTGGTCTAACGACATACTTGTAACTTTTATAGTAGTCCAGCCCTTTCCTAACTTCATCTCCTTGTGCTCTTTAAGCTGGCCTTGCAAATTTGCCCAGAAAACGACTAAAATACTTTTTGTTTCCCTTTTAGAATACCCTCGGTTCCCCATTCCTCTAGATGCAATTAAGGAAAGCTACATTGTTTCCTGGTGTCCTGGCCTAAGTTTTTACCCTCTGCTGGGAAAGAGGCGACCTGCAAGGCTGCTTTAAATACTACGTGCACCGGAGTGCAGTTGTGCCTCAACGGCGCTCGCTCGCTGAGAGCAGGCACGTCGAGGGTGGTGCTAAGACACTTAAAAGTTCCTAGTGTTTTTGAGACCCACAATTATCTATAATTTATGTAGTGAATTCTAAAAATTAAAAACACTAAAAAAGGCATTATTTTAGCCTGTAATTAGTTAACCCATTCAAATTTGCAACATACAAAATGATTTATTTGAATTCAGGAACTGCCCCTGTTACTAAGAACTCCGTTTTAAAGAAACAGTACAAAAAAGAAAAAGTCTAACCCAAAAAAAAAACTCAATATTTTCCACTAAATACTGATACAAACATGTAACAAAGAGTATAAAAAGTTATTCATTTAAATATATACAAACTCTTTTAAACTCAAATACTGTTTTAATACTTATCGAGGATATATATGACCAGGTGAGGGTAGGTGGAAAGAGAATATATTGCAACAGCCTAGACAGTACTGTTAACTCTATTATACTGTGAACTTTTTGTAACAAAAATGTCTTTTTTTTATTCCAATGTGGACAGGGATTTTCCTTGGGGAACATCTGTGGCTATTTCTCAGCTGAACTCATTCTTTTGGATTTAATGAAGGCCATGCCGTGTGTCCGCATGTGAGTATTTAAGGCAGCTTCAGTTTCAAAAGTTTTTGCGCACACTTTGCACTTTCTGTCTGACACGGCGCCGTCGGGGGATTCGTCCTCGGGGCTGGGTTTGTTCTCCTGCTGGCTGTCTTCCCCGGCCCCGTTCTGCTTGGACACCGGCTGAGGCTCCTTCAGCTTGTGCACGATGAACAGGTGCCTGGACAGGGAGACGTGGGACGTGTAGCAGAGGCCGCACTCCCGGCACTGGTAGGAGGAGCCGTCCGATTTGTGTTGCGGGATGTGTTCGTGGAACTGCAGCAGGTTTTCGGTGGTGAAGCCACACACGGCACATTTGTGAACCTTAAACACGTTGATCTTCAGCTTTTTCAGTGGTTGGGTGATCGCTCCTCTGGGGGGTCTGAAGTCTAGAACTGGTTCTTCCAACTTCCGCTTGGGACTGGGAACCTTTAGAGGGGGGAAAAACAAAGCAAGTGCCACAACTGAAAACCCTCCTGCTCTACTGATAAATGATCAGTTCTGACTTTAGAGCTCTAGGAAAATGTGTGCTGCATGCTTTGACACTTAGGGGGCACTGAAGTCTCGTCTGCCACCCCTCCCAGAGGCCCATGCCTGTTCTCTGCTCCCCAGACAAGAACCACACCCAGCCCCTGGGGCCCAGCGGTGGACAAACAAGCCCCTGCCTTTGTGGAAGTTATGTTCCGGTGGAGCTGGACGGACACAAACAGTGGGAAATCCACAGCACGGGACAGCCAGGAAGACCCAGCAGGGCCTGAGGGAGGCTGGGCAAGCAGCAGGTATGTGAGCGCCAAGTGACATTTGAACAGAGACCTGACGCAGCCGGGAATGTGGTCCAGTACACAGGTGGGAGCAGGCTGGCCAGAAGGGCAGAGTTCCAGGGACACGGCCGGAGACGGCACAGAGTGAGGCAGGGAAGCACTCTGGGAGAGACACGGGCAGGGCTCTGCTGCTCCACTAAGACAGGAAGCTACTGGGGGACCTGCCAGCTGTCCCCGCCTTTTTCCTCCTTTCTACTCTCTAACTCTCTCCCTCAGCCCATCTCCTCACTTCTAGTTCTGCAAAAGTCCAAGCCCCAGGGCCGCGTCCCCACTCCCCTCCAGGTCCCTCTCTCCCGCCCTGTGCACAGGCACCTTCACCTGTGGCCTTAACGGGAAGCTACCTGGGCCCGTCTGTTCTTGAACCCTGAGTGCTGAGGGGAAGGACGGCGTGTTAACGTGCCACTAGTCTGATGAGGGTTTACTCAGTGATTACTCCTTGAATGTACACATGTGCTTTACAACCACGTACATTCCAGACGCACCAAAGACCACAGGGCCCCTTAAATGCTGCAACATGGCTTTCTTTATCTCAAATAGCACTTGGCACCTGAGACACCCTGTACGTGGGTTCCTATGTACGTATATATTGTCGCCCGACTGAAGTTTATTATCTGCTGATAAAATCACAAATTTGTGCTTTAATCATTACAAAGAGAATTAAGGAATCACATTCTTATTAGGTACCCATCCCAACAGATATATTGCCAATAAAAAAAAATCTAGCTTTAATACATTCCTTCTGGCTAGGAGACAATTTCCCTGAGTCAACATAAAATTTTAGAATTCAAATATCCAAGTAGATCCCTGACACTGTTTCTGGAAGGCTACAGCAAAAACTTAAAAGATTACCTTTCAGGAGCAAGATGAGAGGTCAGAATAGGTGTAGAGGGAAAATTAGACACTACTTTATACCTCTATGCATAGTCTGAATTTTAAAAGCTACGCAACTAGACAAACTCTTGCAAGACAAGAATGATGGATGAAGGGAGGCAGCACAGCTTCACCATAAAGCAAGCATCTAGGATGTTTCACCTTGGCGTCGTCTTTTATTTCCACTTCCTCCTCGTTGGTGAGGTCTGTCATCTCCTTCAGGTCGGGGTCCTTGATGCCGTGCATCAGCTGGATGTGCTTCTCCAGCATCAGCCGCTTGGTGAAGGTTCGCCTGGAGTCCGGGCAGTGCCTGCGGGGCAGGACGAGGGCGAGGAGGTAACGCCCCTGCTGGCAAGACCGCCCCCAGCGCCCCTCACTAGCCAACGAACAGCACACACAGGTGGGCCCAAGTGAAATAAGCCAATTTGTGAAACTTTTTTACAACTTTTGTTAAAAATTCTGTTGGTTTTTGTGTCCACAGAGGACCAGCCTCAGTTGGTTCAGACGGCATATTTATTTTCTAGGTTTCCTTAGATGGTTTTAAAGTGTTCTTTACAATGACTCAGTATTCCCTTGGAATTGTCATGACAGACACTTTAGTACAAAGAAATTCCCTCCCTGACCCTTCATGCTGATGTTAATTATTCCTGTCTACTCTGCAACAAAGAGCGAGCTTCTAGCCCAAACTCTTCAATGCACAAATACAGCATTTGTGTATATCACAGCACTCAAATATGTGCATGCGGTAGATTAAAATGTAGAAAATTATAAACAGATCCAAAATAGGTCAACTAGGTTTTCATTTTATCTTGTGCAAAAGATTAAAGATCATTTTTCTTTGAAAAATATTTTACTATTAATAAGAGGCTAAAAAAAGTTAATGACCATGGTGATTAAATGCTCTAAGCCAGACATGAAGAATGCCACTGGGGTGAGGAGGGCTGCAAAGTCTCTTGTGGTCTTATTCAGAAGCAAATTTGCTGCCTTCAAAAAGGCTTCTGTGGATTAATGACTGGCCCCACAGCCCGACTGCATGTTAGACACTGTCCACAGGGGCGGGGGCAGCACTGCCACCACCACCAGAGGACCAGCGCTCTCAGGGAGGACAGGGTTTTTGCTAGCTGAAATTAGACGGACAAGCCCAGCATTTCACTGCCTTTCAGTGACTTCACAGGGAGACACACAAGTAAGCCAGGCCAGGCTTCCTTCCGTCTCCTTAGCCCAGGGCACTCCCCTTCTAAATTCTGATTCTTTTGATCTGGTCTCAACACATAGACTTGATTTAGGGAATATTCTCACCTCCCCCAAATCACTCCTAACTTCAATTTCACTGAAGGAGTCTACATCCCTAGTGTTCCTACCCAGGAAACTTTCCCTAACTAGCCAAGTCATCATAAACCCCCAGCAATCTGACTGCCAAGCTTTGTGACCCTCCAGGGGTCCCCCTGGCCTTGCTCTGATCAGACATTCATGCGACCTACTGGCTCCCGAGCCTCAGGGTCCTTCTTAGAGCAACCCACTTTAGGCACATTCTGGCTTAGTGGGTAAAAAAGAGTTTCCACTAATATTGTGAAGTGGCTTGTGACTGTCCACTGGGCCCTGAGTTGACAGGGGGCCATGCCAGTCCCTTGAATGTGGTCTCAGGCAATGATGGGTACTGAAAACAGGCCACCCTGCCTCCTGTGGCAACTGTCGCCAAGGCCCAGCCTAGGACGGAATCTGTAAGTATTGTTACAGATCCCTCGGAAGCCTCTGTAAACCAACCAGCCCAATCTCACGCATGCAGAGAGGCTGGAAGGCATCTTGTTTAACTGCTCACTGCACATCAGTCACTTCCTCAAAACTCTCAGTAACAAAATATATGTCTCTGGATAACAGAAGAGTATACACAGGCTATGCAAGAAAATGCTCCTTACTATTGTAAGTGTGACAACCCAATCCAAAACTGTGTGCCAAAACCAGAGAAGATAATTTAAGAAACATAACCTAGGCACTGGGGATCCTAGCAAGCTAATGGTAAAATACGAAAAACCTTCGAGAAGTTAGTTCCTACTGAATCTTCTCACTGTGCTCCCCATTAGAAACCCTGACTTACGAGCAGGTGTACACTTTCCTGATGCCTTTGTGCTTGATCCGGTTGTGCCGGCACAGGCTGTGGGATGAGCTGAAGGACTTGTCACACTGGCGGCAGGGGTGTTTCTTCATTTGCTTGATTAGGAGAAAAGACAAAGTCACTTAAAGGAATGAAAATAGACACCTTTGAAAAATTAAACTTTTCCTAACAGTTTAAGTTAAATATCATTAGTATAAGTTGAGCATCCCTAATCCAAAACTCTCCAAAATCTGAAACTTTTTGAATGCCAACATGAGGCGACAGGTGGAAAATTCCACACCTGACCTCGTGTGACAGGTTGTAGTCAAAACTTTGTTTCATGCACAAAATTGTTTAAAATGTATAAAATAATCTGCAGGCTATATATGTATAAGGTGTATATGAAACAAATGAATCTCCTGTTTAGACTTCGGTCCTATCTCCAAGATACTTCATTATATAACTATTCCGAAAATCTGGAAAAAATCCGAAATTTGAAACATTCTAGTCCCCAAAATTTTGGATCAGGGATACTCAACCTGTATTTTAAGGATACAATAACAAAACTAGAAGATTCTTTTTTAAAATGTAGTAGAAGTGGAGGGCAGGGCCAGAGTAACAACGAAGGGGCTAATTTCAGGGAAACATGATAAACTTTATCATAAGAGTAAAAAAATATATCTTTTCATTCAAATACTTGTTTTTGATTCAATGCAAACATCCAAATATTTCTTTTGCAAAAGAGGTACTTTTTAAAAGCAGACAATATATGAAAATACTATTTCAGTAAGTACCAAATAAAGCCATTACTTTGTTGTATACAGAAAGAATATGTTGTCTTAGCCAGAAATTTTAACATGGCAAACTGGATAATGTTAAAACTTTACCCTTTAAGTATCAAATAATTATTATTTAAGGGAAGAGTTTTCTAGAAGACCTTTTATTTTAATTAATACTATTTGATTATCTCAAGAACACAGAACTTTAAAGCTACTTTAAGGAGGCCGCCTGTTGGTTTATCTGGGGAGTGTGTATACAAGCGAGCAAGTAGGTAAGCCTAACTTTTTTCCCTCATATTTAAAAGTGTCCCACTTTGGCTAAGACATAGCTAATGTATTTCCATGCAGAACCTTTGAAGTAAATTAGTAAGTAGCTTAACTTTAAAACAAATTCTTTCAGTATGACATGTGTAGCAGTCTGGAACTAACCAAATGTCATATCACAAGGAAATTAAATCAAAGAGCTGTCACAGCCTCATGAATGAAACAAAATTTGGCTCAACCTTCATTAACAATAAGGCTGAAGTAGGACTCAAGTTCTCATGTGAGATAAATTTACAAGTTTTGGCAGTAAGAAGAGGTAAGTAAACAATTGCAAGCTAAATGATAAAAGAGATTTTTTTCACATTTTACAGTTATTTTTCCACCTGACAAACATGTCCTTATTCAAACTGATAGGCAAATCTGAGTGGCTGAGAGTCTGGCTCTACGGCACCAGAGATGGGCTGACACCTTGGCTCTGCCACCACAAATCATGGGACCTGAGGAAGGTTATTCAGCCTCTGTGAACGCCCCGCCTCAGCTGGGAGGTGCCTGGCTGCCCTGCCTTCTTGAATGTAGCCAAAGAGTGAATAAGAGGTAACAAAGTAACAAGTCTTTATTTTAGATCAAAGCTTTAAGTCATGAACAAACAAGACTATGTTTCAATAAAGATACATATCTATTAACAATTCCTTTTGAATTTGATACATATAAAATCGACAGTATAACTGAAGATCAACGGCAAGAGCTGAAACATAGACATCTTTCTAAAAGCAGGATGGTTTTAGCAAATAATTGCCGCTGATGTAGAGAAGAGAAATAATATCTTTCAGGGCAAGAGGGCCCAGAGAAAGGAAAATTGGATTTTCTATTAAGGTGAAGGATTTACTGTTTTATTTCTTGTTACTGTGCAGTTATGTTAATATAAAAAAAATGAATAAAATGCCAGTAAGGAAATTCTCAGCAGATAATAAATTAAACGAAGAGCTTAGCTGAACCGATACCTATTTTCAAAAGAGTTGACGATGTGTTAGACATCCTTTTTTTACCATCTGTATGAAAAAAATGTAGAAATCAACTCTGCAATCCCAAAACAATACAGCAGGGTTTCTGATTCACTGGTGACAAGAAAATAACATCAGTTTCCAGATCAAACCTGCCACGTTTGCCCTGCCTAACAAAACAAATGACTTTCTTCCTCCGTTAAATTTTAAATACTGACCTATTCAAAGGTACTTTACTTAATTTATTTTTATAACTTCTACCCTTCAGTATTATGAGTTCATACTGCTACTTTAACAACACAGAAAATTTTTATAAGTCGAAAAAATGGAAAAATGGTGTTAAGAAAGCAGACAGCCCATTGTCATCCTTCTGTTTAAGGCCACTTGCTTCCTCCTGGGCTCAGTGTGGTGTAAGCTGAGACTTGAGGGAACCAGAGCCTTGAGTGGACTTTTTATAGTTAACATCAGTAAAGGGACATGTTTTCCCGCTCAATTCTGAGTTATTTTGTTTTTAAATAGAACTCTGTGAAAAGAAATGGGAAACTAATAAGCTGGCAGGGTCCCCAAATTTTTTAGTATAAAACTTTTTGAGAGTAAAAATATCAAATAAAACACTTGGGCACACTTCCTAAACTTTCTCCCTAATTTTTTGATTCTCTTCAAGACAGAAAGCATTAACAGTTCTTCCTCTCACCCAATGACTTGGAGAGTGCTCTACCCCATGGTCCCTGTCCCAGCTGTGGGACGCACACTACCTCTAAAAGCCACTCCTTGTGGACAGCACTTGGTGTGTCTCTGCCCCAGGCTCCCATCCGCCATTTCCTGTGCTGATAACTAGTCCCTCTGTCTCCTTGCTTGCAGGCCTCTTCCTATTTCAGCTGACTTCCAGGGAAGTTAAAGGGAGAAAGTCACAGCTTCACACAAACAGCTGACAGGCATCCACTTCTCCACCCTGTCCTGAGGGTCCTACCTCCCTGAGGGATCAGCCTCGCACCAGCATGCAAAGAGAGCCTCCTTTGGGACCACCACACATCCAGAAGCACCCACAGACTTAATACTGAAGGGTGCAGCATTATTCTCAACCCACGCTGACACACGCCCTATCACCACACTTTATGAAAAAGGGAAAACCAAACCAATGCCAAACTCAGTACAGCACCAGGAAGTCCCTCAGAATTTAACTCCTAAAGCACTGAACAACACTTCCACTTGGGAATCTATTCTATGGTTATCTCCACACACTTAGTATGGTCCATTCTGTGACAACCCCCAACACACTTGCTCCTAAAAAAATAACTGCTAGCAAAAATCAGGCAATGAAAACCATAGGAATTCTAGCAAAAATGGAGATAGTGAACAACACTCAAAAACTCAATGACACAGCCAGTAAAACGTGTATGCGCATGTGCTAACACGTGCATGAAGGAACGTCAAGATACATGAGAAACTTGGCAACGGCAGGAATCAGACTTTCACTGCATTCCTTTGTATTGTTTGCATTTTTGAACCGTGTGAATGTAGCACATATTCAAAAAATTCTTTGTTGCCTCAAAAAAAAATTTTAAGTTAGGTTTATTAAGTTATAATTTACAAAGGTGAGAGTTGTGACAAATGGGTACAGTTGAATAACTGCCACTACAGTCAAGAGAACAGCTGTGTCACCCCCACAGTCCCGCCCCCAATGCCCAGCTCCTGGCAACCACAGTCTGTTCTCTATCTATGCAGTTTTGCTGTTTCCATTTGCCACATACTGTGTAGTATGTCCCTTTTTGAGTCTGACACCTTTCCCTTGGCAAAACACATGTGTAATTGATCCGTTGCTGTGGGGTCTAGCACAGCCTCTCCTTTTCACTGCTGCGTAGTGTACCAGCGTGGGGACAAACCCAAACGTGTTTTATCTGTTTACTAGTTGAAGGGCATCTAGAGGTTATTTCTAGTTTGGGGGACCATGGATGATGTATAACATTCACTTACAGGTCTCTTTGTGAGCATCTGATTTTATTTCTCTTGGATAAGTACGCAGAAGTGGGATTACCGAATCATATGTCAAACAAGAAATGCCCAACTGATTTTCAGAGTGGCCGCCCTTGGCACGTCCACCAGCGACGGACAAGAGCTCCAGCTGCTCTGCAACCTTTTCGGTACTTGGTTTCGCCCTTTTACAGGGTGGTGGTGGTATTTCATAGTGGTTTTAATTTGCATTTCTCTAATGACTTACGTTATTAAGGTAAAAAAAATTTTTCAATGAACAGATAGAATACCTACTTATATGTAACTTTTCCCCCAAAGAAAACTCTGACTGCTATCAAAGATTTTTGGTTTTTAAAGGAACATCATGGGTGTTTTCACTCTCCCATAAGCTTCTCGAGGATGGCAGCTAAGAACTGCTCATCTCTGCACCCTTGACATTCAGCATACAGAAAACACTAAGTGAATTAATAAATAAAGATTAACTAAACACAATTATCAGAAAAATATCAGTAGGTTCTACAAAGTAATCACAACGTGACAAATTTAGGCTAAAGGGTGAGAACAAGCATGTTTAACACATTGCCACACTAGAAAAAAAATTTTGTTCCTTGGGGCCATGCTGTTGAAAATAGAAAAAAACTTCAAAAACAAAACAGTCCTTTCTAATTTAATGAAAATTTTATCTTTTGTTGTTTTCTGGGCGTGAGTTGTAATTAATATTGAAAATTTATTTGCATAGAACAATAAAAACGTCAACCAGTAAGATTTTCATGAACCCACTGCAAGGTTTTGCTTCACAAGGCCCCGGGCTCAAAATTAGTGAGTTAAATACAACTCACGTGACAGTTAACGTGTTAGATACTGATGATAGCGAGCCTATAAAAATGAAGACATTGAGGACACAGGAGAGCAGAGTCAGTGAGCAAGAAGGTGGGGAGGGATTCCGACAGGAGGAAGCACAGCTCTTCCTGTGTGGCCAGAGCCAAGGTGCCGCCCGACAGGTGCGATGCTTATTAAAGTCAGGGGTGGGCGGCCAGGAAGGGACCAGGAAATTGAGGGGATTCCAGCACAGAGGCTTCCATTTTCACAGTGAAGCATGTGCAGTGCACCTAGATACTGGGGCCTTCATTTTCTTTCTTATTCCTTTAATTATAAAACAAATGCTTACTGCAAAATGAAAGAATAAAGACTGCTTCCACTCACCCACAGAAATAACCACTGACAATTTCCGGCAATCTAGCCTTTCCATTTCTTTTCTGAATATACAATCATGTGTATTTATAAAAATGGGTCTATATTATACATGTCGACTTTTAACCTGATTTTTTCCACTTGTAAAACACACACCTACACATATTTTGACGGTTCTGCATTCTTAACAAGTACATAGTATCCTATTGCACAAATAGACCATAGTATCCTATTGCACAAATAGACCATATTTTGCTTAACTATCTTCTATTACTGATTCAGGTTGTTTCAACCTCTTAGTAATTACAGATGCAAATGACTATAATCAGCCAATTATTTCCTTTGTATAAATTCCTGAAAGTCATCTTTCTAGTTTAGTAGTTGTGAAAAATGTTAAGGCTCCTGACGCTACTTGCCAAACTGTCCTCAAAAAGGATTCACGCTTCCACCACCTGCTTGTTCACCAAGCGTTTCCAATACCAGATCATTATTCTTCAACTCTGCCAAAGTGACGGGTAAGATACATGTCACCTTTTTCCAATGCCTGGTGATGCTCAACACTCACCCATGTATTTATTCCTTGGCCCTCTATGTCTTCACTGAACTGCCAGACTACATCCTTGACATCATTTTCCATGGAGTAAGGACACAGGACAGACAGAAGGGCGTGTGGACCAGGGTGAGGGCTTTGAGTCATCCGTGAGTGTGATGGGAAGATGCCAGAGGTTTGAAACATACGTTAGATGGGTCACTCTGGCTGCCCAGTGTGGAAGCAGGGAAGCCGGGGACGCGGCGTCTGCAACAATCCCGCGCCGAGATTGTGAGCCTTGGACTTGGAGACTGGGGGAGGTGGGGATGGTTGGCTTTGGTGCAGCTCTCAAGGGTGGAGAGCTAGCAGGATCTGTGGATGGGCCAAATGTGGGTGACAATGGGGAGAAGAGGGACCAAGGATTGCTCCAAATTCTCTGGGCTGGGGACCTGGGAGGATAGAGTTGCCACTTACTGAGAAAGACTGGGGGAGAAGCAAGCTAAAGGATGGCGAGGAATCGAGTTAGGTTTTGGGTATGTTAACTTCGAGAGGCCCACTGAAGAACAAAAGTAGAGGAGCTAAACAGGCGGTTAGATTCAAGTTTGGAGCTCAAGAGATACAAATCGAGGAGTCACTAAGGGTATACAGATGGCATTTAAAGTCATGGGCTTGGGTGAGAACATCAACACCTATAAGCTGGAATGATGGTGGAGGATGAGAACCAAGAGAAAACAGTATCCTGGAGGCCCAGAAACGAAAGCATTTCAGGACAACTGCTTAAGGCAGGGCAAGTAAGACGCCTGACTGAGAAAGCCAAGAACTCCAGGCCTGGGGACAGGGAAGTCACCAGAAACCTCGACAACAGTGGTTCTGATGGAATGGCAAGATGAATGCTTAAATGGGAGGACAGAAAGGCACTTCAGGGAGACTTGGTGTAAAGAGGGGTGGGGGGAGGCAGGAGGGGAAGAAGAGGCAGGAGGTGTTCAGTTCTGTTCCAGCAAGAGGCACCACGGCATGCTTTATGACGACTAGAGAATGACCCAGGAAAAGCTGAAGATGCAGGAGAGAGGAGACAGTGTAGTTGGTCCTTGAATGGTCCACAAGAAGGCTGGATTGAGCACACAGATGGAAGGGTGGTCCTTCCAGAGCGACACAGAGTCACTATTTAAAAAAATTCCTCCTGCGATCAGCTGCCAAAGTGTTTTCACTGTGCGGTCTCTCCTTACATGTAAGGCAAGATCCAACTTCCTGGCTTTCGAGACTGTCCACAATGTAACCCTCGAACTGGCATCTCCACTGCATCTCCGGGGACTTCATAAACTTTCCATTCAAGGCCAAATTCATGCCTGCTGAAGACGACGACACATTCTTCCCCTGCCAGTCTAAAACAGCCTACACTCCCCCTGAGTCCAGGCAAGCCCTGTCCACCTCTTGGGCCAGCCCAGCTCTCAGCTCCTTGGTGGCCCTCCCCAACGTCCCCAGCCACGTCCCACACAGCTACAGAGCAGGCCGCTAGAAATGCACACCTGCTGCGTCACTTGCCTGCTGAAGAGAAGTGACTTCTCTGGTGCTCTCGTAGCGTTAAAGAGCCAGACCTTGGGCTGGCCTGCCCCACCGCCCCAGCCTGCCTCCACTGCCTCCACGTGCTTTCGGGCACGTATCAGGCCCCGGAACCTCCTGCTGGTTTGTGCCAAATCCACCTTCTTTCTCTTGCTGCTCTGTGTACGGGGCAAATGCGTGTTGTGCAGCCTTCAGATACCTCTTTAGGCAGCATTTCTGCTGTGAAGGCTTCCCTGGCACCTCCTAACCCATCCCCACGAAACATGGACGCTCAAATCTCTTCCTTACCTGTACCTTACTCTGCTTCCTGTGTCTCAGATAAAATTCTAATTCATCCCTTCCATGTATCACACTGGATTTTAATTTTTAATTCAATTCTATTCTCCTCTGACCTCTTTAAAGGCTAGACTGTCTTTTATTGTTCACTCTATTCACCGGGTCTCAACAAGTAATGAGCTGAAATCTGAATTCGAAGCACTTTTCATTTAGCACTTAATTATATACCACCTGTGATTCCTCTGAGACTATCACTTTACACTCAACTCTCATATTGGTTTTAGCGTTTAAAATGTTTTCTTTTTCTACCCAAGTGTAAGCATCTGTAAGGCATGAATTATATTTTACACTTGATTTGTACTATCCCATAACAAATACCATGCAGCTTGATAGTTACTAAAAGAGGTACATACAAAAGAAAAAAGTTAAAAGTTACACTCCCAAGATAATGGCCATTCTGACAGTTTCAAAACTGTGCCTTATACTTATAATATGTACATACCCCGACAAACCAAAGGCTAAAAAATTTAGAAAGACAGAAATAGAATAAACCTGAACAAGTTTTTGAAACAGTCTATAGTCTACTATGCCCCCTATAAATTAGCTTTTCTATAGAACAGCAATGCGCTAAGATTTAAACTACAGCTCAAAAAGGTGAATTTTAAAAGAAACTGATTTTTTAAAAAATGTAATGTTATTAGCATATTTAAATAAATAAAATTTATAATTTCCAATCCAAGACCTCTTCAAAAGCTTTTTCATCAAGATAAGTAAAAACCAGTGCTACAGAGGCACTAAAGTGCCTTCATTTATTCGTGTTAGGTCCAGATACAGTCAGTGCGTGCCCACAACGCTGGAAAGCTTTCACTCCTGTTATATAAATGTTACCTCCAGTTATAGATGGTAAGTTGTAGGAAATAATCCTGCTGACCCCAACCACCCATGCTTTCTTAGAAAATGGTCTTTTACACAGACAAGCAGGCATCCCCTGAAGCTTGGAATATTGTAGATCATAAATTCTAAAGTCCTTACTGAGCGAATTTAACATCTAGAGCCCTGGTGAGATTTTCCAGTTCCAATTTCACACCATCCAAGAATAAACAAACAAAGGGGTATTTTGATGAGCGCAGCACAGGAAACCCAAACTGCCTACATGTGAAAGCCTAAAAAATATAATTTTCCAGGACCAAAATTAATCACACCACCTAGGTTTCTACATTCAACCTGAGTGGTTTGGGGGAAATATATAAGCTCAGAGTATAAAGTTAGACCAGGAATGGGCCAACTTTTTCTGTAAAGGGCCAGAGAATAAGTGAGTGAGTTAGGTTTTGTGGGCCACAAAGCTTCTGTTGCAGCCACTCACCTCTGCCCCGTGGTTTAAATCTAGGTGATACCACACAAATGAAGGGGCCTAGCTGTGTTCCAATAAATTATTTACAAAAACAGGTGGTGGTCCCACGAAATAGAGCTTGCTGCTCCTGAATTTAGACCACTGTGTCACATTCCATAGGAAACAAGTCTCAATCATGCAGAACCAAATCTACTGGAAGTGGCTAATCTAGCTAAAACAAGTTACGACCATAAAGTGAGGAGAATGCTCTTATTTCTTCATGCGACCTGCTCTCAGCAGATTCTGAGAACCGGCACTGTCACGGCCATGCATGTAGGTTACTGAGGTGACAACTTTGAAATAAACAGTGTTCATAAGGACGAATGTGTGCTTGCTGCTAGGCTTGTTTAAAACAACAACAAAACAAAACCAAGTCTTCTGACTTTCTGGTTACAGGACTATCTGGTTTGCTGATGACATTGTATAACTGAAACAGGAATGACATGGAACAGTAATAAATGCACAATAACAAAAGCCAAATCCAGAGCAGATGGGAAAGAAACATGTTGCACCCTAGTTTCCGTGCTCAGAGCGGTGTCAGTCACTTGGGCAGAGGAAGAACAAAGTGCTGAAAGGAAGGCTGATTCCTAATGAAGCTGCCAGCATCACGGCAACGAAGCCCAGAGACGCCCGCTAGGGCACGGCTGGCCAGTGGTGATCACAGCAGAGGTCTGGGGTTGCCACTGCCGCCCATGGCCTAGACAGACCCCACGGCTCCTCCCTGTCAGGGGACTCTTGGAAGGATACCCTCCTGCCATCCACTTGAGTGTGTCGTCACCAATCCTTATTAGAGGCCCGCACACCACAAATCCTGACTCATTGTTACTCTCCTTCACGACTGACATTCGAGAAGAAGAGAGCGGACAGGCGCCTTGGGCCATGTGCTGTCACACTTCCTGACCTCGGAAACATTCTCCAAAGACCACATGGCTATGAAAAAATCTCTGCCCGATTCCTCTAGGTCTGGCTCAGCTTCGTTCCCTGCTGTCTACTTAAGGGAGTTTGTTCTCTACCTCTGAAGCCACCTGGGTTCCTGGATGCACATATACAGATGGGTGACACGTCATTGATTATTCCCGTTCTCAGAGAATCCAGTCTTCAAGGGACCCCTAGCAGAAACATACAGAATGTTTTCCTTCTCATGTAATTTGTAATAGTCTTTTTGCCCTTTGTAATTATAAAACAATCCAAAGAGAAAAAAGTCACTGTGAAAGATTTTTTTCCCTATATTCACTAGTGCTTTATAAAAGAAAAGGACAAATATGGGTACATAAATTAAAACATTCTGTCTGAAGACCTAAATAGAATCTTTCTAATAATTATTCATTCACACAAATCAAATGACAAACTAATCATTCCTTTTAAAGATAGTCACTGTTTTTCATCAGGTGATCTGTCAGAAATGTGTTAATAACTTAAAAAAGTAAACAAGCAAACACAAATGTTAAGAAAGCTCATATTGCATCTAATGATGACAGGTTACTTTCTCCGTAGCCCTGGCCCTACATCATGTAGGAATTTTCCAGCTGTCTAAATGGACCATATTAATGAAGTCCGGCTGGCAGGTATGACCAACCAACAAATCTGAAGGCCTAAGGAAAAAAGGGGGGGACCCCTGGGACCCTTGGAGTGTCCCTGGAAGGCGCTATACACCCTGGTGAGAGGACAAACTGCCAGGCAGCTGTAAGACTCTCCTCTGTACTCCGTGTCTTGTTGGTGTTGATTCCAGCCTTGCAATTCCTTGGTTTTGAGTGGATATGAGGAAACGATGACTCTGTGGGTTCCCTCTTCCTTCCCCAAACCACCCTCTCAACTGGGCATGAATGTGGACTTGCTGAATTTAGTGAATCAGACAGAACCTTCCTCTGTGCTCACATCTCACCCCAGGCTCTGGCTCCCTTCCTGCCAAACAATAAGAGTTTGTTCTCACTGTAACTTGGGGTGGCTGCTTAAAAGCCCACACCCCTAGGCTCTGGCACAAGGGGTAAGAGCTTTGAAAAAAGTCCTGCAGTCCTTCTGGGTCTGAAGTTTTCCCACCTACAAATTAATCCCCAACCTCTCAGTTACTTCCAGCGCTGTTTTGTAACTCCTTAAGTCAGCCAGGACCCAGAATGGCCTTTTACTGCCTTTGACATCCCCACTTGTGGCATGTAAAATTATTTTTCTGGTTGTTTTGGGTTTCAAGGTAATAAAGTCACGTTACAGACTGAATTGTGTGTAAATTCTTAAAATCTAAAAATTGGGTCTGAGAGTTGGATTTAGGAACACATCCTCCTAAAGAAATTACCAATGATGGTTGCATTCCTGAGCAAGTCTGTGGCAGCCTTGCCACGTGTGACAGAATCACAACACTGGCCTAACAACTACCATTTTCAGCACTGACTCAGCGAAGAAACCTAATCAGAAACCTAATCCCCCCGGTTGTTCAAGGCATGAAGGATAAGGCTGTCCTCCCTCACCCCCACCCCACAGGTCCTGCACCAGCGCTCTACCTGCCAGGGATAGGAAGGGAAGAGCCTCTGAGTTTGAGACAGGACAGGGGAGGGTTTCAGGGAGGCATCGGCCTGGGCCTAAGGTGGGTTACAGGGTGGGAAGCCAAGGAACAGTACAGTTAGCTTCTAAGTGCTGTGAGCAGCATGAAGAGACAGCAAAACCAAGCCTCACACAAGCCAAAAGGAAGAAGAGGAGGGACTAGCAGCGAGGCCCACTGTGGCCACCAGCACCAGGAGCCCGGCTGGAAGGAAGGTGCTCGCCTGTGACGGAGAGGGAGCTCAGTCCCTGGCTGTGGGCGATGTTTTCAATAAAAAATGTTCCCAAGCCAAGCAAGTCCTGGTACATTCCCCCAAAGCAGATGGAGACAGGCACCGAGTCTCCTGTTTTTCGTGTCCTGGCAACAGCAACAGCCCAGTGTCAAGGGAGCTCTACCTTCTGAACCTCCCAGAGACAAACAGGAAAAAGCCAGGGGGAGGAATTAGATTCCTCAGTCTCCAAAATAACAGCAGCCTGGTAGGAATGCACTACAAATGTCCGAATGTCTGTAAACATCTTAGTCACTGTGGTGTTTTTAAGCACCATGCTCTAAGCAGTTATTGCTTGCATGCCTCGGACGGTTACCGATTTTTCAGAGATGAGTACCTTATGTGCTGTGCTTCATGTGCAAAGCTGCAACTTGCTAACCGTAGCTCAAGTGCTCTAAGTCTATGGTCCCCAACCCCTGGCCGTGCACCAGTACTGGTCTGTGGCCTGTTTAGTGACTGGGCCACAGAGCTGAGCCACCACCACCCCGGCCCCATCCCCATGGAAAAATTGTTTTCCCTGAAACTTAGAAGTGGGTGAGGGGGCACAGCAATTTACAGCCACTCCCCATCACTGGCATCACCTCTTGATCTGCTCCCCACCCCTCCAGTCTGGAAAAATTGTCAGTTCCTGGTGCAAAAAAGGTTGGGGACCGCTGCTCTAAGTGATTTTCTAATACCTGTTTAATGAGCCCACACTGAACCACTCCCTTTTGGCCAGTAATTCTAGCCAACGGCTTGCGTCAGCCAGGTGGCCAGTTAAAACTGAAGGTACAAATTTATGGTTACAAAGAGAAGTGCGTGTAAGTGGCCACAGCCAGTCCTTGGCCAAACAGAAGGTCTGAACCAGCCTAGCCAACCCAGGACGCCACGGCAGACCCACTGCTGTGTGCTTTGATTCCTTCCACGATATTTACTAAGCTCCTACTTTAACTTGCCAGGACCTCCCTGCTCTTGAGCTTTATAACCTGTTGAAGGTGGCAGAAAAATTAAAAAGAGGGTGCCAACACAACAGGTGGTATGACAGAGGTAGTCACAGATGGATGGGCACAGTGGGGACAGGGAGACTTCTGCTGGCCGTGAGGCAAGGAAAGGGATTTCTAGGCAAAAGGAATTGGAAGTAGCGAAGACAAGGAAGACTATGACATATGTCAAGAAGCTACAAGCACCTCTGTGTTGCTGGAACAAGAACAGGCAGGGTCAGGTCATGGTGGGCTTATGTGCATGACAGACAGACTTACAAGAGACGGCTCTGGCAGCTGTGTGGGTCTACCAGGGAAAGCTTTGTCACCTGCCATGGGTTCTAGTCACAGGGGGATTGGTTCTCTTAGAGACCCTCCACTGGAACCACCAGTCCCTAAACCCTAAAAGATTTTCAGAAACAAGCCCACTGACCCAATTACTAGGACTCAAACACATCTGTCTTGCTACTGTGTTATTGATTTTATTGTACACCCTTCCATTTGGGGTTTTTATGTTTAACATCTAATGGAATGCACATGAATATACTCTCTCATACAGTATAATCAGAAAACACACGGATCATGACAACAAAAGGAGTTAATAAAGAAAGCCATGTCTTTCTTTAGACCACATAACCGAGCATACATAAATATGTATTTACAGCCTTTCAACCTTGTTCGTAGCAACCTCAGGTGAGTTTACAGAAAAATGCCTCCTAAAAAGGGCTGCAACAGACATGTGACCAGATACCAATATTTCACACCTAAAAGCAAATGTTTATAAGAATCTGAAAAAAACACCTCTTCTAGCTATAAACAACAAGATGTGGAATAGTATTTTACAGTCTTATTTGTGTCACATTTTCAAAATAACTTGTTAATCTTTCCTGAAAGGCCTTATTTTTCCTTATTTTACTGTCCCTTGTGGAAAAATAATCAGTAAACTCTAGACGTGGAAATTGGTCTTTCCTTATCATTTCATTTTCTTCCAATTTAGAGTGCCAACCCTTGAAGTTCCTTCTCTATGTTTCGCTTTATCTCGGTTCAGTGAAACAAGGAAGAATTGCTGTGCACCAGGCAAGCGTGGGGCTTTCCGATTCTGCTTCCTGATTCAAAAGTAAATAGGTTTGCTGTAATCGTTTGACTGAAATAAATTATAAACTAACATCAAGGCAAGTAATTTTTAAGGTAAACTTTTTAAATGGAAGATAACGCCCAAAATAAAAACCTGCAGTTTTTCTAGCTATTTTTTAAAAATATATATTAACTCTTAAATGGAAGTTATTTTCCAATCTCATCTTCCTGTTGCGCCGCTTTATAAACTCGTCATTAAGAGCTAAAGACCCTAAATAGCTTATCTCTCAGCTGCCAACTAACTTAATTCCTTCACAGTAGAACTTCTCAAGGGGAAAAGAGAAGGTAGGAGAGTAGGAGGGAGAGTGTGTGTTTGAGTGTGAAGGTATCACAATTATCTAGGAAAGTTTAAAAATAGATTCATTCACTCCTACCCAGGTCCTACCCACTTCTCCACTCCTCAACCAGACCATCAGAAAAACTGATTCTGACTGGCGTCTCTCTCTCTCTCACCTCTGCTTTAGGGCAACTCCTGCAGTCAGGCAGGGGCCTCTCTGCTGTGCATTTCTCCAGATTTCTGAGTCTGTCTGTCTCTGCAGGAAGAGCCACTGTCTCCCAGGAGGCTCCCATTCAGCCCCCAAATACACCCCAGGCAATTGCTAAGAAATACAAGCCACTCTAAAATATTTCATGACTGTGCAGGAAGCTTTGCCCGATTAATTAACGAGGCAACAGTGCTACTGACCACAACTGCAAGTAACTCCAGTCAAGCATTAGGTCCCATCTGAGGAATATAAAACTATTACACTCAACCATTCTTCCAAAACTACAAACACACGTTCATTTAATGGTGGCATAGCCAACTTTAATCAAGATTAAACATCTAAATTAAAATGACTATGTCAAAAGCAGAAGTGAAAACTGGCTAGAAAGTCATAGTTGCTAACTGTTTCACATCTACATTGAAAGAGTCGATGAGACTGAACTTAAGCTGTGTTTGAGACGCCAAGTTTCCCTACTGTGCACACAGTAACTGTTCAGCTTGGCGCTTCGGCCTTCGAGGAGTCTGGGCTGGAAACCCGCCTGTGCTGCAGTCGGGCTGCAGAGCCTGGGCAAGTCACTGAACGTTTCCCAAACTTCATTGCCTCACCTGGAAAGCGGGATTAGTAACAGTGTCTACCTCGGGAGCCTGCTGCCAGGCCTAAATGAGATGACTCAGGCCAGCTGCTGATCACCTCAGCCCCTCACCCTTTACCATCCCTCCCTCCAATCTAGCCGCAAGTTACCAAAATCACCAATAGCTAAAGGCGTATTTTAATAATAGGCTTTGAACCAAAAATTTTCAACATCATTTTTACAAGGCATTTTATGGCCTTACATTTAAAAAAAAAGTTTTCATCAAACAGAAGACTTCTATAAAACTATATATAGTAAACCATACTAATAGCCAATAAAATGAAGATAAAATATAAATTACAAAAAATTAAATTATTCAAAAAATAGAATTAAAATATAGATCTTTTAAAAATATCCAAATACATAAGTATAGCTGAAAAATATTTAGAATAAAAAATATACTAATATCAATTTCAGGGGCAACGGTTAATTAAAAATAAGTTTTATAAAGCCAGCAGTGATATACACCTCTAGCACAAAGCATTCACGCACAAACTGTAATTTAAGTGCCTTTTAACCCTTGGACTTACATCTGATGCAAACAGAGTCAAGTGAAAAACCATCCTCTGTAACAACCGACCAGAGATAGAGCAGAATATGCAAATAAGTTAAATATATTTCTCCTGAAACCTCGAGCAATCACAAACAAGTTCTCAACCAAAAAGATAGGAGAAACTGATATTTTTATTTTTTACCTGTAGCTAGAATAATACGATTTTGCCAGAAAGTATCACCGTAGCTAAAAGATGAGTCTTAAAAGGATAAAAATCTATTATCTCCCTACATTGAGATTAATTAAATAAAAGACCTTTGAGCATTTCCAGTAGTGAATGCCTAATGACAACGGATAAAAAAATGAAAATGAAACCGCCTGGCAACAAACTGTCCGAACTAGACGGTATTTTCATCTCCTTAGCTAATGGCCGTGACCACAGTAAGGTAGGAAGGCAGAAACAAAATGGAGATGGAATGTTTATTTCACAAATTTCTAATTTAAAAATTATGCCCAACCATATATTTTTATAAGCATGACTAAGATCCAGGTTGGGTGGGTGGGTATTTCTTAAAAATTTTTACATGTATATATTACATATACACGTATCTATTTACAAATCCTGTGCCAGTGGGAGTCTCTACAAAGCTCCACAGTGAATCTACTCTAACCACGACTTTCCCAAACCAGGACACATATGCAGCTCACTATTGTTTTAAGAAGTACAGGACAGCACACCGCATCAGTGTCTCTGCTAGTCTCCCAGCACTCTGATCCTTTCATTTCTCCCATTTTCCTTCACTGCCACTGCCCTCTTTTACCTCGCTCTCTGGGTGAGCTGAAAATACTTCAGAACAGTGAAGACTAGGAGCAAGTATTCCAATCACCCACACCCACTATGCAATGCAGGAGATGAGATCTGTGGACTTATCTTAAAAGCTTCACAAACCCACTGCGAACAGAAACATTAAGAGATCCTAAAATCGTTTACAATCAAGGCATTAAATTATATCAAACAGACTTTGGGCTCAGCTGCCCCTCTACTTACTAATGCTGAAATTTCCAACCTCCATAGAGTTGTGTTCCGTGTATTCACCACCGAGAGCGAACACTGGGTGGGGAGTCTTTAAACAAAAGCACTTGGCGTCAACCTTCCCCAAACTGCGAACCCAGCAAAGGTGCGTTGGTGCCATGGAAGTTACAAGCGAGGGCCACAGGAACGAGGGAAGCCGCGTGGCAGATCCCTGATGATAGTCAGCGAGTGTTCTCAACTCTGGCTACAACAGTGGAATCACCTGGAAGCTTTAAAAACGCCTATGCCAGGTCCCCTCCCCAGCGATGCCAGTTCATTGGTCTGGGGGCACACGTGTGCTGGGATGGTATTAACAGCTCTCCAAGTGATTCCAATGTGCAACCACTACTGCCTGAGTAATTCCAGTGACAGGTAAGACACTTCACCCACACCTGACTCCAGCTGGCCTGTAACTATCACGCACTGGTCCTTGCACGGAGAATACAGGTATCTGAAGATGGATACCAGAGTTCCCTCCGACTCCAACATCTCTATTCCTCCTGGCCCTGTTTCTAGCCTCTCGCCGTTGTGGCTACCCTACTCTGCTAGCGTGTCAGCACCAGTCTTAGCCCGGTGACACGGGAACCTGAGTGCACCATTTCAATTCATGTAGCCACCTTACTGTGGGTGGCAAACATTCCCTGTCATTCCCTCCCCTTTAGGGCACACAGAAGAACACACTTCTCAGCCCCCTCAACTGAGGTTGCACATGTGATTTGTGCCAACCGATGATGTGTGTTGTGTGTCACATGATGAGAGTGCAAAGGCCAGGTGTGATTCTCCAGTCTTTTTCTTCTTTCCTGTTGAGGAACACCTATGCTGAGACAGTGGGGCTGGAAGAAGTGGCCTCGATCACTGAGTTACGTGTGGAAGGGACACCTGCCTGGAGAAACGTTCGACCCCACAGCAAACTAAGTGCGAGAAATAAACTTCTATCTCATGAATCAATGGGCTTTGGGGGATTTTACTGCCACAAAGTATGGTCCCAAGGCCAGCAACATCAGCATCACCTGGGACTTGTAAGAAACACAAATTATCAGGTTCCATTCCAGACCTGCTGAGTCAGAAACTCAGGGTGGACACTAGCAATTAGCAGTTTCACAAGCCCTCCTGCTAATTCTGGTGCACACTCAAGTGTTGAGAATCACTAGCCAGATTATGGTGCCAAATTAAAGGAAAGTGGTATTAGCTTCCTTATATGAATGCCATCTCAGTAGCTACAAAGAAAGATTGTATTAGTATTTACAGTCCAATACACCAAGGACAGAAGGCTGCTGGAGGCACATGTGGCAGCCACCGTGGGCCTGATCACCAGGAGCCACCACGGCCTGAACCGCCAGGAACTGAGCTTTGCAGCACTGTTGTACCCCATCCTGCACACAGCCGAGAAGTACACGCCCAAGGCCAAATACCACGGCAACGCTGAACAGCTGCTGCTCACCAAGACGGGAGGAGCCTACCACAAAGACCTGGGCCCGTGCTACAACCTCTCCCAGGTATGCAACGGGAAGGTGTCCGCGCATGTCCTCGAGGGAGCCACCGCACGCTGCTGGAGGGCAGCGACCTGGAATCCTTCATGGGCATCATCCACGGCTCCCTGGCAGAGCCGCCTGCGAGTGTGCAGGAGGGCTGGGCCCAGCCCCCACCAGACAGTTCTGCCGCCCCCTCACCTGGCCGCCCCCCTCACCTGGCCTGTCCTGCTGATGTGATCCTGCCCCTCTTGGCTGCTAGAAGTAGGCCATTGTGCGCGTCCTATCTGTCTGCCACCATCCACGGGCGCTCAGGGAAACCAAAGCCTGATTGGAGACGCCCCATCTGTGAAGAGCCAGCACAGCCCACAGAAGCCGGGCTGAGCCTTTTGTACCAAGTGGACTCTGCCACTTGGCTGGTTTGTCATTTCTCCACTTGAATTTGGTATTTACTGCATTGCTGGCAAAGCCTCTCAGGGCCACCTTCACCCTCTGAAGACCAAAGAAGCCACCCGGCCGGGTCCTGGACACCGTATCCATTCTGCATCCACTGTACACCCAGGTGGCTGCCCAGCCTGCCAGCTGAGCCCCTTTCTCAGCCAGGCCTGGCCCTGCCCACTGCACGGGAGGTGGCAGGCAGAGCGAGTCCCCCTAAACCAGGACAGGTTTATATACACATAAAAATAAAGATTAGCCAGGCATGATGGTGCACCTGTAGTCCCAGGTTCCGGGAGGATTGCCTGAGCCCAGGAGTTTGAGGTAGCAGAGAGCTATGATGGTGACACTGTACTCCAGCCTGGGCAACAGAGCGAGATCCCATGTCTTAAAAAAAAAAAGATCTAGGGTTCAGAAAGGAAATACAAGATAGAAAGAAAATGGCTACTATACACTCTGTTAGAGAGATGATCTCATTTGATTTAATTTCAAAAGAACCTTATGTGGTAAATATTATTTCCATTTTAGACATAAAATGAAGCTGGAAGGTCATATTTGTTTTTAACAAAGCCACACTGCTAGTGGGTGGTGGTGCCAGAATTCACACGCTAGTCTCTCGGGCTCCTCCCATGTTACAAACACAGAACCGGACCACATCTACACCATGAAGACTCTTGAGAGATCTAAGGTTCATCTGGGTGTCACCTGAGTTCCGTAACCCAACACATGCACCTCTGCTTTAGGATCTTTTCATTAAAAAGTTCAGTAATAGTTTTTAGATGAGTAGGGGTATACCAAGCAGCAATTGAGAAAATAACAATTATCACAGATCACGTAGTGATTTCCAAGATTTGAACAAGTACGGACACCTTTTGCTTTCTTATTTTCCTACCAGCTCACCTAACTGCAGAATGTTTGATCTCTCAGAATGACCTCAGATACCTCTTTCACAGGATCTGAACTTGAGGTTCCTAGAAGACCCCTTAGAGCAACCAAACAAGAACACGAGGAACAACAACGAAAAGAAGAACATGAGGAGGTACATAACTTGTCTAACATTGTATGCAGAATTCTGTGTATTTGTACGTGTATGAGAAAGGGCTCATCGCTTGGATGAGATGATCAGGATAACGACACACACAAGCCCGTCCTCCCGATTTTAGGGTTGAAAATAAAGAGATTACGGAGGTGAAAGAATTTCTGTGGTTACGAAACTATTTAAATATCCAAACCTAGACTTCTAGTAACTAGTGTGTACTTGTGACTAACACAAAGCCCCTTTCCATATGTGGAGTGAGGGTCCAAAGAGAACTGCTGCATCAGTGACTCCAGAGATGGCCCTGCAGGGCACCACGCTGGCAGCTACGGAGGGTAAGACAGACACAGAACCTGCCCTCAGGGATAGCTGAAACCTGGCCATGACAAAACAATAACATCAACTTTAGAAAGTGATCAGGTTTTTTTTTTACTGACTTTTCTATATGGAACTTCTACAACACACTTTTTACAATGCTGCTGCTTTAACCATTTTTATTTTTTAAATGGCTAAAAGTAGTAATTCAGCAAGTTGTGGGTTATAAAATGATTACGCTGTTAAAAAACATGTATTGAATATCTGCTAAAAAATTTAAGTACTTGATATTAGATTACAACAAATTACTAGAAAAAAGTTAAAAACCACTTAAAGTAGATACTGGGTTGGTATTAGTTTAAAAATGCATTGGAGACATAGAGAAGCTAGCTTCTGAATAATTCAGTCTTGGCTACTGAATTATCTTTATTTAAAAAGTAGAATCTACACAAAATATTTCTTTTAGTAAAGAATTTTTGGATGGGAACTGAAGAGAGGAATAAAGGTCAAAAGTAATTACTGAAACCAAAAAGGTCATCTAAAACAAATAGCAGTGAATTATTTTTATGTGAATTTTTAACTTACGCCAGTTGGATTTACTCCTAATTTATAATCCTTTCTCTAAACCCTATCAAAATAACAATCACACTAGTAGCAATAACAATAAGGTAATGACTACTATGGTTGGCAGAATGTGTTTAGATGAACGCCAAAATTATTCTATACACATATATATTATTTTTTAAGTCATAATTATGGTATTGAAATCAAGTATACCTTCACAGCTCACTGGTTCAGAACATGAATGTACTTATCATACTGCATAATCCTATTTCATTGGGTAACCCAATAAATTTAGATCTTTCCAATAACTTCTTGCCTGGTAGAAGTAAACACTTATGCTTTCCTAAGACCTTTAGCCAAATATAATTTTCAGTCCCTTATAAATTTATAGCATATTTCATATTTATACCTCATCTTACACCCAAAAGGATTGGAGAATGCTTATCACCTCAGATATGGTTCTTCTCTAGGTACCTACAACACAGGACACTGGGCAGTCACTAAAGCATGTACCCATTTTAAAGAGGAGGAAGTTAAGTCTAAGGGGGGTTAGATATCCTCAACTTACTATGAGGTAGGTGCAGAAGCCCCCAAAGACTGTATAGATGGGAACTGAAGAAAGGAAAAAAGCAAGAAGTCCAACAAAGAAAGAGGTGGGGGGGCACTGTCACACAGTGGGATTCTGATAAGGTAGAGTAGACCCGGAAAGCCATGCTCTGAAGGCTGCACTATTTTGAAGGCAACAGGAACAAAACACCTTGTGCAAGAGAGCAACACAACCAGATCTCTCTCCCTTAGGAAAAACTCTGGCTACAGTGAGAGTAATAAATCTGAGGGAGAACTGACAGCTGCCTAAACAAAAGTAGTGGCTATGGAAAGAGAGAAATGGGTGCACTAAAGGGTACTCAGGCTGCCCTGAGGGGGCTGGGTGGAGAGAAGGAATTAGGGAGTCAAGAGGGACAACTGAGCTTATGCAGAAGCTGGGGGCAGGGGAATAGCTGGGGTTCACTGCTGGGCAGGCTCCGACGAAAGCCTCTGCGCGTTATCCAAGAAGCTGGAACACTTACTAAGTGGCTGGATTTCGGAGACTGGCGTTCGGGTGAGAGGCCACAGCTGGAGGCACAGATCTGGCTGTTCTCTGCGCACATGCTGTATGTGAGAAGTGGAGCAACAGGAGTGGCTGACTTTCCCCGAGAGTTAAATGTTTTGAGGACAGAAACCTGATGGGTGTTCCAGCAACCACCAGAAAACCCAGAAGAAAGTGGTGTTCCATGGTAAAGGTAGAAAACGCTTTTAGAAAGAGCTGCCAATCGTGCAAAATACTGCTGTGGGGCCAACGGAGGCAAAGAAGGAAACATGTCCAGCGACTCCACAGCAAGGAGGTCCTGAGAGAATGGTTTGTTCAGTGACGAGGTGGATCTAAAGCCCGAAGGCAGCACGGTGGGGGGTAGACGGGAAGGGACAGTGCGGACAGCAAGGTGCCCACTTGCTTGTCTGAGAGAAGAGGGAGCAGAGACAGGGCAGGAGATGGGAAGTTTGGGGGATGTGAGTATTCTGCAGGAGGAAAGGAATAAAGACTGGGAATAGGTACAGGACGCTTGCAGGTGGGGCGTCTGGAAGTGGGGGGGTCCAGTCTGACTCAGCGGGGCAGAGCTCACACCCTGGCTGCCGCCCCCTTCAACGCTCTCTCCACGCCCCTGGCTTGTAAAGACACAACTTCCGTCCCCTGCCCACCTCCCCTTCGCCCTCGCAGGAGGCTGAGGGAACCGAATCGAAACCACAATCTAATTTGATGTGCCTCATCCCAAGAGGCAGGGCCTCAACTCCTTCAAAGCCAACCCTAAAATCCTGCCGAGCCAGACATTTCCTTTCTGACGAAAGGCTCCATCTAGCACACGAGCGCACACTGCGCACACACGTCCAGTTCAGAGTGGGCTCCCGGCCCTCGTCCTAGAGCAAACGGTTTCCCGAAGTGCTAAATTTCATCCCACCGGTGAACTCTTTTTTTGGAGCCGTCTCCTCATCGTATCGTCTAGATCTAATAATTACCCAGTGTGCAAGATAAAGGTAGTATTTTTAAAAAGGAAAAGGAAAAATCTGTAATGTTAGACGACAGTTACAGAAATCTCACATGTAAAAGAAAGGAAAGGATGGGACTACTAGATAACTATTAAGGTCAGCTCCTGTTTTAACATTTATGAGACCCAGTTTGGATTCCAAGTAAAGAAGATTTTTCCTAGAATCACCGTATCAGGCTCTGAAAGAACTACTGGTAGCGTGCTTATACAGTGGGTTGATAATTGTTCCTTACAAACAACCCAATATTTACAATGAACATTACAGGATGCTATATAGGATGCATAAAATTAAGATGATTAAATAATCAATATGCCACTAAAGGCAAATATATTCTATAAGTAACTTATTATAGTTAGACCAAATATAATAAAAACATCTTTTTGCAATTTATGGTCATTGTGATCGATCCTCAAAGGCCATTTGGATGGTAATAAGGTAAAACATGTCAGCTAAATTAGTTGCTCAAATAAATGGTATAAATAAATGAGATTACAGAGTAATGCTTAACACACTTAAGACAACAAACTATGCAAGGATATAGTATATACTAATTCCTATCTACTCGTTACACAGGTTCACTAAGGAAAACTACTTTGTTCTATTAGCTAAAGAAATAAGACAGTTTTCTTTAAAAACACCATGTATTTGAAGCCACTAATCAATGTTAGTATCACTAAAAGTGGGACACGGTATTACGTTCCTCATGATGACACAGAAAAAGAATATAGCATCTATGACACATTCTTATCTTAAAAAATTCAGTCTGAATCTAATCAAGCTTCTGGGAATTATGAGATAAAGAGGAATAAGTTAAATAATACCAAAAAGAAGCAATTACCTAAATCCAGTAAGATGAGGAATAATCTGTAGGACAAACAACCCAGTTGTTCCAACAAATCAACAGTACATTAGAAAAATAAAATAAAACGGCGGGAGGGCAACAACCACATGCAATATGCAGCCTCTTTCTCGATCCTGACCATAACAAACCAACTCTGAGACAGCCAGGAAATGTGAGCACAGCCTGATCGTGTATCTAATACAGTATTAGATAACACCTGAAAATAATTTTGCTAATCTTATTAGGTCAGATAATGGGTCTTTTCAAAATTCCTCAACAGTTGGAGATGTGCACTTACTATTTTAAAAAAGAGAAAGAACATACATATTGTGACTCAGATTTTTTGGCGATTTTGAGTTATAGAGCTTCTCCTCTAGGGTGAAGGTGAAGCTCCTCTTCCCACTACCAAACTCAAGGAAGAGCCAAGTGAGTCACACAAATGCTACTAGCAGTTTTGAGCACATCCACTTTCTTTCTCGCCCCTTATTTATCACAGGGCTGAGAGGTACATTCAAACGGTTTACTATTGTTCTCAGTTTCCTCAGCTAAACACAAACGTGGTGCATAACTTGTGTCTAGTCTTAGCGTGTGCAAGTGAAGGAAACGATTAGCAAAATCAGAGAGCAAGAACAGAAGGATTTGGAAATGGCCATTTTGCAAACAGAGAAACTGAGGCACAGAGACAGAGTGGTTTTTGAGGTCATGCTGCCAGTGACTGACAGAGCCAGGCCGAGAACCCGAGTCTCGGTGGCTTGCCAGTCGGGGCTCTTTCTCCCGCTCGCGCGGAGCGGCCCCACTCTCTACTGACCTTCCCATGCTCCTTCCTCACGTGGGATATGTACACATCTCTCTGCGTGAACAGGCGGTCACACTCCCAACACGTCCACCCAGGACTGGCCACTTTCTTGGGTTCCACTGATTTTTTCACAGGAGATGGAGATTTCTTTTCCAATTTCTCTTTCCCGTTCATGGATTTGGTGTCGTCTTTGTTCTGATTTGCTGAATTTTGAGTTGCAGGCTTAATGCTCAAAGGCAAGTTTATACCCAAGTTTGGAGGCCCTTCAATACTTTTCAATGTTCCATGCATAGACTACATTATAAAAAGAAAAGAAATATCTATCACAAATCACACCACTAAAAGAAAGCACACGTAGACTATCTTAATTCATTATAGACATTTCAACAGGATTTTATATTCATTCAGAAATATTTCTTAATATATAAAGAAGAAAACCTAAGCTAAATATGCATTTAAAAAGATAAAGCCGTATTAATTTTTAGGATTGCTGTAAGTTATTTATTTTTAGTTCCAAATAATTTTTAAAAGCTTATATATTTGTGCCATTTTAAAATTCTTTAAAGACCAACCTTCAAATTAAAATTCTTTAATTTGAATCCAAATAATCCTGGTACTCTATCCTCCCACAATGTCCCCGAGGGAGGCCTCTCTACAAGAGACCACTTCTGAAGAACACTTCAATTTCCCATCAGCCCAAAAATGTCTAAATACGCTAATATACCATCAGGTATTCAACCAGAATGAATCAACCATCTAAGACCAATACGTTAATAGCAAGCCTTTCTCCTTCCTTTCATGCTCTTGGAACACTTGTAACAGTTTGGGGTTTGCTGCGTTTTCTGGCTAATTTTCATCTCCCTACATCCTATTCCAACTCATCCCTTCTTATTGATAGCACCCACACTTGAGCACGAACAATGCACGTTAGATATGTAGAAAGTCTTTTAAAATCATTTAGTTGTTTATTATCATTAACGTAGCCACAACAGCCATCTTCAACTTACACTCACGGGACTTCAAATTTGGGAAAGATACATTAGTACAATTTGATCGTAAGACCAGGTCACTTTGGTTTTTGTTTTCTGTACTAAAAGCATGGAGAGGAAGGAAGGAAGGGAAGGGGCAAAGAGAGAGAGAAAGAAAAGCAAGAGAGAAAATCTGTGCTTCAATATATAATTTATCTTAGAATAGGGCCTTCTCTTCTTATTGGCATTCAGGCTTGCTGGTAGCCTCCAAATTCCTGAACCTACAGAAAGACATAACAAGAAAAACTTTTCCACAAGTGCAGGACCCCCTGCTGGGTCACAGACTCAACAGAGTGGAGAGCTCAGCCCCACATCCCTTCTCGAGTGTTCAAGTAAGGAGCTGTTCCTTCGGCACACTCTCGGTACTTACTCAAGGTAAGGTATTCTCTAAATAGTACCATGAATCAGCCAACCTTCAATACTGTCTTTCCCCAGAGGAAAAAAAGGGGGCTCGATGATTTTCTCATTAGCAGAGGTTACAAGATCTACCCAAATAGATAACCATTAAACTGATCCACAAAAGGGGAGTCAGGTGAATGTCTAACCATGTTCCTTTGCAAAGAAAAAATCTGGAGCAAGACGTGATTTCTTATTTGCTTCTTTCCCACTATGCAGGACAGAAGGCTTCTCTGTTTGAATGGCCCTTTTTCAAAAGAGAAACTATGTTTTTACATTTTTAAACACTTAAAACCCAAAGAAAACAAAATCTAAAACCTTCTAATAAACTTTTCTTAAGTTTCTAGGCAAATGCATTTTCACTAATGGACAAGTTGAAGAGAGAGTAAAGTATTAAAGTATTCTTCTGAAAGATAACCTTAAAGTACTATAGAAATTACAGAAAAGCAAAAAGTTCTTTAACAAAAGAGGGTGATGGACTGTGTGCTAAAAAGAGCATTTCAAATTTACTAATTTTATTTATACATTGTAAGTAAAAACAAGACTATTAAAAACAAATGTCATTTTTAAATAAAAGAAACATAACTTAATTCTTTTAGAATTGGTTTTTCCAGCTGGGCACAGTGGCTCACGTCTGTAATCCCAGCACTTTGAAAGGATCTCTTGAGGCTAGGACTTTGAGACAACACAGTGAAAACCCTGTCTCTACAAAAAAATTTGTTTAATTAAAAAAAAAAAAAAATGTTTTTTCCTTAGCTCCTATAACAATAATTAATTTACATGAATGTTTGTAACTTCAAAGTGTACTTTAAATGTGAATGCCAATGTGCAATACAGGGGTCCTACAAAGTAAATAAATACACATTTTGGCAGAACAAATGACACAAACTGGATTAAACTGGGCAAAGAAAGATCCACCTTCAAATGAATATGCATGCGGAGAAACACCGTTTCTGTTCTACTTCCTCTTAATTCCTTCCTCATAAAAAAAGTACCCAGCACAGGTGCTGAGCAATGTGAATAAATAACAGACGCTAAATATATTACCTTAAAAATGAAAACAAAAACAGGGTGACCCTAAACCGTATCCTCACCTGTCCCCAAACACATAAATAAATGCAGGATAATATTTTAAAATGCACAGAACATACTTGAAACGAGAACCTAAGTGATTATTCCCACTGTTTGCATGTCATGTAGTCTTACAAAGGTTTGGATGAATAAAAACCATTCTTTCCTCCTTGCAGGCACAGGATTTGACCACTCTCTTCAGTTCTTGGAACCTGTATTCCCCCAAATTCGCTACTAACACAAGGAAGGCCCTAACCACAAAGTCGCTGACCCCACCTGCAGACACAAAGATGAGTTCCAGAAAGCCAAGACCTTAAAAGCCTCTTCAGAAGCAACTGTTCTCTTGTTCCATTTTCTTTTGGTTGGCCCATATATAGTATGTTAAAATATTCTGGTCTAATGCCAATGTCCCTAGGTTTTTATTAGCAGTTTTTGGGTTTTCCTGATGATTCATTAAATAAATATTTATTGTCAAGATAATTCTGTAATTTTAGCTAAAACACTGGAAATACCTTAAAAGAAGATTTTACTGTACTTCAAGTGAAAATGACGAAACATGCCTCCCATGCATTTCATTCACTCTAGTAATGGCACAACCACCACTATCTTCACCTTGTCAATAAGGAATAGAATGTCCAAGATGTTAACTTCATTTACAGTATGTCAACTACTCTATTGGAACTCAAATATGTTCAAGACAAGAAATTCTAAGGATTAATAATACAGTCATTTAACTGACATGGGACTAGAATAATTCAGAGACTTTATTTGCTCTTTAAACTGATTTTTTTTGTATAGCATAGTTTTAAAAGAGCAAAACTAAGAGAAAGAGATTGAGTTCATGATAATACTGGGTCTCTTGTTTCTCTGTTTAAAAAGTAAATCATTTTAATCTCTGAAAGCCAGTGGATATTATCTCCTAATCACACAAGGAATAAAATTGTTGACCCTATCACAGTGGACAGTTAAGAAGCTAGGACTAAGCACTGGCCTTAGTAAGCTTAAAAGGCTATAAATAGACTTCGGTGCCCCTTTTGGGGGTTAGAGAGTAAATAATCCAAACTGGACATATACTTATTCATTTCATTAACTGAACACCCCCCACAGACCAAGTACTATGCTATATCCTAGATATTTAATAGTCAATTCTCATGGAATCTTTAGAGGGGAAAAAAGAACTAAAAGATCTAGGGGTATCAATTATAATGCAAACTTAACTATTTAAAAAATTGCAAAGGAAAACCTTTATTTTTCTAAATATACCGATGTTTGTAAAGATTAAGATAACTCATCACAGCCTCTATTTCTAAATCCCATACAAGTTCTCAAAAAAAGTAAACTTCACAGTCATCATTTTCATATACATATAATATGAACCCTAATACCCTACTATTCTTTTAAAATCAAGGCATGCACTGGTTCCTTTTCACTAGTCTTTTACAGTGAGCAGATCAGGACTCCTGAATAAAAGCATCCCACAGTCAAGTGAACACACGATGACAGCATGTAAGTTGCTCACTGACAACTACCAGCATCCATCCCTTCCTTCAACAGCAAGGTATGCTTTTTAGTAATCTGTAGCTCAGGCTTGATTTATGAGCAACGAATGTATCTGCAATTCATTTAAAGGAGAGGATAGATGCACACACACCTTGATATGGTCCATCATAAGTTGCTTCTGTGCATATAAAAGAGAACAGTCTGGACACTTGAAAACAGACACCTTCTGGTTTTCAGTGTGTTGGTCAAAGTGGCGATACAGCAAGGTTTGCAGGGTGAACACAGTGTCGCACATGGAACACTTATATATTATTCTAAAATAGAAGAAGTGCAGCGAAATAACGTCAGTCAGCCTCATCTCTCAAGTCTCTGCTACTTTACAGCTGAAGAACTCAGGAGGCAGAAGCACACTGAGTACACACAAATATCATAAAAAGAACAAAAGTTTGGCTTTGAGACAAACTATGGAAGACAACTAGCATCAATCATAGAACAATCTTAACATTTTGAGTAAAGACGCATTTGGCTACATTTATTTTGAAGTCTAAATTAATGACCATTTTACTGCTCGCAAATCTACAACTGTACAAAGTCGTTACATTAGTTACTTTAACACAGAGCAAAAGCATCCCTTTTATTTTGAGATTTTTTTTTTTTTTAAGATCAGACAACGCAATATAGCTTGATGGTGGTACACTAACTTGAAAAAAAATTTGAATTGGATTAATGAATTAAGTAGGCCTACTCAACTCCAAAGTTTTCTTTTAGAGTTAGTAGCAGCAATTTTATGCTTAAATGTCAACATTTCTGTACTTGTTCTTAACACAAGAAGCCCTATGCCAGTAACCAATTATACAGTGAAATAAACAGGAAGGAAAATCCACACCACTGGTGTTTTAACACTTCAATGTTTCTTGTGCTTTAAATGGTTTAAAATACTCACTTGTTCACTACAAACTATTTCTGCACCTGATATGTTATCACCAAGCAGCCTCCTTAAATTAATTCAGCAGACCTTAATCTTCTGAACATAATCCCTCCTACCCATCTACACTCTCTTCTGAAGCCTGGGCAGGAGGAGCTGATGTCTGCAGGGGTTAAAGGAAGAAGCCTCCTTTGCCACCAACGGATCTGAACGGCCACTTGTGAACAACTCTGACCACAGCAGGTCACCCTGCTCCTTAGGGGTGGCCCTATGGGAATCTGTGTCTCCTTTGAACAACTATGAGGACAGGCACAAAGAATTCCAGGGAGCAGCTTAGGAAAAGATCAAAGACAAATAACTGAATGTGAAGGTTAGAGGTGAAAATTTGAGGTTTCACCCGGTATTTCCACAGCAAAGTTAAAGAAAGGAATGCCTCCTAAAACCACCTGCCTTTCCTCTCAGGGGCTCAAGAGACCACTTCTCACACAGCTTCAAACCTGACTGTGATTCTCTGTCTAAAAATTATAGATTTTGCCTTTATTTCTTTTCAGTTTTTTGGGGTTTTGGGGGTTTTTTGGGAAATAGGGTCTTGCTCTGTCTCCCTGGCTAGAGTGCAGTGGAGTCATCGTAGCTCACAGCAACCTCAAATTCCTGGGCTCAGTGATCCTCCTGCCACAGCCTCCTGAGTAGCTAGGACTACAGGCATGTGCCACCACACCCAGCTAGCTAATTGGTCAATTTTTGTAGAGATGGGGTCTCCTGCTGTTACTCAGGCTGGTCTTGAACTGCAAAGCTCAAGGATCTCCCCTGCCTCGGCCTCCCAGAATGCTGGGATTACGGGAGTAAGCCACCACGCCTGGCCCTTTTTTTTTTCTTTTTCTACATAAGATTTATAAATTTAACTGGAAAGGCACATTTTTATAAGTTCTTGACATGTTAGTTCCTTTACCTCAGAGCACAAGTACCCTTGATTGGCAGGAGGAGGGGTTATTTCTAAAGATCAGACAAGGTTTTGCAGGACTTTACAATGCAGCCCAATGTGGGTACACTAATGATGTGCCATCACTAACCTAACAGGTGTGACAAAGATGTTCACTTCCTCACTGTCTGAAATAGCTTGGTGTTGTGAACAGCCCCAACATCCAGTAACATAAGTGATTAAATAGAACAACTATTAGGTCATTAAATACAAAATGCCCAATTTCAAATCAAAAGTTTATTATACCTCAAACAAGAAGCAGTACATTTAGTCAAAGTTTGTGCCTAAACTATCGACACAGTTTTGCCATCTCAATGGTAGCTTGTTTATGCCAGCAGCAAAGAAGCCTGGAGAGCCAGTGGTGATGAAACCACGAAAGGCATTTTCCACAGCTTGCTGAGAACTGAGTATTTTCCTAGCAAGGAGTGGTCTAAAGCCTGGAAGAAGTGGTAGTCAGTTGGTGCAAGGTCTGCTGAATACAGTGGATGACAGAGAGTTTCCAAGTCCAGCCCCTGTAGTTTGAGCAGTGTTGTCTGTGCAACATGTGGTCGAGCATCATCTTGCAGGAGGACTGGCCTGTCTCTATTCACCAGTCTTGGCTGCTTAATTGTAAGCATCCTCATCATTTCATACAATTGCTTGCAGTAGGCATCTGCTGTAATTGATTCACTGACCAGGTTTCACGAAGCTGTAGTGGATGATACCAGCGCTGGACCACCAAACAGATACCATTAGCTTTTTTTGATGAATATTCGGTTTTGGACTGTGTTTCAGCACTTCATCTTTATCTAACCATTGTGCTCAATGTTTGCGACTGTCAAAAAGAATCCATTTTTTATCACACAATATGGTGTAGAAATGGTTGGCCTTTATGTTGTAACAGAAGAAAGGGAAGCTTCCAGATGATTTCTCTTCTGACACTCATTCAAATTCAAGCAATACCCATCTATCCAGCTTCTTTACCTTGCCAATTTGTTTCACATGGTCCAATACTGTTGGAATAGTAACGTCAAACCTTGTTGCTAATTCACCGGTAGGTTGAGATGGATTTGCTTCCACCACAGCTTTCAGCTCATTGTTATCCACCTTGGTCTCAGGTCGCCCACATGGCTCATTTTTAAGATTAAAACCACCAGAACGAAACTTCTCAAACCATCAACATACTGTGCGCTCATTAGCCACATCCTTCCCAAACAGTATGTTGATACTTTGAGCTGTCTGTGTTGCACTGGTTCCATGACAGAACTCACATTTGAAAATAATACGAATTTTTCACTTATCCAAGGTTTCACAAAAATTGCTCTAAAATTTTTTTGAAGATAATCATAAGCCAAACTGTGCATTTGAAAGAATGAGGATGCACCTTCACAGTAAAAATAAAACAAGAAGTGTCAAAGTGAAATGTCAGAGATATCAACTGTCAAAACAGTACTTAAGGAAATCAGACATTTCATACTTAATAACCTAATACTGTAAAGATTTTTTTAAATGATGTTGCAGACATATCCCAATGACATGGAAAGATTTTCATGATATGATCGCATTTTACAAAGGGCATAGAAAAGAAACAGAAGACATATGATTGTCGTCATCTCTGCTGGACGACAGTATATGTATTCTTTTTACTGTTTTGCTTGCCTGTATTTCCTGGTTTTTCTGTAAACAGCATATAACAGCTTAAAAAGAGAACAGTTTCAAGAAACGAACTGAGATTTACTAGCTAGGCTAAGAGTTTCCTCAGGATTCAAGTCACACGTTTTGAGAAATAACCATTTCAGGAAAAACGGCATGGTTCATTTTATTCATGTTGCATTCCTCTGGGAGGGATCTTGTTTGATATGTTGTCTTGCAGTTAGTAACAGAGAACATATAAACAGGAAATAATCAATTTGTGCTCAGGTATCTTTCTGAGGAAACTGAGGAAGAGGCTCCTGGTATAATATGGGGGAGATAGAAAGGGGAAGGTGGTGACTTCACAGTGGAGAAGACTGGGGGACACCAACTTGACTTGGTGACAAAGGGTGCCATCACCACTAACCACAGGACAGGTGGACGCTGCCTGAGCTCCTGATGGGAGCTACAAGGAGACCACAGCACCTCCTCTGGGGCGTCCTGCCAAGAGCGCGAGCCCCGTCCAGCTATGAGAAAGCAGCGACAGGCCAGGGAGGGCTGACGTCAGATCGGGAGGCCTGTCCCCTTCTCCTGCATGGCCAAAGACAGGAAAGGGCAGGGGAAGCCGAGCAACTGTTCCAGATGGAAGGACACTCATGAGTCAGAATAATTTCATCCAAAATGTATACCCAGAAAGGATCTCGGACGACAAAGGAAAAAGACGCCATCTCAACAACTGGAGAAATTTGAATAAAATCTAGGAATTGGACAGTATTGCAATCAACACTGATGTCTCGACTGGGGGTTATATGGTGGTAATTTACATGAGAGTGGGGGTGGGGACGGAACACAACAAAGTATTTACCTCACCATGTGCCTTTACTCCTAAATACAAAGGGGGGGCGGGGCGGAGGGGGAATGACACCAAACACTGTAAATGCTGACAACTGAGGAATCTGGTGTGGGGGATGCAAGAGTTCTCTGTACCTTCTTCCAACTTTTTTGTAGGATAGAAACTATTAAAAACTGGTGCTAATGTTTTTGTTTTTTACAAAAAGCCCAAATAAAGGCACCATGAACCTCAGATGTGGTTTTTAGGGACAAAACATGAGGATGGAGCAAACTCTCCAAAGAGAAAAATTCCAGGGAGACAGACTGCCAGGAGAGAGGAGGGAAAGACACTCCAGACAGGACAAAGCGCTTTGCACGAAGGCAGAGTTCTGCCTGGGCACGGCTTGCTGGGCACAGCGAGAACCCCGGCGTGGCTAGACTCCCAGGGCGTGGGAGAGGCAGGGGTGGGCACGGTGGAGCACTGAAGGGCTTTGAAAGCCAAACCTAAACGTCCGGACCTAATGCTGAACGCAAGCGTGGGTGAGTAGCCAGGTAACTACATCGTAACAAAGGGTCTGGGAGCAGAGGGGAGGCAGAGAAGAGAAGGAGACAGAGGGTGTGGAGCAAGAAACTGTAATAAAAAGCCAAAGCCAAATACCCAGACTCAGGTAAAGCTGAGAGCCACCAAAACTTACCAGCACGTCCTGCCACACTTGAAACGGGTGTAACAGATGAGTAAAGTATTCTAAGCTCTGAGGCTGCTGCCATAAACCGCCTCCATTATCACTGACTGGATCCAACCAGGTGCAAAGTATGACCCTCCGTGTTATGACCTAATCCCCACAGCCCCGGTGAGGTGGGTACACTACTGCCATTTCACAAATGGGACGCGAGACTTACAGAGATTTGATCATCTGCTCGGTGTTAAATAAACCCCACGGCCAAGGTTCAAATTCAGCTTTCTCTGACCCCACGGTCTGACACCGTGCTGTTTTCTAATTTTGTGTGTTTTATTTCTTAGGAACTTGTTCAAAAACTGTCTCTTATGCAGTGTTTAACTTTAGAGCTCTCATTTCTCTACTTACATACATTTAGAAACTGCAAATAAAAGGAAAGCGTAGCAAAAGCAATTGCCGCGAATTAGATGTCAAGGAAAAAACAAAAACGGACACAAAACTTTATCAACATAAGATACAGTAATGGACATTCAAAATGATCTTGAAGCATCCAGAAAACATCAAAGGGTGTTCAAAGTGTCCTTTTAGACAGCAGGGAGATATGCCTGCCCCACACTGGGAAACAGGAAACAAAGCACTTACAACAACTGGCACACAGTAAACGCTACCTGAGTGTGTGTTAAATGAAAATCTCGTATCGTGCTTTTAGAACTGAGGTGCTGGGAATGGCAGGACTTTCTATTTTCAGACTTCCATGTGTTCTCTAAAGAAAATGGGTGAGGGGTTATTTTAATATTGATCGTTAAGAATTAATGCAAGCATTTGCATAATTTGGAATCATTTGCATGACCACCTATTAACCAAATACTGCTGGGAGATTTCTGTGCCTGAGGTTCCGTTGCGGTGGGACCTACTTACTGATTTTGGACTAATGTCAACAGGGCAGAGATGGATTTCATGTCAAAATGAAACTCTTGGGCCAAATGTAGGCCAAAGAGCCACAAGATGAAGCCGTTTACAGTAGCTTGAATCGGAAAAGGCGACAGAAGAGCATCTTAGGCACTGCAGCACAGGTTTGACAGGCCCAGCAGAGCCGACACACCTGTTGCCACAGCCATGGCGTGATACACCCACCCGCATCCTGCATCAGTGCTATTCGCTCATGTCTCCTTTCGTTTACCATTTCATCTGTAAATTTGCTATAGTTTTATATGTCAATATGCACTATCTATTTTTAGGCTTGTACTTGTTAAAGAACCAAAGTATTAAAAAAAATTTAAAGAAAATACTAGAACAATGTTTTTGTATACATTGCTCAAATTTGAGGAATACTGTTTTAGCTTATTTTAATTATTTGCTGCCTTATATTCCCAGGTAACAACTACTATTCCAGAATTCATACAATTAAGTTTCATTTATTTAAATAAAGAGCCAAATAAAAACTACCCTGACTGCACGGGGTAGGCTGCATCAGTGCCCAGAAGGCTTACTTGTCATGAAAACTGAGGACACTAAAATTCACTAATTCCCATCTTCAGAGTTGAGATACCAAGCTGCATAGGGAGCCCCTGATTTGGGATGTGTTTCATGTTGAGGATTGATCTATACATATCAGAGTGAAGGTATTATTGGAATAAAACTCCACTGTTTTTTAGCAAACAGTCATTTCTAGTCTTCAATCACATTTCTCCAAAACTAAATGTTACAGTAAGAGCCGTGTGTGTGTGTGTTTGTGTATGCGTGCACACATGTGTGTGTCACATCTACATATGTTCCCCCTAAGACTTCTTTGATTATGGAGTTATGGGCAAAAACATACCAACAGATTTGGACAGCAAATCTAGCCTCGAGTGATTACCAAACTCTCCATTGCCATAAGTGATCCAGGAATTAAAAGAGCACGACCAAGAGCATTTGCTCCAGTGATGTGCACACGATGAGAGAGTGAAGAAATGCAGGCGGGAACTGTGCTTACAGAGCCCCCATGCTGACTCAGGGACGGTGAGCCACACACCTGAAAACCTGAAATACGCCGTCTCATTTCACCCTCACTAAAGCATTGCCCTCACTCTATGGGGAGAAAACCACGGGTGAGAAAGTGTAACGGGGCAAGGTCACACGGCTGGCGGGCGGTAGGATCTGACCCTCTGCTGCGAAGCTGCCCTACTGCGGGCAGCCCCTATGTGTCTGCTCACGAACCCTTTCATAATTAAAGACTCCACTAAGCAAAAAAAAAATTGATAGAATTAAGAGCAAGATTATGGCAAAAATAAAATTTACTTTGATTAACCAAGGACTTATACTGGCTATGAAGTTAAACTCAGTAACCAGTGCCTTGAATTGACTTCATCTCATAAATATTACTTTTTAAGTAAAAATGTATCCTATGAAAAAGGAACTGTGGAAAAATTTAAAGATGACAGGTTTGTTTTTTTTTTTAATAGTTTTCCTAGAACTTGTCAAAATCATCTTATAAATAAAATAGATAAGTATTTGCTTGCTGAACAAAAATTAATGGCAAGAGCATAAATAATAGGTAACATTTTTGGACAAGGACTTCACCTAGAAAGAATAGAAAGGTTTGGGGTGAACTATGAGCTATGAGCTGTACTTCAAGAGCATAAAAATTGGCATAGTTGTGTAATTTTTCATATCTTATTAAATTTTATTAAGTAGAACTACTACCCTCCTCTAAATTACTAATAAAGTAGTGGATTAAAATGTCGGGATGACTTACTTCGGTTCTCCTATCTTGAGGCCAGGATGCTGTGTGTAGGCATGGGAATGTGTACTTGGGGCAGACTTAAACGCCATTGGACAAATAGAACACTTGTAGAAGACTTCACAGTGGGAACCTTGAATGTGAGACTTCAGCGCAGCCACATCAGAGTATACAACATTGCAATGCACACATCTGTCAGAAGAATAAACACGCAGTCATTAGCACAAGACCACTACACATGCGCAACTGTGCAAAAAATGGGTAAAATGAAAATATCTTCACAGCCCTTTCAGGTTTCTAATGGCCTTTTGGAAGTGTGTTTTGAGTTTCTTTTTTCTATTTATAACAAATCAACTTATTTTTATTAGTTTAAGAGGAAAGATTGCGAAGAAGGAAAATAAAACTCAAATGGTCTATTTTTTGAGCCTCTTTAAAATTTCTAGGAATGAATGACCAGATTCCAGACTAAGGTGAAACTGATGGAGGGTGCAAGACATGTCAAGACTAGGGAACACAGCAAGACCCCATGACTTCTGACTTTGGAGAAGACTTCCATATGCTGAATTCTGACACCAGTGCCCTGAGGTTCCTACCCATCCTCGATACTCAAACGGCATTTCTAATGCAAGAAATTGCCAATGTCTAAACCTACATACCATCAACAGAGGGATAGAGAGGAACCAATGATTACTGGCTCCAAAGCCATGGCCCACTGTGTCCTGGTGCACACTAATGTGGGTCAGTGTATCTGGAGGTCACGGTGGCCCATGGTGTAAAGAAGGTCAACCACCTAGGTCTTCTGTCTGCTAGAATATAAATCTAAGTACACTTGTATTTAAGAAATTACATGAATTACAAACTTCTGAAAAATCAGCATCTCTTAAAAAAAAATGCCTCTAGCTAACCTTATTTTTTTGATTTCTAATAATTTGACAATTAGCTCATCCCTTACTCAAATCTAATCCTATAGAAACAACTTTAAAACTAAGATACACTGCTCCTGTATCTCATCTTTTTCACACGAGGACTGTCACCAACAATTATAACATCTCCATTTGATGACCCAATCTACCTGAACTGTTATTTCAGGCACTAGAGACACCCACGCATACTAAAATTACTCTGAGTTAACCTGCTGTGTTGTCTCAAACAGCTTAATGTCCTCTCTGTGTTAGATACTCATTTGTAAAATGAGAAGAGTTGGAATAGATCATTTTTAGCCCTTCCCAACCCTAGAAACCTATGACTCCAATGAAAGAAGACTACGTAAAACAGAAGTAGATGGGTTACTAATGAAACCAAAAATGAAGGTCCCCCCACTCCATGAACCATTAACAGAAGATTTTCCCATGAAGGGTAGAAAGGTGGTATGTTCATCAAAGGCCAAAAGACCAAGGAAGGACAAAAAGAGACAAAGAGAAAAGCACTGATTCCTTGAAGTCACTTGGAGTAAGAAGAACGTTTACAGAAAGGAAAGAGGAAGTTAAAGTATAAACTAAAGATGGAATTTTTTTCGTGGCAGGAGGAGGAAGTGGCTATGACTCAGTCCAAAGCACCAAGGGAAAACCCTCCTTAACATGAGGAAGGAAAGCAATGCCTTTAATAAGAACTTACAAAAAGAAAATGTTGTAAAACATCTGCCTACAGACGAAAGAAAAGGTTCGAGGGCAACAGAGGCCAACGGGGAATGTGAGTGAGACAGGAAAGAGAAAACAGAATTTTAAGGGCTCGTACAGGATCCTAAATATGCTATGAAAAAGCCAGTCTACTAAGAAATATTTAATATCCCTGAAGTCCTTTGTGTTCTGGGTACCAATCAAATTTCTTTATTTTTTGAATATTTTTTAAGAAGTGTTTACAGTATAGAATCCTATAATGACTCCCCTTTCTAGATGCACACCCCGTGTATCAGGTGGCAGAAAAATTCAGAAAAATATTTGACTTTTACCAAGTTAACCAGGAGCTGGGGGTTAACCAGGGGTTAACAGGAGCTAGGGGTTAACCAGGCGCTAGCTGTCAATATTTGGGAGATGTCATATGAGCCAGAAGAGAGAAAATGAGGCACACTGACTTCATCGAGGAAAGACAGGGGAAGGCATCGGAGCCATGCTGCCATGTTGCAGCCTTCTCTGGCTAAAGACAAAACAAACTGAAAATGATCAACTATGGAGCCAAAAGGAAGAGAAAAACACCACAAGGCCAAGGGGCTGCCAAGCCCCAGTCAAACGTGAGAATGGACCATTATTTGAAACAGCAGGAAAAAAAATTAAGGTTAAAATTATTTTTTCTCTTCTAAAAAAGCAGTAAGCATGAACTAAACCTCCTAACAGACAGTTGTTTTTTTGTTTTGTTTTTGTTTGTTTTTTCACAGTTCGTATAGTCTCAGGTCCCGGGAGTGGGAGGGTGGGAGGTATCTACACTTAAAAACTTTTGGTAAAAATTTGAAATCTGCCAATTCAAAACACCAAATTTAAGCAACTTTGTGAATGGAGCAAAAGAACAGAAACGCAAGGATAGTCTTTTCCAAGTGAGCTGATTATTTTCAGCCTACATGTGGAGCTTCTGTTTTAATTCAGGAAAGCTACCAGGAATACCTAAAATTGCAGAAGCCTTACTTCCTTTCCTTTATTCATTCCAACCTAAGTTTACTTTCATTATATTAGAAAAATAAACATTTGAGAAACGTTTCGCATCATTTCTCACAAGAATAGCACTTGGAAAATGTCACAGAGCTGCTTTCTATTATTAAACACAGAATCCGCTAATAATAGTTCAAAACGTGATAAGAACCAAAGTATTATTCTGCATGGACTTTGTCGATCTAGGGCACCTTTGATTATCCTGTTTTACTCTATGACATCCCAGTGGAGCTGGAGGCAGGCAATGCACCAGTTTTATAGACAGAGACATCACAGCACAGAGAGCATACACGAACTGCCACAAAATCAGTCCCTGGCAGAAGTGGTACAAAAAACTCTGGTTTCTTGATTTCCAAGCCAAAGGTTTTCTACCAGGCTATATTCCAATCCATAAAACATGTGTGTGTTAGAGGTTTGGAGGCATGAGATAAAAATGTGAAGTCTCATAACTTAGTGTTAGAAAATGGGCACAGTCACCCAGGAATCAAAGATGCCACAACCTAAATTTAAATAAAACCATCAAATCATGCCAACTGAACTTCGTTTTTATAAAATAACGGTATTATAACTAAAAAAAAAAAATCACTGCATATTAACAATCTAACATTAACGTTACCAGGTAACCAAACACTGTTAAGATAAATGTAAAATACAGTAATACCTCTATTAACAAAGACTCTGTGCATTGGTGACATGCTTCCTTGGGGCATCTTCATCAGGTCAAAATATAAACAGCACAGGAATGCATTTCAGAAAGTCATAAAATGGAGACTAAAGTTCAAGTATATCATTGCCCAACGTTAGCTAATCTATAATTAGATTTGCCAGATGTAAAATACACATCTGGGAATCTTAGCGGGCAGTGAAAGAGGCCATAGTTAAGATGTGCAGAGAAGACGAGATGTGCAGAGGAGACCTGGACTCAGGTAAGGGAAGAAGAAGAGGAGAAGGAGGAGGAGAAGGAAGAAGTGGAGGAAGAGAAGGTTATTTGGAGTGGAAGGCGCTTCCAGAGAGAATAGTGTTAGAAAAGAACATACACCCAATCCTTCAATGTGGACAAAATAAAACTAATAGACCATCGCACCTTTTCTGTTTTCAGTAGAGGAGGAAAAGTCTTAAGAGGTACAGAAATGCATGGTATTCTTGGAGGAGTTAAAATGCAAAGAATGGCCAAGCATGGTGGCTCATGCCTGTAATCTCAGCACTTTGGGAAGCCAAGGCAGAAGGATCACCGGAGGCCAGGAGTTCGAGACGAGCCTGGGCAACATGGCGAGACCCCATCTCTACAAAAAAATTTTATTAAAAAAATGCAGAGTATGACAACAGAAGTGCGCTAAAAAGGGTACAGAAAGAAAAAGCTGACAGTCACTCAAAGCCAAACTTTCACACACGCATGATTTTGCCTAAAGGTTCCATTTACCCTCAGCTTTGTGTAGACCAGCAGGACCAATATTACATTAAAAGGACTCAAATGGATCAAATCTGATAAGATACACTGGGTTCCCAGAGGATCTGTTAATTGAGGTATCACCGTATAACCCTGAAAAGTATGTGCGCAGACCACTCGAAATGCTGTGTGGTTATAAGTGAACGATATACTGACCGAAAACCAACTCTCCGAGTGTAGTGCAGACAGTTCTTGGTGACGTGGGTCTGGAAGTGCACCGACCTGCAGATGGCCCCACACTCAGGGCAGGTGTAGGGAGATTTGTGCTGATGGATTCTCTGGTGTGATGCATAACTGCACTGGTTAGGAAGCAGCATCTGGCAGATAGTGCAAGTCTTCTAAATAAACCAAAGGGGGAAACAGGGTTGGTCCTACGAAGTATTTTCTAATTTGCAAAGAACCTTGGTTAAACCTCAAAATAATTATATATCCCTCATTTTGAATGCTACTATAATTGCCTCTAAGCCCAAGGGAAAAGCAAAGTTGAAAATTACATGTCCGCTGTAAAATTCTTTATCCTGTAAAATAAAAAGAAGATGTACTATGTAGTCAGGCTCATCCCAAAGTCTGAGCTAAAAATATCAGCTTTAGGTAGAACTCCAATTTTGTTACTTTTGCAGTTTGTTTAATGAAAAGAAGAAGTATTAGCACAGGCATTCTTGCAAATTATGTTAGCAAATCAACTTTGAGGTGTATTTACAGGTTTGTGGGCTTACGTATCTTGATAGTAGTCACAGTTGCCACAATTCATAAAAAATTTGCTTCAAAATAATAAAAATTAATTAGAGGCTAATCCAGTTTCTTTTTTTCCCCCCAAATCACTTCAGTTATTTGAAATCTGAAATATGGGAATACAAAAGAATGGCTAAAGCAATTAGTTCTTTTTGCACTTAAATTGAGCTTTAAATGGATGAGCTGGCCATAATTTGTAATTAAAATCAATGAACTCAAGCTCGAATACATAAATTTACACATTAAATTGAAATTGTATAGAGCTTAAGATGTGATTATACATAAAATAAAATTAAGACTGAAATCCTCTTTGGAAAAGGCTCTAAATCATTAACTGTCCAGGAAAAACCCAAACAGTACTTATCCCCTTAGATGTAAGCACTAAACATGGTAAATTTTTAAAACACAAAACCAAAAAGACTTAAAGTAAATATAAACTGAGGTCTTACTTCCACCCCCAAAATAAACCTAACCTAGCACATGACATAAACTGTGTTTGAATACTTTACAGACATCGGTGCAAAAACATCTTCTAAAGTGTACAATTTATATTAAAGTCAAAGAAAGTCTCAGAATATAGATTCTTGCTAAGATGTAAAACACTCTTCTATATTGACAACATTTTTGAAATTTTAAAACAACTTTTTATTCTTCTAGCTTTTGAATCAAGCCCAAAAATTCAGGTCTAAATTACCGAGTGATTTAAACTAAGAAAAATGGGGGACTCACTTGAAAATTCTTTGTTGGTTTTCTCCTGAAAGGACTAAAATACAAATTTTATCCCACAAAATGTTTATTATAATCACAAAATAAGAATATTACAGGCAGCTTTGATGAGGTTAGCACCATTAAAAAAAATAGCATTCCTTTTCTAGTAACACATATTTCAAAGGTTAAAACAAGCTACAACAAGGAAAACCAATCAAAAGGTCCATTAATTAGAAGATCCTATTAACATCTATGTTATCACAGGTAATCACGTGTTTCTTTGAACTAAATTCTTCTATCCACCCTCACACAATCCTGGGCAGTGAATTATAATGTCTGAATTTCCACAGGTATCTTAAAATATCTTGTACGTATTTGGGAATAAAATTAATATTTTCTATACTAAAAGAAGTCACAAAACATTTTTACATGTAATATATTCATAATATGGATTTTATATACCATGTATATGTATACATATATATAATATGGTTATGTATATATACAGTAAATATATATATAAGTATGCAGTGTGTATGTATATATATAAATAAAAATACATGAATTGGCCCCTGTCCACCATGAGCCACGCACCTCATTTAATAATCTATGAAACAGATAACGTCTCCATTTCACTGATAAAGAAATGAGGCTCAGCAAAGTGAAGAAAGTTGCCCAAGGCCCCACAGATATTAAGAAGAAGAACCAGGATCTGAACCAGGCTCTGAATAATTCCGAGGCCTCTAATGGAGGAACGCGAGGAGTGGGGTGGAGGTTGCAAGGAATGAGCAAACGAAAATACACAGAGGAAAACCATGAGCAAAAGATGTGAGCACCCCTCCACCCCCAAAGCTTCTCTCTTCTATCTAAGGCAATGTGATTATACTACTTTTATAATAGTTACAAATAAAAAGTCTAAAAAGGAGATAAACGTGTTCCCTAAAAGCTGAAAAAAAATGTTTACCTTAGATTTCATCAAGATATAGTACAAAAGGTTATTCTTCACAACACATATAAAATGCACAATGACTTAAAATCATTGGGATTTATTATAACCCCCGCTGTAGGAATTTGCACTCACCCACTTCCATCAGCTGAGGCTCCTCCCCCACTTTAGATACAGAAGTACAAGGAGAAAGGGAGTCAATAAGGACTGTATATAACCTCAAATCAAAATGCTTTTCATATTTTGCAATTACTCAAACGGGAGAAGTCGGTCATTGGGGAACCAAGTTGGATACTTAGAGACTCTACCTTTAGTTTGTACAGATGCAAATATATTCATGCACATACACTGTGTCTAATCCCACATTTCTATCTTTGTTTACCTGCCTCCTCCACACCTTGCCTCCCTTCCATTTGGAGAAAAAGCACGCTATTTTGGCTGGAGACATTCTCCTCCTGATGCTTGCATAGTATCAGTAGTTTTAAACTCATATGGTATTGTTTACTGAACTGTACACTCCCTCCCTCAAGTTTTACTCACTGTACCTGTTACAGAAAACATGTCATTCCCTGCTTCTGGAGATAGTGGTGATGCATTTTCACAGCATAAAAGAGTATATACTACACTAGCTTTTCTGGAATGCTTGAAATTCATGACAATGATGCACAGTCTCTGGATTAGAGAGAGGCATTTGAGCACAGGGGCAGATAAGGATTTCCTTGTGGTCTACAACTGAGGTCTCCAAGCCCCAGGCCACAGACTGGTACCGTCTATGGCCTGTTAGGAGGTGAGCACAGGTGAGGGAAGCCTCATCTGTATTTATAGCATGGTTCTCCATCGCTCTTATTACCACATAAGCTCCGCCTCCTCCTGACAGATCAGCAGGGGCATGAGAGTCTCATGGGAGCACAAACCCTACTGTAGACTGCTCATGAGAGGGATCTAGGTTGCACTCTCTTTATGAGAATCTAATGCCTGATGATCTGAGGTGGAGCTGAGGGGTGATGCTAGCGCTGGGCAATGGCTGCAAATACAGATTATCATTAGCAGAGAGGTTTGACTGCACAATAAACATAAGGCACTTGAATCATCCTGAAACCATCCCCCTCCACAACTCCCCCCATGAAGAAGTATCTTCCAAGAAACTGCTCCCTGGTACCAAAAAGGTTGGGGACCACTGGTCTAACAGAATCTGATTTTCCTTCCTTTTTTTGTTTAAATTAAATAAATTAAAATATATCTTAAAATTCTAACTCTCTACTGTATAAGTTCAGGCTACTTACTAGAGGATATTAATGTGACAATTCTTGCTTTTCCAATAGAAGCAAGCATACTAAAACGCACTGAAATGGTTTTGTGTGTCTCCTGACATTTTACTTACGTCATCTGGAAAGGGAGAAATGTTTTCCCATACTCAGATAATGAACAGCTAATTTCTACTCTGGGCCAGCCTCATTTGCTCAGAGAACTGTTACTTCTTAAAGTAGAATATAACTTTTCAATAGTCAGGTAACACCAGAAAACTACAGGAAGACAGAGCTGAAAAGTAATCACATTCCACGCTTTGCAATTACAGCCAGCCCTCCGTATCCACGGGTCTGGCACATCCACGGATTCAACCAACCACAGATAAACGTATTGGGGGGGGGGATAAAAAAATAATACAAATACAAAAATAAAGTATAATAACTATTTATAGAGCATTTACATTGTAATAGGTGTGGTAAGTAATTTAGAGATGATTTAAAGTATACAGGACGATGTGTGTAGGTTATACGGAAATACTACGCCATTTTTATAGCAGTGACTCGAGCATCCTCGGAGGGTCCTGGAACCAATGCACCCAGCACATGGGGCGCTGAGGTACAACGGTGCTGTTCTACCCAATCCTGGCACTGGAGTCAACAGCTGGCACACAAACCCAGGCCACAAGGAAGTGGAACAGGGCACATTATGGCCCTGGTAAGGAATCAGAGAATGCTAGGACTCAACATCCTCTTTCCACAGACGAGGAATTATCCGAGTAATAAGAAAAATAATTCTACATGTTTCAGTTCATATTTTAAAGAACTGAAAGAGAAACAGCCTGGGAAAGGTACACGGGGAAGACCTAGCAAGGCTATAGAAATGTAAATATAGCCATGTATTTATGCTTAAATTTCAGATAGACCAAAGCCTGCAGCAACATGAAACACTGAAGCTAAAGGTGGAAACATCGCCACCTTAACAGCCAGCCTGGATGCTAAGTAAATTACTGTCACCTCAATAACAGCAGTTTCATAATTCTGTCTGAAGTATAATCACCAAAAAACAATAATAATAAAAGATACCAGTTTCTTTTGTGGCTTTCACTTTTGCCCAATGCCACACTGAGGGCACAAAGAGAGCATTCCGTTTCAGATCTCACTTACGTGGAAATCACACAAAGCAAGCGTTATAGAAAAACTGGCCCTATATACCTTCTGTTCCCAAAGCTAGTTGGCTGTGGTGGTTTTGTCCTCAAATCATTCTGCTCCACTCAAAATCCCTCATAAGAGCTGACAGCTAAATGAGCAAATTAACAGAAAGCTTCATGGTCCACACATAACCTACTTAGGAGATTATCACTGCAGAAAATAGGTAAACGAAGGGTTGGTAACACTAAAATATAAGCTGGGACAGAACCAGTATGACCAAAATTCAAATTAAGCACTTAGGAGCGCAGGACCAAAACCCAAAGGTCTTGAGTCTTCACCTAGTGACGACGCGTGGGGGGACTGCAGGGGTGAGGGGAGACAACTGAGCCAGGCGCCACGGTTTCCAGAGGAAACCCCAGAGCCGGGTTTCCAGAGGAAGCTGCCTGAGCAGAGCCTATCTAGAAAGCAGCACTGGCAGGGCCTGCTCAAAGCAGCTTAATGTACTTGGTATGTCGTGTTAATGATGCCCGAAAGGTTCCTGGAACTAAAATGAACACACAATCCCTAAAACAAGGACCACTGCAAACATGTCGCCTATCTGTATAACCCCAAGAGTCTGTTCTTACAGGATCCCTAAGGTCCTTCCAGCCGTAAGATTCTACGCTTGTGTATCTTGGGGAACCAGCAGGATAAAGCAGGAATAATGAACCGGCAGCAAAGAAACCGTGCCTGAGTTCCAGCTCTGCCACTCACTGGGCATTTGCTTTCTCCATTGCAAAATAAAAAGGCTGAGCACGGGACTGTAACATTCTGTGATTCTATGCCTGACGCAGATGCCACAGGAAGAAAATGGATTTTGACGATTAAGAGGTTACAGTACGCATTTCCAGTCTGTACATGGCTAAATTTAGTCATGGTTTTACTAAGAGATGAAGCAATGACCTCCAGATACATTCATATATCAATTATTTAAACTACAGTCACCAGCTCTTACATACTTCATGGAGGACAGAGAAGGAAAGCTTCTAGAACTGACGTCTCCCCCACTCCTTTTCTCAACCTGTCCTAAAGCAGGGATTATAATCAGGTAGGTGAGAATACAAACCCCCAACTGGGGCAGATTTACTGGTGTTAAAAAGTCAGTCGCCCATAGCTCTATTTTTATAGCACTGCTTGGTTCCACACCAGGGTCCTAGGCCTTCTGACTCTCTCCCTCAACCTCTTCCTCCAACCTCCTCCTCCTCCCATCTCTCTGTGGGGAAATCACACACAGCCTGGGCAGCCTAACCTCAGCCCAAGCACGCCTTAGGTCCCTGGGCCGTATCTCGCACCTGCATATGATAAAATTCCAAGACTGGGGCTCAGGCTTGAGGAATGTAGGGCAAAGAGGGCCCCGAGCTACATTCCACCCAGCCCCTGCCAGAGACCTGCACTAGGCCTGCTGAGCACAGGGCCAGTTCATGATGAAGTGAGACTTGGATTTTCCCTGGGAATTATTATTTCTGTACAGAGCAGCCACAGAACACTTGGGGGAGGAGCAGCACTGGCAAAGCAGAATTCACCAAAGGCCACCCAAGCCTTCCTCTATCCCGTGACATGGTGGCAAAGTCTCCGAAGGCGACCGTGTGTGCGGGGAGGCAGCGGAAGGAGCTGCGGGGAGCACAGCCCCAGCTGGTGCTCACAGGAAGACATCCCGTACTGGGTGCAGAGAAGCAGCCTGCAGAAACCTGGCAAGGGTCTGTTCAAGACAGAAACAAGGCAAAACATAAAATGATATCGAATGGAAGAAAAAATGTAAAATGAAACATAAAGAGAAGGGAGACAGTGACTGGACTAAGCCCAGAAAAGGTGGTTCTTGAGAGAAAGGCTCAGGTCTTAAGAGTCTCAGCTCTCCAGATGGGAAAGCCTAAAGGAGCGATTCTCACTGCTGAAGGCTCCTGAAGATGAGGCTAAGGAAAGGAAATTTACCCTGGGGGCGTGGCGGGGGGGAGGATGTCAGAGATTCAGCGAAGGCAGAAATCCCAAAAGCCAAATGGAATGCCTTCCTCCAGGGAGCCTAATTCCAAAAAACAAGTGAGAACTGCTGTCTGAATGTCTCAGGCAGAGCAGATAACTTGATTATGGAATCTCTCCTTGAAGACAGGACAGTTACATTAGGGCCTTTAACAACAACAAAAAAAATGAAGTGAAACTTCCACTGCCAGGAAAATGGAATAAAAGTACCTTTCCCTATTCTTCCCACTAAGTGCCACTGGACACCCTGGGCATTATACATAAAACAAACACAAAAGGACTCTGCAGGGTGGAGCGAAGAAGGCAGTCTGGCTGGGGACCTCGGGGATGACCAGGGACCAGGGATGACAGGGTGGTGAGCACCTCATTTCTTTTTGCCTCATATATCCCAGATCCAGAGCTGAAGAAGCTGGTGACCTAGAAACACCAACAGGTAGAGAGAAAAATCCCCAACAAAAGCCTGCTCTCTATAGTCAAAGGACCAGAAAATGGGCAGTGTAGGAAAATGGAAAACTTTAAGACAATTACTGCTCCACTCCAGACAAACCCTACAGAAAACACTGTGGCCCCATCCCAACCCTGCGCCAAGTGTAGGTGCAGCCCAGACTTCCACCCTCTTGAGACTGTAATCAAGTGTCCCAACACCCCTGGCCCAGATGGCCTCAGAGAAGGCCACTAGGGAAGAGGGACTTTCATCCCTGCCAAGTGGTAATGAGCCCCCTCCCTTAGCCCAGCAGGTATTTTTTTTAAAATCCCAAAAAAGAAATCTCCAGGCCCAGGTGGTTTCACTGGAGGATTCTACCAAACATTCCACCAAAGAATTCTACTAAAGAAAAACCAATTACACACACTCTTCTAGAAAAACTGAAGAGGAAGGAACACTTCTCAATTCATTATATTAAATATAAAGATAGTATCAACCTACCCCAGACAAGGACAGAACAAAAACAAGAAACCTGCATGAATACAGATGTGAAACTCGTAACACAATCTTAGCGAATATAATTCACAATATATAAAAAGAATTATGCAGTCTGATCAAGTGGGATACACTCCGGGGATGCAAGAAAAAATGACCCTCAACTTAAGGCCCGCACCAAAAATGAACTCAAAATGGATCACAGACTTAAATGTAAAACATAGAACTATTATATAAAACTTCCAGGAAAGAAAAAACAAGAAAATCTTCAGGGATATCTTAAAAATCAATGTAATTTACCCTTAAAAAAAAAAAAAACTCTGAAATTAATAAATGAGCTCAATAGTCACAGGATACACTATACATATATGAAAATTAATTGTATTCCCATATATTAGGAGTGAGTGTATTCACCAAAAAATATAATACCATTTACAATTGCTTAAAAAAAGAAACCTAACAAAACATGTATAGGACTTGTATGAGGAAAACTACAAAATGATTAAAGACATCAAAGATCTAAATAAATGGAGAGAGAGTCTGTGTTGATGGACTGAAAGACTCAACATAGTAAAGATGTTGATTCTACTCCAAATGGATATAAAAATTTAACACAATTCTTACCAAAATCCTAGCAAGATATTTTTGTAAATATAGACAAGATTATTCTAAAATTTATATGTAAAGGGAAAAGAACAAGAATAGCTAAAACAATTTTAGGAAGGGAGAATAAAGGTGCAGCAATCAGTCTACCCGATTTGAAGACATCACACAGCTAAACGTGGTACTTAAGACAATGTGATATTGGGAGAGCGACAGACACACAGATCAATAGAGTAGAAGAAGCCAGAAATAGCCCCACACAAGGATGCCTGACTGATACCTGACAAAGGTGCAAAAGCAATTCACTGGAGGAAAGATGGCCTCTTCAACAAACAGTGCTGGAGGAAGGAGATAAGCACAGGGCAAGAGAAGAAATGAACCTCAACCGAAGGCCCACACCTTAGATAGAAATAACCTCAAATTGGATCACAGACTTTAATGTAAAACACAGAACTACAAAACTTCCAGGAGAAAAAAGACAAGAAAATCTTCGGGATCTAAGACCAGGCAAACAGTAATACTAAAAGCTGAAAAGGGAAAGTTGATATATTGGACTTCATCAAAATTAAAAACTTGTTCTGCCAAAAACCTGTTAAAAGGATGAAAAGATAAGATACAGACTGGGAAGAAAGACCTGCAACCACACGGCCAACAAACCACCAGTATCTAGACTCTCTCAAGAACTTGTAAAACTCAGTACTAAAACAAACAAACAAAAAACCTGATTAGAAAATGGGCAAAAGATAGGAAGAAACACTTCACCAAAAGAGACACATAGATGGCAAATAAACCTATGAAAAGATGTTCAACATCATTAGCCATTAGGGAAATACAAATTAAAACCACAATGCAATAGTGAAATAGCATCACACACCTATGAGGATGGCTACAGTAAAAACTGGTACCACCACCAAACGCCAGTGAGGATGCAGAGACACTGGGTCCCCATACACTACTCGTGGGAATAGGAAATGGTACCACCACGCTACAAAATGGTTTAAGAATCTAAACGTGCAACTACTACATAACTCAGCAATTACATTCCTGGGCATTTATCTCAGAAAAACAAAAACTGTGTTTTTGTACACCGTGTTCAGAACAGCCCCAAACGGGAAACAATGCAGATGTCCTTCAATGAGTGCTTGGTGAAACAAACTATGGTACAACCATATAATCAAATACTACTCAGCAATAAAAAGGAATAAACTGTTGATACTATTGATTGGACACCCAGGCAATCATGCTGACGAAAAAAGCCAATCCCAAAGAGTTATATACTACCTGGTTCCATGTGTGTAACATTCTTGAAATGACAGAATTATAGGGGTTAAGTAGGGCATCGGGGTGGCTACAAAAGGGCAGCACAAGAGACCCTTGCAGTGCTGGAAGAGTTCTGTATCCTGCCTGTGCCGCCGTCAACGTCCTGCTTGAGATATGGTTCTGCAGTTTCGTGAGATGTTCCCTTTGGGGGGAACTGGACGAAGGGTACTCAGGCTCTGCATTATTTCTGACAAGAATCTACGGATCATCTCAAAATAAACAGGGCAGGAGGTCCCTCTCCCGGGGAGGCAGTAGCTTGCTCCAGGCCCCAGTAAACTCAGAGGCAGGAAGGCAGTGAGTGAAGGGTGAGGACCTGCTGGTCTAGTGGGGGCCCAGGGGCCACACCCTTCAGGACCCTCAGGGGCAGCAGGGGGTCAGCTCAGGAACCCACTGCAGATGACCCCCTAAGTACGACTAACACGCAGGCCGAGGAAACCCTCCCGGGCCGGCAGATGCAGGGCCTGCCCTGGGTCCCGACTCCAGAAGGGCTGGGCCAGGGAGCGAGGCCGTGGATGGCGGTTACGCACGTGGGGTAGGTAGTCCACTCTCAGTTCACCCGTGAGCTACCAACACGTGGAGGTCAGCGGGGACACGGAGAGCCAAGGTTTCAAGCGGTGGAACACGGGGGACAACAGAGGAAGGGAGGGACTCGGCAAAGCCTGTGGTACTTGCGGTACCACTGGATCGACTTCTAAATTTTGGAAGAAGACACAGTTCTAAGTGACATTCTCAGAGAAGAAACAATTCCTGTGAGTAGATTTGTCTTCCCCCGAGTTTAAGTTGACAAATTGTAAACTGGCCAACGGTCATGTGACGGTAAACTGCAGAGATGAAATGACGGGTATTTCCCCTTCTCTCTCCCGGCCTCCCACCACCGTGGCTACCCGATGCCACAGCAGGTGACGGCAGTGGGTGAGAACCACCCTACCTGCCACTATGCAACAGCCACGTGCGTCCGACTGACCTCCCGGAACTGGGGGGAGACTCGAGCTCGGGGTAGGCTGGAAGCTGAGGCAGCAGCCATTCCTGCTAGCGTAGAAAGCAGAGCCCCGGCCTGGGTCTGTGTGAGAACCGTGGGGCTGGGCCCCAGGAGAATGGGCAGTGGTGGAGGGGTTCCTTGGACTGCAATTCCAAGGAGAGAAGGGAGCTGAGACACAGCAGCAGAGCGTACCAGGGACATGCTTATGTAGCCCTGTAACACCTGGCCGTGCTGTCGGCTGACGCTCACTAAATGTCAACACTCTTCTCTGGCGAGCCGGGTGGACGACTTAGCTAGGCAGAATTGGAGAAAGGACATAGAATAGGAGGCAAACATTGTGCTTAGAGTGTATTTGGCCTTAGAGTTAAATGTACATTCATCATGACTCATTCCTTGGACTCGGGGTGAAACAGGTGACCGGCACATTTTACTTGCCCCAGCAAAATATAAGTGATGCCAAAGCAACCACACACACAAGAGATACTTATCTCCTTCTGCCAGGAAAAGACCTTCACCCATTTGACCCTGGTATGGCTGTTCAGACTAAAAGGTTAACAGCAAACAAAAACTGAGAGAACACAGGGGAGGAGGAATATTCCTACCTCTCTGCCCATGTCCTTCCTCATTCCTAGAGGAGGGATCCAAGGAAGACAGACACATCTGAGGGCAGCTCAAAATGCCAGATACAGAGCACACAGCCAGCAGTAAGAACCCTCCTAAGCCAGGACATGGCCTACTGCCCCCCACAATGTACCCACAAACACACAAACAGGACAAACGGAACTGGAGAAAGGGGTTTTTCGCCTTCTTTCCCTTTTACTGCATCCTTTTGGGATGAAAAGAAATATGACCATTTTGACGAAGTAGTGACAAGATAAGAGGGTATCCAGACAGACAGAGCTCAAGCATCATCACTAAGACAGGCTAGAGAGCTACAGCCACCACTGCCTTCTTCCACTACACAGCTGCCTTCCTCTTCTTTGAGCATTCTACTGTCAGAGCCGATGAAACACTTAGCATCCAAGCCTGCAGGAATGTCCTAAAAACTCTTCATTGCTTCCATTTCCACTGAACTGAAAATCCACCGGAAAAAAAATATTGAGATATTCTTGATCTTTTGTTTCTAAAACTCTAAATCGTACCAAGAACTTAACTCAGTAAGTAACTGCCCTTCGGGAACTCTCCGCCAAGACGGTACCAACTGCCAACCCGCAGCAGAAACCTCCCAATTAACAAATACTGGTGGACTAAAAAAAGGAAAGACCAGTTTAATGCTGAATCTTCACAAAGAAAAGTCTGAGAGGCAGAGCACATCAGCTCAAACTACCACCCACTTTGAACTTCCCAAGTTTTCTGGTTTGGACAATATGTCATATGGGCTAACTCGAATTTATTTCCTTCAACGTGTCCAGTTCCTTCCAAATATCAGTATCATATATGCGTTAAACACATTTATCTATTAGCCAGATGTTGCCTCGTGGAGTAACAAAATAAGAGATAAAAGGCTGAAATGTATGTCACCAACATCATTCTGTAACTTCACTACAAAACAGAAGCTGCAAGCGCACACACACACACAGTAATCTGCTTAAGATGGGTTTGCCACTGTAGCCTAATTCACTGCAGTGAAGAATATTACTAAATATACTTCTAAACCATCATCTTAAGTAGACACTCCATAAAAGTGGGTACTGATTAAGTGTGTTTAACTGTAAGAGATTTCAGTATTATAAATAACAGTAATTTTTAGAATCTCAAAATCATCACTAATAACTCAGGAACTTTGATGATACAGCCTTACTTGAACACTTAATACAATGGGATGACACTATAATTAGCTATATCTCTGACTTCCAATATATAATCCAATGACTGAGCAGTTACCAAAATCTAAAGTACCATACATAGCTCAACTAGTACATACGGTGTACATCAGGCTAAAAGAATTATCTTCCCCCAAAAAACCATTTTTTGAAAATAAGATTCATGTTTCAACATTGTTTCTATTCTATGAAAACGATCCTTTCTCTCTCGCATGCCCACGTGCTCACATACACACACACCCCCATTTAACCAAGCTCCCACGCCCAAAATCAAAGGCATCTTATCAAGCACTCGTGTCTACAGACTCATCACTGAAACACCAAGATTTAAATGATACTCTACTTGTCCACACGTATCTGCAGCCTGCTGGAAATGTGTAGCCAGTGACGTCTCATCCTGGAAGACTTCGTTACACTCCAAGCATTTTAGGTTGTGTCTAGAGAGTTTGGAGGGGTCTTCATCCAGGGGCATGGCGGGGGTGACAGGAGTGGAAGGAGCCGATATGACCGTCCCTGTTATGCCAGACTGAATTTTTGTTACAGTGTGCGTGCCGGTTCCCCCAGGGCTCTGCAGAGTGGAAGATGGAACAGAAGTATTGCTTGATGGAGAAACTATCATTTGATCTGCTGGGACTGGCTTTAAAATTAAGTGGGAGCACTGCATCACCACCCCTTTTTCCTTGTGCCCACGGGCATGGGAAAGGAGGCTGCATTTGTTGTAAAAAACGAGGTTCTTTGTACAATGGTTGCACGTTACTTCGATGCGCACACTACGTCTGTCGTAGTGCTGGGTCAGGCTCTTTTCAAGCGCAAAGGAGTCCCCGCACTCCAAGCACTTGTACCCACGCGTCGGTAACGTGATCCCTGCATTGGAGGGAGGACTGAGGTTTGGGATGTAAACTGGGACTGGATTGACACTGCTCAGCACCTTGTTGAAAGCTTCCACCACCGAACTCTGCAAGGACGACACCACCTGGACTCGAGACACCTTTTTGGGTGGTTGCGAGGCGGCTGCATTGATTATTGCCTGCTTTATTTGTTGCTGAGGTTTGGTTAGCACTTGGCGGAGTTCAGAGGCGGCCTGGGCACCCTGAGGCAGAAGGTTAAGGTTGGCAAGGTGCACAGTCTTTGGCACGAGTTTGGCATTGGCCAGGCTGGACGCCGGCACCACAACAGTTTGCTGCTGGATGGCGTTGGCGGCTTTAATGATGGCGCTGCTGGCACTCTGGACAGAGGCGGCAGATATGACAGTGGCTTTCACTGTCGTGTTGTTAGCAAGCTTCAAATTAATGACTTGGGATCCTGCCGTCTTGACAGCGGACACTGGGAGGAAAGCAGTAGCCACAGGTTTGATGGTGACCTGCTTCGGGGTCAGCTCCACAGAGGAAACCGCGTTGGCCACAACTGCCGACTGCAGAGGCGCCCTGGGGGGAGAGGCAAGGACGGCGGCTGTCGCTGTAGACGACAGAAGGGACGTCACAGAGGCCATGACGGATGGTGTCTGCTCGGAAGGCTTCTTCCCAGAGTCAAGATCCGCTTCTGGCAATACCCTGGTCACTGTTCTCTTGATTTCCCCAGAAGACGTCTTAATGGTTTTTATGCGGACTTTGGGAATTGCTGGTGTGGATCCTGCAGGAGAGGACGGGGATCCCTTGCTGCTGTTCTCACTTGAAATGCTCCTGGGACTATCTGGTGGCTTTTGGGATGCTTTCTTTGTCCCATCGATGAGACTCTGGGATTCGGGAGACTTGTCAGTGGCTTTCGGGCTTTCATTTACTTCTTTTGGTAATGGAGAGGATTCCCCCGAATTGGCCACTGGTTCTTTGCAGGAGTCTGAAGCCGCCTTTTTAGCGCTGAGAGCCGCGATCGCAGCTATGCAGGACGAGAGCTTGGAGGACGACTTTGTCTTTGACGGCGGCGCAACGCTGGCGAGGCTGGTGTCATTCTTCTCTGAGCTCAGCTTCCCGTCAAGGACCTTGTTTTCAAGCACCTTTTCAGAGTTGTCCTTCGATTTATCCTCCGTTTTTCTGACTTTAAAAGGTTCATAAACACTCAGGTTTATAGAATTTGTTTCTGTTTCTCTCTTAACTTTGTTTTTATCTGCACTGCCTGATGCAGAGGTTCCAGTTTTGCTGGAGTTTTCCCCTCCGAGCGACTTTCCTTTATCGTAGTCCTGCTGGGGAGCCGACCCCGGCAACACGTTGGACCTGAAGCTCGAACGCACGTCCTCCTTGTCCGGGGGGTCGTCCACCTCTATCTTCTCGTCATCGTCAAACTCTTCGGCGCTGGAGATGGGACTGAACTGGCTGAACGCCGCGTCTTTCAGAGTCACCTCGGAGGAGGGTGCGTCTCCTTTCAAGGACTTTGCTCCGTCTTTGCTGTAACTGTCCAGGGAGGACGCCGTGAGAAACCCATTGTGCAAGCCATTGCCGGTGGGATTGTGGCCGTCCTTCTCCCCGCCCTCGGAGGAATCCATGTTCCGAACGTTCTTAACGATGACACTGACGCCCACATCGGAGGAGGACGGTGTATGGGAGTCGTCGTCTCCGTGAGCATTCTGTTTCATGTGGCTCTCGTGGTCATCGTGTCCAGACTCGATAGCTGCTTTAGGGTCGACCATATCTGGGATGTCAAATGCTGCCAAGAGGTCATCGAAGTCTGGGGTCTTCATGTCCCCCATGGTCATGAATGTGATCAGAGGTTCTGTTAAACAAACAGAAAATAACTCCATCAGCAATTAATGTTTCCTAACCATGAGATAAGTCTCCCCGCAGGATTTACACTAATGTAGTGATGATTACCAAGAAAGAGCAAAGCTGTGACTGCATTTTTATTGTAATTACAGAACTCTGAGTCAAAGTGAACAAACACCCAGAGAATATCCATAGAACCTAAATAATTTTAGCTTCCAAAGTAATCCCTCCAAACTGCTGTGCAGTGTGTGCCGTGTCGTGTCACCAGCCTGACTCCTCGCTAACAAGAATGAAACTGATCGAAACTGTTACAGCACAGAAGAGCAGGTTTTCGTGTAGCAACTACGAAATGTGTCATTTTCATAAAAAGCTACTACCAAACACATTTTGGAATATGACAGTGTTTAACTGACAGTATTTGATTCTGCTGGCAAATTATCACTATCATAGTCATCATCAGATTGGGAATACACACTAAAAGAAACATAATCAAAAAACCAATTAGAGATCTCAATATTCATCTGCAGAAGAAATGAGCATCCAAACCCACCACAGAATATCTACTGCTAATAAGTCCACCTAGGACTTAAGAGAAAATAACAGCTGGGCATGGTGGCTCACACCTGTAATCCTAGCACTCTTGGAGGCTGAGACAGTAGGATCGCTTGAGCACAAGGAGTTCCAGACCAGCCTGAGCAAGAGCGAGATTCCATTTCTACTAAAAATGGAAAAATTAGCTGAGCATAGTGGCATGCGCTTATAGTCCCAGCTACTTGGGAGGCTGAGGCCGGAGGACTGCTTGAGCCCAGGAGTTTGAGGTTGCAGTGAGCTATGATGATGCCCTCTGCATTCTACCCCAGGTAACAGAGTGAGACTCTCAAAAAAAAAAAAAAACCATAAGGTGCTTATTCCATCAATTTTTATGTAATCCTAATTATCCCTATTATGTTAAAAAAAAAAAACCACTCTCAGATGGTAGGAGGATGGGGAGTTTTAGGAAGATGGACAGTTACAGCCTTTCCTGAAGATGAAGGACATAGAAATACACACAGTGCTCGGGGGCTTTAAAAGGAGCCCTTCACTCCACCTGCAGAGGACAAGTGATTGTGGGGATCAGACAAAACCTCCACTGCAAGGGGGTATCCGCTCCCTGGACCCCCAGATCGCTCACTGCATCTTAGGGTTCTATTATTTCCTGGTATGTACCCCAGTGTGTGTGTGTACTCGTCTCTTCTTACCTCCCAGCCTGAGGACAAAGTGCCACTCACCTTTATACCATAAATGTCAAATAATTTACACACAGCACAAGTCAGGGGCCAGAACACTGGATTTATAACAAAAGAGCAGGCCTGGACCCAGCTCTGTCACTTACTAGCTCTGGGACCCCGGGAAGTGAGAGAATCCTACCTATTCCTTCTTTCTGCAGTGGAAGTGAGCAGCTAGGGAGAGAAGGAAAGAAGGAAAGGAAAGAGGGAGGAACAGAGAGAGAAGAGAAAGAAAACCAAGCAAGCAACCATCAAGTCGGAAGGGAAGAGGGTTACGGCTGAATTTAGGTAACTTCCAATAGAAGAATTCGCCTAGCTATAGGTACCTAGTCCTAGACTCTTTGTTCTTCAGTATTTATTGTCATTGGTCTTCCTTTAATGTTTTAGTCGTCCCTGAGAAGTTACCTTCCACATTTTACTTAAGTATTTAATGACTTTTTTCTTGAACAATCTGTAAAAGATCATGCATTCCTGATCAAAGTAACTCTACTAGGGTCAAGGTAGAATTTAGACTCAGACAAGAACATGCGTACCTGTGAAAACTCACACAAACCACAAATCCATCAACGGCTGCTAAGACCCTCAGTGTGTTAACTCATTCTGGGGACACGTCCAAACACTCCTAAGAATTTGGTTGGGAAAAACTATTGCTGACGGTGAAATAAACACCTACGGTTCGATGGGAGCTGAGGAATAAATCACCTTCCATTCGCACGTGTCTAAGTTAATACAGAGCTGAAGAAGTCACATGTACTTTTCCCTCGGTGGCTTACTTAGCCTCGAGAGAACACTCCACGGCCACTATTCTCTTAGACGGGTGTCTGTGGGCCCACACAGGGAAAAACATACCCCCAGTATCAAACTACTGCCAACGTAAAAGGTACACAGGAAACAAAACCTTTCTACAGTGATACTGATGTGAAACTATCCATGAGAAGTCAGATCCAGTGGGAAAGTCTGAGATTATGGTTTTCTTTTTTAAATGAAATTGAATACTTAAACTGCAAAATGTGGGCAATGAAATACCCATCTGTCAGACACTATACCCACATAAGAATCCACCCACTTATGAATAATCCCTGAATGTCAGCACTTATTTTTAACCATCAGATTGATGTTGTAAAGTCACCATTAGCAAGGTATCCCTGTGATCTATCTTTACCAACCATGTTGATCTATGGCTGGAGGTCATTGTTATTAGAAAACTCAGGGCAAAGAATCATGAACCACCCCCTGCCACCAACACCAAGGTTGAACAGGCCTGACAAATGGACTCTTAGTGCCACCACTTATCCAAAGCTTGGCCCCGGCTCTGGAAGTCCTCAATGGTAGCTGGGCTCTGCCAAAGTCCCTCTATACCCCTCCCCCCTCTTTTTTTTTTTGACACAGAATCTTACTTTGTCACCCAGGGTAGAGTGCAGTGGTGTCATCATAGCTCACTGAAACCTCAAACTGGGCTCAAGTGATCCTCCTGCCTCAGCCTCCCAAGTAGCTGGGACTATAGGCACTTGCCACCAACCACATCCAGCTAATTTTTCTATTTAAGTAGATACAGGCCTTTGCTCTTGCTCAGGCTGGTCTGGAACTCCTGAGCTCAAGCAATTCTCCCACCTCGGCCTCCCTGAGTGCTAGGATTACAGGCATAAGCCTCCATGCCCAGCCCCCTCTACCCTTTCTTTATAGCTAAATGAGATTTGTGTCATTTGCCTTCTCTTTATGATTGTGGCGAGCAAAAGACATCACATAGTTTCACACTGTTCATCCCAGAGGGCACTCCGTTGAGGAACAAAAAGAAGTTAAGAGATAACTCAAATACTCAGTGGATGGTAGGCCCGGATGGCAGGTCAGGCACAGCAGTGCAACTGGCAGGTATCCTCACGCATCCTGGGAGGGTTAACACATGATCCTGATTATCTTCATCTCCTGCAATACGTACCAGGGACCTGCCTGATTTATAAACAGGCACGCAGCAGTATCAAACCATTTAATCAATGTTAGTGAGCTTGCTGCCCATCACGCCACCATATCTTTTCCTATACGACCAGCTAAAGCAGAGTTAAGGTCTGGGAAGTCCCAGAGAGGAACCTCCAAGCCTGCAAATGCTGCAAGGAAGTGAGAAGCAACTTTTTCTCCCTAGTAATCCAGCCACACCCGGCTCCCCAGTCCCTTTATTCCACCTAAGATTTGTACTCTTCTCTTGGGGGAGGCAGGTGGGCCCGGGGTGAAGTAGCGTGGCATTTCGAAGAGGTCACAGTGCATTGCCAGTGGTTTAAAAAATATCAGTCAGCCATCCTTTACCTGAAGGAAGCCTGACTCTGAGCTGAAAATGCATAATGGACATTTTGCAAAGCCTCGGTGCAGTGGCAACTGACAGCACATCGTGTCGTCTGAAACCCAAGATCACTGCGGCAGGTGGACTCCCCTCTCCGGGGTTGTATAATTAATGTAATAAATACCACTCTCTGTAACTTTACACTTCTTTTTTGGTATATAGAAATGTTTTTCATACCCACAATCACACTGTCCTATTACCCTTTCCTTCCCACATTCTGAACTCGAGAGCAAGTGTTCCACTTGCCAGAGGGAAAAAATGTTTAACTCCCACTTCAATTCTCAGTTATATTGAATACAAAGAGAAATATTTATGTGTGAAAGTTTTCTTCATATTCCACTCCAATTCCTAAGTACAACTGTCTTAAAAATAGGTTCTTTTGCTTAAAAACACTACAAAAATAAATCTGTCCTCTTTTAAAAGATAATATAGAACAATCTCATTTTAGCTTCCCTTACCCTCAACAGTTTGATTTTCAAACAGAATTAGCTTTAGTTATTATAACAATGTCTTTCATTTATACCCTACAAAATATACCTCCCTTCAAAGGCACTAATGGCCTTTTATTATAATTTAAAACTAAACCCTATACAAATAACCTGTAATTCACTAACAGCATTTGTGCTTAACATATAATGTCCTTTCACCCAAAGACACTGACAATATCTGAGGGGGGAAAAAAATGCGAGGCCTGTTTATAAAAAAAAACGAAATTGAAAGAATCAAGTCTGTCATATGATCACTTTATTCCTGCTATGATACAGACAAAACATTCCCTTTCCTACCAAAGCCTCTTCAAATTATAGAAAGCTATGTCATCTTTGTTGGCAGAAGTCAAAAGTTATCAAGTAAAAAGGACATCATACGAAAACCCTATTCATCCCCTAATCGTACTTCTTATACTTTCTAATAAAAACTGTTCCTTCTGTGCAGTAAAAAACTGTTGGTTTCCCAATTTCCAACTAGAGAATGTCAGTATAAAATGCACAGACACAATGCACAGGCATCCTCTTTCTTCTAACCCCTGTAACTCCTCCAGTTTGGACTATCTCACTTTCTACCTAGACAAAATACCCTGTTCCATTTTCCTATCCTCTCATTCAGAATTTCCAGATTAATCTTTTTAAAGGTACATTTCCAAAATATATCTGTCACCCTCGCTATTAAAAATCCTTAAATCACCTTCCAAATTAAGTCCAAACTCCTTGGCCTCACCCCGAAGTCCCTGCACGATCTGCCCCCACCCGCCGCTGTGCTGCAGTGCAGGGCGTGGCTGGCGGGCCCAGCTCTCCTTCCCCATCACGCTGCCCCCGGACCTCAAACGCCCCCCAACACTAACCTCACCAGCCATGAGCCTCTATCTCCCCATCTTCACAAAGAGAACAAATAAACACAGCCACATCACAGGCTGTTTTCTTCCTCTCTATATATGTTCTAATAATAAAACAAAAGGATAGGGAAGAAAGCTGAATTTCATGACTTCTGAGACGAGTGAAGAAGTTTCATGGTGATGATGGTTTGAACAGAGGAAAAGGAGGAGGTGGCGGAGTCCTGGTACTTTCCAGAGTGGGGGCACTGGCTCCTTAGTAGATTTCATTTCATTTCAAATGTACGGCCTTTCTCCTAATGGGCACGTGTCTCCAGTCCTACTCTAGGCATCATCAGCCATTAGCAGGGTCACCTGGAGTTCATAAATGGAAAAGAATGCACAGTTGTCTCTTAAAGAGCAACAAAATTTCATTAATTCACAAAACAAAATATCTTAGTGTTTCTCTGACTCTCCTGTGACCCTTTCTCTTGACTTGTCTTCCCAGCCAAGCGCTAACCAAAGACAGGCTGTCATCTCCACGGCGCCCTGCCCGACCCACACCTCCACCCCACGGTCCCCTGACGACACAGCCGCCCAGGGCTGGCTCAGAGACCAGGCCCCGCACACAGCAGAACACCAGGATGCGCGGCCTCAACGTGACATGGGTAGATAAGACCACTTGCTATGAGGCCCGGGGCATCACCCACCTGGCAAGGAGTCCCAATCCGGAGCAGCAGCACCCACGTCCTAGAACACCAAAGAGGCCAGGGAAGAACAGGGACAGAGAGACCGAGCTTGGAGAGAAGACAAAGCGACAGTGGGCTAAGCAGCCCTCAGCACGCTGCAGGGGTCTCTGCCCCCCGTCCTCTGGAAGGGAGGCAGCCCCAGAGTCGCAGCAGGGAGCCCCCCGGCCAGGCCACCGGCAGGTCAGGCACTAGCCGGGCGCACTGTGAGAGCCAGGGTGACACATGGGGCCAACCCAGACATCCCAGCTGTCAGGAAGGGACGAGGCAATGTTCCCCAGGAGCAGCCCAAGTGAGAAGAGGCTAACACCGTTCAGGGCGACCCTTAAGGCCATGCTAATTGGTGGTGTCACCTGCAGCTCCAAAAGAGCAGAATTTCAGGTCAAGCAAAGCATTAAATGGAGGGCTAAGAAGGAAAAGGAAGAATGAGACACAGAGGAAAATTCCCCTCTCTGTCAGGGGCACATCAGTCAATATGCCAAAGGCAGAAATAGAGGAACGGGCAGAATATTTTTTGTATTTTCATACGTGGCAAGGACTGCCCACGAAACAGCACTGAGTAAATTCATGAGTTTCTTTCCCTTCCCTCCTGAAATCCTAAAAGAAGGTATTAAAAGTATTGTTAAAATGATATAAATAGGCAAATACAGAGAGACAGAAAGTAGACTGGTAGCTGCCCAGAGCCGGAGAGCTGTGGCTAGAGGGCTTCTTTCGGAGCTGAGGAAAATGTCCTAAAATTGACTGCGGTGACAGTTGCATAACTCTGTGAACACACTAAAACCACCAAACTGTATTCTCTAAATGGGTGAACTGCGTGGTATGTGAATTATATCTCAACAGCTGTTGCCAAAAATATATTCTGCGAGAATGGCGTCACAGCCGAGGTGAGACATCAAATACAGTTTGGGGAAAAGGACAAGGACAGGGGAGTGGCCACTGACTCAGCAGGTCACGAAGTGACACCTCGAGGTCTAGCAGGAGGCTGCTGAGGTGGCGGACGGGCAGTCCTGGACCGCCACAGACGCCCGGGCCCGCAGCGGCAAAGGAAGGGGGAAGGGGGGTGGCCGGCAGCAGGGCCTGGAGGGCGTCTGCCCCCCGAGCCCCCACCCTCCCCGCTACCCGGGGCAGCTCGGGAAGAAGAGGAGGGAAGTCTCCAGGTTATCAATACCATAGAAGCTCAGGGTTATCAACACCATGGAAGCTCAGGATTTCACAGCCGTGGAGTAGGAGACAGAAAGCAGGACCCAGGGCCCGGCCTCCCATTTCCTCCAGCCCCAAGGCCAACAGCCAAGCTTACTCCCCCCGGCAGGAGCATGGACCAGTCTCCTATGACAACAAAAGCTGCAGTGAAAAGACTCCAGATGCTGACTTGTGGGATCCTCCAACAACAGGTCCTGCTCCACAAGGAATCAGAGAACCCCCCAGGGCCAGGCCCCACCTGTGTGGGCAGAGCTCTCGGGCAGTGGGGGAGCCTCCAGCACAAGAGATCGAAATCAACAAAAAAACAATTTTTTTAAAAAAGGACAAAGATGATGCAAGCAGAGGAAGAAAAAGAACATATACACAGTTAGTATGCTCTGAGTAAAAAGGACAAGAGTTATAAAGAAACTTTTATAAATTATAGTAACAACTGAAATAAAAGATAAAACAATAAAAAAAGAGTCAGAGAAGTCAGGATATCTCTCAGAGTAGAACTAAAAAAGAATAGGAGAGGCATGAAAATTAAAAGTTCAATCCAGTTGGTTTAACATCTAACTAATAAGAGTATTCCAGAAAGACAAAATGTGGAGAGAATATTATCAAAGAAAGAATACAGGAATGTCTCCCATGACTAAAGGAGCCAGTTCCAATTGAAGGGGCCTTCAAAGGGCTACCGGATAAAACACAGCATGCCCAGTTAAATTTGAACATCATATAAACAACAAAGTCTTTCAGAGGAAGTATGTGCTATTGTGTATGCAAGCATCTTTTTGTTTTTTGAGATAGGGTCTCGCTCTGTTGCCCAGGCTGGAGTGCAGTGGTGTGACCACAGCTCACTGCAGCCTCAAACTCCTGGGCTCAAGCAAGCCTCCCACCTCAGCCTCCCAAGTAGCTAGGACTACAGGTGTGAGCCACCACACCCAACTAATTTTTCTACATATATACATTATTTTTTGGTAGAAGACAGGATCTCACTATGTTGCCCAGGCTGGTGTTAAACTCCTGGCCTCAAGCAATCCTCCTGCCTCGGCCTCCCAGAGTGCTGAGATTACAGGTGTGAGCCACCGCACCCAGCCAGCATTTTTCATTTGCTAAATCTGGAAACCTTCTACCTCTATTGGCCCAGCACATCAAATGAAAAAAAAGTCCACACTGTAGCAAAATTACAGAGTACCAAAAACGTAAGCAGCACAACCAACAACTGCATGGGGCTTACTCTGTCCCAGGCACAGGAACAGGTTCACAAGTGTCAGCTCCCGAATCCCCACAGCCCACGGGGCACTCGGTGCCTTTGCCTCCAGACAAAAGGGGCCTCTGGCCTGGGCCTGTGCTTTAGATAATCCATTAATCTCAAGAAGTAAAACAGAGAAATTTGTTTCCGTCTTATAGGAAAGTTCTGTTTAACTTTATTTTCGATTTTTGAAACTGGATGAACAGGAATTCCAAGAGAGACTGGTGAGGAGAGGGGTGACTTTCGTGTGCAGATCATAGCGTCTGCCCTGGTCTAGCAGAGAGTGGGCGTCTAAGCAGGCCAGGCTCCCTACGTAACCAAAGTTCCCCAATTCCCTCTGCACAGAAGGTACGGTTTACGGGAAGCAGGGGTGGAGAGTCCGTAGAACTGCCTAGAAATCCCAAGTCAGAGAAGTGAGGTGTCGGGAAAGTACAAGAAAATTATCCTGCATAGAGACAGGCTCTCTGGGAAGCCTGAGCTGCCAAGACTAACTGGGATCAGTGGGTCCAGCCATAGCTTCCCCACCCCCACTGTGTCCGAGCAGATCTCGGCTGTCCCAGGCTCATGGGCTGGGCCGAGTGTGAGGTCATCCTTTAGCCTTTGGCCTTGAGGGAGATGCCTGGAGAGTAGGCTCTAAGGCCCTGGGTGAACACAAGGGGCCAGAGTTAGATGTAAACCTTTTAAATATTTAGGCCTATGGCATATACCTTTTAAATATTTAAATATACCTTTTAAATATTTAGCCATCCGGTCTCCACTTGTTCTCTTGCCCCAGGCCCTACAAACATTAAGGGAAGGCCGGAGCCTTTACTATTATGATTATTGTGATTATTGCTTCCCCTAATTCTATACATTAGGCAGAGAAAGCATCTTGCTCCAGGACATACCGCCAGGAAGTGGGAGGGCGGTGAGGACCCAGACCTTCTGCCTCCACAGGCCAGGCTTATAACCACCTCTAGGGCCACAGAGTCAGCAGGTAATATCTAAAATGAAGAAGCCCAAGTTTAGCAGTGTAAGCAAATTACTGAGAAATAAAGTCAGTAACAAAAGAACAGATCAAAAGTTCAAATTCACTGCCTATGGGCATTATGACTGGTGAGTACTATTTTTTTGAATCTATGTACATGTATTACCTTGAAAATAATTTTCAATTGCTGAAGAGTTAAGTAATAACCTTAAATTTACATCTCTTCCCTCAATGTAAACAACTTAAAAATCACACTGCTCCTCAAGCCTCATTTTTCCAAAAATGCATAAAATATACTCATGGTTTTTCTTAATGCAAATGCAAATCTGTCACAATAATATTTCACTAATTGTAATCCTAAGGGTGTTACTGCATTTGATGTGGTCTTAAAATTGTTTACAGTGAAATACAGCAAATTCTATTAGTTGTCAGAAAAATGTTATATAACTGAAAACCCAGAAATAGTACTTTTAGATTCAACATTAGGTGTCATGAATATACACAAAGGATTATTACATGTATTATTTTTTTAGGTCTTCCACCCGCCCCCCACCCTCAGTGCATTTAAAACAACCTCAGTGAGAATTAAAAAATAAAGGATGGGTAGGAGAAGAAAGGCTTTCAGTATTCGACTACTTTTAGATTATCTATATTCTAGAAAGCTATAAAGCTTATAAAATTATTTGTTTAATGCAGAAACAGAGGAACTGTCTGTCAAATTTACCAAATCTAAGAGCACACATTATGAAATGTTAATGACAATTCCCCCGTAGACCAAGTCCAATATCAAAGAGAAAATCCAACCCAGAGAATTTTTGTTATCTGTTTAAGCCCTGAGGGGAAAAACAGAAAGAAAAAAGAAAAAAGCTTACAACCTAAGACTTGACCCCAGAACAAAACCACAGCTCTTTGAAGAACAGGGTCTGTGTAGCCTTTCATGTCTCTACCTTGCCGGGGCGGCCTGTTTTCAAATGTGTGGTCACAGAGGACGGGGACCCCGTCTCTCGACATTTGTTGGTTTATTGTCACCTGCACCATCTGTCAGCCCAGGCTTTCTTCCTCCTGTCCAAAGCCCCTGAAAACACCTCCCTGATTAATTAATGTCGACCTATTTCAACCCTTCCAATTTATTAATCTTTCCAGTATTTATGTACATCATGTGTTACTATTTATTTATTAAATACCAGTACTGAAAGATTTGAGGTGGTTTATCATAAGATATATACATATAAGGACCAAACACAGTGCAGAGGAAAAGGAATATAAAGCTATAATGCTACACATAGCTAGGCAGACAGATAGTATCTAAACAGATAGGTATCTAGACAGATGTCTAGATAGACAGAGACAAGACACCTAGCTGGATGGATGGAAGGACGGGTACACGAGTGCACATATGGCTAAAGGTGTTCCAGCATGTGCTGCAACCTCTTTCACCACCTTCCCATCCCAGACACAGGTGGTGGCTTGGCTGGGTCACAGCAGAACCGTCAGATAGAAAAGGCTATACTTTGCACTTACTTGAAGTGCCTAGAATAGGCAAATTAAGAGACAAAAAGTAGAACAGAAGTTGCCGGGGACTGGAGGAGGGTGAAAAGGGAGAGTTATTATTTATTTGGATCAGAATTTTTGTTGCAGCCTGAGCAAGAGTGAGACTCCGTCTCTACTAAAAAAATAGAAATTATATGGACAGCTAAAAATAGAGAGAGAAAAAAATTAGCCGGGCATGGTGGCACATGCCTGTAGTCCCAGCTACCCGGGAGGCTGAGGCAGGAGGATCGCTTCAGCCTAGGAGTGTGAGGTTGCTGTGAGCTAGGCTGACGCCATGGCACTCTAGCCTGGGCAACAGAGTGAGATTCTGTCTCAAAAAAAAAAAAAAAAAGAATTTTTGTTGTGGATGATAAAAAGTTTGATTGAAGGTAATGTCTTTCATGCCACTGACCTGTATATTTATGAATGGTTAAAATGATATTATGTTATGTATATTTTACTACAATGTTTAAAAAACACTGCTATACTGACGGCGGGGGGTGGGGGGACCAAGTTACACTGAATAAAAAGTGAAGATTTCAGAAATGCACTGATTTCTAACGTCTGACACCCATGACATCTTTAGGGAAACGGGCTGATGAATGTGGGCGACATGCTGAGCAGCCAGCAGTCTGAGGGTAGAGAGCCCTGACTTTTAGCTGTTGCCCACTTTTGTGATCTAAATCCTCCCACCGTTATACATTTCAAGCTACATTAGTCAAGACTCCACCATGGAGCTGAGAGGAGACACGACGCGGTGGGCTGGTGTGCTGGCTCGCAGCACTCACCTACATCACTGTCTCCCAAACGTGTTCTGTTTACAGCTATCAGGAGCCAGGGAGATTCTAGGGCCAAATGGTTAAACAAAGCTTAAAATGGTTTCTTGGCCATCAGACTTCCCCAAATCTGTCCCCACCCCTCTTTGAGACCTTTAATATAGGAATGTGCGTTTTGAATCGCAAAGAAGGGCTAGAGTACAAAATGTTTACCCAATCTATCTAACCTCCAGACTCTTTCCCCCTAAGCCATCTCAGAGGTTTGCTGTGCCTCTTTGGGAAATACTACCTTAAAGACATGACTCTAGGCCTGGCGCCACGGCTCACGCCTGTACTCTCAGCAGTTTGGGAGGCTGAGGCGGGAGGATCGCAGGAGTTCAAAACCAGCCTGAGCAACATAGCACAACCCAGTCTCTATAGAAAATAGAAAAATTAGCCAGGAGTGGTGGTGCACACCTGTAGCCCCAGCTACTTAGGAGGCTGAGGCAGAAGGATCACTTGAGCCCAGAAGTTTGAGGTTGTGATGAACTCTGATGATGCCACTGCACTCCAGGCCTAGGCAATAGAGCAAGACCCTGTTGCAAAAAAAGAAATGAGTCTGTTCGTTGCAGGCAAACACAAAGCAGAAGCATCAAGGCATCCAGGAGATTTGGCTACTCCTCAATAAAGGGCCACCAAAGCCACTTGTGATTGGCACTCAGGTAGACAACCCAAGTTGGGCAAGCCATGTTAGGTCAAACTTTAGCAACAACTTACACTGAAAGGTCCAATTAGAGCCCCTGCCAATGGCCCTGTGTCACAGGGGTAAGGGAGAAGGAAGGGGGAAAGGTTCAGGCATGGTTTCTTTTGGCCTTTTCTGTGGGATATTAACTTTTCTCTGAGTTCCACAGGGTATGATTCCAACAGCCCTCAAAATCCTAATGTACATTAATCTCGAAAATATCCCAGATAGGACACAATATTAACCCAGAAAAAAAAAAAAAAACTGCCAAAATACCTGGAAAAAAATTGACAGGCTAGTTCTGTTCAGAAAATGCCAAGGAGTGCCTAAAAATCAAGGGTGACTTCAAGGCTAATGAAAACGAAGTGGGTAAAAGGAACATCCAGGCTGCACAAAAGGCAAATGATTAATTGCTTCCTTAGGGAAGAATAAGAAGGTCGATATTCATAAAGCCTAGCAAATTAATACCCAGAACGAGGCATGGTTTACTGGATTTGATTAGTAAGAATGTTATTTTCCCTTATTCTATTATTTAAACCCTTCCTAGACAGAGGGAAGTCTTTCTATTTTCAATGGCGAGATGAAAATCACATATTTAGGCTTCTATGCAAAAGTGCTCTGAAAACTGGTAAGAAAAACGACGGGCCATGAGAAAAGACAACAGCGTCCAGCATGAAGGCATTGCGACGCAGGACTGGCGCACGGAGCTAAGCCTGGCAAACGTTTTCTCAGCCTTCTTGAAGGATCAGGATATTCAAGAACCACTCAGCTGATCTATAGTTAGGTAAAAACATGTCCTCGTTCTACCCGTCTAATCACTCCTCTCTCTGGCTTATACCCACGAGAAGCATAAGGCAAACTCTTCAAAGATAAAATAACAAGCCAACCATTTCACAGGTACTAAGCTAGGTCATCAAGCAGTCCTAATACATTAACAAGCAATGGGTCTAAAAATTCAGGCAGCTTCCCAATTAACTCATTTCTCTTTTTCCTTTTTATTTTTGAGACAGGGTCTCTCTGCCGCCCAGGCTGGAGTGCAGTGGCCCGATCATAGCTCACTGCAGCTTCAAAAGTAATGGGCTCAAGAGATCCTCCTGCTTCAGCCTCCCCGGTAGCTGAGGCTACAGGCGCACACCACCAGGCCTAACTAATTTTTCTACGTTTTGTAGAGATGGGGTCTCATTATGTTGCTCAGGCTGGTCTCAAACAATCCTCCCACCTTAGCCTCCCAAAGTGCTGGGATCACAGGTGTAAGCCACCACAGCTGGCCCAAAAGTCTAAAAGCCAATATTAACGTAATCATAGGAAAAGATTAGTTGACATCTAAAGCAACTCACAGAAACTTCTAATTATTCTTTTTCTTTGAAACATAAAATCAGAAATTGCTGAGTTGGTAATCTGGAATTACCAACTTATTCTCAATTAACTAACAAGCATTTCTTAAGACTTTCTGTATACAGAGTGCTACGGAAACAACAGGTCAAGGATCTCATCATTCCATCTACCACAGCAGCAGAACCTTGAATCCTTTTGTGTGAGTTCTACTGCAGGAATGACGGTCCCCCTCCTCTGTCTCTTCCACACGCCTACTCAGAGATCTTCAGGCAATAAAACCTCAGATTCGAAATCTCTACACAAACATTGCTACTCCATTAGAATAAGTCTAACCTGAATGCCAAAGTAGCATCTTTGTAAACAGCTTTATTTAGCCAACAAGCTGCCCTTTATTCAAATGTACCTCTCTTTCATTCCTGGATTTCCTTTTAGAGTAGTATGTGCTCTTTGCCAATACTCTAGAACCCAGAAGTATAAACAACAGAAAGCAAAAGCCTCCAGGAGGCCACCTCATAAGAGATAAACTCAGATAGCATTAGGTATAGACTTCTAGATGCATGCATAAGCATAAATATACATACACATATATGCAATTTAGCATAATAGGCTTTTTCACGCTCAGCAATGTATTACAGACATTGTCCCATGTCTACACGTTTCCATCATATCACAGATGTGTTTGCAAGTCAGTTTAAAACAGAGTTGTTCAAGAGTATCCTTTAAGTTTAGATTGTAAGTTTGGCGCGATAGCATGTGCCTGTAGTCCCAGCTACTCGGGAGGCGGGAGGATCACCTGAGCTGAAGAGTTTGAGACCAGACTGGACAACATGGCTGAGACCCTGTCTCTAAAGGGAAAAAAAAATTAAGATTCTGATATTTTCTAAAAAGAGTTTAAAGCCAAAGCAAGGAACCACAAGAGAGACCTTTCTCCATAAATTCTTGGAAAAATAAGAACACTTCAAAAAATAATCTTTAAGACATACAGTGTTGAGTTTCACACTTTTGCTTTAAAATTCTGAAGATATATTCTTAATTCACAGTATAAAATGAAAGATGAGCCGGGCGCAGTGGCTCACGCCTGTAATCCTAGCACTCTGGGAGGCCGAGGCGGGTGGATTGTTTGAGCTCAGGAGTTCAAGACCAGCCTGAGCAAGAGCCAGACCCCGTCTCTACTAAAAATAGAAAGAAATTATATGGACAACTAAAAATATATACATAGAAAAATTAGCCGGGCATGGTGGCGCATGCCTGTAGTCCCAGCTACTTGGGAGGCTGAGGCAGAAGGATTGCTTAAGCCCAGGAGTTTGAGGTTGCTGTGAGCTAGGCTGATGCCACGGCACTCTAGCCCGGGCAACAGAGCGAGACTCCGTCTCAAAAAAAAAGAAAGATGAGGGAAATAGAGACATTAAAATCATTTACTCATGCTCTTAAATCATAATCTTTAGTTTAAAATGTCTCAAAGAACAACTTCTATCATTGCGTGCATCAAGAAATTAGACATTCTTGACTGCATAGTAAACTAGGCTTGCCTATGGGTAAGTGCCTGATTTTTTGGTACTTTTACTTTCACTTTCCTGAAGTACCTTAGCCTGAAGGAACTCTTCTAACCCAAATAATGAACTGCTTCTCAAAACTCAAGGAAAGTGTGGACCCAGAAGTTCATCCAGCTACAGCAGAGACCAGCTGGCGTAGGCTGGCACTTAGCAGCGTGCTGAGATGAGAAAGAAAATGGCATCGCCGACGACAAGCGAAGGGTTGCTCAGGACAGAATGAGACAGCTAGCCACTCTTCTGAGGTCCCTTTAGTCAAACTCATTATAAATTAATTCCTATTTTAAGTAAACAGCCTTCGAATATATGCAAAAACACAGACCAATACCAAGTATAAGAAATCTTTTTAACACCACTTATAAAAGCATGATCCGTTTCATCTGGTGATTTTAAAATGTTCATAAGCACAAGGGTCCCAGGTCCCTTTTAAAAGGAAAGAGAGAAGCCGTTTACCTACAGGGAAGGAGAGCTGGAGAGGTCCAAGGAAGAGGAAGGGGAGGAGGAGCAGAGGGCAGGACTGAGCAAGGGAACAGAACAAGCACACACAGATATCCACAGTTAAAATAGCGGCTGGTGTGAATCTAGGTAGTTAGTACCTAATGAGGAATTCATATCCCTTTCCTTACATTTTAAATTCTTCAAAAACGGGTGTGGGAGACAAAATAATTCTTTTAACTGGGCAATGCAGAGGCATGGGGATTCTGGCAGGTAGATACCAGGTAGAGTTTTAAGGTTAAAAAAAAAAAAAGAAAGAAACTAAAAGTCATTAAGGAGATAATAACCACCGTCCAGTGCAAAACAAGGATCAAACTGGAGCCATGGGTACAACAGCTGCCTTCTGGGTAGCAGAAAAGCAAATGTTTACATAAGCCCAGGTTGTAACAGTTAAGTAGTGACAAGGATACTTAATTTTACTGCAGTTTATATTTCTTAAGCACCTGCTCCTCTTCTGAAAAAGTGTCTTTTTAAGTAAAAAGTTAATGTCAGTGCTGTTTTCTTACCAACCATATTTTATTAAAAAAGTAAAAGTACATGGATATATGTTACATGGAAGACTACAAGAGGTTTATTCACCTCTACCTAGCTACCTTCAGAACTTTTTTTTTTTTTTTTGAGACAGAGTCTTGCTCTGTTGCCCAGGCTGGAGTGCTGTGGCGTCGGCCTAGCTCACAGCAACCTCAGACTCCTGGTTTCAAGCAATCCTACTGCCTCAGCCTCCCGAGTAGCTGGGACTACAGGCATGTGCCACCATGCCCAGCTAATTTTTTCTATATATTTTTAGTTGTCCAGCTAGTTTCTATTTTTAGTAGAGACGGGGTCTCGTTCTTGCTCAGGCTAATCTCGAACTCCTGAACTCAAATGATCTGCCCACCTTGGCCTTCCAGAGTGCTAGGATTACAGGCGTGAGCCACTGGGCCCTGCCTACCTTCAGAACGTTCAACTCTTAGTGTTAACTATTGAGCATACATACGTATCTAAAATGCTTGGAAAAGAGAGGAAAAGAAAATCAAGGAAAGAGAAAACATGGTCTGTAATACACTGAAGACAGGGAAAAACAGAAAGGGAAGTATGAGTTGAGCACCCCAAATCTGAAAATACAATACCCAAAATGCATCGTGATCCAAAACTTTTGAACACCAGCACGATGCCCAAAGGAAATGCTCATTAGTGCATTTCAGATTTTGGATTTTTGGATTTAGGATGCTCAACTAGTAAGTTTAATGCAAATACTCCAAAGTCCAAAAAAAATCTGAAATCCAAAACACTTCTGGTCCCAAGCATTTCAGATAAGGGATATTCAACCTGTATGCATCATATATATTTTCATTAAAAAAAAACAACTGAAAATGAAAATATTTGATTTATATTTACAAAATTAGAAAATACATGACACGCAGCCACGATAGGGTGCACCGTGACTCTTTACCTTCATGTGGAGTTAACTGATTTCATATTTGACTTTGAAACGTAGTTTGCTAAAATCACATGCCTGTTTCAAAACGCTCAATTTACCTCAATTAAGGAACTACCTAAAAGTTTTACACTGAGTCTGCTTATATAAAATACTCCATCCAGACTGTTTTATTAATTTTGATTGAATAAATTCCTTTAAAATATAGTTTTCATAATTTATATCAGAGCAAAAATCCCAGAAAATCCTTTATGTCAAAAGACAAAGTTCTGTTCTTTCAATTTTCTGAGAACTAGAGTAACAGAGCAGTTAGAAATAACTTACAAAAAGCAAAGCACAAAAAGATTACTTGGGAAGAGCTCCTTTAATTCCAAAGCCCCTGTTCATAGGAAAAGCCACTCACACGTGACTTCTGCTCCCCTCTGTCTCCGCAGTGGGACCAGGGGGATAAAGCAGCGTTCACAAAGCCCCGCTGCCTCAGTCACTTCCTCAGGAAGTGGCACTAACCACAGCTCACCCCAGACTCAGCGTGGTCTCCAACATTCAGACAGGCACTGGGATTGGGAGGAGGACACTCTGACCACAACCAGCAATCCTGGCCAGTCCTGCGTGACACAAACACTCTTGCAAGCCCAGGCGTGGGAGTTTCTGTTTTGGTTTGTGGTTTTGTGTTGGAGCCCAGGTGGAAGATGTCAGGTCCCACACTGATGCAGCAGACTACACAGTCTTCTTTCTCTCCCTCTTCCCCCACCAGACCACCTCACCAACCCAAAGCACATGAGGAGCAGAGTGCCACATCGCCCCGGGACAAAATCTGCATCAGACAATACCCAAATCAAGCAAATGCAGTCAATCCACATGACCGGTGTTTTCTTTCTCATGCTCAAGAGTCAAAAATAAAATTGTGCTGACTTGCTGTGAGCATGAAGTTTCTTGAACAGTGGAATGTCTACTTACTGAATACATAAAGCTTCCCAAAATACCTGCCCCACGTTTTTCTTTAGAAAACAGAATTGTACGTTTAAAGGGCAAGACTTCCCCCGGGTTAGCATTTCAAAAAACACAGTGACTCTTCAAAAAACTAAAACATAGTAGTAAGAGTTTACTAACTACCAAACCATTGCATGAGGACCAGGGCTCCCTTTGCCCAGGGCCTCCTGGGGCCCCTGCACACCAGTGTTTTGGAATAAGCTGCCTAATCCAGCTATCAGAGCTCGGTTATCTGGCTCTGCGTTCTCCCTGGGGGTGTCCTTCATTTCACCTCCATGAATGCCTTTGGGAACCAGGCAGTTTACCTGGTCTAATACATTCACATTGTTTTTGGTACAGTGCTTTGTTGTTGTTGCTGTTTTGAGACAGAGTCTCACTCTGTTGCCCGGGCTATAGTGTAGTGGTGCCATCACAGCTCACTGCAACCTCAAACTCCCTGGGCTCAAGTGATCCTCCTGCCTCAGCCTCCTACGTAGCTGAGACTATAGGCGTGCAACACTGCACCTGGACAATTTTTCTATTTTTAGTAGAGATGGGGTCTCGCTCTTGCTCAGGCTGGTCTCAAACTCCTAAACTCATGCAATTCTTCCACCTCGGCCTCCCACAGTGCTAGGATTACAGGCGTGAGCCACCGTGCCCAGCCACGGTGCAGTGGTTTTTATAGAGTACTATGCAGTGATTAAAAGTGAAGTAGAGCCATTGTAAGTACTGGATAGATCAAGGTAGACCATCAGGTGAAAAAAATCAGCTCTTAAAACAATACATAAACTACATTAAAGTTTAAAAAGCACATATTTTTATGTTTATATACATAGACGTGTAAGACTTATTGATGTGTAAAATTTCACAGAAAGGCTTAGAAAGATGCACACCAAAGATTCTCACACGTGGACCTAGAAAGGGCAGTGGAACCAAGCTGGGAAGGGAACTGCAGCAGTACCTTGAGCTTTCAGTGTATACTCCCATTTGTATTCTTGTAACTAACACACACACACATACCCCACAATTGTTTTCAAAGTCCATCCACAGAAGTGTAGGTCTGCATTTTCAAAATCTCATGTCTACACAAAGGAAGAAGGTCTAAGTTTAAACTTCCTACCAACTTAGGGACAGTCAAAATCATCAATCCTGGCAATTCTGTCAAAGGCACTTTTGGACAAGCTGTATTTCCCACTGGATATACAGTCTTTTAACTAAAAGCCCTTTGTGCTGACAGCTAAATTCATCAATGAGTTTAGAGAAATACTGAAAGGATCTAAGCTAAACCTGTCACTATTAATAAACTTCAGGAAAATTCATTATAGTCTCTGCTTGAAACGGGTTATTCAAATAGTTTCATGATGAGAAAACAAGAAAAAAATTGCTAAGTTTCTTCACTGTTAGTTGTTTATACACTGCCTTTTTTGTTTCTTTAAAGAAGCACGTTTGGTAAATTCCAATATTTCAAAACTAAGCAGTTACTTACTTATCCACATAAATACTAGTAACAAAGGATTCCTGGCTTAAGAGTGGAACTCATGCAGACTTAGAAGCATTCATCTGGCATTTTATAAATACCATGCTTAGCATCTCTGCAATTGTAGCTTGAAACAAAGTATAGATTTCCTAAATTAGAAGTGATGTTTTGAGCATAGAAAGGAGAGCTTCAAGGTCATTTTCCTTTGTCACCTGAATAAGCGTTCCCAACTTTTACACGTAAGTCCCAAATCCTGCACAGAAGCCTTTGTCTCTGAAACGCTCCGAACCATCGGCAGCATTTGCTGTTTCTTCTCATTCATTTTACCAATTTTTTAAATTTTAAATACTAAAGAAAAAGATATTTGCAAACGTTTTTTGAGACTTCCAGCATTAGAAAACACGGAAGAGAAAACGAGTAGCTGAAGGTATCTTGCACTTCCCTGGGGATTTTACAGTTCAGTGACGCTTGTCTGCTTGGTTCCCTCAATATAGGTCTTTCCTTCGGAACGTTCTCCACTCAAAGCTTTGAAGTCTTGCTGTTGCTACAAGGCTTGATGTCAGTTGTTCTCAACTGAGGCGATTTCCCACCACCAGTGATATTTAGCAACATCCAAAGACATTCTGGCTGTCATGGGTTGAGAAAGGAGGCACGCTAGTAGCACGTAGCAGGCGGAGGCCAAGGATGCTGCTAAACATCCTACAATGCCCAGGACAGCCCCCCACGACAGAGTCATCCAGCCCCAAATGTCAATAGTGCTGAGTGGAAAAATCCTGCTATATGGACACAGACACTTTGCCTGTGTCACCCTGACCTCCTCCCACTAACACTTAATCCTACTAATTAATGCTTCCTCGGTCATCCACGCCAGAGCCTTCTCAAACTCAGATGGTGGCCAGTCTCTGCTCCAGCCCGACCCTCTCCCACCAGTCGAGGGAGGGGACAAATGGGCTCCTTGTGTAGTTATCACAACCGTTCTTACACGCCAAGATGATACCATTGGCTAAGCATGAAACAATCCTCACTAGATAACAAATTCACTTAAAACATTTTTGGAACTATGAAACACAGTACTTTCATCTATAAAATATGCCCCAGAGCATCCCCCAAACTGATCTGTCACAGCATGCCTATCGCTGCTGATTTTAAAAATAAACTCACTTAAAAGTCCTATTTCTGGAATAGATAGAAAACAGGGAAAAACAGAGAAACAGAATTAATTACATCAGTTGATCAATTGCTATGTTATATTAAGAGGATGGGTGAAGCCCTATGAGTATTCCTAACAAAGGCCTCTCTCATTTTTCATTAATTTCATCAAAGACAACAAGAGCTTAGAACAATGTTTACCCAGGAATGCTCGTCCTGTTACTAAACTTTCCACTAAAAAAAAAAAAAAAAAGGAAAAAATGGGTCTACAGTCTAGGAATTTGAGAAATGCTAGGTTAGATACACACACACACACACACACACACACACACACACTTCTCAAGGCTTCTCTGAGCTTTCCAGTGCTAATATGAACCTCCACTGTGAATCTTCCAAATGGACATCTAGAGCTGGGAGCATTAGCCAAACTTATTTGTTGCCAGAAGTTTTCAGGGTAAAATATCTTTGGGATGTACTCAAAGCAAAGTTTAAGAAATGATTCCCTTCAGGCATGGTGGCTCATGCCTGTAATCCTAGCACTCTGGGAGTCTGGGGAGGATCGCTTGAGGCCAGGAGTTCGAGATCAGTCTGGGCAAGAACGAGACCCCAACTCTACGAAACATAGAAAAACTAGCCAGGTGTGGTGGCGCATGCCTGTCGTCCCAGCTACCCGAGAGGCTGAGGCAGGAGGATCCCTTGAGCCCAGGAGTTGGAGGTCACAGTGAGCAGTGATGATGCCACTGCACTCTAGTCTAGGCAACAGAGAATCCATCTTCAAAAAAAAGAAGAAAGCAAAGAAAAGAAGAAAGAAAAGAAATGATTCCCTTTTGGAGCTGGTTTTAGGATACAGTGTGAGAGTATGAGTGAAGTGTTTTCTGCCCATTTTTCTGACAACTTTCCTCTCTCCTTTTCTTGGGCATGGTTTCTCTCCAGGCACACCTCTGCATCAACCCAAGATGCCTTAAGGAAAGAACAAGTGAACCAATCTCCAAATAGGGAAGAAAAACAATAATAAAAAAGTATTTCTATAGGGGCTCTGCCTTAAGTTTCATGCCATAGAAAGAACTATAAAAACCTTGTTTGGCTGATTCTACAAGTACTGCCACGGGAAGCTATTTGTGTTGTAAAACGCACACAAGTAGGCACACATATATAGAATAAAGGTAGAAAAACTCACAAAGGGAGCATGCTACCTCCTCATGTTTACAGACTTTCAGTATCACAACCACACCAGTTTCATGAAGCAACAAAGAAATACCTCCTGGATCTTGACAACAGGAGGAATATTGGTTAACCCAGAAGTAGTGGCTTCGAACCTCAAAGATATTCAAGCCTATCACCAACTAGCTGCAGAAATGACACCTATAAACCACAGTACACTGTAGTGGTTAAAAGCATGGGCTCTGGAGTAAGGACAAATTAGGGTGACATCTGGCTTTTCCCTTTAAAAGTAACAAAATTCTAAGTAAGTGACTTAACTTGTTTAAAACTCCATTTCCTCAAGAGTAAAATGGAGATAATAAGATCTACCTCACAGAGTTATTGAGAGGATTAAATAAAACAATCCAAGTAGGCTGCTAACTACAGTACCTGGAACTTAGTAAGTGTGTACTAAATGTGAGCTATTATTGTAACATCATAACAAGGGCAGTGATAGGACTCTAGCACAAAGTCCTAGAAGAAATTAAGCCACAACTCTGATTCTCCTAAATAGGTAATAACAAGCAAGTGGCCATCAGAATTCCCAAGAAGTACGAGGGCCAGAATGAAGCCCACCCTCAACTTAAGTGCCCCTTGCAGACAGGCCACCCAGCAAGGTCTTCTAAGAGCAAAACAGATGCGGGACAGATTGTTCCTATCCTCAATGACCTGCAACTAGAGCACTGTGTAACCAAAGATGTCACAGCTCAATGTGAAACTCCAAGTGAAGTCAACAATATCCTAATGCTCAAGATTAGAACAGAAATTTTTTAAGAATTCTCAGCCGTCTAAACCAAGCCATTAAAGCCTAATTACAGTATTACATCAAGTGCTAAAGTATGTGTTTAATCTTTTCCAAAATTAACATTGGCCAGATAAAACAGATTTGCATTTTGCCAAACAGATATACACCCACGAGGGGCCCCAAACATGCCACCCACACACACAAACACACACACACACACACACACAGCCTATGAGAAGCCTCTAATACACATGTGTGTGCCAATGAAAGACCCTAAACATTAGGCTTGGACAATTCTGCCAGTCACCTGGCCAAATTCCCTACCTTCAGAGTCTCAGTCCAATACATTACATAGACAACCAGCATTTGCTAGGCATTTATGGAGCAAATACTGCAAGCTAAACATTTTATGATTTTGAGTAAATAGAAAACAAATCCACTTTCTGCACTCCAAAGAGCTCATACACCTTGGCTACTGTACCGAAGCATGATAAAGGGCATAGACTTCAGGGTCCAAAAGACCCAGGTATGCACGCCAATTCCAACTTAGCCATGGCATATTCGATACAGTTTCCAAGCCTCAGGTTCCTAGGGCATAAGATGGGATTCCTCAGGCTAAAACTACCCACTGTTCAGAGCTGCTGTGAGGCCTGACTACAGATATCAAAAATGGCTCTAAGCCGGGCGTGGTGGTTCATGCCTGTAATCCTAAACCCTTTGGGAGGCCAAAGCAGGTTCCCCTGAGGCCAAGGGTTCAAGACCAGCCTGGGCAACACAGCAAGACCCCATCTCTACAAAAAAATTAGAAAGTTAGCCAGGCATGGTGGCATACACCCATAGTCCTAGCTACTCGAGAGGCTGAGGTGGAAGGATGGCTTGAGCCCAGGAATTTGAGGTTACAGTGAGCTATGATCACAACACTGCACTCTAGTCTGAGTGATAGAGCAAGACCCTATCTCTTTAAAAAAAAAAAAAAAAAAAAAAGGCTCCAAATAGACAGTTTCCTTAGCTTCATTTTCCCAAGGTCACCAAGTCACCCTTTAGCTAATCTTCCCTGCAACTCTTGTTTTTCATCATTTCTTATCACAAAATGTCCATCCAGCCATACAGCTATGCTCAGTGGCCTCCGCACACATTTTCTTCAGCTGCCAATGGTTAAATGTTCCCATCATTTCCCACACTAGGTCATCTTTCCCTCTTCGTCAAACACCATCTCTCTCCTTTTTCACAATCCCACCAAAACTTATGTTTTTCAGAACCTCTGTTTGGATCCAATCCTTTCCTTTTTTGTATTCTTCCCACCCCTGCCCCTAGAACCCAAGTAAGCATGTTAGAAAAGAGTGTTAAAAATTAAGGACACACGTTCAGTTCACTTATAGGTAGGTTATGTTCTGACAATAATGAATTAAGGCAAAGCTACAAACTACACCCCCAAAACAGGGTAGTCAATCATATACAACTCTGTGCTCAAGGTTATACAGAGAACAAACGAAAGATGGAATGAACCAAGGACAATCCATCCCTACCACTGAAAAAACCAATAGTTTGCCAACAGTGTCATTTTTATATATGAACAACAGCACATTCCATATAAAAAGGCAGCCCCCGATTTCATTGCCTTTTTGTATCCAAGCTTGTTAAACTTGTCTAATAAACGTGTGTAACTCATTTCTCATTGACTGTACTCATTCACTTAATGGTTTTGCCAATGTCTGAACAAAGGCAGCCACCAGATTTTGCTCTTTTCAATGAATGACATTCTTTAGAAAGTATCGCATTTTAAAATGAAGAACACCTTGACTAGACACAGGAAATGGCTAATGTATCACATTGACTTAATGGTTTCTACTGTAGCAGACTCCTCCAGGGGTGTCTCATGAGCCTACTGTCCACCTTCACTGAAACTACTGTCACATACTTAGGGTTAAGAATATAGGGTCAGGTGCGGTGCCTCACACCTGTAATATCATCACTTTGTGAGGCCAAGGCAGGAGGATGGCTTGAAGCCAGGAATTTGAGACCAGACTGGGCAACACAGCAAGACCCCATTTCTAAAAACCATTTTTTAAATTAGCTGGGCATGGTGGTGCACACCTGTAGTCCCAGCTACTTGGGAGGCTGAGACAAGAAGATCCCTTGGCCCCAGGAGTTCAAGGCTATAGTGAGCTATGATCATGCCACTGCACTCCAGCCTGGGCAACAGAGCGAGACCCTATCTCAAAAAAAAAAAAAAAAAAAAGAATAAACCCATCCTCTTAGGCCACAGCTGATTAGACCAAGACCAGTTAGATTTTTGGTCTTGCGAACTTAGATTGAGGAATACAGGTGATGTCCACTAGCAGTTTAAACGAGGACATGGAAATACAGCAATATCTGACCACACAGGAAAGAAAGTTCTACCAAGGGGGAAGCACGAAGAGATAACCAAGGACTTGAGGTCGTGAAAAGAACGCACAGCAAGCTTAGTGAGTGATGATGCCTGAGTTCCTAATGTCAAGTCCCGTGACAGCTGCCACCTCTGTGCCTTACAATGAGCTCCCTTTTTTATTGTGTTAGCTTGGTCGAGTGTCCTGCGTATCATGCAAACTCTAAACAATCTAGTCTTTTAATGCTCTCCCTTATGAATCTCGCCTACAAGGAGCTACTGCTTCTCCTGGTCCACACACCTCACTGCAGGCACCTGGGCCACAGGTGTCCTCAGTCACTCTTCCACATGAAGGCTGCCAGGTGAGACTGGCTCCAGTGCAGGCATCCGGTGACCACTGTACTGGTATCGCATACAGTCCTCACCCATCCAGCTACTCACCCACCCATTCTAGGGCCCTTCAGCGGCCACACCTATCAGCACCACAGCTCACTCGGACTGCCTGCTTCCTGCCACCTTGCCCTTTCACATCTCACCTGTGCTGCGTCCTTGTGCTCTCTCGGTTCTTGCTTGTTTCCCTGCACCTGCAACCATCCGTCTCTGTTTTGCCTTCTGATGCCCTCCACAGGTCTGTCTGCCTCGTCTTTGACTCCTAACCCAGCCTGACTCTTGCAATGCAGCAAGGCTTCTGCCTTACAGCCCCAGCTACATTCTGAACTCACCTCCCACTCTGAAGAACTTCCACACTTCCGCTCCCTTCCTCCGGGACGGGCCCCACGGCCTTACCTGTCCTCACACCCAGGCTTGTGCATGTTCTTCCAAACCTCCCTCTCCTCCCCCTCGACACTCTGCGACTCCACAGCCGCCACACGCAGACACTGTCACCACGCCAGGCACAGGACTCTACACAAAACAGGAGCCTGACGGATTTAGCCACCAATTAATAAATTGTACTCAATGTGCCAGATTCATATATCACAGAACTCTGTGTCCAGATGTCCACTAACATGTAAAACTCAACTCGAATTTCTGTGAAATGGTAGACTTTCTTGCAGAGATGGGGGAGGTTAACTATCTCATGCAACAGACATCATTTTATTGCTATAGATGTGCCCTTCCCAAAGTAAAAAACAAAACAAAACGCAATGCTAACTAAAGTTTTCCAGTCTCTTAAAGTTCAAACACATAATATACCCAACTCGTTCCTGCAACTCAGCCTCTTGTTTGGACCAGGCCCCTGGGCAACACCTTCCCAGGACAGCTGGGTCCAGGGACTCCATGGTGGCCGTCTTCATCGTGTGCCCCAGTCACCTCAATTCCTTATCAGGCCTGAGGGCAAAAAGAGTGGCACTCTAACTGTTTTGAGTCCTCATCTACCACTGGATACTGAATCCCTGAGCCAAACACCACAGGGTCGCTCTGATGCGCGCATGTAAGTCCTGACAGTCTTCAACGACAATGAGTCTCAACAGGTAGCTGAATCTAATCTCAATACCAAAATTACCCACTGTCTTACCAGACTACGGGTGTCAGGGGGTCAGTGGGATCAAGGTATCAAAGCTGGAGTCAAGCAGGAATGTCAGAAGAGGAATAAATCCAGAAATCTGTGTTCATGCCAGAGCTGGGCAACAAGGACCAGAAAACCAGTTCTGGCCCTGTCTGCACTCGCTGCTAGCATCACGTGCCGAGCCAGAGGGTGAATCCCTGTGGGGTCAGGCACCGCCCGGAGAATCAGATCATTCTGGAAGCAGAGAGGAAGCAAGTCCGAGATCAAGGGAAGAGTAGAGACTCTTGCCACTCAAAGTATGACAGTCCATGGACCAGCAGGGCCAACATCACCAGGAAGCTACCTAGAAATGCAGAACACTGGGCCCACTGCAGCCCCCCTGAATCGTTACCTGTATTTTAACAAGATCCCCGGATGACCTGTATGCAAATTAAAGTGTGAGAAGTACGGTGTAGACAACAAGGGCACCCAGGGCCCAGCCTGGGATTCTGGGTGACAGGTATAGGACAAGAGCAGCAAGTAGGAGCTTCCACATGGGACAGGCAGCACGAATGAAGCAGCGCAATCGGGGAAGAAGCTCAAAGCCAGCCAAACCCTGGTTCAAATCCGGGGTCAACCATTTACCAGCAGGGCAATCTCTGGCTAATCACTTAACCTCCCTGAGTCTCAGTAGGGATGTCAGTTGCAACCTTACAGGGGACAGTAAATGCCAGGCATCTAGCACACATTAAACCTGCAATAAATACCGTTTTCCCCTTTCCGTCCTGAAGCACTCACTGACCCAGTATGTCTGTGTAGGCTCCGTGACAGACCGATGAATAAGGAACACCTGGGAGAGAAAATGGGTCCCAACTAGGGGAGGATGAGTTTCTTTTCAGTTATTATCCTACGCTTTCAACCAAAGGAGGGGCTGGAGAGCAATAAACATGAATACCGCAGGGCAGCAGAGCAATGTCACTGCTAAACTTGCTTCATGTCCGTCCAACATTCCAGACCAGCACCATCCAACACAAATATAATGAAAGCCGTGTATGTAGTTTTACATTTTCCAGTAGACACATTTTAAAAAGAAGGAAAAAAAGGGGGGAGGGAGCAAAATAAATTTAATAAATTGCATTTAACCAAAATATTATGAGCTCAACATGTAAGCGATAGGAAAAGTTAATGAGATATTTTCATCTTTTTTTTTTTTTTTTTTTTGAGACAGAGTCTCACTCTGTAACCCTGGGCTAGAGTGCCATGGCATCAGCCTAGCTCACAGCAACCTCAAACTCCTGGGCTTAAGCGATCCTCCTGCCTCAGCCTCCCAAGTAGCTGGGACTACAGGCATGCGCCACCATGCCCGGCTAATTTTTTTCTATATATTTTCAGTTGTTCAGCTAATTTCTTTCTACTTTTAGTAGAAACAGGGTCTCGCTCTTGCTCAGGCTGGTCTCGAACTCCTGAGCTCAAACGATACACCCACCTCGGCCGCCCAGAGTGCTAGGATTACAGGCGTCAGTCACCGCGCCCAGCCCTCTTTTTTTTTTTTATTAAGTCTTCAAAACCTGGTGTGTGTCTTATCCTTTCAGCTCAACTCAATTAGGACTGGCCACATTTCAACCGTTCAGCAGCCATAGGCAGCTAGTGGCTACCACACTGGACAAAGCAGTTCCAGAGATAAAATAATTATTTGTAGATCTCTTGGATCCCTTCTCCACTCAACCTTCTACCCAGCCCCAATCCTAGTGTGCAGAGTATGAACCTCCCTCTAGTCATCGTCAAACATGGGAAACAAAGTGCCAGGGGAAAAAGAACACAGGCTTTTGCTAACCTAGCATATTTTCACAATTAGGTTTTGTTTTGTTTTAAACTTTACTCAACATAAATTACACCAAAAGACAGACAAGCTAAACTACAGCCACTCGATGGTTGAGCTAAATTTTTCCGGGAGCAAAGAAAGTTCAAGTACAAAACTTGGACAAGATTCTCCAACTATAAAGGAAAGTACAGCCAAGTAGGAACAAGTATGCTACCCTCGTGCCTACATTTCACCCACTTTTAACCAGACATAGGGTAGCTGTTAACTGAAGCCCTACAGATGAGGCAGGAGACACACATTCTGTGTGTTTTCATGGTCAAAAACAAACACCTACTTGCAAATGAAGTAAGGCAGGACAGGAGACACAATACCCTCCAAGAAAAAAAAAAAAATTCTGGGGCTAACACCATTCTGCTAAAACAGAGCGAAAAACACAGAAGAGCTACAATTTTAGGAAGGACTTACCACATACATTCCGCTAAGCACTTTACATGCATTTACTCCTCAGAACAACCCTCAAGAAAAGCATGGCTTAGAATTTAAGTAAGTTGCTTAAGGTCCCACGGCCAGTAAGTGGCAGAACACAGGTTTAGAGCATTGACGTTTAGGCACACAAGTGTGTATCATTGAGAGCTAGGCACAGGCAACCGAAAAGCTCCCTGTCCTTAGCACCCAGATTTAACTGAACACTAAGCATAATCAGTCCTCAGACTGACCCTCCCATCCTTGCTATGTTAGACCAGCAAAACCATTAAGGACCAGCTGACCAATAAGTACCTATGTGAGGCTTAATTTGATCAACCCATGTTTCTGGGTTCACATGATATAAGGATTATGAATAAGAGCTGGATTAAATACCATCAAAACACATAAGACAAATCTGAAAGGCAGAGAGGAAGCAGTAAGGGCAGTGGTCTGGGATTGGGGTCCAGAGTGCTGGGGTCCTGTTTCAAACCTGCCATGAACTACACACTGGCCCCTGCCCCCCAACGTGGGCTCAATGTAGAAAATGAGGAGATAACTATAAATATCTGAAGCACTTCCAGTTATGTGATCCTTTAAAACAGAGAGTTTTGAATTTTCTAACCTCAAGTTTTTCAACAATCTAATTGTTACTAGTCAGATCCCTAGAAAGAATTTCTTTCTCACAAAAGAAAATTATAAAATCAATACCCATTACCAGCACCATGAGTCAGCCTTTGGAAAAATGGAGTTTGTGTCCCAAAAGGAAAGGGCTGATATTGAGCAAAAAGTCAAGAACTTCAACACCCTAATTTTATCTTTAGATCTCTATGGATCATTCAAAACATCTAAAAGCTCTAATTATGTAAAATTGTAATAACGGATTGAAAACAATATAAAAGCTGCATTTGGGGGCCCTAAAGACCATCCTTAAAGAGGAATCCTTAGTAGGGAACATGTGAGACAGCTAAAATAAACACTCTGAGGTTTGTCTAAAAATTACTTATTTCAGTCTCCAGATTTAGATTAAACAGAATTTGCTCTTCCCCCTCCTAAAACAGCCAGAATTCAGAACTTCCTGCCTGTAGAAGACGATTCAAAGAATTCTTTAAACTGTTGTTTATTTATTGTTGGAACAAAAGATTCTTCTCAGCACCACTTTCGATTTACTTTGATTTTCTCATCCTTTTCAAAGAATACATAAAATAAAAACGTCTCTCCATTCCTTCTTCCTTCCAGTCCGTATCCTCACCCTAGTGACCAGTAGAACCGTTTAGGGCTTTCCAACATGCTATTTCTAGAGCCGTCCCTGGTGCAGATGGATTCTTCTCTGTGCTGATGAAAGTCAGGAAAATCTGACGAAACACAAAGGCCCTCAGTGTAGCTCCAGCTTCTCCACTGCATGTTCTCACTTCGAGGACACGTCAACTGTCACCTCTAACCCGAATGCCATCAGTCGTCTTTGCTGTTTAGCACCTGCTGTGCCCTTTCTGCACGCCTCCTAGCCCTCAAACCCCTAGAAAGCTTCCACATCACCCCTTGTCCACCAACGGTGCCCCCGCCAAGGCAGAACAGCACAGTGATGGGGAGCATCCTTCAAATCCTGCCTCTACTAAGATTTATGAGTTGGGGGACTTTGGCTAGGGTCTCTGCCTCAGTTTCCCCACTGGCACCATGGGGATAAGAGAATACAGCTCATCTCACTGTTTCATATTAAATGAGATAGCATAATAGCTGAACATGGCGGTGCACCCTGGTAGTCCCAGCTACTCTGGAGAGAGGATTGCTTAAATCCAGGAGCTCAAGTCCAGCCTAGGCAACATAGCAAGACCCCATCTCTTAAAAAAAAAAAAAAAAATAGAAAAAAAAAGAAATAACAGAAATAAAGGGCCACCACCTTCCGCAGTGCCTGCAGGTGTTAGCTACTAATCTTTTTTTTTTTTTTTTTTGTAGAAACAGAATCTGGCTATGTGGCCCAGGCTGGTCTTGAACGTCAAATGATCTTCTGGCCTCAGCCTCCCCAAGGGCTGGGACTACAGCATGAGTCACTGCACCCAGCCTAATTTCTACCTTTCTGGAAACGCCCTCCAACTTCCTGCAGCAGGTATTTTAAGTTCTTCAGAGGTTCCTCTCCCTTTCATTGATGGTTTCCACTATGTAAGACATTATCTTAGGGGACAGAAACTCAACCCTTCTGACACGTTTCTTCTATCCTCTCTGTATGCTCATTATTCACAGTCCAGACCTCCAGCTCAAATAGCCCTCCTGAAGCCCAGACCGACAGAGCCAAGAGGCAAAGGGAGGCTCCGCAGGCAATGGAGCCCAAAATCAGACTCATTCGGCCTTCTGAACTTGCTATCTCGAAGACGTAGCCTCCGCCTGCCACCTGGGAGGCGGCCTCTGCCCCTCCCTCTCCATGTCTCCCTTACCCAGTCAGGTGTGCACCCAGCCCCCTGAAGCAGCCACTAGCTGCCCCTCCGTCCCCAGGAACAAGGCTTCAGATCAAAGCCCTCACGGTTTCTCTCCTGGGATCCTGCAGCCGTCCCCTGGCTTGGCCTCCCTACCTCCACTCCATCCTCCAGTGCTGCCACAGGACCTTTGTCATGAAAGGGAAGTCCTTCTGCCTACACTGCCCACACAGCAAGTCCACACTCGCAGGGACAGTACTGAACGACCTTCCTCAGGCTGGCCCTCCACCGCCACTCCCCCCACAGCCCACTCCCGACACCGGATGCTCCCGTGCCTTCTGCATCCCACTACTCTTCCCCAGGTCTTTCCCGGTTCAGCTCTCAAGCCACCTCTCCAAGGGCTCCTCCCCTGACGCTGGCACTAGGTGGCCCATGCACATTCCTGTCATAGCTTCTGCAGGCTCCTTCCCACTAGACTCATCTCTCTGGTGTCCTTTCCCCTCTGCACTCCCCGCGCCTAGCACGATGTCTGCTTAGCAAGCAGCAGGTATCTGTTAAATGGCCGGAACAATCCCCAAATTAACATCGCTTCCCATTTCTTGGACTATCCTCCCTCTACACCACCATGATCTCTGCCTATCCCTAAAACAGCTTTCAGGATCTGTTCTTCCCAATCCTGAAAGCTACTTTATCCTACAAAAAAAAAAAAAAAAAATCTGCTTCCAAAATGTCCCCTTTCACTGCCTTGATATTGCTTAAACATTTTCAGTTCCTTAAAAATTAGAAAACCTGAATAATAACTATTAAAACACCACCAATATTGGCAGTCAATAAATCAAATTATAATTAAGAAGTTGTTTACATACAACTAAGATTTCAACAAAGATTTTCGGTATCACTTTCCAAAATTGCAATTCTATTTTAATGTCTGGTGTTTTACAGAACCTGAAGACAAACGTAAAAATTAAACTGCCAAATGTTTCTGAAGAGATTAAAAATAACTGCTGCAGGAGAGAAAGGATATTTTACCACTGGCAGTTTTTGTTTCCACTTTTGGCTAATTCCGATTAGTTCAGGGTTATAAAGCATGTCATCCCATTAGAGAGTGTTCTATTATCATGATCATCTCTCGTGTGTCTTCAGACAATGTTCACTATGATCTCTTTCTTGGGAAGTCTTAACTGCAGCTGTCAAGGCTAGATCTTTTCTGTGACTTACAATGAGATGAATTTATTTTCATTCAAACTTTTAATTCTCGTGTGTGTACCATATGACCCAGACGTCTCAATTCTAAGGAGAGTCATGTAATGTATAGTGACATTTTGGTCAACAGTGGCCTGCATATACAACAGTGGTTCCATAAGATTACAATACCGTATTTTTACTGTACCTTGTCTATGTTTATGTATGTTTCCATACACACATACTTACCACTGGGTTACAGCTGCCCACAGTACTGAGTACAGTAACACGCTGCACAGGTCTGCAGCACGGGAGCAGCAGACCATACCATATGGCCTAGGTGTGCAGTAGGACATACCACCTAGGTTTGCGTAAGTGCACTCCACGATGTTCGCATGACGATGTCATCACCTAACAACGCATTTCTCAGATCATACCCCCATCATCACTCGACACATGAGTGTATTTACCAGAGAAATGAAAACTTGTATTCACACAAAAACCCTGTACAAATGTTTACGGCAGCTTTATTCACAATTACCAAAAACTGGAAACAACCCTCATGTCCTTTTCTAGCAGGGAATGAATAAACTAACCGTGGTACATCCATACAGTGGAGTACTACTCAGCATTAAAAAAGAACCAAGCATGATACACAGAATATGGATGTACCTCAATTGTATTTTGCTAAGTGAAAGAAGCCATTTATATGACATTCTGGAAAAGACCAAATTACAGGGACAGAGAACAACGTCCCTATAGTGGGACAGTGGTTGCCAAGGGAAGGGCTGGGGAGAAAGGGCAGCAAGAGGCGTTTTTTGGGGTGGTGGAGCTATTCCGTATCGACTGTGGTGCTGGATGAACGACTCCATACATATGTTGAACCCACAGGCTTGGATATCCCAGAGTAAGTTTTACTGTTTGTAAATTTAAAAATTGAAAAAGTTAATTCTTCAATCATGACACAGTTAAAGATCATTCCTGAAATATAATTAACACAAAGGTGTGTATTTCTGTACTGTTTACCATGGCTGCTGCTGTTCTTGTTTTGACAGTATGGGGATTAGGAAGAGACGTTAGGGGAATGAAGGAGTCACCGGCAACCTTTCTGAGGTTCCACATAAGGGCGAGCTCCACTCCAGCTGTGAACAGCCAGATGGACTTCCACCAAGGATATGGGAAAGGTTACTCAAAACCAACTGAAGACAGACTGTACTCCACAGCAAAGCCCAAGAAAGCATGTCAAGGGAAGAAATAAACGGAGGATGGGAGAACTCACAAATCCTAAAATTCTAATGCAGGTATTAAGCAGAAAATTCCCCTTACGTGTTGACTACTTCCTTCCTAGGCCTTCCCTAAAAATGAGTAAAGGTGGGTGGGGGCAAGGAATCTACCGCAGGAGAGAGGGAGGGAGGGAGAGAGAGAGAACAAGCTCACACTCCTGAACCAGGTTAGGCTGAGTTCTAAAAGCCCCTGTATCCAATGTTCCTTAACATGGAAAAAATGACTCTACACAGGCAAATGATAAAAACAAGAAGGACTCGACACCAAGTTACACTTTCTTTCCAGTGTACTCTGCTCAGACAAACCCACACATTCCTGCTCCAGAGGGGATGGCCCACAGGTCGTCCTTGGAGACTGCTGCAGGCGATCCCAACCAGACGCCGGGCTGGGTTAGGCTAAGCGACAGTAACAGCCAGGCGGGCCCCGCCCCAAGCATGGGTGCCCGGTGTCTCCTCCTGGCTCTCCCAGGAAGGAACATGCCCTTGCTTACTGTCCACACTCCCATTCGCGCATTCCCAAGCCCAGAAGCCTCTCGGCTCCTCTCCCGGGAGACCTGGGCCTGCTACATTGTTACACCTCCCTGTGAGATCACCACCTGAGACAAGCTTCCATCCAAGATGAGCTCATGATTACTGCCCTGGAGAACCAGCTCTCCAGCCTTCAACAGCATTTGCAGCTGGAAAGACTGGTCTAAATGCAAAACAAATGCTATTTTCAGGAGACTTCTGGGGGGGGGGGCGAGGGAGGGAGAGTAACAAAGCTAAAAACCACCAAGAGAGCAAACCAGAACATTCCATGACGTGCAATGCCTTACAAAGAGATTTTTTAAAAACATATTCTCAAGAAATAGCCAGTGCAAGGGGTTGGCTAAGTTAAAGAAAAATTACTGACTCTGGAAAGGCAAGAAGTAAGGACCAAACGATAAAACAGCTTATTGTATTAAGTTATTAAGCTAATTAAGGTGTATCATATTAGCCATCTGAGTTTTAGTTGGCACCAGAAAAGCAGGAGCAGCAATCTTGCAACATGGATTGGGATCTGCTTTGCAAGCATATTTCTGCCATGCTCATACACAGAACCTCTGGCAGTCAAAAATGATGTAGAATTGAAAACCAATTTTAGCACAGCGATTTGTAAAGAATTTTGTTCCATCATGTAAGCTATTTGCAGGTCTATCCGTCCGAGATTACATTTATCTCTATTAAATACTACATAAAGTATTCTGAGCTAACCATGCACTCTTGTTTCCCTTTTGCCAGTTTTATCATACAGTGGATGTTCTGTAGCCAAATGAAAAACATCTTAACAATAAAAACCCTTGCATACTTGACATCCTTCACTGCAGATATTCTGCCCACCAACTGCCAGCACACAACTTAACCAATTCTAAGATCCCCGGCATTGCTGAAAAGACTCTATTCTGCTGAGCACAGAGAGGAACAAAATGCCCACTTCAAAGTAAGGCAGAAATTTTATTTTCAATCATGTCTTCTGTGAGCTCCTCTGGATGTACTTTCACCAAACCAGCAGAAAGGCAGAACCAGTTCTATCTGTTGCTGAGATCATACTGGATATGATTGTGGAGCCGCTGGTTTCCTGTTTGGGGAAGTTACAGTTCTTTTCATAAGGAACCCCAAGGCAAAATGTTTAGTGTTCCCCTGTAAGCTCTCTCAGCCTTTGTTCTTCACTTTGCTAGACTCCTTGCTGCATTCTTCTCCTCTCCTCTCCAACCTTTGGTTTTGGAGGGTGCATAAAAATGCCAGCTCAGATCTAATGCAATCTTTTAAGACATTACGCATTTCCTACCATCCATTACAGAACAACTTTGAGTTAACAGGCATCTTTCCACAGCTGAAGCCAGACTACCCCGTTTCCTCCTGGTACTGCATTAGCATTCCACATTAAAATGTATGCCACAAATAATCCAATGGCGAACTCACCGTCAACAGCCCCCAAAATCAATAAAAGACATTCCACCACTTGACTCGGAGTGAAAAACCTTTCAGGTTAACACAGAGAGCAAGGTAAAAGAAAGGTAATGAATGAACAAAAGGCAACTCTACCCTTCAGATTCCTCAAATCCTAAAAAGGTGGATAGGCTGCCTCGATTTGGTGAAGCCCTTCCTTTTCTTATAATCCTCGGGAAAATGCCACATGTGTACCGATTTTGTTGTATGCAAAACAGCATATTCCCCACAAGGCCCTGACGCCTACCATTCTCTAAACTCCCTCCTTTCCAGGCCGCACTCGTCCAATTGCCCAGACACATGCGATTTAATGAAGGCATTCAGATTTCGCCTTGATAGCAATACCATCATAAAGTCACTCTAATCCCATTAAACTGGGTTAACATTAAGAGAATTTCTTCTCCACTCTGAACCCAATTTTATCTCCAGGGTAGCAATCCACTGTCAGTCTGTGTCTGAATGGATCTGCAAATAAATATTTAAATTCATGCTCAAAACAGCGTATCTCACCTTGTGAACCTTGACCTTTTGAAAAGACTTTGGGCCAGTGTTCAGTTACTGTCACACGGCTGCATTCTCAGCAAATATGAAAGGGTTAAAAGCAGCCCCAGTCAACAGGCCTACAAGGAAAAAAAAGACAGCATGTATGGCTAACAGCATCACTGGAACGCATTTATGCTCATTTCCTAGAACAATATTGTTACCTTTCGGCCTTCATAATAGTCAGAAGTATCCCCAACACCCTTTAGTAGCTTCTAAAAGGAAAAGCACAAAACAGAACATACCCTGCAAGAGAAAAAGGCATGCAAAGTAGCATTCTCCAGCAACAAACAGACTACCATTACAAATCCATCAGTTCATTTGGTTTGGTTTTGTTAAAAACAGAGAGAGAGAGACTGCATAAACCAAGTGTCCCCACCCTAGCAAGGCACATTTTTTTCTTTAATAAGGGTCATAAATCTCAGCTCCTTGTCCATCCCTTAAGCAAAAGAAAAAGGCAGGAAAAGCCCAAGTAATCTCAGACCCTGCAAACCTGCACCTTTTTTTCCATCTTCTCTACCCAGAATCTTTCAGGGCTCCATTAGTCACGTACCAGTGCTGTGTGGTGTCTAAGTGTGCATTCACATACTGTGTTGGGATGGTACCTTCCTGCAAGCTCCTCTGCTTTTGGCTGCCATGGAGGGAGGAAGCTGCTATCCCACTGTAGTAGCTCAGTGACTGCATTGTGTTCAGGAGCTGATCTGCCTCAAACCAGTTTCAGCCGGTTCTGGTCACCCTACATAAAAAAGCTATGGCAACCCTCGCTGAGTTGCCAACAAGTCCCTGAAAATCATCAGCACAGGGGGATCTCGCTGGGGGTTGCTTTTCCCTTTTAGGTCTTCCTGAGCAGGGGAAGGTCATCGTGTGTCCCCCCCACCACACACGCACACAGCCTTGGAAATGCTCACCTCACGAGCACCCCAGAGCCCCTCAGGGCCCATCCCCCGCCCCTCCGCCCCACAGCCCTCCTTCTCCTTCCCCCACTTACCTCCCACAACCTGGCTCAGATCTTTGTGTACGTGTGTGTCAGTGTGTGTTCTCTGTGTTGGTGGCTGACAAAGAGCCCCCAAGAAAGCAAGCTGTGTGTGTCTGCTCACACAGGATGCGTCGGCTGCAGGAGGCGGCCTGGCCTCCTAGCAGAGTGGTGCTGGCTTGTTGACCAGGCTCCTCTCTGCCTGTCACCCCCACCCCACCCAGCCCCCTCCTCCCTTCCGTCCCTCTCCTCGCTCTCCCAGCCCTGTCACCACCACCAGCAGCCCCCCAGCCTCCTCCTCCTCCTCCAACCTTCTCTTCTTTCAAGCACCTGGGGGGAGAAGTCCAAATCCCTTCACCTCGGGGAAGAAAACTGGGACTGTCTAGGGTGGGGGCGGGGGGCGAAGGAAGGGCCAGTGGGACAGGGGGCACGGAGGCCTTTGAGAAAGCATCTGTGCACGCCAGCGCCGGCGGGGGGAGGAGGAGAGCTGCGCCCACGTGGCCCCCCTCTCTGAACCTGCGGGGCCTAGTAAAGCCAGCTCTTCCTCGGCCCCCCAAGCCAGCCGGCGGGGCGCGAAGGCCTGCTATCCCCAAGGCCAGGGTGGGACAGGCCACTGCAATCAGGCCAAGGGGCCTGAGCCTCACGCGCTCGCCCCGATCCGCAGGGCTGGGCACGAGGAGCCGAGCCCCCGCCTCTCCCCGGCGACCACCCGCGCCCCTCGCTTGCCCCGGCCGCCCCCCAGCCCCAGAGGCGCACACCCACCCCCTTCCCGGGGTTGGCCTCGCAGCGGTCAAGCCCGGGCGCCTGGGCCGCAGCTCGGATGACCTTTGTTCAGCGCGGCGCCGCCGGCGGCTGCTGCTGTGGCTGCTGCTGCTGTCGTCGGAGCGGCGGCGGCGGCGGCTTCCATGTTACGGGCGTGTCATCTGCGTTCCCGCTGCCGGGGTCTGTGTGTGCGTGTGCGGTGGAGCGGCCTCGCCGCCGCCGCCACCGCCGCCGCCGCCGCCGCCTCCCGGGCCCCCGGCCGCCGCCGCCGCCGCCGGGCCTCGCCGAGCGCCCGGCCCGGGCCCCGCGCCTCCCCGGGCGCCGCGCTCTAGGCCGCGCGGCGGCGGCGGCGGCCGGCCCGCCACGCCGGGGCCTACGGCTGGGGGTGCGGGCCCGGGCGGCGGCGGCGGCGGCTCGGCCCGGGCGGCGAGCGAACAAAGGGGAGCGCGGGCGAGGGGGAGGGGGCGGCCGGCGGGGGAAGGGAGGACCCGGGGAGAAGGGCGGCGGGCGCCCGGCCGCTGCAGCCCGGAGTCCGGCGGCTGCAAACGGGCGCCCCGCAGCCCTGCCAAGTCTCGCCCATATGGGGCTGCAGCACTGCAACTTCGCCCCGGAGAGCACGGCCGGGTGGTGGTGGTGGTGAGGGGATGGAGGGAGGGCTGCTTTTTTTTCAAACGACATTTCAGGCTCTCACCCAGTCCTTTCCATGGCCCCAAGCCGCGACTTACTCGAGTGGAAGGAAGCAAGGCCTCGCCAAAGATGGTTGAAAAAGACCGTGAGCCTCTACCCAGGATCTTGAAGCCAAGGTGGTGTTTTGTTGTCCTCGTAATGGTGGCAAATAAGTAAGAAGAGAGCACGCTATCTTCAGATAAATTAAATCTGGAATTCTCCCTGGAGGTGGGAGAAGGGGCTCTCCTCTGGTTAGTTAGTGGTTTGGAGCCCTTTTCGCCTTAAACTGAGCCACAAAAGAATGGAAGACACCCCCTGGGGTGGGGAGAAAGCCCTGGTGTAAAAGACACACGTTTTGCTTTCAGAGAAAAAGCCACTGGGGCCAGATTGAAACATGGCATGTTCAGTTCATGTGGGTTTTTTTTTTTTTTCCCCTTAATGGGGGAATGATATTGAGTAAACAAGATGTAATAGCTGGGTCTTTAAATTCTAGAAGGGAGATGGTGTACAAATGTGACAAGCACGTATTGTACATACAGCAGGTGGTCATAGCCTACAGAACACAAAAAGATACATATATAAACCCGCTAAAGGCCACGAAGGAGTGCAGAAAGAGACTATTTCCATTCCAGATGAGGTATGCTATTTTTCCAGCCCGGTGTCCTGGTTCTTATATTGTTCACAGACGTGCACTCCATTTAAAGGTTTTTAAAACCAGAGAGAAAACCCCCATGTCAGGCTAATTGTGCTGACACTGGAAATAGGACAAAATGGAAGGATCTGAAAAAAAATATATCACCATAACCTATTAAAAAGGCTCACTCCTGTTTGATCAGAATCTGAAGACACCAATATTACTTGAGTAGCAGTGAAGACTCCCAGCATAGGAAGCATTTCTGTGTGTTTTATTTTAAATTAGATTGATTGGTTACTATTTGCAAAGTGTGCTGGAAAAGTTAAAAAAAAAAAAAAAAAATCTCAGTCGGCCTCTGCCTCTCCCTTGCATGAACTTCCATGGAGGAAGCCATTGTTCTCTATTGTGGGAGCACTGTATGATGTAAATTGCAAGTAGCACTCTTGCTATTTAGGACTTTTCATGTAAATGACTTGAATTTTAGTCTCACTGAAGAGTTGTTGGTCTTTTAATTTCAAACAACAAATTGCTTGGAGCTGCACTGAAGTTGGAATACATATTTACCCGTTTAGAAAGACCTGTGTAGTCTGCAAATTTTTCCAGTCACAGCATCACATTTATCAGTGTTACAAGATGATGAAATTGAAGCTCTCATTTTCTTTTAACCTGAAAACGGTGCCAATACTCTGTGGGTTGAGTTTCAACTTTACCTGGGCTTCATTTCATTTGAAAGGAACCCTTTTTTCTTCTCCCAAAGATGGGCCTTTATTAATATGCATGTAAAAACATTATGTGTTTTGAAGGGTATACAAGGACCAGCTAATTTGAAATCTTGCCATGCTACACATTTTACAATATATGGAACTGCATAATGTACATACCATAGTAAATCCTAGGTTTCATGGATTTGGAATCTTTGTTTACTTAAAATACTCTCTTGCCCCTCCCCCATTCCCTTCTCTTAAGAGTTGAAATCACAGCAAAGCAGAGTTACAAGAGTTGTTATTACCAAAACTGAAGTCTGAATCGCTTATCATAAAGAGTCTTCAGCTGTACGACTGCCTTGTGGCTTCATGATGCCAGATACTTTTTCAGCAGGGCTCTGTGCAAAGCCCAGTGTTTTGGTGGAGCCTCGGCTGGAGGAAATTTGGTTTAAAAGCAAAAATTCATCATCTGCACAAATGGCAACAGATAACATTGCATCTGCTTTTAAATACCATAAACAACCAAAAAATAATAATTTGTTGCAAATTATCTCAGTTCCATTTTTACAAAAAGAATTTTACCCTTTGCCCAGGTAGACCAATAGTTAAAAGCAAAGCCATCTTAGTCTACTTTACAAAATCATTGAATTTCGCAGCTGAAAAAGACAGCATTTATTCTAAGGTTTTTTTAATATAAAAAAGGACCCTACACTCTTCCAAAGAAACCAGTAAAGAAAAGATTCATTCTATTGCTCTACATGTGTAAGGCCATCTTGTGCAGGCTCTGCTTTGAGCAACAATAGAATCAGTAACTGCAAGAATGAAATAAAACTATCATTTGAATGCAGTAGATAAGGACAGGCAGAACAAAGAAATTATATGATTCTTATGCCAAATAGAAACTAAAGGAATTCTAAATCCTTTGAGATTTTGTTGTTGCTGTTTTTATTACTACCTCTCAATGTCTTTGTTTTTCCTCCAATCAGTATATTGCAAAATCCCAGCTTTTTTTTTTTTTTAATCTTTTGTGGTTAGAAGCTGGTTTTGCAGAAGTATGTAGATGCTTTCCCTCCAAATTCCACTGTGAAATTAGGAAATTCCTTTGTTAGGCAGAGCACACAAAAGGTGTGTTCCTGGAGGGAAAGAGGAAGGAAAAAAAGAAAGAAAAGCCTTTTCTTTATCTCACCATCAAAAGGTCTTAGGAACTACTCCTACCCTGAGCTGCCCCATGCCTGGAACTACACATTTTTTAGCTCAAAACCAAGCTAGGCCTAGGCGTTTATAGAGAATTTAATATATTAAATGTGTTAGCCTGTTTTTAAATGAATTATTACATTGTTCGATCATAGCATAATAAAGATTTGTAGCAGAGTCTCCAGCAAAAAAATATGGGGAAAGAAAAATCTACCTTTTCTTTTCAAGAACATCAAAATATTGATATAATCAGGATTTTCTTTTTAATTTCCAAAAACATACCCTTGAAAGAAATCATAACCAGGTTTAAATTATTATTAGCCTGCCAGAAATAAACTAAGGGGAGGTCTGGAAATGGATTCATTCCCCTTATCCTTTGTTAGTGATTTCATAAATACATTTTCTGTAGCAAAACCACCTCCCCTTTTCTGAGCCTCAGTTTGGAAGTGCTTGCAAAGGCCTTTCTCTCTGAGACAGGAAGGGGTGGGGGCTGGGCTCTGAGTTGGGCATTATTTAGGAGGCGCCTAGATATTTGAATGACCTCCTAGGTCCTGCCTGCTAGATGAATCCACTAATCCTTACCGCCTGCTGACTCCAGGCCTAAATGCTGGAAAGCTGGCCTTGTACAAGGAAAGAGAAGAGAAGGGTGTAGGGACAGGGGAACGTGGGTAGTTTCTAGGAGCTCTCCCTTCAGGAATCATAGAAGAGCCATTAATATGGGGTCTGGGATACCAGCAAAGAATCATCTGCAGAAACTGTGGGCCAAAGGAGAAGTCTGTTGAGAATCCCCTAAGGTTTCCTACCCCTTTGTAACTTTTATGTTACATCTGGGCTTCCGGAGAAGGAATTTGTCTTTGGTTTTGTTTCCTACACTCTTAAGTCCAAGAGGAGGGGAAGAGAAAGAAGAGGAAGCTTAGGAAGGTACCTGAGAAAAGGAAAAGCCATCAAGCTTCCTGCTTGGAGGGCCTTCTGGAAGGACAAGGGAGCACACAGGAAATGGGGACTCAGTTCCACCTGAGAAGGGCTCTCACTGGTCTCCTGCGGCGTGGAGACTATCTGGCCACTGTGCACGTGCGTCTTCATCTCTGCCTCCTGCTCTCGGCATCCCCACCACACTGTAGTGCTTTGTCTAGTTTTTCTCCGCAGGGTGTACACCCCCAGCCCCTGGCTGCCGAGAACACTGGCTACTGACCCCTCACAGCAGAATTGGTCACTGTAAACTGCCTTGGCCCGTCTTGTGCCAGTTCTTGGGAACTGCCTCACCCAGTGTTACACCTCTACCCCCTCCCAAGGAGTAGCCAACGTCTGGCTGATGTAGAGAGAGAAAGACTTGGGCCTCTCACCTTAATTTGGGCCCACTCTGAGGGGCCATTCCAGCTCCCAAGCTCCCTGAACATTGGCAGAGGCCTCAGTCACCACAGCAGTGTAGGTCAACTTCTCCTTTCTTCTGCCTTCCTCACTCCCTCACAGGTGGATCTCCAGAGATTATTCCGGGTCTGTTTCCAGGTACCTCAGCCCGAGATACCGACCCAACCACATCTGTCTCCCCAGCGACGGCACTCTCTGAAAATGGCCCTATTCCCTCTCCTCTGCTCCATCGCTAGATGCAGGGAGGATTCTACCTCGTGAGCATCTGTTGACCCCAATGCCTCCTCTCTCCATAGCCAGCACCCAGGCTCAACTTCAGGCCCATCGCTTCAGTTTGGAACTGGTCACTAACTCCTTGCCTCCAGCCTGGCCAACTTTTGGTGCATTCTCCACACTGAAACTCTAGTAATCTTTCTCAAGATACCATCTTGCCACCCCTCTGTGCAAACTTTTCCGTATCTCTCCATTGTCCTTGGAATACAATCCAGACTCTGTAAACGTGACATAGCGGGCTCATCATGATTCAGCCCACCCACTTGCCTGCCCACGTCCCTTGTCTCTCCCTCGTCACATTCCAGGATCTGGTCTTGTTGGACTTTTTGTTCTTTGAATGAGACCTGCTCCCTCTCACTGTCAGGCCCACAAACGTGCTGTCTCCTCTTTCTGGAAGACTCTCCCCACCCTTCCCCAGCCTCCTTCATCTAACTAACTCCTGCATATCTTCAGGTCTAAATGTGTGTCACTCACTTGGGGAAGTCCTCCCTGAGCCCTCCCCATATATACAAACTGGGTTTGGGTGCCCTGACGTGCTCCTAAGTTGCCCTTTTCACATGATATTTGAGGCTTATTTTACTCTGTCCCCATGAGACAAGAAGCCTGCGCGGTCAGGGACAATGACACTCTAACTCACTGGGATCTTCCCAATGCCATCCCAATGAGCAAGACATTTATAAATTAAGCGTTCATTAGCCTAGGGTGGTGGCACACACCTGCAGTCCCAGCTACTCGGGAGGCTGAGGCAGGAGGATCGCTTGAGCCCAGGAGTTTGAAGTTGTAGTTAGCTATGATGATGCCACTGCAACAGAGTGAGACCCGTCTCCAAAAAATAAGATAAAATAATAAAAATTAAGTGTTCAGAACATCAAGATTAACACCTATATAGTTTAGGGTTTTTTTTCCCCAATGACAAAGATAAAAGATGATCAAGTAGTTTAAAACTTTCTGCTGAACTTAATGATAAATATTTTGAAGTGTCTTTTGAGGTTTTTTATTTAATACCAAAAGACCAAAAGTCACATATCACTGGGGAAACACTCGTTATTTCTGGCAAAGTTTTTCAAAATAATAGTAATAATATATAAGCAAAAAACAAATGTTAAAATGTAAAAACAATAACCAGAAAATATGGCTGTAAAATAAAATACATTCATTTGTCAGCAAACAGTTGGAAGATGCTTAGAAAATATTGCTGTAGACTTAAAGAAACACGTATTAGAATAAATTACACAGTGTGGGAGGTTTGCTCAGTTATTGAAAGGCAAGTGCAGGTATTCCTAACATGCCATTGCTTGCTCCTATTCCAGTGATGGCATACCTGAAAATAACTTATTTTTTATGAACTATTAAATTAAAACTTTAGCAGAGAAGGGATACTCTCAACAATAAATGATCTCTTTAATCAAAACATTACATGATTTGTTGTTTTTTTTTTGAGACAGAGTCTCACTCTGTTGCCGGGGCTAGAGTGCCGTAGCATCAGCCTCAGTCACAGCAACCTCAAACTCCTGGGCTCAAGCAATCCTCCTGCCTCAGCCTCACGAGTAGCTGGGACTACAAGCATGCGCCACCATGCCCAACTAATTTTTTCTATATATATTTTTAGTTGTCCATATAATTTCTTTCTATTTTTTTTAGTAGAAATGGGGTCTCGCTCTTGTTCAGGCTGGTCTCGAACTCCTAAGCTCAAATGATCCACCCACCTCGGCCTCCCGGAGTGGAAACATTACATGATTTAAAAAAAAAAAAAACTGTAACAGTAATCCCTAATGTAACAGCTTCCATACAGAAATTTAAAATTCTGGGATTAAATAACAAATTCCAACACAAAATTTATCACTGCATCATCCACAGAGAAGCTCCTATAGCAAAGAAGTTGAAGCCAGAAGTTCACAAGTTTCTACAGGATATCATCAGCGAAGTTCATTTTATTTAAAAGGTCATTAGGGGCTGGACATGGTGGCTCATGCCTATAATCCCAACACCTTAGGAGGCCAAGGTGGGAAGATCACTTAAGGCCAGAAGTTCAAGACCAGCCCGGGCAACAGAGCAAGACCCCGTCTCTACAAAAATTTGTGTAAATGAACCAGATGTGGTCACACACGCCTGTAGTCCCAGCTACTCAGGAGGCTGAGGCAGGAAGATCATTTGGGATCAGGAGTTTGGGGTTGCAAAGAGCTATGACTGTGCCACTGTACTCCAGCCTAGGTGGCAAAGTGAGACCAGGTCTCAAAAATTAATTAATTAATTAAATTTAATAAATAAAAGGATGGGTTGGGTGAGTAGGAGGACTTTTTTTGGTTTTTTTTGAGATAGGGTCTTGTTCTGTTGCCCAGGCCAAAGTGCAGTGGCATCATCATAGATCACTGGAACCTCAAACTCCTGGGCTCAAGTGATCCTCCTGCCTCAGCCTCTCCAATAGCTGGGACTACAGGTATGTGCCACAACACCTGGCTTTTTTTTTTTTTTTTTGTAGAGACAAGGTCTTACTATGTTGCCCAGGCTGATCTCAAACTCCTGGCCTCAAGCGATCCTCCCCTGCCTCCCAAAGTGCTAGGATTACAGGCATGAGCCATCACACCTGGTCTAGGAGGACTTTATAACAGTTCCTTTACCAGAGACTCTCTACTGTACTTTGAAAGATGAAGCATGACTAGTGAAATCTTCTGTATCACACTGTAGTTTGTTGGCCATGTCATGGCAAAGAACTTAAAGGCATTCCTTGTCCTGTTTAAAAAGAGTAGAGTTTCAAATTTGCTGACTTTTTCTTCCATAAGAGCAATCCATCATATGCTATGTGGAAGATTTTGGAGCAGGGGACCAAAAACATTTAATCTGTCCCTTTAAGGTAAAGATAATATTTTAACCACAAGAAAGAAAATAATTGCTTTTAGAAAGAAACTCATGTAATGGAGAGAGCATTTTAGAAACAAATGTTTGGAAATCCCTTCTTACATAATTTTGATACTAAAAATTGTGCAAGAACATTACCTCTGCTGGCAAATACACAGGCTAATTTTCTCAAATAAAAAAATAATAAAAACAATTACCTCTGACAACAATCACCTAAGTACACTTAAAATATCATAAACAGAATTTTCTCAGATGTTAAAAAAAAAAACCCAAAACTCCCAGATAAAGAGTTTCAGTGGGCTTAATCCTATTTGTTTAAAATATTAAAATGTGAATACAACACCTTCCAATTTACATTTGCAGAGACAATTGAGTGAGATTCACAAGCAATTCACCATCCAAATTTTTTTTTTAATTTTATAAAATATGGAACGCTTCATGAATTTGTGTGTCATCCTTGCGCAGGGACCACGCTGATCTTCTCTGTATCATTCCAATTTCAGTGTAAGTGCTGCCGAAGTGAGCACACCACCCAAATTTCAACTAAACTTTTTGCATACTTGGTCGATGAGATTGAAAAATAAGCATTATGAGTGAGTGGTGAAAATTATCCATCTCTTCCAGCTGGCACAAAACTTCGTAAGGCATCTTTTCCCATTATCATAGCCTTTAAAGCAACCCAAGTTGAAAAAAAAATGAATTTAGAGTAAGATATTCAAAGTATTTTGTCATGCTATACCAAGACTTCAGAAAAAAAGAAGCATATTCAATCATACCGAGCTTGAAATATTAAGAATTTAGTAAGAGCAAAATAGTAATAATAATACTTTGTACTGCTAATAAATAAAATTTAATTTTAATGGTATTGTTTAGTCCATCATAATTTTAACCTTTAATTTCTATTTTTGTGTATAACTTACAATGTATTTAACAGCATAGTACTACCTATATTTAAACTCTAAGTGAATTTTTATAAATTATCAGTGATTAAATAGGTGAATAATTGAGATGAATACTCAAAATTTTTTTCACTACAGGTATGATCCATCAAAAGAGTATAAAGGCCACTAAGTTAGAAAAATTGCCTAAGTGGACAAGCTTAACTCTGCTCTGCACCATGAAATCTTCTAGAGTTTCACTTTACCAGCAGTCTAGTTTTGGGGAAATAAAATGCATGTGTCCCTTAATAAACTCATTCCAAGTACCAGATAAATAAGAAAACATATCATACTCATGCTGTGTTTGACAAGGCCATGTGAACAGCCCAAGCAGTGTGTCATCGACACACCTTTTCTGAGTTTCCATGTCAGCCTGTGGCCAGATGTACAAGGAGCCTACATTGCAGCATTTACAGACAGCCCCTGGGTTGGCCCTCTGTCACTGTCTCTTCTCTCTGTTCTTTCATCTTGTCCTCCCCATATAGTCAACTTGACCGTAGCCCATGGAGTATTTAGAGCATGAACCACAACCAGTTAAGCTATCACGAGCATCAGCCACCCTGTACCTATGCACCCGGCTCAGTAGCTTTGCAAAGCAAGTATTAAATAAGCCCTAGCAGGTGCTACCCATCTGTCTATTCTTTTAAATAGCCCATCCTACTCCTACCATCTAAACACACATTAAGTTAAGAGGAATAAAGATCCTTCCTCCTGGGGCATAAGATAAAACCTTCAGGCCCCTTTTTTGGCTACCTCCTCAGTGAAACTACGTAACTATATATAGTCTGAAAGACTCTCCCTGCATTGGGAATTCTGTATGGGGCACGTCACCGCAGCCTTCTCTTGAAATTCTCTTCCCTTAGTTTTCATGACAGCTTTCCCTCTTCCATAAACTCATTTCTTCTCAGTCTTCCTTCTCAGCGGACTTTCCTGCGCTCCTCTCTGAAATACAAATTTTTCTTAAGGGCCTATCTTTGGCCTCCTTCTTTTCTAAATCTGCATCTAAAAATCTAAAATCTAAATCTGCATCTCCTGGGGAAACACAGTCACTCTCAAGGCCTCAAGTTTATTCCAGTGATTCTCAAATCTGTGTCTGCAGGTCTGACCTCTCCCCTAATTCCAGATCACACTGAATTGCCAAGTAGACAAAGAAATGCTCCAAAACCACTTCCAACTTAGGAGGTCCAAAAATGCACCTCGTCCCCTTGCATCCTCCACAACCACCATCTCACTCGATGGTACCACACTTTTTTTCTCCCTTTCTCTGTCACATTACACTCCTCCGTACGTATCCAGGGGGAAAGTGCTGCCAGTTTTTTCTGCAGGCTTCTCTCTGTTCCAGATCCAGTCGCTGCCTTATTTGAATCAGTTATCTCCTGCCTGATCTCTTACAGAGACTTCTTAACTGGTCACTAATCTCTTTACTGCCAATTTCTTCTCACAGCCCTTAAGCAACCAGAGTTTATCGTATTAAATGCATATTACACCATGTTACTTCATCTAAAAGAACAAAGGTCCCTCTTGTCAGAAACTGTCTCCCAAACATGACCAACACAACTGCTGATAAGGGAAGGCTGAGTCTGTGGCTTCCCAAGGCACATATGGGAGAACATGGCCTTGCAGAGCTCAGGTAGTATCCCAAGGGGGGTGGTGTCAGAATTTTTGAGAATCAGCAGCTTGGTTTAAGGCGGGTCTTTCAATGCAGAAACTTGGCTGGAAGTGTAACAGTCCAGGATTGGTAGAAACAGCAAGGTGAGGACTTCGAGGTGAGGGATTTAAAGAATCTCAGGGAGCAGACTGACTATTGTGTCCTTCCATTGAAGGTCTTTCGGGAAGTCTCTCGTAGGGGCCAAGGGAAAACCGCCCCTTCACCCTCTAAAAGTTTTCTGAAAATCAACTGACAAAAGGCAGAATAGGAGAAAAAGCACATAAATTTATTTGATCATAGTTTTATGTGACATAGGAGCCTTCAGAATGAAGACCCAAAGATATCAGGGAAACTGTCCATTGTTATGCTTAGGTTCAACAAAGTATGCACAGCCAATGCAGAAATATGATTGCACAAGGGGAGGATCTAATGCTAATAGACTGAGTGGGGAAACCCAGCACGGCCTGGCTGTCTGGGTTCTTCTTGGCCTCTCTGTGCAGCATCCTTCCTTCTGAGTATGAGGCAGCATGCTCTCCAGAATGAGGGTCTTAAGGACAGGAAATCAAACAAGGTGGGTCAGATAATTTCTTTATGGCCAGTTTTTACACAGAAAGGTGGGGAGAAAATTAGGGGAATATCTTCAGGTTTTGTGGCTGGCTTTGGGGAGAAGGGGTTCTGGTTTCCAGGACTCACCTTGGGGAAGAGGGATTCTAGTTTCTAGCCTTGGGGGAGAATGAGGGACTAGAGACAGAAGGACAGCAGAAGGTCAGAGAAAAACTTTTGCTTCTGAGGAGTTCATTTTGGGGTATCATAGTCTGGGCCCAACACTCTCTACGGAACAATCAAATTATTTGCTTGGGCAGGTCAGTTGAGGAAGAGTAAAGCAATGCATTTAAAAAAATGGAATAGCAAAGTTGTGGATAGGTGGTAAGGTGTGGTGTAGGTTCTCAGCATCCAGGCTGAGCTGAGGAAGCCAGTTTTGGTTCTCGCTGATGTTGCCCCTTTAAGACCTTTCTAATTTGACTCCAGCCTCATCTGCCGTCTCACCCATCCTTGGCCAGGGCCAGAGTGTGAGGCGATGAGCCCAGACATGAACAGAGAACATGCACAGAAGTGTCTCAAAGCCTCCCCTCTAGAACCTAAATAATAAAGCATTTGGACAAATAAGAAAACAATCTCAATAAAAAGGCCTGATCCTTTTATCCCTGGCAAATCCACAGAGTCCTGCCATAAAATGAGGGAGCATCTTGCCATCTGTAAAAGCAAAACCATCTCAGAACTCACACGGTCAGGTGGGTAGGACCCAGGGGACACGCAGGGCGGGCAGATCTGGGGAAAGAACTGTGCTTCCATCTTTATCCTGTTAACCTACTTATTGTGTTAAAATATTTATATTGTTTCTCTTAGGAAGCCTGTCACCAAAGAAAAAACTTTTTTATTACTTTCCTAGTTAAGATGCAAATATGCACTTACGATCAAACAGCAAAAGTCCATGAACAAATATCAAACAGAGAAGGCCTCCCTTTGTCTTAGAGCTGTGAATCTCTAGGTCATTGCTATGGTTTGAAGGCGTCCTCCAAAGCTCACGTGTTGGAAACTTAATCCCCAATGCAACAGTGCTGAGAGGTAGGACCTTTGAGAGGTGATTGGAGTGGGTTCATTATCACGAGAGTGGGTTTGTTATAAAGGTGAGTTTGGCCTCTTTCCCTCTCACGTGCACTTTCTTGCCACGTGATGCCTTCCGCCATGTGACGACCCAGCAAGAAGTCCCTCACCAGATGCAGTCTGCTGGATTAACTGCTTTAAATCCCCAGCACCTAGTGTTCTGTGGCGCTGTCAGGCTTGGCACACAGTAGGCACTCATAAGTGCTGAAGAACGAAGGAAGAAAGCACAAAGCCGTATCGTATAGCACCAACTAAGGATTTAAGTGCTAACGGGGCAATTCACGCCACATTCCCAATCTGGCCTCGGCTGTCTCCTCGGAAATTTTCCAATTGTAACGGGGATTCAAAGAATGCAAACATTTGCTTTCTGGTCCAGATACCAGATCAAGACCACCAGTATGTACCGCGCTGGCAAACTCCAGGCAAATAACAGCTTACAAATCCTACTAACACCAATCAAAACTGAGCCATAAATTTGGCAATTAAAAAAATCTTTTCCTGTTTTAAAACATACCCCTATCCATTCCTGGTCTTGCCAAGTATTCCCCACCTATAATCACTGCATTTCCTTCCCCCAGCTACATCCACTGTTACTGTTCCATTGAGCTCTGTTCCCATAAACTAGAAAACCAAACTACATCCATCAAATATTGCCCTTAACAGCTAGTCTTTAAAATACTTGGATGCATATAGGGTGATAGTTTGGGCAGCTTCATCAAATGTTCTGACAACTGAGTATTGTTATTTTGACTAGATTACTTAGAGGGGACTTTGTAATTCTCTCTCAATCACTCATGTGTATTTACTCAACTAAGTAACTCTTGTGACCCGTGGCATTCCTCTCATGGCCATTTTACAGAGGCAGGAAGCCAGAAAGGAGGCCCCCTCTCCTGGGGGCCAGGGGGACACACACTAGAAACCATCTGCCTTTGTATAGATAAATTGTTAGGTATGCTTTTTTTCATAATAATTCTTTTAAGCTTTGTTGTGACTTAATCCTACAGAGTAATTATGAGCAATGTATATCTCTGTACCTCTTGAAGTAGACGACCAAATACCAACAAAACAGTGGTGGGGACAGGAAGAAAATGAGGTGAACTGGGACACATCACCACTGAAAACCTACCAAGAAAATTTCAAGAATCTAAGACACAACCCTCCCTTCCCTGCACTCCCAACCCCCCATCCCTGCAAAAAAAAAAAAAAAAAAAGTCAAAACAGGTACAAGACCTAGACCACGAGGGAGGCAGGAACTGCAATTTAGAACAGAGATTCCATACACAGGGCTCTTTGGCATTGGGCCTCTTGTGAATTCACAATTTTCTGTGCATCATAACATTATTTCTGAAATTCCAAAACATCCTCCTACTTTAATGGGCAAGCTGCATTCTGAACAGAGCCTTCATGCTCCCAATAATTGTGCTAGAATGCAGTGAAGCCTTCATCGTGCTTTGGGTGCCCTCGGTTCTAAATGACACCACTTTGCAAGTCTGCTATACTTCTGTGATCTTGCTTCTGTTCCCCACAGCACCTCAACAGTCTCCCCCCAGCTGTACTTGCAGGAGAATGAGTAACTTCTGCCTTTCCCAGTGGACCAGCTTCCGGTAGCTCCCTCCTTTTTAATCAGCTATTGAAACCAAGTAACCAAGTTTACAAGAACCAAGACTAAACTAAGAGAAGGAGCGTGCAGTTCTGGGGCCGTTTGTAAGCTTTCCCCTCCCACTGCATTCCTCAGATGTGTTTCAAATAACTGGCTGGGCAGGACCCGAGACTTCTGGGAATTGTAGTAGCCAGGATAATAACGTTTGTGGAGCACCTACACCACACCGGGTACTGTGGTTAAGTATTTGCTCTGTAAGTGTTATCTCATTTCACCACATTGTTTCACAGAAACCTCTGACTTGGGGCCTGGGATGGTCCCAGTTTGCAAATGAGCTTCAGTCACTGTCTCACGCACGCAGCCATTAACCTTATCGAGGCAGTTAGCTTTCAATGGCAGGCAGTCTGGCACCACGGCCTGCTGCCTACTACGGGATCTGGAGCCCAAATTTGAAAGCCCTGAGTCATCTGCAGCTCTGCACAGGCTGGACTAGAACTCCTGGGCTTAAGCGATCCTCCTGCCTCATCCTCCAAAGTAGTTGGGACTACCATGCTCCAACTGGTATCGAGCCTGTGGACGCCCCTCTCTTAAACACCCCACAGCTTTTAGGATAAATACTCAAATTTCAGAGTTTACTCACCCCTCCAAAGTCTGGCCCTTGCGTACCTCCCTAGCCTCTTCGGCCCGATCTAGCAAGGAACACTCCAGTAGTTCTTCCGTGCCTCAAGGTTGGAAGAAACCCGTTCTTGCCCCTGAGACCTTTGCACCAGGATGGTGCCTTCACCAGGTACTCTGATCCTCCACCGGGCCTGGCCAACAATGAGTCAGCATTTCCGTCATTGCTGGGAGCCCACTTCCGCCGGGGGAGCCTGGGAGACCTGGTCACCAGGTTAGGTCCCCCTGCTACAGCCGCAGTTACACTCCATGTTTCCCCAATCCAGGTTGCGTTTATCCCGCAGCACTGGGATGGCTTCTCTGTCCCTCATAGAACAGACGGGAGGCTCCCTGGGGGCAGGACCTCCCTGGTTCACCATTATACCACCAAAGAGTAGCAAGTGGCCGCCTGGCAGGAGTAGCAGTAATCAAACATAATGTTTTCATTCACCCATTGAACAAATACACTGAGTGCCCACAATACACCAGGCACTATGGGACTCAAGATTTTCTCGTTTAACTCAGCTCATAGATTAGGAAAGTGAGATGTAGTTTCTTCTGTTTAAAAAATAATTACCGAAGGTCACATAGACACTCAAATATGTCTTCGTTGAACGAATACATAGATGGCTGGAGGAATGGACGGGTCTAGGTTGGGACTGGGGATAGCCAGACTGAGATACCACTGACAGAACTCAGAAATAAGGTTAAAAATTTGCCTCCTTAGAGGGGAACTATTTTTAAAAAATCTAATGTAAAAGGCTTGATATAGGCAAAGTCTCCTTGAAAGAGACAAAAGCCTGCGGGCCAAGACAAGACTAGACAGTAATCTAATTGGAAGTATTAGCATATCTAAAGAAAGAATGTGTCAATCAGAAGAGGGGGGTGGTTAGTTTAGAACCTGGGAAAATAAACTCCAATCGGGATCCTGCTTGGACCGCGCCAGACCCAGAACCTTCCCCGCGGGAGGCGCCAGCTGAGGCGGCAGGTGTGGCCCGGCGCGGGGAGGATGCGGCCGCCGCTGAATCAGCGCCCACCTCCCCCGCTCCGGTTCCCGCGGAGCTGGCAACACGATTGCAATTCCGCTTCCGCCCGCAGGAATTGCCTAATAATAGCTCCCCGGTGTTTGCACCCCGTGCGAGGCTCTTGCCTACCCCGCTCCCAGCACTGGGGCCTCACAGCCCAGCCTCCAGCGGGGGAAGCCTGGGGAGCTGCAGGGTTCGCCCCAGGCCAGCCTGCACATACCAGCACAGGGACAGCCGGGGTTGGGACCCGGCTGGCCCAGCCCCAGGCGCAAGCTCGCCTCGCCTCTCCCTTGCACGGACCGCCCACACCCGCGTGCCTGGGCCCTGGGTAGAAAATAACCAAGTGGGCCCTCTGGTTTAGGCCCCTGCGTTGTGCGCGCTGGCTTCCCGTCTGCCTTCCCTGCGATGCAAGTCATCTCAGAACGTGCAGATCGGAGCTTCTCCACCCCCGAAGTCCTCCTCCTTCGGCCCCGGCGCCTCCCCCTCTGCTCACGAAACCACTCACAGGGTCCCGGAGACGCTCCTGTCCCTGCGTCTCTGTCTTCCAAACGAACACCGTCGCTTATCGGCACCCGACATCCCGCGAGGGGGTGGGGGGGTAGAAGAAAGAAATGGGTGCTCCCCACAAATCACTGAACACCCCACCTGTTACACCTCTGCCAGGGAAAGGGGCAGCCCACCAGTAATTAGGCACCCAGAACTAACCCCAGGCCCTTGGAAGAGGCAGGAAAATGGGTCTGAAACCTTGGTTCTGCCATTGGATAGCCGCGTGACCTTGGAAAAGTCACCGAACTTTTAAGGACTGAAATGTAAGACACAGTGCCCGAGATTCCCCTCTCTTCAAGGTCAGAGTACACCGGTGTAGCCCGTGCACGGATAGGCCCCCTGCCTGCTTTGTAACAAATATTTCCCCCTAGCTCCAGGCCTGCAGCGGTAAGAGAACAGAACAGTGAGCAAAAGGCGCGTACACGTTGTGACCCGCATTGTTCGCTCTCATCTCTCCGCTCCCTCTCTGCTCCCCCTCGCTCTTCAAACACGCGCCAATGCCTCATTAAAGTCTGCAAACCATCCCATTAGGTGCAAATGCATGGAAACATATTCATGATTATTCAAATGAACCCCTGTAAAATAATCAGCGCCGCCTTCATAAATATTCATTGTCGCTGTGCTAATCACTACGTAATCTCACAAGAGGGTGTGCCGCTGTAATCCTGCTCTCTTTTGCCCTCTCCTCCCTCCTCCCTTTGTCTGAGACTCTTTTTTCCTCTATGCCTAAACCTCCTAAGGTCTTCCTAGGTCTTCAGGATCTCGTTCAGGGTAAAGATATTTCTGGTTCTGATCTAATGCTTGCTTTATTTATCTCGATCAGAGGATTATTCTACCAGAAGGTTATCCTTTCTCTGACTGTGGCTCAACAGGGCTCGATTCTCAGGCATCAATACTTCCCTGACACTCCCTGTAATGGATAACAAGAGGTCCTCTTTGCCTCATGGGCACTGTGGGCAGCGGTGTGCTGGCACTGGGGTGGCAGCCAGAAGGATGACAGCTTAGGATCTGGTGCAGGATGAGGACAAGGGAAACAATGCTCTGTAACAGCATGCAGAATGAAATCACACAGATAGAAGTACAAGGCCAGAGCCAGGGCAGCACATGGCAGGCAGCTGGCACCAGGGGAGGCCGGAGATACGGAGGAAGGGGCAGCCAGGGCCCAGAGTGGCATTGCGATACTCCGTATTCCAGCTGTGTACCTGGCTACTTATACTGTGCTCTTTTATGCTCTTTCCTAACTGGATCCTCTGTTATTGATTGCAGCAAGGATGTGCAAAGTTAGAAAATGAGTGTGAATTCCGGTGAGGCAAGGTATGAGGAAGATTCCTGCAAGAGGGATGAGTCAGTGGACGTTAATCCTTTAAATGGAGCCCTCCAGGAGCTTGTTCCAGTCACTAGGATTTAGCACGGTGACAAGCAAGAGCCAAAGAAAGCAAAGAGAGGCCTATGCATTTATAAGCTTGGAGGAACCAGAGCCCTGGGTCATACCAGTGCCCTTTTTTGGTAGCACTCAGAGTAATGCCAGTGTAGTCTATTTGGGCACTTGCTGAGGAAGTGTCAAAGCCATTTATATCCTCTGATGGAAAAAGATACAAAGGAACAGGAACCTTTTTATAGTTAAGGACTGGGGAAATTCTAGAATGGGAATAGAAAAAATAAAGGGGGAAAAAGGTAATAGCAGCTATCACAACTTCTAGGCCCAAATAAAATGGCAAGTATTATATGTTATATGCTACAGTGTAGGATACAGGGGAATCTCGCTGTTGTCTTTAATTTGATAACAAGGACCATTTTACCTTTCAAGCTTTTCAGGGTGTAAGGAAAACCCACTATTGCTTGTGTTTTGAGTAAGAATCATTTTTCTTATCAAATGAGAAGCAAATTGCTCCCAAGTACCAAACATGTATGGGATGAAAATGAATTGAAAATAGTTTCAAAAGCAATACTTTTCAGTAGTTTCATTTGTCTCCTTAAAGGCCTGAAAATAAAATAGCCTAGCAAAGAACCCTCTGTTTCCCCTTCCCATTAAACACAGAGAACACTACCAGGGTAGAAAAAGGATGCTGGGTGACAAAAACCAATTTTTCATGGTTGATTTGTTAGTGGCTTCAGAGAGAGAAATAATATTACTTTCTAATCCAAAGAGGTCTCATACCTAAGATTTGCAACATTATTTCTTAAATCAACATAGCTTTCTCTTTCTAGAAATTGTCACACAAAAATAGGAGTCCCTAGTTTGATTTAATGAGATTTACACAAAGGGAGTTGTCAGTAACCACAGAAACAGGGCAGGGTTTTCATGATTGTGCTTGAATTGTATTCAGTTCTGAAAAGAGGCTTTTTAATTATAGGGTTTTGGGGTGGGGGGAGCAAGGTGGGGGAGAGTGGAAGGGGAGAGGGGTTGGATGTAGTTTTTCATGGTAAAAGACTGAAAAGTCTTTTATCTATTTAAAAGGATAGCAGGTGGGCTCCACTAACAAGTCTTAACCCCAGGACTTGGCTTAACCCTGGAGAAAATGTTTTTCATTTTCAACCCTATGTATTTGCTGTTTCTTCACTTCTTTAAATTACAAGCTCTTCAAATAGAGCTCCGAAGGCCTAGGGGAGTAGACAACGGTTCAGCCAAGAACAGTTCAGAGGGTTTGGAATACCTCTGCACAACAGAGTTCCTGGAGACCTCGGCAGTTCTTCGGGCTGCCCTGAATCAGCAGCTCCCAGGCAACGCTGACCCCAGCTATTTTGAAGCTGGTGACACCAAAGCCTATGACCGTCTCCCGGATTAACAGCGTGGGAGCTGCGATTTTTGACAGTGTTAGGTAATTCCACCCATCTGAATTTCTGTATTTTAATTTCTCACCTCAAGCCTGAAAACATCCGTGGGACTCGTTTTAGAAAGATGCCTAATCTAGTTAATGTTACCAATGTGCTGTATAGGACTGAATCCCCAAAGGGCAGGGCTCAGAGTCCTCTCCACAGGTAAACTGTGCTTGGAGGTTCCGTGTCAGCTCGCCACCCTCTGGATTCTTGTCTTCTCAGGATCTACCTCTCCTCCAACAAGCTTTTTATTTTTTTATTTCTTATTTATTTATTTATTTATTTGAGACAGAGTCTCGCTTTGTCACCCCAGGTAGAGTGCAGTGGCGTGATCATAGCTCATGGCAACCTCAAACTCCTGGGCTAAAGCGAACCTCCTGCCTCAGCCTCCCGAGTATCTAGGACTACAGGCACAAACCACCACCCCTGGCTAGTTTTTTTAATATTTTGTAGAGATGGGGTCTCATTCTGTTGCTCAGACTGGTCTTGAATTTCTGGCCTCAAGCAATCCTCCCACTGTGGCTTCCCAAAGTGCTAGGATTACAAGTGTGAGCCACCTTGACCAGTCAAAATTTACCATTTTCACCATTCCAACTCTACTACGATGATTCCTCATGTGCTTTATAAAGTAATAGGAGCTTTGACTTTCAATAAACATGGATTAAATTAAATATTGAATCTAGCAATGTGGCTGGGCTTGAGGAAAGTAATTCCTTGACTCCCTCTATTGGAAACATTTTATAACCCAGGGCAGGTTCACGGTGTCATTCTAGCCTTCTTTAAATGCGGAATATTCCAGCCAAAGGCAGTACTGACTTTGAGAGTGAACAAATCTAGGAAAACTTAGTGCCAATTTTCTTTCTCATGAAAGGAAATGGACTATTGGAATGGCCCAGAAGTCTTCAGTAAGACAAAAGATTTTGAAACATTGGTGTTTCCTCCATATTGCTGAGTATACAGCTAATAGCCTTGTAACCAGTTCCTATATTTACCGAGTTTTTGACAAGTGAAAAAGTTTGCCTGGCATAAACACAATTGGCCTTTTCCTGGGTGGAGAAATATTCTCTATTACAAAAAAGAAAATCTCTCCTATGATGCCTAAAATTATACTTTGCTAGCATTAAACAAATAATTATAAAAGTACAATATATGAAAAGTATAGAAGAGTACAAATGTCCTGCTCCCCAAAGGTAACCACTGTTTCTTGGGTAGCCTTTTATATAGGCTATGCAAATCGACTGGGTGTGTATGAAGGTGCACACACACACGCACACGCAAGGAACTATGCTGTACACTGTTCTGAAACGTGCTTTTATCTTTATCAGTGACATCTTTCTATTTCATATTGAGAGCACAGAGTATACATAGCATGAATAACACATACTTTATTTAACCATGGCAAACATCATATGTGCTCATGACCTGCCCTGCCTCACTTCCCCATTCGCTCTCACTGCTTCAAATAAAGTACTAGCACCTGGGGGAACCCCAAACTAAGACACCACCCTGTAGGCCACCCACTGGCCTGACCTCTGTAATCAGGAAGATCATGCCAGAAAGACCCTCCGTGCATGGTAGCAAATCTTCAAAATGGCATGTTCTTGTGTTTGTTTTCTTTTCATAGTGGACGACCATTTAAAATGACTTTTAAGAAATACGTCTGTTGTTCAGATGCTTCTGAGTTCAGACTGTTGAATAAAAGAAGCAGCGGGGTGTGATGGCTCATGCCTGCAATCCCAGCGACTCTGGAGGCTGAGGCAGGAGGATGGCTTCAGCCCAGGAGGCTGAGCGAGCTATGATTGTGCCACTGCACTCCAGCCTGGGTGACAGAGCAAGTCCTCGTTTTACAAAAAAAGGTGTTCTGCATTTAGTGTGGCTAGAGTATAGGGTCTCTATGAGGGTGGAGGGGGGGTGGCAGGGTGGGGGTAGGGGAGGGGGGAGGGGGATGGCCTGCAGGGCCATTGTACTGTTATCTGAACAGCACAGCGCCTCCTTTTATTGGGAAAGGCTCTCCCCTTGCCCCATGTGGTTGTAACTGACACTGATGAACAAAGTACCCCAAATCCCCAGCCCACCTGAATTTCTCCAATAAGTGCTAAAAGGAAAGAGCCCCTTTCAGCTGTGGGGTAGAGTCAGGTGTGGGATGGGAGCAGTGGGGGAAGAACAGTGTTTAGCTGGGAAATGGGAGCCCCAGACCTCTGGTGCCCAAGCTGGGGCCTCTGCTTCTCCAAACATGTAGACATTCAACTCTTTTTTTTTTTTTTTTTGAGACAGAGTCTCACTCTGTTGCCCAGGCTAGAGTGCCATGGCAATCCTCCTGCCTCAGCCTCCCAAGTAGCTGGGACTACAGACCTACGCCATAATGCCCAGCTAATTTTTTCTAGACGGGGCAGGATTGGGAGGGTTCTTGCTCTTGCTGTGGCTGGTCTCAAACTCCTGAGCTCAAGCGATCCTCCCACTCGGCCTCCCAGAGTACCAGGATTACAGGCATGAGCCACTACGCCCGGCCATAGACATACAACTCTGAACCTGTTTATGTTTTTTGTTGTTTTTTTCTGAGACAGGGTCTCATTGTGTCGCCTCGGCTAGAAAGCAGTGGCGTCATCAAAGCTCACTGCAACCTCAAACTCCTGGACTGAAGCCATCTTCCCACCCGGCCTCCCAAAGTGCTAAGATTACAGGCATGCGACACCCTTATTTAAGCTCTCAGAACAAAGATCCTCTACAGTGAAGAAACTGGAGTCTGGCCCGTGGGCTTCATTAGCACACGATTTAAGTGCAGAAGTAATATCTTTATTTAATGTATAATCCCTGAACTCCTTTTTCTCCCCATCTCTTGCTGCCAAGAATTGCTGTTGGGTTGTGTGTGTCCTGTGGCGCCATCCAATGCTGTCGGCTGATTCCCTCCGGGAAGAGCTCTTTCTGCCAGGCCCTCGCCCACACAGGGCAGGAGAGAGGGCCACCAGGACAGCAAAGGCAGCTCCTGAGCGCTGTGCTAGCCACGGAGGCTGCCGGGGAGAGCAGAAGCTTTCAGAAGTGGGTAACTGCATCAGGGCCACCACAGCTACAGGAGAGAGGTGTCCTAAGACTGCAGCTTGCTGCCAATCCTGGGAGTCCTCCCAAGACTGTGCGTCATGCAAAGACAACTCTCTGGAACCCAAGCCCATCAGGACAGACAGAATGTAAACAGCCCCTGCCTGGAAGGCCCTGTCACACTCTGGAACACACAGTGAGTGCATCAGGAAGACGGGGCTTTCAATCCCAGCCTCAGTTCATGCAAATGTGTGTGATAATACAGTCGCCCTGTGTATACAAGAGTTCCATATCCGCAGGTTCAACCAACCAACCTTGGATGGAAAATATTCAGGAAAAAAAAAAAGGGATGGTTGTGTCTGGACTGAACAAGTACAGACTTTTTTCCTTGTCATTCTTTAAACAATACAGTATTACAACTATTTACATCATAGTAGATATTATAAGTAATGGAGAGATGATTTAAAGTATAAGGGAGAGGACCGGGAGTGGTGGCTCACACTGTAATCCCAGCACTTTGGGAGGTAGAGGCAGGAGGATTACTTAAGCCCAGAAGTTCAAGGCTGCAGTGGGCTATGATTGTGCCACTGCACTCTAGTGTGGGCAATAGAACAAGAAACTGTCTCAAAAAAGCAAAGCAAACCAAATAAATAAATAAATAAAGTATGGGGAGGATGTGTGTAGATTGTATGCAAATACTTCGCCATTTTATATCAGGGCCTTGAGCATCCAGGGATTTCGGTGTCTGTGGGGGTCCTGGAACTGGTCCCCCACAAGTATCAAGGGCTGACTGTGTATCTCAAGGACTGTCCTGAGCACCAAATGTAACCATGTATATGAAAGTACTTCAAAACCGGCATTAAGTTACTTGCCATTTATCTACTCCCCCAAAATTGGGGCTACCTAGAGGGCAAGGTCTAATTCTCATTCTTTTTTTTAAAATTGTAGGCCAGGCGCAGTGGCTCACATCTGTAATCCTAGCACTTTGGTAGGTCGAGGCGGGCGGATCATTTGAGCTCAGGAGTTCGAGACCAGCCTGAGCAAGAGCAAGACCCTGTCTCTACTAAAAAAAATATATATATATATATATATACATATACATAGAAATAAATTAGCCAAACAACTAAAACCATATAGAAAAAGTTAGCCGGGGATAGTGGCACATGCCTGTAGTCCCACCTACTCGGGAGGCTGACGCAGAAGGATTGGTTGAGTCCCAGAGTTTGAGGTTGCTGTGAGCTAGGCTGATGCCATGGCACTCTAGCCTGGGCAACAAAGCAAGACTCTGTCTCAAAAAAATAAATAATAAAATAAAATTGTGGTTAAAGAAACAACAAAATTTTCCATTTAACCATTTTTAAGTGTACAGTTCAGCAGTGTTAAATATATTCACATTGTCATAAAACAGACCTTCAGAACTTTTTCATCTTACAAAACTGAAACTCTATAACCCACATCTTCTTTCTGTCTCTATGGATTTGCCTGTTCAGGACATTTCATATAAGTGGACTCATACGACTGTGACCTTCTGTTCCGTGGTAAGCAGGTCTATGCAAACCTACCCCCAAAGTCCGAGGGAGCTGAAGGCCAAAGAAAGAGGCTGACAAATCCAGTTTCTTGAGCCCAAATCCAGTCCCAGGTTTGATGACACCACTGCACTCTAGCTCAGGCGACAAAGCGAGACCCTGTCTCAAATAAATAAATAAATACATAAATACATAAATAAAATAAATAAGAACATCTTGATTATAATTGTTTATAAAGTATTTATTTGTGTCTATGCCTACTCATGGGGGTGCTATCTATAAGCATCTAAATAACAGGGTATGGATTGGGGCCGATGGGAGGCCTGTCTTCACAGCGGTGAACTAGGATCTAGGGGCCACAGACACTTTGAGGAAGCAGATTGGGCTGCTGGAAAGATCCCAGATTGGGAGTTGAGAAGCCTAGGTCTCCACCTTCCCCCTGACATTGGTAGAATTATTTACTTCGTGCGTCAGTCAGTAAGGCTGCCATAGAAAATATCACAGACAGGTGGCTTAAACAACAATTTATTTTCTTACAGTTCTGGAGGCTGGAAGTCCAGGATCAAGGCGTCATTGGGTGTAGTTTCTCCTGAGGCCTCTCCTTGGCTTGCAGACGGCATCTCCTCGCTGTGTCCTCCCCTGGCCTTTTCCCTGTGTGCACATCCCTAGTGTCTCTTCCTCTACAAGGACCCCAGTCCTATTGCATTAGGGCCCCACCCTCACATCCTCATTTAACCTCAGGTACCTCTTTAATGGCCTTAGTTCTAAATACAGTCACAATTGGGCGTTAGAGCTTCAAAATATGAATTTTAAGGGGAAACAATTCAGTCCTTCTGAGCTTTGACTTTATCGTCACTGTGAAGAGAACTGAAACCAATTTGAGAAGTTTATTGGAAACTGAAGAGTAAAATCTCAGCCCTCTACAATGCCACTACTGGGCCCATTGAGCCAGACCAGATAGCGAGTTATGGCAGAGGCAGCTGTGCCCAGGGCCAGGAGAGGATGGCTTTCAGCTCAGAGGCTAGCACCACAGTCCTATTATTCCTCCAGCCAAGGAGGTTATTGTGAGGATCAAAAGAGAAAAAGCATTTGAAAGTGTGTTGAAATTATAAAGCATTATAAAAAGCAAGCCGGTATTATTACTGCTTTTCTTGTCCTTAGGATGCAATCTCAGCTAAGCCACGGAGTTACTAATTTTGTCACTAACTGCCACCTCCTTGAGTGCTTCACTTACGCCATTTGCCACTGAATTAGTAATGATTTGGCTTGGCTGTGAGTGATAGAAAACCCCAAATAACAGCTGCTTAACAAGATAGACAATTTGAAGAATAAGCAGTCTGCTCCAAGAAATCTTCAGGAACTGATCCTCGCAGTCCAACTCGGGGGCGTCTTCATTCCCAACAGCAGGAGGCAAGAAGGGGCGAGGAGGAGGAGACAAGGAGAGGGTAGTGAGCCACTCAGACTGTGCATCATCTGTGCATCCTAATGGCCAGAACCCAGTCACATGGCCGCATCTGGCTGCGAGGGAGGTCAGCAAATACAATGTTTGTTCTGGGCGGCCGTGTGTGCCACTAAAATTTTTATTACTAAGAAAGATGAGAAAAACAAATATTGCTGGAAACTGGGAGTCTCTGCTGCTGAAATGCTCTGGACCTCAGCAGTTACATGAATCACTCAACAAGATGTTAAATAAGCCAAGAAATTTAGTAGGAAATACTTGGATGGGTGCAGTTCCATATTTAAAAAATTGCTTTTAATACTATGTTTCAGAGTCCACGGGTTCCAAGGCGAGCTGCAACAGATACAAGCGTGCACATAACTACGAGAGTATTACTGTGACAGAGTAAGAGAGTTTTGCAAAGCATCGATTTGGTGCTGCAGGAAGCCGCCGACATCAGTTCCTCCTTGGATGGCGTCGGGGTGTCCAGTGTTTTGAAATTTGTACCCGGGGGATTATAATTTGTGGAGGTGACTGAAAAATGACACAGAAAGGCAATGCCATTGAAAGAAGGTTTTTAGTACTTGCTTTTCCCTAGAGAAGGGGGCACAGCATGCCACACAGGGCCAGGTACGGTCAGGAGACAGAAACAGCGTCGAGGGAAAAGCCAAGGCCAGAGACTTTATTAGGGTGTTGGCAGGAAAGGCAGGGCAGGGTAAACAGTTTAGGGTGGGGAGTTTAAGTAATTCCAGCAGGCTTTGGGCTATGGGGGTGGCCTCTAGTGGCCTGGTCCCTGGCCCTGGGATGGTTAAGAAGAGGGCAAATATGGGCTTGGTGTGAAGGTTAGATAAGGAGGTGGCTGGGGCTATGGACTGGTTGGTTTGCATGTGAAAGGCATGCTCTCAGACAACGGGTTATTATCCTTAGGAATTAGCTGGCCCCAGAGGGGCAGTCTCTGGGTCTAGAAGGCCCTCCAAGATGTCAAAAACATCATAAAATACAGAAAATTTAAAAACACAATTAATTCAGTCAGAGCTAGAATACATGGTCTTCCCATCATTAGGAAAAATTCTTCACCATCAACCAAGAAAGATTAGCGGCTGCTCTGTCTAAAGCAGTGACTTCCAAACTTTCTTTTAGGCAGGGAGACTGCATTGCATGACTTTAAGAAAACTGGCTTTGGAGTCAGGCCTGAGCTTAGTTTTGCTTGCAACCATATGCCTTGGGGAAAAATAAATGCAGGTTGAGTATCCCTTACCTGAAATGCTTGGGCCCAGAAGTGTTTTAGATTTTGGATTTTTTCAGACTTTAGAATACTTGCATTAGGGCTGGGCAAGGTGGCTCATGCCTGTAATCCTAGCACTCTGGCAGGCCGAGGCAGGAGGATTGCTCGAGGTCAGGAGTTCGAGACCAGCCTGAGCAAGAGCAAGACTCTCTCTATTAAAAATAGAAAGAAATTATCTGGACAACTAAAAATATATATACAAAAAATTAGCCGGGCATGGTGGCGCATGCCTGTAGTCCCAGCTACTTGCGAGGCTGAGGCAGGAGGATCGCTTGAGCCCGGGAGTTTGAGGTTGCTGTGAACCAGGCTGATGGCACGGCACTCTAGCCTGAGCAACATAGCAAGACCCTGTCTCAAAAAAATGCAGCTCTTTGTAGTAATTTCTTGTGCTCGTGCTCTTAAACATAGAATATTCTATGTAAGTATTCTAAGTATTCTAAATATAGAATACTTTGTCTGAATTAGGCCTATTCCTGGCAAAACTACTTAATCAACTTCTTTGCTGCTAAAGCCAAAAGCTCCGAGTCGAACTGCGGTAAAGACTGGTTTAATCAGAGGTTCTTGAGTTTATTTTTCTCTTGAACTGAGGTTCTTTGGCAGAGGACTTGGGAAAATCTCATACCTCACAGGCTGGGAACTTCTGAGCTAGGAGCCTTGGGAAAAATAAAGAGGCACAGCTGACCGTCCAGAACTTAGACGGATACCTCCGGAGACCTGCATCCTGGTGCAAATGTGCACACCTCCCTCTAGCAAAGCGTCGCCCTATAAAATGAACTTGCATATTGGCTGGAACAGTTGCTGAAATATGATTTAAACAACACAGTAGACATATCACATCTGATCTGATCCACCACTGAATGTCACTTGATAGCTCAGCCCTTGGGAGTCTCTCTGAACCTATTCTGGTTGGGAGGCTGCCAGAGAAAAAATTAAAAAAAAAAGAAAACAGTTCAGTCTGAACTTCCTCCCCTCCCCCAACACACGGGAAACCATTACTTTCTTAAACATCCCCAATTTCTCTTCACTTCCAGGAGATGAAGTTGGCTTTCTGTTGAGAACTATATTTCTCAAAGAGTTGACGTGTTTATCTTGTCCTGCGAGCTGCTGCATATCGTCCATTACACGTAGGACCCCCTGACAATGACTCAGGTGCAGAGGCGGGGAGGCCGGAGAGGCTCCTTCACCAGTGTGCAACCACAGTGGCACCACCCCTTGGGAAGCAAGGGTCAGGTCTGTGGCTCGGCAAAGTTGGAAATAACTACATGACATTTGTATCTGAACTGCTGATGAAAGTTAAACAAGCAACGTCACCGTGCCGAGAACATGGTGTATTATCTACCGCTGAATAAGAAGTGACTCCAAAACATAGTAGCTTAAAAACAAAACAAAAGTCACGTGTTAGGAATCCAGAGAGGGTGCAGGAGGGATGATTGATCTCTATTCCATAATGTCTGGGCCTCAGCTGGAAGACTTGAAGGCTGCAGGCTGAAATCATTTGAAGGCTTGTTCACTCACACATCTGGGGGTTACGGAGACACGGAGCTGTTGGCCGGGGCCCGGGAATGCTGGTCAGAGCATCTACCCAGGGTCTGTCCATGTAACCTGGGCTTCCTCACAAAGTGGCGGTGGGGTTCAAAGGGCAAGCATCTTTTGAAATTTTATTTTATTTTAATAGATTTAGGAGCCATTAATATAAGTTGAATTCCATTACATGTATATATTGTATGGTAGTGGAGTCTGGGCTTTTAGTGTACCCATCACCTGAATAGTATACATTGTACCCATAGGTAAGTTCTCATCCCTCCCCCCTTCTGGCCTCTCCCCTTTTGAGTCTCCAATGTCCATTATACCACTCTGTGTGCCCTTGTGTAGCCATAGTTTAGCTCCCACTTGTAAGTGGGAACATGTGGCATTTATTTTTCTGTTCCTGGGTTACTTTACTTAGGATATGGCCTCCAGTTCTATCCAAGTTGCTGCAAAAGACATTATTTCATTCTTTGTTAATGCCTGTGTGGGTCACCCATCTATGACACTTTATTTTCTATTTGTATTTTTTTGAGATAGAGTCTTACTCTGTCACCCCCAGGTAGATGTAGTGGTGTCATTATAGCTCACAGCAAAGCCCAGCTCAAACTCCTGGGCTTAAGTGATCCTCCTGCCTCAGTGTCCCAAGTAGCTGGGACTATGGGTCCATGCCACCATACCTGGCTAATTATTCTATTTTTACTTTTGTAGAGACTGGGGTCTCACTCTTGCTCAGGCTGGTCTCAAACTCCTGATTTCAAGGGATCCTCCTGCCTCAGCCTCCCAGAGTGCTGTGATTGCAGCCTCTATGTGCCGGGCCTCTATGACCCTTTAGTGTGCATCTGGAGAAATCCTGAGCTACAGCCAAGCAACTTAGTTTCAAGTTTTAGCTCAGCTCCTCATCAGTTATGTGATCGTGGACAAGTAAACTCATCTCCCCTAACTCGTGTTTCCTCTTATAAAATGGAGTGATTGACTCAGTCAAGAAAAATTATCCAAAAATTCGGATATAAATTAAAGAGATTCTTGCATATTCTTTTCATATCATATTGGAATATTGTTTAGCCCGAGGCCCACCCAAGGGCTATTCAGTTTTATAGAAGATATACTTTGTTTGTCTTGCTATGTACTAATGACTAAGGCCCAGAATCTCTGAAGTTATGAGTTAACTTGTGGATTTTGAAGAGTAGTGAAGATAACTCCAAAGGTTACAGTTCTATTGCCCCTTAGGACATCAACCAGTTTTGTCTGTAATTTAGAAAACTTATTCTAGGATGCCTTTCCTATCTGACTATATAGACCTCTGCTCATCAAATTCTCCTTTCAACCAGTTTTACACCCTCCCAGCACCCTTATAAATTAATTTCATATATAATTGACATGTGTTCATTCTACATTTGTATGAGAGTCAAGTTTTTGTCTTTTTAACAATTATACTTTGATAGCCCAGAGTCCTATGTACCATGAAGGGAAAAAGTAATTGGTGTCCTAGCAATGCATTGGAGGAAGAGGTCTGAAGAGGTTCAGGGAGACTTTCTAGAAAAGATTTTATATAGAAAGACTTTCCAGAAAGGATCATGATAGTTGTGGGGGATAGTTCCAGAAAAGAGGAGGGCCTTTGAGGGCGGGGAGGGCATTTGGGCAGAAAAGGCACCTAGTAAGTGGGGAAGTCAATTGAATAAACCAGAAAGCCACAGCCTAGAGAGGATAATAAATAATATGTTGACACGAACCACATGAAAGACTATAGATAAACTCCCAGCGTCATCAGTTGTGAATTATCAAGATGAAAACCAGCAGTTATTATGTATCTAAATTATTTTTCCTTTTATTTTATTCTATTGTTTTGCTTTTTTAACACAGAGGCAGTAGAAACACTGTTGCTTCAGTGTACGGTTAAGTCTCTCTCCCATCTGCACAAATCCGCATGGGTGGTCTCTCACGGGTTTAGTTCAGAAAGGAAATGAAATAGTGCTCTTGGTCATAAAGGTTTTATTATTTTCCTGGGCTCTGCAGAGCAGCCCAGCGAGGAAAGCCCGTGTCAGTGCAGAAGGGGTTCGGATTACCAGCTAGACTTGTAACATATATAAAGGAGAAGTCGTTTCCTGGCTTTGAAATGATTCTTTAGAACTCATGAATTTTTTATTCTGCAAATTAAAGAATGACCACGTACGATACTTGGGATCAGCCAAGCCAGTCCATTGCAGAAAGCCACAGTATGAGAAGCCTTGTCTGCGAAAAGAAAATCTTTTCACTTCTCCTTTTCCACCCCCCTTAGTTGAGCTGCTGGCATCTCTACTATTGGGCACTGCATTTAAGGAAAAAAAAATTGTGGAGAACGACACGTAACATAAAAGTTCCTATCTTAACCATTTTTAAGAACACAGTTCAGTGGCCTTAAGTGCATTCACACTGTTGGGCAACCGTCACCACCATCCATCTGCAGCACTCTTTTCATCTTATAAAACCGAAACTCTGTACTCATCAAACAATAACTCCCCACTCCCTCCTACCCCAGCCCCTGGCCACCACCATTCCACTCTTGATTCAAGGGATTCGACTATTTTACATACTGCAAATAAGTGGAATCATGCAGTATTTATCTTCCTGAGTCTGGCTTATTTCACTTAGCATAATATCTTCCACTCTCATCTGTACTGTAGCATGCATCAGGATTTCTTTCCTTTTTAAGGCTGAATAATATTCCACTGTGTATATATACCACATGTTATTTATGCATTCATACATGGAAGAAACAAAGGACACGTGGGTTGCTTCTATCCTTTGTGAATAGTACTGCTATGAACACAGGTGTACAGACATTGGCACATTGCTTTTTAAATGCCCCCTTTAAAAAAAATGATAGGCCCTGTCCAAAGACTGAAACATATTCAGGACCCCTCAGTCACACAAGGGAGTTTTGAGAACATTTTTGTGCAGTCCTAACCCTACTCAGTCTTCTACCCATTTTCATGATGTCATAGCTGCTATCAGCGTCTCAATACAACACTTCTGCTTACTCCAGATCCAATATGCATGGCTATACAGTACTGGGTGATTTGGAGGGTAGTATTGCAGTCTGGCTGGCATAGTTCCCAATTTCCCGCACCCTTGCTGGCATCAGCCTCAGCCCCTGACCACAGGAAGTGGGCAGGTTATGAAGCCAAAGCAATCAGATTATTTTTCCTAGGAATTTGAAAAAAAATCATCCGATGGCAAGATGCCAGATAGAAACTTCTCACAGGCCTCTGCCACTGTCGTTCCCAGACCTGCCCTGGTTCCTGCTTTTAATTCTGTGAGTTGCTCAATATCACTGAAACAACCTTTTTCAGTTTACGTTCATGAGTCAATTTCTGTTGCTTTCTATCAGAGAACCTCAGCTGATAAACTATTCAAAGGCCGATGCTTGAATTTCTTCAAGAAATATAGGAATATCATAAAACTCACTTGACATAAAAATGATGTATTTTATTATGGTCCATTTCTCTCAGCACACCCTGACAGTTATTTTCAAAACATATCATAACCACAAGAAGATCTGTTCTCTGTTTCCCTCTGGCCTCCGTGTCTCTGCCTTTGTCTGTCCCTCTCTCAGAGGAGGAGGAGGAGAAACAAGGTTGAAAGAAGGAAACAGAAGAAATGAATGCTATAGAGTGGAATCTTCACTGGTATAAAAATGTGGAAACTTCTAAAAGGGTGTCTGTCTTTGCTCCTGGAAACACATGCCTTTGTACTAGAGTGTGTTTCTAATTCAGGGCTTGATTTACTGTCTTCAATTTCTGGCACAGCCTCAAAGTCAAGATTCACTTGGGTTGGAAAGTTATTCTCATTGGAGTGAGAATCATTGTGTTTGCATTTTCCATTATTTGCTTTTGTGTTTTCTTAAATGAGGGAATTCCTCCAGAGTCAGAAATTCTCCAAGTTCTCTAAAAACTTCTCTTTTTTGAGCCATAGCTCTACGAGCTCTTTCTTTTAAAGCTCTTTCTTCTGTGTGCTGTTTCTCAAAGAGTTTTAAAATGTGGTGTTGGTCTCTTTCTTCTGAACCACATCAAAGAGCACAGATTGTTTCCTTTCTGAGAACAAAACTCTTTAATGACAAGAAAGAACAAGAAACTGAGCAGTCAACCATCCCTATCAGGAAAGACACCAGTAACCCTAAGTATGACAAATGATCTGCCTCTGCAATCTCTAGTTACTTTTTGAAATTTAAGCACAAATATAGCAATCATATCCCAGCATATATGTTCCTAAAATGCAATCACACGTTTCTACTCTAAACACTCTTCACAAAACTGGATTAATAATTAATCCTCACAGGGCAGTTTAATAAGACCTATCAAATATTTATTAATAGCATGAAATATTTAGCAAAATTAAAAGTTGTTAGCAAAATGACAAATAGTAAAATTATACTTAGCAAAATTATAAACATTCTTATTCTTTGACTGAACAATGATATTTGTAGGACTTTATCCTACAGATATATATATTATATATGTGTATGTGCAAAATGATAGATGTAAAAGACTATTTGTTGCAGTTTTCTTTGTAAGAGCCAAATAATGCAAACTACTTGATGTCCATAAATGCCATGATATTCTATCCATCCAATGGAATACTACGTGGCTGTTGAAAGAGAGGGCATTCTTATGTATAGCTATGGAAGGATCTCTAAGACATCTTTTTAAACAAACAAAAACTAAGCTACAGAACAGTGTGTATGCAGTGGTTCTTGACTTGGATATATAATACACTGGAATCATCTAGGGAAATTTAAAAAAATACTGACAGTTGAGTCCCTCCTCCAGCGATTCTGATTTATGTTTTCTGGAATGCTCCCCCAAATGATTCCAATGTGCAGCCAAGGTTGAGATAAATTAGCATATGGTATACTTCCATTTGCTTAAAAAAGGGAAAAAATGCATTTGCTTTTATATATGCTAAGACCATCTCTAGAAGGATTCCCAAGAAAGTAGTGTCAATGGCTATGTTAGGATGGGAGCTGGGTGTAAGTTTTCATCTGTATACTTTTCAACCATTTGAACCTTTTATCTTATGAATGTGTTACCTATTCAAAAACACAGAATTTTAGAAGTAATCTTCACAAATGCTACTTTGAAAAGAACAGGTGAAAACTATTAGGAGAAATGATCTCTTCTTTTCCCTTTTTATCCACCCATAAAGGCTAATGTAGTTGAAGAGAAAAATGCATGAGGGAGGCGACTGTAAAAAGAAAGGATCCAAATGCCAGTTTTCAGGCAGGCCCATCCTTTCTGTTTAGCCTAGAAATGGAGCCATGCCATTCCGACCGTGGGGAGGTAAGAAAGGCAATAGTTCATATCACTTATAGAAAGTAAGTAATGTCTAGACTGGGTGTGGTGGCTCACACCTGTAATCCTAGCACTCTGGGAGGCCAAGGTGGGAGGATCACTTGAGGCCAGGAGTTCAAGACCTGCCTGAGCAAGAGCAAAACACCATCTCTACAAAAAATAGAAAAAATTAGCCAGACGTGGCGGTGCGTGCCTGTAGTCCCAGCTACTTGGAGGCTGAGGCAGGAGAATTGCTCAAGCCCAGGAGTGTGAGGTTGCTGTGAGCTATGATGATGCCACTGCACTCACCCGGGTGACACAGCAAGATCCGTCTTAAAAAAAAAAAAAAAAAAGTAAATAATGTCCATCCATCCATGCAATACTTCATCTTTTTTTTTTAAAAAATGTCTATAATAAATACCAGTGCACAGGCAGTACTCTAATAAAACATATGGTGAACATTTAACATGTGGCAGGCACAGTGTTTCTGCTCTTAAGCAGCTCAGTCAATCTGGGGGAAAAGAAATTTTAACCAATAATAAGAATCCAAAGTGCTGAGGGCTGTAATAGCGATGTGTACAGAATATTTTGTTTGCTTCAATCCTTGGGATTCCCTGCACCAAGAAGACGTAAAAGTGCAATACTCACGGATAGGGCATTTCCACCTTACTGACACCTTGTGTTTTCCTCCCAGGGACAGGCACAAGGCGGTGGGTACATGTGGAAAGGGACATGCCATCAGTGGCAAGAAGCACAGGGTGTTTCTTCTGTTTTAAAATATCCCTCTAACTCATCCAGCAGACTTTCATATGCTGACAGCATCTCTATGTTCATAAATATGCATTAGATTAAATTTATCATTGGCTCCAATACAATTTCCTCTACTCCTTTTTTTTTTTTGGTAATCTCAAATTCAGGTGCTTAATCTGCAGTGCATTCTCCACAATTCATTTCAATTTAGCAAATGTTTACTGAGTGTCTCCCCATTCCAGGCCCTGTGCTAGGCACGGGGCGGGGGCGGGGGAGAAGGCTAAATAAGACATGGTCTTGTGGCAGGAGAGAGAGCGCCAGGCAATTATCTAGAATTCAGTGTGTTCAATATGACATTCCAAGTGCCCACACTGCCACCGCCTCCTGAACAAGCAGCCACTCGGTTCCTTAAGCAAAGGTCATCCAAGGTAGAAACAAAGATGTTGGATCTCCCGAGGGAGGTTAATTTGGGGTAAAGGTTGGTGTGGGATAAACCAAGGTGACACTGGAATTTGGACTCGAGGATACAATTTCATAAGGCAGAGAGAGGCGTGCTGCAAAGAATGAGAACTATTTATGAGAACTTGGAGGTACGCCATTACCTGGAGGCTTGGGGTCGTGAGAATGACTATGAACATCAGCACGGGGGGTGTGCAGGGCCAGGGTGGCGGGGGGTGGGGTAGGCTGGGAAAGCAGGCTGGGGCTCAGACTGCCAGGTGACATCACAGACATGTTTTTGAAAGAAAAATCAGTAACAAGGAAGGGTTTCGGTTCATAGTTGTGAGGTGCCAGGAGGCAGACTAAAAGCTGGACAGCCGGGGAAGGAGCTACTGCCATAGTCTGGAGAGGCAGGGAGGAGGGCCTGACCCGGAGCCTGGGCACGGGAAGGGAAGGAGGGAGAATCCGCCAGACTTAGCAGGACCGTGAGCGGAGCCGTCCAGGCCAGGGTGTGGAGCTTTGGTGACTCAAAGACGACAGAGCTAGAGAACACTGGGGAAGCAGCAAGCTGCAGGGGAAAGTGATTCTTCTGATCTCAACCGTGTTGAGTCTGAAATGCTCGTGAGACACCCAGAAGGAGTGGGCAGCAGGAAGTGACATCTACGGATGTGGACCTCAGGAGAGACAGCTGGAAACATCAGCTTATATGTTATTATCGTACATCATCTATTGATTTACTATTATTGGTGTATTAGGGATATTTGTCCCCAGGAGGAGGGTGGGAACTACCCTGGAGAAGAATGAGAACTAGTAGTTTGTTTATTGTTTATGTTGTCCCCTCCCTGCTGAGCAATATAGTTTAGAACTTGTTTCTGAGCCTCAGTATAATTGAGGGAAACCATCGTTTCTATCATGAATGGGGACTACTGTGAGTCACTGGGAGGGAGAAATGAGAGTCCCAGGTGGGCAGCCAGATTCAAATGCCTCCCAAATCATGGTGACGGAGACCTACCTGTCTGCCATTTGGACCAGGGTATACATTCAAAACCGGTAGTACAGGCTGGTAAGAAAACAGCAAAACCAAGGAAGGAACCCTGGGCAAAAATCATATTTCCAGGGTGGCAACAGCAAAGCTAGTAAATAAAAGGAAGAGAGTGCACGAGAGAGCAGAGGGAGACAGAGTCACATGCTGTAGGACCACCAAAGAGAAGGAAGGCCAAAGAGAGGCCGGGATGTCACGGGAAGCTTCTAGCAGCTTAGCAGACTAGTAAGAGCAAAGCCAGACCATGGTGGGTGGCTTATTGAACAGGGGGCAGAGAAGTTGAGGCAGCAGATATAGATATTTTAAAGAAAACTTCGTTGGTGTAAAGAAAGCAGGAGGTAAGGTGGGTTTGAGGGAAGGGAGGATGGCAGTAAACATGAGTATGTTTGTAGCCAAAAGAGTAGGTGCCAGTGGTGAGCGTGTAGGTGGAAGTGAGTTCATAAATGAAACAAAATCCCAGAAAAGATAGATGTGAATATGATCAGGGTTATGGGAAAGATGGTGTTTCCCCAACTTCCTGGAGCACAGGTACTACCTAGGGCACTTGTTAAAAATAGATTCCCCTGAACCATCCCAAGAAGGTCGGATGCATGAGGTCTGGGTTTGGGGCCCTGGAATTTGTATTTTTAGTAAATTCTCCTTGATGATGAGTCAGTGATTCTAATCATCAGAAACTGTGGGAAACACTGATTAGGAAATACATCAGTAAGAGCCCAGTCAGAAAACAGAACCCGCTTATTTCAAACAGAGGAATTGAATGCAGGGAAGTGGTTTTGTAGCAGGAAGCAGTTATTATTCCTGCTGGTGTTACCAGAGTTCAGGAACCACAGAAATATTGTTCACAATAGGCAAAACCTGGAGCAACCTAAATGTCTGTCAACAGTAGAATGGATGAGAAGATTGTCACAAAGTCATAAGGTGGAATAACTACACAGCAATGAAACGGAACTGTTACTATGCACAATGGAGACCCATCTCAAACACAATAGTGAGCAAAAGAAGCTTGACATAGTGTGATTCGTCAACATAAAGTCTGCAAACAAGTAAAACTAGTCTATATATTTAGGATGTATAATTAGGAGGGCAAAGGAAGTGACTACTATGAAGGTCAAGATAGTGGTGAGCTGTGTTGAGGGAGAAAGTGGATTGTAATATACAGGGTGTATGTGTGTTGTGGGGCTTGGGTCTTGTGTGGGCAAAAATCTATTTCCTGCCTGGGTGATGGTTACATGAGTGTTTTACAATTAGTCATTCAATGGCGCCTTTGTTTCATGCCCTTTTCTCTATGTGCATTCTATTATTTCACAATAATATATTTTTAAAAACCACATTAAGGAATGCCAATTCATGGCACTCCCTAGCCAATGAGGAAACTACTTAGAGACAGGAAAGGCAGGCAGGGAGGCGCGTGGAGGGACCTTGTGTTTGTGGCAGTCACCCTCTGTGCAGTCATGATGGCTAGGACAGAGCCTGCCCGGAAGACTCCCACCCCCCAGGCTGTATTGGGAACTTGTTCTCTCTGACATGCATCCCATTTGAGTGCATTGGCTTCTCTGCTTTCTCAGCTCGCAGTAGGTTTACAAAATGAAACAGCAAACATGAAAGGAAATGTTCAGTTGCTGGATGCAGGACACTAGGGAGGAGACAGGAAAATCGGGAAGCAGACAGGGCAGTAGCTGAGCCAAGCAGTGCAGGACTGCTTGGTAACCTGATGAGCCAGCCTTTGGCCAGCAACCTCGAGAGCCCTCACAGCTGGGGGTGTGACCCTCAGGAGAGGATTAGGGGGTGACTGGTCTGCCCTATTTAAGGAAGCAGGAACATGCGTCATATGTTGGAGGAAATTTCCATTAAAAAATAATTTTTTTTTTTTACTTGTGAGGTTTGAACTATAAGAAAAAAAGATAAAAAAAGAAAAATAATTTTTCTAAAAGTTTGGCATTTAAAGGGATAGGACAAAACATTTTTTAAAAGGCATTTTTTAAATTGTGGTAAAATATAGACAATACAAAATTTAACACTTAACTATTTTTAAGTGTACAGGTCAGTGGCATTAAGTACATTCACACTGTTGTGCAACCATCGCCATCTGGCATCTCCAGAACTTCTTCATCTTCACAAACAGAATCTCCATATCCATTAACCAATAGCTCCCCACTCTCCCCTGCCCCCCAGCGCCTGGTAACTCCCATTCTACTTTCTGTCTCTATGAATTTGCCAGTTCTAGGCACCTCATATAAGTAGAATCATACAGTATTGGTCTTTTTGTGACTGGCTTATTTCACTCAGCATAACGTCTTCAAGTTCATCCATGTTGTAGCACACATCACAATTTTCCTTTTAATGCTGAATAAATAATCCACTGTATGTATATACCACATTTTGTTTGTCCATTTACCTGTCTGTGGACACTTGGGTTGCTTCCCCATTTTGGTTACTGTGAATATGCGGCTGTCTATAAACATGGATGTAAAAGTATCTGAGTCCCTACTTTCATTTCTGTTGGGTATATATATACTCAGGAGGGAATTGCTAGATCACGTGGTAATTCTGCAGCTAATTTTTCGAGGAACCACCATGCTGTTCCTACAGCAGCAGCACCATTTTACATTCCCACCAGCAATGTACAAGGACTCCAATCTCCCTACACCCTCCAACATGTGTTGTTTTTTGTTTTGTTGTTTGTTTTGATAATAGCCATCCTGACAAGTGAGGCTGAAATTTTGCTTGCATGAAGAAACTTGTTCTTCAGTGGTACCCAAGGAAATAAATGAGACTTTTCCATACTTGGCTGAAGTGAGCATTTTCCCAAATCTAAAGGAGTACCCAGGGATTCTCCACTGGAGGTAGGGCGGGCACCCTCCCCTTCCTCTTCCCTTCTCGGAAACTGTGAGAATCTCTCGTATATTTTTGAGAGTGTGATACATAGAACAGGAATAGGGAAAAAGAAAAGGTTGAGAACCAGCTCAGAAAGATGCTTAATCTATTTTGTTGATTTTACTTTTTCTAACTTGTACGCCTTGGTCGCCATGAGCCAATATTTCCACTAGGTATCCGTTGACATTTCCACCACTCTCCTCTTCTTGTTCTGTCCAGTTTTTTTTCTTTCCTAATCTTTAAGTGGCATTCTTGTCTTAATTTCAGTATGCATTCTGTCCTTGTGCATAAATTAGGTATGGTTTTCTGCTCTTAATTCTAAATTGCCTATTTCTATTGCAAATTACACCATTCATAATTTCCAGTTTACTGCTTTTCGCCAAACACTTTTGCTTTCATTACAAGTTCATAAATTAAAAGTCAACTGCCCTATTCCCAAAGATTAAAGAGATAAAAGCCTGCAGTATGGGGAGACGTTCCCTCACCAGGTATGTATGTCACATGGAAGAGCTGGCTTTGCAACCCTGCAGTCAGCTGGAGCACCAGGGTTGGAGAAGAAAAGGCACAGTCACAGGGAGCCTGAGCTTCCAGTAGCTCGACAGTTCCACGTAAGTGGGAATCTGAACAAAACGTGAACGCGGCATCCTGAGGCCGACCTTGAGCTGTGTGGTAATCGGCCAGATGATCCATGAGACATAGATATTAACTTTTTTTAGATGATCACCAAAAGGGAAACATAGAGCCGGGTGCGTTGGCTCACACCTGTAATCCTAGCACTTGGGGAGGCCAAGGCGGGAGGATCACTTGAGGTCAGGAGTTTGAGACCAGCCTGAGCAAGAGCAAGACCTTGTCTCTACAAAATATAGACAAATTAGCCAGGCATGGGAGTGCCCGTCTGTAGTCCCAGCTACTCAGGAGGCCAAGACAGGAGGGATCACCTGAGCCCAGGAGTGTGAGGTTGCTGTGAGCTATGATCACGCCATTGCACTCTAGCCCAGGAGACAGAGTGAGATCCTATCTCAAAAAAAAAAAAAAAAAAGGAAACACAAAAGTTTTAAACCTACAAAGAACACTCAGGGCCCTTCATGGAGAAATGGCTGCGTCATGTGGCCAGTTGTGAATTCTGTCATCCTTTGTGGCCATGGTTTAGGGCACCCCACCCTTATCCATGGTTTCAGTTCCTGTGGTTTTAGTTTCCCTTGGTGAACTGAGATCCAAAAATATTAAATGGAAAATTTCAGAAATAAGCTAAATTCTAAGTCATGTGCATTCTGACAGTGTGCTGAAATCTCATGCCCAGGTGTGATCCTCCCTTTGTCCGGAGTTCCCACGTTGTCTGTGTTCCCCCGGGTGAGCCACCCGGGAGCTGTCTCGGTTATCAGATCGGGTGCTGTGGGATTGCAGTGCTGTGTTCAGGTCACCCTTATTTCACTCATTACGGCCCCAAAGCACAAGAGCAGTGATGCTGGCAGTCGGGGTGTGCCAAAGAGCAGCCCTCAAGTGCTTCCTTTAAGTGAAAAATGAAAGTTCTCAACTTAATAAGGAATGAAAAAAATTGTATGCTGAGGCTGCTAAGACTTACGGGTGACAACAAATCTAATATCCAGGAAATTGAGAAGAAAGGAAAAGAAACTTGTTCAGTTTAGAATGGGTAGTCATAGGTTTTAGTCTTTCTTCTCTTTCTTTCTTCCTCACTTGTCTGCGAACAGAGTTGTGTTTGAAAATTTAAGTTTTATTATTATTGGGGTATGGTGAGGCCAACAGATCAGCAGGTGACTGCCACTGAAAAGACAGTTACTCACGGTTCCCTAGAAACAGGAGGCTCGGGATGCCACTCAGGAGCACATGGGGCAACACCAGGCTTGGTCAGGAGGCCGGAGCAGCCTGGGGAGAGCATGAATGAGGGCCTTTATTGTGATTTTCAGGGAAGGAATGGGTGAGGCAGGGTGAGCAGGGTAGACAGGTTTAGGATTGGCTGGTCGAATAATTTCTGCAGGCTCTGGGGCACAGAGGCTGTCTCTAGTCACCTGGTACCTGGTACGTGGCTGGCGTGTAAGAGCCAGATACAGAGGGTGGCTGGGACTATGGATCTGGACTGGCTGGTTTGCAAATGGAAGGCGCGCTCCCAGGGCGGTGGTTTGCTATCTCTAGAAGTTGGCCGACCTCCCCTGGGAAGGGCAGGGTGTCCTGGGTCAGGGAGGTCCCCGATGCCAGAGCATCAAGAACACAGAAAATAATAAAACCTAACGAATACGGTCAGTGAGTGGGGAACACAGACTGGCTCCCAAGTAGGAAGGTCCTGGCTCCCTTGGCCCAACCCTGCCCCTTTGGCTAAGTAAACAGTCTGCCGGCCTGAGAACAGGAGTCAGGAAGAAAAGGGCCTCTCTTTCCCCCAGTTCCACAAGGATTCTGACTTTCTAGGCCCCTTCAGCTTTCTCCTTTCTTCACACACAAAGGTTTTAATCCTGTAATGGTAAGTATCTCGGCAAGGTTAAGAAAATGACCACGATGGGAACAAAGTGAAATCCTTGCTGGAAAACTTCACTGCAGAATGGCTCTCTTTCAAAGAGGAAATCTTAAAAAAAAAAAAAAAAAAGAGAGAGTGAGAGAGAGAAAGAGAGATGACCAAGAACAGTAATAAACATCATAATAAAACATATTTTCAAATGAGGGTAGCTACTTAGCTGTAAGACTTCACTGAAGTCTAATCTTGAAAAAAAGACTTTGAAATAATAAACCTAGCTCCAAATTAGGAAGGCCTGCAAATGTAGTAATTTCTACCTAAGAGGCTTTGTGTCCAAACATGTCATCTGAGATCCCGGCAGACAAAGGAGAAGGCCCTTGGAAACAAGGCAGCCATTCAGCCCGGCAGCCCGAGGGCATTGGATCTCCTCCCTGGGCTCAATAACATTTTCAGCCACATTAGGCACCAGCTTCAGACCTGGTGGGAAGCAAATTTAAGTGTCTCTTTTAGTGGAAAACAATGCGAATGCTGTATTTCACAAAAGAAAGGAATGCCAGCACTTTTTAGATTGGCAGACCTGGCGTCAGAATGATTCCATTTGACAGTAGCTTATACTCTCGGGTGCTGATTTTTAAAGACATTTTTGGGCTCACAAAACTTACCCCCCAGGGATGAAATGTCCCAGATACTCAATGAACATAAGTTTTTCAACAGCCTAGGAAAAATATTTATCCTATTCACACTTATCTTTATATTCTCAGGGATAAATGAATGAACTCGGGAATGAATGATGCATCCTATAACCAGAGAGGGGACGAAATGTCCCAGATACTCAATGAACATAAGTTTTTCAACAGCCTAGGAAAAATATTTATCCTATTCACACTTATCTTTATATTCTCAGGGATAAATGAATGAACTCGGGAATGAATGATGCATCCTATAACCAGAGAGGCAGAAGGGCACAGGAGGGGGAGACCTCTGGTCAACAAACAAAAAAATAAAACAAAAAGACTAAGACGCCAAGGATTGAGAGGTGAATGGGAAAGATTTACTATCAAGCAGGGGCCCTAGTCCAGGACAGCGTCTAGGCTCCAGGGGATGAAGTTAGAGAAGGAGAAATGGTGTCTTTTAAAGCCAGGAGACAAGGCCCCATCTCTGTCCCAGGGTAGGAGAGCAAAGTCTCTGAGTGGGGCTGAGGGGCCTCTGCAATAGATAAGCCCAGGACTTGCTAGAGGTGAGCAGCTACAGTGTTGGAGGCGTGTAGCTCCCTCTCCTGTGTGTGTGAGGTGCCCAGCTGGGATCACGGTGCCCCGTTAGGTCTACACAGTTGTCAGCAGGCCAGGAGGCCAGGTCGGGCTTTGTCATGCCAGGGAGGGTGGACAGAAACTGCATGGGTGGAGATCCTCCTACCTCAATAATTCCTGCTCTTGCAAATACTCTGAGACCCTCGTGGTAGGAAGAATCCTAAAATGCTGCCCACTCTCAAGATTCTCTGTCCTAATCCCAGGGTCTAGGAACATACTGATTATGTTCCGTTCCGTGGCAAAAAGGGATTTTGCAGATGTCGTTAAGGCCACTAATCAGTAGATTTAGAGTTAATCAAAGGGGGATTATCTGGGTGGGCCTAATCTAATCACAACTCCATTAAAAGCAGAGAGTTCTGTCCACCGGATGAGAAATGGGGAAGTAGGAGGGATTGAGAGCATGAGCAGGATTTGCTGTAGACTTCCCAGCCTGAAGATGGAGGGGTCACATGGAGGACCAAACAGGAGACTCTAGGAGCTGAGAGTGACCCAGCTGGCAGCCCACAAGGTCACAGGGACCTCAGTCTCAGCTGTGAGTTTATAAATAGATGCTAGTTTTTTTGTTTCTATTTTATTTTTACAGACAGGTCTCACTCTGTTGCCCAGGCTGGAGTACAGTGGCTCAACCACAGCTCACTGCAGCCTCAAACCCCTGTGCTCAAGCAATCCTCCCACCTCAGCCTCCCGAGTAGCTGGGACTACAGGCGTGTGCCACCACACCTGGCTAATTTTTTAATTTTTATTTTTGTAGAGATAGGGTCTTGCTATATTGCCCAGGCTGGTCTCAAACTCCTGGCCTCAGACAATCCTCCTGCCTCAGCCTCTCAAATTGTTGGGATTACAAGTGTGAGCCACTGCGCCCCGCCTAGGTGGTTTTTTAAACAGCTGAGTTTGTAGTAATTTGTTCTGCAGCAATGGAAAATCAACACAACCTTCTGAGAGTCAAACATTGGGCTGGATAGTATAGAGACATACCTGTTGCCTTCAGGAGTCTTTAATCTTGTGGGGACAACAGATGCAGGCCAGCGCAGAAAAATGCAGTATTAAAGGCCAAATGAGTGGGGCATGGAAAATCACTGAGCAATCACTTCTGAGACGTTCCGAGAAGAGAGAGGGGACAACGGGCTGTGGCGATGAGGACGGTGTCAGGGATGAGCTGGGTGGCTCCAGTGATAACATAACCCCCAACATTTAGCTGGTCCTGCGGCCCCAGAGATCTATGGAGGGGCGGGTATGCATTCAGGAGCAATTCCTCCTTCTCTTTTGACATCAAAATCAATGGGGGAAAGAAGCCAAGAAGTGAGAATTTAGTTAAGGAGAGGATACAGGGCTAAATGCTGCTTGTTGCTAAAAACTAATGACCTGTCTCCTATGGTGTTTATTCCAGATCCCATTCACAGACTGTATCCGTTTTGCTTTAAAAGATGCTGCTACTGCCCAATTATCCAAAATTCTGTTTCTTTTCAACAGTACTTTATAAAAACTCAGCACATTAAAATAAAAGGACTTTCTTGGGAAGCCCGGGGAGATTAAGCTGTCAGCCAGCTGAGGCAGGCCGTCTCTTGGGAATAGATTAATTTCTTCTCTTTTTATCTCTGCAGACTCTTCCCAAGACCTCCGAAGGATGAGGATGTCAGTGAAGAAAACACACCTAACTGCAGACTCCTCCTTTCTCTGGAGGGGGAGGGGAGCGGCTGGGGGAGGTCGGGCAGCGACAGATGGGCAGAGGGAAAGGAACCAGTGCTCACTGAACTATGGCCTGAGAGGTCCCGGGAACATTACTCAGACGGGGGCCGTTTGCATCCTGCCAATTAGCATCTCCAAAGACCTTGCTAAACCGATGGCAAAACAGCCATTGCGCTCCATGTTGCTACACTCAGTTTGGTCTGCCGTGACAGTGGGTCTCTCCCTACAGAACATTTTCCCTCTTCCTTCCTGGCCTAAAATACAGCAAAGGATTGGAGACCTTGGATTATGAAGGAATAATCCAGCGACAGAAAATAGTTATATTAGTACAAGTCAATTTCTGAGCTTCCATTCACCTGAGTGTCTATCTTGGGTACTGTGGGACTTATTTCGGGGTTTGGACAGGGTGGGGCATTGAGGATGGGCCTGGCGTTGACTCACTCATGGGGTGTGGCTGTGTCCTTGCCGTCCCTCGAAGGGATCCCATAGGCGCTTCCTGCAGGACGTGTGCTCAGCCTTTGCATCACTGTCTCCCTTAATGGCTGCCTGCAGGTTTCCTCCGCGTGCCCTGCTACGACTTGCTCCTGACCATCTGTCCAGTTTCATATTTGGAATTCTTCCCTACATACAATTGCAGCAGCCATTCTGGGCTGTTTTCTGCCTCCCAGATACCTGTGTTCTGTCTAGAATCTTCTGGACACCTCCTCCTTTCTTTACTAGGCAACATTCTACTTAGTCTTCAAGTCTCAGCACAAAGTCTGGCTCTATTAGGCTTTCCACGATTCTCCCAAACACGCGGCAGGGACTGGATCTTCTGCTCCTGCCGGGCCCTGGTTGGCATGGCAGACTGTGATTGCGTCTGTCTGTACGGCTCTCCCTTAGACTCAGCTAGTGGAGGCAGAGATCCTCTGTTGTTTCCTTTTCATATCTGTCCCACTAACATTATTAATCTTCTGGAATTAATATTTGCCGACTGAATGACCATAGAGATCAAGGGCTGTGGTATAGGTGGAATTTGTGAAGAGCTCTGCACAATTTTTGTCTAGCTTACCCACCACTGGTGCCCTTGCAATCTTGGGCTGCTTGCGGAAAAGCAGTGAAAGGACTAGCAAAAATGAGGAGTCTTTCTGAGTGGAACCACTGACAGGCTAATATACCTGGGGAGAGGGCTTATTTGTGGTGGGAAAAAATAATAAGACTCTGGAAAATGACTCTGGACATTCTGCTTTTGAGAATTGTACTTTGATGACCCATAAGAGAAGGAAAAAAATGAGTAGATGCCAGTTTCCCGTTGGCTCCGGTGCCCATCTGCAGACTTATTGATTTCAAGTGCTGTCTACTTCTGGCAGGCCACGCAGTCACCTCCCTGGGGTGTCTTTGCTTTTTTAACTCAACAGTGGGAAGGGCCAGAAGACTCCTAAGTCATAGCCTTGACTCCGCCACCCTCTGCAAAGGTGACCTTAAGCTCTCAGTTCCTCAATTATGTCATCCTCAAAAAGGAGGCGTAACAATGACAGTGGAAATGGCCCCACAGGGCTGTGGTGACTGTCACATGAGAGATCTTACACATTGTTAACAGATCATTTTTTTAAAAAATGGTAACATTGGCCTGATGCAATGGTTCGTGCCTGTAATTCTAACACTTTTGGAGGCTGAGGCAGGAGGATTGCTGGAGGCCAGGAGTTTGAGGTTGCAGTGAGCTAGGATGGCACCACTGGACTCTAGCCCTGGGCGACAGAGTGAGACCCTGTCTCAAAAATAAATAAATAAATAAATAAAATAAATCATTTAAACAATGACTTTCATGCAGCTACAAAATAGACATGTGTCAAAGATTTTATTTAACTTATTAATTAATATGGGAGCCAGGGAAGTATTAAAAACCAATTCAAAGGAGATGCCAAAGAGCAGACACATACCCGGTCATATCAGCAATGCCGAGTGAATTTAGTAACAGATGCAAAACTGGCTTTGTCGTGGGGGGAGGGCTGCGGGGAGGGGGGCAGTGGTGGTGGTGGTAGGAATCCATTGCATCTCAACTGGACAAAATTCATTTGCTTGTTTATGCAAAGTCATTACTACCAGTTTTCTAAACTTACAGGCTTGCAAAATAGCTCTTAGAGCTCATAAAGCAATGTGCAAATGGTAGTCCTCTTAGCTCCCAGACAATGAGTGGCACAATGTTTGTGGAAGGAGGCTGTCAGGCTTATTAAGCTTCAAAAATCATCTTGTGGGTTTTTTTTTTTTTATCTCCAAGATTCTGTGTTGGTTTTTTTAAACATATGTTAAATCCTAATTTTCAAAAGAGTAAAATCCTGACTCTCACGCAGAAATAACATGAACATGTGTCAAAGATTTACGTAACTCATTGGTTAATGTGGAAATCAGTAAGATGTTAAAATTGGTTCATTACGAGACTATAACTTACAGAGATTTTTATTCTTTATAGGACACAATTCCTTTGCATTGCCATAAATAGTCTGTGTGTTCTTACGGACAAGAAAAATTGACGTTGTCAGTTTTCTACAACTTAACTTCTAATTCTGCAGAGTTGTTAAATAGCTTAGTTAATCAAAAACAATCCAAGATGCACACCCTTACAGAGTCAAATGTTTCCTGAAAGGCCCACTAGAAACACCCAGCACCTTACTACAAGGACATCAGGATTCTCTTGCCCACTTCCAAGCCTTTGATGAGTTTTCCTGATGCCCAATGGCTGGGCACTGCCCAGCTTCATGGAGAATCCCATCTTGTCCTTTGTTGACTTTTTCTTTTTCTCTTTGACAACTACATCACACCTTTATCTCACTCTTGCCATCCTGCTATCTTCTCCATTGAATGAGATGCCATCCCGTTTTCACGGGGCTTAGAAAAAAAGGTATCCCTTTGATGGGGTTCAGGACATGCTACCCCAAAACATTTTAAGATGAATTTGAGAAAGAACATATGCAGGAGGTTATCTCTGACTTTTCTCTGCCTTTTTCCCCTGAATCAAGTTATAAAACCTAGGAAGGATTTTCTGACCTTCCCCTGAAGCAAGTTATAAGACCCTCATGTGAGAGGTTCTGTCTATGCAGAAAAAAGGAGCATCCTTATTTCTGAAGACCCCGAGACACAGAGAAGCTGAACTAACGGGGTAGTGCCAAGCTCCGCCCAGTTTATTACCATTAGATCAGACTTTTTTGCTCTATGATATTTCTCAATGACTATGTACTCTTGGTCAAACCTCGCATAAAAACACTCATGTTTAACTGTTTCTTTGAGTCGTCATTTGTGAAGGCTTCCATGTCATGTAAAACTTATATCAAATAAATTTGCATGCTTTTCTTTTGTTAATCTGTCTTTTGTCATCAGAGCTACAGCCCCGGACCTAACTGAGATGGATGGTTCCTCCCCTGCACCTTCTTCTTCAAGACCGTTCTCCTTTAATGGACATTTCTTTCTTCTGCCTTTTCAAGTGTAACTCAAGGTACAAAAAAAAAAACCCTTGACATTTTGATGGCAAAGAGCAGGGATCAACTTTTTTCCTTAAAGTGCCAGGTAGTAAACTCTTTAGGCCTTGCGGGGCACATACGGTCTCTGTTGCATATTCATTTTGTTTTTCTTTACAACCCGTAAAAAATACAAAAGCCATTCCTAGCTTGTGGACAGTACAAAAATATACTGCAGACCAGGTTTGGCCTGGAGGCTGTAGTTTGCCCCTGCCTGGTTTGCAGAAACAAGCACTGAGTTTTCCCTCGTGCCTCTGAGACAGAGTGGAAGGTCCATGCTTTGCTTTCCCCCATAAATGTGGGGCATGGCCATGGCAGGTGGAGTGTTAGCAACTGTGAGAAGAAGATGCTTCGGGGACCTGCTGGTCCAAGAAGGAGAGACATATGGAGCTGCCCTGGATATAGGGCCCAGCATAGATCAGCCAAACCTCAGTGACGCTGTGCAATTCCAATGGCTGACTACTTAAAAGTAAACTGCCAAAGTAGGGGAATTCGGTAATTGCAGTTGTTTCTATTTTGCTCAAGAAAGTCTTAGTCCCAACACAAAGAAATGATAAATGTTTAAGATGATGCATATGCTAATTACCCTGATCTGATCACTATACATTATATACATATTGAAATGTCACCATATACCCCATGAATACATACACTTTTTATTTGTCAATTAAAGAATAAAATTAAAATACTGAAAAAAAGAAAGTCTGACTAGTGTTTCTCAAAGTGTGATCAGGGACCACCTGTAAAGTGTGATCAGCCAAGTATAAGTTTCCTGGGCCCTCACCTTAGAAGTACTAATTCGAAATATCTGGGGAGAAGACTTAATAATGTGTATTATTGCTAAACTCCCTGGGGAGTTTGAGAATGACTGTCTCAGATTTTTTTTTATAAGAATTCTTTGGTTCAGCTTGGTAATAGCTACTTTTGCTGAGCACCTATCATGCATCAGTTGCTTTGTGTAGATGCATGATCTCATTTTTATTTTTATTATTTTTTAAGAGGCAGGGTCTTGCTCTGTTGCCCAGGCTGAAGTGCAGTGATATGATCATAGCTCATTGCAGCCTCTAACTCCTGGGCTCAAGTGATCCTCTTGCCTTAGTCTGCTGAGTGGCTGGGACTACAGATGTGTGCCACTGTGTCTGGCTAATTTTAAACAATTTTTAAAAATTTTAAGTGAGGGTCTCACTGTGTTGCCCAGGCTGGTCTCAAACTTCTGGCCTCAAGCAATTCTCCCACCTCTGCCTCCCAAAGTGCTGGGATTATAGGTATGAGCCACCACAACAGGCTGTCATCTTATTTTTAAAACTTGTAACAAGAAGTCTATGAGGTAGGTATGACTATGACCGTTTTACAGCTGAGGACACTAAGGCTTAGGAGAGGTTAAATAACTTACCTAGGATCACAGGAGCAGGAAGGAAGATAGTCAGACTTACCCTGAGATTCTTCTGCTACACCTGCTGCCTGCTGGCATAGCTAATTTGGTTTGCAGCTTTAGTCTTGGGTTATATAATTATGCAGGCAGATCTGTGCAGTCAGTCCTTGTAGCCAGAAGAGTCCAGTGAAGCAGAAGAGAGGACTAGGGCGAGGGGCGGGCAGGACAGTGATCCTGGGACGCTGTGCCCGGGACTGCTGGCCAGGGGCAGGGCCTGGTCTACTCTGTCGGGGTTGACAGGGCATTTCCGGTTCCTGGGGACGTACAGAAAGGAGGAAGGGAGAAGAGTAGGGTCAGCCGGGAAAGCAGGCCCAGGGCAGGGTTGAGTGGTCACACCTGCCACGTCTCACCGTGGCGACAGCCTGTGAAGGAGGCAAACGTCCATGCAGATGGTGCACGGCGCTGTAACGAAGCACCAGAGATGGGGCGTTGTTCACTTCCCACAGTTCTGGAGGCCCAAGTCTGCGGCCAGGGGGCCAGCGTGGTCAGGCTCTGGCGAGGTCTCTCTTCCAGGTTGCAGCCTGCCGACTCCTCCCCCTCCCCAAGAGGGAGAGAAGGAAGGAAAGAATTGATGGCAGCTGTCTGTGACACAAGTTCTCACGTGGTGAGAAGAGAAGGAGAAAGTTCTCTGGGGTGTCTCTTTTCAAACTTGTTTAAAATTTTTAACTTTTCTGGAGGCAGGGTCTCGCTGTATCACCCAGGCTGCTCTCAAACTCCTGGGCTCAAGTGACCCTCCCACCTCAGACTCCCGATTATCCCAGACCACAGGTGAGAACCACCGTTCCAGCTCTGTGGTCTCTCACAGGGGCACTAATCCCATTCACTAGGGCTCCACCCTCATGATCTAATCACCTCCCAAAGCTCCGCCTCCTAAGACCATTACCTTGAGGGCTGGGATTTCAACATTTGAATTTGGGAGGGACACAAACAGTCAGTCTACACCAGGTGGATTACATTACATTGGAGTCTCCCGAAGAGGGTGTTTCAAACGCAGTTCCTCAGGCCTTCCTCCTCCCCCAGGACTCTGGTGCCTGGGGAATCATTTTCGGCAAACTTGCTGAGTCTCATCCTAGTGTTTTCTAAACCACAGTTTGAAAAATGCCAAACAAAAGAAATGATTCACAAATGTTAGATTTTTTTCTTTGAAAAAAATTTCATAAAGAATATGTAGCATAAGCAAATTCCAAAATGGAAAAAAATCACTCGAAATCCCAACAGTCAGGAGTACTACTATTAACATTTTGATGTATATTCTTCCACATTTTTCCTGTGTGTGTATGAGTGTGCATCCCGTGTACAGATGGGACCATACTCTATATCATACAGTTAACCCTTGAACAACATGCCAACCCCCATGCAGTCAAAAGTCTGAATATAAATTACTTTGTTGTTGTTGTTGTTGTTGTTTGAGACAGCTGCTCACTTTGTCAACCTGGGTAGAGCTCAGTGGCGTCATCATAGCTCACTGCAGCCTCACATTCCTGGGCTCAAGTGATCCTCCTGCCTCAGCCTCCTGAGTAGCTGGGACTACAGGCACATGCCACCATGCCCAGCTAATTTTTCTATTTTTTACAGAGACAGAGTCTTGCTCTTGCTCAGGCTGGTCTTGAACTCCTGGCCTCAAGTGATCTTCCTGCCACGGCCTCCCAGAGTGCTAGGATTACACACATGTGCCGCCTGAGTGTAAGGTTTGACTCCCCAAACTTAACCACCAAGCAGCTCCTGTTGACCGGAAACCTTACTGATAACATGAACAGCCGATTTCGTACGTTCTATATATTATACTTCGTATTCCTACAATGAAGTAAGCTAGAGAAAAGAAAGTGTTATTAAGAAAATCACAAGGAAGAAAAAATATACTTACTATTCATTCAGTTGGAAGTGGATCCTTATAAAGGTCTCCATCCTCATCGTCCTTGTGTTGAGTAGGCTGAGGAGGAGGAGGAGGAAGAGGAGGGCTTGGTCTTGCTGTCTCAGGGGTGGCTGAGGCAGAAGCATGCATGGATAGGTGAACCCGCACAGTTCAGACCCGTGTTGTTTGAGCGTCAGCCGTGTTTCATAGCTTGCTTTTTACTCTTACTGAGTCTTGACACACCCTTCCATGTCAGTCAGTACACATGTACATCATACTTACCATAGATATTCGGGTATCAGGGCAGATACTTGTTTGAGGGGACTGTCTGTGACCTCTTCCTCCTCAACTGACACTATCCAGCACCCACCTGCTCTGACCTGGGTACACTTACAGCACCCAACGGGCTTGCAGGTGAGGAGCTCTGGCTGTGCTGGGCCTGGCGCGTCCTTTACTGGCTGTGAATCTACGCTCCTGGGCTTCCCAAGTAGTCAGGGGTGTTTTTAGCCTGTGACGCTAACACCGAGGGTCTTCCAGCTCCATGGCCACAGTGACCTGCACGGCTGGCAGCTGGGGGTTACACAGGGTGTCCATCCCGGGACCAGCCCCCTTCCTCCCGCACACTCAAGGCCAGCAGGGATTGAGCTTGGGACTGAAACCTTGAGCCAGTGAAAGCAGAGCAGCCGCCTTTGAACTGCAGAGACGGCTCCCCAGCTGCCCCCTCCCACGGAGGCCCCAGGGTCCCAGCAACCATGCAAAGTTCAAATCTATGGCTCCCTGCAAGCCCATTTGGGAACCATTAGGCGGCCCCTGACCTCCTCTCACCCTGGGACAGACGTGTGACCCTGGGGCCACCCTCCCTGCCACAGAGACTGGGCGTGAGTCCTTGAAACCAAAGGAAAAACTGCTGTAGTGGCCTGTTTGGGAGAAGAAATGAATTTAAAATACAATCTCTAGTAAACTTTTTTTTTAAGTAACTGGGATAATTGGCTTCAGTCCAAGAGATAAACAAGAAAGCAAACCCTTTAACCTGCTGTTGGGGGCCGTAGAGGGGCCTGCATTTGTATTTTCCTGGCGCTTTTTATGACCCAAGGGCTGGCCTCTCTCTGCCTCTGGACTGGGGCTGGCACAAAGCCGGGTTAATCACAGAGCAGTTTCGGAAATGAGGGTCTTGAATGGAATTTCCTCAACACGCCCTCAGCGCCCTCCACAGTCTGCAGCCTCCTGGCGGAGCTGCCCCTTCTGGAAGGCGCTGGGCTGGGCAGGCCCGGAGAACAAAGCGGCCATCTCTCTGAGTCTTCCCCGGAGCCCAGAGAGCCTCGCATCTGTACAAAACTTCAATAAAAGCGACTCTTCTGTTTCCTTCCCTGTGCCAGGGCCAGTCAGAAGAAAACAAATCATGTGCTGCATATTCATGGAGAGTTCACAATGTGTAAACCTCCGCGGGAGGAACAAAAAGATTGTATATCGTAGATAGGAGTCTTGCCCTCAAAGAGCTTAATATTTAGTTGGAACGTCATGACTAGTCACAGCAAGAGGGAAAAAGTCAAGTCACAATTTGTGGCAGCAATCCAAGCAATCTTTGGACAAATGAAAGTTATAAGCTTTAAGAGTTTAGTAAGGGTAAAATATTCGTTGTGCATCTCTTCTGCTAGACAAGGTTGCGATATCCCTAAGGTGGTAATTTGTCTCCCAGATGGCTGCCATCAATTCTTTGCTTCCTTCTGTGCACCTTCTACTCCCTCTTGGAGAGGTGGAGTCTCTCTCTCCACCCCTTGAGATCTGGGCTGGCTTACGGCTGGCCTTTAAGAGGACTGGCAATTTCTGCTTCCCCTCTCTTACAAAGGACCCAGCTGAGGTGCCCTAAGGAAGTCGCACAAGCCACCTGGAAAGTCCAAGTGAAGGACAACTGAAGCTCCACAACCATGGCCCCAGCTGGGCTCCCTGCCAATCTCACTAACCCGCCAGCTCCCTGAGTGAGCCACTGGGCGGTAGATCCTCCCTCCCCTGGGTCCACGTAGGCCGACACTACCGTGAACAGATGTGAGCTGTCCCTGCCATGCTCGGCCCCAGCTGCAGAACAGTGAGCAGACAGATGAGAGTGGTAGTGTTCCTACATCTGCTTCATCCTTACCGCAGTCTTATAAAGAAGGCATCGTTAGCGTTACCCCCACTCCGTAGATGAGGGATTGCGGTGGAAGAGGTTGAGCAAATTGTCCAAGGTCACACAGTTAGGAGGTGGAGGAGGCCCAAGGACACAGGGCATGTCCTGGGATTGGTACATACACCAACTTGGCAGGAGCTAGAGATATTCATGAGGAAGGTGTGGGATATATTAATCAAACAGGAAGATGGATGGATTGGGATCAAATTAAGGAGGGACCCCTGTGCCAGGATAGGTTAGCACTTCATTTATTAATGGCCATTTATGAGCTGCCATTGCTGGCTTTTGAGCAGGAGAAGGGACAGGGCAAACTTGAGTAAGTGGTTGAACATGGGATAGTCTGAAGGGACAAGAGGCTGTAAGTAGATGGCCCGGCACGGAGGCAGAGTCGTTCAGGAGGGAAGTGATGGGGGACGGCTGCCCGTGGTGGCTGCAACAGGAATGGAAAGAGACACATGGAAAGATGTCTAAAAATCCAGTGCAAGGATTCCCCCAGGGACTCAAGTGGGTGTCCCAGAGGAGAATGGGCGATGCCACTGAGGAAACCGGCAATGCAAGAGGGAGAGCCAGCTTGGAGAGTCTGGTTCACTCAAAGAGATGTTAGTGGAATTGGCACAGAGCTGGGGGAGATGAGTTTAGTTTTGGATATGCTGAGATTGAAAAGTTGGCAAAGAATGAAGATGCTCGAATCATGGCCCCAGCCCTCGAGCAGGTTAGTAATCCTGTGTCCTCTCTCTCTTACATACACATGCAAATGTACTCATGCACACACATTCTTGCACACATACATACACACACGAGAGAACTAAGTAAAAGTAGGACATAATAAATAATAATAAAATGAATAAACTGCCAAAAACGTTTGGTACTGAGAATAATGCTACGGGTGATTTGGAAGAAAAAGATCAATTCGCCCTAGATGACACCTAGCATCCAAAGGTATCACAGTAGAGACAGAGGAGGGACATTCCTGTAAGACATGCGTATAGGCTTTGAGCTGCAAGACAAATGTCCCGGGTGTGCAGGGATGGTGGGAGAGAAAGATTATCATAGGCGTCACACATGCTCTGAAAGCGTGATTTGAATGACCACAGAATATTCCACCTCAGGAATAACCACAATGTATTAAACTATGCCTCTAATTTTTTTCCATTTATGAAGTTGACAATTTGGGCTATTACAAATAACACTACAGTGAAAATCTCTGTAAATAAATGTTTGCATGCATCTGATTATTTTTGGAAGATAGATTCCCAGAAATGGTATTAGTGGGCCGAAGGATGACAATTTTAAAATATTCTTGCTACTCATTGCCAAATAGCCTGCTGAAAAAAATCATCCATTCACTTTCTCCAGCGGTATAGCGGGGCCCAGCTCGCCACTCAGGTTCCAGCAGAGAATGAAGAGGACATGCAGCTGTCCATTCTATGTGGCCTGTTTTCCACATTTAATACAGGAAAATAGGCGGAAAGATAACACAACACCAAATGTTAACAGTGCCTAACTCTGGGTGTTGGGGGTTGGGGTTTGTGGGTGTGATATTTTCTTCTTTATACCTTTCCGTATTTGTAAAGTTCCTAAATAGTATGTGTATTACTATCGAAAAAAATTTTTAAGTAGCGGAAATAATACTGCAGAAAGAATACTGTGCTCAAGTCCAAAAAACTGCGCTGGTTCCAGGTGTCCTGCGGATGGTGTAGACTTGGACAACCACCACGCCTTAGCTCACCTGAAAACAGCCTCCGGGTCTCAGCCCAGCGACCCCTTCAAATTACCTGGGGCACTTAAGAAACACCTTTCCCTGAGTTCCTCAGACTCCCCGAATCTGTATTTGTTGGGTGGGGAGCCTGGGCATGGGTATTTTTAAAAGCCGGCCATGAACACTAATGTGCAGTGTGGGGGCGAGGGTCCCCGAGCGAAAGGCTCCAAGGAGGCCTCGAACGCCACCAGGAAGACCCCTCCCTGGGAGCTGGGGTCACCTTCAGAGCTGGGAGAGAGGAGGCAGCGGGTGGAGACTGAGGCGCACCTTTCTGCGTGTGTGGGGGGCAGCTCAGCCGCAGGTAGAAGGTGGGGTCCGATTCACGTCCACGCACGTTTACAGACAATGAGTCTGAGCCAAAGACAAGCACGTCTCTCAAGAGGGAAGCGGGTCCCTCTGAGACCCCAAGCGCTGGGAGAGCTCGGTGCAGCCAGGCCAGGCGGAGTGTGGCTTGGGCCTTCCCTTCCAGAGCCGGGAAGCAGAGCTGGTGGTCCCCCTTCCTGGGGGGCTGCGGTCGGTGGAGACGGGGCAGGAGGGAGAGGCAGGATTAGGCCTGTGCCCGCCGCTTCCCGGGCGCCGGGCTCCTCTGCAGCCTGGAGATTAGGGCCATTTAATCCTCCGCTCCTCTCCCTGGGCTATTTCTGTGCAGAAGGGGGCTGGGCGGCTGCTGGTTCCCTCAGCAACAGGCCTGGCCTGGCTCCATTGTGCGGAGGGCCCCAGCTGGGAAACGCAGGGGGGAAGGAAGGGAGGAGATGGCTTTTCCAGGCCTTCCCTTCTCCGAGCTGTGCACGGGAGAGCCCTTGGCTCCAGAAGGGGAGGGGAGGCCGGAGCGGGGCCTGTGGGCATGATTGAGCTCATTGTTTACACGTGGAAAATTAGGGTGCAGCCAGTCTTGGCTGCATCCGGTGGGAGGAGGTGTCAGAAAGAGGAGCAGGGCAATCTTGCCCTTTGATGATGCCGGAGGGGCAGACAGCGGTGCTTGGCGGCCGTGCGGGCCTTCAGCCTGAGCGCCAGGCTGGGCATTTTCTGACCCGTGCCCCTCAAAATGGCTCCACGTTCATCTAGGCATTTCCACTCGCAGAGCTTCTGACAGGCTTCTGCCCCTCAAGCCTCCTGCCGGATTCCCAAACCTTCACCCTCTAAGCTTATCTCCTTCATCTCTGCTCGGTCTTGTCCACGACCCCGCATTCCTTCTTCCCACTTAGCCCCATCCGCAAACACACACAAATCTCCCACCCTCTTTCCAGTCTCTGTTTATTCTCAGGATAATAGAAGTCCTCTCAGAGGTCAATAAAACCATCCAGGCTAAAAGACATCAGCAAACACTGTGAGCTACATGTGCGATAGACTTTACAAAGCTTTTGTCCACGGCCATATTTAAACGCCTTGGTGTTTAAAGATTTGAGCTGCCAAACCTAAAATACAATCACTATGAACGTCACCACTTTTCTGACCATACCCGATCACAAGGATGTTAGTGTATTTTACAAACGTGATTTAATTAAGTCCCTTAAAGAAGAAAATAAATAAATGCCTTCTGGAGGGATACGTTGCTATTTTTAGTAATTCCCATAATGCCATTTCCTTAGGGACCATTGTTTCAACCTGGAAAACGTCATGTTATTATTAAATGCCACACTGAGGAGACTCAGTCTCCCATTTTGTGAGTGTTTTTAGCATCACCAACATAGATGGATACTCCCAGGGACCAGCAGAACAAAGCAGGTAAACCCATATCTAACCCCTCCTGAAAGCTCCTCTCCTCACTGTTCTCCCCCAATAAAAATATCCCAGTTTATTTCTCACAGGGAGGAGTTAGACCCCCCGGGTTGGCACAGCTGTCCTCCGACAATTCAGACAGTCCATTCAGCACTCAACTTCCTTAGGCTTCACTTTCTACTTCTGCAAAATACGGTCTGTTGTGAGGATTAAGATAATTTATGTATGTTGAGCACTTAGCACAGTAAGCAATATTAGTATGGTCTTTGACCTTTTTGTTTTGTGAATATGCTTATGTTATATTACCAAGACACTAAGATATTACATGATCAAGACTCACAATAAGCTAGCGCACAGGGATTATTAACCTCTATTTACAGACAGAGAGGTGGAAGTTGAGGCACGTTCGATAACTTGCCCAGAGCCACCCTGCCAGTTAGATGGTGGAGTCTGGATTTGAACTCAAAGCGCTTATCAAAATAAACCACAAGCTCCTTCCAGAGCCTCAGCTGCCTCCTCTGCACCACGAAGTGTAATAAATGGCTTGTCTGGCCTGAGTCCCTGGAGGTTTGTTCTTTGCAGACAAGTCCATTAAGTCAATACATTGGAAAACTGCCGGAGGCAGTTCCTGGGTGGATGGCTTTTAGTGCCTATTAAGCAGGTGGGGAAAGAGCTAGATCAATGCACAGTGATGTTTTTGCAGCTCCCGCACACGGGCTCGCGACAGTCCTGTGTGTGCCGCCCAGGTCCTCTGCTCCGCTGGAGTCTCCAGGCCTTGGAGGAGAACGACTTTACACAAAGACAGTGGAGGTGGGTTTCCCACGCTGGTGTCATCTCAGGGGGATGGGAAGGTTCCCTACGGAAGTATCTAGAAGATTCTAGATCCAGGTTGTTTAACACGGAATGTGCCCAAAGTGCCCATGTTCAAGGATCTTTCTTCTGAGGTCTTCGCTCTGTCCCCTTTTCGAACACACATGCTGACAAGAAGGAAAGCAGCAGAGTGAGGCTGACTTCATGAAAGCACTGAGGCGCGGCTAGCTGGGGTTGGGGAGGCACGGGGGTGGGGAGACCCTAGCACAGGGCCAGGGGGAGAGCGGGCAGCAAGGGGGGTGCTGAGGACCCGCTGCTGTCCTGCCCAAGGCGTCTTCAGAAAATACCTTCCATGGGACATTGGTTTCACAGTCGCTGCTGGGTGTTCTCACTGCTCTTTGCTAATTTTTGACGAGAAATGGAGAAGAGGGGTGAGGGCAAGAGGAGGGTGTGTGCTGAGCGGTGGAGCACGAGGAAGAGTAAGAACTGGCTGCCGGCTGAGTGGTGGCAGGGTGGAGGAGAGGAAGCTGTCCCTCAGCCCCATGCAGGTGTGTGCACACAAGCCACACACGCCACACAACATACACGCCACACATACACTAAACACGCCACATCACACTCGGTCATATATACACCCTGCACCATATGCCACGCACACACGCACTCATGCACACACACCATACACACATACACCACAGACACCCCCCCACACCCTTAGCATTTTAAGAGAATAACAGTGCCACCTGGTGGCTAGTTAGGTGCAAAGACCCTGCTAAACTTTAAGTCACAAGTTGTGTTACTCTGTACTTATTGACTCTGGTTCCCCACAGTCAAAAGTCCCTCTAGTCCCTCCCGTCCTTTTCTCAGAAAATGAGCCAAACCATAAATGCACTTCTGAGAAGTGTCTGACAGTATTCCCGGGAACGCTGGGTGGGACGGACACTAACTCAGAAAACATCTTCCGAGCAGAACTCCCAGTGCTCCCAGTGCTCGCTGTCTTCATACCCAGAGAATTGGGCTTATTTGGAATAGTGGCGGCAGACTTGAGGAAGCAGAGAAAGGTGAAGAAAAGGCTTCGATGTCAGGAATTGGTTCCAGCCACTGCACGTTTGTTAGTTGCAAATTACGAGAAGAGCAGAGAACTCTGCACTATCAAGTATCAACTTCTGCTTCTCTGACCCAAGCTTGGTATCTCCAGTAATGGTGATAAGGAAAACCCCCATCTATTACTTGGCACGGCAGCCACCTGAGATCCCCACCCCTCACGGAACATCAGCATAATACTAACCTATCACCTGGCCCATCAACTAATCTATTACCTGGCACATCAGCATAACACTAAACCTATTACCTGGTGCATCAACATAATACTAACCTATTACCTGGCCCATCAACTAACCTATTACCTGGTGGGCATTAGCCACCTGAGACCCCACCCCTCGGATCACCCCAACTTAATAAAAGTGGGAAAAATCGGGTAGGTGGGGCTCAGAATTTGGTGGCGAGACCCCTCTGGGCTGGCCGGCGAATAAACCTTGATTGATTCTCCGACTCTCCGTGTGCTGCTCGGTTTGTCCTTGGGACCACCCGCTGTAACACTTGCTGTAACAATGGCTCATCTCACTTTGTGATAATTAAAAGAAATGCCATCCATTTGCATTCATGAGTTCCTGCCCTGAGCCAGACACAGTGCATGGGACTCTACCCACTGCTGGTGACTTCAGTCCCCCCAGCAGACGCAAACACACGCATGCAGCTTTGGTATCCGAGCAGTGACGCAGCAAGCCCGGGCCACAGGTGGTCTATATCTGCGCCTACATCCACGCAGTCAGAGTTCAACTGAACGAGATCACATGAAAATGAGTGTAACTCGCTGCCTGCTACATCATAAATGTAGGTGAATATGCATAGGTCGATTATTAAATAAATGGTGAATGAGTGAAGACACATGCTAGGTGTGTTAGTTTTCTATGGCTGCTTTAACAAGTTATCACAAACATCCTGGCTTAAACCAACACACATTTAGAAAATATTCTCATACAGGTCTGGAGAACAGAAGTCTGAAGTCAGTTTCAGTGGGCTAGAGTCAAAGTGTTGGCAGGACTGGGCTTCTGGAAGCTCTGAGGGGAGAGTCTGTTTCCTGCCTTTTCCAGCTTCTATTGGCTGCCTGTATTCCTTAGCACATGGTCCCTTCCTCCATCTGCTGTCACCACATTGTCTTCTCCTCTCTGGCTCTCCCCATGGTCCTGTTATAAAAACCCTTGTGATGCCAGTGGCCCGCCCAGGTCATCTAAGGTCATGCCCACGTCTCCAGATTGTAAATTTAATCACATCTGCAAAATCCTTTTTGCCATATTCACAGGTTCTGAGGATCAGCGTGTGGGCATATATGGGCCATTCTCCAACCTCCCACCCTGGGCAGTCAGGGCAGGGAGACCGAGTGATACCAAGAGGAGGAAGTTCTTTGTAATATGGAGATCTTTCCATAACATCAATTCCTCTAAGTCCAAGGACCATGGAATGCTTCACCCATGAGAGCTCTCAAATGTGTGAATGGCAGCTGTGTTTCTTCTTTTTTTTTTGGAGGCAGGTCTCCCTCTGTTGCCTGGGCTAGAGTGCAGTGGTGTCATCACAGCTCACTGCAACCTAAACTCCTGGGCTCAAGTGATCCTCCTGCCTCAGCCTCCTGAGTAGCTGGGACTATAGGCATGTGCCACTATGCCCAGCTAATTTTTCTATTTTTTGTAGAGATGGGGTCTTGCTCTTGCTCAGGTTGGTCTCAAACTCCTGGCCTCAAGTGATCCTCCTGCCTTGGCCTCCCAGAGTGCTAGGATTACAGGTGTGAGCCACTACGCCCAGACAGCTGTGTTTCTTGATATGTTTCTCGCCGTGGGGGCCAGGTAGGGTATTCCTGGGACTCTCCTGAGCTAGGGACAGTTTGAGACCTGGAACAGCACAAGTTTCTTTCTCTAGAATGCAGAGAAAGCCCTTTGAAGTCCATCCAGCTACCAACCGGGTGGGCCACACAGGTCCGCTGTGGATGTGCCTTGGCCACAGTAGTCATGGAAAATGGATTTCAAAATAGCCAAAGCACATTGGGTTCTTTCTGACAGTCTCTTGTGAGACTGTTTCTTTCTTTGATGTAGTGAGTGAGGTCCTGCTGGGAGCCACACGCACCAAATGGAAGCCTTTCCTTCCTTAGGAGAACCAGATTCGAGGTAAGAGTCCTCTGCAGAGAAAGCCACTTCTGAACACTGTCAAGTTGAAGAAATCCCAGAATCGGCACCATTTAAAAGAAGCAGAGCCTCACCCCTCAGAGAGTTGAGATGGGGCGGCAGTCACATGTTCCAGAGCCTCCAGGATGGTCCTGATCACACATCTTCTGTCTATTGTCACATCTTTTGGGATCTGGCCCCTGAGGGCCTGGAGCCACTGGACTCCCTGCCCCATCCCCCACAGCGTGAACTGCCACCTGTGCAGGCCCTGAGCACACCAGATTCATTGCTGCCCCTCTGTCCTAATATTGTGGCTTTGAAGTCCTCAGTGGGGGACCTCACAAACACCACGGAAGGGAAAGGTGGCTCCTTGGGGGACCATTGAGGTTGTTACAACGACCATCACAGCCTCTATACTCTGCTGGTCAGTTTCCCGGGGAGCCTCCGTTTTGTGCTAAGCTTTGCCTTGGGAGGGGTCGGCTGTACTCTACAAACCTGTGGACACACCCAAGATTAGGGTAAGCACCCTTTCCTTCTTCAAAGCCTTTACTCTTTAGGGTCCTTTCATCCGCTTTGATTGTATCAGGAGAAAAATTTTAACGAGGGGCCTGTGAGTTAGGAATTTGTTAGGCTGCAAAATACAAAAAACTCGACTAATGCCAGGTTAAACAGGGCAAGGTTTGCAACCTCAGCACTATTATTTTAGGTCAGATACTTCTTTGTTGTGGAGGCCGTCCTGCGTGTTGGAGGATGTCTTGCAGCATCCAAGCTTCTATCTGCCACCTTAGTGATCCTTAACCAGGGACAATTTTGCCCCCCAGGGGACATTTCTGGTTGTAACAACTGGGGGTGAGGCTTTGGGGGTGGGGCTACCGGCAGCTCATGGGCAGAGGCCAGGAATGCTGCTAAATTATCCCACAATTCATAGGATAGCTCCCAACAACAATCACCTGGCCCTAAAATGCCAGCTGTGCCAAGGTTGAAATGGCCTGCTATAAAGGAATGGAAAGGGACATTGAAGTTGATCCCACAGGGTGCGAGGAAAAGACCCCAAGGGAATGACATCCCCAGACAGAGAATGCATATGGTATTCTCTCTGCAAAACCTGGCCCCGTGCTGAGAAAGGCAGAAATAGTTGGTTTAACTGATGATTACTGGCACGAAATTCCTCACCGGCCCACTCTGTGGGAAAAGGGACTGCAAAATTCTAAAAGCCACCACATGCAGCTGCGTTTGGCAATGGAAGCCCTGAAAATATGCTGAAAAACAAAACAAAACAAATCCTGAAAGGACCAGATGCAAACACAGCCCACCTGCGACAGCGCAGGGCGGCCCCCACGTCCTTTCTTCCCTAGTACTCAACATCTGTTGAAACACTTCTGGCTCACAGTGCATTCGAATGTCACCCACTCGTACAGATAAATGAAAGCCTCCATTACAAAAAATAATGAACAGATAGCAAAGGGAAAAAGGAAGGTGTATAAGCACAAATGCCTCAGCTCCCAGTTGATCGAGCCCTGGGCATGAAAGGCTGTATTTTCTGTTCATGATAAGCACGGCTAGGCGATGAGAAGTAAATAGACGTGGGTTGTCACCCATTAGAATAGCTGCCGGTTCCCTCCCCACACCATTTCCCCAGTGACAATGCAGTGGGTACAGGGGGAGGCAGAAGGTCAGGTAAGAAGCCGAAGAAAGGAAGGTTCATTAAAGTCATGGTGTGCATAGCTGCCGTGGGCACCAGAAATAACATTGTTTTCAAACCTTTTTCTTTTCCACCCATCACTAGCTTCAAATCTAAGAGCTCATATGCATTTCTAGAAATCAAGTACAGGAAAATAGAAAATCATTCCAGACACCCTGTTCTACTTTTGCTTTTGGCCCTTTTGGTGTTATCAAGAGACATCACTACCCCTTGGGCTGTCCTCGGGCCAACAGCTCCCAGGCCCAAGTCCTTTAAAGGGCTGGACAGGCAGAGGAACGTCCTCCAGAGGCAGTACATCTCAAGACATGCTGGGCTATTAAAATATTCCAGATTTTCTCAGGCCTTTTGTCAGCATTAAAAAAAAAATGTCTTGTACTAAGGCTGAAACAGAAGGAACATAGTGCCCACTGCAAGAGGCAGGTTGGTTGGTGAGTGCACGTCAGCATGCCTGTGGTTGCACTGTTAATCCTGGTTAAAGCATTCATGTGAACATTTACCAGTCAGAATGGACAGATTTAGGGCAATTCTACTAACAGCTCCCCAAGACTGGTGACTCTGACAATGTTCAAAGTCAGTGGACTCACCCTTCTACCAGCTTCTGAGCCTCCCAGGGTGGGAGCTGCCCCGGTCTCCCCAGCACCTTGCACAGTATCGGGCAAGGATGCAGCCATCAGTGACGTCACTGGAGCCAGTCCACCTGGGCCCAATCCAGGAGCTACCATCTACTTCCCCTGTGACCCCGAACAAGTCAGCCAGCCCTGCTGCTTCCATTTCCTTCTCCGTAAAAATATCAGCGTCTCCATCACAAAGAACAGAATGAGCAAAGCGGTTAGCACCATGCCAGGCTTATAGTACATGCTCTCTGTATTAGCCATTATTATTATGAGGGGGTCAAGTTCTGTCCTGCTCTGCTTTCTAGCTCACAGTAGACCAAAGACCCAATGCATCTCATTGTTGAATATTTGTTTGTCACAATTACTCAGAACTTCCCATTTACATACTGCACAGATTATTTCCACCATGACAACGCAGAGGTTTTTTATTAGCCTTGCTCCTATTTCTGAACGTGGGCCGGGATCCCTTCTGGGTACCCACGACCCACTCTCAGACGAGCTGCGGGTTCTGTCTGGCCAGTGTGTGAGGAAGGCGTGGTGGGGAGACATGACTGAGAGGTATAGGGTGTAAGCCCTGGGTGGAACAGGTGTTCTGGAAAGTTCCTAAGTGCACAGTGGCCTGCCAAACCTTTCATGCTTACCTTGGAATTCCTTCTGTATTTTTCTCAGCAAAGTCATTCCTCAGGTCTCTGCCTTTTCTTTGAGGTTGACTGTGTCTCTCGGCGTGTGTCATTCTGCGTGTGAGAAACACAGTATAAATCTGGAGTGGAACCATGTGAAAGTACTTAACACTATGGAACTGTACAAGTAAAAATGGTTAAGATGGCAAATTTTTTGTTATGTATATTTTACTACAATGAAAAGTAATAGTAAAAAATTCAATCGTTAAAAAAAAAAAACTAGAGTGGGAAGGATGTAGGGACCTTCATGCGTCATTTGACACCCACTTCGGAGAGGCCCAAGCCGAGAGTCCGGCCCTCTGGGAGCAATCACCGCATAGTCCTTTCTTTTTCCTCGTGGGCGGCCTGGTGTGAGCTCAGCCAGGACGCTGCCTTCATTTGCTTCTGTGCCCTGCCCCCGCCCAGGGAGCCCCGCGTGTCTCCACGACTGTTTGTCGGGACAGGAGCCCTCAGAGGAGGTCGGGTGGCTGTGGCCAGGCCAGGCCCAGGAATGGCGCTTTTTGACATTTCTCTGCCCTTTTCCGGGGCGGACGTGGGAGAGGAAAGCAGAGGAGAGGGGAGGTGGCTGCGAGGGCTTGTTCCTTTGGCCAGAGTCTGGCGGCCACCCCCGCCCCGGGCCCTCCCCCTGCCCCCCTCCGCCCCCAGGCTGCCCTGGTTCCCTCCGCGTCCCGGCGCACGGGCGCACCTGCGCGGTCCTGGGGCGCAGGCCGAGAGCCCACACCGCCGGGGCCTGGGGCGGATGGCCCGGCGCGGGCCTGCGCTGCCCTCGGCGGGGACCCGCCGCCGCCTTCCCCAGCTCAGACGCAGAAGGGAGCCCCAAGGCCAGGCGGGGAGCCGCAGAGCAGGGGCGGGGCAGGAGAGGCAGCGGCCTGGAAGGAAGGGGTGCCTCGCGTCCCCAAAGACCCCCAGGCCGGCTCTGGCCGCTTCCCCTCGCCGGGGCCCCAGCGATTCTCGCGGGTCCGCCCCCGCCTCTGTGTGGGTGCAGGCTGGCGCGTCCCAAGCCATTTCTAGGTCACCAGGGCGTGCTCTCTCCACTTCGGGCTAGGAGAGCTTCACCTCTCCCCCTGGGAGGGGGAGGGGCTGTGGTTCCTGCAGGGCGTGCCCTGCATCCCGCTGGCCCCATTTCCTTTCCGAAACAGAGGTCTAGGCACCTGCCCATCAGTCCCCAGCCCTTGCAAGAGCCAACCCCCACCTGACTCTGCAGCCAGACTGATCTTTCCAGAACATTAATCTGATTCACTTCCACTTCGGCCAATGCACCCTCATTCGTGGCCACCCCAGAACGGGTCCGCCTGGGCAGCGACCAGAACTGTTCTAAAAATCTTAAACTTCAGAATTCCACCTTCTCACAGCAACCACCCATCCTCTTAATGTAAACTCTTTAATATTTGCTCATTTTCTTTCCAGGTAATCCAGGTTTTTGGCCCCTCCTTTTCTTTCAACCCATCAGGTCTTCCTAGCTTTTTAAAATTTCTCTGCTGAGTTTATATATTACTGCTCATTTGAATTCTTATTCTTTTATTCTCTTACACATTCATTCATTCTTCATTCACTCAGTAAATATCCACTGGGTGCCTTCTACATGCCAGGTACCGTGTTAGGCACCAACCACACACGATCTCTGCCCATAGCTTAGAGTCTAGTGGAAGAAGACAAAGCACATTAAAAATCCCACAGTTAGGAATTGAGAAAAGTGCTAGGAAAGTAGTGAGCAGGGCGCCGGCATGGAGAATGAAGTGGAGGACCGAAAGAGGAGGGTCTTCAGGGATGACGACAGAAAAGTATCACTGAAAAGCGTTCACCACATTGAGGCCATTGGAAAGTTCGGCAGGGATAGTTTCAGGGGGAAAGCGCTGGGACTGGAACACTTCCAGAGTTGGCGACAGTGAAGAAGTAGAGATGCAAGTGGAAGTAGAGGTGGCTGCTCTTTTGACAATTTAGAGAGGGAGGCAGAGCAAAATGGCAGATGCTACAGCCGGCAGGACTGGCCCCTTGTTCAAAGATTATGCAGAATTTAAGAACAGTGGCAACAGAGCAGTAAAGCAAGCACGGTGCCCTGTGTGTGACTGCAGGGGTCATGTGCTGTGAAGCTGGTGCCCACGGTGGGTGTGTGCCCCAGTGAGAGTCATTTGTTAAAAAGAGAGATATCGATAATGTAAGAAAGAGGGGGGATGCCCATGAAATGAAATTTGGGGAAGACGAAAAGGAGATGGGACCCCAAGTCTATGCGGAGGGGCTGGTTAGATAGGAGGAGGCCTCTCCCCTTGTAGCAGGAAGAGAGAAAAATGTTGCGGATGCAGGAGGGTTGGCGATACTCTGTGATGGCTTCCGTTCCTCAACGACAGGCAGGGCTCTCAGTCAGGAGGAGGAGGAGGAGGAGGAGGAGGAAGGTGGGTGTGAGCAGACAGAAATGGTGTGGAAGGTGGTGGGGCTGGAGCTTTGCCAGTTAAAGGAAAGTGGGGGAGAGTGATGGTGAGATGAAGCAAGAGACTGGGTTAGGCAGGAAAGTAAGTTCAGTTCAGAGAGACCTGTCTGGCATCAGAGGGACCACTGGGTGGGCAAGTTGATCGGGGTGAATCTTCACGATTGGAGAAAGTGAGCGGAAGCCCAGGACACTGTGATCCCAGAGGGCACAGTTTAAACCCGAGCTGTAGGGAGTGTGCAGTCACTGTGAGGACACGGCCCGCGAGGGCATCTCCAGGGATGCGTGTGGCTGCGTTACAGGAAGTCTCTGTGGGCGAGGAAGTCAAGGCACGGAGAGGAGCGGCGGCTGGGCTGTCAACAAGGAGTGGAAATGACCAAGGGTGACCAGAGGGGACGGATGAGCATAAGGCTTCAGGACAAGTGCTAACGTCTTCACTTTTTTCTCAAGATGGAGAAAAAAATGCTACTTAAAAATTTACTTAAATTTACTATTTAAAGATTTGTTCTTGCAACCGTATTTCTAAATTTTCAGACGGCCTCCGTTCTCCGCTTGCCTCTGGGAGGGGACTAGACTGAAGGGCGCGCCGTTCTGCCTTTGGGCCAGCAGGGGGCGCGCGAGACCGCAGCACGAGGGCCGGGGGCTCCCATAGAACAAAGAGGCGCGTGACGAAGGCGCTCGAGCCCCTCCGCCCTTCTGTATTCGTTTCCTGGGGCTGTTACAGCAAATATCCGCTAGCTTGGCGGCTTACAGTAACGGAGACCTATCCACGCATAGTTCTGGAGCCCCGAAATGCAAAATCACTGTGCTTGGGCGGAAATCCGGGTGCCAGTGGGGCCGGGCTCTGGGGGAGAACCCTCCCTTGCCTCGTGCGGCGGGGGTGGCCCCGGGTCTGCTTGCCTGTGGCTGCGTCACTCCATCCTCACGTGACCTTCTCTGTCCATGTCTTCCCTTCCATCTCTCACAAGGACACTTGTCACTGGATTTGGGGCCCACACTAATCTAGGATGCTCTTATGACCAGATCCTTAATTACACCTGCAAAGACCCAATTTCCAAGTAAGGCCACACTCACAGGTTCAGGGGGTAGGAAGTGGTTATGTCTTTTTGGGGGGCTACCATTCAGCCCACTACATCTTCCTTTTTTCTCCTGTGTAATAAAATAACTCAGTGGGTGGCCCAAATTTTGTTATTTTATTTTATTTATTTTTTGAGTCAGGGTCCCATGCCGTTGCTGGGGCTAGAGTGCCGTGGCGTCATCATAGCTCACTGCAAGCTCTTTCAAATTACCTTATTTAATGCTCATAGCCCTAGGGCAGATAGTACTGTTTACCTATGAGAAAACTGAGGCTTCAAGAGGTGAGTCGGCTGCAGAGCCCGGCTTCAAACCCAGTGGCACTGCCCTCTACTCCCAGGCTGATGCTACCTGCCTCTTCACGGTGGAAATGTGTCCGCAGCCTCTGCCTGTCACAAGGGTTTGTTCCATTGTATTATTAATTGATTGGATTTTCTTTTAAACAGGTGAGGTTTGGTGGCTTCATTTCATACATATGATAAAAGGAAATATCAACAACTTACCTGTCTGGACATGGTGGCTCACACCTATAATCCTAATACTTTGGGAGGCTGAAGCAGGAGGATCGCTTGAGGCCAGGAGCTCAAGACCAGTCTGGGCAACATAGTGAAATAATGTCTCTACAAAAAAAATATTAATAGAAACATTAGCTGGGCGTGGTGGCATGCACCTGCAGTCCCAGCTACTTGGGAGGCTGAGGTGGGAGGATCACTTGAGCCCAGGAGTTCAAGGCTGCATTAAGCTGTGATTGTGCCACTGCACTGCAGCCTGGGTGACAGAGTGAGACTCTGTCTCTAAAAAGAAAAAAAAAAAATTCATTCTGTTTATGGAGGTGCTCTAAAGACATTGCTGTGGAAGATGGCCCAGAGCTATCATGAACTGAAGAAGGAACTATAAAACAGTGCTCTTAGTGCGATAGCATATATATGTATTTATGTTTACATACAAGTGTACACATGCATGTAAAATAGACATGTCTGTACACACATCTATGTTTATGCATAATACACACACTATTATATGTGTATGTGTGTGTGTCTATATGGCCTGGAGATTATATATATAATATAATCAGAAGGAAAACACACCAAAGAGTTAACATTGATTATCTCTTAAAAGTGGAATTAGGATTATGGGGGAGGAGGGACTTTTAAAGATCTTTTTTTACAGAAAGTAAATAAATAAAAAAATCTAGTCCAATACATCTAGAGTAAGTTTGAGGCCTGGGCGCCAGGAGACATTTTGACCTTGACCAATGCCCTCTGCCGGTACCACGCTGCCTGTGGCCTCGCCCTTGGTGTGGCTGTTTACGACCTCTCTTCCTGCAAGTGGTTTCTTACGGTTGCTGAAGAATGCTTATGGCATCGTCCATCTCCATTTCTTCTTAATGAAATTTCCTGGCACCCATAGTTAATATTTTGGGAGACGCTGAATTCCCTGTTGCTCAGCTCCCATCTCTGCAATTTAGCTTCCCATTCTGCGCTCTACGGGGATGGCTGCTCTGACATCAGAATAGGAAATGCCAGGAGGCAATGGTGTCATTAAAGGTGCCAGTGTGAGCTCTGAGAGAAAACGTGTTCATATCGGAAGTTTTGCAGCCGCCGGAAACGCTCCGGTGAGCGGGGCTGGGTTTTGCTGGGAGGAGACGGTCTATGCGGAGATGCTCAACGCGCTGTGGTCGCCTTTTCCTCCTGGCTGCTCTCACAGTCACTTGCCTGTCACAGTGCCTGAAGTTGTATCACCAGAGGCTCAGCTCTTGGGTCTGTGTGTGGCTGTTTCTAGGAGAGATTTCTCACTCTCCCTCATTCCCTTCCTTTTTTCTTTCTCTCCCTCAAAATTTTCCACTGCTCCTGGGAGGGCCAGTCAGCCACACCTTGGCGTGATGTCGCGGTGGGGGTCTTGAAAGCTGAGGGGTTGGTACTTTATTGTGGCTGAATGGAGGGATCCTTCAGAGACCAGGCCAGCCTGGGGACAGAGGACAAGTAAGCAGGAGGTGGCAAGAAGGCAGGGACATCTTTCTGCACTTCCCCTCACCCTGTCTCTTCCTCCATGAGTTTGCGGTGTTGACACCGAGTCCCCAGGGTGCCCCAGCGTGAGAAGTGACACAGGCCTTGGGCTGCTTCCATTGAATGGAAGACTTTCCCTCAGGAAGTCACAAACGGCAGCGAGATTTTTCTGGGCGTATGAAATCTTGATACCCGAGGGGGCAGATCATGCCCAGGAAGAACTCTGAAAGCAAACAGGAGCATTTCCAAATAGTCACCCGACAACACAGCCGTGGAAAGATTCTCTGGGCGATCTCAAAAGAAGCATTTGCCCAGGGATTGAGAACCTTAGGTTGGCTTCAGAAGGTTGGCTGAACCGAAAGCAAGTCCCTCTTTCCTTGCACCACGCACCTGAGGTTAGGACGCGTAGGCCTTCCGCATTTAGCTTTCGCCAGGAATTCATTATTTAAAAAGGCTTGAAGCATCTCTATAAATAGATTGTAGCACACCATAAGCCAAAAAAAAAAAAAAAGCATTCTTTGTTCTTCCTGTAGTTGAGGTCAAGTTGGGAGACTGAGGTGGGAACAGGATGGGAAGAAGCGTAGACACGGTGTGTACCGTGTTGTCGAGAAGTGCAGGAGAGGAGGGAAGGAGAGTTGGGGGGCACCCAGGATTGAGGGGCACCTTTCTGGGCGATGTTGCAGCCTCTGGTCGAGAAGCCAGTGCCAAGGGACAGGCTGCACACATGAGAAGGGAGGGGGGGGGATCCACCTTGGTGGGAGAGCAGGTGCAGGTCCCCAGTGAGCTCCTGGGCAAATGTGGCAACAGATGGTGAAGGCCCAGGGGCAGAGGGAGGAGACGGGCTCTAAAGGGAAGCACCCACCGCAGGCCTTGGGAAAGTGCCTGAAACTCTCACCTCGAGGGGAGGGAATGGGGGAGGGGGCCCCTTGTGGCCTCTGTGCCCCTCTAGAGGGCTGTGTGGTCACCTGCTGAGATTAGGGTAGTGGGAAAGTGACTGGGGTTCAGGAGAGAGCTCAAGCTTTGGGACAGCCACCGTGGGTACCAGGTGTCCCTTTGAGGAGGCATTTTGAAAGCCAGCTGCTCCTTGTGGCCCACCAGAAAGACATCCCTCTCTCATCTCTCACCAGCGGGGCCTCTGGTGCCACTCAGCTGAGCCGGGCCTCATGGAACAGTCTTCCTGAGCCTTCCTCGCTGCAGTACTTGCTGGCCTTCTTGCCTGTCTGTGGACAGAATCGAAGCTAAGAACTGTGGTAGTTTCCACCACCCTCAGCCCTCTCTGCTGGCCAGATCAGCTTGGCCCTTGGTGACCAATGTTGGTCACGTGCTGCCAACAGGCGTCTAGGACATGAAAATGTGGGGATGGGTAGTCCTGAGAGTCACACCATGATACGGACACACATGGGTGAGCTTACATGGCCAGACCGGCTCCCGAGGCAAGTCTGGGAGCTGATCAAATGAATCACTACAGCCAAAGACAACTCTGTCGGGAGGGGAGGTGGCAGCAGACACTGGCAGGGCCCTGGAGCTGCTGTCCAGGACCCAGGGACTCTGGGCCTGGAAGCATTCCAGGCTCATTTGCAAGGTCGGCCAATGAGAGGGACATTTGGGTCATCTTAGCCTGCTGTCATTTACCATCAGATTCATCTACATGACTCCCCTGTTTCTGTCATGCTCACAAAGCACCTTTGATAGTGATTTGGTTTCCCACACAGGTGTTTCCACACAGCTGTGCTGCCAGGAAGAGCACGTCCCAGCTTGCTGGTCCCAGTGCGCCGCCCACCTGCCTGTCCCAGCAAACATGCTTCTACCTGGAAACTCTTTCCCTCCCAAAGCCAGAACCAGGTCAGATAACACCAAAGGGCAAAATCAGGTTTTAAGAAAGTTAATACCTAGTTGGCAATAACATAACAAATGATTCCAATGGGAGGGCACCAGGTGGTTCCTTGTCTTGTTAGTAACACCCACCAGCAAGCCACATCTTGAATGACAAAGCCCATGCGAGGGCCAGGTTTGGTGCTATTTGCTCCAGGGGCCCAAACTGCAGGCCAGGACCTGCTCACATGGCCTCTCCTTGTCCTCAGCAGCTCAAACTGACCGGCTCACAGGACCCTGCTGTAGCAGGGAGGCTGGACACCTCTAGCACTCACTGCGCAGCTGGGAAGCTTTTCTTCCCCTACTTTCTCAGCACTGTGGTCTCCCAAAGGCACCCAGCTGGTGTGGCTATGGCTGTGTGTAAGGGGAGAGTCCCCAAGCAATGGCAGGGCCCAGTGAGAGGAGAGCGGATCCATGACGCAGGCCAAAGCCCCCGGGGAAAGCCGGTGCAGAGACAGGGAAGCGAGGCTGCTCTCCATCACACAGGTGGGGGGGCCCACTCCCGCCTCCCGCGAGGGGCTACTCCCAACAGTTTGAAAACCCCACTGGATGTAGATGCGAGGTCACTGTGTGAAGAGGAAAGTGGGAAGGGAAACAAAGCCACTTACCCAAGTTCCAGCGTAAAATAAAGGAGGCCAAGGTCAGACAGTAACAATAGGAACCCAAATCTGGCAGTAAGAGGAATAGATGTATAAATATATATAAAAATTGTCAACCTTTAGGGGAGACACTAAGTCTTTGTAATACAGAAATGACCATTCTACACAAAGCTGGAGTGGCAAAGCAAAAGCTTATGCAAATCTTTAAACAATATTTTAAAAACCCCACACTTCCCTATCAGAACAGCCTACTCTATTGAGGGTAATACAGAAACAATGTTAATTTTTCCAAATCCTTTGGAAACTTTTTCAGTGTGACCTGTGACTTTCACACTTAGAGATGGTAAATTATTTCCTCTTCTACAGTGTTTCAGTATTTAAAACATATTTTTTCATGGAAGAATGAAATATTAAGACACTGTTAAAATGTCATCAGAAACCACTGTTGGCTTCAAGCACTTGAAGTTATCTAACTCAGGTGCCATTTCTTCTGTTTACAAAGTAGGGCAATGTCTTGCAAACTTCAGAGTTCTATCTCTTAGATACAATCTGTAATACTCCAACAATTATGAGCATTTAATGTCACTGCACTTTTGCACCGATGGATTCAGTGATTGTGTAGCTTCTCCATGACTGTATCCGCAGCGGCAGCAGCACGTGGACACAAGCACGGGCCCTGGTCTGGCTAGCATCATCCCGCCCCTGCTCTTGCCAGGTGGGTTACCCTGGGCAAACTAACATCCCAGCCTAGCCTAACCATCAGTTTCTTAGTCTATAAATTGCAAGTCTATTGAGGGGTAAATGAAACTGTGTATAAAATGTTTGTAGCTGGCATGCAGAAAGTGATACCATCTGCCACCCTGCTGCCCTGGTGCTCAGCAACTTACTAATGTTACTAATACTCACCCAACCATTTTTGCTACTTAAAATGCTTTTTATCAACTAAGCATGATGGAAAAAAAACCTGGGAATTACTTCAGGTTTACGGGTATAATCAACTTTACTCATATTGTAACAGGTAGAATAAGCACCTCTGTAATTACTCACGATATTAAAAATTACGAGTCCTGTGAACTTTTTTTTTTTTTAAATATGGAATGCTTCATGAATTTGCATGTCATCCTTGTGCCGGGACCATTAATCTTCTCTGTATCGTTCCAATTTATGTACTGCTGAAGTGAGCACACTCCTGTGAACTTTTAAGATTGTCCTTATGAAAAGTTAAAAATGTGTTCTAAAACCAAATTTATTGAAGCTTAGCATATTTACATTATACAATTATGCATATCTATATTTTAAAATTGTACAATAGTTGTTCACTGGGTAAAATTTGGAAAATACAGGTAAGCAAACAAAGAAAAATAATCCCATGAGAGATAAACACTGTTAATCTTTCAGTAAATCACCGTCGAGCTGTTTTGAGGGGTAGATATGTAACACTAACAACTGGTGATGTGAAATCTGCATGCTTTTTGAAAAGTGATTTTGGAGTGAATAAAATTCAATTGCAACTTACTTTAAAAGATATACATTGCCAACACTATGACAGTACTTTGTAGGAAGTACTTTAATACCAAATGCACTCTGTACTGCTTACAGGTATGGTTTTGAGAATGACACATTGGAAGAGCAATGCTGATCCTTTTCAAAAAGCCAGCACTTTATAGAAACGATCTTATTTAGTCCTGACAGCTCTGTAAAGTATTATAAGCCCTTTGATGTTATATCATCATTTTACATATTAAGAAAATAGAAACATAGACAAGTAACACACTTTAAACCATGCTATTAGTAAGTGCTGAAACCCGGAGTTGTCTCAGCCTCTTCTCTGTAGCAAAGACAAACTTTGTGTCTGATGCTGAAGTATGTATTCTTAATGAAATCAACTGGGAAAAAAATACGTATATTTACACAAACATTCTTATGTTCTGGGTATATTTTTTCTTACTAATATTTTATTAACATGAGAAATGTCATATAATTCAAGGGGTGAGAAATAAAAAGTATACTTTAGTTAGACCTGGATAAAATTCACAATGTCAAACTCTGAATTTGAATGCCAATGTCAATCTGAGAAACAGGACGAAATGCACAAAAGCAGTATAAAAAATCAGAGTGTTTGACATCAGTTGACAGTTGAAAGCAACGATGGTGCATTAGTATCAGGGGAATGTTCGAGTAACAGGAAACAAGTTTACTAGGCCATCTTTTTTTTTTAAAAAAAAAAAACCTTAAAAGTAAACAAAAAAAATCAGATTTCATCCTGATATTACACTTATGCCGATATATATGTCAACGATCTATGTTCTGGTTACATGATTGAATTTCTTGAATTTGACAAGTCCAAAAATTGTGATTACTGAATAGGCCACCTCATTGTTGCTTCATGTGCAAGTCAGAGATTTGAAAAGTAATAAACACTGGAGATAAAGGAAGAAGGCAATGACTAAATGCACTAGCACTTTTCTGTGCTAGTATTCTTGAAAGACTTTCTTTCCTAAAGCATGTTTTGACCTATTCATCACGGGATGAATAACAATTCAGTGTTTTACATTCAAACGATCCCATGTATTAACATTTGGTTTTCTTTTTATTAGAAAACATAATTTATAACTGCTACTTTATAATTTTTAAAAATTGTCTTCCAGAAAATAATATAACCCTCTTCCCCAGCATCAAATATTGGCTTTGGATTTAGGTGAGCCTTTAATTGCTCAAGCCTCTACTATTCTAATTTCTTTCTTAGTTCTGATTGGTATTGATAGATTACTGTTCCTAATTCCATGTTTGTGTAAATCCTATCCTAATATTACAAAGAAATTGGCATAAGAAATTCAAGTAAAATAAAAACATAGCTGATAAAAAAACTGTACCATTCTTCTTGTTTTTAAAGCCAGTTTAAAAATTCTAAATACAATACATGCTTAGATTTTTAAAAATTCAACTATACAGAACGGTATAAAGTGAAAGGTAAACGTTCCTTTACCCTACCTACCTTCTAGTGCCATTCCAGACACCTGCACAGTCCAGTATGGAAGCCACTAGCTATATGTGGCTATTTAAATTAAAACTAAAATTTAAAAATTCCATTCCTCACACTAGCTGTACTTTAATTGCTCAACACCCACCTAAGGCTAGAGGCAGGCACAGAGCATGTCCACCACCACAGATGCCCGCTGGGCTGCTGTACAGTAACCACGGTTAAGCACGTGCGCACATACGCCTTTTTATAAGAGTCCTTTATGTATTCTGGATACTACAAGTCCCTTATCAGATCTGTGAATTTTCCTCCCATTCTGAGAGTCACTTTTTCACTTTATTAATAATGGTGTCTGTCAAGGCACAAAAGTTAATTTTGGTGAAGTCCCATTTGTCTATTTTTTTCCTTTTTTGCTTATGTTTTTGGTGTTGTTTCTAAAAAACCATTGCTTAGCCTAAGGTCACACAGATTTACTTCTGCGTTTTCTTCTAAGAGTTCTATCTCTTATATCTAGGCCTATGATTCATCTTGAGTTAAAATTTGCATGGGGTATGAGGTAAGGACCCTTTTGCGCTGCATGTAGCTACCACTTGTCCCAGCACCATTTGTTGAAAAGACAACTCTTTCCCCACTGAATGGTATTGGCACCCTTGATAAAAACCAGTTAGTCAGAAATGTACGGGTTTATTTTTGGATTCTCTGTTCTCTTCTTTTAATCTATATGTCTATCCATATGCCTACACTGTCTTATTTTAGTAAGTTTTTAAACTGGCAACAGCAAGTCCTCCCAACTTTGTTCTTTTTTAAGATTGTTTTGGTTATTTTGAGTCCCTTGCATTTCCACATCAATATTATCATCAGTTTGTCAATTTCTGCAAGAACTCCAGCTGGGATTTTGACAGGAATTGTGTTGAGTCTGTAGACCAGTTTAGGCAGCACTGCCATCTTAGCAAAGTCAGGTCTTCTAATCCATGAACATGTACATCTTTCTATTTATTTGGATCTTCTTTACTTTCTTTCAATAAGGAAGAAATTAAAGTTTTATAGTATTATTTTATTTTATAGTTTTATTTTTCTTGATGCTATTGTAAATAGAATTTTCTTAATCTCATTTTCAGAGTGTTTGTTGCTAGTATAGAAATAAAACTGATGTTTGTATTTTGATCTTGTATCCTGCAACCTTGGACTCATTTATTAGCTTTTAAATTAGTTCCTTAGGATTTTCTCTATATGAGTATATGTCAACTGTGAACACATAAAGTTTTTACTTCTTTTCCAATGTGGATGGCTTTTATTTCTTCTTGCCTAACTGTCCTGGCTACAACCTCAAGTATAATGCTGAACATAATTGGTGACAGTGAACACTCTTGTCTCATTCCTGATCTTAAGGGGAAAGCATTCAGCCTTCAGTCTGTCACCATTAAGTATGATGTTAGGTATGGGTTTCCTATAGATGTTTTGTTTATCATATTTGGAAGACCCCTTTTATCCTTAGTTTGTTGTTTTTACCATGAAAGGGTGTTAGATTTTATCAAATGCTTTTTCTGCATCTATTAAGACAATCAATGTGGTTTTGTGCTTTATTAATATGGTATAGTTGATCCTCATTATTTATGATTATGTATTTTTGCATTTACTGACTTAACTAAAATTTATTTATAACTCTCAAATCAATATTTGTGGCACTTTGCAGTCATCCATGGACATGTGCAGACTGGTAAAAAATTTGAGTCACCTAATATGCATGTTCCCAGCTGAAGTCAAACAAAGACATACTTTGCTTTCTTGTTTCAGCTCTCATAGAGAGATGACAGGAGGATGGAGATGCAGGGGCAGTTCAGTGCAGTACAAGAAACTCTCATTCTGGGGCCAGATGGGTGGGGTTTGACTTCCAACTCTGGCGCCTATTATTGGGATGGCCTCAGGCAAGTCACCTAACACTTCCGAATCTTACTTTCACTTTTGTAAAATAGACAGAATGGAATCTACCAGGATGAGTTGTTTTTTAGGGATTCAAGTTCATAATCTATGTGAGTTATGTAAACACACATACGCTTCTCCCCAAAGCAATGGTTCCATACTCACTAATTCAGTGTTTGTGGTCAGTTTATTGAACGTAACTACTGTGAATAATGAGAATTGACTGTATATTTGCTTAATTAATTTTTAGATGTCAAACCAACCTTGAATTCCTGGGATAAATCCCACTTGGTCATGATGTATAATCCTTTTTATATGTTGCTGGATTCAGTATGCTAGTATTTTGTTAATGATTTTTGTGTCTGTAAGGAATAGTTTTGTTTTCTTGTGGTATTTTTGTTTGGTTCAGGTGTCAGGGGAACACTGGCCTCAAAGGATGAGTTGGGAAGTGTTCTCTCTTCTTTTCCTAGGAAGAGTTTACAAAGAACTAAGGCTAATTTTAATGTTTGGTAGAATTCAGCAGTGAAGCCATCTACGTCTGGGATTTTCTTTGTGAGACTTTAAAAATTACTAATTCAATCTTTTTGTTGTTGTTGTTATTGTCAGTTACCTTTTTAGCCTGCTTTTAGGTAGAACCAATGGTGATAAGGCTACTATTGCTTAAGGCCAGTAAAATTCAAGAACAAAATACATGTTATCAAGGAAAACACTTCCAATGTTGGGAACAGTCAGATAAGCAGCTATCAAAATTACTCAATTATATTTTGATTCTTAACCTCTGCTATTTAGCTTTAACATAGACAAACAGGAAATCCTCACCTCTCCTGTGGTATCATAATCTTACAAACAAGAAATTTCAGCCTGTTCTACATAAGACTTATACACAAATCTCTTAACTGACACTTGCAGCAAAGTCCTATAATCACCAACTAAAATTTGTACATTGAGATAATACACAGATATGCATATCTATATATTTATACATATATAAATATATTCTAATCTATCTACAAAAATATTACCTGTCTCAGAACCTGTCAGGAAGGCAGTGTGTAGTGGAAAAAACACTGGAATAGAATTCTGGAGGTCTCGGTTCTGGTGCTCTAATTTAGATGCCTCTATTTCTCCCACTAGTAAAACTGGGTTAAGCCCGATCATCAGCAAGGTTCTTTCTGGTGCTAAAAATACAATACACATATTTGACAATAATGCCATTCCCACTGCTCTTACTTCCAAGTGGTCCAAATGAAAATATCTTTGTTATTTACACATAAACACATACACACCCACACTTCATTCTTATAAAACAGATCAACCAACTCACAAAATCTTCAAAAAGAGAAAGAAGTGATTAAATGATGTAATGCCAACATTTCAAAGTCCTGAGTTTGCTATGAACCAGCTGTTACTAATTTTCTCTCTCTACATATTTTCACGCTGCCTTACTTTACAAAGGTACAGTACTATTTCATGAGTCATCTAGTAATTATGCTAAATTCAAAAAACAAAGGTGTCATTTTTCAGAAATTCTGAGTCTGTCAGAGAAACTAAATGGTATTTCGTCGGTTGTTTCTACTGGCACATTACTTCTACCAAACTGGCATGAATAATGGTGAGCACGGTAACTTGAAATAAACGCATCTGGAGTCCGGCTGCAGTGACAACTATCTGATGGCATGACATTATTCGAATTACCAAGATGCGAATGGTAAACACCATGGAATGAGTCTTGAGATGAGTGATAATGTCCTGCTCCTCCTGAGGTGGACACAGAGCTCTGATAAGGGCCATTAGACATAAGGCAGGTCTGAAAGCAAGTCTTCCTTCCCAAACCTCGATGGATGTCCAATTTAGCAATGAGAGGTTTCCCAACATTCACTTCCTGCTTTTCCTCTACAGTATCTTCCAATCCTGAGTATTGATACGATAAACATACTGTGAAGATCAGATGTTCCTGAAAAGGAAAAAAAATGAGGTTCATTATCTACATCAACAGTGAAAATATATCACTCTTAAAGTATTACACACACACACACCCCAACACAAAAATCCAGCCATCCCTCTTTCCCAGGTTCCAAATCAAGGTATCCTTTGCATCTGCCCTAAACTGAGAAAGGCCAGCTATACTTATCTTCTTTTTCCTTCATTCAATACTCAAGAATTTAGTAGAATTGTAGTCCTTACTACTGTAAATAGTCGAAATCACAGAGGTCTTATATTCTATTCCTCATGAAGAGTGAAAAGATATTTTCTAAGCAGTGGGGCTTAGGAAACTTATCTGATCCTATTGTTGGAGATGGGGAGTTATCCTTTAATAAAAAGCGATCTGGCTTTACACCTAGGTCAAAAGCTTAAGCTATTTTTAAGATATTATAAATAATAATCCACAATCATAGGTAGAAAATATAACTGAATCAGATAATGGGCTAAATTTCTAAGAGAAGAGGAGACTTGAAGTAGATGAGCTAATAAACAGGGTGACAATAGATTTATGCCTATTGTTCTTATGTAACTGTCAATATGGCCCTTTCTATTCCTGAGTTTTGGCTGATATGTTTTATGGTCATGCAGCTATGAACAAATTAAAATCTCAATTTCTGTAAGGATATGCTTTTATTAGGATGCTCAACCATATACAACTAGCTTCTCATTTGTAAGTCAACTAGAAATGAAAAAAGATTGAAAAGAAGTTCCAATTCTAATTTGTTGTATGTTCTGTAGAAAGTCACAGAACTAAGAAATGATTATTTGAAAATACTATGATATTTAAAAGTAGAATATGCTCTATGTTCCTAACTTTTCAACAACATGGAGGGTAAGCACTGATGAGACTCAGTGCAGATCAGTTATCTCTACTTCAGCACATCTATGGTCTATGCTGAAATGAACTTCCAGTTCCATGAAGTTTTCTATTAGTAGCTACAAACAGGAAAAGTAGCAACCTTTAATTTTTGCAGTGAACTGAGTCTAGTATAGAGGCAATGCTTGGGAAGATCCTTTGATACCAAGTAGCTGCCGGTTTCTTCAGGTGTGCCTTTATTTGCATCTTTTGGATCAATATCTAGGTCCTGTGAAAAAAAAGTGAATGTAAATGATGAGGTTAATGACAGTCACCACATAGTTTATGACATAAGATATTTTAACAGGTATTGCTCTTTCATGAATTTTGGTCTGAGTAGGTTATTCCTAATTCAGGATTAAAGAAACAATGAAACCAACATTCTATGGTTATAACAGGAACTCTCAATTCTGCACTAAACCATTTAGAAAGTGAGCTCTGAAAGGAGAGTTTCCTTTCAAACCATTCCTAGGAACACTTCTTAACCTACTCATGTTTCCTTGTAAGTGGAGAGAGCCCCATTAGTGTGTGACTCCTGGGTTCTCTCCCTCTGTGTCGTCACTTTTGGGAAGGTGCAGGGGGATATATATGATTAGCATATTTAAGAAGAATAAATGGGCATGCCGAAGGCAACCTTTCCCCTTTTCTTCATTTATGGCCGGCCCACTGGCCAAGAGCAAGAGGTGTTCTGCTCCTCCAGAGAGAAGCCCCCAGCCTCTGCCCCTCCTCAGCACCCTGGGAGGCCTATCCCTGCCTGGTGCTGCTGTGACTGGGGCGCAGGGCTGACTTATCGAATTCTGGGGTTTGGTGCTAGACCATCTGCTCTCACATGAAGCAATGTCCTCCGTGAAGCCTCTAGCAGTAATAAAAGCGATACGCTGGGTTTCTGTTTGTCTTACTCCTTGCTTACTTCTCAGTTTGTCACACCTATGTAGGAAAGAGGGGTTCTATTTACTGGCTTCTTTAGACCAACATAAAATAAGTACCATACCTAAATGTTTGAAGAAAGAGCTAGATTTCTGTTCTTCTGGGATACTACCTTAACTTGCCAAATAAGACAGAACTTACAATAACATATTGGAAACACAAGTTTTTAAAAGGAAATTATTCTTGACATATGTATTGCACATTTTATTTCTTTACATTTGATATCCTATTTAGGATATGAGAAATTAAAGGCATCCTTCTGGAGTGAACTTTAGATATTTCTATATTTGATAAACCTGAGGTATTTTGGTTATTATTAAATATTATGATCAGGGTTACTAAACTACAAATAAACATACATATATACACTTATATAAATATATACATATTTCCTTTATATTTACCATCGACTTTGTTTTTAAAAATTTAGTCTTAATAAGTGAGAATACATCATTATATTTTAAATAAAAGAAAAAAGGAGAGACTTACAAGTGGAAAATCAGTAACATAGGCATCACACATTATTATCTCAGGTGGCTTGTAAACTATACTTGTATAGATTATCATGACGTTGGAAAACTCAGCTGCAAATCCTAATTGAATCTGAACACCACACTGAAATTTAAGACACATACTTTCTGGAAGTTCTGAAAAAGAACAGTAAGAACTTACAAAAAATTATTTAAAGAGTGCTTGGTTAAGTTTTCTGATGATAAACATAAAATACCTTTTATGGGGCAGAATATGGTTAGAGGCTTTCTTTTACTTAAAAATATTATATAACTAACATATTGTTTAAACACACACATACATACAAAATTAATGGCCACACTATAGTTTGTTACCTTTAACCATTCTGCTAACTCTTGAACATCTGTACTACCTCCGTGTTTTACTGTTTTTCTATTGTAATCAGTATTTCTCATACACATATTTAATGCTTTAAGAATGTAGACTTTAGCTATGTAATGGTTCCTCACATATGGGATAAACTGTTTTCAATTTATATAGAATATAAATATACTAGTTTCATTATAACATTTCCAAAAAGGATAATATCAATTTTTAAAGTTTGTCTATTTGATGGGATCCTAAAAAGAAATACATCATCATAGTTTTCATTATTTCTTAATTACTATTTAAATCCAGCATTTGCTAGATTTCTTTCTTAATTATTAGTTTATTTCCAACTGTGTGGATTGTTGAACTTAGCATCATTTACTGATTTATTGAGGAAGGAGTCTTAATGTTTTTTCTCTTACCATTTTGTATGAGCTCTTTATTATTAAAAAGTTACCTACGTATTACATTTGTTACAAATACTGTTTGATCTTTTAGTTTCATTTTATAAAAGGTTTTGTTCACTGTTGATCTGTACCACTGTATTTTTGTTATTGTTGCTGTTTAGATCTTTTTTAGGGAAAATACAATTTCAGTTACTTATCCAGTTATCTAGAATGGCAAGATAATACATTTATGGTATTTTACATTTAATGTGCTTAAACTTTAATTTACCAAAAATATAACTCAGAGAACAAAAACTATTTTGAAAATAAAGATATTTTATAGAAACTCAATAAATACAATTATTTTTCAATTATCTATAATAAGAGATTCACAGAACAGATATTTGGGACTCACAGAAAATCCAAAATCTTTATTTCAGTCAACAATTTAAACTTATTTTTTCACTAAATCACACAGAATTACTAAATGGTAATTAAGCCACAGATACGATTTTTATCTCATCTTCTTTCCTCTTCACCACCCAATCTACCAATACCAGTGTCTGAGAGAATGTTCGGTAATATTTATGAGCACAGAACATTTGCTAAGCACCATGCATGTCTCTACAAGTGTAGATCTCTACCACCATATAAAGTAGGTACTATTTCTTATCCCTATTTTATAGGTAACATGTTTATATCAAGTGATACAGACCAATCAGAACCCAGACTGGCTGATTTTGACAGCTGCACACTTCAACGGGTCACAATTTAGGAGACTCATATTAGACAAATGGAAAATTAACCGTTTTAAAAATTTTAAAAATAGAAAAATTTTTCATTTTAAAAATAGAAAAATTTAAAAATCATCATTTAAATTTTACCAATGGTGAAAATAATAAGTTAAATAATTTGATATTTCCAACATCAAATATATCAGTGTAATATCCATAATTAAAACATTTGTTTAGTTTTGGATCTGCCTACTAGGGCCAAAATATTTTCACTATGAAATTGGGAGAAAAGAAAAAACTTAATGATTTAACATAAGTATATTATAGAAAGATCTCACAAACAATAGACTTTACCATACCATGAGCCTTGGCCCACTGTAAATTCCGCACCAGAGATTCTGCAGAATGTTCTGTTCCCTGTATTGGATCAGTAAGTGCTCTCTTCTCAGATAAACTACTTCGAATCTCTAGTGCCTGTTTGCCTTTGGTAAGGTGGCATTTCCCCATATCTAAAAGATAAGAAAGTAAATATTATTTTTAAGACCACCAATTCTTTTGTTATGTTTTAAATATTTAGGCTAAGAACTTTCCTACAAATCAGGTTATATTCTCAATATCATTCATTCACTCAATAAATATTTCCTGAGTACCTACTATGTGCCACATATGGTTTAAGGTGCTGGGGATGTAGCAGTGAACAAACACACAAAATTATTGCACCAGTTCACTTTTAAAGGTCGCTTCCTAGCTTTTATCTTCCATAAGTCTATTTAAAGATCCCTAATGTCCTAGGCCTTAAAATCCACAAAGAACTAAAAGTATATTTCTTGACTAAAAGAGCAGCCATGATAATTTGCCACATTAAAACAAGCCACATTTACCTCAAATATCTTTATTTTTAAAACAGGAAATAATGTGTTAAAACCACCCATCTGGTTAAAGCACCACCACTCCTCTTCCCTGACTTGAAGTAACCATTACCTAATGTTGTATGTATATTCCCATGCATATTTTAATTTTTACTCATGTATAGGTATTCATAAATAATGGACATATGGAGTTCTACATGCAATAACTATAGAGAATTTCCATTTTTTTCTCAAGCACATTATGTGATATTTATGAAAATTAATCTTGCACTTGGATATCCTTAAAACAGGATTTTAAAACTACTAAGTTTATCAAGAAAAAAATGAACTCAGCTTTTTCTAGCGGGGTCTCAAAATTTCTGTAAAGTCTTCTCTAACCCTGGGAGAGACTGCTCATAGGACATTTTTTGGGCAAGTAAGCAGATTTGGCAGCACCAAGGCACTAGGTATAGAAATAACGTAGAGCTTTCAGGATTAAACCTTATTTCACAATGGTGCCTGGGGTCAGCCCTGGAGTCTAAGTAATGCTGCACAGATGGCTTGCGGCTGAGTCAACAGGGAAGGAAGGAAGAAATTAAATAGCAGGTGTGCTGTTGAACATTACAGAAAAAAATTGTTTTATAAAGTAAACACTAATTCCAAACCCATACAGTAACAGCAAGAATAAAACAATCACCAACAGGGAACCCTGAGGAGTTGTATTTCCCTCTCTCTCTCCTTTTTCCAAGTAGTTTTCTCTTTATTTTTTATTTTACCTTCTGCAACTTCATCCAGTAACACAGTAATTTTCTTGTCTTCTAATAATCTATCTTTCAAAAATTTCATAAAGATCCCATTTGCTAATCCAGAATGCTGGATTTCAAAAGCTTCTGCTCCTTGACACCTTGAGAACAACAAAATAAAGAAGTGAAATGAACCAGGCACAGAAAGGCAAATACCACATGTCCTCACTTACATGTGGAAGCTAAAAAAAAAAAAAAAAAGAACTTATAGAAGCAGGGGGATGGGGGCTGAGGAGATGCTGATTAAAGGGTACAATATTTCAGTGAGACAGGAGGAAAAAATGGTAAGTATCGGAGGTGGTAGATATGTTAATTAACTTAATTCAGCCATTCCACATTAAATACATACATCATAGCATCACTTCGTACCCCACAAATATACAACTATAATCTGTCAATATCCAATAAAAATAATTAGAAAAAAAGAAAATTTAAAAAAGGCAACTTGCCACATGGGACTTTTGCACACAGTTGAGCCTCCTTATCTTTCCTGCTCCTTGCTTGACATCCCTAATTGAAGAGTTAACCTTTAAGCAGGAGCTAAATGCTTTCAGGCTTAGTGATAAGATAGGAAGACATGAAATGCTAAAGTCAATTACTTAGAATTTTCTACCAGGAATATAAAGGAGACAAATTTATGCCTAGATGTCTATGGATATTTCTAAGGCCTTTAATCTACAATCAAAAAGAAGACATGAAAGAATAGTGGAATCTTCAACATAAACATAAAATTTTCTTACGTGGCATATCCAAACACAATATTGGCAGTGACTTTTAGTGCATCCAAGATTGGAATGGTATCATCATAGTCATTTCTATTTAAAAGGGGGAAAGAGAGAAGGGCAGATACAAATGTGAAATTAAACAGCATTCTTAAAAGAGTATAAAATAATATAATAAGAAAATATAATACTATTTTAGTATATACAATTTAAAACTATAGACTCAAACTTCTTTCATCTTGTCAGCTACATATTAACCCAAAATAACCGAGGGCTCCTACACTATTAAGACAGTAGACAGTCATATCTTTCCTTTTAGCTTTAAAACTGGAGTTGCATTTGAACTCTGGCATTGAATTTTACTAGGTAAATGCTGAGCAAGCAAAAAATAGAAAATCTGGGAGGAAGAGTCATTGCTTCTATTCCCTAGTAAGGCAACGGCAGACAAATGGGGTCCGAATCTTCAAACACCTGCTTCAGCTCTACTTTCTGTATCTCCAAGACCAGGACCGACTAGTGACCAGAGGCCCTAACTCTGCAGGTGTTGGTTTTGTTAAGTCCCGAGGGAATAACTGTGGTGATTAGTAGACACCTAAAGGCATTCCAGAAAGTTGAATCCCTTCTAGTATAAGCACCCACGCCCCTTAGTTCTTCATTTGTGTTCTATGGCAAATAGGAAAAGAGTTAATATAATCACATATAAATGGAATAAATATATTTTCCTCTAGTTTTATTCTTTCGGTTTCAAGGTGTAATCTAAAATTCACGAACTCAAATGGTTCTTAGCATATCACAGGTTTGCCTTAGGGTTTAATTTGTCAAGGTTGATATTTAACTCTAATATAAACTGTTTAAAAAATATTAGAAATTTTACCTTTTCCTACACATATCCAACAAGAACACATTGAGTCCAGTTTCTTTTTCTTGCATCAATTTCAGTATGTTTTGTACACATAGGCAATTTTCAGACCTGTATGGATTTGGAGCATCAATAGGGACCATAAAGCTGTTCCCAAAGTTTTCGTAACCATGTCCTGCATAGTATAATAACCCTGAGGAGAGAGAGAGAAAAAAGGGAGGTGTTAATTCTAAATACACTCTAAACACATAGCATCATTATTTAAAAAAAACTATGACTTTTATTTTCTTCAAATTGACGCAAGCCTATTTAAGCAATACCCGATTATAAAGTCAATGTTAATTTGCATTTAAAATTATTTTGTCAACAGTCTTAACTTAAATGATGCATTTAAAATACCAAAATGCTGTCTGAAGTGTATTCTAATTCATAAATGCATTAGATTTGTAATCAATGGTATAAAATGAAATGCAATTTTATATTATGATGTATAAAAGAAGGTGGCCTAGGGCTTCTTTGACTCATCTGTCTCCTACATGAAGCTAGGAGATTTTTCAGAACAGAGACAGTCTTACAATTATTCGTGTATCCCTGGCACAGAGCAGGGATTTTTTTATATGGTATTTTAAAGTTAACAGTAAAAGGCACTTAGGGAACCAAAAATAGCTAATTCATTGTAATTATAGCCCCAACTCTCCCAACAGAGAATGTGGCTCTCAGAACTAAAGACAACTTGCTTCACCTAATCCTAGAGGGCAGAATCCAGGTTCTGCTTTTCTTGAATTTCTATTAAAATGAGGAAAATTACTCTTACACATACAGCATTTGTGGTAAAATGAGAAAATGGATACACCCATTTCTTCACTGTGGGTTTATACTGTAGCTCACGTGTGCACTCAATACAATCATGTAGGCACTGAGGGAAATGAAAAAGACAAAGTTCCTGCCCTCTAGGATCTTGCAAACTAGCTGGAGATTCAGCCATGCTCATGTTATTAATCAACAATGAAAGTCAGCATATAGTTAAATGCCACACATCATATTAGGGCAACAATGTATGAAATGAGCGAAGTGCAGAGAGGAATATCAGTACGAGGTAAACAACGGGGGATGGTCTTGAGAGGACGGGTAGAATCTGGAAAGGCAGAGAGAGAGAAAGTGAGCGAGTGAGCATGCAAGGTACATCATGGGCAGGAGAACAGAAACTAACAAGGCTTAGACCTGGAATGACAGCTAGCAAAGAAGAAACTGGCCTGGCAAGAAATTAAATTATGGTTGTAAATGAAAATAAGAGTATACAGATAGGGAAAATAAGAGTGCACAGTTTTGAAAATCATGATGAAGGAGGTGGATCTACTTTAATAAGCAAAAAAGATGAGGCAAGTGAAAAGCTAACCACACAAGAGGAGAAAATGTCCGCATATCATTATTTGATAAGGACAACTTCCATCAAGAATAAGAAACTCTTCAGCTCATCAACAAAAAGAATAACCCAATTTTACAATAGGCAAAGGATTTGAATAAACACTTCTCCAAAGAGGATATACGAATAGCAAATATGCACATGAAAAAGATGCTTAACATCATGAGACACTAGTGAAATGCAGATCCAAACCACAGTAAGATACCTCTTCATACTTATTGGGATGGCTATAATAAAAAGAACAGACAGTAATAAGTGCTGACAAGGATGCAGAGAAATTGGAACCCTCATTCATTTTTGGTGGAAGTGAAAAATGGTATAAGACCTTTGGAAAGTTTAAGAGTTCCTCAAAAAGTTAAATATAGGCTAACCATATGACCCAGCAATTCTACTCCTGGGTATATACCCAAGGGCAGTGGGAACTTACACCCACCCAAAAATGTGTACACAAATGCACATAGCAGTATTATTCATAATATCCAAAAATGTCCATCTGCTGATGAATGGATAAACAAAATGTGGTATAATCATACAATGAAATATTATCTAACTCTAAAATAATGAAGTTCTAGTACATGCTACAATATGGATGAACCCTGAAAATGTTATGCTAAGTGAGAGAAGCCAGACATAAAAAGCCACATATTGAATGATTCTATTTATAAGAAATGTCCAGAACAGGCAACTCCAAAGAGACAGACAGAAAACAGATTTGTGGTTGGCAGGGGCTGGGTAAGGAGGAATGGGAGTGACTGCTAATGGGTATGGGGTTTCTTTTTGAAGTGATAAAAATATTATGGAGTCATGCAGTGCTGACTGATGCCCAACTTTCTGAAGATACTGAAACCACTGAATTACACTTTAAAGAGTGAAATTTATACTCTTCTATCAAGTATTCAAAATATGATTCTACTTCTCACCAGTCTCTTTACTGCTTCTAGAGTGAGATAAGCTTATTTTTAACTTTCATGATTTTTCTCCAGTTATTATGTCTCCTTTCTATCTACTCAAACCTTAACCAACCCTCAAAGGTTATCTCAAAAGTACAGAATCTTTGGCAAGTTATCACCTGGTTTCTAGCTTTCTCATGCATTTCAATCTCTCCCTCCCTTGAAATGCTGCAGTAGCACTTTTTGACACTTAATCACATACTGGCTTTTACTGACATTGTACAGTCTTACATCTACTTAGTTTTTTTGTTTTGTTTTGTTTTGTTTCTGAGACAGAGTCTCTGTTGCCCAGGCTAGAGTGTCATCGCGTCAGCCTAGCTCATAGCAACCTCAAACTACTGGGCTCAAGCAATCCTCCTGCCTCAGCCTCCCAAGTAGCTGGGACTACAGGTGCTCACCACCACACCCGGCTAATTTTCTTGTTTGTGTTTTTAGTTGCCTGCCTAATTTTTCTGTTTTTAGTAGAGTCTCACTCTTGCTCAGTCTGGTCTCAAACTCCTGACCTCAAGTGATCCTCTCGCCTCAGCCTCCCAGAGTGCTAGGATTATAGGAGTGAGCCACCGCACCCAGCCTCTACTTAGTTTTTTGGATTAAAAAAAGATCATGTTGACATTAATCTTTTACATTTGTACAGGTGAACACCCCTTATCCAAAACGTTTGGCATAAGAAGTGTTTTGGATTTTTCAATTAGAGATATTCAACCTGTATAACATTTTCTTGGTTTTCAAAGTACTCTGATACACACAATCTAATTTTAATCCACGTAACAATCTTTAAATGATTTCTACCCTTATTTTACAGATGAGAAAATTAAATTTAAAAGAGTAAATGATCTGTTTAAAACTACATAGCTGATAGGTGTTTGGCCTCGATTTATGGCTTTTTCCTCCCTTATATTAAGGGACTATAATTTCCGTAGGAGGACAGATCATGTTCTTTATTTTCTTTATCTCCCTCAGCACATAGCATACCCCTTATCTGGATTATGGATATGATGGGAACTCAGTAAACACTTACTGTGTTGCATTAGATTAACAATGCAAACCGATCAAGACAGAGTCACATCTGGAGTCTGACTTCTAGAAGCAATGGTGGTATTTCAACAACTGGTATTAGAGACAACCGACCAGAAAGCCTGCCTGCCTCCCTCAGGTCATGTAACATATTCTGGCTCCAGCAAGACTTGACTGGAGAGAAGCAACAACATCAAGGACAGGCTTAGCTTCCATTCGTCCAGGGAAAACCCAAGTGTGGTTCCATGATATCAATGCCACAAGCCCAGCCCTACAAATGTCAAAATTAAGGAACTGACACCACAATACTTTTTCTCCTCCCCAAAATGACTTATGAAAAGGGCAAGCATCTTGTATCAAAGTCTGCAACCAAATTATATTGAGGGGGATTAAATACTTTAACGTAAAACAAACTAGCCCAGATCATTGTTTTTTTAAAATTCCATCTCTAGTAATACTCATTCATTTAATTAACTATCCCACTACTCAATCAGACATCTTTATAAATGTCAAAGAACTTAAATGTAGTTAGAAATATAATTCTTCAGATTAGATCTTTAGGGAATTTTATTTCTCAGGAACATGACTTCCAAGAATATAATTTGTCACAGATATTTATTTTTGTCTACAGAAAAAATAATCATTTAAATAGAAAAGTTTCCCACTTGAGTGAATTTGCACTCCACCTAGCACGTGCACTCATGAGACCAGCAACCACCACCACCAGTGGACTTGCACAGCACTCACTATGTGCCAGGCATGGTTCCAAAAAAGTTCTTTAGTTGTATTATCCCCTATAATTCTCATAACATATAGCTCATAACAAGGGAGGTGATATTATCACTCCCCTTTTACAGATATAAAAACTGAGACACCGTGAGGTTTAAAAGCTCACCCAAATACAAATGATTAATCAGTGATATAACTGGAATGTGGATGCAGGCCAGCTTAACTGCTGTGCTATGTTAAATTGTCTCTATAATCGACTACTGGCTTTTAAAAATTTTATTTCAGAATATTACAGGGGTACAAATGTTTTGGTTACGTGGATTGCTTTTGTACTGCTTGAGTCAAAGTTGTAAGTGTGCCCATCACCCAGATAGTGTACACTGTACCCATTCGGTATAATTTCACCCATTCTCTCCCCTCCTCCCACCAACTACTATCTTTTTGGTTAACTTTACTCTCAGAAAATATAAAATGTCAGTGTATCAGTTTTTTATTGTTTTACTACACTATTGCTTTAAACTTCTTCCCCCTTTTCCCCCTAAAGAAACCTCTGGCAGATCCTTAATACGTAAAAACTGGTGAAAGCTGTTTTTCTATAATTGAGGCATGAAGTAGAATGCTACCTAGTCCAAATCCCCAATCTAAAGGTGAAAAAGCATTTAAATTTCTTTAATAAATTGTCAGGAAATTACAATAATAATGGCTATAATATTTTCAGCATTTTTAGTATTCCAGGCATGGGGATAATAATTTTATCTTGCTTATCCTGTAACAATCTCATTAATTCAGGTCAATTCATTTTACAGATCCCTTTTGGCTTAGAAAAGATAAATAACTCAACCACAGTTATACAGCTAGTAAGCAGAAAAGCCAAAGCTTTGGCCCACTGCTTAACCACTGAGCTACGTGCACTGAATGACTCCTCCAGGGTAAATAAGCCTTTGCCATATTCTGACCAGACTCTCATATTCTTCTCACAAAAGCACAGCTAAGCTGTATTAAATGAATAGAGAAAGGCATTTGGTGGGGTAGATTTCAGGCCAAATAGTTACTCTTTATCCTAGTTGTCTGTATAAGATAACTAGAAATCTTTATCCTGATTTATTAATATCTTCTAGGACATATAAGTCAGTTGTTTTTATTTTTGGTTCTTATTTTTTATGTCTATATGTGTTTAAAAGTGAATTATTTTCTGTTCTGTTGTAATTTCTATTTCTTTTACAAACCTGTGGGCAATATAATATAAAAGGGCATAAACTTGAGTCCTTCTGTTGTCCGTATCTAAAATTGTTCATGCTGAAATTCCTGTGACTCTGCCTTCCATCCTCCCCCCAGACCCCTCAAGTACTGAGTCACCTGGGGAGATCAACTAAAGGATTTTGGACTAGAGGTATAGTCCAAAAAAAAAAAAAAAAATTAAACGTTTCTTTATGGTATGCCCTAAACCCTCAAGCCTCTACCACACTTACATTTAATGTAGATGTGTCTGGTGTTTGGGATATTCACAATACTTCAAAATATAATGCAGCCATCCTGTTAAGACATGAATCAGTAGGATTTAAAAATTTTCTAACTTTCTTAAGCTGCCATTTTGCTTTGATATGCCTCTTTATTCTGTACTCCAAGATGATGTACTTATAGCGGGGCAAAGCTTTAGCCTCAACTGAAATCTTGACATAGTTTTTTATATTTCTGGTTCTCTACTTAGCAGGCACAATTAAAGGTTTTGATTTAAAAAGCCAAACAAACGGCTTAAAAAGCCAAGATGACAATGTCAGTAAGAAATGAAAATAAACAATCAAGATCATAATTCTTCACATAACTCCCTTACTCTTTAAATACTTCACCAATCCAGAAACCTAAATTGGCCAATGTTTTTTCCCTTACACCTCATCACTTCTAGTGAAGGTTTGAAAACCTTTTCTTATTTAAGCCATGCAGGCACCTTAAAAACTGAGAAAGATTATATAAAAAATATTCAAAACAATTCACCTGATTCTGGACTGAAAATACAGGTTGAGTAACCATTATCTGAAATGCTTGGGATCAGAAGTGTTTTGTGTTTTGCATTTTTCTGGATTTTGGAATATCTGCACACACATAATGACATATCTTGGGGATGGGACTCACGTCTAAACATGAAAGTCATTTATGTTTCATATACATCTTATACGCATAGCTTAAAGATAATTTTATGCAATATTTTAAATAATTTTGTGTATGAAACAAAGTTTTGATTGCAACACATCACATGAAGTCCAGGTGTGGAATTTTCCACTTGTGCTGTCATGCTGGCGCTCAAAATGTTTAGCATTTTACATTTTTGGATTAGAGATGCTCAACCTGTATAAGCCAATTACCAAGGTGGCATATTTATATAGTATATTCTTCCATATTTTCATGAGAAAAATGGATAGATTCACCCATTAGTCATCATTTCATGATGCTCACAAGCAAAGTTACGTTACTACAACATCAGCACGACAGCTGAAATCTCAAATCTGAAGTGTTTACCTTCCTAATTTCATTTGTGTCACAACAGTAATTCTCATTATTTAGAGGAGGAAACTCATTTAAATAAGATTTTAAGACTTTTCTCCATCCCTTATACAGCAGTGTGGTGAATCTTGAAATAATGGCTTTTGTTCCATTAAAAATTCTACTTTGAGAATCACTAGAAATTCCACCAAGCTTATCTCATCATATCAATCTAATTACAAGTAATAAAGCTAAATCCAGAAATTACTAAAGTAGAGTAATTTGAAAGATATAGAAGCTAAATTGATACTTTTTATTTTTCGCTTGCATGTCTAACAACATTGCCTAGAAACGCCACTTTCCTGGCAGTCCGATGTTATTGCACAATGTCATGGGAAGCAGCACTATTGTTCGAAACACAGTTCAGATGACCTCAACAGCTGGCCTTTCCATAACAAGAGAATATGTATTAAAACAAACAAATTACCAAAGAAATGACTTGCTACTGACAGCATACTCTGTCTCTTTAAAAATTCTTTACTATACATGCAGTGTTCTTAACATATTTAAGAGAAAGAATGGGAAAAACCATTAAAAATTTACTGTTATAATTTTTGTAGAGGTGCATCTCTAACTGTAACTGTATAGATATTTAATTTACAAATTGTTTTCATATGCCTCATTCACCAACATTTCTTTATTCAATTCTAGTTCCCATTGTAAGACTAGAATATACAATAGTTAGAAAAATGAAAAGGAAATAAATATAATATACATTATGTTAGATCCTTTTATACTAAAAACCTCCAAAACCACACACAGTAATATTTTACATATATGAGTATATACTTTGCTATTTCATCATCAAGCTTTACTATACTGTAGCTCTGGTAGTCAACAAAAAAGAAATCACAAAAGACAGGTAAGAATTCTAGTAAGAATAATACTGTTTTGACAAAATAAGAAACAAAAAAGTAAAGACAGTAAGCTAATTTTATCCATATGGCATGAAGATCAAATCTACCATTTTTAACAAGAAAAATAAAACTTGTGTTCAACAATGTGTTCACTTTACCTTTATCTGATTTTTTAACTCTTAACCTAACTCATACAAGAATAGCAAGTAATTATAAAAACAAAGATTGTAAATATCTTACCGTATACTCCTTTATCTAAAAGTAGTAAAAACTCATCCACAGCATTACGCATCTCATATTCAGTAAGATCCAACAGTGAAACAACTTTGAAATCCAGCTGTCTTAGTAAGTTGGTCAATTCATAAACATCCACCAAAGGAGCTTTAAGTTTGGGGTGCTCCCAGTAATTCATATTTCCTATCAAAAGAGCAACCTTGTCCTTTGCTGCTTAAAAAAAAAAAAGGGAAGGGCATTTAAAGGAGGATATAAAAACAAAACCTATGGAAATAGTATCATTGTATTAATAATAAAAAAGTATGCGTTAAGATTGCATTATTTCATTTAAGATTTCATTATTATTTAATTTCATTTTAGAACTATTACTTTATGTAGTGGACCATTATGCTCTGATGAACACAAGAGGCTAAAAAACTCAAACAACTGAAATTAAACTTATTGATGCTTTTGAGAACCAGGCAAAGGATATTTGTTATTTGAAGCATAATGGTAATTAATATTAAAGTATATTTTTATGGAATTACAACAACAGTAAATAATATTCAACTAGACTTTTAGAGCAAATTTAAACAAGGAATATTTGAAATTGGGTTCCTGTCAAATTAGGTTCTGTTTTGCTGAGAATGGAAGAGGCTAAAAACAATAGAAATACCTAAAAGAGGGACAGGAAGAATTCATATGAGAGCAAGTATGGGGAAATACCAGAGACGATAGAAAGCAGAACTTCACAAGTACTGTTTTCTTCCTGCAGCAGCCAGGTGGACGTACTGTCTCCTCAGAGCTTCTTTAAAAAATATTTCCCGTTTGACTGAGATAAGGCTACTTTAGGGAAATGTGAAACTTTTTGTATAAATGTCTTAACAGTTCATTTTCTGAACTTAGTGCACTGAGATTTTGCTAAAGATAATGTGTTCTGATAGAAATAGTTTTCTTGTTTGTAAGAGGGAAAAAGATCTATATCTATACCTTAAAAAGTACCAACAAGCTTAATTGGGTGTGTAGCCTGTCCAACAGTTGTGGAAGGGTGGACATAGCTTAGCGCTTAAGAGGTCTTCAAAATTATATCCTTCTTAGATAGTCTGGGATGGGGTCAAAGGTTAAAAATTCAAGACCATCCCATAACAATAAGAAGCTACAGTAACTTTTTTCTTGCGGCTTGACAGTGAGGTGTGTGCAGCAAAAGCCACAGCAGACACCAGTGTAGACATGCCAGGGAGGGGAGGAGATGGTGTGACAAGAGCACCTGGTAGCACCAGCCAACTGCTGAAGGCCCAGGTGGGTAGGATGAAGGCCACCGCCTTTGACACAGGCCAGGACTTGCTGACCAATCCCCATCACTAAGTGATGCTAAGCAGTTTATTTGTAAGTTATTATGAATAGGAAGTTGAAACAGGCATGAATAATCACATTCCTGACTTAATGTCTATAATATGTAATTCTGATGTTTTAAATCACTAAGATTAAATTTCCCCAAAAATCTCTTTGGTGAAATTTCTTGTTTCCATTGAACACTTCAAGCTACTGTTAAAAACTAGCCCCAACTTAAAGAATGTGACTCTCTCAAACAGGCAGAAAACCCCACTTTGTGAAAAGCCTCAATAATTTTGTCACAGTATCTTCATTCTATTTACATTTTTAGAGATTTCTATCAAATTTCCTATTCTTACAAATATGCACTTTTTAGATAAAAATGAAATGACACTTATGCCACATTTTTAGTTCAATTAAAAAGCCGAGAATACTCAGGATGGATTTCAATAGGAGGCAATAACACTTAGTATCACTTGTGTGATACTTTTTAAAGTTTCTTCTTAAATAAACTAGTACTCTTATACCAAAGTAAGACTGTTGGCTAGTTAATCTACAGAAAGAAAATTTTCAGTGTGCTTTTCTGTGAGTTCATCAACCCTATCAGAATTCAGACCCAATCCCAATAGAATGACAGATTCAGTTCCACCTTCTCCTAAGCAAGGGAAAATAAGAGAATGTGCTGCCTGTAGTTTACACTATTATAACCCAGTCATGGATTTAGAGCATGAGGTCACCCAAGCTGTTAAGGTAGTAAAGTGCTTATAAATCATTGTGGGCTTTTTTGTGGAACACTGTAATTTAATTATATACATCTTAGACTGAGTTTTATTGGCAGAAAACAGTTATAAATATGTAACAGAAAAATATCACTGGGTTCTTTAGGGAAAAAAATTAGCTGTCAAATTAAGCATCATGGAATGTTTCTGCTGATACCAATTCTTGATTCATCAGTTTTGTGATCAGTCTGTGAAAGAACACTTGGTATTGTTTACAAAATGCAAGGGTTCAGCAATTTGAGAACTACATGTCTTAAAATGCATATATCGATAGTTGCCTATAACTCTTCTAAAAATTTTTTCCAATGATAATTTTTAATTGCTAGTTCCTAAGATACCTTAGAGTATATTTTCTTGAATTTAACGGTGATGAAGATGATGGGTAAATCTTACCTTGTCCAATCTACTTGTAAAAGTTTCTGGATGACAGGAGAATGGGGGTGGATTTAAAACAGAGAAGCTGACTGGTGTGGTCCAAAGAAGAGAGGACAAAGACCCATTCCGGAAATCAGTTGTAGAAAGAGAGAAGAAAAATCAGACTTCAGAGATATGGCAGAGAAAGGAACAATAAATCTGAATGTGAGGAGATAAGAGTGAGGAACAAAGAAACTTCAAGACAGCAAGTATGTAAGCAATTGGTCATGGTTTTCAAGTGATAAAATAAATGGAAGAAACTTCCTGTAGAAAAACATTTACTATAAAAGCCAGCCACAACTTCTTGAGCACAAACCATTAATTGGAAAACGGAAACAAAAATGCCAGTTGATTAAGCAAAAGAATAATGAAACCACTGAAGAAAGATATTTTAACTATAAGATCCTAGACATCTTCCAAAGCCTAATGCAATATATTCTTCGAAAATTGGTACAGTGTTATATCATTAATTTCATGTCCTATACTTCTAATTATTATGTTACTTATCCAAAATGAGTTAATATTCAGAACCACCTAGAAAAGGGCCTGGTACATATTAAATGCTATTAAGTATCTGTTAAATAAACTCTTTGGATGTCTATCAAAAATTGAGTTTTGGTATCAAATTTGGTTGAATATATAGTTCTTGTTATTCTCATGCACTAAGTCTTTTAATGACTCTCCATGTCCTACGAAATAAAGTCCAAGTTCCTTAGTTTGGCATACAGGGCCATCCACATTCTAGTCCACACCTACCTGTCCAGCTGTGGTAACAAATGGCCCCCAATGAACTATGGTGTCCTTGCCCTTGTGTAGTGTAGTCACCCAGCCCCGAATCTGGGCTGCACGTGACTTTGAGTATAATATGGTGTGACATTCTGCCAGTTCTGAGTCTAAGCCTTAAGAAGCCCTGACAGCTTCCACTTTGGAGATGTAGCCATTATGTAAAGAAAGCAGCTATATGGAGAGACCACTCAGGGAGGGAAGAGAAACCGAGGGAAGGAAAGAGAGAGGAAGAAGGTAGGACAGAGAGAGAGAGATACTGATTTTTAATCTTTCTTTTAATCACCAATCCCCACTAAGGTGCCAGGTATGTGAGTGAAGCCACCTTGTACGCTGGAATCCCAGCCGCCAACTGACTGCAGCCACATGAGAGGCCCCAAGAAAGATGAGCAGCAGCAGACCCATCTGCTAAAACCATTCCAACCTACAGAATCATGAGAGATAATAAAACTAATTTTTTTCTTTTTTTCCAGAGATAGGGTCTTGTTCTGTCACCCAGGCTGGAATGCAGTGGCCTGATCCTGGCTCACTGTAACCTCGAATTCCGGGGCTCAAGCGATCCTCCTGCCTCAGCCTCCCAAGTAGCTGGGACTACAGGTATGCACTACCATGCCTGGCTAATTTTTAAAAATTTTTTGTAGAGATGGGGTCTTGAACTCCTGGCCTCAAGTGATCTTCTCACTTGGGCTTCCCAAACTGCTGGGATTACACGTATGAGCCACCACACCTGGCCTGATATTGTTTTTATACTAGTAAATTTTGGAATAATGTTATTCAGCAATAGAACAATTGCTGATTATTCTAATCCCCAGTACCCCTTCCCTAGTACTCTGTCTTCCAGCAATGCTGAACTGCTTGCTCCTCACCCACACCATCTATTTCATGCCTCCGTCCTCACCATGTCTTAGCCCTTTTCCCCCCTCCTTCATTTGTGAATGAAATCTGATCCTTTCTGCCTCAAACACACCTTTTCATTTTATGCACTGTGGTATCTCCCTATTTATCCCTGAAAAATCCTCACCTGGGCTTCATCTCTTAGGTAAAGCTTTCCCTGACTCTCCTAGACTAATCTGATCATCATCTTCTATGAACAATTTCTAGATTTTTACATATTTCTACCATGGCATTACCATGTACTATATTTTTCATTTACCATCTGTCTCCCCTTATTAAGATTGCAAAGCCTTGAGTTCAGGAACCAAGACTTATTCTCTTACTTCATAAAGGGCAGCACAGATGAGACATTAGATAAATGTTTGGTGAATTTCAATGATAGAAACCAACTTGATATTCAGTTTGCTATTCTTTCAATTAGGAGGTGTTTGAGAAAGTATACCTGGCATAATGAAACTAACAGGTGCTATGGGATGAGAGACACCTGGGTATCAATCCTGGTTTGCCTACTAAATTGTGTAATTCTGAGCAAATTTTATTAAACAGTTTTAAATTTCCATCTAGCAAAAATCAGAAAAAATATCTACATCTTATGGTTAAATTATACATTACACCAAGTGCAAACACTTAGTTTATTAGTATTACTATTAAATGCATACCTGTGATTAAACCATTTTCAGCAATTAACCCAGTTACGTTTGGATCCTGTCATTTTGTGTACTTGCAGACATACACATGCTTCTCACTAGAGAACAGGATGGCTATGCCTTTGTTTGGAACACATTTTAACAGGTCTTTTTTTTTCTTTTTGGAGACAGTCTCTTTGCCTTGGCTACAGTGCCGTGGCGTCAGCCTAGCTCACAGCAACCTCAAACTCCTGGGCTTAAGCAATCCTTCTGCCTCAGCCTCCTGAGTAGCTGGGACTACAGGCATGTACCACCATGCCCGGCTAATTTTTTCTATATATTTTTAGTTGTCCAGATAATTTCTTTCTATTTTTCAGTAGAGACAGGGTCTTGCTCTTGGTCAGGCTGGTCTCAAACTCCTGACCTCAAGCAATCGTCCTGCCTCAGCCTCCCAGAGTGGTAGGATTACAGGCGTGAGCCACCGGGCCTGGCCTTAACAGGTCTTTCTTAACCAGTGAGGTCTGGGAATTTAGAGGAAAGATAATGGAGCTGGAATACACAAAAACTCACCACTACGAATGAAACATAGCAGATTCTTTTTTTTAAAGGTGGTAATTCACAGTCCCTTGTCCTCTTCAATATCAAGATCCTTTACCTTCACTGTCACCCAATTCCCTGATTGTAGCCTGGACTTTGTCAACACCTAAGCTGCTCCACCTCTGAAAATCTAAAATGATGTATTTCCTCTCTGTGACCATCAAAATCCTCCTATTCTTTTAACAGTGTTGCCCCTACTACACTTGATCTTCCAACTCAGTAAACTTTTTAAAAAATAGAGATGGGGTCTCCCTCTGTCACTCAGGCTGGAGTACAGTGGGCGATCATAGCTCACTGTAGCCTCCCGAGTAGCTGGGACTACAGGCACACACCACCATGCCCAACTAAATTTTTTTTATTTTTATTTTTTGTAGCAACAGGGTCTGGCTATATTGCCCAGGCTGGTCTTAACCTCCTGACCTCAAGCGATCTTCCTGTCTCAGCCTTCCAAAGCATTGGGTTTACACAGATATGAGCTGCTGTGTGCCTAGCTAACTCAGTAAACTTTTTTAATCTCTTGACTCCTCCATTTTCTCTTAGTTTATTAGCCTTTTCAAGGCTTTCTTTCTCTATGCAGTCTTTAACCCTTGCTTAATTCCTCCAAATCCTGCTCTCTTGCTCCCTTCTGGATGTGCCTTATAAAACTTTGACTACCATAGTGCCTGGCGCACAGTAGATACCTGGTAAGTATTTCTTAAAAGAACAGAAGAACCAGTTCATTATTCTCTATTTTAAAGCTGAGCTTGGCTACAGAAAAATTACACAACCAATCTGTACCATTATAAAGTCTTAATTTTTAAGTCTTAGTTGGACTCTCAATATTCTTTCACTTGTAGACGGTCAGACATTGCTTCCATTTTCTTTAGCGTTTAAGCCTCTGCCACTGCCTAAGTTCTCTATTCAGCCTTAGTCTACTCTTTTCCTCAATCCTTTAAGCATCTTACTGTGCCCAATTACCTAGAAAGAAAAATCATCAAGTAAAAGTGTACTCAACTTCCCAGCAAATCTGTATCTTCGCCAATCTCTCCTTCCTTTTAATCTCAAAAGAAGAGGTTTCAACATTCTGTTAAAGCCAGTGTCTCTTGTTTTTACCTTGGCCCAAATCTCTAACATCTCTTCTAGGAACTTGCTCCACAAATTGTTCGTTCTTTAACAGATCACTCTAACCTACACAGTCGCAACAGATCTTCCTCTCCAAACGTAAATATCCTCATTATTTCCCCACCTCGCTAAAAACTCTGAATATATGCCCCATCTAGTTAACCTCAAATCACTATTTTTTAAATAAATTTATACTCTATGTCTTCAGATGTTCACTTCTGAATCATTCTTTATCCATTTTATCCGTATTTTAATGCCTCACTTAACTCAGTAAGTGACACATTAGCCACTTTCAACATTTCACTGAAAGTCCTCAATTATTTCTTCAGTAGCTGAATCCAGTGGACAAATTATAGACCTTAGTTTACCTGACTTGCCAGGATCAAGACGGTGACTACTTTTATCACCTCTAAATATTAATTTGCTAACCTTTTATGGTATCAATCTCCTGGCTATTTTATTAGTTTTCTCCCTTATGTTTTGTTCTCCCAGGCACTGTTTAAGTACTGCTACTCATTTACATTTTATCCTAAATCCTCTTTCCTTGCCATGGGAGAAGATGGGGAAGCAAACTCTCATAGTACTAATCACTTCTTCCTCTATGTTAATTATGTTAACATTTATGTGACATGCACATGTTTCTTTTTGTTTACATTTGCTTGCATACTTCTAGAAACTTACAAGTCATTCCACAGAAATTGACTTGACCCAAGAAACTGATTTTGTAATCTTCCTTAAGCCTCCTCTTTTGTACTTTTTTTTTTTTACAAATAAAAAAAAATTAAACACTTGGTCCCAACATTATTAAAGTATTTACAAGAACAATCAAAATGTCTTAAATTCCTTCTAGAGTTAAATACGACAATCATATTTTAATCATGCACTTAAAGCTCTACTCACCCAAAGGCTGGTCAGTAGTTTGCTCTTTATTATCTGTACAAAGATAAAAAAGCAAAACGTATAAGATGTTGTTATCCATGATATGAATATTTTCAGAGTTAAAGATATCTGAAAAGTAATGAATAACATCAGTGGCATAATTAAGATAACAGCAAAACAGTTTCTAATAGCTAATGTACAATTTTAAGATCTTCAGATTTTCGATAAAGACATTCATGAAGAGACAGAACTGGAATCAAGGCAGTGGAACTCCACTGGTAACTGACTGCCACAGCTGGGGTAATAATCCTTAGCAGGCTGGTGGAAATTACAATCTGAAAATGATGGTGGTGTTCATAATGAGCAGCAGCAGCAGCAGTTGTTAACATTTACTGATGCCTTGGCTCGCACTGTTCTTCATGCTTTATGTAAGAGACCTAATGAAACCTCACTCTACCTTATGAGGTATGTACTATTATTAACCCCATTATACAGATAAGGACATGGAGGCAGTGAGAGATTAAGTCACTTGTCCAAAGTTAACAAGCCTGTAAGTAGCAAATCTGGATTTTAATTTAGGAAGCCTCACTCCAGATTCTGTGCTTTCACCATCTATTACACATGAAATGAAGTCCTGCTCCCACCTTGAGCACCCCCACGAAGAGATGCAGGGAAAGGTGGAGTTCAATCAGGCATGTACCTACCACTATTTAAAGGGTAACTGCACTTTTAGTAAAATAAATGCCACTGGAGCCTACTAAAAGCTTTTCCCACACATCATTCTTTTTTTAAACTCAAGTTTTTGGTACTCTCTGAACTGTGGGAGATAAGGAGATAACCAAAGAGGGGGCTACGAAAACTTTAGAATTTTAGTAGTGGTTGTTCACTAAAGTTTTTCTGAAATAACTTTTTATAATGTTCATTAAAGAAGGGCAAGAAATGAAAGGCAAAGTTAGGAAAAGGGGATTCTATCCAGGCCAAGAGAAATAATTACTCGGATGGTTTTTGACACTTTCTAGTTTTGGATGTTTGAAGCAGGTCTTACTGAGAATACTACAGCAAGGAGAATGATACACAGGTAGTGGTGGCTTTCTGCTGTGTCTAATTTGCTCGTAGGCAATCAGCACAGCCCAAAGAGCATTCACAGTAATAGATGTTTATTAATGAAATATGATGACACTAAGCAAACTAGTTATGGTGCTAAAATAATGAGAAATAACGGGTAGAGAAATAACAGGGCTTTCTACAAATATTACATGACATCATTGCTTTCTTAATCTACTCCTGTAAGGTTTTATTTTCAGGTATACTCACAGGTTCCACCGCTATCTTTCAGAATCCCCGTAACCTACACTGATGTCCTGTCTTCACGTCATCCTCATTATTGATACGCCTTTTACCTGAGCGAAGGCTTTCCCTTTAGCTTAGCTTGTTCAGAAATCTGTTCTGATTAAAATTGGTCTACAGAGCTCTGCATACTCCTACCAACCGTCAGTCTTCAATGGTCGCTGACCAACCCACCTGTGCAGAGCCAACTATCTCCACGAACACACTTCTTACTTCAGGTAAAGATGCCCGCCCAGTGAGTTCCGACACACTCTACAACTGAGCAATGGAGACAAGGTCCCAGAGGTCCGTTCTGTTCAGAACTGTTACCCATCACTCTTTCAGACACTCCTGCTGTCTTTCAGATTAAAGATCATGCACTTTCCCCATTAACTTACTTTTTATGATATAAGGAGTAATACATAATAATAATACTAAAAAATACATTGAGGTTTTATGTTGCCTCAAATACTTATTTTTCTATCCTTATAGTTTTTTAATCTAAAATATTTTTAATGTTTCACTTGCATGAAATTGTATTTCATGTAATTTCAAGTTATATTACTGCAATAAAAAAGTTGCTAGTATTACTCTAGCAAAAGAGTATTTTTGCTACAGTATTGCTATATAGTTTTATTATATTCAACAACTTAAAAATCTAAAACTAATCTTTTGTTTGTACTACTTACCAGGATGCCCAAGATTATTTAATTCATCTAAAATGGAATAAGAGAAAATAGATTAACTTTAAGTAATCTAACCACCAATTTAGCATAAATAGTAAGACTAATCAGAGTAGTAATTTTTGAGCCATTAAATCATGTTATAACGTTTTATCAGTTTAGAACTTTTCAAATCAAATGAAGAAGTCATGCAAATGCTGCATAAGAAAGACTACTGTTGGGCATATCATTTAGGACATCTACACTATTAATGTTTTTCATTAAATGACAAAATACTAAGCTCATTCATAAGTTGTTCAAAGTTTTAGATATTCTGGCCAATTAGGAGACAAAAACAGCCAAGAGACAGGTTTGTCTGTAGCCTCAACTATAAACTTCTTGAAACTAATTAACAATCTCAAATGATCATTTAAAAAAATAAGCAAATATCTATGACATTATAGCCATCTAATTTTTTTTTGAGATGGGGTCTTGCTATGTTGCCCAGGCTGGTCATGAACTCCTGTGCAAGTGACCCTTCTGCCCAAGCCTCCTGAATAGCTGGGACTAAAGATGTGAGCCACCACACCCAACTTATTTTTTTTTCCTTCATGAATTTAAGGAAGATAAAAAATTAACATTTAACAGTAAATTACAAATGTTATACTATTCCTAAGATGTTACGCAGGAACTTTATTCTTATATGAGACATAAAATCAGTGAAGGAGGGTATCAACCAGTGCATGAGACAGTGCAATTTCTTTTGCCTTCAGTCTTACAAACTAGACTCATTTCCAGTCACTTGGGTCAGCAGTACCTTATTCTTCCATCTCTCCTCAGTGAGGCTGTTTTTCAGACATTTATAATACAGCTAGAGTCTCTTCATATTCTGCGGTCTCTCTTGGGGTCTGCCTCCTCTGACCTCCTGAATGACTGTTTAAAATTTGTATACACGTATTCACCATTACAGTTAATCATACAGACTAGTTCCACTGCCCTAAAAAATATCCACCTATTCAACCCCCACCCCTGATCCTGAAACATAATATTTGTGCATATTTATAGGCTACATGTGAAATTTTGACACATGCATAGAATGTGTAATATTAAATCAGGGTATTCAGGATACCCATCATCTCAAACATGTATCATTTCTTTGTGTTGGAAACATTTCGACTCTTCTCTTCTAGCTGTTTTGAAATATACAATAAATTATTATTAACTATAGTCACCCTATGGTGCTATCAAACACTAGAACTTATTCCTTCTATCTAACTGTAGGTTTGTTTGACCTATATCCCGAGAGTAACCACTGACCACACTCTCTTCATCCATTCCCCTCTTCCCAGCCTCTGGTAACCATCAGTTTACTCTCTAACCTCCATGAGATCAACTTCTTAAACTCCCACGTTAGTGAGAACATGCCTTATTTGTCTTTCTGTGCCCGGCTTATTTCACTTTAATAACCTCCAGGTCCATCCATGTTGCTGCAAATAACATAATTTCATTCTTTTTTTTATGGCTGAACAGTCTGATCAAGTATCTTTAACAAACTACGTGAAATGAAGTGGAGGACACCCTGAGCGTGTGCGCGCGCTCTCTCTGTCTCTCTAGGGACACTGTTTACACACAATGTCTCAACTTTGTAGACTTTTACAGAAAAAGATTTGGATCTAATTTTTCTATCTGAAATTTCTGGAGCAACTTCATCGCTGGATTTTCATCTCTATGTTCTGAATAGAGTTATTTGAAAATTATTGTTTAATGGTATGTTTGCACTGCAAAAATTATATGAGAAATCTTTGAGGTATAGAAGTAGCACAGCAAGTGATAATTCACATGCATCACCCTGAAGAAAAACAGCAGTGCTAGCTTATATTTATTCTTAGAGGTCTCCAACATTGAGAAGTTTTAAAAGCCATGCAATTAGGCAAAAAGAATTAAAAGAGGAAGATTAGGATTTCTTACATGGCTTACCACAGTTAACAGATCATGGGATTGGAACTCCCTTATGTGAGAGAATTCTTGTTCACAAGTATTAGGATGAAAACAGTAATTATAGTATTTCAAAGTGATACCACAGAGACATGAAAGACAGGAAAACCAGGAAACATAAATTTAACATTATTTTCTTACTTTACCCAAGTAGAGCTTAAGGTTGTGTAATAAAGAGGCAGAAATTGAAAAAATACTTCGCTGTCCACAAACCTAATTTTGCAAACCAATGTGACACCATGCTAAGAAAAGTGATCTAAGTTTTAAAACTTACTTATTACAATTTAAATGCAATACCTTGATTAATTAAAACAAATGGGAAGTTTATGCTGAAATAGATTTTTAGTTCTCTTTACATATGGTAAAGGGGACATGGTAGATTAATCTACAGCTTTGTAGCTTCAA